>NC_082643.1:86610638-87860638 GCF_028023285.1 Balaenoptera ricei
TTTCAGAAGAATTCTTATGTTAACAGGTAAAGTTTCTGTTAAAATTGTAAAATTGGTAGAAAAATTGTTGTTTTTAAATCAAAAGAAATTTTAAAGGTACTGAGAAATGGAAAAGAACTCATAACATTCTGAAGGGTCAAGTCTTGAACCTCTTTTAAAAAATGTAAATTTAGTTTTTTCCTTTTAACTTAAAGAAGACTTGAACAGCTTGGTTAAAGATGGAAGGGTTATTTTATAAATGTAGAATAAATCGTAACAGTGATGTGCAGAGTGACCAAAACACACATTACCCGGCATAAGAAGGAATTAACTGCAGAACAAATGGAAAAGTTATAATTTTAGGATGGCCAAATGAATGTACTTTTAAAGTAATTTATTTCAAGAAGAAATTTATTTTGTTATAATATTTTCTTAGAAACGGGAAAATAATTTCAATTTGAACTTTCAGGTCAAATATATTTTTTGGTTGGGTTTTCCTCTTTTTTTTTCCAGCAAAACCTTTTTGTTTTAACACTCCTATTTATTTATTTATTTATTTATTTATTTAAGAAGTTTATTTATTTATTTTTGGCTGTGTTGGGTCCTTGTTGCTATGCGCGGGCTACTATGTTGCGACGAGAGGGGGCTACTCTTCCTTTCTGTGCATGGGCTTCTCATTGCGGTGGCTTCTCTTGTTGCAGAGCACCAGCTCTAGGCTCACGGGCTCAATAGTTGTGGCACATGGGCTTAGATGTTCCATGGCATGTGGGATCCTCCCGGTCCAGGGCTCGAACCCGTGTCCCCTGCATTGGCAGGTGGATTCTTAACCGCTGTGCCACCAGGGAAACCCAACACTCCTATTTAAATAAATGTGTTCTTTTTTATTTTGATATTGTGTATTTTCATTAATTCTTACACTAATTCTTCAAAAATGCATCCATTTGTGAATATATAATACTGAGTACCTTTTATATACTCGTCATTGGGCTAAGTACTTGATATGAAAATGTTGAATATGACAGACATGGTGCCTGCCCCCAAGATAATAGTTCAAATAGGAAACTAGACTGTAATGTGATTGGGGCTATGATGGAGGAAGTCTCATGTGCTGTGACATCACATAAGAGAGGACCCTAATACAAACACTAATATTATGTGGGTGGAGATCAGAGGACAGAAGGATTTGGGGATAGAATGCTTCCCGGAGCCTAAGGAATGCCTCAGAGGAGATCTAAAGAATGAGGTATGGGGGAATAGTGTTCCAGATTCAGGGGAAAAAATGTGGAAAGACCCAAAGGCAAATGAGAGCAAAGAGGTAAATGGGAAGAAGAATGAAATTTAGAAGTTTATTAAGAATCAATTTGCACAGGGCCCTGTATGATGTTTAACTGGCTTTGGATTTTATTCTATAGTCAAGGGGCAGCTGTTAAGATTTTTCATTAAGTATTTCAATTAAATATTTAATTGATTTTTAAAAAATTTATATACTTAAAAATGATTTCAAGTTTTTGAAAGTAGTTATAGGGATTAGGTGGGGGTCTTATTCTTGGTTTTTTTAATTTTATTTGTTTTAGCCACTTAAAATATTTAAAATATATGACTTTGTATGTGTTTTATAAATATTAAGTGAAGATTAGATAAAACTTCAAAAGAGATTTTGTTCCTTTTTTTTTTTTTTAACTTTGATGACTTTCTAAGATTAGGTCTTTATGGATTGGAAGGGGTGATACTGCTGTAAATGTTCAAATATTACCTGGACATTTCAGGTCAAATTACATATATATACCTCAAAACACTATGTGCTAGAGATTGATACAGATTCTGATTGAATTAGGTGCACTAAGGGTACTAGGTGAAAATTCAATATTTCATATATTCTGTTGCATTGCTGATCAGTCTAGAAGCTAGGGCTCACCTTAGGCAGGGATAGAGTAGTCTGTTACTTATCTAGTTTGATTTGGGGGCTAGAAAACTTGCAAGGCTTAAAATATCCTTTATTGGAAAGCTTTGGAATCTCAAATACTTATTCTGGTGTCCTTTTGAAGGTCTAATGGAAGTATCTTACTCATGTAGAAAAATCCATTACATTAGGATCACCATTACTGTAGGATACCTCTACTTATAACATGTAATGGGTGGTGTCAATTAAAAGCAAAACACCAGAATTAATAGGGAAACTTAAAAGCTCACAAAGGAGTTATAAAGTCAAATTTAGAATATAGTATACCAAAATTATATTTGTTTCAAGGATATTTATAAATTATATGTATTTTCAGAGTCAAAATCAATTTAAATGCTATATATATATGTTAAAATTCTGTGCTGGATAATTCAAAAAGAAAAAAATGCAGTTATGTAAAAAATCATTAAATGTCAAAGACTACTTTTCAAGCTCTGCTGTCAGGAGGAGATCTTCAGAATGTTATGTTTGAAAGTTAAAATCCCTGGAAAAGTTAACATAAAACAATACTGTGAAAGGCTATTTAGGAGGAAAGAAGAGTATCATCCCTGAGGATTTTTATGTCCTTTGATAAGATCTTCACCAAAAAAAGATTGAGAGAGAAAGAGACTATTTTTCCTTAACCTATCTCCTCCACTTTTTTTAAAAAAGCTCTGAATCAAAGTATAAATTTGAATGGAATTATCAGAATATTTATTACTGAATCAATATTCTGTATATGTTCCATAATTATCTGGTGACTTTTAGTTTCAAATGAAGTAGGACCTATATCATCAATGAGTTCATGATGTTTTGCAGTGTTTTTTTATTTTTTGAGGACAACGTGTATGTGCACGTGTGTCTGTGTGTATGTATCTCAACCTTTTACAGCCATACCAACAGTTGTCTCAAGTAGCAGTATGATTACATTGGGAACATAGTGTTTGTAAAAGCTGACTGACAACTGTTTTCTTCTTCAACCTTGTTTTGAATCAATGGAACACTGTGGTGAAATTAAATTATAAGTAACTGGCTTATAATTAGTATTTAAAACATTGGTATGTCTGTTTCTGCCAGGCACTAGTTTAACAATACAGTAAATCTCCATGCTTTAAGTGTGGGGAGAAATTGAAACTGTTTACAAATGCTTTATTAAATGCCTATTGGGGCTTCCCTGGTGGTGCAGTGGTTGGGAGTCTGCCTGCCGGTGCAGGGGACACGGGTTCGAGCCCCGGTCTGGGAGGATCCCACATGCCGCGGAGCAGCTGGGCCCGTGAGCCACAACTGCTGAGCCTGCGCGTCTGGAGCCTGTGCTCCGCAACAAGAGAGGCCGCGATGGTGAGAGGCCCGCGCACCGCGATGAAGGGTGGCCCCCGCTCGCCGCAACTACAGAAAGCCCTCGCGCACAAACGAGGACCCAACACAGCCAAAAATAAAAATAAATAAATATTTTTTAAAAAAATGCCTATTAAGTACATGTATAGTCTGAAGCGGGGGTTGGGATATCTTCAATACACCACAGTTGAGAGTAATTCATCTGAGTAGTTGGTCTGCTAGACAAGAACAGTGACAGATTCCCTTGGATTGGTGAGAGAGGGAAGAAAATGGTACTGATTTATGTGTACAGTTAGAGAGCAAATCTCAGAACTATGACAGTGAGAGATACTTATTAGTGAAAATGTTGTCAAGGGAGGGTGCTGAAAGCAAAGGAAGAGCAGACATGACAAACATTACCTACATAGGGTAACAGCATACTGTCATTTTTCTGTGTTTCATGAAAGTTTATTTATTCATGAATCATGGTTTAAAATTTCTCTTTGGGACAATCTGGGTTAATCCCATTAGCCTTTCACAATCTGTTTTCCATTACACACTTGTACTTTTTTTCATTCATCCACATGTTCGTTCATTTCATGATTTTTCCATGGGCAATCATCCATGGAGGACTTATTGCAGAGGTAATGCAAACCTGAATGGGAAACAGTTTTTCCTAGGACAAATCTCAACTCTGTATGTTGCCAAATAGTTCTCCAGGGTATAGAATTATTATTTATTCAGAATGCTAAACCTGATTCAGTTTTCTGGTATATCTACAAAATAACTTAACATGGATTATTTGGATTTCAGGTACCTGGATATAATCTAAGTGTTGGTATTCAGTCATATTTAGAAAATAACTTTAATTAAGAGACAATTACCAGAATTATAAAAATGCCTCTTTTAATTTGTTCACAAGGTTTCTGGGTTTATAGCCAATGTACAAAGTTTATGTACATAATCCTAAATGATTATGATAATGAAAGATTAATTGATCAATCAACTAATGTTTATTAGTACTTACTAATACTATAAGTGACCTTATATCCTTAATTAAAACATTTTAAAATTAAAATGTGGACCAGCTCAGAGATTCAGTCACTTTTTAGAAAAGGGATTGCACTAAACAATTCTCTTTTCGTGACCAAATCATGATAATTTTCAGTCTTCATCTACCATAATCCTCTGCATCATTTGAAACTGGTGACCTCATTCTACCTGGAACACTTTTATTAGTTTCCACACACCAACACACATGTTTGGCCTATTCCTAAATTCCTTTCTTAGTCTCCTCTTTTCCGTCTGTGCCATAAAATTTAGTTGTTCTTCGAGGTGCTGTTATGAGCCCTATTCTACTTTTCTTCAGCTAACATGTATATGCAGACGATGACACAAATTTTCATGCTTAATCTCACTTATGAACTTTTATATACAATGTATTATTGAACATCTCCACCAAAAATAGCTCATGATGACCTCAGACCCAACTTATCCAAAACCAAACCTATCTTCTCCCTATCCTTTAATTCATTTCCTTCCCTTATTCTCTAACTTGTCTTCCCAAATCCTGAGAGTCTTCCTTGATTTCTTTATTCAGATTCAATCAGCCACATGCATTCATTATTATTTCTCACATATGTCCACTTCTTTTCTTCTAAAATCATGGTTCAGGCTGCATACTCAATCCTGGATTTTACATTCTCTTCTTCAATAGATTCTAGCCTTGCCTTCCAACTTATTTATCCCAGTACATATTAAGTACTCATTCTAATATTTAATCTGACTATTTTTCTTGCTTCTAAACATGTGGTTGGCTTTATTTGTTTTCTCTAACATGCATTCAAGATCTTCCATGATTTGGCTCTTGCTTATACAAGTTTTATCTCCTGCCCTCTCCACCTACTCTAAGGTCCAGCTAAACCGAATATTTTGCAGTCTCATGAACGAGCATACCCTTTCTGGCTTCTTGGACTTTGCATATGATTTTTGCTCTAAGTGTAATTTCTATTATTCCATTTCTTTATATGGCTAACACTTATTCAGTTTTGAGCTTTGATTTAAAGAGTAACGCCTCTAGGAACTTAGACTGCCTCTCTTGGTACCGCCTAAGAAGTGTTCCAGAACCTTGTTCTTATCTCTGTATTAGTGATTATCATACCACCTGGAAATTGCTATTTAAAAAAAATTTTCAGTATAAACTGTTAGAGGGCAAGCACTCTGTCTTCTTCCTGGTTGTGGTCCCAGCACTAAAATACTCTCTAACATACTATAAGTACAATAAATACTTGTTAAATACATGTAGGCATGATACATTACTACAGAATTAAACCCAGCAATTCCTGCTAGCACAGATGGAACTTAGATGACATAATCTATGCCTAGGGGTATAGACTGGTGAGCAAAGCATGAGATAAATTTCAGTCCCTATTCCCTAGCTCCCCTGTGAGGTTGGAGGGAGTATTACAGGACGCAGTTGGTACAACCAACCACAAACTTTGGTCCTATTCTTGCCTAGGACTAGTTGAAGGCATGAGGATATCAGTTCAGAGCTGGCACCAAGTACACATCTAACTCATGATAGAGCAATTAAGGTAGTTGAAGGGTCAGTCTAAGTTTTGAAACTGGCATTGAGTGGGGTTATTATGAATTATACTGGTTTATCTTTAGTGACTTCAGAGCTGCTTTCATTACCATTTTAGGTTACTTTTGGTGTTCCTTCCATCAGATCCTACTAAGGAGAAATAACCTGAAATGCAACTCTACTAAGGTATATGTAACCAATAATCTTGAGTTTATTTGAAAATTCTAATTATCCATCGGTACTCTTGTTGACTGAACATATCTTCTAGGATTATTCAGTGTTAGAAATCCTGTGAAGGAGAGGTATCAAAACAAAACAAAAAAAATTTACAACATTCTTGGAATAATACCACTATATTAGTTTCCTGGGCTGTCGTAACAATGTACCACAAACTGGGTAGCTTAAAAAACAAGTCTATTCTCTCTCAATTTGAAAGCCAGAAGTCCAAAATCAGAGTATCAGCAAGTCCACTTTCTAAGGGAGCATTTTCCTTGCACTGTCCCAGCTGTTGGTAGTTGCTAGCAATCCTTGGCATTCTCTGGCTTGCAACTGTATAACTCTAATTTCTGCCTGTCATCACATAGCCTTCTCTTCTCTGCCTGAATATGTGTCTTTACACAGCTTTTTTGTAAAGATACCAATTTTTGGATTTAGAGTCACCCTAATCCAATATGACTTTATCTTAACTTGATTACATTTGCAATGACCCTATTTCCAAATAAGTTCACATTCACAGGCACCAGCAGGGGTTAGGACTTGAACATATTTTTTTGGAAGATGCAATTCAACTCACAGCAACCACATATACTACAGCTTACTCTGTCTGTCTGAAAACATATTCTTCCCTCTGAAAATGGAATGAATGTTTGTCTTGGAGGACAGTGGGTCTGGACCAATATGGTTCTTTTACTCTGCAATGTTGTTTGCTTCATTTCTTGTCTAACTCCCCCATTTATGATATTACCTATGCACAAGGAAGAATCCCCTTTCTCTTTGAGCACTCCCTCCTTACCCTCTTATCCTCTTTCCAGCTTCCCACCCCAGCTCTTTTCTCTTTCATAATTTCCAGTCTCCTTTCTTGCTAAAACCTGAAAGGTGAGCTTCCAAAACATGTATTGGTTTATACTCACTGTTCCCATCCTCTCTAAAACCACTTCAATCAGGTGTTTGCCCCCTCCTGCTATAATGAAACTGCCCTCTCAAGGTCACCAATGACCGTTATGCTGTTATTTCCAGTGGTCATTTCTCTATCTTCAATATCTTTTATCTCTTAAGAGCATTTATCATAATTAATTACATGCTCTTGTTTTATCTCCTAACCCAATGGTCACTCTTTAAAATCTCTTTTGCTCACTACTCACCTTAGACGTTGGTCTTTTTCTCCTTTCTAATTCACTCATATGGTGATTTTTTTCTGGTCTCATGAATTGAAATACCAGTTTTATGTTGATGACTCTCAAATGTATACATCCAATTCAGGCTTCTCTTTTGAACCCTATACTTGTTTATCAGCTGTCTATTTGATATTTTCACTTGTATATCTGATAAATATCTCAAAAACAGTATTTCTGAACTCTCAGATTGGCTTCTTTCTCCTCCCTTACTCCCAGCTCCCTCCGCCCCACCCCACCCCCCAAAAAACCCCACATAAATTATCCTGCTCTTGCTACAGTCATCCAGGTCTCTTTTTGAGCAACTCTTTTTTTTTTTTTATTGGAGTATAGTTGTTTAACAATGTTGTGTTAGTTTCTACTGTACACTGAAGTGGAGTTCCCTGTGCTATACAGGGAACTGTACAGTGAAGTGAAGTTCCCTGTGTTACAGTTCTACTGTACAGTGAAGTGGAATTCTCTGTGCTATACAGGTTCTCATTAGTTATCTATTTTATACATATTAGTTAGTAAATATATGTCAATCCCAATCTCCCAATTTACAACTGCTCAGTTCTAAGAACTTTGAGTTATTGGAGACTCTTCTATTTCTCTCACAACCCAAATACTATCCGGCAGGCAATCCTGTTGTATTTACATCCAAAGTGTATCTTAAATCTAACCCTGTCTCTCTCTTTCCTGTTATCACCCTCAGTGGGGTCATTAACATTTCCCTCAGAGATGACTTCAGTAGCCTCCTAGCTAGCCTCTCTACCCTCTAACCCCTTACTCTGTTCTCAACAAAGCATTTAGGATGATCATTTTAAAACAAATATAGTCATGTTACTCTTCTGAACAAAACCCTAAATTTGTTCTACTTTTACTGAGAGGAAAATCCAAAGCCTTTACAATGTCTGACAAGGTAGTAGCTGATCTGGGCATCCTTACCTTTCTCTTTTCATATCACACTTCTCTCTGCTTTGCTGGTTCTGCTCCAGCTACACTTGTCTCTTTGCTGTCTTAGGGTCTTTGTACCAGTTATTCCTGATATGTAGCTCAAACTTCCTTCAAACCTTCGCTCAGAATTCACCTTCTCAATGAGTTGTAATTAAAATCACACCGTTCTCCATTCCCAGTTCTCTTTATCGTGATCTCTATGTTTTTCCATATCATCTCTCTCTTTCTAATATGTTACAGTATTTATGGCATTTGTTTACTATTATCTGATAGAATGTTAAGTCCACAAGACTAGAGATCTATGTGTTTTATTTACTCGAGTATTCCAAGTACCTAGATTAATGCCCTGCACATAAAAGATATTCAAGTTTGTATTTTTGAGTAAATAAATGGATAAATTAGCAGTAATGTAGTTAAGTAGTAGTCTCACAGTGGATGCCTGAAATCATGATATTTGTTCACTTTATATTTAAATAAGATTACAAAGAAAAATAATGTCATTACAATAATCACCATCATTATTGTTGATAGTGTTTTTCTAGATGCCTAGGGATTGTTTTACATAGTTTAATTTGATACATATCTATGTTATAAGTGTCTATAAATAAGACCACCGAGGTTTGCAAAATTAAATAACTCGATCAGGCTTAAACAGCTTGTGCAGTGGTAGAGCTCGGAGTCTACACCAGGTCTGTATAGACTGAGATTCTACTTTAACCATTCTATGATATTACCACTTTTATAACCACTCAAGTTGCAGGCTGGAATTATCTTTTCTTTCCTCAAACACATATGCTCTCTTACATGTAGCTGAGTGTCATTCATTTATGTGAAACAGCTGCTGCTCATTCAGCCCTGAATTTGTTAATCTGTATTTATTAAAACTATCACTGATACTGTTATTTTTTTTCCTGTTGTCATCAACTTCTTTTTTAAAACAATCTGTGACACATTGAGAAATGCTTCTAGGAAATAGCTTTGCAACTCAAGAACAGCACTTCAGAACTAAGGAATTTAATATTTCACAGAAGAAGGTACTGGATGCACCAATTTCCTCAGGGCTTTGTTTGGACTCACAGAAATGACAATGTGCTGCTCTGTAATAGGTCTTGAGCTTTCTTCACAATAGGTTTTTTTATGTCGGTGGCCCAGAAATCCTTGTGACATTCGCCTTAAAGAGGATTCACTAACTCTGCCTTATTTATTTGGTCCCTTTTTTTTGTTTTAATGTGTGTGCTGCTGTTACTTGAAGATGGCTTTCTGAAATAAATAATTTTCTTTCCTATAAATGATTATAGTCATATTTCTTATTAATTTGAGCTCCAATTCAGTTTCCTTTTTTTAAAATAACTTTTTTAGGTGTGTCTAGCGTGACTTCAAATTCTTGGATAGAAAAGAAAAACCTAGCATTAATCTGATAGAATGCCAGATATCTAAATACAATGAAAACCACATAAAGCTTCCCAGCAGAGAGACCAGAACAATAGAAAAGATTGAGGAAACTGTATTGTCACTATGACTTAATTTCAAGTGTTCACATTCTGAAGCACTCAGATTAAAAGAAAACCTCACTTTTACAAGATGACATACAATAATTATAGCCTTCAAAAATAAGAAGAAATGATAGCTTAGGTAGAGTGCTGACATGTTTGACAGTTGTAAATTTGGACAATATTTGCTTAAGAAATGCAGGTTGGATAAATACACAATTACTTTTCATAGTGGAACTATTTACCAATGGTGCATTTTGACAGGATGATTGAGAAATCCTTACATCAAGTTTAATAATACAAATCTTAATCTAAACCTATATGCCTTTGTGGAATGAAAGGGGAGAACTGAGGTTGGGGATGCAGATAAATGATATTTTTCTAAAGAGAGCCAAAATTTTAAAATAGTTGTTAAACTATTTTGATTAACTTGAATCTTATATATCAAGAGCTGTGAATCTTTATGAATATAATATTATTACTTAAAAAAATTATAGTGAAAGGTTGCAAACTGCCCAGGAACCTTGAATTCCACATATGTATAAAGTTTTATCTTTGGAACTTGGGGCCATTGGAAATGTAATTCTTTTATCCATACAGAAAGTATTCTTTAGTTAAAGATTCTGTTGTTTACAATAAAGTTGTATGGTGGGTAGTCATGTGTTGAATACCTCTATCTGTCTATCGATCCACAACCTAGGAACATACAATCATAAAACAAAACTCAAACACTAATATTATGCATGTTTTGAAAACAATTCCAGAATTATAGATTCCTATATATTTGTTGCTTTCTTCACCCAGGGTAATTTGCCCACATAAATGGGCAGCCTTCAGCTAATTTTATATTTTATTATCTAGGGTTTCTAATCACATTTCATATCAATAAACAGGCATTACTGAGTTTAGCAATATTTGATTGCTATGTATAACCTTCACACACCTATATTCCAAAAAGTCTCAAATAAATTATTCTTACTGCTGACGTCCAGTTTTTATGTAGTCAAAAAAGGATTAAGGAAATCTTTCTGAAAGATTTAAACCCAGAGATCAATGTCAAAACTTATACTGATTTTCGATAGGCATTTTGTTTAGGTACACACAAAGTTATTAATTGGAAGAATAGTAGTTTAAAAAGTTGGTTTGTGATCACATCTAGGGAAAGAAAGAAGGCAGGTGACTTAGTGTAATGTTCTTGTAAACATCTTGGTAAGTGGACCTCCTAGTAAAGAGACAAATGATGCTTGCTAGAAGGCTAGTACTTATCTATGAAATGCTTTTAGCAAGATGTTTCTTCTTCAGGATTGTTTACAGTAAACAAACATGTATTGTAGGAACTTATGAGGCATGGCTTCCTAGAAAATGTCATGCAAGCCATATAACTGAGGGTATAAAGTGGAGATGTTCCATAATCTGAACTCTCCTCACTCTTTAAGGTATCCCATAAACCTCAGGGGGCACCTCTTTTATTACTCTGAGTCAGGAAGTACATGCCTACTGTTGACAGAAAAGACATAGTCATATGAAATGTTCACTATCTCTAACTTACCCATACTCCTTGATTGCTTGTATCTTTGAAATTACTAGTAATGCTTGCTACTGAGTAAGACCTCTGATTTGTGTGAATCTGACTTTATTCAACGTGATCCATTAACATTAGCTAAGGAATCCTCAGAATTCACTTCTCCACTGATTACTAGTTCATATCTTCTATAGCAGATACATGGTATTTTTTAAATAAAATGTTAACTTTGTATAATTCCAATAAGGAATAATTTAATGAATCATTTAATAGGTCTTTAATAGACCTAGGACACTCTCTTCCTACCAAATATGTAGGTAGCCAGTGCTTCAGAAATTAAGGTCCCCCCAAATTATTTCTTGGGTAGGAAGTAGATACTTTAGAAACGGTTTTAACTCAGAGACAATTAGATTGTCATTCTGTTGATCATTTAATGTTTAATAATATTATAGTTATTTGAATAAGTTAAAGGTCTGAAAGACTTGTTCCTTTTAATAGAAAAGTATAGCTTATTCTTGATAAATTTCAATTGTATTTTAATCTGCATAATCTCATCTTCTCAAAGCATCTAAAAGATTGAAACCCCAAACTTTCATTTCTAGCGCATTAAATATTTGGTGAATTTTCTTTCAGGTTTCTGCCTGTTTATGTCTTGTAGCCTAGTCTAACCAGAAGTATATGAAATATCTACATGAGAAATAGAGAGAAACTTCCAATTCTCTTTCAAAACTCCAGAGAAGTATACAATCCAAGGAACAAAGAGAAAACCCCAGGATGTGAATTCAGTTCCCACCTAAACACAGAACATTTAACAAAAGGCTGTATATACCAGCAGTGAAATTACTGGGGAGGAAATTTCATGTAGAGTAGAAAATGAGAAATAGAAGTTGGAGAAGGGCATTAAAGAAGACTGCTATTACATCTGGAGTTCTAATGAGTCTTATCCCTATCATCCTAAATTTATCTATTGAACTCTGTTGATTAGAAGAGAAGTCTAATGAAGCCAAGGTCTAGGGCCTGAGAATTTAGACCCTTCATAATTCCTTCATGAGAATAAGACAGTATGTTGGAACAACTCAAGAGCTATGCAACTGCTAGAAAACTTACCTGGTAGTTATTAATATAACTTCTTTGATGAATAACACACATCAGCTTGATGTAATTATACTAATAGACACCTCTATAAGACATAGACTAGCTCCAGGCTAATATAACAAAAATATATTATTCAGATATAAAATTTATATTACCAAATTTACTTTATTTGTATTATAATTGGTAGAATAATTTCTAGAGGAAATCTTTTATTTTTTTTTAAAGATTGATTGATTGATTGATTGATTGATTGCTATGTTGGGTCTTCGTTTCTGTGCTAGGGCTTTCTGTAGTTGCGGCAAGCGGGGGCCACTCTTCATCACGGTGCGCGGGCCTCTCACTATTGTGGCCTCTCTTGTTGCGGAGCACAGGCTCCAGACGTGCAGGCTCAGTAGTTGTGGCTCACGGGCCTAGTTGCTCCGCGGCATGTGGGATCCTCCCAGACCAGGGCGCGAACCCGTGTCCCCTGCATTAGCAGGCAGATTCTCAACCACTGCGCCACCAGGGAAGCCCCCAGAAATACTTCATATGAGAATTTTAAAACTGAATGGAATCTTAGACTTGTGTTTCATAAAGTTGGGAGTAGGGGACTAAAATCAGAAGAAACACATAAATTAACTTTACTTAAGGAACCTAGGAGAATAAATAGAAATGTTTAATATACTGAAAAATATCAACAAGATGACCAAGTACTAAACAAATATAGAGAAACATTCATAGTGTTACTAAGTAACAGCATGAAGAGTTATAGTTATAAAAGTGACAATACAATCATTAACTGCTCCAAAATTATAAAATTATATGCAAGAATTCAACAATAATATATATTATGGGATTTATAAGAAGAAAACAAAATTTTTTCAGAGATGTAGCTAAAAATTGTTAGGGGAATAGAAGCTCCTGGATGGAAATTTTGAATATTATAAAGATTTCAAATCTTCTTGAATTCATCTAAAAATTTAATAATTTTCCAGTCTCAGGCCCCATATGATTTTGTGGTTACTTGGTTAAGTCATACTAAGGTTATTCTGGAAGTATAAATAGTTTATATATTTAAAGGACACATACTAGTAAATATTAACATATATTCAGAAAGTTACAATAACTTAAGGAGTATAGTAAAAACTAAGAACCTCTCTCTCTATCTCTCTCTCTCTCTCACACACACACACACACGCACTCACTTTATAAACATAATCTTACATATATTTTCATTGACTATACAATGAAAGTAGTCACAAAATCAGTGGGGAAAAAGGGATTAGTTGATAATTCATACTTGGAATTATGATAAATATTTGAAAAAAATCAAGTCATATCCATATTTCTTTATACATGCAGATGTAAATTCCAGAGGCATTAACATTTAAATACAAAATTTGCATATATAGAAGTTCTAAACTAAAAAATTGATGACTCTTGTCATCTTGGAACATGAGAGTCCTTTCCATACATAACAATGTATGAAAGAAAGCACCAAAACAAGAAACAACCACAACAAAAGAGGTGGGTTTGACTTAAAATTTAAAAACTAATTTTATCAATATACATAATAAATAAGATAGAATGTCAAAAACCAAAGCCAGAAAAATTATCTGCCTAAATAAACCATGTCAAGAGTTAAAATTTTTCATAAATAAAATGTTTGTGATTCGATGAGAAAGCATAACAACTCCAATAGATAAATGGTTCAAGCACAAACAGAATATTCATAGAAAGAAATACTAATTTCTGTTTATGAAAAATGACACATATATATGAACTATTCAGTATAGATTTTTGTATTTTTATTAAATTTCTGTAATGAGAAAGACTCAAAATTATCAATGCAAAGAGATTTAAATTTAAGATAAAATGTAAAATGAATGTTAATTTTGAAATTATTCCAGTTTAACTCAGCAAAATATTTTTTTCTTTACTCTTGTATAAGATAGTCACTTTATTTTCTACTCAAAGCTAATGAACCAAGAAAATGCAATTGGCATGCTTTTTCAGCCAACAATATGTTTCACCTCAGAAAACAAACACATTCTTTGTAGATGTAGTCAACTTTAAAATTTTCCAAAATGGTACTAGTAAGACCTTTGATAGGAATGTCTATCTCAATCAACACAAGCTTACTTTATTTTTAATTGATTTGATTAAAGCAGTATATCTGAATCATGTTTGCATATTTATTTATCATGCTTGAAAACTTCAAGTATATGTAAGATTTATACTGCTAGTTAGTTATAAACACTTGTCAGAGACACAGGTGTTAATCTGTGTCTGGCTTCTTTTCATGATATCACATTAATATTCTTAACTACTTTGCAGGGTGAGAACAAGTGTATGGGTTTATATGAAGCATAAATATAAAAATTATAACTATTTTAATCTATAGCATTTTTATACTGCATGCAACATATATGTCTCTGTGTACCTATCAACTATATATATATATAGACTGCTATACAAAAACCTCATGGTAACCACAAAACAAAAAATCTATAGTGGAAATACACAGAAAAAAGAAAAAGGAATCCAAACATAACACTACAGATAGTCATCAAATCACAAGAGAACAAAAGAAGAAAGGGGAAAAAAAGACCTGCAAAAATAAATCCAAAACAATTAACCAAATGGCAATAGGAATAAACATATCAATAATTCCTTAAATGTAAATGGACTAAATGTTCCAATGAAAAGACATAGACTAGCTGAATGGATACAAAAGCAGGATCTGTATGTATGCTGCCTGTAAGAGACTTACTTCAGATCTAGAGACACATACAAACTGAAAGTGAGGGGATGGAAAATGGTATTCCGTGGAAATGTAAATCAAAAGAGACCCTGAGTTGCAATACTCATAATAGACAAAATAGACTTCAAAATAAGGACTGCTATAAGACACAAAGAAGGATGCTACATAATGATCAAGGGATCAATCCAAGAAGAAGATATAACAATTGTAAATATATATGAACCCAACATAGGAGCACCTCAATATATAAGGCAAATGTTAACAGACATAAAAGGAGAAATTGACAGTAACACAATAATAGTGGGGGACTTTAACACACCACTTACATCAATGGACAGATCATCCAGACAGAAAATCACAATAAGGAAACACAGTCCTTAAATGACACATTAGACCAGATGGACTTAATAGATATTTATAGAGCATTCCATCCAAAAGCAGCAGAATACCCATCCTTTTCAAGTTCACATGGAACATTCTCCAGGATACAGCACATACTGGACCACAAAGTAAGCCTCAGTAAATTTAAGAAAATTGAAATCAGATTAAACATCTTTTCCAATCACAACGCCATGAGGTTAGAAATCAACTACAAGAAGAAAACTGCAAAAATCATAAGGGGAGCCTAAAAATATGCTACTGAACAACCAACTGATCACTGAAGAATCAAAGAGGAAATTTAAAAAAAAATACCTAAAGACAAATGAAAAAGAAAACACCACGATCCAAAATCTAAGGGACACAGCAAAAGAAGTTCTAAGAGGGAAGTTTATAGCAATAAAAGCTTATCTCAGAAAACAAGAAAAATCTCAAATAAACAACATAACCATACACCTAAAGCAACTAGAGAAAGAACAAACAAAACCCAAATTTAATAGAAGGAAAGAAACCATAAAAATCAAAGCAGAAATAAATGAAATAGAACTGAAGAAAACAATAACAAAAATCAATGAAACTAAAAGCTGGTTCCTTGAAAAGATAAAAAAAAAAATTTGATAAACCTTTAGCCAGACTCATCAAGAAAAACAAACAAACAAACAAAAAGGAGAGGACCCAAATCAATAAAATCAGAAATGAAAAAGGAGAAGTTAGAACCAACAGCACAGAAATACAAAGGATCATAAGAGAATTCTATGAGCAACTATACACCAATAAAATGGACAACCTAGAGGAAGTGGACAAATTCTTAGAAAGGTACAATCTCCCAACACTGAACCAAGAAGAAATAGAAAATATGAACAGACCAATTACCAGTACTGAAATTGAATCAGTAATTTAAAAACTCCCAACAAACAAAAGTCCAGGACCAGATGGTTTCACAGGTGAATTCTGCCAAGCATTTAGAGAAGGGTTAACACCTATATTTCTGAAACTATTCCAAAAAATTGCAGAGGAAGGAACACTTCCTAACTTATTCTATGAGGCCAGCATCACCTTGATACCAAAACCAAAGTTATCACACACAAAAAATTATAGGCTAACATCACTGATGAACATAAGTGCAAAAGTCCTCAACAAAATACTCACAAACCAACTCCAACAATACATTAAAAGGATCATACATCATGATCAAGTGTGATTTATTCCAGAGATGCAAGGATTTTTCAATATCTGCAAATCAATCAAAGTGATAGATGACATTAACAAATTGAAGAATAAAAACCATATGATCATCTCAATAGATGCAGAAAAGGCTTTTAATAAAATTTAACACCCATTTATCATAAAAGCTTTCCAGAAAGTGGACATAAGGGGAGTATACCTCAACAAAATAAAAGCCAAGTATTTATACCTGTGAGGAAGTATTTCTCACATCATTTATCCTCTCAAGGAGTTTTTGTTGCATACCTATTGTTAGTCTGGTACATTTTAGGTACAGAGATAGTGATAAACAATTCTCTATATTCAGAGATATTAATGTCACTGAAGTCAGGCTTTAAACAGCGTCACATACAGAACATTATTGCAAGTGATTTTGAGGAGAAATACAGAATGCTATGAGAACTTGTAATGAAGGGACTAGGCTAATTTTATGTTAAAACCTTAATGTTGATTAGATATCAGCCATGTGAATGAGGTTTGGGGCTGGGGATGGTGGGTGAGAGAAGGGAAGAATATTTTAGGCTGAGGAAACATTGTATGAAGCCCTAAGGTGGGAAGGGGAACAGTGATTTCAAGAAACAGCAAGCAAAATGCCTTAGGTGTAATGAACAAAGGAAAATTTATGACAAAATAATGGAACACACATAGTCAAGGGCAGTGTCATTTTCACAAATTGTATGCTTGGACCTGGTAGAAAAAAAGGTTTGAATAAAATTCAACCACATGTTGTATACAAGGATTAGACTGAGTTATTCCATGATCTGGTAGAGCACAAAGTTGAAAATTACTACAAAAGAGTTCCTAGTGTGTACCAAGTTCTTCAGGGGCCATCTAGTCTAGATCAGACAGTGATCGTAGGACCCTTAAGAAATGAGGTCTCTGCCACAGTCAGTAGATGGGAAAGGAATACATTGGATGTCCCATTCTTGCTTTAGCATAGATGAAAATAACCTTGAACTTTGGCAGTGTTCCAAGACTTATGCTATTACCAAAGGTTAGTGTCAATCTCAAGTTACCTGGGGGTTGTCAAATCTATACCTGCTTTATGTGCCTGTTATTCATTTTCAAGTATTAGCTCAATCTTCCAATCCTCCTCCAGACAGCCCGGCTGTTACTTCACTTGTTAGATTATGAATTTCTTTCCCCCATACCTTAATTTAAAATTGAAAAAAAGAATCAAAATCCTACAGCAGTGCTTAATTGCAGGGTTCTGTTCAATAACTCTGAATTGGCCACACACTAAAATGTCACTTTGTCATATCGATGTTTTCTTCCAGACATCTAATTCCCCAAATACTCATCCTGGTTCACAAGGTGAAACATTTATTATTTGAAAGGAGAATGGCAGTCAGAAGTGTTTGTTAGCTCTTTTAAAGCTGTGAGAAACAGTGGCTACTACTTCCCCCACTTGATTATTTGTGTCACATGGGGAGGATGAGGTGACAGACCTTAAAGAGACGTTATCTTGTGCTTTTTTCTTCACTTCATTTCTCAGCTCCCTTGGCTCTTCCTCTTCTAACACACAAAGCCAATAGTTTCCAAGTCATTTAATATTTTAAAGGAATTATATTTTAGTTAGCGACGGATCAACCTACTAAATTGAATCTTGGCTTGTAGATTGATGGATTGAATTCAGTCCAGATGAACAGTGACCAAACTTGTTGCTCTCCTGAAAAAAAAAAATGCAGGCAAAAACTGCTACATAGGGCTTCCCTGGTGGCGCAGTGGTTGAGAATCTGCCTGCCAGTGCAGGGGACACGGGTTCCAGCCCACATGCCGCGGAGCAACGAGGTCCGTGAGCCACAACTACTGAGCCTGCGCGTCTGGAGCCTGTGCTCCGCAACAGGAGAGGCCGCGATGGTGAGAGGCCCGCGCACCGCGATGAAGAGTGGCCCCCACTTGCCGCAACTAGAGAAAGCCCTCGCACAGAAACGAAGACCCAACACAGCCATAAATAAATTAAAACAAACAAACAAACAAAAAAAAACCTGCTACATAAGTCGAGTCCTGGTTATAATCTCACCCTCAGTAAAATATGTAGTCATCATTTCACTGGCACTTTCAGATAGCAGTTTTTCTTTTTAAAGGGACCATTTACAACCATTCCTTTCCATAATCATGTGTTTACTTGGAAGAGAAATACATTTATTCCCATGATTAGCCTTTAGTGAGAATGAGGGGCATGTGTGAGATGGTGTTAACTCTGTACTCAAGACCAGTGTTATTTGTAGAGAAAATTTCTCAAACTGTCCTATTTTAATTTCTGCTTTTATTCCTCAAACCTCAGGCTAGAAGAGAGTCTGTACACCTAGAGTGAACAACAATAAGACCAATATTAATAATTACTAGTTTTAGTCTTAGTTACTAGTAATTTTTCATGTTAACTTTTAAGCTACTCCTAATTTTTAATTACCATAATTATAACCACTATCTGTTTTTGATCTTTCTCCTGTGCTTCACTTTATTCACAACTACTCTCTATAAAGCGTGACCATATGTGTCTCTTTGCCTGGGATAAGTCCTGATTTTGCCTGTTTCACTAAAAAACACCCTAGTTTGGATGAATAGGAAACTCACAGATATCTGAAAGGTCGAGATGTTCAGACTTGACTGCTGGCACTAGAGCCTATATTACCAACTAGAACAATGCTGTGAAGACCATACTGCAACCACCACTGGGAAAAAGTTCCTGACGTTGCTGAAGCTGAAAGTTAAATGTTCTTGCTAGAACCTCTCCTGCTGCAGCCACTGAAAGCTGGATCTTGCTAAGCACCCTTTCCAGAATGGATTTCTTGCAACACCTGTTTCATCATGCTTTCAAACCCAAGACTCACAGGATTGTTTCTGACTGACAGAGCCAAGAGACAAGGAAGGCTGGGCAAGTGAGTTTAAATTTGTACAGTTGGACGAGTCATGCAGATATAACATAGGATAGTCCACAAACATGTGAAAATTGTTTCAAACCTGGGGATTCAATAATCACAACAGTTTACCATCAGAATTGTTCCAAATCCATGCTTGTGTCTATGTATAGGTAGGAAGGGAGAAACAAGAAAAGAGTACAAAGGATGCTACAAATTAGCTGTAAAGTTTAATGTCTTAAAAGAAATGTCTGAAAGCAGCAAAACAAACAAAAAGCCATGTAAAAACAATAAATAAATAAAATGAACAAAAAAGAATATTTGAGTACCAATGAAGCCCTGCCTGTTAACAAAGAATCCAGATCTAGTGTAAAGCTGTGGGTTTGAATTTTATATTATAATGACTTTTAATAATAAAACTAGTTTCTTTTTGTGTAAAACTTCAGAGAAAACCACAAGCTATTTCACAAAGTTCAAGTAACTGACATGTCATGTATTACATAGAAATTCTAAAACTGCTCTTGCAAATTGTTTGGATCCATGAAAAGAAGGAGCCCTTTGGGACTGATGCTGTGAGGATTTTAAGGTAGATTCTCCCCTTCCTCTTGCTGACAAATGTCTTTGGCTTTTCCAAATTTTTTCCAGGTTGAAGGGTAGGTGACTTTTGTGGGGAAATTTTGTTGTGAAACTTGGACATAAAAAATAAAATATTAATACTGTTAGATAATGATTTTTTTAATTAATTTTTCTTGGAGTATATTTGATCTACAATGTTGTGTTAGTTTCAGGTGTACAGCAAAATGAATCAGATATACATATACATATATCCATTCTTTTTTAGATTCTTTTCCCATACAGGTCATTAAAGAATATTGAGTAGAGTTCCCTGTACTATACAGTAGGTCTTTGTTGATTATCTATTTTATATATAGTAGTGTGTACATGTCAATCCCAATCTCCCAATTTATTGCCCCCCCAACCCCCTTGGTAAACATAAGTTTGTTTTCTACATTTGTGACTCTACTTCTGTTTTGTAAATAAGTTCATTTGTACCATTTTTTAGATCCCACATATAGGTGATAAGATATTTGTTTTTCTCCGTCTGACTTACTTCATTCAGTATGACAATCACTAGGTCCATCCATGTTGCTGCAAATGGCATTATTTCATTCCTTTTTATGGCTGAGTAATATTCCATTGTATATATGTACCATGTCTTCTTTATCCATTCATCCATCGATGGACATTTAGGTTGCTCCCATGTCTTGGCTATTGTAAATAGTGCTGCAATGAACAGTGGGGTGTATGTATCTTTTTGAATTATGGTTTTCTCTGGATATATGTCCAAGAGATAATGATTATTAAGGCAGACACTGCTAGATGCCTACTCAATATCCATTTGCTCTTTTGTTCACTGACAGAAACTATTGTTTGGGATGACTATGTGCACAGCTTAAAAAAAAATTTTGCTACCTTCCAATTAGAGCTGGTCACATGACACAGTCTCATCCTATGAGAAATAAGTGGAAGAGCGCTTTTATCCTTCAGGCCCTCCAGGAAGTAAAGTGGAGGCAGAGTACTAAAGCAGTGCTGGCTTCTTGTTTCAAAGTTTAATCATTTTCCTACTATAGAACTTGGAAATTTGAATGAAACTGGTGGGTAAGAGAAGCAGCAAATGCACAGACATAAACTCTACAGAGTCCTATACTATTTATATGGCTAGGAACTAGTGTTAATGAATAATACTTAGAAATCATAAGGGCTTTGTTAATACGATTTTTGTTTAATGAAATCTTACTTAAATCTCAAGCTCTAAGCTAATGTACTTTTCTCAGTTAAGAACATCAATCTCATATTCCAAACATTTGTTCAATGAACAGACATCGAAACAT
This sequence comes from Balaenoptera ricei, assembly GCF_028023285.1. Classification (NCBI taxonomy): domain Eukaryota; kingdom Metazoa; phylum Chordata; class Mammalia; order Artiodactyla; family Balaenopteridae; genus Balaenoptera; species Balaenoptera ricei. The sequence continues at coordinate 86,631,987 of NC_082643.1, forward strand.
GAAGCTAACACTGCTCTATATATTTTTGCATCTCCTTTACAACAAATATTGGCAACAACCATTCAATATCTGCAAACAGTAATGGATTGGGAAATTTGCCAGCAGTTCTCAGTATCAATTGTTGCTTTAATCTGGCTTAAACCATGAGTTATTTTTCAGGTTTCAGCAGCCTCTCAATTATTGCTCCATTATAGTTGTAAAGTTAATCCCACAAACATACTTTTACAACCAATAAATATGCTGTCTTGTGCATCATTTAAGACATTGCTAGAAGCATTTTCTATTGATACAATAGCAAGATGTTTCATCAGTATAAAGCAGTATCTCTCTAACATTTTTGCAAACTGTTTAAAAACAAAGGAATAGACTATCTCTTGCTGGAATGCACTGCCTTATTGTGCTTTATAAATTGTTTTCTCTCCAAACACACTGAATATTACTATAGAATAAAAATTGTTCTTTTCTTAACTAAATTTGAATAACTCTAGTGCCATGGCATATATTCTATTCCAGTTTTATTTTTACATGTTGCTGCTGAGCTGCATTAGAGTTTTATTTGATTTTTAGGAAGATACATTTTGATGATAACAACTTCATCAAAATCTAGATGAACTATTAAATTTTAATATCTGAGTACTCTTTCTCTACGTTAATGTTCCATTTATACTTATAAATATGCAGTTAAATTTACATACAGTTCTTAGCAATGGTGTTTTTATTGCTTTATAAGAATTAGGAAACATAAAATAGTGACTACTGAAAAGTTGCATATTATGGTGAAGGTACAGTAGAATTCTATTTTATTAGTTTAGGATCTCAGTATGAAAGCAAGGCTTTGGAGGATATATGATGAAGCTCATTTTCTATTATTATATTTTTGGAAACAAATTCTGTATATATTTATTAGGTTAAGCTTGTTTGAAATTCAACTTCTTTCTACTTGTTTGTTTATTTAACTGATAAATCAACTTCTGAGAGAGATGTTCCAAAAACCTGCTATGTTGATAAATGTGCCAGTTTCTCCTTGCAGTTCTGTTAATATTTGCTTTATATATTTTAATATTTTACTAGACTCATTAAATTATAAATTATTATATTTTCTAATGAATTTAACACCTTCATTTGTATTAATATTTTCTTCTTTAATTCTAACTTACTATCTGATACAAATATAGTTATACTAGCTTTTTTTTAACCTTTGCCCGAAATACTGTTTTAAATGACTTATTTTTAATGTTTCTGTGGGTGTACTTTTTCTGAGGTTTTTATTAGCAGTGTCTACCTATATTAAAGCTGATTTAAAAAGAAACTGAAGATATGAATATATCTAATACCTATATCGAAAGCCCCATATCTAATTGAAATTGCTAACAAAACTTTCTTATAAAGAAACTCCAGGCCATGATAGTTTCACAGACAAATTCTATCAAAAGTTTAAGGGATAAGTAATATCAATCTTATAAAAAGTCTTTCAGAAAATTTAGAAGGAGAAAACTTTTTGTAATTTATTTTATAAAGCCCAATGATGATACCCATTTCTGATATTAGAAAGCCAGATATTTCTTGACGTTACAAGAAAATTACAAATCAGTGTTGTTCAACCACATATATACAAAAATACTCAATAACATAAATAAAAGAATAAGTATATCATGAACAAGTGGGATTTGTCACAGAAATGCAAAGTTCTTTCATTATTCATAAATCAAACAATGTAGTTTACCATCTCAATATAATTTACATCTCAATAGATGCAGACAAACTATTTGACATAATTCTACACCCTTTCATGATCAAATATCTCAGGTAACCAGAAACTAATGAGATCTTTCTGAATGTATTAAAGACCATTTTTTTATGGACTGAATTATGTTTCCCTCCAAATTCATATATTGAGGCCCTCATCCCAAATGTGACTGTACTTGGAAATAGGGCCTTTAGGAGGTGATTAAAGTTAAATGAGGTCTTAGGGTGGGGGCCTAATCAGATAGGATTGGTGTCCTTATAAGAACACAAAGATATCTCTCTCTCTCTCTTTCTGTTTGTGTGTGTGTGTGTGTGTGTGTGTGTGTACGCACACACATACGGGCACACACAGAGGAAAGACCATGTGAGGATACAGAGAGAATGTGCCAGCTACAAGCCAAAAAAAGGTTTCATCAAGAACCACCCCTGCTGGCATCTTAATCTTGGACTGCCAGCCTCCACAACAGTAAGTTGTGGAGCAAATAAATATCTGCTGTTTAAGCCACCCAGTTTGTGGTACTTTGTTATGGCAGCCCAAGTCCACTAATACAGCATCTATAAAAGTCTACAATAACCTCATACTAAATGGTGATGTACTGAATATATTTCCTCTAAAATAACAAAAGAAGCAGGGATGTTAATTCTTACCATTTTGGTTCAACATGAGATTGGAAGACCAGGCCAGTACAATAAGAAAAGGAAAAAACAAAGAATTAAGGATTGCTTTTATTTTTAGATAGCAAGAGAGTCTACATAGAATATTTTAAGTAATCTACTACAATACTAGAACTAAATCGCTAGAACTAATAAGTAAATTTATCAAGACTGTAGCTTACAAAGTCAATTTACAAAATTCAATTATATTTTTATGAGAGCAACAGTTGGAAGAAGAAATGTAGATAAACCAAATGATTTACAATAGCATCAAAAACTTCTACACTACAAAAATAAAAGCTGTTTGTGAAGTTAAAGGCCTAAATAAATGGATATATACATCTCATGGATTAGGAAGTCTCAATATTGTTATCAATTCTCCTCAAATTGATCTATAGATTTTAAAAATCCCAGAAACATTTTTAATAAAAATTAATAAATTCTAAAATATATATGGAAATGCAAAGATCTAAAATAGCCCAAATACTTTTGATAAAAAGAATAAAATTTGAGGATCTATACTACCAGATTTTAAGATTTACAAAACTGCATTAATCAAGATAGTGTGGGATTTGTGTAAAGATAGACAGGTCATTAAATCTGAATAGAGAGTCCAGAAATAGAGCCACATATATGCAATTTAGTTGATTTTTGACAAAATCACTCTGGTAATTAAAGATGAAAGTATAGACTTTTCAAGAAATCATACTACAAAACCTGGATAAACACACAAAACAAGATTAACTGCATGCCTTAGCTCATACTAAAGACAAAAATTGCCAAAGGATCATAGACCTACATATAAAAGCTAAAGCTATAAAATTTATGGATAAACATAAGAAAAAAATCCTTGTAATCATGGGATAAACTAAGATTTCTTAGTACAAAAAACCAAACACTAACCTAAGAGTAAGAATAAAAATGTATGGATGGATTTCCCTTTTGTAGAGGCCTAATCCATGTCAGCTATTTTTCTGAAATGTGCACAGTTGAAATATTTACCTCAAATGGGGAAACTCGAAGGAAATAAACTCTCATCTGCCTCTTCCTGATTCTGAACCTGGGTCAAGCAGTCCCACAACCTTCATTCCAGCTCGCTCCTCTGAGTGTCTGTTCCTCCTCATATCCATAGAGACACTATTTTGATTTATACAGCAGTAATTCTTCCTATTTTCAGGTACCTTAGTGTTTGATGTGGAAGGGGAATAACAAAGTATGAACTCACAAAATCTTCTTAACTGGAGGTTTCAGCAGTATTTTTAGACAAATTAAAAGATAAAATCCTAAGTGAAAAAGGAAGAAGGCACACTGTCTTCCGTGGATAAAAGCACAACAATGTGTGTCCTGGGAGAGCTACGCAGGCACTGATGTGAGGGCTGTGGTTGCTGGGTGACTTGGAGGTAAACAGATTAAGGGGGGGGGGGGGGGGAAGGACATAAAGAGGAAACAAAACACATTTGTCAATTTCATAGTTTAGTCCAGGGCTGCCTTTTGGTCAGTCAAAGCACTTTGCATTACTAAGCTATTTGGACCACATCCCCATCAGCTGCCACAACTTTGAATCCAGAATGACAGCACAGATCATAAAATGAAAGAAAGTAATAACAACCACCAAAGACTAGCTCATTAGTAAATAGCACTTTATACAAAACCTTTTTAGTGGCTCAAAAATTAATACTAAGTTTGAAATGTTTGACTTCAGCCCAAGAGTAGAATTTCTTTTATGCCATCAGGGTAATCAGTTGAATGATTTCTGGAAAAAAAAAAAAAAAAAACATGAAAAATATGCACTTTCTCCTAGTTCAACAAGTTGGCATGCTGTTTCTGCATGTCAGCAGTGGAAAGAAAGAAATCTCTAAGCTTTCCATGATCATAGGTTTTGGAGAAGAATGCTTTTAAACAACCATATTTCTGAAGCAGGCTAAAAATATTTCCACTTACTTACTATTAAATTTACGTATCTTGGTAGACACAAATGTTACCAAATCACAAACTCACGCCTTTGTATTTTTTAAAAAGCAGGTAATGACTGCATTTTCTACTTGGTAGGTCTGGGAGTAAATTACACTCATTTGTTCCTCTTATCATTTTTATTCAAACTAAAAATAATGATTAAAATGAGCTAGTAAAGCAAACTTGAAGGAAACTATTGGAAGGGAATAACTTTGCTGATGTGATGAAGGTTGTTCTGGAGTGCTCATTTGTATGTCTGAGTAGTATAAATTTTTCGTTATTGTCATTGGGTGCTGCAATACTATTTCCAGAATACCTTTGTATAAATCTTGGTATGAGTATTTGACGCCTGAAGAAAGACTCAAAAATTTGTATTTGAACATCAACAAAAAAATTTGATTTTTAATACCCTTGTCCATATAGTTCTTTATGAATACTGTTATTGTGCTAAATATCCTATTACTTTGTCTTAATTTTTATATGGCAAGGGGTATTAGTTTTCTATTGATGTACTAATAAATAAACACAGACTTAGTGACTTAAAAAAACCCCAAACCTTTTATTATTCTACATTTCTGGAGGTCAGAAGTCTAGAATGGGTTGGCAGGGCTCTATGTTCCTTCTGGAAGCTCTAGGGGAGGATCAATTTTCTTGCCTTTGCCAGCTTCTAGGAGCTGCCCACATTCCTTAGCTTGTGTCCCAACCTCTGCTTTTTCATCACATTTCCTTCTTTTATTCCGACACTTATTGCCTCCCTCTTATAAGGACCCTTGTCAATAACAATTACATTGGGTCCAACAAGATAATCCAGAATAATCTTCCCAGATCAAGATTTTTAATTTAATCACATCTGCAACATCCTTTTGGCAATATAATGTAACATCTTCACAGGTTCTGGGGATTAGTATATGAACATATTTTGGGGGAAGGCATTATTCTGTGTGCATGCACAGAATTTACTATTAGAGTATTTGTGACTACATTTTAAAATATATAAAATATTTTAAAAGAAAACTAATGAAGTATAGATATAGATCAATAAAATGAGGGAAATTAAAAAAATAACCTTTAATTTTGCCATCTAGAGATAACCACCACTGAATTATCTGATATATCTTTTCAGATTATTTATTGGGTACATGCCTGCCCACAATTATATATTTTATAAAAATTGAAAGAAGTGTGACATTTTACTGTAACTGTTTTTTTTTTTTTTATATAACAATACTATTAGGAGTATCTTTCATCTTAATAAATATTCACCTTTAGTATATTTACCAGCCAAGTATTGCCCTATTTTATATATCTGTACTTATTAGCCCAGTGGATTAATGCTGAAATTTGTATTGGCACATACTTACATCATTTTCTTAGGCTAAATATCTAAACATAGAATTGTTGTGTCAAGGTAGGACATTTTATTTTTTAAATTATTGTAATATGAATTATCAAATTATTATTTGCTAGCTGTATTTAAAACACTTATTTTCTCAAACCTTCCTGCATCTTGGTAGTGTGATTTTATTTTATCTTTGTCAATTTGTTGGAAGAAAATTATATCTGACTTTGGTTTTAGCCTGACTGAATCATGACACAAACTGCTTGCAAGTCAAAATATCAGAAAGTCCATAACAGGGACTTGGATGTAGATTGTACAATTCCGACTAATAGAAGAGAGGAGATGAAAAGCTCCATCCTTTGATTCTTTCATTTGTGCCTTCATTCATTCATTTAATTTTTAGTCTTTACAGATTCCTTTTACTGTTAAGAGGCAGGGGATAAAGCAATGAACAAGACTGTCAAGGTCATTATTTTCATTCTTACTGTCTTGTGTGTGTGTGTAAGAGAGTCTCACACAATAAACAAGCAAACATCTAAGTGAATGAGATAATTTCATATAGTGAAATGTCCTGAAAGATGAAACAGGATGGTGTGGAGTACACTCTATTTGGAATGGGAATAGATTGAATATGAAGGAGCCAGGTATGTGGAGAGCTGGGGACTGAACATTGGGCAGGCAATTGCCCTGAGTTACAAATGAGGGAACTGAGATGAGGTCTGTATGGCTGGAGTGTCTTGTCTTGAGCTGGTTAGCACTGAAGGTCAGCAGGGCTTGGTGTGGAGACCTGCAGACCATTGTTAAAAAAAAATGAACTTTTTCTAACTTCAATGAGAAGCCACTGTGGGATTTTAAGCGGCAAAATATATGATGTAACTTATGGTTGAAACAGCTTACCTTGGCTGATATGTAGAAAATGGTGTGCTATGTTTCCAGAGGGAAAACAGGAAGACCAGTTAGGAGCCTATTTCAAAGGGCTGCTGGATTGATTTAGGGTAGCAGCAGTAGAGATGGAGAAAACTGGGAGGTTTGGGGATGTGTCTTGGATCTATAGTGGTGTTCTTCTCTAGGCTATGGGTACTACACTAAGGAACTGAAATAGGATTCTCTTGTTTATTCCATACTCTCCAAAGCTCCATCCCCAAGCTGCAACGGGTCTTCAGTACTCATCTGATGTTCATTTTAATGAAATAGAAACAGCTACACCCTGATCCAGTAGCAGTCAGAGAGGGCTCTTAATGTGAGTTAGGACTAAATAATTAGAAGTGAAGAATAAAGGCAGTTCTGTCCTATAAGACATTTTTAAGAAACCAATCTTTATAAGTGTTTTTTTGTTTTTGTTTGTTACTTATTTATTTATTTATTTATGGCTGTGTTGGGTCTTCGTTTCTGTGCGAGGACTTCCTCTAGTTGTGGCAAGTGGGGGGCCACTCTTCATCGTGGTGCGTGGGCCTCCCATCATCGCGGCCTCTCTTTGTTGCGGAGCACAGGCTCTAGACGAGCAGGCTCAGTAGTTGTGGCTCACGGGCCCAGTTGCTCCGCGGCATGTGGGATCTTCCCAGACCAGGGCTCGAACCCGTGTTCCCTGCATTGGCAGGCAGATTCTCAACCACTGCGCCACCAGGGAAGCCCTGTAAGTGTTTTTTTTTTTTCTATTTTGGCTTGCTTGTTATGGGTGCCTGAAATAACCACCAGTTTCTTTCATAGTGAGGCTTTGTTTCCAGAATGCCACTGTATAAACACAAATAACTTATCTAGAAGTAATAACTCATTAGCAGTCTCTAACACTTTAGCACAAATTAGATTATATAAAGATGACTGAATTTAAAGTTGAATGTGTCCTTAAAAGATCTTCTAATGTGATGGTTTGGGCTGAGTTTTCCAGAAGTGGACCTAAGAAGAGGATTAATAATAAATGTTTGGGATTAAAAATATATGTCTAATAAAAAATGTTTATTAGAATTTTTTCCCAGGAAAAAGATTAAGGGAGTGAGAGGGAGAAGGGAAGGAAATCAAGCAAGGGTGAACTACCAGGCCAAGTTGCACAGACACAATACAGCAGCAAAGCTCATACTACAGTTGTCCCATGTGGGGCAAGAGAGTTGGAGTATTGAGCTCCCTGTCCTTGACAGATGTCAGTCATTGGTTAAGGACCGAGACATGGAAACATGAATCCCTGTGTCTGCAGGTAGAGTCAGCTCTCTGTGTCAGCCTGAGGGAAGCCCACTGATGAAGACCCAAAGATACAGGCCATTGGGGAAATAAAAAACACACCCGCCAGGAACTGCACGCAGTAAGATGGACAACGGATCCCAAGCATGATAGCATCTGGGTAGTGGGGTCAGGAATAGTAAAGGTCAGGGGTTTTGCAAATATCATCAAAGCCCACAGACAGTTGACTTTAATTTAATCAAAAGGGAGGTTATCCTGGGTGGGCCTGACCTAATCAGACAAGCCCTGTAAAAGACACGTGAAGCAGCAGTAGAAGCTAGCCTATTGACCTTGAAGGAGCAAATTGTTATATTGTGAAGGCCAAATGGGAAGGAACCGTGGGCAGCTTCTAGTGGCTGACGGCCTCACTCCTACAACTGCAAGAAATTGAATTCAGTCAACCACCAGGGAGCCTGGAAAAGTCTCCACTGGTAGCTTGCTACCCAGAGCCCCAAATGAGATCACACCCCCTCCAACAGCTTTGAGGCCCTCTGCAGATGGTGCCCCATTGTGCTCTATCCAGACTCCTGAGCCATGGAATCTGTGAGATAATAAATGTGACTTGCAATAAGTTGCTAAGTTTGTGGTCATTGGTTAAACAGCACAAAAGTCCAATATATAAGAAAGCAAATAACCTAATTAAAAAATGGGCAAAAGATCTGAACAGACACCTCACCAAAGAAGATACACAAAAGGCAAATAAGCATAAGAAAAGATGATTAACATCATATGTCATTAAGGAATTGCAAATGAGAACAACAAGGAGATACCTCTACATACCTATTAGAATGGCCAAAATCCGCAACACTGACCACACCAAATGCTGGTGAGGACTTGGAACAATACAAACTCTCATCCATTGTGGGTGGGAATGCAAAATGGCAACAGCATGTTTGGAAGATGGCTTGGCAGTTTCTTATAACGTTAAGTATATTCTTATACATGACTCAGCAGTTATACAACCCTTGATATTTACCCAAATAAACTGAAAACTTACATCTAGCCAAAACCCTGCACATTCATGTTTATACTGCTTTCTTACTCTTAAGTTCCCAAACTTGGGAGCAATGAAGGTATCCTTTAGTAGATGAATAAGTAAACAAACTATGGTACATCCACGGGATATTATTCAGTGTTAAAGAGAAAGGAGCTATCAAGTCATGAAAGACATGGAGAAAACATAAATGCGTATAGCTAAATAAAAGAAGCCAATCTGAAAAGGCTACAGACTGTTTGATTCCAGCTATATAACATTCTGGAAAAGGCAACACTATAGAGACAGTAAAAAAGATTAGTGGTTACCAGGGGCTTAGAGGGAGGGAGGAAGGGAGGGAAGAAAAGATGAATAGACAGAACACAGGGGATATTTTAGGTCAGTGGAACTATTCTCTATGATACTATAATGATGGATAATCATCAAAACCCATAGAATGTACAACACAGAGAGTGAACACTATGGACTTTAGTTAATAATAATGTAGCAATATTGGCTTACCAATTGTAACAAATGTACTACACTAATACAAGATGTTAATAATAGGGGTAACTGGGAAATAGGCATGGGGGAGTATATGGGAAATCGCTATACTTTTCACTCAATATTTGTGTACACCTAAAACTGTTACAGAAAAAAATCTGTTAAATTAAAAAAAAAACAGAATCAGGATTAGTAATCAGGTCATCCTATTCCACTCTTATTACTCTTATTTCTACTTTACCAACTTTTACTGAGATCCAATTTATCTCCATAGCCTAATATATGAATTCATTTTAAAGAAGTTTTATTCTCATTTTCCTCTTGTGTGTGTGTATATATATATTATATATATGTAATATATATATTCAACTTTATTAATTACAGAATTTAGATCCTTTCCTCTAGATTCAGAGAATTGAGGTAAAAGCTTCAATTGTGTTACTTGAATAGTCTGCTTGCGTTTCTTGAAGTTTAACTTGACTATTCTGGTACTACATGATTTGTTACAAAACAGTATTATGATAATTCTATTTGAACTTCAGGGGAGGCTAATTCTAGTGACTGGTGAAGCTCACTGCCTTTCCCTTGCACCGCTCTTGTCTCCTTTCCCCATTTTTGTAGTTCAGAAGGGCTGTTTGGAGTGAGCTTAATGTAGGTAATAGTCTGATTCTGGCTGCTGTGCTCCATAGACTCCTTTTTCTAACAAGGTCATTTCCTGAGTCAGGAATCTCCTGGTATCACATAGTTCCCACTAAAAATGTATGTCTTAGAGTGATAAACCTGTCCCGGAGCCTTAAAGACTGCCTGTAATTTATGCTTATCACACAAATGGTGTCTTATTCTTTTTTCATTTAGAATCATAACAGATATATTTTCATTATGTCATCTTATTATATATATGAATATATGCATATGAATACATACACAGTTAGCTCTCCATATCTTCAGGTTCTGAATCTGCAGATTCAACCAACTGCAGGTTGAAAATATTCAGAAAATAATTCCAGAAAGTTCCATAAAAGCAAAACTTGAATTTACCTTGTGCCTGCAACTATTTAAATAACACTTACATTGTATTTATGACTATTTTCATAACATATTCATTGTATTAAGTATTATAAGTGATCTGGAGATTAGTTAAAGTATACAGGAGGAAAATGGTCCCCAGGTCAGGTGCTTTTCACTTCTCTGTTTTCTGCTTCCCTTTATGATTCTCGTCTATAAAAGTGTAGAGTGAATTAAGCCTTTTTTTTTTTTTTTTTTTCTGCTTTTTCTTTTCTCTCTCCATTCTACTCCAACTGCTTATCTGGGCAATGTTTAAATCATTGTTTTTACGTTTAGGCTGGGAGGCTGCACACTTCTCATTTACGAGCTAACAGTTAATCCTGTGTTTCAGAGGAACCAGAGGGGTAAATCAGACAGCAGTTCCCCTACAGTCTGTTGAATCCTGGCCTTTTCCCAAGAGGAGAAGAGGTTAAAGGGGGCTTATGGATGTATATTTTCCTTGCTTTAGGTTGAATATATATCACCCAACAGGAGTCTAGGTCACTGTAAAGATTCTTGGATCAAAGGGCTCTTTTTTGATGGATCATCCTTTATTTCTCCTGCCTTGTATTTGGTCAGCTGCCCTGAGTCCTTTTCCCAGATTAATGATTCCTGCCTCTGCTCTAACTCAGTTCCCTTCATTTTTTTCCTCATAGTTAGAGCATGATTGAGAAAAAAATAAAATTCACATATTTTTACTCCCTCTTACAATGCTGTGGACATGGTCCCCAAGATGGGTGCTTTTCACTTTTTCTTTGTTTTTGCTCTCCCAGTTTTTTCTTCCCTTCTTTTGCTCCTCTGTTTGTTTTTTGTTTTTTGTATGTTTTTTGTTCCCCTTCTTTTATCTGTAAGAGCTGTTGATGAGTCTTTCAGAATGACCCTCTTCTCCAGTGTGTGCTGTTCTTCTGATAGGGGAGAGACATATAGGATCATGAGGTACCACTTGGTTGAATTCTAAAATTTATTTTTTTTGTCACTTGTATTTCAGAGTGTATTTTATTTTATCACTCTGCTTTTTATTAACACAATGTATATTTCCTTCTTAGTTTGAGTTTTTCATTTGTTTGTTTCTGTTGTTCTCATTTGGAGAGTAGAGCAAATATCCAAACATTCCAACCTCGGCAGATAACATGTGGAATATGCACTGAAGCTCCTAGGCAAGGGGGATCAGTACAAGGACAGTAACAATCCTGAAAAAACAGTAGTTGGGTAAGTTTTAGAAATTACTCAATTATACTTTTGTACCCAGCTCCCAAGATTTGTTTTATCACTCTTGTCTCTTTTTCTATGGACAATTGGAAAAACATTGGAATGCATTCTGAATCAAAGCCCCCATCCCTGACCCGTCCACCAAAAAAAAAAAAAAAAAAAGCAGAGATAAGTTCAGCCTGTTCAGATACTCTAGTACTTGGGTTAAGGGAACTAGTATTGTTTGAACACATAGGTTTCATCATGCACTGTGCTAGGTACTTTGCTCGTGCAATGGGAATTTAATCCTAAAATAATTCTTTTTGGTTAAACGTAATTATCCTTAGACATATTATTCAAGGCATAACATACTGTGGTACAAAATGACCTCGTTTGAATGGTAGAAAAGATGCCATGCTAGCTTTGCCTCTGGGCTTCTCGATTTTAATGCAGAGCACATTAGAGGTGTTATAAATTTCAGAGAGTTTAAATTAATCACAATACTCATGTTCTCCAGCTGGTGATTGATGGTCCCTTAGTAAAAGATATAAAATTATTATGAAGGTTTTGAGAATTCATGTTTATTTTTATTAATCTGTTCATTATTTCACTTCCTGACCCAAGAGAATACAAACTTCATGATGGTGTATAGTGCAGGACACATATGATTATATTTGAACTAACTAACAAATATTTGTTGAGTAATGAAAAGAATGATCTTGTACCAAGATGTCTGCAGATGCAACAAAAAACATATCCTTGCACATAAATATTATATATATGTATATATATATATGAATTTTAAATAAACATTTATGGTGTGATAGGCGTTATGTAGAATATTGGGGGTTCAGTAATGAGTAAAAATTAGTATAGATGTATAATTAATTTAAATAAACACAGAAATAAATGTGAAACAGCAACTGTGTCAAATTCTAAGAAGGACTCCATTTCTCAATTAACAAATAGTTTCTGGATACTATGTATTTGTCTATTTGCTTATGATTTTTCCCTATTGCCTCTCCCAACTATGTGGACAGAGATTTGGTCTATTTCATTTACTGCTAAATATATTCCAACCTATAGGACAGTTTCTGGAACATAATAGGTTCTTAATAATATGTATTCAATGAATAAGTGAGAGTAAAGATAAATTTGAGGTATTCAAAGCAATTAGTAAAGACAACTCTGACATAACTGAATTCTGTGTTCTGAAGAATGGATAGGTATTATTTAGATGAAAAGAGATGGAAGACTGTGTCAGGCAAAGGGAAATGTTATATAAAAGCCCTGCATTAGAAATAAGCATAATGAATATGAAGAAATAAAGAAGGCCAGGGGCAACATGAAGGCAGAAGGAGAGAAAGCATGGCGCTGAGGAGCCAGGTAGGTGGGGAGAGATCTTCTCCAAGACCTTAGTAGATCATGCTAATAAAAATTATCTTTCCTCTTAGAGTGTTGAAAATCACTGAATAAATGTAAGCAGTGGAGTGAGATAATCAGATTTGTACTTTAAAACAATCTCTGTTGGTAATTATTCGTAGTGAAAGTGGCAGGGACACTCAGAGAGAGAGTATAGTTGAAGAAGAGAGGACCTAGGATAAAGCTTAGATAGTTTTATTTTTTAATGTCTGTTAAAGGAGGATGAGATGTTAAAGGAGTCAGAAAGAAAAAACAGTGAGATAGGAGAAAAACAGGAGTGTGGTAGTACAGTGGAAGGCAAACAAGGGAAATATTTTAAGAGGGGAGGCCACAGTGTTCAATGTTACTGAAAGGTAAGTTGAACTGTAGAAGAATTTATCAACAATGTCCTAGGTATAAAGACATAGAGATGATTGTTGCTTTGAGCCAGAGGAAATTAAATGACTGTGTATTAAACACACACACACACAACACACACACCAAAATAAATCCTAAAGCTGTTGGATAAGAACAATAATATGTAACTGAGTCCAGAAGGAACTAAGAGTACTGCCAGAAGCCAAATTTCAGAGAGACCTGAAAAACTTAAAACCTGAATGGTAAACCTGAATTAATGATGAAGTTTGGGAGAGAACGTCTTTTCTTTGAACTTAAAACTTTGGGTTTTAACAGTTAGGGTGGGTATAGGAGATAGGGCTTTGGGTATATGCAAAGTGGGGAGTTGGAACTAAGATACTGTAATAAAGGCTAGATCTTCAAATGACTACCAGTGGAGAAAGAATAAACAAAAACAAAGAAACAGAAATCCTGCTCCCAAGGAAAGAGACAACAAGGTATTTTGCACTCATCACTCTCTGATCTTGTTTGGAAAATAAACTCAATGCTGAAAATCAATAACCAGAGTTCTGCTCTCATTCATATAAGGAGTCTGAATGTTTACTTTTTTAGAGTCTGGAAAACCCACAGACAAGAAATTCTATTTAATATGCTCACAAGTACCTTGTGACAGACCATGGCATCAATACCAATACTTTTTGGAGAGAAACACACCTGAAAAGGCTCTCAGAATTCTCACAAATTATGCTCACTCAATATGGGCTCAAATTCCAAATTGCATCACATGTGAAGACACAAGCCACCATGAAATAGAGCAAAAACAACAAACAGCAATTTTAAACTCTCAAGGGCAAAAGATATTGTAATGATTAGGTAAAGACTATAAAATAACTGTATAAAATGTTTAATGAATTAAAAGAGAGCATTTAAAACATGAGAAAGGGATAATAGAAAAGCAAGATTAAACAGGCAACTTTAGAAAAGAACAAAATAAAACTTATAGACATGCAAAATAGAAATATTTCAGTTAAAACTCAATGAAAGTGTTAAAATTATATTGTGAATAGCTCAAGAGAGAATGGCTTAGTGGTCTGATATAGATATATAATGAAATGTATGAAGAAAAAGAGAATGAAAGAGCTGTAGTTACAGGTATGGTAGATAAAAGAAAGTTTTATATATTTAATTGGAATCCAGAGGGAGAAATCCAGACAATTCTGGATAGACAATATTTTAAGGGATAATTTATTAGACTTTTCTAGAATGAAAGACAGAAATGCTCAGATTTAGGAAGCACAATAAAACACAAGCCTGATAAACAAATGCAATCCATATTTAAGCAAATTTTGGTAAAGTTTTAAATTTCCAAAAATAAAGAGAAGATCTTAAAAGAATCCAAAATGAAACAAAAATTATGCATAAAGAAAAAGCAATGAGGGACTTCCCTGGTGGTCCAGTGGGTAAGACTCTATGGTCCCAATATAGGGGGCCCGGGTTAGATCCCTGGTCGGGGAACTAGATTCCACATGCATGCTGCAACTAAAAGTTTGCATGCCGCAACAAAGGGTCCGCATGCCGCAACTAAGATCCCACATGCTGCAATGAAGTTCCCACATGCCGCAACTAAGACCCGACACAGCCAAACTAAATGAATAAATAATAATAATTATTAAAAAAAGCAATGATACCAATAGGATACTTCTCTTGAGCACCAACTGAATTTAGAAAATTGTACAGAAAATTTAGTGTTAATTTAAATAACTATCAATATATGATTTTTTATGTAAGTAAACCATAATTTATGAATGAGGCAGAAAAATTCATGTTTTAGATACATTGTAGAAATTTTATCAGCAATACATTCTCACTAGCAGAACTTCTAAATGATGTATTTCAGGAACAATTATGTTGAATATAGAGAAAAAGACTTATGGCAAACAAAATAAAATGGTAAACATATGCAGAAACAAAAAAATAAAACAAAAATGTTGAAATAAAAGAATAATATCCTCATAAGATTATTTTGAGAATTAAAAAGATAATAGTTTTAAAGTGTTTCAAGTAGTACTATGAACATGGCCAACATTTTATAATTGTTTGTTAAATAAGTAAGAAAAAAAATGAGGGGATATATCACTAACATAGAACTAAAATATTTGACAAAGAAAGCATGAATGTTTAATAGTGTTGAGTACTTTATGATCATAGTTAAAATACATAAATTCTGTTGGGGGAAGAAATATATATTGTCTTCCTTTAGAATTTATTTAGTGTGTTTAAATTTAATCATTAAAATATACAATTAAATTATTAGATATCAAAATGCATGTGGGATAAATGGAAAAATATCAATCAATTTAAAATATCAATTTTAGATGGATTTTTGAGATACTAGTCTGTCATCTTCTCAGTCTGCTAGCTTTCCAATTAAAATTGTTATTCCTTGGCCCAACAACTTGTCTCTCAGTTTACTGGCCTGTTGTGTGGTGAGCAGAGTGAGCTTGGGCTCAAGAACTTGTCCAAGGCCTGGACTCAGCTCAAGATGGTGGAGTAGAAGGATGCGAGCTCACCCACTTCTCACAAAAACACCAAAATCACAACTAACTGCTGAACAACCATCAACAAAAAAATGCTGGAACCTACCAAAAAAGGCCACCCTACATCCAAAGACAAAGAGGAGGCCTCAGTGAGACAGTAGGAGGGGCACAATTATGATAAACTCAAATTTCGTATCCACCAGGTGGGCAACCCACAAACTGGAAAACAATTATACCAGAGACATTATCCCACAGGAGTGAAAGTTCTGAGCCCAACTTCAGGCTCCCCAGCCTGGGAGTCTGGCAATGGGAGGAGGAGTCCCCAGAGAATCTAGCTTTACAGGTTAGTGGGGTTTGATTACAGAACTTCCACAGGACTGGGGGAAACAGAGACTCTACTCTTGGAGGTGCACACAGACTCGTGCACAACAGGACCCAGGGAAAAAGCAGTGATCCCATAAGAGACTAGGCCAGACCTACCTGCTAGTACTGATTAGTCTCCTGCAGAGGCAGGGGGAGGCTGGGACTCATTCTGGGGGCAGGTACACTGGCAGTAGCAGTCCTGGGAAGTACCCATTGGCATGAGCCCTCCTGGAGGCCACCGTTAACAGCCTGGAGGCTCCAGTGCTGGGTCGCCTCAGGCCAAACAACCAACAGGGTGGGAACACAGCCCCACCCATCAGCAGACAAGTGGATTAAAGTTTTACTGAGCACAGCCATGCCCACCAGAGGGACAAGACCCACCTCCACCCACCACCAATCCCTCCCATCAGGAAGCTTGCACAAGCCTCTTAGATAGCTTTATCCACCAGAGGGCAAACAGCAGAAGCAAGAAGAACTACAGTCCTGCAGCCTGCGGAATGGAATCCACAACTGCAGAAAATTAGACAAAATGAAACTGCGAAGGCCTATGTCCCAGATGAAGGAACAAGATAAAACCCCAGAGAAACAACTAAGTGAAGTGGAGATAGGCAGTCTTCCAGGAAAAGAATTCAGAATAATGATAGTGAAGATGATTCAGGATCTCAGAAAAATAAGGGTGGCAAGGATTGGGAAGATGCAAGAAATGTTTAACAAAGACCTAGAAGAACTAAAGAACAAACAAACAGAGATGAACACTACAATAACTGAAATGAAAAATATACTAGAAGGAATCAATAGCAGAATAACTGAGGCAGAAGAATGGACAAGTGACCTGGAAGACAGAATGGTAGAAATCACTGCCATGGAACAGAATAAAAAAAAAAAAAGAATGAAAAGAAATGAAGACAGTCTAAGAGACCTTTGGGACAACATTGAATGCACCAGCATTTGCATTAGAGGAGACCCAGAAGGAGAAGAGAGAGAGAAAGGACCTGAGAAAGCATTTGAAGAGATAATTGCTAAAAACTTCCCTAACGTGGGAAAGGAAACAGTCACCTAAGTCCAGGAAGTTCAGAGAGTCCCAGGCAGGATAAACCCAAGGAGTAACAACCCAAGGCACATAGTAATGGTGTGGACAAAAATTAAAGACAAAGAAAAAATGCACAAAAATTAAAGACAAAGAAAAAATGCACAAAAATTAAAGACAAAGAAAAAATATTAAAAGCAGCAAGGGAAAAACAACAAGTAACATACAAGGGAACTCCCATAAGGTTATCAGCTGATTTTTCAGCAGAAATTCTGCAGGCCAGAAGGGAGTGGTATGATATATTTAAAATGATGAAAGGGAAGAATCTACAACCAAGAATACTCTACCCAGCAAGGCTCTCACTCAGATTTGATGGAGAAATCAGAAACTTCACAGACAAGCAAAAGCTAAGAGAGTTTAGCACCACCAGACCAGCTTTGCAAGAAATGCTAAAGGAACTTCTCAAGGCAGGAAAGAGACCAGCAACTTAAAACAACCTTGTACATATATAGATTGCTATATCAAAACGTCATGGGAATAGCAAGCCCAAGAACTACAACAGATACACACACACACACACACACACACACACACACACACACAAACACACACAAAAAGAAAAGAAAAAAAAAGAGAAAACAATGCAAACAGAACATTAAACATGGTCATCAAACCACAGGAGAAGAGAACAGGAGAAGGGAAGAAAAATGACCTAAAAAAAAAAACCCCAAACAATTAAGAAAATAGCAATAGGAACTTACATATCAATAATTGCCTTAAATGTAAATGCATTAAATTCTCAAACCAAAAGACATAGACTGGCTGAATGGATAGAAAAACAAGACCCATATATATGCTGTCTGCAAGAGACCCTCCTCAGACCTAGGGACACGTATAGACCGAATGTAAGGGGATGGAAAAAGTATTCCATGCAAGTGAAGATCAAAAGAAAGCTGGAGTAGCAATACTCATATCAGACAAAATAGACTTTAAAATAAAGACTGTTAAAAGAGACAGGAAGGACACTACATAATGATCAAGGGATCAATCCAAGAAGATGTAACAGTTATGAATATATGTGAACCCAACATAAGAGCACCTCAATATATAAGGCAAATACTAGAAACCATAAAAGGAGACATTGACAGTAACACAATAATAGTGGGGGACTTTAACACCCCATTTTCATCAACGGACAGATGATCCAGACAGAAAATCATTAAGGAAACACAGGCCTTAAATGACACATTAGACCAGATGGGCTTAATTGATATTTATAGAGCATTCCATACAAAAGCAGCAGAATACACATTCTTCTAATGTGCATATGGAACATATTCCAGGATTGACCACATGCTGTGCCACAAAGTGAGCCTCTGTAAATTTAAGAAAATTTAAATCACATCAAGCATCGTTTCTGATCACAACACTATGAAATTAGAAATCACTACAAGAAAAAACAGTAAAAAACACAAACATATGGTTGCTAAACAATATGCTACTAAACAACCAATGGATCACTGAAGAAATCAAAGAGGAAATCAAAAAATACCTAGAGACAAATGAAAACGAAAGCACAATGATCCAAAACTTATGGGATGCAACAAAAGCAGTTCTAAGAGGGAAGTTTATAGCAATAAAATCTTACCTCTGGAAACAAGAAAAATCTCAAACAACCTAATCTTATACCTAAAGCAACTAGAGAAAGAACAAACAAAACCTGAAGTTAGTAGAAGGAAAGATATCATAAAGATCAGAGCAGAAATAAGTGAAATAGAGATGAAGAAAATAATAGCAAAGATCAATGAAACTAAAAGCTGGTTCTTTGAAAAGATAAACAAAATTGATAAACCTTTAGCCCGACTCATCTAGAAAAAAAGGGAGAGGACTCAAATCAGTAAAATTAGAAATGAAAAAGAAGTTACAGCTGACACCACAGAAATACAAAGGACCATAAGAGGCTACTACAAGCAACTGTATGCCAACAAAAAGTACAACCTGGAAGAAATGGACAAATTCTTAGAAAGGTACAATCTCCTGAGACTGAACGAGGAATAAATAGAAAAGGTGAACAGACCATTCACAAGAACTGAAATTGAAACTGTGATTTAAAATATCCCAATAAACAAAAGTCCAGGACCAGATGTCTTCACAGGTGAATTCCATCAAACATTTAGAGAAGAGCTAACACCTAACCTTCTGAAACTATTCCAAAAAACTGCAGAGGAAGGAAAACTCCCAAACTCATTCTACAGCCACCATCATCCTGATACCAAAACCAGACGAAGATACCATAAAAAAAGAAAATTACATGCGAATATCACTGGTGAACATAGACACAAAAATCCTCAACAAAATACTAGCAATCTGACTCCACCAATACATTAAAAGTATCATACACCATGATCAAGTGGGATTTATCCCAAGGATGCAAGGATTCTTCAATATATGTAAATCAATCAATGTGATACATCACATCAGCAAATTGAAGAATAAAAACCATATGATCATCTCAATAGATGCAGAGAAAGCTTTTAACAAAATTCAACACCCATTTATTATAAAGACTCCAGAAAGTGGGCACAAAGGGAACATAACTCAACATAATAGAAGCCTTATATGATAAACCTACAGCTAACATCATACTCAATGTTGAAAAGCTAAAAGCATTTCCTCTAAGATCAGGAATAAGACAAGGACACATTTCTATACACTAACAACAAAAGATCAGAAAGAGAAATTCAAGAAACAATCTTATTTACCATTGCATCAAAAAGAATAAAATACCCAGGAATAAAGCTACCTAAGGAAAATAAAGACCCATACTCTGAAAACTGTAAGATACTGATGAAAGAAATCAAAGATGACACAAACAGATGGAAAGATGTACCATGTTTTTGGATTGGAAGAATCAATATTGTCAAAATGACTATATTACCCAAGGCAATCTACAGATTCACTGCAATCCCTATCAAATTACCAATGGCCTTTTTCACAGAACTAGAACAAAAAATCCTAAAATTTGTATGCAGACACAAAAGACCCCAAATAGCCAAAACAATCTTGAGAAAGAAAAACAGAATTGGAGGAATCAGGCTCACTGACTTCAGGCTATACTACAAAACTATAGTCATCAAAACAGTATGGTACTGGCACAAACATTGGAAATATAGATCAATGGAACAGAATAAAAAGCCCATAACTAAACCCATGCACCTATGGTCAATTAATCTACAACAAAAGAGGCAAGACTATACAATGTATGGAAAACAGTTGCTTCAATAAATGGTGCTGGGAAAACTGAACAGCTGCATGTAAAAAATGAAATTAAATTAGAACATTCTTTAACACCATACACAGAAATAAACTCAAAATGGATTAGACATAAAAGTGAGATCGGACTCTATAAAAATCTTAGAGGAAAACATAGGCAGAACACACTGTGACATAAACTGCAGGAATATCTTTTTCAATCTGTTTCCCAGAGTAATGGAAATAAAAACAAAATAAACAAATGAGACCTAATTATATTCAAAAGCTTTTGCACAGCAAAGGAAACCATAAACAAAACAAAAAGACAACCCACACAATGGGAGAAAATATTTACCAATGATGTGACCAACAAGGGATTAGTCTCCAAAATTTACAAACAGCTTCTGTGGCTTAATATCATCAAATCAAACAACACAATCAAAAAATGGGCAGAAGATCTAAATTGACATTTCTCCAAAGAAGACAAGAGACATAAGAAAAGATGTTCAACATCTCTGATTATTAAAGCATGCAAATCAAAACTACAATGAGATATCACCTCCCACCAGTTAGAATGGTTATCATCGAAAAATGCACAAACAATAAATGCTGGAGAGGGTGTGGAGAAAAGGGAACCCTCCTGCACTGTTGGTGGGAATGTAAATTGGTACAGCCACTATGGAGAACAATATGGAGGTTCCTTAAAAAACTAAAAATAGAACTACCATATGATTCTGTAATCCAACTCCTGGGCATATACACAGAGAAAAACATGGTCTGAAAAAATACATGCACTCCAGTGTTCATTGCAGTGCTGTTTACAATAGTCAAGAAATGAAAGCAACCTAAATGTCCATCGACAGAGGAATGGATAAAGAAAATATGGTACATATATATATATATAATGGACTATTACTCAGCCATTAAAAAGAATAAAATAATGTCATTTGAAGCAACATGGATGGACCTAGAGACTGTCATACAGAGTGAAGTAAGTCACACAGAGAAAGAGCTATATTGTATGATATCACTTATAAGTGGAATCTAAAAAAAAAAAATGATACAAATGAACTTATTTACAAAACAGAAACAGACTCACAGACATAGAAAATGAACTGATGGATACTGGGGTGAGGGATAGTTAGGGAGTTTGGGATTGACATGTACACACTGCTATAATTCAGAAAGAGACATGCACCACAATGTTCATTGCAGCACTATTTACAATAACCAGGACATGGAACCAACCTAAATGTCCATCGACAGATGAATGGATAAAGAAGATGTGGCACATATATACAATGGAATATTACTCAGCCATAAAAAGAAATGAAATTGAGTTATTTGTAGTGAAGTAGATGGACCTAGAGTCTGTCATACAGAGTTAAGTAAGTCAGAAGGAGAAAAACAAATACTGTATGCTAATGCATATATATGGAATCTAAAAACAAAACAAAACAAAACAATGGTACTCATGAACCTAGTTGCAGGGCAGGAATAAGGAGGTAGACATAGAGGAAGGACTTGATGACATGGGGTGGGAGGGCGAAGCTGGGGCAAAGTGAGAGTCACATTGACGTATATACACTACCGAATGTAAAATAGTTGGCCAGTGGGAAGCAGCAACATAGCACAGGGAGATCGGCTTGGTGCTTTGTGATGACCTAGAGGGGTGGGATAGGGAGGATGGGAGGGAGGCTCAAAAGGGAGGGGATATGGGGACATCTGTATGCATATGGCTGATTCGCTTTGTTGTGCAACAGAAACTAAACAATTATACTCCAATAAAGTTGTATTTTTTTAAAAAAGCAAAAAAATTAAAAAATTAAAAAAATAAAATGGATAACATACAAGGACCTACTGTATAGCCCAGAGAACTCTGCTCAATATTCTGTAACAACGTAATTGTGAAAAGAATTTGAAAAGAATAGATACATGTATATGTATAACTGATTCACTTGGTCATCCACCTGAAACTAACACAACATTGTTAGTCAACTATACTCCAATATAAAATAAAGTTTTAAAAAATAATTTTAAAATATCAATATTAAATACCAATTTAAAAGAAGGCATATTTTATTAATGGGAATGTAAATGAGTAGCCGTAGAAAACAGAATGCATTGAAAGAAACACTTGTAGGGATTATCAGATTTTACCTTTAAAAAATTCATCTATATGTAATTCGCAAGAGACTCATATAAGACATAAGACTCAGGGAGGTTGAAAGAAAAAACATAGAATCATCAACTAAGATAAAGCTATTACAGTTATTTTAATATCAGACAAAATAGACCCTAAGGCAAAAAAACTCATTATTTGGGATAAAAGCTTTCAATTCATATGAGGAATATAGAGCAATTTTACATTTTTTTTTTGCATATAATAACATAGTCAAAGATGTACTATAAAGAAAAAAAGTGACAGATGGCAGGCAGAACATAATAAATCTACTATCATACAGGGAGATGTCATTCAACTTGCTACTATGAGATCCAAAACCCAAACTTAGTAAAGAAATGGAAGGTTTGAACAACACAGTTAATAAGCTTGTTTTCAAGAACATATGTTGAACCCTGAATCCCAAAATTAAAGAGCATGTCAT
The DNA here is from genome assembly GCF_028023285.1 of Balaenoptera ricei. Classification (NCBI taxonomy): domain Eukaryota; kingdom Metazoa; phylum Chordata; class Mammalia; order Artiodactyla; family Balaenopteridae; genus Balaenoptera; species Balaenoptera ricei. The sequence continues at coordinate 86,655,142 of NC_082643.1, forward strand.
TTTTTTTCAAGCACATATAAGATATACATAAAATTGGCTTTGAAATAAACTGTAATGCAAATTTAACCAAACTCCAAATAATTAATAACAAGCAATTATATAAAACTACTGCAGTGTTGTTGAATTAGAAATAAATATAAGAAGAAGATAATGTTAAAATACCAAATATATTTGTAAATTAGATATTACACTTCTAAATAACTAATTGGTCAAAGAAGCAAACATAAATATTTAAACATGAATGAAAAAAATAATATAAGTACTCCATATTAAAACTGAGCTAAATGTTTTTTTATGAAAAAAAAAGAAAGGCTAAAAATAAATGAGATAAGCATTCATCTTAAAAACTTAAGGAAAAATAGGAAAATGAACCCAAAGAAAGCAAAAGGAAGGATAAATATATATAGCCTACCAAAATTCATTCAAGAAAATGTATAAAAAATTAATAGTCTAGTAATCATTTAAAAGTTTTGAATAGGCTCAGTAAAAAAAAATTCCAAATGATTTTAGGAGGAAATTATTAAAAATATTTAAATCATAGATAACTCCATTTCTATACAAAATCTTTAAGGAAAAATAAATATAGAAAAATTTTAGCAAGATTGTATTTAAATGGTAAGAAAGAAGCCATATTAAAGTGGCTTGAAGAATGAATAGAAAAGGTAGAAATTAATATACCATACATTAATAAAAATTTTCAAAAATGCCTAAGAAAGGAAAGAGAGAGAATGAAGTAGCTTGAGGTAGGGTTTGAATGAGCTTATACTTGGAGAGACTTCAGCATATTGAAAAGCCATAGGAGAATATTATCAGCCATAAAAAAGAAGGAAATCTTGTCATTTGTGAAAACATGGATGGACCTTGAGGGTGTTATGCTAAGTGAAATTAGGCAGACAAAGACAAATACTGTAAGATCTCACATGTGGAACCTAAAACAAACAAACAACAACAACAACAACAAAAACTAACTTATAGGGAACAGATGGGAGGTTGCCAGAGATGAGGGATTAAGGGGTGGAAGAAATGGGTGAAGGAGGTGAAAGAGTACCAACTTCCAAATATGAAATAAATAAGTCCTAGGAATGTAACACACAACACTGTGACTATAGTTTATAATAATATATTATATATCTGAAATTTACTATAAGGGTAGATCATAAAAGTTCTCATCACAAGGAAAAAATGTGTAACTGTGTAGTGATGTATGTTAACTAGACTTATTATACTGATTGTTTTGCAATATAGAAAATATCAAATTATTATATGTACACCTGAAACTAGTATAAAGTTATATGTCAATTATACCTCAATTTTTTAAAAGAAAGAAACAAAAACGATAGGAAAGTCTCAGTTAAGAGAGACTCTTTTTTTTTTTTTTAATTTTGTTAACTTCCTCTATTTTTTTTTAAAAACATCTTTATTGGAGTATAATTGCTTTACAATGGTGTGTTAGTTTCTGCTTTATAACAAAGTGAATCAGTTATACATATACATATGTCCCCATATCTCTTCCTTCTTGCATCTCCCTCCTCCCACCCTCCCTATCCCACCCTCTGGGAGTTCACAAAGCACTGAGCTGATCTCCCTGTGCTATGCGGCTGCTTCCCACTAGCTATCTATTTTACATTTGGCAGTGTATCACTCTCTCACTTTGTCCCAGCTTACCCTTCTCCCTCCCCGTATGCTCAACTCCATTCTCTAGTAGGTCTGAGACTTTATTCCCATCTTACCCCTAGGTTCTTCATGAGCATTTTTTTTTTTTTTTACATTCCATATATATGGGTTAGCATACAGTATTTGATTTTATCTTTCTGACTTACTTCACTCTGTATGACAGACTCTAGGTCCATCCACCTCACTACAAATAACTCACTTTCATTTCTTTTTATGGCTGGGTAATATTCCATTGTATATATGTGCCATATCTTCTTTATCCATTCATCTGTCAATGGACACTTAGGTTGCTTCCATGTCCTGGCTATTGTAAATAGAGCTGCATCTGGTGTATCACGTTGATTGATTTGTGTATATTGAAGAATCCTTGCATTCCTGGGATAAACCCCACTTGATCACAGTGTATGATCCTATTAATGTGCTGTTGGATTCTGTTTGCTAGTATTTTGTTGAGGATATTTGCATCTGTGTTCTTCAGTGATATTGGCCTGTAGTTTTCTTTCTGTGTGACATCTTTGTCTGGTTTTGGTATCAGAGTGATGGTGGCCTCGTAGAATGAGTTTGGGAGTGTTCCTCCCTCTGCTATATTTTGGAAGATTTTGAGAAAGATAGGTGTTAGCTCTTTTCTAAATGTCTGATAGAATTCGCCTGTGAAGCCATCTGGTCCTGGGCTTTTGTTTGTTGGAAGATTGTTAATCACAGTTTCAATTTCAGTGCTTGTGATTGGTTTGTTCATAGTTTCTATTTCTTCCTGGTTCAGTCTTGGAAGGTTGTGCATTTCTAAGAATTTGTCCATTTCTTCCAGGTTGTTCATTTTATTGGCATATAGTTGCTTGTAGTAATCTTTCATGATCCTTTGTATTTCTGCAGTGTCAGTTGTTACTTCCCCTTTTCCATTTCTAATTCTATTGATTTGAGTCTTCTCCATTTTTTTCTTGATAAGTCTGGCTAATGGTTTATCAGTTTTTTTTTATCTTCTCAAGGAACGCAGCTTTTAGTTTTATTGATCTTTGCTACTGTTTCCTTCAATTCTTTTTCATTTATTTCTCATCTGATCTTTATGATTTGTTTCCTTCTTCTAACTTCGGGGTTTTTTTGTTCTTCTTTCTCTGCTTTAGCTGTAAGGTTAGGCTGTTTATTTGAGATGTTTCTTGTTTGTTAAGGTAGGATTCTATTGCTATAAACTTCCCTCTTAGAAAAGCTTTTGCTGCATCCCATAGGTTTTGGGTCATCGTGTTTTCATTGTCATTTCTTTCTAGGTATTTTTTGATTTCCTCTTTGATTTCTTCAGTGATCTCTTGGTTATTAAGTAGTATGTTGTTTAGTCTCATGTGTTTGTATTTCTTACAGATGTCTTCCTGTAATTGATATCTAGTCTCATAGCGCTGTGGTCGGAAAAGATACTTGATACGATTTCAATTTTCTTAAATTTACCAAGGCTTAATTTGTGACCCAAGATATGATCTATCCTGGAGAATGTTACATGAGCAGTTGAGAAGAATGTTTATTCAGTTGTTTTTGGATGGAATGTCCTATAAATATCAATTAAACCCATCTTGTTTAATGTATCATTTAAAGCTTGTGTTTCCTTATTTATTTTCATTTTGGATGATCTGTCCATTGGTGAAAGTGGGGTGTTAAAGTCCCCTACTATGATTGTGTTACTGTCAATATCCCCTTTTATGGCTGTTAGTATTTACCTTATGTACTGAGGTGCTCCTAGGTTGGGTGCATAAATATTTACAATTGTTATATCTTCTTCTTGGATTGATCCCTTGATCATTTTGTAGTGTCCTTCTTTGTCTCTTGTAATAGAATTTGTTTTAAAGTCTATTTTGTCTAATATGAGAATTGCTACTCCAGCTTTGTTTTGATTTCCATTTGCATGGAATATCTTTTTCCATCCCCTCACTTTCAGTCTTTATGTGTCCCTAGGTCTGAAGTTGGTCTCCTGTAGACAGCATAATATGGTCTTATTTTGTATCAATTCAGCCAATCTATGTCTTTTGGTTGGAGCATTTAATCCATTTACATTTAAGGTAATTATCGATATGTATGTTCCTATTACCATTTTCTTAATTGTTTTGGGTTTATTATTGTAGGTCTTTTCCTTCTCATGTGTTTGCTGCCTAGAGAAGTTCCTTTGGCATTGGTTGTAAAGCTGGTTTGGTGGTGCTGAATTCTCTTAGCTTTTGCTTGTCTGTAAAGCTTTTAATTTCTCCATCAAATCTGAATGACATCCTTGCTGGGTAGTGTAATCTTGGTATTAGGTTTTTCTCCTTCATCACTTTAAATATGTCCTGACACTACCTTCTGGCTTGCAGAGTTTCTGCAGAAAGATCAGCAGTTAACCTTATGGGGATTCCCTTATGTGTTATTTGTTGTTTTTCCCTTGCTGCTTTTAAAATTTTTTCTTTGTATTTAATTTTTGACAGTTTGAGTAATATGTGTCTTGGAGTGTTTCTCCTTGGACTTATCCTTAATGGGACTCTCTGTGCTTCCTGGACTTGATTAACTATTTCCTTTCCCATATTAGGGAAATTTTCAACTATAATCACTTCAAATATTTTCTCAGTCCCTTTCTTTTTCTCTTCTTCTTCTGGGACCCCTATAATTCAAATGTTGGTGTGTTTAACGTTGTCCCAGAGGTCTCTGCGACTGTCCTCAATTCTTTTCATTCTTTTTTCTTTATTCTGCTCTGCAGTAGTTATTTCCACTATTTTATCTTCCAGGTCACTTATCTGTTCTTCTGCCTGAGTTATTCTGCTATTGATCCCTTCTAGAGAATTTTTAATTTCATCTATTGTGTTGTTCATCACTGTTTGTTTGCTCTTTAGTTCCTCTACAACCTTGTTAAACCTTTCTTGTATTTTCTCCATTCTATTTCCAAGAGTTTTGGTTATCTTTACTATCATTATTCTTATCTTTTTCAGGTAGACTGCCTATTTCCTCTCCATTTGATAGGTCTGGTGGGTTTTTGCCTTGCTCCTTCATCTGCTGTGTGTTTCTCTGTCTTCTCACTTTGCTTAACTTACTGTGTTTGGGGTCTCCATTTTGCAGGCTGCAGGTTCATAGTTCCTGTTGTTTTTGGTGTCTGTCCCCAGTGGCTAAGGTTGGTTCAGTGGGTTGTGTAGGCTTCCTGGTGGAGGGGACTAGTGCCTGTGTTCTGCTGGATGAGGCTGGATCTTGTCTTTCTGGTGGGCAGTTCCACATCTGGTTGTGTGTTTTGGGGTGTCTGTGGCCTTATTATGATTTTAGGCAGCCTCTCTGCTAATGAATGGATGGGTTTGTGTTCCTGTCTTGCTAGTTGTTTGGCATAGGGTGTCCAGCACTGTAGCTTGCTGGTCGTTGAGTGGAACTGGCTCTCTGCATTGAGATGGAGATCTCTGGGAGATTTCCACCGTTTGATATTATGTGGAGCTGGGAGGTCTCTTGTGGACCAGTGTCCTGAACTTGGCCCTCCCACCTCAGTGGCACAGCCCTGACGCCTGGCTGGAGCACCAAGAACCCGTCCTCCACTCGGCTCAGAATAAAAGGGAGAAAATAAAGAAAGAAAGAAGAAGATGAAATAAAATAAAGTAAAATAAAAATAAAATAAAGTTATTAAAATTAAAAATAATTATTAAGAAAAAGATTTTTAAGTAAAAAAAAAAAAAAAACAGACAGAACCCTAGGAGAAATGGTAAAAGCAAAGCGATACAGACAAAATCACACACAGAAGCATACACATACACACTCAAAAAAAGAGAAAAAGGGAAAAAAATATATGTATCATTGCTCTCAAAGTCCACCTCCTCAATTTGGGATGATTCGTTGTCTCTTCAGGTATTCCACAGATGCAGCGTACATCAAGTTGATTGCGGAGCTTTAATCCGCTGCTTCTGAGGCTGCTGGGAGAGATTTCCCTTTCTCTTCTTTGTTCGCACAGCTCCCGGGGTTCAGCTTTGGATTTGGACCCGCCTCTGCATGTAGGTCACTTGAGGGCGTCTGTTCTTTGCTCAGACAGGACGGGGTTAAAGAAGCAGCTGCTTCGGGGGCTCTGGCTCACCCAGGCCGGGGGTAGGGAGAGGTGTGGGGCGAGCCTGCGGCGGCAGAGGCCGGCGTGACGTTGCAGCAGCCTGAGGCGCTCTGTGCGTTCTCCTGGGGAAGTTGTCCCCGGATCACGGGAGCCTGGCCGAGGTGGGCTGCACAGGCTCCCGGGAGAGGCGGTGTGGAGAGTGACCTGTGCTTGCACACAGGCTTCTTGGTGGCGGCAGCAGCAGCCTTAGCGTCTCATGCCCGCCTCTGGGGTCCGCGCTGATAGCCGCGGCTCGCGCCGGTCTCTGGAGCTCCTTTAAGCGGCGCTCTGAATCCCCTCTCCTCGTGCACCAGGAAACAAAGAGCCAAGAAAAAGTCTCTTGCCTCTTTGACAGCTGCAGACTTTTTCCCGGACTCCCTCCCGGCTAGCTGTGGCGCACTAACCCCCTTCAGGCTGTGTTCACGCCGCCAACCCCAGTCCTCTACCTGCGATCCGACTGAAGCCCGAGCCTCAGCTCCCAGCCCCGCCCGCCCCGGCGGGGGAGCAGACAAGCCTCTCGGGCTGCTGAGTGCTGGTTGGCACTGATCCTCTGTGCGGGAATCTCTCCGCTTTGCCCTCCGCACCCCTGTGGCTGTGCTCTCCTCCGTGGCTCCGAAGCTTCCCCCTCCACCACCCACAGTCTCCGCCCCTGAAGGGGCTTCCTAGTGTGTGGACACCTTTCCTCCTTCACAGCTCCCTCCCACTGGTGCAGGTCCCGTCCCTATTCTTTTGTCTCTGTTTTTTCTTTTTTCTTTTTCCCTACCCAGGTACGTGGGGAGTTTCTTGCCTTTTGCAGGTCTGAGGTCTTCTGCCAGTGTTCAGTAGGTGTTCTGTAGGAGTTGTTCCACGTGTAGATGTATTTCTGATGCATTTGTGGAGAAGAAGGTGATCTCCGCGTCTCACTCTTCCGCCATCTTGAAGCTCCTCCTAGAGAGACTCTTATACAACAGAGAGACAGAAAATTTTTCCTTATGTTGCCAGGTATTGTAAAATTAGAGAACTGAGAATAGAATGGTGTCCAAAACACATATACCATTGGAGACACTGTCCTTAAAATGAATAAGTGTATGTTTACTTGTAACTATACAGATGGAAGATAAATGGGTGAAGATCTAGGTAGGCTTATATTTTTTCATATTAGTAAAATGAGGTATTTTCTATTTGATGGCTTTTGTTTTCTCCATAAATTAGGATTTGAGGTCACAAAGAGTGAGTAGAAGGAGAAGCTGTGGAGCGTTGGGGATTTACACATAGTTGAGAAAGTTTGAACAAATGTGAGACGGGTGGCAGAGTGAGATGTACTTAGATTAAAAATAGGGTTCCTGGGTAGAGTTGAGTACACGTCTGAAGCAGGTAACAATGATCAACAGTGCATCTGCTTGCCCTGCTTTATTCTTTTCTGGTTGGGCATCCTTGACATGTTGGTTCCAGATGCAGAAAAAATCAGACTTTGGATGCATAGCTGTAATTAATAAAATACAAATTCCTTAAAAGGTTTGCAAAGTAGTGTGCTGTTATTATGCATTTTTCAGTCAATAAATTCTGAGAAAAATAAAGATTACTTTGTGAGGTTTTGAGAACATTTTTACTTTAATTAAATGGTCCTGATACTCAATGCAAACTACAACATGGTCTGCTGCATGTTCTCAGATTATAGCCTTGTTCCACTTTTCTAATGCATTGGAAAGCCTGATGAAGAGACCAAATTAAAATCAGAACAAAGATGAAATTGCAAATGTCTGGTTACTTGTGATTTACCAGGCTTTTTAGCTACTGGAGTTAAGGTACTACATACATTTAAGGCAGAAACCCATTGTTCTAGGATAGATCTTTTAGTTAAACAAATGTAAACCGGTTCTAAACAATTGTTTTTAAAGACTTGACCTGGGAAAGATATCTGAGTAAATATGCATCGGATGAGGATGTTGAACACACTGTTTATTTTGAATAATAGTAACGATATTTTTAACATCTGAACATTATTTGCTAGGCAATTTATAATTAACATTATAGTCACTTAATTCTCATAACCACCCTATGAGAAAAATACTATTATTAACCTCATTGTACTCATAAAACTGAGGCACAGAAAGGTTAAGTAATTTCCCAAACATCACCCAGCTTGTAAATGGCAGTGGTAGGATGGAAATCTAGGAAATCTGGCTATAGCATGTTAACCCAGATTATAGTTTGAAGGGAGTGATATATGGTTATAAACTAACTGTAACTCTTGCTGGCTAGTATTAAAGACAAAAAGGTTGGTAGCAGTAAATTGAGAGAAAGAAAAGTTAATTTCTGTCTGGAAAAATGAGGCATTTTTGCAAAATAGATGTCTGTTGGAGCTAAGGAGAAATATATCCAGTAGGAGGCTCTAAAAACAAGGAATCTGACAATCACCAGCTCCATGTTTTTCTTTTCTATCTTGTATTTCCCTCTACTACTTTCAAAGCCTTTGAAAAAGAGTGAAAATGAGTGTGGTCTTGTATTATCTCTGCCTAAGGGAATTAAGGGGAAGGATTTGTATCTACGTTTTGGGGTGTCAAAAACTGAGATCCTGACCACTACAGCAAAGTATAAGATGGCCAAGGCGGTCAGCACAGATGTTTGTGCAGCAACAGTCCAAAGCACAGGTATTAGGAGACAACCTAGTTGGAATATGAACTGGTCCTAAGGATCTGGTCCTAAGGATCTTCAAATACTTTGAATCTATTCAAGTACCATATGTCTCTGGCAGAATAGGCACTTACTCCTTTAAAAGTTCCTTCCCCTATTCTATTAAATCACCCACTAGGCTGCTATTTCTCCTGTCTATCTATCTGTCTATCTATGTATGTTTTTATCTATCTATCCAATCTATCACCTCCTGTTAGAATTTACAGTTTCTAGAGAGCAGTACTATATTCCACTTATCTTTATTTCCTCAGTATCTTGCAGAATACCAAACATGTAGTAGATTGTTCATAAATATTTGGCGAATGCCTGATGATCCCACAAATGGGGCCGCAATTTCTTTCACCCTAAAATTCCTACTTGAACCCCTTATCTGATGGAACTTCCATAGTGGCAGTGGTACCTTTGCCTAGCTTCCATTTTCTTACGCTCCCTTCTTGTGCAGCTAATTGGCTGTGCTCAGCAGAATGCTCTACTGACGTGCAAGAGTCAGTCCACTCTCCTGCTACTTTTTTTTTACCCCACTCAGATGTATGACATAGCACAGTGAATGCTAGAGACCAAGGTGCAACACAGCTCAAATTCTTTGCTTCTTGATGCTAATTTTCTTTGTTCTGCAAGATCTGTTTCATTTGTTAATGTCCTCCTCTAGAGTCTGGAGATTTCACATGTTACTTTCCTTTTCAGACCTTATAGCAAACTAGTGGTTACCGGTGGGGAGGTGGGGAGGGGCAATGTAGGGAGGGAGGAGTGGAAGAAAAAAAACGACAACAACCTTGTTTTGAATTATTATCTACCCTTCAAGGACTGATTTAACTCCCATTTAGTGTATGTAACATTCCATGTTCAATTCAATCTACTATGATCAATTATTTCTCAGAATTCCCTTAGTTCACTTAAACTGCCACTTAAAAAAAAATGTGTTTAGGGCTTCCCTGGTGGCGCAGTGGTTGAGAATCCGCCTGCCAATGCAGGGGACACGGGTTCGAACCCTGGACTGGGAGGATCCCACATGCCATGGAGTGACAAAGCCCGTGCGCCACAACTACTGAGCCTGCGCTCTGGAGCCTGCGAGCCACAACTACTGAAGCCCGCTCGCCTGGAACCCATGCTCTGCAACGGGAGAAGCCACCACAATGAGAGGCCCGCGCACCGCAGACAAGAGTGTCCCCCGCTCGCCACAACTGGAGGGGGACCGCGCAGCAGCGAGGACCCAAGGCAGCCAAAAATAAATAAATAAAATGAAATAGACTGTGTTTATCATGCAATGCCTTATACAATTAGTTAATTTTCACATGTAAAGGTGTCTTATCTTTCCAACATATTAGAATTTGTGTTAGGGCAAAATAGTTACCATAATATCTTGAATAAATAACTTAGTTTTGCTTAGCAGAATTCAGTAGGAGTTGAGAGAGTGTAACAATTCTTTCATTAATAGGTTATCTTTTTTATTCAAAATGTATTTTCCAATGGAAAATATTAATGGTAAGATTATAGAAAAACATGTGTTGATCAAATTTAAAATTAAACAGATCATTTCTCTTCTGTGATACACTGCACTTACAAGGTTTGCAATTTTATTTAGATTTTTAACTTCCTAAGAAAATACATGATCATTTGGTGTCTAGTCAAGCACTTAGGAAGAAGATTGTGGAAGATTTTTAATGATGATAAGGCAGTCGTGATGAAATAATAAACATGTATATTTAGCTCTGTGAACGATACTATTGATTGAATAGTAAATAGACTGCCCATGTTATGTTTCAGATAGGGACTTCTTATATATTACAAGTCCAAGTGTGCTTGGAGAGAATGTTCTGCATTGAAGGAATGGGCAATGAGCCAACTAACCCCAGACTCAACAAACTGAGGTAAAAGGAAATTATGTCGCTCTGGCTGGGAAGAAAGAGAGAATGCCCAGCCATAATGCTCTTTCTTTAGTATAAAATGTACACTAATAGGGTGCATTGAGCTATTGACAGTTTCTGTGAAGAGTCTGTTTCCTTTCAAATGCAAATATTTCAGAATCAGTCAGGTTCCCAGCGCATGGATTTTAAAACCAAGTCATTCTTCACTGAGGGATAACATAATTGCACACTTGGGACATTATATATTTATGTAGATAATGGGTACAATTCAAGCAGCTGCCTGCTGACGTTAATGGAAGTCTGTCTTTTGAGAAGTGAATATGATAAAATTTATATAGATGTACACTCACATATGTATGTGTGTATATATATGTATATATATGATTTTTTCTTTTTTTCATGCAATTCCTGGTTAGCCTTTTTCATTTTTTTCTCGGTAACCTGAATTCCTTGAGTCTAAACTTTACACTATCACTATTTTGATATATATTTTAAAAAAATTGTTCTTCTTGAGGAATGGGTAAGATAGACACTTATACATATGTATCTGAAATTATAAATCTTATCTTTACAACTAGGGGAAACATTTTCAGAGTTACAAACATTATGTATATACCATTAAAGAGAACATATTTTGGAACAAAAACCTCATGCTTTAATTCTCATTCCACTGATTAATTGATATTTGTCTTTGCACAGGTTACTTAACTCCTTTGAGGCTTAGTTTCCTCATCTCTCAAATGACATTTTTCTTGCTAAGGACTTGTCACATGCTAGGTACTCAAAAAGTTCAACTCCTTTAATTTTGTTGTTTTCTCATGACATGCTGTCTGGGAGTATTAAAAGTGCAATTCCTGATACATAATGCATAACAGATTTTCATATAAGTTCACTGTGGATTTATCCACAAACAGTCACCTGCCAGCCATACTCCCCTTAGATGTGCACAGCCAAAGGTATCTTCACCCTCTACCTCAGAAGCAACTCTGAGACTGTGGAGTGTTCTAAATACAGCCCATCAAGTTTGAGTAGATTTGGCTAGGGTAATTGAATCTTTAAGCAAATCAGAAATGCTTTTGCCTCCTTTTGAGGTGTGTGTTAGACGTTTGAGGGGGCCCCTAATAAATAGCATCTCTCTTCTGCCCTGTGATTCTGAGCAATTTGAGAAACAAACAAACAAACAAAAAAAAACCCACAAAGGAGAGTCTATCTGAAAAAAAACAAAAAGCAATAATTTGAAAAGATACATATACCCTAATGTTCATAGAAGCATTATTTACAACAGCCGAGACATCGAAGTAAACTAGGTGTCCAACAACAGATGAATGGATAAAGAAGGTGTAATATATATATATATATATATATATATATATATATATACACACACACATATATATACATACACATATACACACACACATATATATATATATATATATATATATATATATATATATATATATACACACACACATACACACACAATGGAATGTTACTCAGCCATGAAGAAGAATGCAACATGGGTGGACCTGGAGGGTATTATGCTTAGTGAATTAAGTCAGAGAAAGACAAACACTATATGTTAACACATATGTGAAATCTAAAACATAAAACAAATTAATGTATATAACAAAACAGAAACAGACTCATAGATATAGAGAACAAACTTAGTGGTACCAGTGGGGAGAGGGAAGTGGGGGAGGGGCAACATAGGGGTAGGGGATTAAGAGGTACAATCTACTATGTATAAAATAAATAAGCTACGAGGATATATTGTACACCACAGGGAATATAGCCAATATTTTTAAATAACTTTAAATGAAGTTTTAAATCTGTAAAAATTTTGAATCACTATATTGTACACCTGAAACTAATACAATATTGTAAATCAACTATACCTCAGTAAAAAAGAATATATTGTAAACATCTCTCTGTGTTAGAAGAGGTAATAGATCAATCAATTAAAGAAAATGAAGTTGACCTATTTATTTCTTTAAATATAGAAAAGTCAAAAATAATTAAAATCATTATTATTTTTATTACTATTTCCAGTCTTTTGCTATGTAGTTACGATCATACAGTATACTAATTTTACATCCTACTTTTTGCACTTAACACAGTACAGATGAGTTTATTCTTCAAGTACATGCTTATTTTCAAAACCTTGGAAAATATAGGAAAATGTGGGAAAAAACCCTGAAATTCAGTGCAGTTATTCTGTGGAATCTAATCTGTTGTAATATTTTGATATATTTCTTTCCAGTTATTTACTATGCTTATTTTAATGATTTGCATTTATATTTTAAAAACTAAGCTTAACTGTATTTATATTTCAATTCAAATTTTAAGAACTGATATTAACTTAAGAATTTGCTATATTATTAAACATTCTTCAGAAATGTGGTTTTAAAATAAAAAATAAAATAACATAAAACAAAGGAGAGTCGTAAGGAATCCTAAACATCACCTTTACTACTGGCAAATCTAGCTAAGAGGACAAACCTTAGCGTAAGAGGTAGATCGACCTACTATGTGAGTGCCAGATCTAGGGAGATTTGTTCACTCAATCCTAGGCAAAGCTGAGCTGGGATAGCTTCTTACTATGGGAGTGGTGGTGGGGGGCCATTTGTTCCCTATAGGAAACAAGAGGAAGAAAGGCAGAGGTATTAAGTAGGTAGAGAAAGGCTTAGGGGGAAAAATCCCTCTTCATGAAAACCAGGGATGGAGTAAAAGGCATTGCCTTCCAACAGTAAGCTGATTATATTTTTACCCAGCCCAAACTTCTGATTCATACTTGGAGAGTTCAAGGTGTCTTAAAGTGTGAAAAAGGCAAGCAATACAAATAATTTTAATTTTCCGTTAACAAGGCTTAGATTTTATACCACAATGTATGTTGTCAAATAAATGTCCAGAATGAAGTTCAGAGTGAATTCCTCCAGAGGGTATTCCAGTGATTGAAGGGTCGCATGCAAAGAGAAAAGATCAAAAGAAGTCTGGATATCACTATTTGGTTACCATTATCAAACCCTGTTTGCCAGAGACTGTATTAGGTGCTAGCATTATTTCAGTCCCTAGAACAATCCTGCAGGCTAAGTAATATAAATCCAATTTTGTAAGTGAGAAGAATGAGGCATAGAGAGATTAAGTAATCTGATATCATTTAGAGGTAGTAAGTAGGGAAACCAAGATATCTGGTCTGGATAACTTCAAATCTTGATCTTGTTCCACTGCACTTTGAATATTTCATTAATATAATATCATTTAGAAATCTTGATGTAAGCAACAGAAACTGACTATTATTATCTGAAGTAGAATAGAATTGAAGAGAAATGGTGACTCACAAAATAAATAACTGGAGAACTGGATTTGGACATCTTGCAAGAATCAAAGCAGCTCCACAGGGTCGGGAACAAGAAGTACAATGAGCATCTTTTATCACAAGGAGCATGGCCAGGTGGACCAAGTCACTGCTGCTGGACACCACCAGCACTGGATGCCACTGCAGTTGTCCCTAGCTACCCCTATCGTTTCCCCAGACAACAGTTCTGGATATTGCTACGTCTTGGGAAAAATTGCCTTTGCTGGACAAAAAAAGGTTCTTTCACTTGGGTCAGAGCATAGCTACTCTATACAATTTTGCTCATACTGTGGGAAAGAAGAGATATACATCTTGTGGGAAAAATCAGAGATGCTCTCCAACTTGAATTGAAATGCTACTCACCAGGCATGTAGCTAACTGTGTTTTGCCCACCGCCACCCCACAAACTCCATTCCCCTTACACTGCAATCTCAGACTACATATTATAAATTTGTGAATTCTGAAATTCTAATTTAGTGCCAGTCTTACAATAGACACTATTCAACGTGGAAAATAACTTTCTTAAAAATATTTTATGTGGTTAGAACAGGGATTTTCTTACAGAGTTATTACTGGGGACTCAAGCTTATTCCTTAAAATTCAAATTTGTTAACTATGATTTGTATTCAATGATTTGTTAACATCTTTCAACAAGAATAGAACCATAATTCTAAAGCCAGTTGCATTCAGAAGAATAACTGTAGCTTAGATTTAGATGGTATAGGAAAGGCTGGAAAATTTAAAAGTAAATTGCTCTATGGATATCTAATACAGTTCAGGTCAGTCTCAAGTAAAAATTCTGAAAAATGAAGAAAGCTTGCCTCAAAAATGTACGTGCATTCATTTATTTATTCATTCATTCATTCATTCTTTTGGCCACGCCGTACAGCATACGGGATCTTAGCTCCCCAACCAGGTATCAAACCCATGCCCCCCACAGTGAAAGCTTGGAGTCTTAAACACTGGACTGCCAGGGAATTCCCAGATGTGTTTTTAAATGTTGGATCAAATATTGATATTTTAAGTAGAAAATAACTTTACCAATTAATATCTTCAATTTACAACTTGACATTATCAGTTTTAATTGAGTCTTTTCTAAACAAAATAAGAATGTAGAAAGGTATGTATTTTCTTTCTTTACTAAAGAAGAATATGTGTTTCATAAGTTGGTCATTCATGCTATCTAATATTTATTATAGATTATATTTTATCATGATGCCTTTAGTCATATTTTAATTCATTCTAAGTTTAAAATAACAATTGGAACTTCACATATTATGAAAAACATTGTGAAGGAAACTTTCTTGGATAATCCTGTGCAAAGAACAAAAATAGGAAGCAAAAAAAGGAGAGCTGGTATTTTCTAGCTATCACCTGGCACCCAAAGAGTTCTCAATAGGGTATGAAAATTTAATTTTGGTAAATAAGAGTTTAATAAGTATGAACTTTTATATATCCGAAATGCTAAATAGATTCTCTATTTATTTAATATGCAATATGAAATATGTGAATAACAATAATATCTAATATTTTTGAGATCATATAATTAGCTATGCATCAAGTTATTTACATATATTTAATTTATGCAGCTTACAACTACTCTATGAGGCAGTTCCCCCATTTTACAGCAAGGGAAACTGAGCTATGGGGTTATTAAGTAACTTGCTCAAGTTTGTATTAATAATAAGATTTGGATGCAGTTATTCTGTTCCTGAGCCCATGCTCTTAGCAACATACTAAGTTCCTTCTCAGATTTGGAGAAGACAGAATACTGACATTTTCATAAATTGATAAGCATTGAAGAGACAACAGGAAATAGGTAGATTCACTGAGGCTGCCATTTTTAAAATGATATTTTAAGAACTTTCTAATCATCATCATATTTTCATATATGTTATCTCATTGGATGAGCAAACTGATGAGATAGATTGGCAAAATTATGATTATGTAAAAGAAAGAAAGAAAAAAAAATGTATATTACCTCCTCTAGCTCATTCAGTTAGTAACAAGCTGACCGGTAATAAAATTCACATGATTTGAGCCATTCCTGGTTACCTACAAAACAGCCACTGCCTTCTATTATGTAGATTCATGTTACACTTGATGTATTTGAAATTGAAATTGAACTGAAATGTGTTTTCAACCCCTGCTGGTTTTGCTAAAAATACGCTAAGATATAAGAAATGTTTGGGCAGGTTAAAAGATAACAGAACATTAAAAAACATCTTAGATATACATCTCTGACCATATGAGTTCAGTATCAAGGAGGAAACTGCCATTGTCTTCTGAAATATTTGCTGGTGTCACAGTCAGAAACAGATATCTTGTTAAAATGTGTGTAGGAGGTTTCTAAATAATGTTTACCTTCACTTTGAGCAATTTCTTATCAGGCAAAATGATTTCTGTCTATATTGCAATTGCAGCATTTTCTGTTTGTTCGCTTTTGGCACTCATTTTATCTGCATGAGATTTTCCTTTTTGTGATATAGTTTATCATTCCCCTTCAAGTGACCTGGTTTGAAGGGTTAATAAGGAAAAAAAAGAAAAAAAAAAAACAGGAAAAGAAAAAAATGAGCTCTGTTGAGGATGATGGCTATCATTCTTTTTTCTCCTTATGAAATATTGCAGAGTGGGAGAGATCTGGTTCATAGGCTGTTAACATGGAGCGCAAGTCCAAGTGGAGCACGAGGGAAGAGCCATGGGCTTCAAGAGGGGTGCCTAAAGCAACTGGCTGCTAATTATCTTCCTTTTCAAAGGCATGGCCTGCCTCTCTGTGGGCGTCCTTCCATGACTGGGGCCAGTTTAAACTGAAGGTTCAGTAGTCCAGCATTAATTCTACTTTTATTAGCTGTATGTCCTTGGGAAATTAGTATACTGAGAAAATGTCTCTCTTGAGAACTTATAAAGTTCAGATATAATGTAAATAAGTCACCTGGCATATAATAGATGTTCGATCAATGGAGTCACTATTTAGTAGATACTGTGCTCCACCTTACAGACCCCTTTGATGACAGAAGAATTTCTTTCCCTGTTTTGGGAGGGCTGCCGAAGGATAGGTTTCCGTTGTCAGCCCTCTTCAAAACTGCTCCTGACTGAAGAGAATCACCACATCTAAGGTCACACTCCTTCCCAGGGCCATATTGCATCAAATGTCTGAGCCACAGAAGGTTTTAGAGACTCAAACCCTTCACCCCAAGTTGGGCCACTCCAGCATCTCCAGTAGGGAAAGCCGAGGCCTTGTTGTGACTGCATTAGCATAGCCTACTGTCCAATCCTGCTTCCTTCACCTCTCCCTCAAGTATTATCCTGACAGCAATCCTGCATACTAATTATTCTCTCTCTCAGAACCTGCAACACTCTATAACTTATGTGCTTCAATTAATATTGAGGTAAGCCTACCTGTATTTCTTGTTTTCAAAATTAAAGTCCTTTTCCTCTTCATTTTTTAGAATTGACTCTGGTGGAAATTTTGATATGTAATGGAATTTATAAAGTTATGGTCTGAACTCTTAAAATATTGGTTAATCTAGAATGTCATTTGTCAGCCTAAGAAGAAAGATACAATTCAGTCTCCTTAGTGCCCTTGGGTGCTTCTCATTGGTCACCAAGTCGCATGTGTAGTGTTGTCCCTTTTCACTGTTGGAAACAGGAATCCCTCCTCCCTGCCTATAGGATGTTTTGGTTCTCTGAGTTCATAAATAACAGGCTTATTTTATGTTTATTGTTATTGTTACTTTGACCATTTTAAAATTTTATTTATTTAAAAAATTTTTGGTTTGTTCCTACTCTGGCTTTGGAGTTGTACAAAGATACTTGCAGTAAAGTAAGAGAGACTTGAACCTGGAAGTCAGTAACTATGGAATGGAATTCTTCAAATGCTAGTTACATGGTTTTGGAAAAGTTACCTTGCTGAAGGCTGTTAATATATGGAATGACAATTTTGCAAATCGCAAAGCTGTGGGGAATGAGACGTGAAATTTTTTTGTTATGTAGTCATATGCAAATGTGCAATCATGATGGGAAAGGGGATGGTGGGTATATTAATCTCTGGATATCCAGGGTCTTTTAAGAGTTTTATTTAACAGCTTTATATAGGTATAATTGATACACAAAAATTACACATATTTAATGTGTACAATTTGATGAGTTTGGACATATGCCAACGTCTGTGATACCATTGCCAGAATCAAAATAATAAGCATAGGCAACACTCCCCAAGTTTCCTTGGGTATCTTTGGTTTGTTTGTTTTTGATTTTTGTTTTTTTGTGGTGAGAATACTTTAGATGAGATTTAACCTGTTAACAAAATTTGAAATGAACAATAGTGTATTGTTAACTATAGAAGAGCAGATCTCTAGTACGTACTCATCTTATATAACTTAAGTTTTATACTCTTTGAACAACAATTCCTCATATCCTGTATTCCTCAGCCCCTGGCAAGCACTATTGTATTCTCTGCTTCTATGAGTTTTACTAGTTTAGGTACATCATATAAATGAAATCATGCAGTATTTATCCTTCTTCCACTGGTTTATTTTACTTAGCATAATGTCTTCCAGGTTCATACATGCTGTTGCAAAGAGCAGGATTTCCTTTTATTAAAAGTGAGTAATATTCCATTGCATGTGTATAGCACATTTTCATTATCCATTCATCTGTGCTTGAACACTTGGGTTGTTTCCACAACTTGGCTATTGTGAATAATACTGTAATCAACATGAAACTGCAAATATCTCCTTGAGATCCTGATTTTAATCCTTTTGGATGTATACCTAGAAGAGAGATTGCTGGATCATGAAGTAGTTGTATTTTTATTTTTTTTGAGGAACCTTCATACTGTTCTGTATAGTGGCTGAAACAATTTACATTTCCACTAAGAGTTCACAAGGGTTTCTTTTTACCCACATGCTTGTCAACATTTGTCTTTTGTTTTGTTTTGTTTTATAAGAAGAATGAGGTGATATCTCATTTAACTTCTGATTCACATTCCCTGATAATTAATGATATTGAGCATCTTTTCATATACCTGTTGGTCATTTGTATGTCATCTTTGGAGAAATGACTGTTCAAGTCCTTTGCACACTTTAAGACTTGGTTTGTTTGTTTA
The DNA here is from genome assembly GCF_028023285.1 of Balaenoptera ricei. Classification (NCBI taxonomy): domain Eukaryota; kingdom Metazoa; phylum Chordata; class Mammalia; order Artiodactyla; family Balaenopteridae; genus Balaenoptera; species Balaenoptera ricei. The sequence goes on from NC_082643.1 coordinate 86,673,876, forward strand.
CTTGTTTGTTTTTCTATTGATTTGTAGAAGTTTCTTGTATATTTTGGAAATTAACCATTTCTCAGATAATGGTTTGTAAATATGTTCTCCAATTCTGTAGGCTGCTTTTTCATTCTGTTGATTGTTTCCTTTGCTGTGTAGAAGCTTTTTTAGTTTGATATAGTCCCACTCGTCTATTTTTGCCTAGGGTTTTAGAGCATGGCAGTGTGGTTTCCTGGGGATTCCGTTTGTAATAGTTTCTGATGAGCAATTGCATAGTGACAATCTCTGTGAAGAAAGAGTGGGCCAGTTCAACCGCAGCTACTCATACGGCCAAGGACCCCAGCGCTGAAAGAAGCAGCAGCCAAAGCAGTGAGGAGGGGCAGAAATTGTCAGACAAGTTGCAGTTAGAGAACCTGTATTACTGTCATGACAGGCAGAAGAGACACCTCTGGTAAGTGAGGGGTGTGCTGCAGATACCCACATGCAATTCTACCGTGGAATCTTTGACTAAATTCACAAATTTATTAATTATTCAACAAATATATTTATTGAGAGTCTATTAGGTGCATGCACTGTACTAGGTGGAGGTTATACAGTGATGACAAAACAAACACAAACTGCTTTCATGAGATTTTCCCCGAGTGGAAATTTTTTTTTTTTGCTGTTTCTTATCCGTGTATGGGATGGGGAGGTTTATCCTAAAAGTGGTGATGGGTTGCAGGTGTTGGGAAAGAGAATCTTGCAGTAGGTTTGAGAAAAACTCACTGACTTGAAAGAACAGCAGATTTTTGTACATGATTTTTTCTTTTTGCCATCTCTAAAATGTTCCTCTTTCTCCAGAGCTATCAGTGTTAAGGGGAAAGTGATCAAATATAACAAGTATAACACTCATTCAAACTGTCCTCATCTCACAGAGATTCTTTTACCATTTGTTTGTTTGTTTTTCTTTCATGTCTTTCTAAGGGTCAGTTGAACTTTCTTAACATCAATCCCTGTACATTTTCTTCAGATTTAGTTTGGAAATAATTAATATGGCAATCATCATATTTTTATGATTCTGGATTTGATTTTTCTGCTTCCCAGAACTAGAATGTTTGGGTTGAATATTCTTGAAAAGAACGGAGAGAATCTTATAATCCCATTCCCCCTGAAACTATCACTTGTCTTTGAAACTGTTTTTGCTACTTTCTAATTATTTACACATTTATTCTCTTTAATTTCTACCTTTTAGAAATTGATGAGCTTTTCTGTCTATTTATTTACCTGTTTATCCTAGTCTTGGCCCAAGAACTCGCGCCCCCAAAATTTCTTCTGTAACAGTTTAGGAAGAAACCATTAATATTTGTGTGCTCAGCATAGCAATAATAGTTCTATTATTTTCCCTCTCCATTATCTTGCCTTGCCATGGGGAAAAAAAAAAAAAAAGCCTCTACCACCCACTGGATAATCTAGGAAACTTTAGAGGAGAGGATTTAGTCTCTGTATTATGTCACTCTATTACAGGATTCACATTTACGCTGAGAGCTCAATTGCTATAAACAGCTTCAGGAAGAAGTTACTTAAAAGTGTTCCTAAATAGTATTACTTACTGTTGAGTTAGGTTGTAAGGTACAGTTCTGTGTATTTATATGGGCGCCTAACAATATGATAGCTAAAAAAATGTTTAACTACATAACTATGTCAATGTACTATATATAACCACATGTAATGACATAAATATATAACTATATATATATGTATATGAATGATTTTCTCCCCCAAATTCATATGTTGAATTTCTAAACCCCAGTAGTTGTAGTTGGAGATGGGGCCTCTAAAGAAGTAATTAAAGTAAAATGAGATAGTAAGAATGGGGGCCTAATCTGGTAAGATGAGTGTCCTTGTGAAAAGAGACATCAGAGAGCTTGCTTTCTCTCTCTTTTCCCATACGTGAGCAAAGAGGTCATGTGAGCCCACAGCAAGAAGGAGATCACTTAAAAGCCAGAAGAAGGGGCTTCAGAATGAAACCTACCTTGCTAGAGCCTTGATCTTGGACTCCTTGCCTCCAGAACTGTGAAAAATAAATTTCTGTTGTTTAAGCCTCCCAGTCTCTCCGTCTATGGTATTTTATTATGGCAGCCTGAGTGCACTAATAAAATATACTCTCTCTATATACATACATACATACAAACACACACACACACACACACACACACAGAATTTTTGAATACTCAGAATGTTATATATCAAGGAATAGCATCAAAAAGTAAATCTCTCTTCCTCACAGCCCTCACTCTGTTTCCTCACCCAGAGGCAATAACCAAACTTAGGTCTATCATATATTCTTTTAGTTATTTCTGAGGTATACTTTTGTGTGTTTTCTGTTTCCACTATAGATTTAAGCGATGTCAGTTAGTATTTTCAGAGCAATACCAAGTTCCAAGGGAAGAGATTCAATAGAATCTTAGAATGATGAAAACAGTAAATTTATTTTCACAATGAAATAAAGGTTACAAAAGTCACTGTGTTATATTCATAGAGGAACTGTAAACCCATTATACAATTAAGTTCAATATCATATATATTTTGAATCAAGTGGAGAGAAGTGCCAGTGAAGTTATTAATCAGTGCCAGAATTAGTTTGGAATGAATCCCCTGAATGCTTTTTCTCAAGTCCAAAGGAAGAAATTTTCAACACTGGACTATCTCTAGAGGGTGAGTTGAATGTATATTATACAGTAAAAAAACAGTAAAATTATCTATGTTTAGTTTTAGAATGTAATCAGAGGCCAGCCCAGAATGTTCAAGTTTTTATACAGAAAGGATTCTGTTGAGCTTTAGTCTAGATATCTATTTTTCTCAGGAAGCACCTGTTTAGACTAACATAATTAGTGGACAAATAACCTTATGTTTCTCAGAATAAATCCCCACTAGCATAGTTTAATTACATTACCCCCCACTCCAATAACGTAGAAAGTAAGCCATGCTAGTTGAGGTTGGAAAGAGGTAAAATGGAAGGAGCATAAAAGCAGAAAATGGTGATTTAAGAAAATTCTGGTCATCTTAGCTAATAAAGTTTAGTTTATTTAATAGCAAGTATTGTGTCAGTTGCAAACCTAGCTCCTGTCAGTCTGTTAGCAGAGGGTACAGATGTTAAACAAATTACACTGTATTAATTATAATTACAATGAGCTGAGATGGAGAAGGAGGAGAAACAGAGGGTAGTGGTACATTTTGAACCATAATTGACTGAGGTTCTGGGCCAGAATTAGGAAAATGCCCCTCTCCCAGTTCTGAAACACTCTATGCTCACCTGGAAGTTGGTTGGCAGGAGGAGGGAGACAGCAACTCCAAGACCGGTTATATGGTCAGAGCAATGGAATGGGAATTTATGTATAAGGGAGAAAAGCATTTTCCCTATACAACTAAATTGATAAATTGATCTGGTAGCTTAGTAATTAGTTTCCTATGAATACAAGGATGAATATAGCTAGAGTTCTTGATTTTATAGATACTTGACACTAATTTGGAACTCTACTTGTTTATATGTCAACTTGTTTATAGCACTCTACTAACAAGAAATCAAAAATATGAATCTAAAACAACCAAATAAAAGGCAGGTCAATCAAACAAACAAACCCCAGGATTATATCTCATTCACATTGGGTTCCCATCATGTCTGCACTAACTTGAACAGCTGTGGATTCCTAAACAATTTCCTTAATCCTTCTGTGTCTGAATTTCTGCATCTGTGAGAATGACATACTCACACCTGTCCGTATCTAATTTGGTAATCTTAAGTGGCTCCCACAGTCTGATGGAGTCAATTTTCTCACCATAGGATGTGGTGCATGAAGTTGTTTGGTTTGGTATTTTAAGGTTTAACAGTTTGCATATTTTAGCACTTTGATTATGATTTAAAAATACCTTATACTTGTTTTCATTTTACTATAGAGTATTAAAAATTCAGCCAATCACTAAATTTATCAGTTTGAGACCATCTCTTATTCATCTGTACTCAACATCTCACCTTTCAGGGCCAAGATCTGTAAACTCATTATAGATTTTTACAGATCAAGTGGACACTTCAAGCAGCAAAACTATTCACCAAAAGAAATAATTATGTTTTCATAGAATTTAAAAATCAATTAGAGAATGTCTACGTATATATAGTGTTTTTGATAAATGTCTACATATGTATTTATATAAATTTGTATATATATATTACTGATGAATACTTAACATGTATATATGTATGTATATATATAATTTTCAATTACATAAAATTTTATACATGAAGAACTAATACCTCCAGAGTAATTTAAAATATACCTGCATTCATATAATATCTGTTATCTAGCTTCTTACATTTAAAAAAACACCAGAAAAAAATCTTACCTCGATGTACAAGTCTAAGAAATAACCTGTCATATTTAGGAAATAAATAGCTATGTGGTGATTGCTGTCTAGAAAAAACATAGAAATGATGTTTGTGTAACAGAAGTTAATAAATCAGAATTTTCTTGTATCTTGAACATAATTACACTAAAAATTTCCACACTTATGGAAATTTGTAGTTTGCAAGAGTGACTGACCAAAGTTGTGAGATAAAAAAAAAATATATTTTTTGCTCACAATTAAGACAGAAAAATGAATTAAATCAAGATGGGTCATGGTTTACTTTTCGTGATTTTTTGGTGAAAATCTTGGAATCTAAGATATCATTACAAGGTTCAGTGTTGCAAATTTTAAGATGCTTGCACTTAGGGAAGTTTTGCTTTATTAGGTATGTATAATATATCCTCAGTAATTCTTACATGTATGTAAGTGGCAAATTACAATTGTAGACTGAAGTTTCCCTTAACATCTGAATACTTGATGAAAAGTCCTTTGGAAAGGCATGCAAATTGTTATTTGTCTTAAGAAAAACATATTTAAGAATGTAAATATCATAGAAGAGATAGCCAATCATATTTATTAGTCTACCCCCCTAAAATAGAAGAATATTGTTGTTTCTTTAGCAGCGAGAGGAACACATTGGTTTAAATCATTTTTGAGATTATGGTATATATATATTTTTCTCATAGTGAATGTTGTTAAACATCAGAATGAAATACTAGGGAAATTTTAGATAAATTCTTCAAAGTCTTTTTCATTTATTCAGTGTCTACGCTAGGACCTGGGAATAATATTTTTATCAAAAAATACAAAGTACCTACTAAAACTCCCCCTAGAATTTTAGCATTGTCTGCCAAATAAGATATGAAGACCAAATGGTAAAGATAAAAAGTGGACAAATGTATTAGACTGTCCAAAATCTAAAACACTGGCAACACTGGCAAGCAACACTAACTCTCATTGCTGCTGGGTATGCAAAATGGTACAGTCAGTTTGAAAATCAGTTGAGTTGTTTCTTACAAAACCGAAAATACTCTCACTTTATGACCCAGTAATTGCATTTGTTGGTATTTGCCGAAATGAACTGAAAATTACTGTCCACATAAAAACTTGTGCACGAATCTTTATAGGAGCTTTATTCATAATTGCCAGAGGTTGGAAGCAACCAATATGTCCTTCAATAGGTAAATGGATAACCAAAAACTGTGGTACATCCATATAATGAAATATCTTTCAGCCATAAAAAATGAATTATCAAGCCACAAATAGACATAGAGAGAGATGAATAGGTCGAGAATAAGGGATTTTTAAGGTAGTGAAACTATTCTGTTTGATACTGTAATGGTGTATACATGTCATTGTACATTTGTCAAAACCCATAGAATGTACAACACAAAGAGTAAACCCTAATGCTAACTGTGAGCACTAGTTGATAATATATCAATATTGGCTCATTAATTGTAACAAATGTACCACCATAATGCATGATATTATTAATAAGAGAAACTGGGTTCTGGGGGAAAGGTAGTATATGGGAACTCTTTATTTTCTATTCAATTTTTTTCATAAGCCTAAAACTGCTCAAAAAGAAAGTCTATTAGTTAAATACTATAGTAAATCTTATAGTATTCTCTCCACTTTCATGTGTTTAAAAATTTTCATAATAAAGTTTTAAACATGATATTAAAAATGAAACAAAACAGTGATACTACTGCACAATGTGAGATTGGTTTTTCTCCCCTCATCTGCTTGTGATAGACAATAAAATGGTACTACTTCTGTACCTGAAGAAGAGAGGACTTACTCTAATGTATTAGCTGTGTGTTTTTCATGATGTCCTTTATCAGGTTGATAAAATTATATTCTATTCCTACTTAGTTAAGTGTTTTTATCATGAAAATGTATTGGATTTTGTAAAATGTCTTTTTCGTGTGGGATTATCATCTGAATTTTTACCTTTATTTCATTCAAGTTAAACCAATCTCACTCTCTTGGGATAAATCCCATTACATCATTGTGTATAATACTGTTACTGAGTACAAGCTCGCACTCCTTGTCTTGTGACAGGCAAATATATCGAGGGTCAAGGTGTTGGGGCAAGGAATAGTGACTTTTATTCAGAAAGCCAGCTGACCAAGAAGATGGTGACTAGTGTCACAAAGAACCATCTTCTCTGAGTTTGAAGAGTTAGAATTCAGCCTTCTTCTGTACTAAAAGGAGAGGAGGGGTGGCTGGTTGTACCAAACTTCTTGGTATTTGCCAAATCCTGGAGGGGATGTGATAAACCTTTGATCTTGCAGCTGTCCACGTAGGTCTGGTCATGATGTTCCTGTAAACCTTCAACAAGACAAATGTTATTTTCTGTTATGCAACTTTTTATCGCTATATAAATAAAAAGTGTTATGGCTTTACATGTCAAGCCTGGGAGACAGAGCCTTGAGAAAGGGCTCTTATGTATATTTCAGGGTATTGGCAACATTCTTTTACTGAATGAGGGGACAAAGGTGCAGCGCCATCATGACTAAGCACAGGCAACAGAGCACAAATATTAGAGCTAAAGAAATAGGTCCAATATGGACAGTTTGTTTTCTGTGACAATACTTTTTATATGGTGCTGGATGCAGTGCTGTAGCATTTTATTCAGGATTTAAAAAACTATATTCCTAAGGGATGTTGGCCTGAATTTTTCTTCAATTATGCTATCTTTGCCTGGTTTTGTCTTCAGTGTAAAACTGACCTCATAGAACTAGACACAGTGTGTTCCTTCCTCTCCTATATTTTGGAAAAGTTTATGAAGGATTGGTATTAATTATTTTATGATTAGTAGAATTCACTGGTAGACCAGTGAAGCTGTCTGGGCCTGGGCTATTGATTTATTTATTTGGGAAGTTTTTTATTACTAATCCAATTACTTTACTTGTTATAAATCAGTTTAGATTTTCTACTTCTTCTTGAGTCAGTTTTAGTAATTTGTGTCTTATAGAAATGAGTCCATTTCATCTAAGTTATATACTTTGTTGGCATACATATATTCATGATATTCCCTTATAATCTTTTTAATTATTTGATAATTCTTGTATGGTTGTTAACAATGTTCTCTCTTTCCTTCTTTGAAATGCCTGTCTTTTTCTTAGTCAGTGTAGCTAAAAAAATTTTTTTTTAATTTGTTGATCTTTTCAAAGAACTATCTTTTATATATATTGATTTTCCCTATTGTTTTTCTATGCTTAATGTCATTAATTTCTGTTCTATTTTTTTTATTATTTCCTTCCTTCTGCTTGCTATAGATTTAGTTTGCCTTTCTTTTTATAGTGTCTTTTTTTTTGATTATAAGCAATATCACTTTTATTTTATTTTATTTTATTTTTTTAACATCTTTATTGGAGTATAATTGCTTTACAATGGTGTGTAATTTTCTGCTTTATAACAAAGTGAATCAGTTATACATATACACATGTCCCCATATCTCTTCCCTCTTGCATCTCCCTCCCTCCTACCATCCCTATCCCACCCCTCTACGTGGTCATAAAGCACCGAGCTGATCTCCCTGTGCTATGCGGCTGCTTCTCACTAGCTATCTATTTTACGTTTGGTAGTGTATATATATCCATGCCACTGTCTCACTTTGTCCCAGCTTATCCTTCCCCCTCCCCATATCCTCAAGTCCATTCTCTAGTAGGTCTGCATCTTTATTCCTGTCTTGCCCTTAGGTTCTTCTGATCATTTTTTTTCTTTCTTTTTTTTTTTTAGATTCCATATATATGTGTTAGCATGTGGTATTTGTTTTTCTCTTTCTGACTTACTTCACTCTGTATGACAGTCTCTAGGTCCATCCACCTCACTACAAATAACTCAGTTTCATTCCTTTTTATGGCTGAGTACTATTCCATAGTATATATGTGCCACATCTTCTTTATACATTCATCTGTCGATGGACAGTTAGGTTGCTTCCATGTCCTGGCTATTGTAAATAGAGCTGCAATGAACATTTTGGTACATGACCCTTTTTGAATTATGGTTTTCTCAGGGTATATGCCCAGTAGTGGGATTGCTGGGTGGTATGGTAGTTCTCTTTTTAGTTTTTTAAGGAACCTCCACACTGTTCTCCATAGTGGCTGTATCAATTTACATTCCCACCAACAGTGCAAGAGGGTTCCCTTTTCTCCACATCCTCTCCAGCATTTATTGTTTGTAGATTTTTTGATGATGGCCATTCTGACCGGTGTGAGATGATATCTCATTGTAGTTTTGATTTGCATTTCTCTAATGATTAATGATGTTGAGCATTCTTTCATGTGTTTGTTGGCAATCTGTATGTCTTCTTAGGGAGAAATGTCTATTTAGGTCTTCTGCCCATTTATGGATTGGGTTGTTTGTTTTTTTGATATTGAGCTGCATGAGTTGCTTGTATGTTTTGGAGATTAATCCTTTGTCAGTTGCTTCATTTGCAAATATTTTCTCCCATTCTGAGGGTTGTCTTTCCGTCTTGTTTATGGTTTCCTTGGCTGTGCAAAAGTCTCATAGAGTTGAGGTTGGAAAGGATACTTGATACGATTTCAATTTTCTTAAATTTACCAAGGTTTGATTTGTGACCCAAGATATGACCTATCTTTGAGAATGTTCCATGAGCACTTGAGAAGAAAGTGGATTCTGTTGTTTGGGTGGAATGTCCTATAAATATCAATTAAGTCCATCTTGTTTAATGTATCATTTAAAACCTGTGTTTCCTTATTTATTTTCATTTTGGATGATCTGTCCATTGGTGAAAGTGGGGTGTTAAAGTCCCCTACTATGATTGTGTTCCTGTTGATTTCTCCTTTTATGGCTGTTAGTATTTGCCTTACGTATTGAGGTGCTCCTATTTTGGGTGCATAAATATTTACAATTGTTATATCTTCTTCTTGGATTGATCCCTTCACCATTATGTAGTGTTCTTCTTTGTCTCTTGTAATAGTCTTTGTTTTAAAGTCTATTTTGTCTGATATGAGAATTGCTACTCCAGCTTTGTTTTGATTTCCATTTGCATGGAATATCTTTTTCCATCCCCTCACTTTCACTCTGTATGTGTCCCTAGGTCTGAAGTGGGTCTCTTGTAGACAGCATATATACGGGTCTTGTTTTTGTATCGTTTAACCCAGTCTATGCCTTTTGGTTGGAGCATTTAATCTATTTACATTTAAGGTAATTATCGATATGTACGTTCCTATTACCATTTTCTTAATTGTTTTGGGTTTCGTATTGTAGGTCTTTTCCTTCTCTTGTGTTTCTTGCCTAGAGAAGTTCCTTTAGCATTTGTTGTAAATCTTGTTTGGTGGTGCTGAATTCTCTCAGCTTTTGCTTGTCTGTAAATCTTTTAATTTCTCCATCGAATCTGAATGAGATCCTTGCTGGGTAGAGTAATCTTGGTTGTAGATTTTTCTCTTTCATCACTTTAAATATGTCCTGCCACTCCCTTCTGGCTTGCAGAGATTCTTCTGAAAGATCGGCTGTTAACCTTATGGGGATTCCCTTATGTGTTACTTATTGTTTTTCCCTTGCTGCTTTTAATATTTGTTCTTTGTATTTAATTTTTGGTAGTTTAATTAATATGTGTCTTGGCATGTTTCTCCTTGGATTTATCCTGTATGGCACTCTCTGAGCTTCCTGGACTTGACTAACTGTTTCCTTTCCCATATTAGGGAAGTTCTCAATTATAATCTCTTCAAATATTTTCTCAGTCCCTTTTTTTTCTCTTCTTCTTCTGGGACACCTATAATTTGAATGTTGCTGCATTTAATGTTGTCCCCGAGGTCTCTGAGACTGTCCTAAATTCTTTTCCTTCTTTTTTCTTTATTCTGCTCTGCAGTAGTTATTTCCACTATTTTATCTTTCAGGTCACTTATCTGTTCTTCTGCCTCAGTTATTCTGCTATTGATCCCTTCTAGAGAATTTTTTATTTCATTTATTGTGTTGTTCATCTCTGTTTGTTTGCTCTTTAGTTCTTCTAGGTCCTTGTTAAACGTTTCTTATATTTTCTCCATTCTATTTCCAAGATTTTGGATCATCTCTTTTTTTAAAAAAAAATTAATTAAATAATTTATTTTTGGCTGCGTTGGGTCTTTGTTTCTGTGCGAGGGCTTTCTCTAGTTGCGGCAAGCGGGGGCCACTCTTCATCGTGGTGTGCGGGCCTCTCACTATCGTGGCCTCTCTTGTTGCGGAGCACAGGCTCCAGATGCACAGGCTCAGTAGTTGTGGCTCACAGGCCTAGTTGCTCCATGGCATGTGGGATCTTCCCAGACCAGGGCTCGAACCTGTGTCTCCTGCATTAGCAGGGAGATTCTCAACCACTGTGCCACCAGGGAAGCCCCTGGATCATCTTTACTATCATTATTCTGATTTCTTTTTCAGGTAGACTGCCTATTTCGTCTTCATTTGTTAGGTCTGGTGGGTTTTTGCCTTGCTCCTTCATCTGCTGTGTGTTTCTCTGTCTTCTCACTTTGCTTAACTTACTGTGTTTAGGGTCTCCTTTTTGCAGGCTGAAGGTTCGTAGTTTCTGTTGTTTTTGGTGTCTGTCCCCAGTGGCTAAGGTTGGTTCAGTGGGTTGTGTAGGCTTCCTGGTGGAGGGGACTAGTGCCTATGTTCTAGTGGATGAGGCTGGATCTTGTCTTTCTGGTGGGCACATCCACGTCTGGTGATGTGTTTTGGGGTGTCTGTGGCCTTATTATGATTTTAGGCAGCCTCTCTGCTAATGGATGGGGTTGTGCTCCTGTCTTGCTAGTTGTTTGGCATAGGGTGTCCTGCACTGTAGCTTGCTGGTCATTGAGTGGAGCTGGGTCTTGACGTTGAGATGGAAATCTCTGAGAGATTTTCACCGTTTGATATTATGTTGAGCTGGGAGGTCTCTTGTGGACCAGTGTCCTGAACTTGGCTCTCCCACCTCAGAGGCACAGCCCTGATGCCTGGCTGGAGCACTAAGAACCTGTCCCCCACATGGCTCAGAATAAAAGGGAGAAAAAAAAGAAAGAAAGACTGAAGAAGATAAAATAAAATAAAGTTATTAAAATTAATTATTAAGAAAAAAAATTTTTTTTAAGTAAAAAAAAAAAAAAAAAAGGACAGACAGAACCCTAGGACAAATGGTAAAAACAAAGCTAAAGACAAAATCACACACAAAAGCATACACATACACACTCACAAAAAGTGAAAAAGGGAAAAAAATATATGTATCTTTTATCCCAAAGCCCACCTTCTCAATTTCGGATGATTCGTTGTCTATTCAGATATTCCACAGATGCAGGTGCATCAAGTTGATTGTGGAGCTTTAATCCGCTGCTTCTGAGGCTCCTGGGAGAAATTTCCCTTTCTCTTCTTTGTTCACACAGCTCCCTGGGTTCAGCTTTGGATTTGGACCTGCCTATGCGTGTAGGTCGCCTGAGGGCGTCTGTTCTTCTCTCAGACAGAACGGGGTTAAAGGAGCAGCTGCTTCGGGGACTCTGGCTCACTCAGGCCGCGGGGAGGGAGGGGTACGGAGGAGGCGGGGCGAGCCTGCGGCGGCAGAGGCCGGCGTGACGTTGCACCAGCCTGAGGCGCGCTGTGCGTTCTCCCGGGGAAGTTGTCCCTGGATCACAGGACCCTGGCAGTGGCGGGCTGCACAGGCTCCCGGGAGGGGAGGTGTGGAGAGTGACCTGTGCTCGCGCACAGGCTTCTTGGTGGCGGCAGCAGCAGCCTTAGCGTCTCATGCCCGTCTCTGGAGTCCGCTCTGATAGCCATGGCTCGCGCCCGTCTCTGGAGCTCGTTTAGGCGGCGCTCTGAATCCCCTCTCCTCGCGCACCAGGAAACAAAGAGGCAAGAAAAAGTCTCTTGCCTCTTCGGCAGCTCCAACCTTTTCCCGGACTCCCCCCCGGCTAGCTGTGATGCACTAGCGGCCTTCAGGCTGTGTTCACGCCGCCAACCCCAGTCCTCTCCCTGGGATCTGACCGAAGCCCGAGCCTCAGCTCCCAGCCCCGCCCGCCCCAGCAGGTGAGTAGACAAGCCTCTCAGTCTGGTAAGTGCTGGTCGTCAGCACAGACCCTCTGTGCGGGAATCTCTCCCCTTTGCCCTCCGCACCCCTGTGGCTGTGCTCTCCTCCGTGGCTCCGAAGCTTCCCCCCTCCGTCACCCGCAGTCTCCGCCCGTGAAGGGGCTTCCTAGTGTGTGGAAACCTTTCCTCCTTCACAGCTCCCTCCCACTGGTGCAGGTCACGTCCCTATTCTTTTGTCTCTGTTTTTTCTTTTTTCTTTTGCCCTACCCAGGTACGTGGGGAGTTTCTTGCCTTTTGGGAGGTCTGAGGTCTTCTGCCAGCGTTCAGTGGGTGTTCTGTAGGAGTTGTTCCACATGTAGATGTATTTCTGATGTATCTGTGGGGAGGAAGGTGATCCCCGCATCTCACTCTTCCGCCATCTTGAAGCTCCTCCTATCGTGTCTTAAGGTGGAAGTTTAAGTTATTGATTTGAGATCTTTCTTTCTTTCTTTCTTTTATTAATGGAGGCTTTTATAGCTATAAATTTCCCTCTAAGAACTGCTTAAAATGCGTAATATAAGTTTTGCTATGCTGTGTGTTCATTTTCATTCATGTCAATGTATTTTATAATTTCCCTTGTGATTTTTTTTTGACTTAGTTGTTATTTAGGAGTGTAATGTTTAATTTTCCCATATTTGTGAATTTTCAAAATGTTATTTTACATATTTCTAAGTAAATTCAATTATGGTTAGAGAACATACTTTATTTGATTTAAATACCTTTAAATATATTGAGGTTTGTTTTACAACCTAGCCTATGGTCTATTTTTGAATATGTTTCAGGCATGCATGAGAAAAATGTATGTTCAGCTGTTTGGGGTGGAATGTTATATAGATGTCAGAAAAATCTGGTTGGTTTATAATGTTGTTCAAGTCTCCTATATCCTTGTTGATCATCTGCCCATTTGTTCTATCTATTATTGAAATCAGGGTATTGACTATTATTTTTAAACTGTCTATATCTCCCTTTAATTCTGTCAGTTTTGTTCCATGTATTTTTGGTCCTGGTTGTTAGGTTTATATATACATTTATAGTTTTTAGTCCTGCTTGATAGTTTGAACTTTTTATCATTATCATTGTAAATGATCATTATAAATGTTTCTCTTTATCTATAATAACACATTTTACGTTAAATTCTATTTTGATATAATAGTTATTCCAACTTTATAGTTACTGTTTGCATTATACGTGGTGCACCATTCTTTTACATAAAAGTATTTGAATCTTTGATATAAAGTGTCTCCTGCTTTCAGCATAAAATTGTATCATGTTTACTCATCCAGTCGAACAATCTCTGCCTTTTGATTACATTGTTTAATTCATTCACATCTGATGTTATTAATATGGTTGGATTTTTCTCTGCCATTTGTCTTTTTTTTTCTTTTTTAACTGCTGTCTTTTGAATCAAGAAAATTTTCTTTAATGTAACATTTTAATTCCTTCAGTATTTTTTGCTACTCTTTTTGAGTGATTTTCTTATTGGTTGCTCTTGGGTTTACAGTGTTCATGTTAATATATCAGAAATTACTTCAATTATATACTAATTTAATTTCAGTGAGATTTAGAAATGGAACTCCTGTGTAACGCTATGCCCTCCTCTTGTGTTTGTGCTATTATTATTATAATACCTTTTACATGTATCTATTTTACAAACCTCCAGATGTACTTTTATATTTAATATATATATTTTATATCCTTTAAAGAAGCTGAGAGAAGCAAGTAGACCAAATACACACACACATACATATATATGTATGTAATATATATAAACATTTATATATATATATTATATACATATTGGGTTGTTTTTGGCAGTGCCACACTTTTTAAAAAATTAATTAATTAATTAATTAATTTTTGGCTGCATTGGGTCTTTGTTGCTGCACGTGGGCTTTCTCTAGTTGCATTGAGTGGGGGCTATTCTTCATTGCGGTGCACGGGCTTCTCATTGTGGTGGCTTCTCTTGTTGTGGAGCACAGGCTGTAGGGTACGCAGGCTTCAGTAGTCTTGGCTCATGGGCTCTAGAGCACAGGCTCAGTAGTTGCAGTGCATGTGCTTAGTTGCTCCGCGGCATGTGGGATCTTCCTGGACCAGGACTTGAACCCCTGTCCCCTGCATTGTCAGACAGATTCTTAACCACTATGCCAGCAGGGAAGCCTCTATATATTGTTTTATGATACTTATTTTTAAATCAATTAGGAGAAGAAGAAGAAATATACAATGGTACAGTCTTTTACCATCACTTTCATAATTGCCTTTGCTAATTATCTTTTGTGTGTGTATAAATCAAATTACTGTATGATGTATTTGCTTTCAGCCTAAAAAGCTTCCTTCAAGAAAAAAGCTATTCTTATAGAATTGGTCTGCTAGCAATGAATTCTTTCACTTATTGTTTATGTGGGGATCTTAATCTCACCTTCAGTTTTAAAAGATAAAATTACTGGATGTAATATTCTTTGTTAACAGTCGTTTTCACCATTGTGAATATATTATCTCACTACCTTTGATCTTAGCTGTTTCTGATGAAAAGTCAGCTGTTAATTTTGCTTGAGTTCCTCTGTAGCTGACAAGTTACTTTTTTCTTGCTGCCTTAAAGATTTTCTCTTTGTCTTTCAACATTTTGACTATGATGCAGCTGGGTATGGATCTCTTTGTATTTGGCCTACTTGGATTTCATTATGCTGCTTTGATGTGTAGCCCAATGCCTTCCATCAGATTTGGGAAATTTTGGCAATTATTTCTTAAAATATTTTTTTCTGCTCTTTTCCCTTTCTCTTATTTTGCCCTTCTCATTTCATATATGTTTTTCTAATTAACGGTGTCCTACATTTCTCCGAGTCTTGATTGTTTTTCTCCCTTGTTTTGTTCTTTCTGTTCTCCAGATTGCATAGTTTCTATCAATCTACTTTCAAACTTGCTGATTTTTCCATCTGCCAGCACTAATATACTGTTGAGCCCCTCTAGTGAATTTTTCTGTCTGCTTACTGTACTTTTCCTTTCCAGAATTTCTATTTGCTTTTTACAATAATTTATTTCTCTTTCTTGATAGTCTGTAGTTGATGAGTAATCATTATTGTAACTTTAATTTTTAAAGCATTGTTTCCTTTAGTTAACTGAACACATTTATAATGGCTGCTTTGAAGTCTTTGTCTGCTAAGCATATTACCTGGGCCCTCTCAAAAGCTGTTTCTTTTCAACCCTTTTTTTCTTGTGTATGTATCACACTGTCTTATTTCTTTACATGACTTGTAATTTTTGTTTAAAATTGGACGTTTGAGATAATATGTCAACTGTGGATAGCAATTCTTCCTCTGAAGCTTGAATTTGCTATCCATTTTCTTCCTTGTGTTGGCTTGTGTTGGCGTAAATTGTTCAGTGAAATTTGTTTCCTCTGCAGTGTGCAGCCTCTGATATCACTTCTCAAAGGACACTGTTTGGGGTGTGCACACAATAACCCTAATCACCTCTTCCTCCCACCCCCCACCCCAATGGAATGAGAGACTTCAGCTGGGCTGTCTTTATCTCTTTACCTATTAAGCCTCTGGCTGCCCAGTCTTTATTGATACCACACCAAGCTGTTAGCGTACACTAAGTGGTAGTTGATTGCTTTGTTTTTTCCAATAATGACCTGTAGTATAAATTGCTCAATGGTCTAATCCAATTAAAGTCTGAACTCTTTGCAGAGGTAATTTTTGTAGCCAGTCATTGAAACTTTTCAGACCACAGAAGGGTTCTTCTTGGCTATCTCTTTTCCTGCTTTTCTCTATCAAACATATTTTTGGTTGACTGTTTCACTTCTTGCTAGCATGGAGCTACCAGTCTCCTCTTAATTGTTCAGCACCAAAATCTTCATTGTTTTTGAAAGAACTATGGAGGTTGAAACTTCCTACACTCTATTCCAAATAAAATCAGTCTTCAGTGGGGAGAACTACAGACCTCTCTGTTCTTGCAACTTTCTTCTTTCCCTGGACAGAATCTCTGTGGCAGTGTTTCTGAGTTATAGGCCTAGACCAAGCCCTGCTTTTCTTGGAGTGACAGCTCTCCTCCAAACACAGGGCAGTGAGTGGAGATGCTAGCCTCAGCTCTTCTTTGCTTGTATCTCCCAGTTTGGAATATCTATGCTATGAACAATTGGGGAAAGGCAGATTAGGGCTCAGGGTGCTTGTCCTGACATGGCTGGACAGGAGCTTCCACTCTAAAAGTGGGTACTGAGTAGCAGAAAGGAGCCTCAGATTTCTCGACTGTTCTTGCCTAGAATAGAGCTTCTACAACATAAAGCTGGACACAATGGAAATGCTGCTGCTTGCCCTTTCTAGGGAGAAACTATCACCCTAAGATGGCAGTGGGAGAGAAAAATCCCCATCTTCTTGGTCTCGCTACCCACAGTAAAACTTTCATCACGCTGATTTGAAGGGCCTGGTAAAGGGAGTGGGTCATGGCTTAAATGCCACCAAGTCCCTGTTCTTATAGAGATTTAGTAGATTTCTTGCATAAACATTTCTCTGCTGTATGTCCTTAGGGCAGTTACCAGAGATTTTTATGGTTGATTTTTATAATTTTCACAAGTTATGGTTGATCTGCTGGGGAGCAAATTCACAGAGCTCCTCACACCACCATTCCTGAAGTACTTCACTTATTTAGGTACATATTATAAGCTTCATTAAAGAGAATATCATATGGATGTTATAATGTCTATAATTTACTTTGAATGACTTCACCGTATGGAGTAAAACATTATGTGTGTTACTTAGGCTAAGTTATAACTAGGTCCTAATCAAGAAGGAATAGTGAAGAGGTTGCCAGTAGATGTCATATCATGAAGGGTCCCGTCATGAATCCATCTGTTATATAGATCTCCAACAACCACTTTACTATTTTGCATACTAACTGTCAAAAAATGAAGTTTTAAAAACTAATGACTTATTAAGTAAAAAAAAAAAAAAAAGTTAAACATAGGTTGTTATTGCCTAAATTTAATTCAGCAATCCTCCTTCATCTTTCAACAGGAGGATGAAAAAAGGCTAGAAGCCTTCAGTCTTAGGGTTGTCTTCCAGAGTTTATTACCTAACACTATCCATGTCCAGCTATTGATTTAGAAGAATTTAAATTTCCTGATACAGACTAGAAGATATAGAATCCTTCTTCTGGAACATTATACTGTTTGCTTTGTGTGAACTTTTCTGTCAAGGTGTGGTTGGACCTTAAAAGTTCAGAGAACTAAAACTTTATAGAACAAATTGTATGTTCTTTTCTGTGCCTAATTTGCTAATGGTTTGTTTAAAAAATATTGATTGTGTTTTCATTGTATTATGGTATTGAAAATATGAAGAGTAGGTAACTCTTACCATCTAAATCTTTGATGATTGGTTATCTACGAAAACTAATCTAAGAGCTGTCGTGTCTAAATAGAACTAGATCAGTTTGCAACAAAAGAAAAATGAGAACAATAATGAATTAATTCATATAGTCAATAAATATGCCTTCTGGCCTCTCAGATTTATCATGGTATGAGACAATCTCCTTTGATTACAAGATAAAATGAATAAATTTCCAAATGGATAATGACTTCTTTGTATTATGTCTTATGTAGGTGAAAAAGAAAAACACTTCAGCACAATCAATTCATCCATTCTGATCAGGCTGCCCTGTAGTGTAAAGAGTTTTATAGTCCCATGTATAACTATATCTATTGTATTCAGTTTACATGAAGTGCTTAATTATCTTTGAATGGCCCAACTTTCTATTCTTTGATGCTATGAGAGATTGCTGATAAAAAGATCACCTGTACGAGAATAGAATCTCATTCAATAATCAGTTAACCAGTAAGTATATTAGATGCCAAACACAGTGACGACAAAAAGCTTATAATCTAGTTTGAAATATAAAACTGATATATGTCATCTCTATAATCATCAAATAGTTATTGAATGTATGCAGCATCCTGTACAAGGAGCCTTGTATTCAAGGGGCTTCATTTTTTGTAGAGATGAGTTTTATAAACTGTTAGTAACAATTCAAAATAGGAAAAATATAGTACATGTGGTAAATTCTATATGACTATATGTTTCTATTTTTTATAATATAAACCTCCACTGAACATATGCCAAAAATATTATTGGGTTTAATTGCCATAGCTCCAGTTTCTGGAACAGCACCATGGTGCATTGTGTGTGTTCAATTAATAATTCTTCAGTAAATAAATGAGTGAAAATTAATTACATGTATGTTGGTGCTCTATTATGTGCCCCTTCTTTGGCCTGGTGCAGTTGTATTCAGAAACTGTCTTTGCAGTAGCGAGCACTCACAGCAAACCTAGGGGAGTGTTCACGTGCGCTTGATCAGAAAGTGCTACTGATCCCTATTGATTTTTCAGGGTCACAAACAGACATGGATTGTGACCACATTTTTATAATTGTAATCGGTATTCTTTGGGAAATTTTGACATTAAGTGCCCCACTATGTACTATTTTAGTATTTGGGGAAATTTATTTTTACTCTCTTTAAAAGATAACATAGAGGCACTATATCTCATTGTGGGAGGATGAACTTATCATGGAGCAATATTACCTTATAGTAGGATTTCCAACCTTTGCTGAAATCCATCCCCCATTCATATTAATATCAGTAGACTTTTAAAGGCACAGTGGTAGCTTAATTTGGTCTTTTTTTAAAATGAAGAACTGTTTTATATCTTTAAAGTCCTGTTGGTATGATGAGCTAAGAGATGAAGCTTCTGAAGCCTAAAGTGAAATATTCTTCAATTTCACACCCCTTGCAAGATCCTAGAAGGAGGTCTTGCAATATGTTCACAGGGTCATATGTTTATGTGCAATTTGGAAGAGTAAGCTATTTTGACTACAACTTGTTAAACACTATGATGTATTTTCATACCAGCTTTTCTTCTTCAACCCCATCATTTTTGAGACCATGTGAATGAAAAGTTAGGTATACATTTAGTTTGGGCTTAACGGGTTATATATTTATGTGGTTCCACAGTCACATCATGTATGTTGTTAAATTATTGTTACCCATTTGAGTGAAAGGATTGCACCCAGGAATATCCTGCAGCTCATTATGTCAGCTCAGTTGGTATCTAGACATAGAGATGCATTATCTGAATTCATAGTGCCATTTGAACTGGAAGTATATGGGTGAGAGAAGAGAAACAAGTTTAGCAATGCATAGAGCCAAAAGCTCATCTTTGGAAAACTCTTTCAAATGTTATAGCCCATATATGAAAGTTGAAAGACTTTCCTCTCAAATTTCTCACGTTAATAATCAGTTGTAAAGACAAAACTTTCTAAACTAACATTGACAATAACAGAAATATTTCCATCAACCATGTGGAAGGGAAATGGAATTATCTTTCAATTATCTCTATAGAAAGTGAAATACAAAAGCTTTCTCATGTAAAGAGTTGACAATATGAAGCCAGGATGGTATGACAAAAAAAAGTTGTGCCAGATAATTAATAAAAGTAGTATGTTCTCTGTTTGGATTTCTGTGTTGTTTGTGATAATTTTCAGCTTTAAATATTTATAATGTGTTATTATTAATTTTTTTCATCTTACATTAATATTTTCTTAGGTAATGGTAGTTTTATATATTTTTTCTTAAAGAGGCAATCAAACTTGAGAAAACTTCAGAGCCCACAAAATAAGGAGCTGTCCCTGGTAATTATAATTTTGAAATAGTTTGGAAATCTTTTTAAACAAGAAAAAAAATTATAACAGATTAAAATACATTGTTTCTGGACACATGTATTCCAGAAAAATTGTTCATCACATCATAGAAGCCCATTTTGTTTTAGAGGATGAGGATTAGCCTGACCTCTGTGTAAGACCAAAGCTTGCTTGATTTTAGTATCATTATGGACATTATAAAAATAATGCTAATTATACATTTATTTTTGTTGATATATCATCAGAGGATAAAATAATCTTAAAGCTCTTGGAAAAATATAATAGTGAATTGGCATCTCAATTTTAGTGATTAGGCATCTCATGCATATTTTACTATGCAGTCGAATTTATTCTATACTTAAAAATATACAATTTATTATGTGTATGATATTGTGGCCATTTTGAAATTTAAAATAATACCTTCTTTAAAAGAGAAGTTTGAGCAAATTAGAAAGAAACCAGTGGCTCATTTTACATTTTTTTATTAGAAATTCCAACTTTTTTGTTAGAAACTCTGTTAGTATATTTTGTTTATTTTTTTAACATAGATTAGGCATTTTTGTTAATTCTAAGGTTGCCTTACCAATGGCTTTATTATTAGGTAAAAGGGAAAACCATTATTTATTATGGTTAAATTTTACTTCTTGAAACTCTAAGGAAAGGTATAGCACTTGACATGTTAAAAGTTCATGAGATTCAACCAGTTCAATATGGATGAATTCGTTTTTCATGTAAGATCTCAAAATTTATGGCTATTTAAATAAGTACTAGGTAAATTTCCATATGCTTTGTATATATTAATTAATTTACTTGCCACAATAATCTTATGAGGTACATACTATTATGACCCCCATGATACTGATAAAAAGAATACAGAGGTAGTTTACTTATGTAAGGTTTTGCAGTCTGTGCATGGCAAAGTCAGAATTTGAACACAGACAGATTGGCTTGTGGGACCAGAACTCAACAATTATACTCTGCATGTTAGGTATTCTGACTCATGCTTCTAAACATCTCTGTAATCCAATTTCTTCTTGCCATTGCTATTGCTCTGGTTCAAGTTTACCACATATTCTGCCTGAAACACAGTCTTTCTGAAACCCCCTTTCTTAGTCTGTTGCGGCTGCTATAACAAAATACCATAGACAAGGTGGCTTAACGATAGACATTCATTTCTCACAGTTCTGGACTGGGAAGTCCAAGGTGTTAGCAGATTCAATTTCTGGTGGCAGCGTTCTTCCTGGCTTGCAGACAGCTACCTTCTTGCTGTGTCCTCATGTGGCACAGAGAGAGAGAGAGAGAGACAGGGCCCAAACAAGTTCTGGTCTCTCTTTCTTTACTTCTAAGGACATTAACTCAGTCATGGGGTGCCACTCTCATGGCCTCATCCAAACTGAATTACCTCCCAAAGGCTCCACCTCCAAATACCATATCATTGAAGGTTAGGGCTTCAACCTAGGAATTTGGTGGGGTGGGGAGGGGCGCACAAGCATTCAGCACATAACACCTCATAACTAGGTTTTCTTCATCCATTATTTCTTCCCTTCAATCCATCCACTACACAGTGGACAAGTAATATTTAAAACAGATAGAGCTATCATATCACTCCTTTGCTTAAAATTTAGGATAAAGATAAAAGTTCTTAACATGTTTGAAATATGCTGCATGACCTGGCCTTTGAGAGACTCCAGCCTTATCTCCCGCTTTCTCCCCACCTCTCTCTTCACCACTCACACTGGGTATATCACAGTTAAAGTAGACGACCCGTTCACTACTTGTCAGGTGCTGCTCTCAATGCTTTACCTGTGTAAATGTCAACCATACAGCCACAAAGGAGTTATGTAATTACTTAGAGATGAAGAACTAAAAATCAAGGAATTAAGTAATTTGACTAAATTTTCACAGACTTCATTTCGTTCCTTGAAACAGATTATTCGTTCTCCCTAGAAAGCTTTTCCCCATGAACCGTCCACAATTACTGAATTATTTCTCCTGAATCAGTCTCAGGGAGAAACTAAATTAGCTCTTTTTACTATATCCCATAATATTTTGCACTTACCTAGTGCAACCCATATTATTTATTGATATTTCTTTCTCCCTCTAGCCAGACTTCTCCTAGGAAGAGCCTGAATCTGTATTGCTCATCACAGTTTCTCTGATATTTGGCATAATATAGGATAGATGCTCAACAAGTATTGGTCAAATGATGAACTGACTGGGATAATAAGAATTGCATTGTACCCCATGATGAACATACATAATTCTCATTCACTCTTTGGAAAAAAACACCAATTTTCATTTTAGTGGCAAGGAAAGTGGAGCATGGAGAAAAAACTGTTGAGGTTAATGGTCAGACCTATACATCACCTGAAGTAATATATTGTACCATGGTTAATAAGAAGTTACATGGCTGTGTTTTATTCAACTAATAAGAAAAATAATTAAAAATGCATAAAACTATGTATCCAATTAAGACATGTATGCGAGCTCACTCTTCAATAGAGAAGGCAGAGAAATAAAGAGATAAGATTCATATAAGATGATAAATAATAGTATAAAAAGCAAATTCAAAGATGTAAGTATCACAGAATAAAGGGAGTATATCATTATTTAGTTTGGGTAGAAATTATCTAATTCAACAAACTTGACTACATTAGTTTTAGAAGAGAAACACAGGACAATAGTGGTGAGTTGAATATTGTAACTCATGAATTTCATTCATATGGTGAAAACCTGATTTAGGTTTATTATTCTTATAAAAATATGCTATCTTATGAGGTATAAACAATCCTTGGTGATTCTGAGAAGAAAAAATGTCAAGGACTCAAACAACGACTTACTGGTAGTAATTAAATGTTTCACTCTTAATTTATTCTTGTCTCCATTATGTCTGTCACTTTTTATTACTCTCTTAAGAGGCATTGAATGGTATAATGTTATTTTGTGGAAAGAATCCTGAAATACCAAATGAGTTGTCTCTTGAAAGGTAAAGTGAGGAGTTTATTTATTATTATGAAGTTATTCATAATAATGACTGTTCATTTT
This sequence comes from Balaenoptera ricei, assembly GCF_028023285.1. Taxonomy (NCBI): domain Eukaryota; kingdom Metazoa; phylum Chordata; class Mammalia; order Artiodactyla; family Balaenopteridae; genus Balaenoptera; species Balaenoptera ricei. The sequence goes on from NC_082643.1 coordinate 86,696,999, forward strand.
GGCAAAGAGGAACAAATTTGGCACAAAAATTAGAGCAAAGTATTTAAAATAGAATATTAAAAGTTACAGTTTATAATATTGTATTTGTGCACTGAAAATACCATCTTGCATCACATCCTTTTTCACAAATGTGATATCATGGTTCTCACTGAAACATGTGCAGATTCTTCTCCTCCACACTAGTAGATGAGGCAAGTTTACGTACATTAGAAATACTTCTTAAGTTGAAAAAATTTATACCGTAAAAGTGGCAAAAGCTACTCTAAGTCACAGTGCTTTTGAGAGTTGTGTCTTCAAAATGTTTGAAGCAAGATCTTTAATGGTGCTTGTAGACCCTTTCTTACTTACAAAAGCTTATTTCATATCCTGTTTATGGTGGAGTGTTTTGCCAGAAATTTATGTTCTGTTCATTATTGATTGCATTTTATTTTTAAAATATTACTTGCACTTACATTTTTTTTTCAGCGATGATTTTTGTTCTAAATAACTTGATTGGGAAGCTTCAGTATGCATAGATTATTTTATGATTTTTATTTTGTATCCTGGATGGGAGGGCCTTTTGTTGTTCTAAGTAGTTCAGTGATATTTAGCTTAAATAAAAGTTTTCCCTGGCTTCATAATATATAATTTGTAGCATTATAATTAAAAAAAATATCCCAAGTGACAATATGTGAAGTACTTCTAAGTTACTTGATACTATTTTCTTGAAGATTTACATGTGGGTTTTTTTTTTTTTTTTATTTACTTCAAATAAACAACAAGATTCAGCATTGGCATACATGCAAGTTTTTGATTTCTAATCATCTACAGGTCATAATTTCTTTTGCCACAGCTCCCACAACTTTGCTTTGGTGAGCAGGTTCCAAAAATGAGGAGATTAACATATCAACGACATTGGATTTACAGAGCTCGCCTACCTGCCTCTGACCTCTGATGGACAATCACATGGGCCCTCGACTGTGTCCTTTGGTTCAGGTCAATGCAGGCCAAGTGCTGCTGACTTATACGAGACATGAACACATTAACCTGGCATCTGTGTTTTGAAATATGACACTCCACTCATTTCTGGCATGAACAGTACATTTAATCCACAATTGGTAACTGATCGAAGTTCCGGTGCAGCATATTTGGGACATCAGGGCTACAGATGTGTACGCATACCCTGTTAGAGTGTGTCAATCAGGAAGACCATCAGGATAAGCTCTGTCCTGGGGCATATGACACTAAACTGTTGATTGTTTCTTTAATACTTACCTTGTGAAACAATGCATCCTCCTGAAGTTAGAAAAACCTGAGCTTTGGTGACTGTAGAGCGTGAAATGATTGTGGTATTATTTACCACAATCAGAGAGAGAGGAAGAGAGGAAGGAAAAGTATGAGGGCCTCGGAGCCATTTGGCTTGGATTTGAATCCTGGCTCCATTACTTCTTCACTGAGTGATTTTACCTAACCTCTCCAGACCTGTTTCTGAATTTCTCAAATAGGTATAAAATCATTCTAACTGAAAAATTTGTCATAAGTATAGATTCACATCTCTAGAATATGAAAAGCTCTCAAAATTAAAAAAAAATACTTCAATTTATTTTGTGATAAAACTGAATTTATTCTAAGTAGGGTGACTACTAATATATTCTTTTCTCCATAAGCATCAAAGTACTCCCTACCTCTACATGAAGCGGGTGTTATGATTTATAATATAAATGTATATACGTACACACACACACATACACAAATAGGTTTCTGAAATCCAAAATGCCTAAAATCCAACCCCCTAGATGTTTGAAATAAATAAGTATATGTATAGCCCCTAGGAATTTGGAATAAATTATTATGCACTTGTAATAATGAAATTAATGATCCTAAATTAATTTTATATAAAGTCTGAAAGATATTAATTCTAACATTCACTGAACATTTACTCTAGGACAGGGTTTTCTCATGGCAATCCAGCTCATGGGATCACGGTTTCCGTACAAATTCTGAATAGATATGAGGGTAAAGACTGGAATACACTCACTTTAGATGACATAGGAAGGGAAGAACACAACATTTCTTTATTTGCACCTAAATTCTAAAGCGTTTGAAACCAGATATGGTTAAGGGAACACAAACTTTTACACGTCTAGAAATCAAAATGTGTAAAGCTTTGTGCTGGTGAAATGGAAATGCTCAGGTTAATGTGATTTATTTTATTGTATTTTATTTTTTACTTGAAACTGTATGTGTACCGATTTACCCTCTTTTTTTCCCCACTGAATATATGATCATCTTGGCTCGATTATAGTGGTGAAAATTGTGTTAAAAAATCTCTTCCCCTCAAAACAATTCTATTAATCATAGTCAGAATCTAGAAACGTTAAAAAGGGGAATGAATTAGAAATTTGGAGTATTTATTAACTTTTTTGGGACGCTCAAGTTTATCACTGTCTCTATTAGCTTTATTTGGCTGTAGCTGTAGGTGTAAATATGAATATACATTTTGGCAACTTCTTGCTATAATAAGCAGACACACAATTACCTCAGTGGTTTCATGATTGTCTTAAACCATCACTGCCTTCAGTACACTTATTATTTCACATTATTGTATTTTAAGACTACATCTTGATATTCAAAATTTTTTTAAATAAAAGGAGTAGAAGTACACTATCATGTTTAGGATCAAATTTGGAGGAATATAGAGGACACAAAGTTATTTATAACCAAGATATGGTATTTGTTAAATATTTCAAACTGGATGCCAGCAGAACTAGTTACAACTAATAGCATATCCCTCTGGTGTAGCACCACTCTTTCCTTCTGAAAAAAAAGTCACCTTTCTGGAATGTGCTAAAGGATTGTTTGTTACATCTAATTGAAAGATACAGATTTCAAGCTGTTTGTAGGTGATACATGAATTTTTCACTCCTGCTGGTGAGCACATTGACTGCTGTGTAATTCTTTAAATTGATTCAATCAAACCCATGCTGTTTATGCTTTTAATTGATTGAATTAAAACAGCATTTTTAAAACTTTTAATCATTCCATTAGACAGGAGTCCTTTGCTTGTTCATGCTCAAGCCAGTCCAGATGTTCTGTGGCTTTTCAACTTGTAAAGTCTCACCATAGAGCCAGGTGGCACTTCAACTTATTTGGCAGCAAGGATAGACTGTAACATCATCACAGATGAAAGGACACTCCTACTGTGGGGTCATAGTACAACTTTCCAGATGGAGGTGAGTGGAGGTGTCCACTTTCCATGCCTCTTCACTACAGTACAGACCATCTGATACAACAGGTCGTTGATGCAGGGAAAGTCATCCTACTGGAGTCACAGATAGAAATTATTGCTGATCAAAAACTTCTACAATCAACATGTAATTAAACTTGGGGACCATAAAAACATACATAGGATGATGCTTTGGCCTGGAACTGGAGCCTCAGATTCTAATCTTAAAGTGCTGCCCTTCCAGAGGCATGGCAGGGGGTATGATCCACAAGTACTCCCAACACGTAGGTGCATTGTCTGTAAGAATTCAAACACTATAATCTAACTCTCTAAATGTTGTCCTGCTTTATTGCATTACCATGCACCAGTGACCCTCAATAGTATCAGTGACAAAGTATGTCTCCTAAAAATATTTTCCTGGGCTGAGTTGTAAACAATTGCTGTGGTTATTGTGAATTTTAATATTCATGTAAACATCAAATTAGTCTATGTTTTATTACTCACTCTTTAATTAACATTGGATGATTCATGGAAGTTAACACAAAGAACCTCCAGTTATACAGTTGGCTCATGACACCCTTGGACTCAGTTACATACATTTATTTAAAGACTCAGTAACAGTTTGGAATCATTCACACTTGCTTTGGATATCATTCTTGTCTCTATTCTCTGTGCTATTTCACATCTCCATGTTTAAACAGCAACTTCAAGATAAATACTGATAGCACAGACAAATACTGATAGTAATGATAAAGAAACAGAACTTCACTTACTTCAGTTCTGTCTTTCTGTGTGACCACCTGAAGGTTTTATTTGTGGTTAAAGTTTAACTAAGGAAACAGAATATAAAATGTGTGGTGTGGTATTTTTGTTTAAGTTAAATTGTAGTTTATGCAAGCAATATTTCACCAAATTTGAATAATATTTTTAAAACAGATTTATTCTTTTAAAATTGTGTATTAAATGAATCAAGGAAATTCTTATTGTTTTTGTTTAGTATATTAATTAATGAAAATAATAAATCAAACTGAAGAAGTGGACTTTTAAAATTTCTCCTCCGGGTGTCAAGTACTCCATGTACACTGTCTCAAGGCTGTAAATGAATTGAAAAAGGTGCTTAGAAAATATCACTTTCTAATGGAAGCTCAGTGACAGGAAAATGAAAAGAATTACATTTTAATCATTATGTAATATCTCACACAAATAGAGAACCTAGAATGAATTAAACACAAAATTGTGAAAAATAAAATGCATAGTTAGTAGAAGAAATGTTCCAGAATATCTCTGTGACCTAGGGGTGGAAAGTATTTAAAAAATTTCCATACAAAAACCACAAAGAAAAAATGGTTAAATTCTATCTCATATGATTAATCATTTTTGCTAAATGAAGAACACTGTAGACAAAGATAATAGGTAGATTACAGTATGGGAGAAGATATTTGCAATATTTGAAACCAAGGAAGAATTAATATCTGGAATCAACAATTTATTTCTGCAAGTAAAAGTTAAGAAGACATCAGTCTCAATGGACAAATAGAAAAAGTTATGAACAGACAATTTTCAAAAAAGAAAATATAAAAACTAACATGTATGTTGAGATGATCCAAATAGTAATCAGAGCAATGGAATTAAAGAAAACAATAATATTTTTAATTCCTATTATGTATTAGCAAAATTAGAAAGGTTCAAAAAGGATAAAGTGATATAACAACCCTCTTCATATGGGAGAACAATTCAGCATTTCTTAATTAATTTTTTATACATACTATTTTAATAAATTAGGATTATTATATAGACATACTTATAATATGTATACCTTAATTATTATATACACATACCTATTTTACAAGAATGGTTAAAAATGAAAAGTATTTACATATTAAACACAGTAAAATCATTGCCTTAAGGGGGTGGAGAATGAGAGTAAAATATTTCGTGGAGTTTATTTAGTTTGTGATTTTTGTATAAGACCTTAGAGATTTTGATTTAGTTTATCAAGATAGAAACTAAATTCATACATCTTTTTATATAATTTTTATGTTAATATTTTTCAGATTATAATACTAAAATTAATGTTGCAATTTAATGTCTATTTAAGTTTTTATTTCCACATAAGCATTAAGTAAAGTATGGCAGGGTACACAGGATAATTAAAAGAGGGTGAGGATTCCATGTTCCTGTACCTTTAACCAAGAGATCTTGAATACAAATTACTGAGGAAGACATGCAGAGGAAAATGTTCTGGAAACTGTCCAGTGTGTATCAGTTTACAGCAACGTCTCAACGTCACAACTGCTATTTTATATCTATTTAATATCTTAATCTTTCTTCCACATAAGTAAGCATAATGTAAGTGGTGATTGAGGTGGAGGCATGAACCCTGAACATAGCGTTCTTTGGGAAAATCCTTTTGGGAAACCTTATTGATTAAATCCATAATATAAATGGAAATTTACATCGCATGTAAGTGTATTAGAATCTTAATTGCCCTTAGGTACTGGAACCTATTAAACCTTGTTTAACGTTGCATTCCTCAAATGTTAGTTCACAGAACAACACCCTCCCTTTTTATTTGATTTTATTTTACTTGAAAATAACATCAATGTCCTAAGAAACAAGTGTTTAAGAAAATATTAGTCGAAGTCTTTGATCTTAGTGGTTTCCTATCTCAATGAATTGAGCTAGATTAACTCAGCTGTAAGGATTTCATTTACCCCTGTAGACAAAAGTCTTCTTGATTCCTCTCACCTCAGGAACTATATGCAGATAATATTTTAAATGATTACCTTTATTCTTTTCTCTTTGCTCATTTCTCTGTCAGTGACCGTTCCCCCAGTCAGATGGAGAACAAGGATATAATACCACCAACACCATCCTCATGATGGTGATATTTCTCTACTGCCAGAAAAACTACTGGAGACAACTTGGCACATCTAAAATTTATATTTTTATGATATAAAAATAAAACTTGTGGAAAGAGGGCAACAATATTTTACAAATCTTAAAATCTTAAGTCAGGAGGAAGAAAGGAAACATTGGGCACTAACACTTGGTTTTAAAATAGTAGTTGCTATGACTACTTAAATCATCTCTTAAGGTGATGTCCTTTTCTTTTATGAATTTTTTAGAAGTTTAGTTGCCCTAACAACGGTACTCACTTACACTGAAGCAGTTTAATAATTTGTTTTTGTTTACAAGGGCCTTCTCTCTCTTACTCTGTACATGTTATTGCAGCCATGAATAGATAACAGGAAGTATATGGATTAAGAGGGATTTGAAACAGAGTCTATATTTTAGAATAAACAGAAGCAAATGTATGATGGATACATTAATCTCCATTTCCCTAGTAGGAAAACAAATGGATTTTTTAAATTGGAGCTGCTGAAAGACATATAGAGTTATTGAATGTTATTTGATAGAAAAAGAAAAATAAAATGATTCTTGGATTAGATTTCATTTGCTTATTTATTTTCAAATTTCAGGTTGATAGTGTAGTACGGGTTTCTGAAAGAAACGCACAATTTTGTTCTTATAACTTCACGTACCTGATACATTTGATTCTATTGTCTAATGTAGCCTTTTTACTACTAGTCAAGAAAGAAAACAATCTTATTAACTATTGTGCTGGAGGGTTTAACAATTCACAAACATGCGTAAGTCGTCAGTGAATACGGGTATGTATGTATGTATATACTTACTAATCAAACACAAGAACAATAAAAAACCTGCAGCTGGAATTATAAATTGGTACAACAGTTTAAGAGAACAATTTAGCAATATGCATAATAATGATTTCAACGCAATTCTAATGCTAGTAATTGCCCCATAGGAAAGTGTTCATCACAGTATTATTTATGCATAGGAAAACTCTGAAAACAAAGTAATTGCCTCTCAATTAAGGATTGGTTAAATAAATTACATACATCCATATAATGGAATACTATAAAACAAAACCTTTATTTATTTACATTATAACTCACATTTCATTATTAATGAAAATATATCAATTATATACTGTTTTTATGAGTTTTATGTGGCTAAATTTATAATTAGGTCTCTGTATTGCTTTTAATGAGAAAATCTTATAATCAAACTAAAAAGTGTAATTATTTATTTTTAGCACATACCCAAGTATTTTAATTTCTAAAATTTTATTTGGCAAATTTATATAAATCAAAATGCTTTTCTCACCAAGTTCATTATTCAAAAACAAAACAATTATACTTTTCATATATTATCAGTTTATCAAAGTTTATGTCATGAACCCATTTATCATAAGTATTAGGGCATATAATGGAAAATAAGTATTTCATTTGGTTAACTAGAATCTATTAAACGGGTAAAATGTTAAAAAATAGACATCAAATTCAATTTAGCAGGATAACAGACATTCTACGAACACAATAGTTATAGTACTACAAAATACCCAATGAGAGAGGGTCAGAAAGAACATTTATGGATTCTATCTGAACTCCTTTGGTAATATTATTTTCTTTTTTTGTTGTTGATGGTGTTTGTTTATCCCCCACTTTATCATTTTATTTAGCATTGAGCGTTTGCAGTTAAAGAACAGATAACATTAACTCCCTTGAGAGATTAGAGATGGGGAGCATGGAGGTTTATATGTTATGAAAGAAACATAGTCTCTTACCCATCTTTTACACTGTATTCTAAGTTCCTCAGCGTCAAGAACGACTTTAGTTACTTTTTTTTTGACTCAGATCCAAGACAGTGCTAGATATATTGTAAATATTCTCTATCTGCTCTGAATAATGTGTAAGTGAGTGAATAAATATATGAGCAAAGATTCTTTGAATATCAAAACTGTGGAGCAAGAAACACTATGGAGGAGATGGGAGATGGAGATGAGGATATTTGTAGTTTAGAAAAGCCTTTACATTTTAATAATTCAGTCAAATTTGCTTCTTGAAATCATCCCCTGATTCTATATCAAGAGCATTCTTTTTCATTGTTCAGTGTCCAGTCTGGGATACAACTAATAATGATAGCTGGAAAAGACTTGGAAAGAAAGGGATGACATGAAATTAATTAAATTCATTTATAATGGGAATTGGAGAAAAAGCAAAAAGAGGAATTATAGAACTTGAAGTAGAGAATGTTGTATGGTAGTTAATTAATGATTTCTATGGGTTTAAACACTCGAATTAGGAAATCAGTTCTTTGTGTTGAATAGAAAATAATGTGAGAAATGTTAATTAAAATGGCATTTTGAAAGATTTGAATATGTTAGTGTTCCATCAATAAAAGATTGTGGTAAACTTGAAGGACTTATAAAACAAAGGTATTCAAAGATGTTATTAATATCTACCTTTTTTTCATTCCTCCCATCTTGTGTTGCACAGATTTCACAAAAAACTGCCAAGTTTTGGTTTCTGTTTTAGGAAAAAAAAAAAAAAAATCAGTCCTTATTTGGCAACGATATATACCCAGATTTGTGCCATCTGATGAAAGAAATCAGAAATGGCTCTTTAATATTATAACTCTGTGATTAATTTATAAGAAGATATTCTTTTAGCTTAATAAAGACAATGATCAGTCGTTGCTGATCATTGAATTCCTAAAGAAAGAGGCAATTTAGTATTCCTGGCTCTATAATGTCAGATCTGGTTCTCCCATTTCTTAGCTGTGTAACTATGGTCTAATTATTTAACCTCTCTGTTCTTGAGTTTCCTCATCTGTAAAATGAGAATCATAATTATACCTACTCCAGAGGTAATACATATAGAGTCCTTAGAACATTTCCTGGGACAAGTCAGTAGTCTATACTTGTTAGTGATTTTTTTTCTATATTTTAGGCTTCCCACTAAATACATTATATATTTAATCTCATGTACTTTAGTCTTCATTTCAGATAAGGGAATTGACACTGGTTAAATGGTATGCCTAAAGTCACAAACCATTAGAGTCTGAATTCAAATTATAGTCTTATTTCAAATGTGAGCATTTTATATTGTGTAAATATGTTTTTTATCATAAATCTTCACTCTTTTCTTTTAAAGTAGGCATTTTTCTAATCAGTAAAATATAGGATTTTTATGTTACATTAACATTAAATAGTGTCTTGTCTGCTATACAGCGCTCTGAATCGCTCATTGCAAATAATGTGACAACAGTGTCCTGGTACATATATCATTTTCAAGGAATAATAGCATTTTTACTGAGGCCCATTTAGACCATGTTTTGATCAGATTTCTACTCCCTTAGCAATTTGAAATCCAAATGAGTTGATTTGTGGCTAACTCCCTTCCCTCCACCAGAGTCTCTGAAGGAGAACTCTGTAGTAGGAGCATGGACAAAATAAATAGGACTACAGGCACATAAAGAAAGTTACACATTGCTAAAGGGTTATTAAGAAGGAAGAAGACTACTTTACATACTTAGAGCTCTTTAATGTTATTACATTCATTCTGTGACAGCAGAATGAGGTGTACATAGAAATGCTCAAATAATATATTTTTGAAGAATATTGCCATAAAATGCATAAAACGTGAACTACAGGAGCTATAGAAATCCCATTAATATCCTGAGAAACAGTCCTAGCCCTTAAGTGGTTCTAGCATGACAATAAAATCCACATAGAATGTGTACTCTAAATCAAACCTTAAAATTCTCTGGGTTTCTGTTTTCATATGAAAATAAAATGAGGTAATAATGCTGGTGCCAGGGACTGTATCTGGCATAGATTGAGCACTCAAAAATATTTGTTTATTAGTGAATATCTAGAGTGCTATCAGATAATATGTTAAAAGAGTCAAGAATCCTAAAACCAGATACTTATAAACTACTGGCTCTTACTATAATAGTATATTTATCAAGAATTAGCTATTTTTAGTAACAGTAGTAGTAGTAATTAGTACCCATCTACTACTTATCTACAATAACAATATGTTTGTGATTCAGAATTCACAGTGTTCATCTTACTGATTAATGGAAATGCAGAATTTAAAAAAAGAATCTTCTAAATTCTTGACACTATACCCAAACAATTCATGTACAAAGTAAAACATATGGTCTTTACCTAAAACTTTTAATCTTGCTTCTCTATTTCTACTGTCCTTCCATCTCTACAATTCTTTGACTTCATGAGAACACTGTAGCTCACTTTCTTTTACTCTCCCAACACTTGCTTTCATTTGCTTCCTTTTGCAGCTTGGATCTCATGGTTCATTATTATTATTCATTTCTGTCCCCAAATCATCCCCTCACTATTTTCTTTCTTCCTGTATCATAAACACTTGGCAAAATTCAACCCTTGTTTAAACTAAGAAATGGCTTCTCCATTCCTGAAGAGAAGCAGCAGAAAACTGATGCAGGAAATCAAATGGATGAGGCTGATTGTCTGTACTGAATATTAGTGAATATTTATTCTAAATGGAACCTAACTTTGTGTAGAAAATATACTGTGTCCCCCACTCACCTCAATCTTAAATCTATCCTCCCTACTAGCCTCATATGTATTGACAAATCAGGAGATAGAGATTGGAATATCTCCATCTTCCCATCCCCAAATCTATGGTCCAGATCTCACCTGTACCCATCCTTTTCCTCTTCATCTCACAATATTCCTTTTCCTGTGAAACATCAAGGCTGTCCTTTAAACTTGAAAATCTTGTTAGTTCTTAAAGTGTGGTCCAAGAACCAACAGCAATGACATTACATGAGTTATAATTCCATTTGGATTGGAAAGCTGGTTCATATCAGTCTTATATCAACATAATTAGTTTATTTTAAGCTGCCAAAAACTGTCATGGGGATTCTGCAGAATAAAAATATAAGACCGCTGTCTTTGAAGGCTTGCAGAATAAGTAACAATTAAAAACAAATTGAAGAAAAGAAAACACACAACTAACGGTTTATGGCCTGATTTCTTTGCATTGTAAATTACAAGATTGTATTAGATCATTTCTAATAGCATGGCCTTTAAACTTTCCTGATCTGAAGCCCTGGAATTCTGAAAGACTAAAAAAGTGGCACATAAAATTATTGATTTAAGATGTAAGCTCCAGGAAGACAGGTACTTTTCTGTTTCATCTGCTGCTGTATTTAAACCACCTAGAACAGTGCCTTATGCATAATTAGCATTATGCAGTTTCAAATGAAACTCTATGAGAGATAGTTTCAATAAAAACAAATTAAAAAACCCAAACCAATTTTATGTTATACCTTTAGGTTAAGAATAAAGAGTGTTGTTGAGAGTGACACGTTCTATTTCTCCACTGATATCTCTCCCTTAGTGAAGAGAGAATGAAAATTTTTCCAACATTTTGACCCATCTATATATTGTGAGGACACCAAGGGAGAAGTAATGACTTTTTCTAATTATTGGAAAACTGACATGTTCTTGGTCTTCTTTCTCTACTCAGTTGGGTTTATGAGTGGAAGGTCAATACTCGTGCACTGACAAGATGTATTGACTTCAGCTCTCTACTAATTCAGCTCTTGTTTTCCACTGGACCTGCATGAGCCCAAGGACTGTGAATTCATACAGTTCCTGTTTTCCTGTAAAAGGCATACTAGATAGGATTTCTTTTTGCAGGCTAACCTTTTTCTGCTTCACATGGGTGGGTAAAATAAGATTGACCCTCAGATTCCTGGACATATTCAGTGTAGTGAAAGGAGGCCTAGCAGTATTACTCCATCCAGAATTTTTCAGGGAGCTCTGCATATTGATTGTTTACCTGATGGCATTAATTGTACTGATAGTTTGATTATTATTTGGCTCTGTATTTGAATCTCCAAACAGTTAGAATCCAGAGGGGAGGAAGAGTGAGTGATGGATTACCTTCCAACAAGTTTTATTATGTCTGAGCCATAGCCATGAGACAAATTCACTATAGTTTTACATATGAGTACATTGAGAATATTCAAGTTGCTATATGGATTTTCTTTCTAACTTAGAAGTGTAGAGATTTCTTCTCTTTTGATTAGAGAAGAGGGCTATCACAAGTACATTGCTCTTAAGGATGTTTTTCCCTCACAAAGATTCCTGTATTATCCCCTTCTCTGAAAACATACAGCAAGCAAATCTCTATGATCATTTATGGCATCAACTTGGAGAGATGAGATTATGTAACCAACTTCTATTCTCAGCTACATCTCAGCACTCATTTCATTGGCTTCACTGATAGTGGTCATTGTTTGTTTTAACATTTAATAGGATTTCAAAATAGAGCAGAGAGAAATTAAGTGCTAGAAATAAAAATGTATGAAAGATATTTTCTCCCATTCTGAGGGTTTTCTTTTCGTCTTGTTTATGGTTTCCTTTGCTGTACAAAAGCTTTTAAGTTTCATTAGGTCCCATTTGTTTATTTTTGTTTTTATTTCCATTTCTCTAGGAGGTGGATCAAAAAGGGTCTTGCTGTGATTTATGTCAAAGAGTGTTCTTCTTATTTTTTCCTCTAAGAGTTTCATAGTGTTCAGTCTTACATTTAGGTCTTTAATCCATTTGGAGTTTATTTTTGTGTATGGTGTTAGGTAGTGTTCTAATTTCATTCTTTTACATGTAGCTGTCCAGTTTTCCCAGTACCACTTATTGAAGAGGCTGTGTTTTCTCCATTGTCTGTTCTTGCCTCCTTTGTCATAAATTAGGTGACCATATGTGCTTGGGTTTATCTCTGGGCTTTCTATCCTTTTCAATTGATCTATATTTCTGTTTTTGTGCCAGTACCATACTGTCTTGATTATTTGCAAGTGAAACAACCGACAAAGGATTAATCTTCAAAATATATGAACAGCTCATGGAGCTCAATATCAGAAAAACAAACAACCCAATTAAAAAATGGGTGGAAGACCTAAGTAGACATTTCTCCAAAGAAGACATACAGATGGCCAAGAGGCACATGAAAAGATGCTCAACATCACTAATTATTAGAGAAATGCAAATCAAAACTACAATGAGGTATCACCTCACACCTGTCAGAATGGCCATCATTGAAAAATCTACAAACAATAAATGCTGGAGAGGGTGTGGTGAAAAGGGACCCCTGCTTCACTGTTGGTGGGAATGTAAATTGATACAGCCACTATGGAGAACAGTATGGAGGGCCCTTAAAAAACTAAAAATAGAACTACCATATGACCCAGCAATCCCACTACTGGGCATACACCCTGAGAAAACCATAATTCAAAAAGAGACATGTACCACAATTTCCACTGCAGCAGTATTTAAAATAGCCAGGACATGGAAGGAACCTAAATGTCCATTGACAGATGAATGATTAAAGAAGATGTGGCACATATATACAATGGAATGGAATATTACTCAGCCATAAAAAGAAATGAAATTATTTGTAGTGAGGTGGATGGACCTAGAGTCTGTCATACAGAGTAAAATAAGTCAGAGAAAAACAAATACCATATGCTAACACGTATATATGGAATCTAAAAGAAATGGTACTGATGAATCTGGTGGCAGGTCGGAATAAAGATGCAGACATAGAGAATGACTTGAGGACATGGGGTGGGAGGTGGAAGCCGGGGCGAAGTGAGAGTAGCATCGACATATATACACTACCAAATGTAAAATAGCTAGTTGGAAACAGCAGCATAGCACAGGGAGATCAGCTCGGTGCTTTGTGATGACGTAGAAGGGTGGGATAAGGAGGGTGGGAGGGAGGCTCAGGGATATACAGGGATATATGTATACACATGGCTGATTCACTTTGTTGTACAACAGAAACTAACACAGCATTGTGAAGAAATTATACTCCAATAAATATGAATAAAAAATGCAAAAAAAATGTATGAAAGAAACAAGATAAAATCCAAGGCTAGGGTCTTTGTATTCTACAGGATGAGTTCTAATGAGCAAGAAATAATATTTAAATGAGTAATATCAAGGAAATATCTATATTTCTATAGGCAGATACATAATAGCTAGTTTTAGGTGGAATTAACAAAAAGATACCATCCTTTTTATGTTACTATTACAACAAAGAAATCCTTCTTTAATGAAAGAATAAGAATCGCCATTATCCTTTGTAATGGGTACATAAGAAAAAACTAATACCTTGAGTTTGTCTGTAATTTTGAAGTGACAGAGTTATAGGCACTGATCCAAGTCTGAATGACAACAAGCAGCCCAGTATTTCCACATACAGTTGTGTCATCAAGTAAGGATGACTTATTAGCCACGCATTTCACACAGCAGAGAGAAAAAAACGTGTAAATCAGAAACTGAAGGTCAATGAAGTAAATCAAAGTAATGTTTTCTTTATATTATCAGTGTGCTTAGGACAATCCCAGAAACTTGCACTTAAAAGCATGTATATATGAAGAGATCCAACAGAATGAATAATGCAAATAGCCAGAAACAGGCTCAATGATTAACAACTCAGTGACTTTAATAAACAAACCATGTAATTTCAAGTTTGTGACAATTGGTGAAGGTCTTGTGGTCCAACAAGCATACGAGCTGTGCAGGATGACAGGATTTAAGGCAGGCAAGGGAATTGCTATAATAAAGCTTTATCATTTGGCATACAGTAAAAGTAAACATGAAGCTACTTCATTAAAAATTCTACACTCCCAATCTGTACACAGCAGAGACCAAAAGCCTGATCTAGAAATAGACAGCTTGTTCCTATTGTGGATCAAAATGGGAAACTTAAACAAGCGATAATGAAAGCAACAGCAATGGCCACGGCAGAGAAAAACATGTGATGAGTGGCATAAAAATAAATGTTAATAAAAAATCCACACATGTTTAGTAAGTTAGCAGTAGAAGAGAAAACTTCTGTGGATGTCAGCAAAATCACATGCTTTGTATTAATGCTGCATATATAGTTGTAAATAAAAATAGATCCCAGATATGCATACAATCTTGTATGTATGTTTGTAATAGTTTTATTTGAGATATTGAAGAGTTTGACAAGAAATAGAGGCTGAAGCAAATAGAAACTGAAATTTTTAAGGAAAAATCACCAAGAAAGATAGACTAAAGCTGACAAACACCGAAACAATCACCCACAAATTTGTGCTCCCAGCTTTCAGGCATTATTTCTTGACTTGACTGTGTAGCATGACAGTGAGACAAGCTTTGTTACATTGGACAGTCTAGATATTATGGTCTAGTTTTTCTCAACGGTAGTAGTAATAAGTACGGGCTTTGAGTTTTGAAAGGGTAGCTGCCATCAAGTGAGGAAAATGGAATTTCAGGGAGAATAAATCACTTCACCAAAGCATTACTCAGCTGACGAAACTCACTCTCCAAGTAGAAGAAGCATGAGTTATTTTGTGCACAACATCCATTCTTGCATCCTCCGATTTTTTTTTTTTTTTTTAACCTTGGCTACAATTCCCAACTTTATAGGGGAAACTATCTATCTTGTGAGATATATCACTGATGTCTATATTCCAAATTTGAGGTGTAGGGGTTAAAACACATAAATGTGTGTCTTATTCTCCCTTCTATGGTATAAATTCTACAAAGAGGGTCAGTATCTTACCAGACTCCCATATTAGGCAATTAAAAATATTGGAAAAGTGAAGCTATAAATAGCTGAATAAAAAAGCTTTAGGAAGTGAGTTCTGAGTTTGCTTTTTATCATTATCATTTAGATCTTGCCAATCTCATAAAAAGTTCATAAGCTATCAGCCTTTAAACTGATCCTAGTTGGTCATCTTCCTCACTAAAATGAGAATTTAGGAGGAAGTACTTAGTAAATAAAAGTTATCTAGTATTTAAAGTAAAATAAATAATTTAAAAAACTGTAGCAGTTTTGCTCCTCTCCCTGTTGATTTATAAAATTTTGCATAAGCCACATCCTCATGATGGGAAAGAAGAATCACTCAGGAATTCTTTCGCTCACATGCAAACTTTGGTCTCTCTTTTATTTGTCATCTTCTCTTTTCCTCATTCTTTACTATATGAGGTAGAATTATTGTAGTTGCATCTCTCTTAGTGAGCCTAGAAGGGAAGTGATAAACACTTTGTAATCAGATTGTCTGCTGATTACACGTCTCCCTTGGCTAAGAAGTCCAGTACAATGTGTATTTTTGTCTTCTGAGTTTTAGCTCTGAAATGAAATACCTACTTATACTACAAAATAGAAACTATTTCAGGTAAAATTTTCTCCTATTGTATATCTTTAAATTAACCTAGGCCACAGAAAACATTTTGAATATGCTATGTGCACTCTGGTTTCTTTTCAATGACTTTTAGCTTCCTTGAGAAAGTCCTGGTTCTCAGGTATGATTTTCCTCACCTTCACATTTACTTTTATCTACACCCATCTGACTTTCTTTCTCCCATTTTCAAAGGAGAGAAAAATGTCCATTTCCTTTTTAAGGATAATGACTTCATCTCTGCATAGACCCTATCTTCTTTAGCATCCTCAGCAATTATGCTCCAAGATTGATCACCATTCTTTCCAATATTCATAACTGCTCTCTTTTTGGAAATTTCTCCTCAGCAAATAGCATATTTAATCACTTATCCCTTAAAAATAAAGGTAAAAATGATATTTTAATTCCACTCACCTCTCTAGATATTGCCTATGCTAGACAATATGGCAGATTTCTTACATTAAGATTATTCTCCTTCCAGGCAGGTGGTAAGATTGTGAATGAACTTTGATTTACCTTACTTTTGAGCAAAAGCCTTATGAGCTAGCTCAAGATTCTCCATTTTTCCATACCCCTTTTATGCAACAGGTGATCATCCAGGAGGCAGATGTTTGTTGTCTAGGTCCCTGAGTGATCACAGTGTTGAGTGGACAGCCTTGCTGACTTGAGATAAAAATAATGTGGTGTGAGTAGGAAATACCTCTTTACTTTTAAGCTCTGAGATTTTGGGTTTGCTCTTTACCAAAGCATAACCTCTCTTATCCTGCTTAATACAGAAATCGATTCCTAGAATTTGGGTGCTAACATAACAAAAACCTAAAATATAAGATAATGTCTCACTACCCATGTGGTAAACGAAGAGAAACCAGTTATTTATGGCTTAAAAAAAATAGTGCCACACATTAGACAGTCGCAAAACTTTTGGTAAAAATAGTTTTGGTTATAATTTAGAAAGCAGACCATGCAGGTAGTGGATCTGAAGGGTTAATGGAAAAGGCTGAAAAACAGAAGGCAATGGCATGTATTCAATATATTTAGGAAGGCATTACAAGAAAAGTAAGATCTCAAAATAAATCAGCCAGTTTTCAGTAATGAATAAAAAGGAATAAAGCATTTCCAGAAATTTGAAGCCTTGTACTATTAAAATGACAACTATTTTTAGACCCAAAAGAGTAGGGGAAAAAGTGAGAAAACTTTCGAGGAATAGATAAAATGTTGATTTAAACTGAGTCTTGCAAGTAAAAATAAATGTGAACAATTTTCAACCAATTAAATTGCCTCAGAGCAAATATCAAATTAAGGAAATGACCATGACAGTCATATTTAAAACCATCTGGTTTAAAAAAAAAAAAAAAAAAAACCACCTGGTTTAAGGTACACCAGAAAAGAATCCAAATTAAGATGATGACATCCAATAAATATTTTTAAATGGGCAACATGCCTCAAGAAACAGAGACTAAGAATGTGTGCTTGCCAAACTTACCCACTTGATAACTTCCAGGTATATGTTAAGTCAAGGTATTGAGAGAGAGAGTAAGAAATGGAGAGAGAGAGAGAAATACAGTTCGTATGAGATGTATGTCTTGAAAGGAAATGTGCTTGTGAATGCTGACATATAAAGATAAAGCTGACTGGAATCAAATTGATAAGAACCAACCAGGCTTTTAAAAAGAATGTACTGTACAAAAAAACACACAAAAAAACAAAAAACAAAAACAAAAGCAAAACGAGCTTGGACCAGAGGAGACCGTTGCCATTTGAGACTTGAAACGACTCTAGGTCCCAATTATCTCTGGACAGAAAGTAATCTGAGAACTATTTGCAGTAGCATCCAAGCAGAGCATATTCCCTGATGTCCATTTCAACTGTGGCAAAGGAAGATAGTGGAAAAAATAGTTGGTTTCTGATTTGTGTTGCGTTTTTCTGTTTTCCAAAAAGGAGCATTCATCGTGATTATCCAGACCTTGTTCTTCCAATATTTATTGAGGTGTGTTTGTGGAGGCAAATAACATGTCTTTCTAAATTCAGAGGTCTCCAAAACAAGAATAACCATAGCCATAGTTTATCTAAAATCTCTTATCCATTGTTCTAGGAAAAAGACATTTTCACAGAGAAAACTGGCACTTTTAGTTTGGTGCCATGATTGGATGGGATTTATGGCTGAGGTGAGTAAACCCTGGATTCAGGAGGTAGAGTGAACAGAATATTTGGTGAAGAGAATAGATTGCAATGGTATTTACAGTTTTCATAAATATTCCTCTCTTTCTCATTCTGGGAAGAGAGTAAATTGCACTTCCACCCCTTGGACGCAGGCATGAACACGTGACTTGCTTTGGTTAAGATATATGGGCAGAAGTCTTCAAGATTCAGTGCACAATTTTCTGTTTCTTTTCCCTCCCTGCCACAATAACTCCAAATTTTAAAGGTTAGCTTGGATTCTGAGTGAGGATAATGTGGATCAGAATCTTCTGCTGACATGAGATGGGCATGAAGCCTAAGCAAGAAATAAACTTCTGGTGTTCTAAGCAGTGAGATATTAAGGTTGTTTATTGCAGCATAACCAAGAAATTCTGACTGTTACATTACTTAACTTGTGTCTTTTTTTCCCCTGTCAGGTTTTGAAATATGTAATTTGTATGTGTTACTTCCAAATTTTTTCACAATGTTTTTGTCCCACAGGAATCTGGCTTCTATTACTTCCACAGCTGTAAAATTGGCCCATTAAGTTCACCAAAAACTGATTATAGCTAATTCATTAGAGACATTTTAGTCCGTATCTTATTAACAAAACTGCTGCATGATTTTATTGAATTTTTTGACCAGAAACCCTTTCCTTCCCTGGATTTTGTGATACTATTATGTTTTCAGTTCATGCTTTCTGTTAGAGCCTTTATAATTTTCTCTTCCATTTCACATTCCTTAAACTTCAGTGTTCACCAAGGTTCTAAAGCTCTTTCATAGTTCTGCTTCCTCTGGGAAAACCACCTAACTTCAATGAGGTCAGCAATGGGAAATGTTCGGGGAACTCCTAAATTAGTATCTCTTGTCCAGATCATTTTGTTGAGTTCTGAAAACTATGTCTGCTGTTACCTGAACATGATTACCACCTGTATGTGAATCTCACTTGTCCAAAGTAAACTTATACTTTCCTTCAAACATGTTTTTCAGTGTAACTTTCCTTTTTGGTGAACATTACCAGTAAATCTCCTCCACCTAGTTGTCAAACCTCTCAACTAGTATATATTCATGACTTTTGTCTGTCTCCACCACACTCATCCGAATGATTACTAAGTGCTGCTTATTCTAACTCTTAAACAACCATCCTATTTCTATTTCAAGTGCTACTATTTTAGCCCAGGGTCTAATTATTTCTCACTTGATTTTCCAAAAGCTGGCTTACCATTTTGTTCCTATTGTCATCCAGTTCATGCCTGGCATTGTGGCCCAAGTGATCTTCCTAATGTAAAAGTTGGCACAAATCACTCTTCTTGAATCTCTTCAAAGGCTCTCTCTCTTTTGCAAATAGGATTAAATCCATCTCCTTTACTGTACTTACAAAGATATCTTATGTCTTCTTTAATTCTTTCTCAAAATTCATCTCTTCACATTTTCCCCTTGTAACATATGCTCAATCCATACTGAACTGTGTATAATTCCCTAAAGCCATGTCTTCTCATCTTGCCACTCTTGTATGTGCTTTTTGTTCTAGTTAGCATTATTTTTTTCTTCACCTGAAAATAAACTCTATTTGATTCAAATAACAAGACAGTTTTTCCTCATTGGTATTCCCCATTATACTCTTTGCACACCCTTATTATTTCACTTATCCTACTGTGTATCATTCGGAATTTTTTGTCACTTTCTGCCAACCTACTGTACAGGGTCTGACTGCAGAGACTGTTATTTATATTTCTTTGTATCCCTAGTGTCTAGGATACCAAATGTTTAATAGTAAGTACTCAACATTCATTTATTAATAAATAAATATGGATGCCTTGATGTGGAGGCTTTCACTGTATTCAAATTCACTCATATATAAATAAAACTATATATTCTTTGAATTGGTTTTAATAACATCATAGTTATTTATCTATTGATGAATTCCTTTTATCAGAAAGACCTGAACTATTCAGTCTTGAAATAATTGGGCTGGTGGAAGTCTGCTAAAAAATAAAACATTTCTTTACATATATTCATTTCTAGTTTTATTTCTTTAATGGATGAGCCATTGAAATTAGCCTCAGGAACATATCCTCTGGCATGTCATTTCTTCTCAGCTTTCTCTAGCACAATCTCAAAGAAAGACTTCTCACTATTCTCTGTAATCCTATTTAGCTTGTTAAAATTATCTCTGTTCAGTCAAAAAACATGACATTCTAGGCCCATAAAAGTGATGAAGCAGCTCTATTTAACAGACCAGAAAAAGTTTCTTAATAATTTTCTCTTCATGATTTTGAAAAGCTTTTTGAGGAGAAATGATGTTGATCTCACTTAATTCTGCCTTCCTTCTTACTTACCTCCCAGAAAGCAAAACAAGGTTTACCTGATAATATTTAAGATCATGAATAAATTTCTTTTAGTACGTTTGGTAGAGGAGTTATTAACAGCTGTAAATAACTTGAGTAATATTGAATTTATTATCTTGTAACCATAGTAAATATAGTTCTTGGTAAACAGAAATGGCCATTCAAATTTCATATGTCTAGTTGTTATATTATTCATGAAAAATGCTTATACAGATTATGCTATTATGGATTGATTAATTACACTAAGGTATAATGTTTATACTTTCCATAGAGTACAATGAAATGAAAGTGATTCATTAATAAAATTCTATGATAAAAAATATCTCTAATTATAAAATACTATCCTCAAATCCCAACACATAATTAAAATATGAGTGGCATCAAATGGACTTTGGAAGTGATAATCAGTTCTTAAGAATGCTTTAAAATTAAAAAAGAGTAAAAACATATATGTATTAAAAATTCTCAGAAAATGCCATCGAGTAAACACAATAAAACACTAAAATACAATTTATTAAGCATGCAGACATATGGATCTTAACACTTCACCTGATTTAAGACTCTACACAGCTTCCTGACTGGCAGGAGGCTGACTTTAGTTAAAAAAATATACGTGATAAGTAATCCCAAATAAACCAATATAAATTTTTGAAGGTCATTTGTCATAAAAAACAAAAGTACACTATGAAAAAGCAGGGTTAATACTTTCTTCTTTTTGGCATAGCTGGAAAAAAATAATTAGAACAGATTCGAAGTACAAGCATTGATAATACAGAACTTGTATAGTACATGGAACAAGTTCTTTCAGAAGCATGTTTTATTATTTTTTTCCTAAGCCACAGATGTTAGCTGTTTTCACATCAAAATAATGATGTTAGTCATGAGTCTCTTGGAGAAGCATTTTTAAAAGCTTTGATCGATGAAATGGGAGATGTGTTCTTCAGAGTAAATGAAAAGAGTCATGTTTTCAGTAGAATATCATGAGCAGAAATTCTTTGGCAGTAGCCTTTAAATAGATATTTTAAGTGTCTGATGAAAAGTTGTCAGAGAGAGGCTCAAAACTATAAACTAACCTATGAGAAGTGGGGTATCAAAAGGCCAAAAAAAAACCCCTGAAAAATGACAAACATTTTAGGAAGCAAGAATCCAAAGAAGAACATTCAAGAGAATAACACGAGCTTGTATTCACATATTTTACACTTTTCTCTGAAAATGTACCCACATATAAAACAAGAATACATTTAAAAATGTAAAGCTCTGTAATTTCACTCAGTGTGATCACAACTGTGCAACCACTATTCACATCAAAAATTAGAAAAATGCCAGCTCCCAGGAGCCCCTCTGATACTCCTCCCTCAAAGTAATTACTATCCTGAATTCTGTTCAGGGGTTGTGCCTGTTTTACAACTCAAACATACACACACACACACACACACACACACACATATCAACGACGGGACTATACTATTTGCATTTGAGTGTGTGTGTGTGCTGGTGTTTTTTCTCTCAACATGTAGCATAATTTAAATATGTTTTTGTGGTTGCAATAGAATCTTTTCTTTGATGTGTAGCATTCTATTTTATGACTATATTAAGATCAATCCATTCCGCCGTTTCTGGACATTTTGGTTGTTCTTCATTTGTAGCTAATGTCGTCCTTTAAAATAAAACAGCCAGTTATTTTACCGGCAAAATGGGTTTATTCGGGAATAGCAAAGGAATTGCAATTCTGGACTTGAAAGCTATGGCAAAACCATAGGCAATTCCGGCAAAGCGGAGGATTGTTGCTTTATGGAGAAAAAGTAGAAAGTTGAGCGTGCTGCTTTGAAGGAAAGTCCATCCAGGAGCAGAGCAAGAGTTCAGGGTGGGGACAGTTTCTCACTGGCTGAGTGGTGGTAGTATCTCAGTGGCTGGGCTGTTGCTGGGCAAGGAGAGAATCTTCTTTCCTCTTTGCTGGAGTGGGAAAGTAGTAACATTCTTGTTGGAGATGCAGGGCACGTCTCTTGTTTAGTGTGTGCAGACAGCAAAGAGTGTAAGAGATCCCCTTCAGGGCTCCTTGACTCCATTTTAAATAAGGTGTCTCTGTATTAATTTTCACACTAATAGAAATCATACTGCTATAAAACTATTGTATGTGTCCTGTGATGCAAATATGAGAATTACTGATTAACAGGGAATGTATGCCTTCGGTTTTAGTAAATACTGCTAAGGATTTTTCCAAAATGGTTAAAACAACTGACACTCCGCAGGAGTGTATGCTTGCATCCACACCATTTGTAGGTGATGCCAGTCATTTTAATTTTAGCCATTTTGGTGACTGTATTTGTATCACATTGGTTTTAATAGCTTTTTTTTTTAAATAGTAATCTTTTATTTATTTATTTATTTATTTATTTATTTATTTATTTATTTATA
Source organism: Balaenoptera ricei (assembly GCF_028023285.1). Lineage (NCBI taxonomy): Eukaryota > Metazoa > Chordata > Mammalia > Artiodactyla > Balaenopteridae > Balaenoptera > Balaenoptera ricei. The sequence continues at coordinate 86,720,231 of NC_082643.1, forward strand.
TATTTTATTTTTGGCTGTGTTGGGTCTTCGTTTCTGTGCGAGGGCTTTCTCTAGTTGCGGCGAGCGGGGGCCGCTCTTCATCGCGGTGCGCGGGCCTCTTCACTATCGCGGCCTCTCTTGTTGCGGAGCACAGGCTCCAGACGCGCAGGCTCAGTAATTGTGGCTCACAGGCCTAGTTGCTCCGCGGCATGTGGGATCTTCCCAGACCAGGGCTCGAACCCGTGTCCCCTGCATTAGCAGGCAGATTCTCAAGCACTGCGCCACCAGGGAAGCCCCGACATTGGTTTTAATTTGTGTTTCCCTTATCACAAATAAGGTTGTATACAATTTCACATGCCCGTTGACTGAACAGTCTCTTTTACCTGTTGCGAGAGGTTCCTCCACTTTTTTCCTGAGTTGTCTGTCTTTTCCTAAGGGAATATGGAATTCTTTTTACGTTTGGGCTTCAAGTCTGTCATTGGTAATTGGTGTTAAATATGACTGCTTTTTTACTCTTTTAAGTGTTGTCTTTTAACATACAGAAATCTTGCTTAAGACATTTGCTCATACCAGAGTCAGAAAGATACTCTCCTGTTTCATTGTTTTATCTTCTATTTTATGTCTACAAGCGATAAGGAATTTGTTTTTCTGTATATCATGAGGATGGTTCAAGTATTACTATTATTTTCATTTATATGTCTCTCAATTTTCTTCTTATATTTTTTCACAGATTTGTTATTAAATTTATGCTGCTCTCATAAAATGAATTGTGGATTTCCCCCATTCTTTCTAATAATTGGAAATGTTTAAGATTGTTGCAGATTATTATGTAATGTTTAAAGTAATTCACATGAAAATTTATTTGGACCAGAAACTTTCTGTTTTATTTTTAGTTATAGATTTAATTTATTTAATATACATGGAAGAATTCAGGTTTCCTATTTATTCTTATATAAGTTTCATGTAGTTGTGCTTTTCAAAATTTGTCTACATCATCTAAAATTTCAAATAAATTTTTAAATCTTGGAAAATATTACTTTAATATCTTTATGATATCTATAGTATCTAGAGTTATGTTTTTCATTCATATTAATAATTTGTCATTTTTTTCTTAATCACTCATGTTAGTTTTCTAATTCATCTTTTCATATAACCAACTTTTGGCTTTATTGATTTTTCTATTGTTTTCTGTTTCCTATGTCATTGACTTCTGTTTTTACCTTATCAATCCCTTCTTTCCTTTTCTAGCTCATTAAGATGGTTACTTAAATGCCTGGTTTTCTGTCTTCCAGTGTATTTTTTATGATAATAAATTTCCTTTAAAACACAGCTTTAGCTTCATAGCACATTTTGATATATTTTCATTATCATTTAGTATTGAAAATTTCCTCTTTGTTATTTTGGCTATGACTTGTGGACTATTTAGTAGTGTATTGCTTTATTTTCAAGCATCTGGGATTTTATAACTATCTTCTTTTATTGGTTTCTAGCTTAATTCTTCTGTAGGCAGAAAACAAACAGAATAATTTCAGTTATTTGAAATTTGTTGGTAGTTGTTTTATGGCAATTTAGAAAATGATCCATGTCCACTTATAAAGAATGTGGATAAAGTATTCTATGGATCTCAGTTTGACAAACTTGTTAATCATACTGTTTGAAGTTTATAGTTCTTGATGGTTTTCTCTGTTTGTTCCATCCTTTACTGAGGAAATTTTGCTAAAATGTCCATTTTGACTGTAGCTTGCCTACTTATCCTTTACAGTATGTCAGTATTTAAATATTTTGAATCTATGTTTTTATGTATATACAAATTAAAGATACATGTGGCTCCTATTGAATGAATTCTTGTATCATTATGCAATATTTATTTACAATGATAAAAATAAATCTTGCCTTTAACTCTAGTTTTCTGATATAAATATAACTATGCCTGGTTTCTTTGATTACCATTTGCATGTTATATATATTTGCATACCTTTAAAATTTTCTATGTCCTCATATTTAAGGTGTGTCTATTGAAAGGAGTATATGCTAGACTTTTGCTTTTGTATACAGTCTGACAATTTTTGCTTTTTACTCCATCTATTGTGTTTATTTACATTCAATGTTTAATTATTGTTCCAGTTGACTGTAAATGTCTTCTCTAACTAGTTGCTTTATATCTATTTCTTCTGTTTTTTAATTCCTTTTGTCTTTACTTCCCTATTAGTTTTCTAGTTATGTATTCTTTTATTATTCTTTTAGTGATTACTATAAATATTACAAAATGCTTCCTTGAATAATTACTTCTCTCCTGACACACAGTTTATACAATGCTAATAATCCCTATAATTACTCTTTCACCATTTATATTATTATTGCAATGTATCTAAATTTTAAATATTTTTAAGTCACACAAAACATTGTATTGTTGTTATTATTATAAATTTAAGCATCCAATATTCATTTACATTTTCTCAAATAATTGAGTATTCCATTGCACTTCATTGATTAGTATATCACCTTCATTTTTCTGGAATCACCTTTCTTCTCCCTGAAGAATACTGATCCCTACTTTTGTTTGTTTAGCAATAGATGCTGTATTAGTTTTTGCTTGTCTAGAAATTTATTAATTTAACCTTATTTTTGAAGAGTATTTCTTTTGGATGTTGACTTCTAGATTGACAGTTATTTTTCTTAAGCATTAAAAATGTCACCCCAGTGTCAATTGCCTTCCATGATCTCTGTTGAGAAATCAGTTGCCAGTCTCCTTGTTATTCATGTGAAGGTAATGTGTTTTTAGAAAGTTTATTTTGTACATGGTTTTTGTTGTGATTTTCCCAGTTGTGATTTACTTCGTATTCATTCAGTTGAGGAGAATTTCTGGAGGGTGTAAAGAATACTTTCCACCTACCTATTTATGCTCTCTTCCACAATTCATAAAACTAGTCAACAAAGATAAAAACTTTACCATGTGCCAGATTCTGGGTTAAATGTGTCACTTCAGTTTTCTCATATGATACTCAAACCTATAAAGTTGCTACTATTAAAAAATCCTTTTTATAGAGGAGAAAAATGGAAACACAAAAATTAGGCCAAGGTCAAATATCTAGGTTATAGATTATGGACTGAAATTATTTTGTCTTATACCAAAGCCCATTTTAATAGTAAGAATGCCCAAAATGCATTTGGAAAAAGTTTATAATAGGGTACTTTTAATTCAGTAAAATAACATTAACTAGAGATACTTAAAGCATGTGGCAAATTGGCGAAAACATCTATTATCATGAATGTGGGTTTTAATGTTGGTTCTGACACTAACAGGCTCCAGGGACTTGTTTGTGATGACAACTTTGGGCCCAAATCCTCATTTTTAAATAAGGGTGTTGGATAAGGTGATCCTTATTGATTCTTTCTGGTTAGAAAATTCTATGAAACTAATCTTGTTTTAGGCAACTTCTTTATTTTTTCTTTATCAAAATACTGTGTGCTTACACAGAATCCATGATGAGATACATCTAATCTCGTTCTAGAGATGTAAGGAAAAGATTGCTATGACCATTATCTTATTAAAAATACCCTCTCCAGATTTCTGAACATTATTGTTTGTTTTTTCAGAAATCTATCTGGCTTTTTATATTTTGTTAGAAATGAGGTGCCTAAAATTGAATGCAGTTTTCACAGGGCAATACGACTAAATTGGATAACAAGGGTTTATTGTCTTGCAGCTTCATGATACAATGCCTCTGGATATATAACACAAAATCACAAAAGTCCTTTATAGTGCCTTAGAAAATATGTGTATTATTCTATATTCTACTTTGATTTTAAACATTATTTAAGACTTCACTTTACAGAAAGCACTTCTATTTATCACCCAATGAATTATTCAGCAGCATCTAATTTTCAATAAATTTTTGGGTCTTGGAGATACCTATCTTGTGATTCAAGCTTCTTATGAAAATGTTTGTTTTTTTTTTTAGCATTTTCAACAATTATATTAGTATTATTCATGTTTTTATAACTTTTCATTTTTAAAATAAAAAAATCAAGTTGTCTTGACATGATGCCAAGCAATTCTTATTTCAGCTAACATTGCTTTTAGACTAGAAATACAATAATGTTTCTATTCTAAAATGCAATAGTAGTAAAAATCAACTTAGCCTAGCAGTGCAGTCCTAAGAGCAAATGGCTGATTGTGTTAAATGCTTCTTGGAGTTCAGTAATGTCTTTAATTTTCTTGTGCAAAATGCTAAGTGAAAACAATAAGCAGATTGAAATTATTTATGCATGGTTGTAAATGAAAGGAAAATAATTCATCTTTACTAGGAAAAAATTGCAGAAATAGTAAGTTTCAATTTGATACTGTAGATGGTGAAGTTTAAGAGCTCAAAGACTCTTTTGATTACTTTCCAGCTTTCTATGCAAACCATCCATATTTTGGAAATGAATATATTAAAGTTGGATTTGGAATTTATACCACTAAAACGCCTTGAATATTTTAGTTTATCTCATAATGAATAATTTGAATAATTAGTATTTTATTACATAGGGTTTTTAAAAACTTTGTTTCAGAGAGTATTTTAAATGAGGGAACTAATTGAAAATTCATTATTCTATTATTTTCAAATGGGAATAATAAAAATGTTATATGTCTACTATAAAATGTTAGATGCATAGAAATGTATTATTTGGCAATATTAAAACATGTTCCTAAATTTACTAAAACTGTGAGTTTCCAAGAGGATATAACCATATGACTATTGAGACATCAGTTTATTGCTTGAGCAAATGGGAATCCATCCTATTATTCTTATTATTCTGCAAATGATATGTGCTATCTAGAGCCTCATTTGGTCCTAAACTTTAAGTGCTGTGTGTCACAGAGCCTACGTGCATAATCACAGAGCTTGGGGGATCTGACCATTAAAATCCAATGCCAGAAAAAAATAAGAGTAACTTTAAAAACTGTGGCAGGTCTGGCTCTGGAATGTCACAGTTTCTAATTAGGATCCTGAGTGGAAGAATCTTTTTATAAAACTGTTAACTAAACAACAGTTTGTAAAATGAACACTAAAGCAATGGAGATGTAATTTTTCTATTTCAAATGCATAGCACTGTTTTTCCCCCATAGATTTACAGCGGTAGTAAATTTTAACTATGATCAGCTAGAATTCCTAGTCTGAGTATTCTGTCAGCCAGTTAGATTCTGTCTTATGAGGAAATGATTCTGAATAAAGTTGCATTGCCTAACAACACTGGCTTTGAATATAAACTGCACTCTTTGAGTAATAATTATTTATGAGACAAAAAAGTTAGAAAAATAAGCAGAAAGTTTTTTTTTATGTTTAGTTGAAATAATATGATGATAATATAAAGATGTATGATTTTAATACCATCTGTGCAAGGCTAATATTAATATAATAATAACAAATTGAACAGTATTTTATAAAATATTTTCATATTTTCTTCATTTAATCTTCTCAATGCTGGTGTGACCAAGTCATTATCCAGATTTGAAAAAATAAAGAAAATATTTCATAAAGAATGTGTCAAAAAAAGTTTCCAATCTTTTAAAATGATCCTGACTTATACGGAAAATTAAACTAATTAAAATACATGCCAAAATATGCAAATAAATTTTCCACTACCATATTTTTAGTGCAAGCACACAGAGTTGAAAAGTTGTTTTAACTTCAAGAAGTTAACATCCATTTGCTTAAGAAGTTAAGCTTGAGATAATTATGTGTACAAAATATATACAAGTAAAAAACTTACTCTACTTCCCTATATTGAACAGCTGAGACAAAGCAAAAAAAGTGGGTCAAGGATGAGGAATTGATAAAGAATAGAAAAAAGACAAAAATCAAAAAACAATTACCCTGTTTTATTTCCCAGTACCATTGCCCTCCCACAAATAAAAATCTATGCTGTAATGTAGAGTCCTATGTTGTCCAAGGCATATGAATTAGTCATTAATAGTTATTGAATGTATTAGTTACTAGGAACATAGAGCTGCATAGAACATACATGATTTGTTGTCTCAGGGAATTTAAAGACCATCTATACAGATGCACATTAAATAAATATTTGCAAATAATTTATTAAGTCATAATAAATAAAGAACTATGAAAGGAAGAAGTATTGTGAGCCATTTGAAAATTTATCCTGGTCTAGTATGACAAAGTTTTCTTTTAGGAAGTGATACATTAGCTGATACCTCAGAAATAATAAAGGTCAAATTGTAAATTAAAAAGAAAAAAAGAAACATATTCAAGTTTAACGTTATTTCTTGAGGCAGTGACCTTTGAGGATCTTAAGAGAGACTTTCATGGCTGCATGAGAGAGAGCAAAGGGAAATGTGAAGCAAAGTGAGATAGAATGAGGAAGTGTCACATTAAGCATGGCTATGTTAGCCATGTTCAGACTTTGTTTACATTTTTAAAGTGAAATTAACAGTTATTACAAAGGTTTAAATAGGGAGGGATGGCTTGATTTGTTTGGTGATTTTAAAAAGATACATTGATAGCAGCAATGTTTCATGAGGGACTGAAGAGAGGCCAAGTAAGAGGCTAGTGGAATAATTCAAGTGAGAAATACTGGTGTCACTGGGATAGTGTTGGTGAAAGATAGCAAAGTTGATAAAACCAAATAATCCACTAACAGAGTGGTAAGAGTAGTCAAGGAGGACCCCTAAGGTTTTATTAGCTGAATCTCAGTATGCGATTATGCATTCTCAGAGATAAGCCCCAAAAAGGAAAATTATGGGGACAAAGTTTGTGAGTTCAATTTGAGAAACCATGAACACATCCAAATGTCTGGAGTGGAAGAGGGGTTTGAACTGGAAATATAGCGCTGAGGTTAAATAGCATTTCTATTTAGAGCACAAATTAGATTTAAATGAAGGAGATTATTTAAGAACCAAATACAGACTATCATGAAAAAAAATGGCTCAGAAAAGAGCCATGATGAAGATAAAATGTTCAAAATTTGGAAGAGAAAGAAGGAACTTAAAAGGAAACAAAAGAGAAGACCAACAGTTTTGGCCTCATAGATGTTGAAGGAAGTAAAGATTCAAAAAGAGACCATAATCAACCATGGAGAATGCTGCTTACATATCAATTGAATAGTGGACTCAAGTGTACCCATTGGATTTATGGACATGGAGATTATTGGCCAATTGGCGAGAGAAGATTCCATAGAGTGGTGAGGATGAAAACCCCAGTGGAGAGGTTTGATAAGTGAATGTGAATAGAGAAAATATTAAAGGTAATTAACAACAGCAACAAAAAAAGCAACAAAATGATTTCAAGAACTTTGATTTTGAGAAAAGTAGATTAATAGGGTCATACAAAAGGGTGAGATGAATGATATAAAAGAGTTATATGGATGTGAGAGACTGTGAAGAGGAAAATCACAATCTGTACATAGCTTCTTTCCCCCGATTTAAAAAATAATATTGATTTATCTGTGCCTTCTGAATAGGTGTTAGAGTGTAAATGTCTTAAGGACATACAAAGCCTTGGGTTCTGTGGGAGTCCCCTGGAGTAAGCCAGTTGGGACTTTCACCTTTTTGTGTAAACCCTAATGAAGCCTAATGTTCTAGCTATAAATGGGAATTGTTAATCAATACTGGAAGTGTTTGGCCCTTAGAAATCTCTTTATTTCTTATTGAATTTTAACACTGGCCATTATGGAATGTATTTAATCTCTTAGATTCTTGAGAAGAAGGAAAAAAATAAAGTTGATTGAGTGATCTGATTGAGGTTGGCTCAAGGCTTCCTAAGTTTTATCTTAGGTGTGTAGTGGGGGATCACTGTACCAGCAGACTCTCTCCAGGTGCCACATCAGAGACTGCCTTGCATCTTTCTTGCTTCTACAACACTACACCAAAGAGAAGAGATAATTTCATTTTCTGACATTTCTGGGACTAAAATCAATAATATTCCATAACTAAGACATAAACACAAATGAGATGACAAAGAAAAATAGCATACTATTTAAAAGGGTTCAAGAACTAGAGTTTAGAAATTAGCTAGAACAAAGAGGAAACATGCTTAGTAAAAGAGACTTGGTAGAAAATTTTTTTCTGGTGATTAAGAAACATGATTTCCCTTCTTGAAAAAAACATAGTGGATGAAATAAATTATGATTTTTACTGTTGAGAAAATGTAGGGATCTAAAATATTAAATACAAAATATTTTGGAGTACACAGTAAAAATATAGAGTGAATCTGTTAGTTTTGCTGATATTTATTATTGCCCTTACATCCATCAGTTATCTGGGAGTCATTGACTGCTGTGGGCAGGGCTTATCTGAACTTGAGTCCAAATTACAGATTGCTCCAGGTTTGATCCTGATGTGGTTCATTCTCCTTTGACCTGTGTGCTAGTTGGGACATATTCTTCCCGTGATGATTGAAGAGGAACAAGACGCAAGTCCCATTACACAAGTACAATTAATATTTTGCTTTAATCACATCTGCTGACATCCCATTGGACAAAAGAAGTATATAGCTGAGCCCAAAGTCAAGAGATGGGAAGTTTACTCCACCTTTGGTGGGATAACTGCAGCCTCATGGAAAATGGTGTAGATACATTTTGGAGGCAACAGTTTATTTGACTACATGTGAATATTATGAGGGAAAAGGTAAGGTTTTTAGAGAATAGTTTCAGGAGTTCAGTATGCAAATAGTAAGATTTATACGTAGGCTGACCATATTATTTATTATCAAAGTTGGACAATTTTCAGAGTAAAAGAGGATGGATATTAATAAATTTGCTGAAACCACAGGTATGAACAAGAGCTGTGTGTGGCAAATGGGGATACATAGTTATGCTAGTCATGAGGAGAAAAAAGATACAGATGGAAAACGAGCAACATCTGATCAAAGATACGAGAAAAAGTTCTTCTGATATAAAGAAAGATTTAAGCCTGCAGATTAAATGGTTCATTGAATTTCAGGAATGATTGTTGAGAAAAGAAATACCACAAAGCATATCCTGATAAAATCTTTCCATTCTAAAGATACAGAATATTTCTTACAAGCCTCTGGAACTAAATGCATTACCTATAAATGAAAAAGAATCACACTAGAATTAGTGCAGCACATAAAACCAAAAATGAATGGACTAATATCTATAGACAAGTAAGAAAAAGTAATTAGAATCCTTTCATGATACCATTTCTACAATAGAGCAAAAGAAAGTGTCTCAAAAATTTTATTGTAGTTTTATCTTATGAGTGTGAGTTGAAGGAAGGGTGATGGTAAGAAGAGAGACATAATTTTCTTGTTAGAAAATAATAGTAAAAAGATATGTATAATTAAATGTGGATGGAAAGAGAGATAGCCACTGAAGGAAAGGTAAAGGAGGACTTCAAAATTAATGAGGTGAGGACATAAAACACAGTACTGTCCTTGAGTATGAAGTCCTTCTATTCCTTATAAGAGGATTAGATATCACCTCCTATTGCCATGTGACTTGCAACTCCTTCTGTGGGTACATTTTTACATCCTTGCCCCACTGATGGTTTACTTCACCATTTGACTAACTTTGACCAATGGAATCAGAATATATCCAACATACCCTCTTAGAACAAAAGCTTTAAGTACAGGGTGTGGTTCAGCTCTCTCTTTTGCTTTTTTCCTTATGCCACTAGCATAACATATTCCAAATAAGAGCTATTTCTTCAGCCTGGGTAATGATATAAGCAGACTCATATAGTAGGGCTGCTGAAACTGATCTGTAGCTGCCCACGTAAGTTGTGTGTGAGAAATAAATGTTTTTTCTTTGAGGACACTGATTATCTGTGATTGTGCTGCAGCAAAGCTGAGTAAAATGGAATTGCTCCTAAAAAAAGAAAAACAGGTCTAAAATATGAGACATATGTGGTGGCAGTTGATCTATTGTAAGAGACTGGAAGACAGTCACTCATCTTATACAGTCCTAAATATTTGGTAGACTCTTGCTTATGTAAACATGATAAGAAAATAAAAATGGCCTAGATTGGCAAGGCCATCACCCCTCAGGCACACCCTCTAAATGGATTAACATTGCCTTCGTTAAATGTTTTTCTTTGAACAAAATTGTTTACCGAACAGAAACTAAGAACATGACGTATAGTGAGATTATAGACTATGGTTATTTTTTGGGTGTTGCTAAAAACATGGGAATATTAGGTTGTTTATTACTACTGCCCTCCCCTCAAAATATAGTTGAGTAAAACACAAGGGTTTTCCCTTGGAAAAAAAAGTGTTATCCAACCAGCAAAAATATGGAAAAACTAAATGAGCAACTAACGAAGTAAAAAAAAAAAAAAAAAAGGTTATGTGAGATGTACAAAGTATAATTGTCTATAGATCATCTTTGAATGTGAATACATTGAATTTAAAACAAAGAGATGGTAGGTCAAAACAATGCTGTTGAGTCTTATGCTCTTAAGAAAAGCAACAAGAAGAGAAAAAATTAATATGAAAAAATAAAAGGAGATTGAAATGAAATAAAATGAGTGAGGAGCTATGGGCCAAAGGCACACAGTAATAATGAGTAGGAAATATATATAGACAAGCTAAAATTTAAGCCTAGCTAAAGCATTAAGAAGAACAGACAGGATTATTTTTTGATGATTTGAAAACATGTAGGTGATAAAAGAGTTAAAAATCCTTGTAGAGCAAACAGCAGATAAATATATAAAAGAAAAACTTGGAAATACCCAAAAATATTTTTTTAATAAAATAAGAATTGTAGATTTCAATAATCTCTTTAAAGTCTGAGTGATCCAAAAGACAATAAATATTAACAGAACAAAAATGTAATTAATAAAATCAATTTAATAGGAATACCTAGAATCATGGCTATTTCATACAGGATGCAAATACTTTTTTAAGTCTGTGGAAAATTTACAAAACAGCTCACATACTAGAACTCACAAATAAATTCATAAAATGAATCTTTACAAATTATAAAGCTGAACATTTATAGGCCTTGTTTTTTGGTCATCCCAAAAAATAGAACTAAATAATATGATGACTGAAAAATCCTAACTACTTTTGAATTCAGAAATGTAGTTCTAGAATACTTTTGAATAATCCAATGGGAAATTTAAAAATATATAGAAAGCAGTAAATATGAGAACACTTCATATCAAATGAGGAATGAGGCTTATGTACCAAGAATAAATTTATAGTTTTAAATACCATCATTATAAGAAAGAGGAATGCCCGAATTTAATTGGTTTACTTCTTTTAAACAATTAGTCAATGAACTCCATAATTTAACAAGGTAAACCAAATAAAATAGGTAGATGAATTTAATAAAGATAGAATAAAATTTAAGAAAAAGAAAAAAAAAATAGTCGTCAGCATACATAAATGCAGAAGCTCATATTTTTAAGTCAAGTGAAATTTATTAAAAGGGGGAGAAAGTAAACATACATGAATGGGAGTGAAAATGGAGAAATAAAAAAGATATAGGAGAAATCAAATCATTAAACATCATCCTGCATTAAACCTTATAGAACACATTTAAAAAATTTTGAGGAAATGGATGATTTCTAACAAAAACAAATTATTAAAATTGATTCATGAAGCAGAAAAATTGAAAGGATGCATTTCAATATAAGGAACAGAATATGTGTTTAAAAGCTACACTATAAGGGACCTGGATCAACTAAGTTATAGCCAACCATTAGATAACCTCATTCTCAGTTTATTTAAATTATTTCAAGATATAAAAAGAGGCAAAGAATTCTCCAGTTTATTTTATGAGACCAGCTTGATTTAAATTTCCAATCTTAAAAAAAGGAAAAGAGAGAGAAAAAGTGAGAGAAAAGACAGAAAGAAAGAGAAATTGTTTATGAATATGAAAATACATATCCTAAATAAAATATGAACAAATAGAAGCAAGCAATGTGTGAAAATATAATGTAAAATTACTAAACAGGGTTTATTCCATTAATCAAAGTGTGACTCAATATCAAAAAAATTATATATATTTTTACCTTCACACATTCAAGGAGGAAAAAGTGAAACATTCTATTCATAGGTTCCAATAAGGCATTTGGTAATATCAAAATTCATTCCTAATGAAAAGTATGGGTATAACAGAAATAGAAGGAAAAAAATTATTAAACCATTTACCAGAGTCCTAGAGCAAACATTATCCTATAGGACAAAATTCTAAAATTATTTAAAACAAATAAGTTAATAAGAACCCAACTCTCATCATATTATGTAACATTTTCTTGAGTTTTTAGCAATATAGGAATGCAGAAATCAATCAATACAAACTTTGTAAAAGAGAGAAAATTATGTTTCCTTGTGATAATATGATTTATACCTACAACCCTCATCTTTGTTCTCAAACTACTGAAATGAGTTAGGTTATTTGATAAAGTGACTTGATACAAAATTAATGATTACAAAAATCAGTAGGTTGTCTTGAATTTAGCAGTAAACACTGATGAAAAGAAATGGGAAAATTAATCTATTCAGAACAAACAACAACAACAACTAATCCAACAAAACAAAATCAGGAAACTTTATGAAATGCTTACCCATAAATTTAATAAGAAAGACAGAGAACGTATATGAACAAAGTGAGAGTACATTTATTGAAAGACAAAATGAGATTTGCACAAAAGAAAAGTCATCCCATGTTCTCGGATGGGAAGAAATTATGTTAAAATATATAATTATATCCAAATAAATATATACATTTAGTACAATTAACCTAATCTCTAATGCTTTCTAAATCTACTTATAAAAACTTTAGATGTACTTCACAAGGTACGAAGGTAATTCGAAAGTGTCAGGACAACAACCTAAAATAGAAAGTTTTATTTATATTCTAGCTATTATTGAGTTACTTACAAAGTTACCTGGACATTCTCATATCTTGAACTTCTGCTCATTTCTTGAACTTTTTGGTGACTGTGGTGAGAATTTTACAGCAATACATCATATGTTATTTGGTTCACCATATATTGTTTTGTATTCTTCTTTGGAAAAGTAGTAAAATAAGGAAGAAAAATGACTTGAGTTTCCACATTGCAGAAAATATTCTTGCTTGCCACATAAACTCTTTTATAAATTGATGAAACATAGATGTGATTTTCTAAGCTATTTTATAAAAAAAATATAAAATTTTAATCTAATATTTTAATTCTTATATTCAAAGCAATAATAAAAAAATGAAGCCAAAATAATAAATGTGGTAAAAGCACCTGCAGTAGATTTCTAAGAGCCATATGTTTGTATTTAGAAAAGAGCATTTGTATAATTCGTAAATCATGTGTATGGTTCAATTAATGCCATAGTGATTTTTTTTTCTAATATACATATTAAGGGTCTTTATATTTTTATTTTTTATATTTTTAACCTCTTTATTTCAGTATAATTGCTTTACAATGTTGTGTTAGTTTCTGCTGTACAACAAAGTGAATCTGCTATAATTATACATATATCCCCATATCCCCTCCCTCTTGCATCTCCCTCGCACCCTCCCTATCCCACCCGTCTAGGTGGTCACAGAGCACCAAGCTGATCTCCCTGTGCTATGCAACTGCTTCACACTAGCTATGTATTTTACATTTGGTAGTGTATGTATGTCAATGCTACTCTCCCACTTCGTCCCAGCTTACCCTTCCAGTGTCCTCAAGTCCATTCTCTACGTCTGCGTTTTTATTCCTGTCCTGCCGCTGGTTCATCAGAATCATTTTTTTAAAAATTCCGTATATATGCGTGAGCATACAGTATTTGTTTTTCTCTTTCTGACTTACATCACTCTGTATGACAGACACTAGGTCCATCCACCTCACTACAAATAACTAAATTTCATTTCTTTTTATGGCTGAGTAATATTCCATTGTATATATGTGCCACATCTTTATCCATTCATCTGTTGATGGACACTTAGGTTGCTTCCATGTCCTGGCTATTTTAAATAGAGCTGCAATGAACATTGTGGTACATGACTCTTTTTGAATTGTGGTTTTCTCAGGGTATATGCCCAGCAGTAGGATTGCTGGGTCATATGATAGTTCTATTTTTAGTTTTTTAAGGAAGCTCCATACTGTTCTCCATAGTAGCTGTATCAACTTACGTTCCCACCAACAATGCAAGAGGGTTCCCTTTTCTCCACACCCTTTCCAGTATTTACTGTTTGTAGATTTTTCAATGATGGCCATTTTGACAGGTGTGAGGTGATACCTCATTGTAGTTTTGATTTGCATTTCTCTTAATGATTAGTGATGTTGAGCATCGTTTCATGTGCCTCTTGACCATCTGTATGTCTTCTTTGGAGAAATGTCTATTTAGGTCTTCCACCTATTTTTTAATTGGGTTGTTTGTTTTTCTGATATTGAACTGCATGAGCTGCTTTTATATTTTGGAGATTAATCCTTTGTCAGTTGCTTTGTTTGCAAATATTTCCTCCCATTCTGAGGGTTGTCTTTTAGTCTCATTTATGGTTTCCTTTGCTGTGCAAAAGCTTTTACATTTCAATAGATCCCATTTGTATATTTTTGTTTTTATTTCCATTATTCTAGGAGTTGGGTCAAAAAGGATCTTGCTGTGATTTATGTCAAAGCGTCTTCTTTTTAAGCTTTCCTCTAAGAGTTTTATGGTGTCTGGCCTTAACATTTAGGTCTTTAATGCATTTTGAGTTTATTTTTCTGTATGGTGTTAGGAAGTGTTCTAATTTCATTGTTTTACATGTAGCTGTCCAGTTTTCACAGCACCACTTACTGAAGAGGCTGTCTTTTCTCCCTTGTATATTCTTCCCTCCTTTAGCAAAATAAGGTGACCATATGTGCATGGGTTTACGTTGGGGCTTTCAATCCTGTTCCATTGATCTATATTTCTGTTTTTGTGCCAGTACAATACTGTTGCTTGCTGTAGCTTAGTAGTATAGTCTGAAGTCAGGGAGCCTGATTCCTCCAGCTCCGTTTTTCTTTCTCAAGATTGCTTGGGCTATTCGGGGTCTTCTGTGTTTCCATACAAATTGTGAAATTTGTTGTTCTAGTTCTGTGAAAAATGCCATTAGTAGTGTGATAGGGATTACACTGAATCTGTAGATTGCTTTGGGTTGTATAATCATTTTCACAATGTCAATTCTTCCAATCCAGGAACATGGTATATCTCTCCATCTGTTTGTATCATCTTTAATTTCTTTCATCAGTGTCTTATAGTTTTGTGCACACAGGTCTTTTGTCTCCTTAGGTAGGTTTATTCCTAGGTATTATATTCTTTTTGTTGCAATGATAAATGGGAGTGTTTCCTTAATTTCTCTTTCAGGTTTTTCATCATTAATCTATAGGAATGCAAGAGATTTCTGTACATTAATTTTGTATCCTGTTACTTTACCAAATTCATTGATTAGCTGTAGTAGTTTTCTGGGAGCATCTTTAGGGTTCTCTATGTATAGTATCATTTCATCTGCCAACAGTGACAGTTCTACTTCTTTTCCAATTTGGATTCCCTTTATTTCTTTCTCTTCTCTGAGAAAGTTTTGCTATGGCTAAAACTTCCAAAACTATGTTGAATAATAGTGGTGAGAGTGGGCAACCTTGTCTTGTACCTGATCTTAGAGGAAATTGATTCAGTTTTTTACCATTGAGAATCATGTTGGCTGTGGGTTTGTCATATATGGCCTTTATTATGTTGAGGTAGCTTCCCTCTATGCCTACTTTCTGGAGAGTTTTTATCATAAATGTTGAATTTTGTGAAAAGCGTTTTCTGCATCTATTGAGATTTTCATATTGTTTTTATCCTTCAATTTGTTAATATGGTGTAGCACATTGATTGATTTGCGTATATTAAATAATCTTTGCATTCCTGGGATAAACCCCACTTGATCATGGTATATGATCCTTTTAATGTGCTGTTGGATCCTGTTTGCTAGTATTTTGTTGAGGACTTTTGCATCTATATTCATCAGTGATATTGGCCTGTAGTTTTCTGTTTTTGTGACATCTTTGTTGTGTTTTGGTATCAGGGTGATGTTGGCCTCATAGAATGAGTTTGGCAGTGTTTCTCTCTGTGCTATAATTTGGAAGATTTTGAGAAGGAAAGGTGTTAGCTCGTCTTTAAATGTTTGATAGAATTCACCTGTGAAGCCATCTGGTCCTGGGCTTTTGTTTGTTGGAAGATTTTTAATCACAGTTTCAATTTCAGTGCTTGTGATTTGTCTGTTTATATTTTCTATTTCTTCCTGGTCAGTCTCAGAAGGTTGTGCTTTTCTAAGAATTAGTCCATTTCTTCCAGGTTGTCCATTTTATTGGCATATCGTTGTTTTTAGTAATCTCTCATGATCCTTTGTATTTCTGCAGTGTCAGTTGTTACTTCTTCTTTTTCATTTCTAATTCTATTGAGTTGAGTCTTCTCTCTTTTTTTCTTCATGAGTCTGGCTATTGGTTTATCAATTTTGTTTATCTTCTCAAAGAACCAGCTTTTAGTTTTATTGATCTTTGCTATTGTTTTCTTCATTTCTTTTTCATTTATTTCTGATCTGATCTTTATGATTTCTTTCCTTCTGCTAACTTTGGGGTTTTTTTGTTTTTCTTTCTCTAATTGCTTTAAGTGTATGGTTAGGTTGTTTTTTAGAGATTTTTCTTGTTTCTTGAGGTAGGTTTGTATTGCTATAAACTTCCCTCTTAGAACTGCTTTTGCTGCATCCCATAGGTTTTGGGCCATCGTGTTTTCACTGTCATTTGTTTCTAGGTATTTTTTGATTTCCTCTTTGATTTCTTCAGTGATCTCTTGGTTATTTAGTAGTGTATTATTTAGTCTCTATGTGTTTGTAATTTTTACAGTTTTTTTCCTATAATTGATATCTAGTCTCATAGCATTGTTGTTGGGAAAGTTACTTGCTATGATTTCAATTTTCTTAAATTTACCAAGGCTTGATTTGTGACCCAAGGTATGATCTATCCTGGAGAATGTTCCATGAGCCCTTGAGAGGAACGTGTATTCTGTTTCTTTTGGATGGAATGTTCTGTCAATATCAATATCAATTAAGTTCTTATTTTTTAGTGTGTCATTTAAAGCTTGTGTTTCCTTATTTATTTTCATTTTGGTTGATCTGTCCATTGGTGAAAGTGGGGTGTTAAAGTCCACTACTATGATTGTCTTACTGTCCATTTTGCCTTTTATGGATGTTAGCATTTGCCTTATGTATTGAGTTGTTCCTATGTTGCGTGCGTAAATATTTACAATTGTTATATCTTCTTCTTGGATTGAGCCCTTGATCATTATGTAGTGTCCTTCTTTTTCTCTTTTAATAACCTTTATTTTAAAGTCTATTTTGTCTAATATAAGAATTGTTACTCCAGCTTTCTTTTGATTTCCTTTTGCATGGAATATATTTTTCCATCCTCTCACTTTCAGTGTGTATGTGTCCCTAGGTCTGAAGTGGGTCTGTTGTAGACCGCATATGTATGGGTCGTATTTTTATAACCATTCAGCCAGTCTATGTCTTTTGGTTGGAACATTTAATCCATTTACATTTAAGGTAATTATCGATATGTATGTTCCTATTACCATTTTCTTAATTGTTTTGGGTTTGTTATTGTAGGTCTTTTCCTTCTCTTGTGTTTCATGCCTAGAGAAGTTCCTTTAGTATTTGTTGTAAAGCTGGTTTGTTGGTGCTGAATTCTCTTAACTTTTGCTTGTCTGTAAAGGTTTTAAATTATCTGTCGAATCTGAATGAGATCCTTTCTGGGTAGAGTATTCTTGGTTGTAGGTTTTTCCCTTTCATCATTTTAAATATGTCCTGCCACGCCCTTCTCGCTTGCAGAGTTTCTGCTGAAAGATCAGCTGGTAACCTTATGGGGATTGCCTTGTATGTTATATTTGTTTTTCCCTTGCTGCTTTTAATATTTTTTCTTTGTATTTAATTTTTGATAGTTTGATTAATATGTGTCTTGACGTGCTTCTCCTTGGATTTATCCTGTATGGGACTCTCTGTGCTTCCTGGACTTGATTGACTATTTCCTTTCTCATGTTAAGGAAGTTTTCCAGTATAATCTCTTCAAGTATTTTCTCAGACCCTTTCTTTTTCTCTTCTTCTTCTAGGACAACTATAATTCGAATGTTGGTGAATTTAATATTGCCCCAGAGGTCTCTGAGACTGTCGTCAATTCTTTTTATTCTTTTTTTTTAAATTATTATTCTCTGCAGTAGTTATTTCTAATATTTTATCTTCCAGGTCACTTATCTGTTCTTCTGCCTCAGTTATTCTGATGTTGATTCCTTCTAGAGAATTTTTAATTTCATTTATTGTGTTGTTCATCATTGTTTGTTTGCTCTTTAGTTCTTTTAGGTCCTTGTTAAACATTTCTTATATTTTCTCCATTCTATTTCTAAGATTTTCGATCATCTTTACTATCATTATTCTGAATTCTTTTTCAGGTAGACTGCCTATTTCCTCTTCATTTGTTTGGTCTGGTGGGTTTTTACCTTCCTCCTTCATCTGCTGCATATTTCTCTGTCTTCTCATTTTGTTTAATTTACTGTATTTGTGCTCTCCTTTTTGCAGGTTGCAGGTTCATAATTCCCATTGTTTTTGGTGTCTGCCCCCAGTGGGTGAAGTTGGTCCAGTGGCTTGTGTAGGCTTCCTGGTGGAGGGGACTGGTTCCTCTGTCCTGGTGGGTAGGGCTAGATCTTGTAATTCTGGTGGGCAGGGCCACGTCTGGTGGTGTGTTTTGGGGTGTCTGTGAACCTAGTATGATTTTAGGTAGCCTCTGCTAATGGGTGGGGTTGTGTTCCTGTTTTGCTAATTTTTTGGCATGGGGCTTCCAGCACCAGAGCTTACTGACCATTGTGTGGAGCTGGGTCTTAACTTTGAGATGGTCATCTCTGGGAGAGCTCTCGCCAACTGATATTACTTGGGGCCAGGAAGTCTCTGGTTGTCCAATGTCCTGAACTCAGCTCTCCCACCTCAGAGTCTGTGGCCTGATACCAGGCCAGAGCACCAAGGCCCTGTCAGCCACATGGCTCAGAAGAAAAGGGAGAGAAAAAGAAAGAAAAAACTAATAATAAATTTAAAATAATTAAAAAACATTATTACTATAAAAATGTTTTAAATTATTAAAATAAATATATCATAATAAAGAAGAGAGCTACCAAACCAATAAACAATTCCACCAATGATAACAAGCACTAAAAAGTATACTATGATAAACATAAAAATCAGTAACAAGTCAGTCACAGACAGCAAACCCCAAGTCTACAGTTGTTCCCAGAATCCACCACCTCAATTTTGGGATCATTCTTTGTCTCTTCAGGTATTCCACAGATGCTGGGTACATCATGTTGATTGTTGGGATTTAATCCACTGCCCCTGAGGCTGCATGGAGAAATTTCCCTTTCTCTTCTTTGTTCGCACAGCTCCTGGGGTTCATCTTTGGTTTTGGCCCCAACTCTGCGTGTAGGTTGCCCTCAGGCCTCTGTTCCCACTCAGACAGGATGGGTTAAACAGCAGCTGATTAGGGAGCTCTGGCTCATTCATGCTGGGGGGAGGGAGGGGTACTGTAGTTATAATTGGAATGTGGGGTAGCCTGCGGCGTGCCATGTGTTCTCCCAGGGAAGTTGTCCCTGGATTATGGGACCCTGGCAGTGGCGAGCTGCACAGGATCCTGGGGCGTGGTGTGGATAGTGATCTGTGCCTGCACACAAGATTCTTGGTGGCTGCAACAGCAGTGCTAGACTTTCACGCCCATCTCTAGTGTCCGAGCTGATAGCCTCAGCTTGTGCTTGTCTCTGGAGCTTGTTTAGGTGGTGCTCTGCCTTCTCTGGGCAGACGGGGAAGGAATCCCCTTTCCTCGCACACCCCGAAACAATGGTCTCTTGCCTCTTAGGCAGGTCCAGACTTTTTCCCAGACTCCCTCCCAGCTAGCTGTGGAACACTAGCCCCTTTCAGGCTGTGTTCACGCAGCCAACCCCAGTCCTCACCCTGGGATCTGACCTCTGAAGCACAAGCCTCAGCTGTCAGCCCCCACCTGCCCCGGTGGGTGTGCAGACAAGTGTCTCAGGCTGGTGAATGTTGGTCAGCACTGATCCTCTGTGAGGGAATCTCTCTGCTTTGCCCTCTGCACCCCTGTTGCTGCGCTCTCCTCTGTGGCTCCAAAGCTTCCCCCCTGCCCAACCCCTGTCTCTGCCAGTGTAGGGGCTTCCTAGTGTGTGGAAACTTTTCCTGCTTCACAGCTCCCTCCCAGAGATGCAGGTCCCATCCCTATTCTTTTGTCTCTGTTTTTTCTTTTTTCTTTTGCCCTACCCAGGTACGTGGGGATTTTCTTGCCTTTTGGGAAGGCTGAGGTCTTTTGCCAGCATTCAGTAGGTGTTCTGTAGGATTTGTTCCACATGTAGCTGTATTTTTGATGTATTTGTGGGGAGAAAGGTGATCTCCACGTCTTACCCCTGCCATCTTGAAGGTCCCTAAGGGTCTTTTTTCCATAGTGATTTTTGACAGGAGTAGGGACAGCTTATTTAATGAGTCAATGTTTTAAATTAGATATATTTACTTTTTGACCACCCTCCACCCCAAATATCCCAAAATACTGAAATGACAAGATAATTTGCATATATAGGATATTTAATAACTATACATTTTCCCACAACTTGAATTAAAAATTTGTGAAGCAGGTAACACACCTTACACATTTTAGGTATATAATGTATTCCTAAACAGATGACATAGTATTTGTCAGAATATATTTGTTAGTTGATGCACACACACCTCACACACACCTCACACACATACACCATAAAAAATGCATTTAATTGGCTTTTATTGCTCTTCATCCATAGAAAAAATAAATAGTTATCCAAATAGCTATATCCCTCCCCCCCCCCCCCCATATTTTATAGCCCCTGTGCATTCAGGAGAGGTGATGTGGCTACTTTTGGTCAATGGGTTCTAAGCAGAAGGTCCTCCTCTCTGAAATCGGAATAAAGTATAAGATAGCAAGTGTGCTACTGCCACTTTTCACCTATTATAATGACAAAGAAGGTCACATGGTCCAAATGTAATTAACAGATGGCAGAGGCTCAATCAGCTTGGGTCTGTGAATGAATGTGTGGAGAGACTGTATCCTACCTTGACCCACCTTAGCTATCTGCCGAGAGATAGAAATAAAAATTGTTGTTTGTGTGTTAAATGACTAAAATACTGTGATTGATTTGTGATTGTGGTTTAACATAGGCTTCTTGACTAATACTCCTCAAGTCTCTATATTCAGACAAAATAGAACACATGATCTTGCCATAAAAATAGAATTTGTATAAATACATTTGTTCTTTTCCTTTTGGCTATATTTTATGGTACGTTCTTTTATCTTTTAATTATTTATCAAATAATTACAGCTTGGATTATACTTCCCTTTTGTTAGAACTATGTTGTACTTTTTAAAACAATTTCATATATTCATTAAGGTTTTATTGAGTAATTAGGATGAAGGTTTTACAGGAATGACACAAGCTGAATTATAACAATATTTGCCATGAAGGTGTTATCCATATAGTAGCAAAAAATAATAAAGAATACAAATAGCTATGACACAAGTTGGAATTTTATTAATAGCATAACAGACTCCCTAGATAAAGAGTTCAATCACCAGGGTAGTTTTTAAAAGTAGCATGTAGCTAGAGTTAATAAGGATCCCCATTATGTATAAATTTCAAACACTTTCCATCAAAGTCCCTAGGAATGTCCAGATATTACCTGCCCTGCTTCTGCCCTCCCTCTGACAATTCGATTATTCACCTGTTTAAAAGGCAGTGAGCATGAGAGCTTCAATGATGGAGGAAGATGGCAGAGGTATTTCCTATCACGTAGAGCCAATCCTCACCAAGCGTATGCAGGGGAACACGCAGAGAATAGATGCTCTGACTTGAATTGCTTTCCTAGGGACACAAGCTATGGACCCTGTGTGATATTCAAACATAAGTGCTTAGCTTGTTGAAGACAATGAGGGGCTGCTTTTCTTGCCAAGCCCTCATCAAATTTTAATAGAGCCATCAGAAGTCAATAAATAAATTCTCAACCAAGAGGGACTTTTAATAGGGGATTTACAGCTTGTATGATCTTTTTTCTTTTTGTAGATATGCAGTCTATATTTCAGAGATCGGATACATAACGTTCACTAAAACATTGTAGACAATTGTCATTACTTTATTTACATGGTAAAGTCAAGTCTCACCCAAAATTTAAGACCATTATTTCTGGGGGTCTCCTATAGCATATTACTCTTCAAAAACTAAACAAAACTTTAATTTCCCCCCAACTTAAATACCATAGTTCTGAAAGGGATATGGAATTGACCAGTGGTGAGAGTGATAAACTCTAGGACCACGTCCTGGGAATGACTTCTTTAGGCTCTGCAGGATGGCCTGGAAGACTCAAATAAAAATCCATATTGACAAATACTACAATCCAACCTCAAATAAAAATCCATATTGAAAAATAAAATAAAAATAAAAATCAATATTGACTCAAATAAAATAAAAAAATAAAATAAAACTCCATATTGACAAATAAAAATAAAAATCCATACTGACAAATACTACAATCCACCCTCTACTGAGGGAGATGAACAGATTTAAGGCAGGAAGATGGAGGAAAAGAGGCTGAGAAAACTATCAACACAGAGAGCCTGAGATGTAAAGAACTAACCTGTGATTCACAGATTTTAAACAACAAAAATTCAGAAATGTTTTTTCTTTAACTTTTTATTTTATATTGGAGTATAGTTGATTAACAATGTTGTGTTAGCTTCAGGTGTACAACAAAGTGATTGTTATACATATAAATGTATCTATTCTTTTTCAAATTCTTTTAGAAATGCTTTTTCTTTAAACAAAATAATTATGTTGGTATGACATACCCTAATTGAATTGAGAGCTGCCCCATCTTACTCCACTTTATAATTTCCATAATCTTTGCCAACAAATAGCTGGCTCCACTAAAAGATGAGTGATAAACAGGAAAGACACAAGACATGACCCTACAGTGCAAAAGAGAAAACACAGAAAGCAAAAGCATATGAAGACACTGCATTCCAAGAGCACTTATCTAAAAAATTAAATAACATTTGTAATAAACATAGCTTCAAAAGATCTTAATAATAAAAGAAGCTCAAAGATTAGGTGAATATGATTGAAGAATAGATTATAGAAATGTGAAAAAGATGAAGGAATCTAGAAGAAAATAATAGACCAGAAAAGGATAACAGAAATAAACACCGTATTAGAAGCAAGGGACATAAAAACAAATGCAACTCAAAATCGCAGAGTGACTATGAGTGATTATCTCATAATAGATAATAAAAAATTGAAATGTAAAATGATTAATGGCTCATTTTTGAGAAGATAAGTGATTTGGAATATGCAATACTATAAAGAAGAATAACATAAGCAAAATTGTGGTTTCTGACAAAGAACTAAATAGGGAGTGAGGATTTAGGCATAATGAAAAAAATTTACCTGAAATAAATATTTTTTAAAAGTTACAATTCGGTAATATCTACATAGTTCTCAAAAAACATAAAGCACTAAGTAATTGTACACAAGGCTAAATTATCTTCAAGTACAAAGGCAACATACAAAAATTTTTATATATGCCAGAACCTCAGGAATAAAACATATTTGAGGTCCTTCGCAAAGTACAGCCAAATATTCAGCCAAATTATTGCCGAAACCTGGAATGGAGAAGCAAGGTGTGAGCATTACATCTCTTTAAAAAAAATGAACAAAGAAACCTACTAAACTATTTCACAGTGTTTGTAAAACATGCATATTATAACCTTATCACTGTAAAAATAATAACTCAATTAACAAAACAGTGGGACTTGGCAGGAACTCCCAGTATGGTAGCTTCCTCATTTTTCACAAAGGAGAGTCAGTAGAGTATTAAGGAGCTTAAATTATTAAAATGATATCTCTAAAATTAAAATTATTCTTAACATTTCTTAAGTTCAGCATCATGTTTTATAAACTTAGTTTGTAAAAATATGATCTGATTTTCAGTTATTTCTTCCCTATCACTTCTATTTAATTGTTTTATTAACTCTTTAAAGAAATTAAATTTAATATGTAATAGATTCAAATGACATTGATAGTATAAATCCAGTTTTATCTGACTATCTTTTAATGTCAGTTAAACAAGATTTCATCTGAAAATAACAGAAAACCTGACTTCTGTTATAAACATATAAATAATGTTTATTTCTCTCATATAATAAAAAATTGGGAGATAGGCAGCTACTGGACCAATGACTCAATAATGTCTTTGCCAAAGTTTGTGCAATTATTTTCTCCTCATCCTCATGGTAACAACATGTCTGTGTATTCCAAGAAAGAAGATGGAAGCAGACGACGGGTAGAGAACGTCATCAGACTTGTACTCACATTTCACTGACCACTCCTGGCTTCAGGGGAGCCTGGGCAAGTGACTCATATAGACTTTCTAATGTCATTTAGAGTAGGTAAGGATAAAAGAGGCTGAGTGATCGAAGCTATGTGTCTACCACATGTTCCCTCTTATGTAACCATAGAAGAGTTTCAGAAATAAAGTGTAACAATTTTTTACCACACGAAATATGTAGATTTTTTTTAAATCTGAAATTTTATATTTTAAAAGCAAAAAGAGATATTATCAAATGTATATCTATCTCTATCTACCCACATAGTTGAAACCAATGAAAACATTCATTAAATACGTAATATCATTTTGCATAGATTCAGATCACATGGGTTAACCCGAGTAATGAAAAAAAACATATAACATAAAAATAACAAGACTGATATGCCAAACATATTAAATCATGTGATAATTTTTTAAATGTTTATTTAACAGAATTATTTCCTAAGTTGCAGTACCATGCTCAAAAACATTTTCCTGAAGAATTTGTAGTCATTGAAGTAATAGCATTCTCTGCATCTAACAGGAAATGACACAACATCTCTTGTGAAGTTCCAGCAATGTTATCTGTTATACCTTTGTTTTACAAACTTCTTTCAGCATGTCCATCTACACCTCTTGCTAGTCGTAAATTGTCTTGGTTCAATGACATTTATAGTATTTTTACAACAAGAAATAGTTTTTTTTTTAAAATAAATTTATTTATTTATTTTTGGCTGCGTTGGGTCTTTGTTGCTGCGTGCAGGCTTTCTCTAGTTGCGGTGAGCTGGGACTACTCTTCGTTGCAGTGTATGGGCTTCTCATTGCAGTGGCTTCTCTTGTTGTGGAGCACAGGCTCTAGGTGTGTGGGCTTCAGTAGTTGTGTCGTGCAGGCTCAGTAGTTGTGGCACATGGGCTTAGTTGCTCCACGGTATGTGGGATCTTCCCGGAGCAGGGCTCGAACCCATGTCCCCTGCATTGGCAGGCGGATTCTTAACCACTGTGCCACCAGGGAAGTCCTAAGAAATAGTTTTTGATAGAGTCATTTTTCAATCATTCTCTTACAATCAACACTGCTGTCCATGTTGTGTGGCTCAAACCAACAATGACTGGTCATTTGCAGCCTGGCAAGTAACACACAGTCACAGTCTACACAATAAAGCAAATCCTCCTTCAGTTAGTATACTGACACTGCTTTAGAAATGGTGGATGAAAAGGTTTTTTTCTTAAAGTATTTCTACATTCTGCTTCCTTTCATTGGAGTTTTGGATAAATTATTTTTACTATGATTAAGAGCTTACATAGATTTAATTGAATTTTGCAACTATATATTTTAAACAAGATAAAATGAAATAGACACAATCATAGTCCTTAAATATTAAAAATATGTTTGGTTAAATTATTAAACATAATTTTAATAGTTGAGATGATTGGAGTGTAGACACAGTAATGATCAAGTGAGTGAGCAGAAGACTGAGACAAAGAACTCAGTGCAAGTGGTCAAAGCAAGTGAAAATATGAGAGAATTTAATAAGTCCAGGTGCCCTAAAATAAATTGTTGATTGAATCGACAAAGGGAAAATAGAGAGGAAAATGAAAAATAGAAGAAAATTTCTGAAAGTTACAGAAAGACAAGTATTTCCAGATAGAAAGCCTGGAGGGGGTGAGGGTGGTAGGTATATTAAGAAAGAAAGATAGATATAGATATAGATATATAGATAGATATAGGTATAGATATATATAGTAAGGGTGTATCAGAACTTACAGGATAAAGAGGAATTCATAAGAATTTTACAATGAGAGAATCAAATTATCCTCAGTATGAAGAGATTTACATAGTGCTCAGACGTTTTCTGATCAAAAGACTAGAATGGTGTTTGTAAAGGTCAGAGGAAATTATATACAGTCATCCCTCAGTATCCATGGGGGTTGGGTTTCTGGAGTCCCCGCGAATACGGAAATCTGAGGCTGCTCAAGTCTCTTACATAAAATAGCTTATACAACGAATACAGTCGTCTCTTCCTATCTGCGGGTTTCATCGTGGGTTTCACATCCTCAGATTCAACCTATGGTTTTGACAGAGAATCTGGTGGTTCTCTACCTTCTTAGTCCCAGAGGCATGTGTGAAATTCAGTTCTTCCCTTGAGATGTTTTTAAGTCTGTGTCTTCCCTGCATCCCATATTTTTCAAACCCTGGCAAATGTTTTGAGGGGAAACCGGCCACGTTTTTGAAACAGGCTTCTACACTCCATCAGAACTTCGTCTCACAAGTTATTAGGAGACTGTGTTTTATTTTAATTTTCCATTTAGAAGCTTTTAACTCAGAGCCCTGGCGTCCATCGCAGCTCCAGAATTCTGAATATTACATAAGCAAACGGTCTTTTGGGGCTTCTCTAGTTTTCATCCTGTCACTCAAGAGTTTACCACTTCTCAACTACCAAGACTTGGCTGGTTTCTATTCCCTCTTAGAGTCTTGCTGGGTCAGGCCAGATACCCAGTCTTCCTATAAGCATCTGGATATAAGAAAGTAGTGGCTGACTATTTTTACTCATAATAGGTGGATTTTCTCTTATTTCAAACTATTTAAAGACAGTTTACCATATTCTTGTTGTTTCCATTAGTATTCTATGCCTTTAAAGATATACTTTTCCTAGATGTTGCAGAGGGACAATTAGCCTACTGTACTACATTTTACCAGAAGCAGAAGTCCTCTCTTCAGTATGTGTTAATAAATACTTTTATAGTCCAATTTATTTAATGAAAAACATTTTTATTTTTATCTCTGAGCTTTATATTTACAATATTGTCTTGTCCTTTTGTATTTTTATGATCAAAATATTTACTCTGTAAATGAGGGGATGATGCTTTATCATTTCATAGTTATGGGTAAAATTGACACAATTTACCCTTTTAAATGAAGATACATCATTTTTTTCAAAAACATTTGAATCCAAATATTTTTACTCTCAAATTTAAAAGTCAACAAGCTTGCACCAGTTATAAAAATTCTCTCAAAGTTATAGGAAAACTCTTTGCCTTTGTGCATGCCTATATAAATGTAAAACAAATGCTGTGATACTTTGATAAGAAGATATGTAAAATTAACTAAAATTCAATAGTTCATAGAATATAAATATTTGTTAAACTTTGTGTGACTAACGAGATATAATGACTAGTTGAACTCTATTAAACCGTGTCAACAGGTTCCCATCTTTCAAGATTCCTTATTATCAGTTGACACATCTATAATTCTAAGACTGCTCAAAAGAATATAGGGCTTAACATTTTATGTCTTCCACAGTATCAGGAGGGTGATCAAGTGTTCTGATTTTCCCAGGACTGAGGTTACTTGGACTTGGGAATTTTAGTTTTAAAAGCAGAAAAGTCCTTGGCAAACCTGGACAAGTTGTTTACTCTACCAAGGACTGAGCAATTTAGACCTTCAATAATGAGCAATGCATAGAAAATAAGTTATGTTCAAGATGTTTAGGATTTATATAACATTGTAAAAATAATTATAACTCAATAATTCATCATTAATAAATATATGAATA
This sequence comes from Balaenoptera ricei, assembly GCF_028023285.1. Taxonomy (NCBI): domain Eukaryota; kingdom Metazoa; phylum Chordata; class Mammalia; order Artiodactyla; family Balaenopteridae; genus Balaenoptera; species Balaenoptera ricei. The sequence continues at coordinate 86,748,139 of NC_082643.1, forward strand.
CAAAACACTCAGGAGAACAAAAGTACATAATTTTTATATAATCATATTCACAAGTCAGAATTATGTAGTTAACTAAACATTGAATTTAGAATCAAAAGATCTGCATTTAATTTTTAATTTTACCACTCACGATTTGACCTTTGGCACATCTGTAAACCTCTCTGAACCATAAACATACCTGTTCTGTAAAAGAGGGATAATGATATATATCATATCTACCTTATGAGAGTGTTTTAAAAATCAAGTAAAATAGGGTCTGAAAACAAATTGAAAACACTGAAGTGCTATACTAATGTTATTTATAGACTGATATATTCAAAATTATGACAATTATCCAACATTACTTGGTAGGTAATTTATGTCATCATAGCATATGACAACATGTAGATTACTTATTCACATGTCCACTATTATCTCATCTACAGTGGCTGAAATTTAATAATTTATCCAAGCAAAACATTTTCTTTTCATTACGAATAAACTTCCAACACAGAAATATATGTATGTCCATACATATATGTATATGTATGTCCTTGTGGCCACAAGGATAGAATTGACAAAACTTGCTTTCAAATGTTTAATGATATATGTTGCATTATTACTTAAAATTTGAAAACAAATTTTGTCAATTCTTTCCTGTGGCCACAGATTGAATAATTTCTAAATTCTCAGCTCTATTAATCACTTGTTGGTAAGCATATACAAATGGTCACAGTATGATGTGACACAGAGGAATAGTATTTTAATGGACATTTAAGGGAATATGAGAATACTCGATACAGTAAAAGATACTTGAATTAACATCTAGGTAAAGTAGAAACTTAGCAGGTATGTCAAGAAGACAGAACTTTGCAAGCCAAAGTTAAAGCAACTGCAAATGTAAAACAACAGAAAAAGTGCACAGACAATTCAGGGAATTCGTTGTTCAGCTAAAATGGAGTACAGAGTAAACAAAGAGAAATGTCAGGACAAGAGATAGGACCATTGAAATTGGTTAGATTATATAAAGTACCCTAAGCAGGAGCAATTATAATAATTTCTAACCCCAATGACCAACAATTTTTTCCACATATTAGTCAGGTACTGCTAGAAGCCAACCCAATGTCTGTTTGCTCTTCTCCCTTAAAGTTAAAACTTTAATTATTTGGGGGTTCCCAGTGTGTCTAGCTAAAAGTCTATTTTTCAGCCCTCGCCAAAACTAGATAGAGGTGATTCGTGAAACAGTCCTATTCTGGTATGTAGTCTGCCTGTTTTGTTTCCCTTGTATGAGCATAGCTTTTTCCTCTTCCCCACCCACCCACCCTGGTTACACTGTTATGAAGGCACAAGCCTGGAGAAAAGCAGTCATCTTGTGACCATGAAATGATAAGGGTGGGGACAGAGGACTAAACACTATGAACAGCAGAGCTGAAAGAGGAAAAGAACCTGGAATCATGTCTGACGATGTCATTGAACCATTGCACCAGCCCCACAACAGCCTCATTCTGGATTTCCTTGTCTGTGAAATCAATAAATAATTGGTCCTTAAACCATAACAATTAATACACTACATATCAGTAGATGTCTGTTGACTAATAGGAGGCCATATATTCAATGATAAAAGTCTTGGATTACATTTTGTAACTAATAGGAAGGTGTTGAAGTATTTTAAATTGAGGATTAGTATAACCATATTTAGGTTTTAGAAAGCTCACTCCCACTTCACCAAGTATCCAGAGCACCAATTTATCCTGTAGAAATTACACAAATAATATAGCATTCTATGTTTAAGAAAACACACAGTTTTCAAAGTAAATGTAAGCAAGATTGGAACATTGTCATATATACTAGCTATTGCCCAAATTCTCAGAATTTCAACAGATTCAGTAAATGTATATTCAAGATTTATGTTACTCCTGAGTGGGTTATGCTTGACTGGAATAATAATATTTGTCATTCCAGACCTATGGCAACTTGTTTATATTTCCATCTTCTCCTCTCATATAAGAATATGGGGGAAGGAGTTATACATGGATATAGACATAGGAAATATCTTCCAATTGGTACCTTCCTGAGATGCTAAAATAAAATGATATGTAATCTTTACAAATGTCATCTCATTGAGATAGTTGGAAAAATACTTTAAAACCTCTAGTCCTTACTTGCTAGAGATGCATCACTACTGCTTTGGTATCATACGAAGAAACAAGCAAATGGTACGAAAAAACACCAAACAAGCTATAGAATAAATTTGGATTTTATCACCACTTTTTATTGTACAGTCTGTGAAAGTATGGGTTCTGGACTCACAGAGGCCTGGGTATGAATCCTACCTCTGCCATACACTAAATATATTACCCAGGAAAACTATCTTAATATCCTTAAGGATGGACTTTTCTCCTCTTAAATGGGGGTTTTAATACATACATGTAGGAATATTATGAGAATTAAATGAGATACTATTTGTAAAGTTGGTAACTCAGTACCTGGCACATGGTAATCATTTAATTCAGTGGTTGCCATTAATAGTATGATTATTAATAGTATGATTATTAATAGTTATGATTATTACCCTTCTCATTACTGTCATCATCATTATTATTACCTCCCATTAGGAGAGAAACAACTAATTTAAATGGAAATGACTTCCTATATAGATTTTCTTTACTGTGTGTTTTATTTCCTGTTCATTCTTAATTATCCATGTGAGGATTTTGCTGCAATGATCTATTTTAGTCTGTTTTTAATTCTGGGAAAATTTCTTCTACAAATTTCTGGGCCCTCTGCCTGCCTGCACCAATTATTCTGTATTTAGGAAATGCAAACTGATTTTAATAGTAAATTGAGGTAAAAACAAAGTATCGAGGCATCTACAGTGCAGAAACTTAGATGATGCATTTTAAAGTCATCATCACTTGCACTTTGAGTGACTCACATTTTTAAAAATATTTTCTTAGTATTTTTGATCAAGATAAGGCCATATTGAAAGGATATATATTTTATAGGTTTGCACTGAACACTGATAAATTAAAAGTGACTTGAAGTTTAATTATAGAGCCATTTAATTGACCAGACCACTGCTTCCAAAATATGGTTCAGACATCTACTTTTATGCAATACCTAAAATTCATGAACAAACATTATCTCTGGAATATATATTTCCATTTTAGCATATGACAGAATCAAGTTGAGCAATATATTCTTGTGAAAATACAAAATATATCTGATAATTTCTCTAAATCTTTGTTGAAAATACTTGCAATATTGAACTGAATATGCTGTTTTTGCAAGATATTCACATTTAGGTTTTTACCTGAAACCGAAAACTCTGAACAAAATACACATTAACAAGTGAGGGAAGGTTGAGAGGGTCAATTCCATAAGTGTGTTTGTACCAGTGAAAGTTTCTGGGCAATGGAGATCACGTGCTAATCATCTTTCAGAAAAGTCTGAACATTACTGAACTAAACCTTCACAGATTTTTTGTTGTTGTTGCTTTGTGTTGTTGAGATTTAAAAAACGTTTTTATTTTAAGTGAGAGCAAGAGTTTTCTCCTTTCGAAATATGACAATATAGTTAGGTGTTTTATGTTATGACAGGATAAGCTTTTTTCTTCCTCTCTAGTTGTAGAGAGGACAACTAGAAAGGAGCATACAGCAGCACCAGGAATTCCAAGTTAGAATTCATAGGAAAGTGTACCAGGATAACTTGGAGATGGGAATAGTGACGTCACATGGTTACCAGATTGGCCACCCTGTCTTTTTTTTTTTTCTGGTTACCCTTACTTTTTTTTTTTTTTTTAATAGATCTTTATTGGAGTATAATTGCTTCACAATACTGTGTTAGATTCTGTTGCACAACAAAGCGAATCAGCCATATGCATACATATATCCCCATGTCCCCTCCCTCTTGAGCCTCTCTCCCACCCTCCCTATCCCACCTCTCTAGGTCATCGCAAAGCACCGAGCTGAGTTGATCTCCCTGTGCTATGCTGCTGCTTCCCACTAGCTAACTATTTTACATTCGGTAGTGTATATATGGTGATGCTACTCTCACTTTGCCCAGCTTCCCCCTCCCCGCCCCACATGTCCTAAAGTCCATTCTCTGTGTCTATGTCTTTATTCCTGCCCTGCCACTAGGTTCATCAGTACCAATTTTTTTTTTTTTTTTTTTTTTTTTTTTTAGATTCCATATATATGTTCTAGCGTACGGTATTTGTTTTTCTCTTTCTGACTAACTTCACTCTGTATGATAGACTCTAGGTCCATCCACCTCACTACAAATAACTCAATTTCGTTAGTTTTTATGGCTAATATTCCATTGTATATATGTGCCACATCTTCTTTATCTATTAATCTGTCGATGGACATTTAGGTTGCTTCCATGTCCTGGCTATTGTAAATAGAGCTGCAATGAACATTTTGGTACATGACTCTTTTTGAATTATGGTTTTCTCAGGGTATATGCCCAGTAGTGAGATTGCTGGGTCATATGGTAGTTCTATTTTTAGTTTTTAAAGGAAACTCCATTCTGTTCTCCATAGTGGTTGTATCAACTTACATTCCCACCAACAGTGCAGGAGGGTTCCTTTTTCACCACATCCTTTCCAGCATTTATTGTTTCTAGATTTTTTGATAATGGCCATTCTGACTGGTGTGAGATGATACTTCATTGTAGTTTTGATTTGCATTTCTTTAATAGTTAGTGATGTTGAGCATCTTTTCATGTGCCTCTTGGCCATCTGTATGTCTTCTTTGGTGACCCACCTCCTAGACTAATGGAAATAAAACAAAAATAAACAAATGGGACCTAATTAAACTTAAAAGCTTTTGCACATCAAAGGAAATGGTAAATAAGATGGAAAGACAACCCTCAGAATGGGAGAAAATATTTGCAAATGAAACAACAGACAAAGGATTAATCTCTAAAATGTGCAAACAGCTCATGGAGCTCAATATCAAAAAACCAAACAATTCAATTAACAAATGAGTGGAAGACCTAAATAGGGCACCCTGTCTTGAAACCATGCTTGCTGTGGAACAGTTAAGAGGCTAAATTCAGTTACAAAGTTGAATCAGTATTTGTAGAGATGGTGATGAACATCCATTGATAGCAATCATGAATTGTGTCCATATTTTAAAATTTAGATTTGTTTTATAAGATGATTATGTGTCCATGGAAAGTTGAAACATGTTGATATGCCCACCCATGATAGGAGTATTTTCATGCTTTCAACAACTAACTTGGACTGAAATGCAAAGTGTTCACTGGAATGTATATTGCTATTCCCAAATGCACTACAGAGAAGTGGTTAACAATTTTGATACTTCAATTATTCTATTAATCCTTGATCTATATATTTCACGTGTTTAAAACTCTACAAAGAGAAAGTGTTGAGTCTGAGAAGTTTCAGTATTCTGATTCATTAAAACATAATAAATGAATGAATGAATAAATAAATGTACTTAACTGAGTCAGAGAAGAAAGAGTTAAAAAAAATCAAAAAAGAAAGCAAGTAGCCAAGCACAAAAACATCTTAGATTAGTGTCCAAATTACTTGGGGTGGGGGAGCTTCCATAATTTGAAAAGAAAACATTATTTCCCAACATTTATATTAATCACATCTTTACTGTGTCTAAACAGGGTACTTAAAGGCCTACTTTCCTTAAAAAACTGCTTTTATTATTACTGATTCAACTTACCATGTCGGCAATTCTGTGAGTAAAGGTCAATTAGCATGGCTGAAAAGCACTTTATGAGCAAAATAAAATAGAATAATATTCAGTTTCTATGATTTTCTCAAGATATTGTTCTTCATTTAGCTTTACTGTGATATAATTAACATATAACATGATGTAAGTTTAAGGTGTACAACATAATGATTTGATATGTATATGTATATATTGCAAAATGGTTACCAAAGTAAGGTTAGTTAACACATTCATCAACTCACATAGTTACAATTTTTGTGTGTGTGGTGAGAACTTTTAAAATCTACTTTCTTAGCAACTTCCAAATAACAATATAATATTGTTAACTATAGCCACCATGCTATACATTACATACCAGAACTTACTCATTTTATAACTGTAGTTATAGTAGTCTGTACCCTTTGACCACCTTCACTCATTTCCATACCCCCAATCCCTCACCCCTGACCACCACCAAGCTCTTCTCTGTTCCTCTTTGTTTAGTTTATTTAGAGTCCACATATAAGTGAGATTATACAGTGTTTGTCTGTATCTGTCTGACTTATTTCGCTTAGCATAATCTCCTCATGCTTTACCCATGTTGTTAAAATAGCAGGATTTCCTTCTTTAAACCAAGAGATTTTTCTGAACATTTGTGTGTATGTGTGTGCTACCACAATTAAAATAGAAACAACAATAAAAATTGAAATGTAGTATAAAATAAAATATGGTGAACTACATAAAATAATGAATGAAAATAAGCCAGAAATATTGAGAAAAGGAAGCCAAGTATAAAATAGTGCATACAGTGAAATTACACGTATATACAACGCTTAAACATGTGCAAAAGCACTCTCTAGTATTAGAAGTAAGGATAGTGCTACCCTCTGGGGAGAAGAGGGGAGGCTGAGATGTGGCATGTGCAGACTTCTGGAATGATTAAGTGTCAATTTCATTTTTTTTCTCTTTTTAATCTGAGTGGGGCTCCACATGTCTTCCTTTTATAGCTCATTACACCTTCACACATGCTCTACACACTTTTCTGTCTGTATGCTACACTTCAGTTAACAATTTATATTAAAAGCTAGTTACCATGCTTAAGGATCTCCAATGGATTTGCGTCAGTTTTTATTCCTTCTATAAATCTTTCTCTCCTTCAATCCCAAAGAAGTCCAACCCATACAGATCTTTTTTTTTTTAACCCTCAACAAATGTAGATTGTTCCTACATCAGAATAGTTCCTGTAATTTTCCTTCCCAGATGTTTACAAGTGTGAAATTTTATCATTCTGGCCTCCAATTTTACTATCTGGTAGAGGCCATCCCTGACTAAGCTGTAAAGGTTTTACATGATTTCCAGAAAACAAACGAACAAACATACAAACTAACCCTGTTTCCTCTTTTGTGATCTATAAAGGTCAATGTAATATATCTCTCTTTACTTCTTTATCTTAGCTTAAGCACATGCTATTTAGATCCTATGCTCCTGCTGCCTTCACTGGCCTTCTTGCTGGGGCTTTACCATGACAAGCTTGACCTGGCCTAAAGTCCTTTGCTCTTAGGATTCTTTCTGCATCAAACATTCTTGACCATTTTTTTTCCACATTCCAGGGGTAGCTCCTTTTTTTTGAAGTATTCTTTTCTACCCATTTGTTTCCTTCATATCAATTTTCACTATAAGGAGATATTTTTGTTTGGTTTTGTTTTAATGTGCTTCTGGTCTCACTTCTATTCTTAGAATGTAAATTTCACATGATGGCTGAGCCCTCTACTAGGTTTACATAAATATGCACTAGGACAGAGCCCAGCATAGAATAAATATCTAATATATATTTATGGAAAGCAACATTAAACATGTTAATGGTTATGTGGTTCCATGGACATGATCTAAACTCATAGGAGTGTCAGGACCAAAGAAACTCTGTCCACAATCAAATTTAAATATACTCCAAGTTTATTGCATGCATTTCTCAAAGACTGTGAAGTATACATGTTGACCTAAGCAATACTCTTCTAAAAATGTTTTATTCTCTTCCATGTTCCTTTTGACACAGGTGCTTTCAACTTTTTCCAACTCAAATCCCAGCTTGACCCATCCCATTCCTTTCTCTCTTCATTCCTATTTGTCCAGATTTTACATTCCCTAAAGCAAAACACAAATAAAAACAACAAATGCAAACAAACAATGTCACTAATAAAACTCAAAAACAATTAGTTTGTGCAGGCAGTGTTTCCCTTGTAAATTGGAAAAATGAGAAGAAACTGAGCAGGGCAAACAGTTTTCTCTTTCATGAGAGGGAAGAAGAAGTGCCTGGGATTACTAATATATTAAGTGGTGGTCACACATGATACTATATAGACAAAGAATTTCAACACTAATATTAAAGGAATCCCCAAATGAATTTCAACACTTTGAGACAGTATTAGGGAGAATGAGAAATGGCTTGACAAACCATGTGTTCAGTTATTTCTAAGAATGTCTGAGTTTCAAGATAAAGTTATGTGCATCTTTTGCTTTTGTATACATTATGAATATTTTAATGTTTTTAAAATAAGATGTGAATTTAATCTTCGAAGGCCAGGAATCGTATCTTACACATCTTTGTATGACCCACTGTGCTGAGCAAAATATCCAGTGCTCATTGTTAAGACCATGAAGGATGATGAATTACAAGAGGTCAGGGTTATTTATGAAATAGAAAAAAACCTCATGTGCTGAGAGGATGGTCAGGGATATCACCTTTTTTAGATATTGATTTGTTTAGCTTTAGGTGAGTGAGCTGTAGCTATTCTATTATTATTGATTATGCATATCCAACTACCAAATACATGGGGTTTTCCAAAGAAAGGGGTCTGGGGATAATGATTCCAGGTGCAATATACTAAGATAGTATTGCATAATGCAGATACAAGGCTAAGGAAATGTTATTGAACAAACTGCATGAAAAAAAATTTTGTTATTGAAATTTTGGCACATTTTACTATTTATTGCTCTGGGGCTTTTCCACAAAGAAGTCTAAATATCCATTGATTTTAAAAAAGATATCTTATTTTAATCTGAATAAAAATGTGAAAATACTCTTTATTTATGGCCAAAGAGATACAGTTGGAAACTGAGGTTGTCCACATAAGGAAGGAATTTACTCCAAAACATATGATTCTTTCATTTACCGATTAATTGTTCTATTCAAGAATATTTAAGAAATATTTAATGATTATCTACTAGTTGTTGTAGCAGTTGAAAATTGAGTTTAAAAAAAGCCCCTTTTTCCACAAAACTTAGATTTTGGAGAAAGAGATAGCAGTTGTTTCAATAAACATATAAAATTTATAATGTCAAAGACGTTATATACATTGAGTCCTAGGAAGAAAAATAAAACAGAATGGGTCAAATGTGAAAGAGGAGTATGAATTTTAGTTACTAGGAATCAAGGAACATCTCTCTTAACATATAAAAGTTGACTGTGTGTGTACTTGGATATTTATATCTCAAAAGTGCCCTTTTCACACCAAAGGGAGCTGTTTCAGAATTGGAAAATAGAAAGGAATGTTGCTACAAGAAGTAAAGTATTATAATTTTGTGCACTTTCAGTTTTACCAATTCATCTGACCTAACATCACCGATGAAGACTCCTGATGAGCTGAAGTATATTCAAAGGCATTCCAAATATGAGCTGTGCACATTGGGAATCAGGAGGTGGCACATTCAAGAGTAGAGGAGAGGAGGGCTTCTCCTGATCCTCACAAGAGAGGCCTGTGTAGCTGTTTGACTAGCAGAGAGTTCTGCTGACACAGGGGACCTACAAGTATCACATCTAAACGAGCAAAGTGGTGGGCAGATAGCTGGGCGGGGGTATTCTACTCAATGCTAAGGAGAGTTGTAAATACAAGGGAAATGGATCTGACTCTGTTGCTCTATATTTCTGACAGTAACTTAGATTCTTTCTTTAAATATGCATCTAACAACAAGAATGTTTATTTTTTAAAAAAATTGCAATAGTTTATGCCATAGTCCAAAGCATAGGCATGATGGTGTTCACCAGATCTCTTCCTGACCAACCTTCTAAGAGGCCTAAATAACACTTAAAATAGTGATACAGTCAACACTTGAATTCATCAGGGTTCTCCAGCCAGTAGGATGTATACATACAGGGAAAGAGATTAATTATAAGAAATTCAATTACATAATTATGGAGGCTGGTAAGTCCCAAATTTTCAATGTGAACTGGCAGGATGGAAACCCTGGAGAGCTAATCGTGAAGATGAAGAAGTGTGAGTCAGTCTACTGAAGAACTCTTATCTGCTCTGGAAGGCAGACCTTTTTGTTCCACTCAGGCCTTCAGTTTATTGGATGAGGCCCATCCACACTATGGAGGGCAATCTGCTTTACACAAAATGTACTAATTTAAGTGTTAATCTCATCCCAAAACACCCTCCAAGTTGACTCATAAAATTAATCATCACAATGCTCAAGATATATTCCTGGATTGATGTACTGTAAATATAAAAATGCTGCATATTTGATATGATCATGCTGTAATGCATGGAAATATTGAAAAGTACACACTATTTTATTCTACTGCTTTTAAATTATTTCTACTAGTCACTTTTAAATTCACACATGTGAATTTATTTGCAGTTGAAAATGATATTTAAAAATTGAATAAATAATAATTTAGGAATACAATATTTATTGTTATAAAAACAGATTTTTTTCTTTCATAGGTAACATCAGTGGCACAGCTTTCCAATACTGATTGTTTAAATATAAAACTCAGAAGACTTTATGATTCCTTCATAAAGAAAGATATAATTAGTTTATTTTAGAAACTCTTTAAATGATTATTTTTAAACCAAAATACTTTTTCATTTAAAAACAACTGTTAAGCAAAATATTTAAAAATCATATAAATTCAAAAGATTAGGAGACATTAGTCATCTTTAATAGTTTTCAAACCAGGATTTTTATAACATTACCTATAAAACATTTCCAAATAAATATGTCTTTTTTTTAAAACCTCACAGATTTAATATTTGATTATGTTAAAATTTCAGTTAGGAGAAGCTATTCATGGAAACACTAACATTATTGCAGTATAATAAACATGAAGGGCATTTTGAGAATTTTCCTCTGTTTATATATTCACAGGTAATCTGAAGTAAGGTTTTCATTTTCTCAAAACAGGCATACCAATTTGTTTGAGCTAGAATAAATGTTATACTTATCCACATAATACTGAGTGTGTCCTGTAACATTATATAATCTTCATTTTAAAGTATTATTTTGAATTAATGTTAAAATACACAAGCCATTTGATTTGATTATGTAAATATTTCGCACCATAAAATGTATAGGAATTGTGATGTAATACATTTGATAACACACACACACACACACACACACACACACACACAAACACACTGTAGAATTTGAAATTGAAATTGTAGTATACAGTACAGCACAGAAGAGAGAAAATTTAGATCAGAACCCCAAGGAAACTAAATTGGTGGTGCTCATAAAAGTTTACAAGAATCTAAAGAAAGTGGCTGCTCATGAAGTAAAAAAAGTCACAGCATGAGCTATAAACTTGGAAAGATAGGTTTCTGAGGAAAGTAACAGATGCTGTTTCTTTCAAATCATTTTAAAATGGGATACACAGTTTTTAAAAGAAAAAAGTGTGTTAAAACTTGTAGCACTACTAAAACAAAGAATATAATAAACTTCAAATGTCTGCCACTGCTGTCAATCTATTTCCCAAAGGCACAGAACTTTCTTTCAATTTTTCTTACAATATTTTCTTATGATTTGACCAATTGTTAAGATTTCCAGAAAAGGATACTCCAGTATTTCATATGAGAAATTGATAGCTCTTGCTGTCAAGTATCTAGTAGAGCTGAGGAAAATTATGCCTCACACATCATCTTTTCTCAGATGAGATCAAAGTCCGTTAAAGACATCACAAGCTCTGTTCAAGGTAGAGAAAGCCAAGGGCAGAGTAAACAGCAAAGCCAGAAATAAAATCTGTATATTTTCACTACCAGTACCATATTCTAACCACAAGCATACACAAGTATACCTTTCTATTCCAAACTGAAGTTGGTGCTTCATGTTCTTCCCTCCCTCCCTCCCTCCCTTCCTCCCTCTTTCTATTTTCCTCTTTCAAAATCTCATTTTAGCTTTTTGTCAGTTTAACAATCAAGGCCACCTTCAGCTTCCTTCCCACCATTATCACATTAATTAAAAAATTCCTTTAACTTGAGTTTTTCTTCTTAATCATTATATTCTTTATGAATTAATAATAATAAAACCTCACAAATGTACTTTTATGTGTACTCTCCAAACATAGATTTGTGATTCATGTTATAAATACCATAGCATATTGAGAAGGCATATTCAAATACTGTATAATATGGGTTCTGTCATATGTAAAGTCAGGAATGCTTCATTGTTGACAACCTGATCTCTAACTTAATTGTAACAGTCTTAAATGCCACATTCTATCATCTTGCCATCTTTCAGTCTTTCCCTCTACTTTCTTCACAATCTAGAGTAATGTTGAAATGATTTTTATGGCTGAATTATATTCCATTATATGTATATGCCACACTTTGTCTATCCATTTGCTCATAGTGGATGTTTGGGTTGTTTCTACCTTTTAGATACTATGGATAATGCTGTTATAGAAATCCACAAACAAGTTTCTGTGTAGACATACATTTTCATTTCTTTTAGGTGTATACCTAGGAGTATAATTGCTGAGTATTCTGTTTAACTTTTTATGGGACTACCAAACTTTTTCCACTATTTTACATTCTTACCTGCAATGTATAGGAGTTCCTATTTCTCCAAATCACCAGGAACACTTGTTAATTTTTACTTTCTGGATTAAAGTTATACTAGTTGTGTGAAGAGGTATCTCATTGTGATTTTGATTTCTACTTCCTTAATGACCAAGGATTGTGAACATATTTTCATGTGCTTGTTGCATTTGTATATCTTTGGAGAAATGTCTGTTCAATTCATTTATCCACTTTTAATTGGGTTGTTTGTCTTTTTGTTAAGAAAGAAGAGATCTTAACAGATTCTGGATAATAAACTCTTATAAGATATATGATTTGGAAATAGTTTCTCCATTTTTGAAGGTTTTCTTTCCACATTCTTGATAATGCCCTTTGATGCATGAAAGTCTTTAGATTTTTGAAGTCCAATCTCTTTTTTCTTATGCACTTTTGCTTGTGGTGTTAAGTCTAAGAATCCATTGCCAAATCTAAGATCATGAAAATGTACCCCTATGTTTTGTTCTAATAGTTTTAGTTTTTATATCCAGGTTGTTGACCCATTTTTGTATACGGAGTGAAGTATGGGTCCAAAATCATTCTTTTTGCTTGTGAAAAAACCGATTTTTCAGCACCATTTTTGGAGAAGACTATTTTTCCCCATGCATAATCTAGGCACTCTTGTTGAGAATCAATTGACTAAAGATGTTTGGGTTGATTTCTCGGCTCTCAAATTTATTTCATAGCTCTATATGTCTGTTCATATGCCAATACCACACTGTTCTGATTTCTGCAGTTTTGTAGTAAATTTTGAAATAAAGAAGTGTGAGTCCTCCTACTTTGACTTTTTGTTTCAAGATTGTTTTGGATATTTGGGGCCCTTTACATTTCTATCTGAATCTACTTTTCCGTTTCTCCAAAAAAAAAAAAAAAAAAAAAGGGAATTTTGATAGGGATTGCATTGAAGCTCTAGATTGCTTTGGGGAATATTGACATCTTAATAGCATTACATCTTCCATTCCACGAATGTGGATTATCTTTCAACTTATTTAAGTTTTCTTTAATTTCTTTCAGCAATGTTTGTAGCTTTCAATGTACAAGTCTTTCCCTTCCTTGCTTAAATTCTCTCATAGGTATTTTATTCTTTTGAATGTTATTGTAAACGACATTGCTTTCCTTTTGGATTGTTTATTGCTGTTGTATAGAAGCACAACTGACTTTTTTTATGCATTTATTTTGAACCCAGCAACTTTGCTGAATTTGTTTATTAGCTCTAGTAGCTTTTGTGTATCCTATGGGTTTTCTGTATATAGAATCATGTCATCTACATTCTGCTTAATTAGAAAAAGTTTTTTCTTCTTCATTTCCAATTTAGATGACTTTTACTTACTTTTCTTGCCTAATTGCTCTGGATAGCGTTTTTATTGCAATGTTGAATAACAGTGGGTAAAATGAGTATTATTGCTTTGTTCCTAAGCTTAGGGGGAAAAGTTTCAAATTTTCACTATTGAGTATAAAAAACTGGGTTTCCATAAATGTTCTTTATTACACTACAGAAGTTCCCATCTATTCCTAGTTTGCTGAGTGTTTTATTCAGGAAAGTGTGCTGAATTTTGTCAAATGCTTTTTCTGTAACAACTGGGGTAATCATGTGTTTTATTTTTCCCTTAGTTACAGTAATATATAGTATCTCATTAATTGAATTTCTATTTTGAACCACTATTTTATTCTTTTGATAAATCCCACTTTTGGGCATGGGTGTAATCCTTTAAATGTGCTGTTTAATTCAGTTTGCTCTTATGTTTGCTGACAAAATTCATAAGGGATATTGACATGTTGTTTTCTTTTCAAGTGATGTTTATGTCTGGCTTTGGTATCAGGGTAATTCTGCCTCATAGGATGTGTTAGGACATGTTTCCTCCTCTTAAGTTTTTTTTGTAAGAGTTTGACTAGAATTGGTGTTAACTCTTCTTTAAATGTTTGGGAGAATTCACTATTGAAGCCATTTAGTCCTGGACTTTTCTTTTTTGAGAAGTTTAATTACTTACCCAATATCTTTACTTGTTACAAGTATGTTGAGAAGTTCTATTTCCTCCTGAGTCAGGGTGGGTAACTTGGTAACTTGTATGTTTCTAGGAATGTGTCCATTTCATTTCAGTTATCTAAATATGTTGGCACACAACCTGTTCACAGTAGTCTCTCATAATTCTTCTAGTGTCTGTAAAGTCAGTAATAATGCCTTTGCTTTCTTTTCTGATTTGAGTTCTTTGTATATTTTTCTTGCTTTCTCTTTCTGATAGTTTATTATTAGTGTAGATAAATGCAATAAAATTCTGCATATAAATTTTATATCCTGCAAATTTACTGAATTAATTTATTGTTCTACTAGGTTTTTGGTGGAGTCTTTAAGGTTTTCTATAAATAGTACCAGATCATCTTCAAATAGTGATAGTTTTACTTCTTCCTTTTCAATTTGGATACCTTTTATTTCTTTCTCTTATCTTATTGCTGTAACTAGGACTTCCAATACTGTGTTAAATAGAAGTGTCAAGAGTGGGGGGTCTTTGTCTTCTTCCTGATCTTAGAGGAAAAGGTTTCAGCTCTTCACTAAGTATGATGTTAGCTGTGAATTTGTCATAAATGGGTTTTATTATATTGAGATATGTTCCCTCTATGCTAACTTTATTGAGAGTTTTTCAAGAATAAATGTTGAATTCTGTCAAATGTTTTTCCTTCATGTATTGAGATGATCATGTGATTTTATCCTTCCTTTTGTTAATGATATGTATCACATTGATTGATTTATGGATATTAAACTATCCTTGCATCCCTGGAATAAATCCCATTTGATCATGGTGTATGATCTTTTGTATATATTGTTGAATTCACTTTGCTAATATTTTGTTGAGGTCTTTCATCTATATTCATCAGAGATATTGATCTGTAATTTTCTTTTTTTGTATTATCTTTGTCTGATTTTGGTATGAGGATGATGGTGCCTTCATAGAATGAATCTGGGGGTGTTCCCTCCTCTTCAGTTTTTTGGAATAGTTTGAGAAGGATAGGTATCAACTCTTTCTATGTTTGGTAGAATTCCCCTGTAAAGCCATCTGGTCATGAACTTTTGTTTGTTGGGAGTTTTTTGATTACTGATTCAATTTCATTACCAGTAATTAATCTGTTCAGATTTTCTTTTTCTTCCTAATTCTGTCTTGGAAGATTGTATGTTCCTAGGAATTCATCCATTTCTTCTAGGTTGTCCAATTTGTTAGCAAGTGATTGTTTGTAATATTCCCTTATGACTCTTTATATGGTATTTCTGTGATATTGGTTGTAATTCCTATTTTATTTCTAATTTTATTTATTTGGACACTTTCTTTCTTGAGGAGTCTGACAAGGGTTTATCAAGTTTGTTTATCTTTTAAAACTGGCTCTTAGTTTTATTAATATTTTCTATTTTTTTGGAGGGGGGTCTCTATTTTATATATTTCTGCTCTGATGTTTATTATTTCCTTCCTTCTACTAATTCTGGGCTTTGTTTATTTTTCTTTTTCTATTGTCT
The DNA here is from genome assembly GCF_028023285.1 of Balaenoptera ricei. Lineage (NCBI taxonomy): Eukaryota > Metazoa > Chordata > Mammalia > Artiodactyla > Balaenopteridae > Balaenoptera > Balaenoptera ricei. Next base: position 86,764,146 of record NC_082643.1, read on the forward strand.
TTATATGTAAAGTTAGGTTGTTTATTTAAGATTTTTCTTTTTCCTTTTTTTTTTTTGAAGTAAGCCTGTATTGCTATAAACTTTCCTATTAGAACTTCTTTTGCTGAATCCCATAGAATTTTGAAAGTTTTATTTATATTTGTATTTGTATCATGGTGTTTTTTAAAATTTCCTCTGATATCTTTGTTGATCCACTGGGGTTTTTTTGTTCTTTTTAAAAAAATTTTTAGTAACATGTTGTTTAATCTCCATGTGTTTGTGGTTTTTCCAGTTTTCTTCCTGTAATTGATTTCTACTTTCATATTTTTGTGGTTGGAAAATATGTTTCATATTACTTTAATTTTCCTAAATTTATTGAGACCTGTTTTGTGGCCTAGCATATACTCTATTTTGGATAAATGTTCATGTGCACTTAAGAAGAATCTGTATTCTGATGTTTTAAATACAGTGTTCTATAGATATGTATTAAGCCTGTCTGGTCTAGTATGTCATTTAAGGCCCCTGTTTCTTATAATGTTTTTTTTTTTAAATTAATTAATTTATTTTTTATTTTTGGCTGTGTTGGGTCTTCGTTTCTGTGTGAGGGCTTTCTCTAGTTGCGGCAAGCGGGGGCCACTCTTCATCGCAGTGCACAAGCCTCTCACTATTGCGGCCTCTCTTGTTGCGGAGCACAGGCTCCAGACACGCAGGCTCAGTAGTTGTGGCTCATGGGCCTAGTTGCTCCGCGGCATGTGGGATCTTCCCAGACCAGGGCTCGAACCCGTGTCCCCTGCATTTGCAGGCAGATTCTCAACCACTGCACCACCGGGGAAGCCCAAGGCCCCTGTTTCTTTACTGACTCTCTGTCAGGATGACCTACTCATTAATGCAGTGGGGTATTAAAGTCCCTTACTGCCATTGTGTTATTGTCAATTTCTTCCTTTATGTCTGTTCATATTTGCTTTATATATTTATGTGCTTCTATGTTAGGTACATTTTTTTTTTTTTTGTTAGGTACATTTTTGTTTACAAATGATATCATCTTTTTCAACTGACCCTTTTATCATTACGTAATGTCCTTATTTGTCATGTGTTATAGACTATTTTAAGTCTATTTTATCTAAAATGAGTATTGATATCCCAGCTTTTTTTCTTTCCATTTGCATGCAATATCTTTTTTCATTCTTCACTTTTATTCTCTGTGTGTCTTTATTTCTAAAGTGAATCTCTTGTGGCTACATATAGATGGGTCTTGTTTTTTTCTTCTTTCAGCTACCATATATTTTTTGATTGAAGCATTTAGTCCATTTATATTTAAAGTGATTATTGACAGGTATGTACTTATTTCTTCTTTGTTTTCTGGTTGTTTTTTATAGTTCTTTTCTGTAGTTTTCTCCTCTGTTAGTCTAATCTCTTGCAGTTTGATGATTTTTTCTAGTGTTATGTTTGAGCTCCTTCCTTTTTCTTTTGTTTTGGGTATCTGTTGTAAGTTTTTGGTTTGTGGTCACCATGAGGTAGGTGTGTGTATGTGTGTGTATTTGTATCACTTTACTAGTGATATTTTTCCTTTCATATATTTTTTATATCTTTTAGTTATCTTTTCTTTCTCACTTTAACATTTCTTTTAAGGCTGGTTTTTAACTATTATAGTATTTCCTTGTCTGGGAAAGTCTTCTTCAGTTCTGAATGATAACCTTGCCAGGTAGAGAATGTTTCGCTGTAGGTTTTTTGCCTTTTAGCACTTTATCATGCCACTCTCTTCTGGACTGCAAAGTTTCAGCTGAAAAATCAGCTGATAGCCTTATGGGGGCTTCCTTACATGTGACTCTTTGTTTTGTTTTGTTATTGCTGCCTTTAAAACTTTTGCTTTATCTTGAACTTTTGCCATTTTAATTATGAGGTATGGTTCTCTTTGAGTTCATCTTGTTTAGGTCTCTGTGCTTCCTGGACTTGGGTATCTCTTTCCTTCCACAGGTTAGGGATATTTTCAGCCATTATTTTATCAAATACATTTGCTGCCCTTTTCTCTTTCTCTCTTCTCCTTCTCAGACCCCTATAATGCAAATGTTAGTATGCTTGACATTGTTCCAGAGGTCCCTTAAACTATTCTTATTTATTTATTTTTTCCTTTTTGCTGTTCTGATTGGGTGATTCCCACTATTCTTTCTTCCAGGTCTTCTGTGAATTTTTTGTTTATAACACTTAATCTGCTGTTGATTTACTCTAGTGTATTTTTTTTTCATATCAGTTATTTTATTCTTCAGCTCTGATTGGTTCCTTTTTATATTTTCTAATTCTTACTTGAAATTCTCATTGTGTTACTCTATTCTTTTCATGCATTTGATGAGCATTTTTATGACAGTTGTTTTGAACTGTTTATCAGGTAAATTACTTATCCTGTTTCATTAGATTTTATTTTCTTGTGTGTTTTTTTTTAACATCTTTATTGGAGTATAATTGCTTTACAATGGTATGTTAGTTTCTGTTTTATAACAAAGTGAATCAGTTATACATAAACATATGTCCCCATACCTCTTCCCTCTTGCATCTCCCTCCCTCCCACCCTCCCTATCCCACCCCTCTAGGTGGTCACAAAGCACCGAGCTGATCTCCCAGTGCTATGCAGCTGCTTCCCACTAGCTATCTATTTTACATTTGGTAGTGTATATATGAACATGCCACTCTCTCACTTTGTCCCAGCTTACCCTTCCCCCTCCCAGGATCCTCAAGTCCATTCTCTAGTAGGTCTGTGTCTCTATTCTCGTCTTGCCCCTAGGTTCTTCATGACCATTTTTTTTTTTTTTTTTTGGATTCCATATATATTTGTTAGCATACGGTATTTGTTTTTCTCTTTCTGACTTATTTCACTCTGTATGACAGACTCTAGGTCCATCCACCTCACTACAAATAACTCAATTTCATTTCCTTTTATGGCTGAGTAATATTCCATTGCATATATGTGCCACATCTTCTTTATCCATTCATCTGTTGATGGACACTTAGGTGGCTTCCATGTCCTGGCTATTGTAAATAGAGCTGCAGTGAACATTTCGGTACATGTCTCTTTTTGAACTATGGTTTTCTCAGGGTATATGACCAGTAGTGGGATTGCTGGGTCGTATGGTAGCCCTATTTTGAGTTTTTTAAGGAACCTCCATACTGTTCTCCATAGTGGCTGTATCAATTTACATTCCCAGTAAAAGCGCAGGGGGGTTCTCTTTCTCCACACCCTCTCTAGCATTTATTGTTTGTAGATTTTTTGATGATGGCCATAATGACCGGTGGGAGATGATATCTAATTGGAGTTTTGATTTGCATTTCTCTAATTATCAATGATGCTGAGCATTCTTTCATGTGTTTGTTGTCAATCTGTATCTTCTTTGGAGAAATGTCTATTTAGGTCTTCTGCCCATTTTTGGATTGGGTTGTTTGTTTTTTTGATATTGAGCTGCATGAGCTTCTTATAAATTTTGGAGATTGATCCTTTGTCAGTTGCTTCATTTGCAAATATTTTCTCCCATTCTGAGGGTTGTCTTTTGGTCTTGTTTATGGTTTCCTTTGCTGTGCAAAAGCTTTTACATTTCATTAGGTCCCATTTGTTTATTTGTGTTTTTATTTCCATTTCTCTAAGAGGTGGGTAAAAAAGGATCTTGCTGTGATTTATGTCATAGAGTGTTCTCCCTATGTTTTCCTCCAAGAGTTTGATAGTGTCTGGCCTTACATTTAGGTCTTTAATCCATTTTGTGTTTATTTTTGTGTATGGTGTTACGGAGTGTCCTAATTTCACTCTTTTACATGTAGCTGTCCAGTTTTCCCAGCACCACTTATTGAAGAGGCTGCCTTTTCTCCACTGTATATTCTTGTCTCCTTTATTAAAGATAAGGTGACAATATGTGCCTGAGTTTATCTCTGGGCTTTCTATACTGTTCCATTGATCTGTATTTCTGTTTCTTTGCTAGTACCATACTGTCTTGATTACTGTAGTTTTGTAGTATAGTCTGAAGTCAGGGAGCCTGATTCCTCCAGCTCCCTTTTTCTTTCGCAAGATTGCTTTGGCTATTCGGGGTCTTTTGTGTTTCCATACAAATTGTGCAATTTTTTGTTCTGATTCTGTGAAAAATGCCAATGGTAGTTTGATAGGGATTGCACTGAATCTGTAGATTGCTTTGGGGAATAGAGTCATTTTCATGATGTTGATTCTTCCAATCCAAGAACATGGTATATCTCTCCATCTATTTGTATCATCCTCAGTTTCTTTCCTCCGTGTCTTATAATTTTCTGCATACAGGACTTTTATCTCCTTAGGTAAGTTTATTCCTAGATATTTTATTCTTTTTGTTGCAATGGTAAATGGAAGTGTTTTCTTAATTTCACTTTCAGATTTTTCATCATTAGTGTATAGGAATGCAAGAGATTTCTGTGCATTAATTTTGTATCCTGCTACTTTACCAAATTCATTGACTAGCTCTAGTAGTTTTCTGGTAGCCTCTTTAGGATTCTCTATGTATAGCATCATGTCATCTGCAAACAGTGACAGCTTTACTTCTTCTTTTCCAATTTGGATTCCTTTTATTTCTTTTCCTTCTCTGATTGCTGTGGCTAAAACTTCCAAAACTATGTTGAATAATAGTGATGAGAGTGGAGAACCTTGTCTTGTTCCTGATCTTAGTGGAAATGATTTCGGTTTTTCACCATTGAGAATGATGTTGGCTGTGGGTTTGTCATATATGGCCTTTATTATGTTGAGGTAACTTCCCTCTATGCCTACTTTCTGGACGGTTTTTATCATAAATGGGCGTTGAATCTTGTCAAAAGCTTTTTCTGCATCTATTGTGATTATCATATGGTTTTTCTCCTTCAGTTTGTTAATATGGTGTATCACATTGATTGATTTGCGTATATTGAAGAATCCTTGCATTCCTGGGATAAACCCCACTTGATCATGGTGTATGATACTTTTAATGTGCTGTTGGATTCTGTGCTGTTGCTAGTATTTGTTTGAGGATTTTGGCATCTGTGTTCATCAGTGATATTGGCCTGTAGTATTCTTGCTTTGTGACATCTTTGTCTGGTTTTGGCATCAGAGTGGTGGTGGCCTCGTAGAATGAGTTTGGGAGTGTTCCTCCCTCTTCTATATTTTGGAAGAGTTTGAGAAGGATAGGTGTTAGCTCTTCTGTAAATGTTTGATAGAATTCGCCTGTGAAGCCATCTGGTCCTGGGCTTTTGTTTGTTGGAAGACTTTTAATCACAGTTTCAATTTCAGAGCTTGTGATTGGTCTGTTCATATTTTCTATTTCTTCCTGGTTCAGTCTTGGAAGGTTGTGCATTTCTAAGAATTTGTCTGTTTATTCCAGGTTGTCCATTTTATTGGCATATAGTTGCTTGCAGTAATCTCTCATGATCCTTTGTATATCTGCAGTGTCAGTTGTTACTTCTCCTTTTTCATTTCTAATTCAGTTGATTTGATTCTTGCCCCTTTTTATCTTGATGAGTCTGGCTAATGGTTTATCAATTTTGTTTATCTTCTCAAAGAACCAGCTTTTAGTTTTATTGATCTTTGCTATCGTTTCCTTCATTTCTTTTTCATTTTCTTCTCATCTGATCTTTATGATTTCTTTCCTTCTGCTGGCTTTGGGGTTTTTTTGTTCTTCTTTCTCTAACTGCTTTAGGTGTAAGGTTAGGTTGTTTATTTGAGATGTTTCTTGTTTCTTAAGGTAGGATTGTATTGCTATAAACTTCCCACTTAGAACTGCTTTTGCTGCATCCAATAGGTTTTGGTTCGTCATGTTTTCATTGTCATTTGTTTCTAGGTATTTTTTGATTTCCTCTTTGATTTCTTCAGTGATCTCTTGGTTATTAAGTAGTGTGTTGTTTAGCCTCCATGTGTTTGTATTTTTACAGATTTTTTCCTGAAATTGATATGAAATCTCATAGTGTTGTGGTTGGAAATGATACTTGATATGATTTCAATTTTCTTAAACTTACGAAGGCTTGATTTGTGACCCAAGATATGATCTATCCTGGAGAATGTTATGTGAGCAGTTGAGAAGAATGTGTATTCTGTTGTTTTTGGATGGAATGTCCTATAAATATCAATTAAGTGCATCTTGTTTAATGTATCATTTAAAGCTTGTGTTTCCTTATTTATTTCATTTTGGATGATCTGTCCATTGGTGACAGTGGGGTGTTAAATTCCCCTACTATGATTTTTTTCCTGTTGATTTTCCCTTTTATGGCTGTTAGTATTGGCCTTATGTATTGAGCCACTTGTATGTTGGGTGCATAAATATTTAAAATTGTTATATCTTCTTGGTTTGATCCCTTGATCATTATGTAGTGTCCTTCTTTGTGTCTTTGTCTTAAAGTCTTTGTCTGATATGAGAATTGCTACTCCAGCTTTCTTTTGATTTCCATTTGCATGGAATATCTTTTTCCATCCCCTCGCTTTCAGTCTGTATGTGTCCCTAGGTCCAAAGTGGGTCTCTTGTAGACAGCTTATATACAGGTCTTGTTTTTGTATCCATTCAGCCAATCTATGTCTTTTGGTTGGAGCATTTAATCCATTTACGTATAAGGTAATTATCAATATGTATGTTCTATTTCCATTCTCTTAATTGTTTTGGGTTTGTTATTGTAGGTCTTTTCCTTCTCTTGTGTTTCCTGCCTAGAGAAGTTCCTTTAGCACTTGTTGTAATGCTGGTTTGGTGGTGCTGAACTCTCTTAGTTTTGCTTGTCTGTAAAGGTTTTTATTTCTCCGTCAAATCTGAATGAGATCCTTACTGGGTAGAGTAATCTTGGTTGTAGGTTCTTCTCCTTCATCACTTTAAATATGCCCTGCCACTCCCTTCTGGCTTGCAGAGTTTCTGCAGAAATATCAGCTGTTAACCTTATGGGGATTCATTTGTGTGTTATTTGTTGTTTTTCCCTTGCTGCTTTTAATATTTTTTCTTTGTATTTCATTTTTGATACTTTGTTTAATATGTGTCTTGGTGTGTTTCTCCTTGCTTTATCCTGTATGGGACTGCATGTGCTTCCTGGACTTGATTAATTGTTTCATTTCCCATATTAGGGAAATTTTCAAGTATAATGTCTTCAAATATTTTCTCAGTCCCTTTCTTTTTCTCTTCTTCTTCTGGGACCCCTATAATTCAAATGTTGGTGCATTTAGTATTGTCCCAGAGGTCTCTGAGACTGTCCTCAATTATTTTCATTCTTTTTTTTTTTTTCTGCTCTGCAGTAGTTATTTCCACTATTTTATCTTCCAGGTAACTTATCCGTTCTTCTGCCTCAGTTATTCTGCTATTGATACCTTCCAGAGAATTTTTAATTTCATTTATTGTGTTGCTCATCACTGTTTGTTTGCTCTTTAGTTCTTCTAGGTCCTTGTTAAATGTTTTTTGTATTATCTCCATTCTATTTCCAAGATTTTGGATCATCTTTACTATCATTATTCTGAATTCTTTTTCAGGTAGACTGCCTATTCCCTCTTCATTCGTTTGGTCTGGTGTGTTTTTGCCTTGCTCCTTCATCTGCTGTGTGTTTCTCTGTCTTCTCATTTTGCTTAATTTACTTTGCTGGGGTCTCCTTTTCACAGGCTGCAGGTTCATAATTCCCATTGTTTTTGGTGTCTGCCCCCAGTGGGTGAGGTTGGTTCAGTGGGTTGTGTAGGCTTCCTCGTGGAGGGGACTTGTGCCTGTGTTCTGGTGGATGAGGCTGGATCTTGTCTTTCTGGTGGGCAGATCCACGTCTGGTGGGGATGGGGCTTAAGCCAGAGGGGCCAGAGCCAGAGTCCACTGTGAGCTGGGGCTTCTCCCAGGGCATGCTGGAAGCCACCATGTCTTGCTCTTTTTATCTTTCTTTCTGAGATTTCTGTAATTCACATGATGGTACACTTGGTAGTGTTCCATGGGTACCTTAGAGCCTGTTGATTCGTTTTTCTTTCTGCTACTCAGACTATTAATTTCAATTGTCCTTTATTTAAGTTCTCTGCTTCTGTTTTCTGCCTGCTTAAGTCGGTTTTTTAATTCTATCAGTGAAATTTTTATTTAAACTGTTTTTTCAGCTCTAGAATTTCTATTTGGTTTCTTTCTATAGTGTCTATTTTATACATTCCATAGCTTCCCATTCATTGGTCTCCTGATTTTCTTGACTTCTTTGTCCATGGTTTCCTTCAGATCTTTGAACACATTTAAACTGTTAGTTTAAAGTCTTTGTCTACTAAGTCCAATGTCTGGGCTTCTTCATGGAGAGTTACTACCAATTTCTTTTTGTTTTATGACTTGGCCTTATTTTCATATTTCTTTGTATACTTTGTAATCTCTTTGTTGAGAACTGGACATTTTGAATATTGTACTGAGGCATCCCCTCCTCTCACCTGGGATCACTGCTCTTACCTGATGTAGGCTGCAGTCATCAGTATGTTCAGTGACTTTTCTAAACTGTAATTTCCTTAAATGCCTCATTCTAATAAAAAGGGGGAAAAAATCTATATCTTTAAATTTCATCTCACCAATGGCCCATGTGCCTAAAATCAAGGGCCTACCTCTGTGTTAGCCCCTTAGCAGTCAATAACATCAATCACAAAGGAAAAACACAGTTTTGGAGAAGAAGATTCCTGTTTCCCTCCCTAGACCCAGGAAATCACACCAGGATTGTGGCCTGATGTAACCACAGGGATTGAGATGGGGGATGAGGAATAATAGTTACAAAAGGAAACTCAAAATTCACTTAAACATATGAGTTTTTCTTCATCAAGCACTTCCCTTAATGCTGCAAGTATCTAGCATTCTAAAATAGTTGTGTCAGACAGTTTTTGCTAGCTCAGTAGTTGTCAAGCAACACTTGGAGCTTGCTAATTTGCCGTCTTCTGTGATGTCTAGATGTCATGTAATGTTCATATTGAACTACTCCCTTTTAGAGATAATTTGGGAAATATATATATATATATATTTTTAATGTCACTTTGGTTTTAATTCATTTCTAAATTGAAACTAGGGGTCTTGAATATTGGATTTGAAACTCAGAGTAAATGCTATTCCAGCTATATGAGATAAGATTGACAACAGGATCAGAAGAAAATGGTTTCTTCTCATCTCTCTAGTTATTTCTAGGCAAACAATCTAGTAGAGTACATATGACTTTATTTAAGACAAGATTGTTTCATTGTGAATAGGGAAGCTGGGGCATCAGGCAGCAGAATGAGTCAGTATCGACTTCTTAATTTACTGCACCAGAGAAAGATATTAATCATAAGACACTTGAGATTTCAAAATATCTGGTGGTATTTAAAGTGAGATTTAGCAATTCAGGCAGTCAGGAATTTGTATTCTTTTTCTATTTAATAATATAAAACTTAATAGGAAATCCCTGCTTGATAGGATGAATGTGGTTAATGCAGAACCCCTTTTATATCATGGTTAGACATGCATTCATCTCTCCTGACAAGAAATCTATATTAATGTCTTCACTTCTATAATAGAATTTACATATGTTTCTGTCAACTAAGCTACAAAAGCCTCATACATTTTCTTTTACAATCATTGTTTGATTTGAGATACTATGATTTTTTTATTGCTATTGTGGGAAGAATTAACTCAAATATTTTGTGAATATTTGATATCTGACATATTCTCTAAGAGGAAGTAGATTATTAGGAGGAAAACTTTATTTTGGTTTATGTTGATATTATTTCTCTTCAGTATTACATGTATATTGTGTATGTTTACACACACACACACACACACACACACTCCTATGTATAGTCTGAATTACCTTTTGACTAATATCAACATTTACTATCTCGATTGCAGACAAAAATGGAGACTAAGCAGGGCTGGGTTACCGTGAGGTGAGTAAGGTGGGTAGGAACTTACCTCGGGGGCAATATTTAAGGATGCATCCCCAAAATTCAGTAATCAAGATAAATATTATTTAATGCATATTTTAAAATGAAAGTTAATGCAAATAAGTAATGATGAACAAAATATCAAAATTTTAGATTCAGGCAGGATCAGCAACTATAACTAGATAAACCCTATTTGAGCCTGAGGCAAATAGAACATTCAGTGATATTGCATTAAAATATTTACCTCAATTACTGAATATTTTTGTTTCTTCTTTAAATTTTATGCCCAAGGCAAGTGCCTCACTCTCCTTATATTAGTATTTCTGAATCTAAATTCTTATTCTCCAGGCAAACTTTGGATATCTAAGCCATAAAGTAGCAAAATAAATCTTTTGTTTACTCAGTCAGATTTTATACTTTTGACTTTATCTTTTCTAGCAATTGATGTTGTTGAATGCTATAATTTAGTTTCTGAAGTATATTTTATTAATGTTAGTAGGAATTTTAATATGGACAACAGAACCAGGAACCTAGAAACACAATCAATGCTCTCAGGGTGTGACTCTATATGAAAGGACAAATAAAATGGTATACCATCTGAGAAAACTTTAAATGCTCTTGAGAAGCAGGCAGTAAAGAGAATCTGGAGTCACTAAGCCAGAGGATGCAATAAATGAGAAAAACACCAGAATCTGAATTGTTTCTTCTCCCATAATTTCTTGTGAACTTTTGATCTATGTCATAGTCTCTGACTTTGTCTTTGTCTCTGTTTATCATTCATTCTTTCTCTCTCTCCCTCTCTCCAACACACACACACACTCACAAATACACAGAGAATACTGAGCAGTTACCTGTCCAAAGATGTTCAAAAATATGACAAACCACATCTATTAATCACCAAAATAGGTAAATGATCTGAGAGACCAGACAGAGAAACTTTCCTGGAAAATATTATATATTAATCCATCTATACATCCATCCTTCCATCTATTTCTTCTACAAACAAACATAATTTGGCATTTGTACAAGCCATACTCTGTAGGTATGAAAAATCAAGCAACATGCGACAGGAAGTTAAAACGTAATATCTGAGGCCACCTGAACAAAATATGAATGATATACCATATTGAAAGATGTAGAGAAATACAGAATAACCAACATTACTTCGGAAAATAGTGTTCTGCCTGGATACCAAAAGGTTAAAGACAAAAATAACTATGCACAAATATTGTACTCTAGTTAATAGGTTTGTTTCTCAGATGGCATCAATTCTGAAATTGTGTATACTAGCATAGTGCAAATAAGTAAATACATTGTAAATCATTAGAGCCAGGCTTTTCACTTTCTTAGAATGAACTCTGTGGTATTTGATTAGAATTAAACATAGGCTATAAACTCAGCGTATGTATAGATATAGATATAAATCTATCTATCCATTTATCCAGATACAGAAATAAGTATTTATATTTTACAAGCTCTATCCATTCAGAAGGCCTAAGAGCAAGGACACTTTGTTAGGTATGTTTCTAAATACAAGATATGGATTTATAAATATCGTTGTCCAATAAAAGGAACAAGGCCTTGCTGAAGAAATTATTGATTCCAGAACTGCAGCATAGGAAATACAAATGAGTCTGGAGAAGAATTGTGTGGAGCCAGAGAGTAAGAAAGTGCTCACAAAAGGAGGGGAACATGTCAAAAGGTTGTAGGAAGCAGTCTGAAATAGTTCTTAATGTTCAAAGCTAGAACATTTAGAAGAATATGGTAAGTAATGATAATTTAGAATTAGAAACCATGGAATAAGATAAATATCCATGTGCACCTAATAATATAAACTTATAATTGAATACATAAATAAGTGAAAGAGAAGGGATAGCTCTTCTTTACAGAAAAGCTACAATTCATAAATGTAGGAAAAATGGAGAAAAAAGTCACCACTAGAACAATACAGGAAAAACTGTTGTAGACAGGATCCATAAATAGATATTAAAAGAGGTGGACCAAATTTTGAAGAGGAGCAGGATATTTGCATAGTCTCCAAGTAATGTATCCTAAGATATTTATTAATTAAGAGAAAAAATGAGTAACTTTATAATGGAGAAACCCAGCAGATACCATCTTTACCAAATAATTAAGGTTAATGCCATCAGTAGTAACACATGCTGACATCATGTTTCCCCTCTTACGATACACTGAGAAAAACACAGCATTACTTCTGTGATATCCTTGCCACAAAATATACAACATCAACCTAGTAATGAGAAAATGTCAGACAATCTAAAATTAGATTTGCTTTGGACCATCTTTCCTGAAATTAGTTACAATTTTTGCTCTTCTCATTTCAATCCGGTTTCTATTTATATGTCAGCTTTTCTGAAGGATCTTCCCAATGTTTCTGACCTATAATAGCACCCCCAATGCTCTTTCCCTCTAGCTTCCTTTACTTTTTACTATAACACCCATTACCACTCCACTGTATAGTACCTATTAGTTTATTTAATTCTACTCTCCCTTATTATAATGTAAGTTCCTCAAGGGCAAGGACTTGGTTTTATTTATTTATTTATTTATTTATTTAAAAAACTTATTTACTTATTTATTTATTTATTTATTTATTTATTTATTTATTTATTTATGGCTGCGTTCTGTCTTTGTTGCTGTGCATGGGCTTTCTCTAGTTGTGGTGAGTGGGATCTACCCTTTGTTGCAGTGTGCGGGCTTCTCACTGCGGTGGCGTCTCTTGTTGTGGAACATGGGCTCTAGTAGTGCGGGCTTCAGTAGCTGTGGCATGCAGGCTTAGTTGCTCCGCAGCATGTGGGATCTTCCCTGACCAGAGCTCGAAGCGGCAGGCGGATTCTTAACCACTGCACCACCAGGGAAGTCCAAGGACTTGGTTTTATACATGAGTGTTTGTTCAGAGCAAAGTAGGTGCCTATAGGCTCAATTATTTTTTGGAATGAGTGATTAAACAAAAGTTGTGTTTTCACATTCAAAAAGTGGCTAGGAATAAAACCTTTGAGCTAGCTCACTTTTTCCAGGCTTTTTCCATTGTTTTCTGGTATTAATTTTGCAGAGGCCATTCTGACCTTTACTCATGTGACTACTATCCATCAGCCACTTTGTGCCAGTCACTCTGGCTACTGTCCTAGCCAATATATTGTACGTGTTGACCACTGGACTGGAATATTCTTCCTCTTGTCTTTGCCTAAATAAATCCTACTTTTCCTTCAGGTACCAGTTTAAACATCACTTCCTTAGGAAAGTCAAGTCATCTGTGATCCTGTGTTTAGACCCTATGACACAGGCTATTTTACTGTTCTTTATTGTTATAGTCACCTTTTTCCTTGCTATGTTCCCTGAGATGAGGAACCCCATCTTTTCGGTTGATACTTTATCTTAATCATCTAACTAAATGCTCAGTATGTAGGCAGCAATTAATTAATATTTATCAATTGTTCAATATTTGAAGGTAACATTTTTCTACATACGTGGTGTAAGGTTTTTAAGGTTTATATGTGTGTGTGTATATATATATATATATATATATATATATTTATATATATTGCTGTTACTTATCAATCAGTCAATCAATCAGTCTTCTGGGTTAGAGGATGTGCTTTAAAAACCCAAATGAAACAATAGACTTTTCAATGCAAGAACAGACTTTATGGCTGCTGTGAGGCTGGTATCAGGGGTGGTGGGCAGCATGGTGCTACAGAAAAAATTATTCTCACACTTGTTTAAATGGTAACTTTAGACTTTAGACTATTGCAGTAGGGGAGAGAGATGAGGCCCAATTCTAAATACAGCAAACACAAGTGTTGATTTATAGCCAAGGAGCAGAGTGAGGGGTCACCTGATGGAAAAATTCTAAGAGGAGACATCGAGGGTAGGGAGATTCTTGCTCAACTGACCTAACAGGATCCTTGCTAAAGACAGACAAAGACCTTAGACAGCCTCACATTGGACAGAATCACCAAATCTCCTCATGTGATTTCCAATAGACTGTTGGTTAAATGATCTTTAACTGGGCAATTAAATATGACTCAAGTCTGGAAAACAAAAGTGCCTTAGAGCCCTGGAAGCAATGATGAATCTGCAGGTTGACCTGTGATCCAAGTCAGGAATCAGAGACAATGACAAAAAAGGAGGAGAAAGAAGAGAAGGAGGAGGAAGTGGAGGATGAAGTCGAGGAGGAGAATCACAAACCTGGAAAGAATAAAATATCAATTTGAAATTATTAACATTGTTTGCAGATAAAGAGACCTTGTCTGAAGTAAGAAAGAATGAGGCCAACTTATGGACAGAAGCAGCAAGGGAGAAAGAAGGAGGAGCAGGTAAATATGGTGACAGAGGGTGAGGGACAGAGTGATATTGCATAACCAAGCAGATTATTGTTTTGAATTTCTGGACCGGCAATGCCTGAAATCACCTCCACCTCTGGACTTCCTGATTGTGTAAAACCAATAAATCTTCCATTTACCTACACTTGGGGCATGGAACTTTTTTTTTTAACATCTTTATTGGAGTATAATTGCTTTACAATGGTGTGTTAATTTCTGCTTTACAACAAAGTGAATCAGTTATACATATACATATGTCCCCATAACTCTACCCTCTTGCATCTCCCTCCCTCCCACCCTCCCCATCCCACCCCTCTACGTGGTCACAAAGCACCGAACTGATCTCCCTGTGCTATGCGGCTGCTTCCCACTAGCTATCTATTTTACTTTTGGTAGCGTATATATATCCATGCCACTCTCTTACTTTGTCCCAGCTTACCCTTCCCCCTCCCTGTATCCTCAAGTCCATTCTATAGTAGGTTTGCGTCTTTATTCTCGTCTTGCCCCTAGGTTCTTCATGACCATTTTTTTTTTTTTTTTAGATTCCATATATATGTGTTAGCATACGGTATTTGTTTTTCTCTTTGTGACTTATTTCACTCTATATGACAGACTCTAGGTCCATCCACCTCACTTCAAATAACTCAATTTTGTTTCTTTTTATGGCTGAGTAATATTCCATTGTATATATGTGCCACATCTTTTTTATCCATTCATCTGTCAATGGACAATTAGGTGGCTTCCGTGTCCTGGCTATTGTAAATAGAGCTGCAATGAACATTTTGGTACATGTCTCTTTTTGAATTATGGTTTCTCAGGGTATATGCCCAGTAGTGGGATTGCTGGGTCATATGGTAGTTCTATTTTGAGTTTTTTAAGAAACTTCAATACTGTTCTCCATAGTGGCTGTATCAATTTACATTCCCACCAACAGTGTAAGAGGATTCTCTTTTGTCCACACCCTCTCCAACATTTATTGTTTATAGATTTTTAGATGATGGCCATTCTGACTGGTGTGAGATGATATCTCATTGTAGTTTTGATTTGCATTTCTCTAATGATTAATGATGTTGAGCATCCTTTCATGTGTTTGTTGGCAATCTGTATATCTTCTTTGGAGAAATGTCTATTTAGGTCTTCTGCCTATTTTTGGATTGGGTTGTTGGTTTTTTTTTGATATTGAGCTGCATGAGCTGCTTGTAAATTTTGGAGATTAATCCTTTGTCAGTTGCTTCATTTGCAACTATTTTCTCCCATTTTTAGGGTTGTCTTTTCGTCTTGTTTATGGTTTCCTTTGTTGTGCAAAAGCTTTTAAGTTTCATTAGGTCCCATTTGTTTATTTGTGTTTTTATTTCCATTTCTCTAGGAGGTGGGTCAAAAAGGATCTTGCTGTGATTTATGTCATAGAGTGTTCTGCCTATGTTTTCCTCTAAGAGTTTGATAGTGTCTGGCCTTACATTTAGGTCTTTAATCCATTTTGAGTTTATTTTTGTGTATGGTGTTAGGGACTGTTCTAATTTCATTCTTTTACATGTAGCTGTCCAGTTTTCCCAGCACTACTTATTGAAGAGGCTGTCTTTTCTCCACTGTATATTCTTGTCTCCTTTATCAAAGATAAGGTGACCATATGTGCCTGAGTTTATCTCTGGGCTTTCTATCCTGTTTCATTGATCTATATTTCTGTTTCTTTGCCAGTACCATACTGTCTTGATTACTGTAGTTTTGTAGTATAGTCTGAAGTCAGGGAGCCTGATTCCTCCAGCTCCCTTTTTCTTTGTAAAGTTTGCTTTGGCTATCTGGGGTCTTTTGTGTTTCCATACAAATTGTAATTGTGTTTCCATACAAATTGTAAAAATTTTTTCTACATGTGAAAAATGCCATTGGTAGTTTGATAGGGGTTGCACTGAATCTGTAGATTGCTTTGGGTAGTATAGTCGTTTTCACAATGTTGATTCTTCCAATCCAAGAACATGGTATATCTCTCCATCTATTTGTATCATCTTTAATTTCTTTCATCAGTGTCTTATAATTTTCTGCATACAGGTCTTTTGTCTCCTTCGGTAGGTTTATTCCTAGATATTTTATTATTTTTGTCGCAATGGTAAATGGGAGTGTTTTCTTAATTTCACTTTCAGATTTTTCATCATTAGTGTATAGGAATGCAAGAGATTTCTGTGCATTAATTTTGTATCCTGCTACTTTACCAAATTCATTGATTAGCTCTAGGAGTTTTCTGGTAGCATCTTTAGGATTCTCTATGTATAGTATCATGTCATGTGCAAACAGTGACAGATTTAATTCTTCTTTTACGATTTGGATTCCTTTTATTGCTTTTTCTTCTCTGATTTCTGTGGCTAAAACTTCCAAAACTATGTTGAATAATAGTGGTTAGGGTGAGCAACCTTGTCTTGTTCCTGACCTTAGTGGAAATGATTTCAGTTTTTCACCATTGAGAATGATGTTGGCTGTGGGTTTCTCATATATGGCCTTTATTATGTTGAAGAAAGTTCCCTCTATGCCTACTTTCTGGAGGGTTTTTGTCATACATGGGTGTTGAATTTTGTCAAAAGCTTTCTCTGCATCTGTTGAGATGATTATATGATTTTATCCTTCAGTGTGTTAATATGGTGTATCACATTGATTGATTTGCGTATATTGAAGAATCCTTGCATTCCTGGGATAAACCCCACTTGACCATGGTGTATGATCCTTTTAATGTGCTATTGGATTCTGCTTGCTACTATTTGGTTGAGGATTTTTACATCTATGTTCATCAGTGATATTGGCCTGTAGTTTTCTTTCTTTGTGACATCTTTGTCTGGTTTTGGTGTCAGGATGATGGTGGCCTCGTAGAATGAGTTTGGGGGTATTCCTCCCTCTTCTATATTTTGGAAGAGTTTGAGAAGGATAGGTGTTAGCTCTTCTGTAAATGTTTGATAGAATTCGCCTGTGAAGCCATCTGGTCCTGGGCTTTTGTTTGTTGGAAGAGTTTTAATCACAGTTTCAATTTCAGTGCTTGTGATTGGTCTGTTCATATTTTCTATTTCTTCCTGGTTCAGTCTTGGAATGTTGTGCATTTCTAAGAATTTGTCCATTTCTTTCAGGTTGCCCAGTTTATTGGCATATAGTTGCTTGTAGTAATCTCTCATGATCCTTTGTATATCTGCAGTGTCAGTTTTTACTTTTACTTTTTCATTTCTAATTCTGTTGATTTGAGTCTTGTCCCTTTTTTTCTTGATAAGTCTGGCTAATGGTTTATCAATTTTGTTTATCTTCTCAAAGAACCAGCTTTTAGTTTTATTGATCTTTGCTATCATTTCCTTCATTTCTTTTTCATTTTCTTCTCATCTCATCTTTATGATTTCTTTCCTTCTGCTAACTTTGTGTTTTTTTTGTTCTTCTTTCTCTAATTGCTTTAGGTGTAAGCTTAGGTTGTTTATTTGAGATGTTTCTTGTTTCTAAAGGTAAGATTGTATTGCTATAAACTTCCCTTTTAGAACTGCTTTTGCTGTGTCCCATAGATTTTGGGTCATTGTGTTTTCATTGTCACATGTTTCTAGATGTTTTAAAATTTCCTCTTGATTTCTTCAGTGATCTCTTGGTTATTAAGTAGTGTGTTGTTTAACCTCCATGTGTTTGTATTTTTTTCACATTTTTTCCTGAAATTGATATCTAGTCTCATAGTGTTAGGTCAGAAAAGATACTTGATATGATTTCAATTTTCTTAAATTTACCAAAGCTTGATTTGTGACCCAAGATATGATCTATCCTGGAGAATGTTCCATGAGCACTTGAGATGAGACTGTAAACTGCTGTTTTTAGATGGAATGTCCTATAAATATCAATTAAATCCATCTTGTTTAATGTATCATTTAAAGCTTGTGTTTCCTTATTTATTTTCATTTTGGATGATCTGTCCATTGGTGAGAGTGGGGTGTTAAAGTCCTCTACTATGTTTGTGTTCTTGTTGATTTTCCCTTTTATGGCTGTTAGTGTTGGCCTTATGTATTGCGGCGCTCCTATATTGGGCACATAAATATTTAAAATTGTTATATCTTCTTCTTGGATTGATCCCTCCACCATTATGTAGTGTCCTTCTTTGTGTCCTGTATTAGTCTTTGTCTTAAAGTCTATTTTGTCTGATATGAGAATTGCTACTCCAGCTTTCTTTTTATTTCCGTTTTCATGGAATATCTTTTTCCATCCCCTCACTTTCCATCTGTATGTGTCTCTAGGTCTGAAGTGGGTCTCTTATAGACAGCTTATATATGGGTCTTGTTTTTGTATCCATTCAGGCAATCTGTGTCTTTTGGTTGGAGCATTTAATCCATTTATATTTAAGGTAATTATCGATATGTATGTTCCTATTACCATTTTTTTAAATTGTTTTGGGTTTCTTATTGTAGGTCTTTTCCTTCTCTTGTGTCTCCTGCCTAGAGAAGTTCCTTTAGCACTTGTTGTTAAGCTGTTTTGGTGGTGGTGAATTCTCTTAGCTTTTGCTTGTCTGTAAAGGTTTTAATTTCTCCGTCAAATCTGAATGAGATCTTTGCTAGGTAGAGTAATCTTGGTTGTAGATTTTTCTCCCTCATTACTGTAAATATGTCCTGCCACTCCCTTCTGGCTAGCAGAGTTTCTGCAGAAAGATCCGCTGTTAACCTTATGGGGAATCCCTTGTGTGTTATTTGTTGTTTTTCCCTTGTTGCTTTTAATATTTTTTCTTTGTATTTAATTTTTGATACTTTGATTAATATGTGTCTTGGTGTGTTTCTCCTTGGATTTATCCTGTATGGGACTCTCTGTGCATCCTGGACTTGATTAAGTATTTCCTATCCCATATTAGGGAAGTTTTCAACTATAATCTCTTCAAATATTTTCTCAGTCCCTTTTTTTTTCTCTTCTTTTTCTTGGACCCCTATAATTCGAATGTTGGTGTGTTTAATATTGTCCCAGAGGTCCGTGAGACTGTCCTCAATTCTTTTCATTCCTTTTTCTTTATTCTGCTCTGCAGTAGTTATTTGCACTATTTTATGTTCCAGGTCACTTATCCATTCTTCTGCTATTGGTCCCTTCTAGAGGATTTTTAATTTCTTTTATTGTGTTTTTCATCACCACTGTTTGTTTGCTCTTTTGTTCTTCTAGGTCCTTGTTAAACGTTTTTTGTATTATCTCCATTCTATTTCCAAGATTTTGGATCATCTTTACTATCATTATTCTGAATTCTTTTTCAGGTAGACTGCCTATTTCCTCTTCATTTATTAGGTCTGGCGGGTTTTTGCCTTGCTCTTTCATCTGCTGTTTGTTTCTCTGTCTTCTCACTTTGCTTAACTTACTGTGTTTGGGGTCTCCTTTTTGCAGGCTGCAGGTTCATAGTTCCGGTTGTTTTTGGTTTCTCTCCCCAGTGGCTAAGGTTGGTTCAGTGGGTTGTGTAGGCTTCCTGGTGGAGGGGACTAGTGCCTGTGTTCTGGTGGATGAGGCTGGATCTTGTCTTTCTGGTGGGCAGGTCCCTGTCTGGTGTTTTGTTTAGGGATGTCTATGGCCTTATTATGATTTTTGGCAGCCTCTCTGCTGCTGGATGGGGTTTTGTTCCTGTCTTGCTAGTTGTTTGGCATAGGGTGTCCAGCACTGTAGCTTGCTGGTTGTTGAGTGAAGCTGGGTCTTGGCGTTGAGATGGAGATCTCTGGGAGATTTTTGCCATTTGATATTACATGGAGCTGGGAGGTCTCTTGTGGACCAGTGTCCTGAACTTGGCCCTCCCACCTCAGAGGCACAGTCCTGATGCCTGGCTGGATCACCAAGAGCCTGTCATCCACATGGCTCGGAATAAAAGGGAGAAAAAAAAGAAAGAAAGAAAGAAGAAGATAAAATAAAGTAAAATAAATAAAAAGAAGTTATTAAAATAAAAAGTAATTATTAAGAAACAATTTTTAAAAAGGAAAAAAGGAAAAAAAAATGGACAGACAGAACCGTAGGACAAATGCTAAAAGCAAAGCTATAGAGACAAAATCACACACAGAAGCATACACATACACACTCACAAAGAGAGAAAAAGGGGAAAAAATATATATATATATCGTTGCTCCCAAAGTCCACCTCCTCAATTTGGGATGATTTGTTGTGTATTCAGGTATTCCACAGATGCAGGGTACATCAAGTTGATTGTGGAGATTTAATCTGCTGCTCCTGAGGCTGCTGGGAGAATTTTCCCTTTCTCTTCTTTATTCGCACATCTCCTGCGGTTCAGCTTTGGATTTGGACTTGCCTCTGTATGTAGGTCGCGTGAGGGCGTCTGTTCTTCGCTCAGACAGGACGGGGTTAACGGAGCATCTTCTTCGGGTGCTGTGGCTCACTCAGGCCGGGGGGAGGGAAGGGTACAGATGCGGGGTGAGCCTGCGGCGGCAGAGGCCGGCCTGACGTTTCAACACCCTGAGGCGCACCGTGTGTTCTCCCGTGGAAGTTGTCCCTGGATCACGGAACCCTGGCAGTGGCGGGCTGCACAGGCTCCCGGGAGGGGAGGTGTGGATAGTGACCTGTGCTTGCACACAGGCTTCTTGGTGTCTGCATCAGCAGCCTTAGCGTCCCATGCCCGTCTCTGGGGTTCGTGCTGAAAGCTGTGGTTCACGCCCGTCTCTGGAGCTCCTTTAAGCGGCTTTCCTAATCCCCTCTCCTTGCACACCAGGAAGCAAAGAGTCAAGAAAAAGCCTCTTGTCTCTTCAGCAGCTCCAGACTTTTTCCCGGACTCCCTCCTGGCTAGTTGTGGTGCACTAACCCCCTTCGGGCTGTGTTCACACAGCCAACCCCAGTCCTCTCCATGGGATCTGACTGAAGCTCGAGCCTCAGCTCCCAACCCCAACCCATCCCATTGGGTGAGCAGACAAGCCTCTCGGGCTGGTGAGTGCTGGTCAGCACTGATCCTCTGTGCGGGAATCTCTCTGCTTTGCCCTACGCACCCCTTTTGCTGCGCTCTCTTCTGTGTCTCTGAAGCTTTCCCCCTCCGCCACCTGCAGTCTCTGCCCACGAAGGGGCTTCCTACTGTGTGGAATCCTTTCCTCCTTCACAGCTCCCTCCCACTGGTGCAGGTCCCATCCCTATTCTTTTGTCTCTGTTTTTTCTTTTTTCTTTTGCCCTACCCAGGTATGTGGGAATTTCTTGCCTTTTGGGAGGTCTGAGGTCTTCTGCCAGCTTTCAGTAGGTGTTCTGTAGGAGTTGTTCCTGTAAATACAGTTGTTACTGTATTTCTGATGTAGTTGTGGGGAGGAAGGTGATCTCCACGCCTTACTCTTCTGCCATCTTTAAGCTCCTCCTCATTTTTTTTGTTAATGTTTAAATCTTTGATTCATCTCTCTTGCTTGGTGACATTTTTGTTTGAGGCATATGTCAGCTTCTTGAGGAGGATCCAGAAGGCCTGTCTGGTGATATGATTCTATACATATAAAATTCAGGATACTGCTAGTGTTAGAGGATCTTCTGCAGAAGCTGGGGTGGCCTTGGCTCACCGTGAGGATAGGGACACTGGCAGCAGATGTTCTGGGAAGTCCTCCTTGACGTGAGCCCTCCCAGAGTCCAGCATTAACCCCACCAAAGAGCCCCATGGGACGTAAGTTGACACTTTGGTCATTTGCAACTGAAACATGCAAGATTTAATAATTTGTAATAGAAAAAACAGCAGTGAATTCAGAATTAAAACATCTGGGTATACCTGGCTCTAATATTTATTACTTTTGTGATCATTGGCAAGTCACTTATTTATTCTGAATGTGAGTTTCCTTATCTCATGTGAGAAAGACACCCTACCTTTATAACACACAGGATTTGTTTTGGAGTCAAATGCAATAAAATTGGTTGAAATGTGATGATGAGCTTTGTTAGACCCAAAGCCTGTGTCCTTTCCACTGGGCTGCAGGGTGTATGTGGGTATTTACCTATGTACAAGGCTAATACTAATGAGGCTATCTAGTAGTACATCCACACTCCTTGTGTTACTGAACCAAACTTGTGTTGGCTTGCCCACGTGCAGCAAAGCCAGTCTACTGACCCTGGATGTGGTGAAGGAAAGTGCAGCATTTATTGCAGGGCACCAAAGAAGGAGTCCAGGTGGCTAGTGCTCAAAAGGCCCAAACTCCCTAATGGCTTCCAGGGAAAGATTTTTAAAGACAGGGTGAGGGAGAGGGGTTACTGGGTGCATGATCAGCTGTGGACATGCTTCTGATTGGTTGGTGGTGAGGTAATCAAGAGTCAACATCATCAACCTTCTGGTTCTAACTAATATGGCTACATGCTTGTGGGCAGCTATAGTTAACTTCTTCCACCTGGTGGGGGTTTCAGTATCTGTAAAACAGCACAAAGATATGTTTCAGAATATTATCTATAGCCCTTGAGGAGGGATTAAAGGTCCTTGACTTTGTTTAATGGCTAAACTATTATTATTTTGTCTTGCTTGACTGTTTTCCTTTCTTTCTGCATTTTGTCACTACTCTGATTATATTTACTCTTTGGAACCTGAGGACAGCCTAGGAGGCTAAAGTTTTTCTATAGACAAGAGCCAGGTGGAGAACATGGAAGGGGGAGGGTCTGTTCTGGGAAGGCCCCATAAGGTCCTGCTTATTGACACTTGTATTTAAAACTTTCTTTGCTTGGAAACTCTGTCTTTCTGCTCTCTAGTATTCAAAAGTACCATACTAGGTAGACAGTCTTTGTGCAAAGAAAATTATTAACACAGAATCTTTAACCCACAACCTGTTTTCCTGTTTCTTTCAAGGTTCCCCTAGTTTTCAGTATAGAAATTTGCAGGAAGCTAGATTCATCAATTCTAATTCTCTGTTAGTATTTGTTTGTGTTTATGTATTTGAGTTTCCCAGCAATATGATGCATGTAGCCTATTTAGTTGTTGAAGGTGCTATCTTGCAGAACAGAGGAGGTCAGGGATTTCTCAGAGCATGAACAAAATAGTGGAACTAATGAATTACACAACAGTTAGACTGCACATATTTCACATTAAGTGAATTATATTATTTGGTTAGCTCAGTCATACAGTTAGTCAATTCATTGCATTAATCATTATACTCAATGTCCTAATTGACTAGGGTGCTTAGGCAAAGGTCAAACTGGTTGTGCAGTCTAAACAATGTTTAAAGAACTATTTTTTCTCAAATTCCAGATATTTACAAATATAGCTGAAATTATACTGCTTTTTTAAAAATATGGAATGCTTCACAGATTTGCATGTCATCCTTGTGCAGGGGCCATGCTAATAATCTTCTCTGTATTGTTCCAGTTTTAGTATATGTGCTGCCAAAGTGAGCACTAAAGCTTTTTCTTTTCATGAAGAATTTGCGTCTAACCTAGCCCATGGAAAATGCCCTAATATCCTATTGATAAGGCACCTTTCCATGCACTGTTCCATGCATTTGAGAGAACAAATTGATAGTATTGGATGGATTTTGGTAATTAAATAAATTAATTTGTAACTTTTATAATGAAATATGAACTCTAAGGCTTCTCTCATAGACCTTTGTTTTTCTTTTTCATATATGCAGTAAACTCAAGGAAAATAAAGGCATTTTAGATAGAATGATGATAAATTCCAAAATATTTTTGTCATTGCTGTCTTCTCCTAATATCTCAGCAATCTTAGCCCTAAAGATATTAAGAAAGTGAAGCCACAGGTTTTAATAAAAGTAAATATCCTAGGGATAATCGACTATCACAAACATCATATCTTTTAACAGACAAAATTTCTTCATCTTTGTGCTTCCCTAAAAAATCACCTTGAAAATTATGACTTTCAGATATTTTCCTTTTTTCTCTTTTAAGAGAGAAAAACAACAAACACACAACTTTGTAGATAAGTACATTTTTAAGGTTTAGGAAAATATGTGCCAGCATTTCTCCCAGGGGACAGTAGCAAGACATATGGGAGTGTAGTAAGCATGGTGGAAAGAGAAGCACCTTTCATAATATTTATTGATAGTTTGTGGTATTATATTAATTAAAATCTGCATTAAATTATGGATTCTCCTTTAGGAAATGTCTTATTTCTTCCCATGTTTCTCTGCATATTTAATTAATAAGTTCTAATTTAGCATTTTCCTTCCATAATCTAAGAGGCCATTTTAAACACTCTTTTTATATATTCCTTCCTGGAATAGCATAGCCAGAAGAGAAACCTGGTATCTTAGACCTATAGGAAGTTTTAGAGATCATTTAGGTCACCTTTAATTTTTAATTGAAGTGTAAGCTAAGCCCCAGAGAGGTCTAATGAAGTGATCTTCACTAGTTAATAGCTGCAGCCATAAACACTCAAGCTTTTCCTTCTTCCCTGTCAAGTACCCTTTCCATTAAGTAATTTTAAGAAAAGCTGTTTAAAAGATTTCTTCAGGTATAGCTCAGGTAAATGTTAGGGCAAAGTTTTGTAACTCAATACAGTTTTAGACTCTGAGTAAGGAAGGGAAGCAATCAAATTGAATAAAATACTGAAAGAATAGTATAACTTTTTTCTTTCATAAACTTTTCCTTTTGTTAATAGGTCTGGGAAGATAAGGTTTAATACCTCTGTGTATGTTTGTGGTTATGTATTGACTCAATTTTTGGCTAACTGATAATGAAACCAAGGATGTTCCCTTGTTGACAAAATAGTATATTTTTTTTCTATTTAACTATTAGTCATGATAATTATTTCAGTAAATGTATACCACATTGCGGGGAGGGCAGGGAGTAAGAATGCATCTGTGAATTAAGGAAAAAAGAACTCAAAGTGTGGAATTAGAGACATTTTCCTGTTCGAGGGATAGTTATATTAACCTACTCATGTATACATTTGGAGATATCTATGGGTTACAATTGTATACATTTTCTATTACACCAAATTTTGAGTATGGATAACACACTACTTTCTCAAACAACAGTAGAATTAATTCCATACAGAAAACTGACTATTTCTTCTTGGTTTCTCTAACAGAATGCACTATTATGTACAGGATGGGATTTAATCCAGAGAACTATTGGAAGAGTAGGTTCTGAGGTATTCCTTAGAACATTACATACTGAATTGATCAACCAAGGGTTGACCTCTGATACAATCAGAAAAGTGGAAAATCAAGAGGTCACCTCTGAACCACTGAATTTGACATACTGTCTGGATGAATCAGGAAGTAGTTGTCCCCCCCGAACTTACTTAAACACCAGTGAAGCTGGAAACTGGATTCTAAAACAAAGCCACAAAACAAAGTCACATCCTCACACTTGCTTGCAATAACAACAAACCAACAAAAATCAGCAGAAAGATGGCTTCCTTTCATTTTTTCACTTAAAAACACTTATATGAATGCATCTAATTGAAAGAACCTAATTGCATTCCATATGAGTAAGGAAATCTAGAAAAAAATTATTTAGCTTTCTGCTCTTGCTATACAAAAAAGCACCCTTGAAGGTGGTAGGGATGGAGCAACCATATCCAGCACAGCTTATTGTAAAGTACTCCAGTGCTCTTGTAGCCCTGAAGTCCATTTCTGATCAGTTTGTCTAAATTACTGATATCCTGTTTAGCTGCTTATATTTTCAAAGACCAGATCTACTCCTTATATACAACCAGTCACTGTCCTAATAGGAGTGGACACATGTCAGATCTACACATGATTTTAAGTTTTCCTAAATTCTACTTTTAAACCCTGACAATACATATAGAACTCTATATTTTCCCAACATTTCCCATACCTCAGCCTGCTGCATTTTTAGAGAATGAACTGAAACATCTGGCTTTCCCATCTCAGCCATTTGTTTTGAATTAAAACTTAATACTTTAAGGTTTCATGTAAATATATATTTTGAATGTTTAAGGAAAAGTGCTAAATTATAGATTTCTATATGTAATAGTTTCCTTGTCCCCAAACTTATTTATGAAAGTTACACAACTTGGTCTTAAAACTTTGTGTTACTTTGCTAGTATTTCCATTAACAAAATACCACAGGCTGGGTGGCTTAAATGATGGAAATTTATTTTGTCACAGTTCTGGGGGTTGAAAGTCCAAGATAAGGGTGCCAGCAGGGTCGGTTTCTCCTGAGATCTCTCTCCATGACTTGCAGATGGCCACCTTCTCATTATGTCCTCACATGGTCTTTCCTCTGTCACACACATTCCTGGTACCTCTTCCTCTTCTTGGAAGGACAGCATTCATATTGGATTAAGGCTCCATTCTTATGAACTCATTTAACCTTAATAACCTCTAGATAGGCCTTATCTCCAAATACCATCACATTGAGGTTAGGGCTTCAATATGTAAATTCGGAAAGGGAGACACAACTCAGTTTATAAGAAATTTACATGGGATATTTGTGAATAAAGTAAAAATACAAATAATTATGAATACTGCATTTCTATTTAAAAGACTTTAATGCTGCAATAAAACTTATTAAATGCATGATTTACTAGGATACAAGATTGCCTTGGATAGATGTTGCAGTATAAGCTGCAATTCTAATATTATTTAAACTTCCACAAAACTGTCTGATTATTTCTACTATCACAATCTTTCAAAAAAGTCTTCACCCACTTGAAAAATTTTGATTTGTATTTAAGTAATAGAGCATTTTTAATAACTCAGATAAAAATAAGTGGACATCCCATATTTTTATCTTTATCATTACAGTTTCCAGTCCCATCAGAACGTAATTAAAAATGATTACTGGTCTGTTTAGAAGACACTTAGATGCAATCTACCTTTTGTAATTACTGATATAAATCAAAAATTTCTTATTAAATTACTGATGACATTCTGAATCAAATATTTAATTGGATTCATTTACCCACAATAATTTTTTCATTGCTTTATTCAGATGCTATTTTTTCTCTATTTTATATATATATATATATATATATATATATATATATATATACATATATATGTGTATGTATATATATATAAAAAAATTTTTTTTGGAGCCAAGGATTAAGAATTAATCATGTAGGAAATATGGATATCTTTGTCCACATTTCCTCAGATGAAAATTAGTTATAGAAATATCCATAAAAGAGTTGATTTAAGATGTTTTGCTCTGATATTGTAACTTCATGCTAACAGTCTTGATTACAAAGTGTTCTATTCAAACATAAGTTGCAGAGGCCTTTTTACTGTCTTTGTTTAGGCATTGTGGTTAAGCAAGGAACATACAGTTGGTAATTTAGACTGGTAAAAGAATGTGAAAAAATATCCAGGTTATCTCTTGTTCATAGTAGTAAAAAGTTGAGTTGTCATATGACAACTAAGGATGTATCACTCCTTGTGATTGAATCTATCTGGGTTCTGACCTTGCTTCTCTCATCCCTTCACCAGGCCCACAATGCACCCTTTTAACGTACTCACTTGCCAAACTTTTTTAGCAGTGTTTTGTAAATGTAAACTTCAATTTCTGTTCATGTGTTTCGACATAATCCTCAAAAAGTATTCCTCTGCATTTACATTCAGTAAACTAGACACTTGATAAGGACATTCCAAGGTCATAATTCCACCCAAAACATATATTTAAAAATATTGGGGCTTCCTTGGTGGTGCAGTGGTTGAGAATCTGCCTGCTAATGCAGGGGACACGGGTTCGAGCCCTGGTCTGGGAAGATCCCACATGCCGCGGAGCAACTAGGCCCGTGAGCCACAATTACTGAGCCTGCGCGTCTGGAGCCTGTGCTCCGCAACAAGAGAGGCCGCGATAGTGAGAGGCCCGCGCACCGCGATGAAGAGTGGCCCCCGCTTGCCACAACTGGAGAAAGCCCTAGCACAGAAACGAAGACCCAACATAGCAATCAATCAACTAATCAATAAATAAATCTTTAAAAAAAAAAAAAAAATATTAGCAGTACCATTTTTTAGAGAGAAGCACAATTGCAGACAATTTACATGTTCAATGATTACATTATGAAAAAAGAAGAGCAGTAACCTCTTGAACTATTCATTCTGGAACTCAGTTAATGAATTTGCTAGTGAAGTTATTTGTTCTTGATGTTAGAGTTCATGTGATTCTGTGGACTTCAAAAATTAAATGTAATTAAAAAATGAAATGATAAAAAATAAGAGTAGGTCAAATACCTTCAGATATTGTCATAAATAGTTCAAGACAACAATTGAACAAAGGTAAGATAGGACAATGGAAAAAGTAATTTTGATAGATTAATTTGGAGAATTTGATAATAAATATGTTTGTATACTGAAGAGTTTTGTATGATTCTGTTGTCAGAGGATAAGTTAGAAGAGTTTTAAATGAGGCTTTTCCTATAACAGTTGATATTTGTGCACAACTTTGATGTTTATGCATAATCAAGTCAAATTATGTTTTAAAATGGTCATTCTGGGATGTTTAATAATGTGACTACATTAATCTAGCCTGACATGGTCTGGGGTCCTTTGGTCCTAAGTGAAATGAAGACATTTTCAACTGAAGTCTACTCCTACGTAAGTTTTAAAACATTGTTTCAAGAGCAATAAACCAAGACTGATGAGAATGAACACCTACAATAAAAAGACAGTGAGGATTTCCTGGCAGACAGTTTCACTGAAGAGTCCAGTGGAGGGATGTTTTCTGACACATTTGCTAGTGAATAACTGATCCAGAAGTAAAACTCAGCTTTCCAAGCTTTGGTTCTTGATAATCTTTGTAGCTCTGAATCCTATTCATTGCCGTCTTGAGAGTATTGCTACATGATCATTTGCTTGAAAGTTGGTCAAGGAAAAGTTGGTATAAGAGGCAATCAGCTTCTCAGTAAAAGTAGTATTCAAGCAGAGACCTAAATTAGTAGGGTGTTTTAACTAAAGGTCATGGAGACTTCTAATCTGAGATTCATATATATATATATATATATATATATATATATATATATATATAATTTTCTTTTTTTTCTGGTGAAACATTAAACCTGCTACTTACTTCCATACATGACATCAACTTCTTCCGTATAATCTCTGCACATAATAATTTCAAACCCTCTACACATAATGCATGCTCAAATTGTTATCATTTTATATTAATATATATTGGTAATTATTTTTGAATATTTTTGAAATTCCAACATTATCAGTATTAATATTTCAAAGAATATCAATGGTTCTTAATATCAAATTGAAATAGAAGTTGAAACTTATATTGTGGGTTAACTTAGTGAAAAAACTACATGATTGTAAAATTACAAGGGGAAAAAAAATCAACAAAATTTTATGGCAGAACCTTAAACTCATTTTTACACCACTTTTTCTTTTCCTTTAAAAACTAACCACTTTAAATGCATACACGCATACCCATTAGAAATGCCAGAAGGTTGATGACAAATTGGGTAAAGTAATAGACAGCATAAATGATTATAAATCTAGAAAGACAGATTAACGAGGAAAGACTAAAATTAAATGCGTATATAAAATAGATATGTAAAAAAAAAGGTGGAAATCATAGAAGATTGATTTTTAATAAATAAATATAATTAATTTTGAATAAAAGTAAAATAAAAGCTTTGAGTATTATAAGCTCAGAAAAAGCACCAAGAATTTATAATTGTAAGTATTTCATAAATTTGATAAAATGAAGTAAGGAGTATTTATCTTGAATACTGAAACAGGAGGGAAGGAGGCAGGGCACAACCTTTAAAAGAATGACATAGCCCGAGGACACAACATTAACTGATTAGAACCAAATAGGTCCAAGATGGCGGACAAATCGACTTCTACTAGGCCTTGAGACTCAGTATATGCTCATTGTAATACATCAGTAAGCTAAATGATACACCCACAGGTGCCATGAGTTCCAAGGCCAACCATAAATGTCAAAAAGTGGGTGGTGGCCCAATTCCTAGAAATTCCTGCCCCATCCCCCAAATAGCTGGAATATGCCTCCCGCTCATTAGCCTATAAAATTACCTACCCCTATAAAAACAGACAACCCCATACCCTGGTGCTCCTCTTGCCTTCTGAGATGGCCCACACTCTGCCTGTGGAGTGTGTTTCTCTCTAAATAAATCCATTTCTTACTTATCACTTTGTCTCTCACTGTATTCTTTCTGTGACAAGACATCAAGAACCTGAGCTTCATTAAGTCTTGAGACCAGGTGTGTGATCTCAGTTAAAAGACCGTGGGTTCAAGTCTCAATCTGGGTTTTGGCTGGGTTTGAGTCCTGGCCCATGGGTGCAAGTCCCAATCTGGGTGTTGGCTGGGTTTGAGTCCTGGCCCGTGGGTTCAAGTCCCAATCTGAGTTGCACTCTCCTTAAACACTCCCCTCAGTTTAACTCTGTTTATATAAGAATAAGAATGAATGATTCTTAATCATATAAAAAGAGAATCCAAATTTATAAACACTATTACATAGAACAGCATGCATTAACTTTCCAAAATATAAATAAGATTTTGAAATATGTCTTTGACTAAGTTGGAATGTACTTCAATATTTGTTTTATTAAATTTTAATTGCCCAGACATGAGACTTGTGAGATTTAAATTCTTGAAATACTTTACTTCCCTGTTAATAAATAAGATATATGATAGCTGGTAGGGGAAATAAATATTAAAATCCCATTTTAAAAGTCTAACCTTGCCAGAAAACAATGAATACACAAACAAGGTATAGAGAGAGAAAAGTAAATATGTAAAATAAACATCTAAAGAGAAAGTGATATATATAGAAAATAGACAAAGTAAATAGCAAGTACAAATATTTGTAATCCTCAGAGAAGAAAAAAACATAATAGAAGAGAACATATATTTAGAGATATAATTCAATGTATTTTTTTTTTTTAAAGAAATCAAAGGAGGTTTGAACTTATCTTTGGAAAGAAACCACAGAATGTCTTTGAAACTGTCCTTGAATGGTCAACACACACACATAACTAATCCAGAAAAAGTTTTGAGAGCATTGCTCATCCAGTTTGTAATTTATCTTCCTCTTCCATATGAGAGCACTGTCAGGGTGTGTCTGTTTACCTAAAGATTGCTTTGAAAGATTGATTGACAATTTATACCCGTGTTGTGTAGTAGTTGAAGGGATTTAATTTAAAACTAGATTGCCTGGATTCAAATGCTAACTCTACCATCTACTACTTGTGTGACCTTGGGCAAGCATATCACCTTTCATGCCTTAGTTTCCTCATATTGAAATTGTGGAAAATAATAAAGTCTATGTCATCAGTTGGCATATCTAGTATGTGTTTGTTAAATAAATAAAAAATACAAGGAAAATATGTACTTGTGAATGTCAAAAATGGGATGATATATCTGGGACAGCTTTGAATAGTAGGCTAGGCTAGGCAAAGTTAAACTGGAAATACTCTTCCTATTAAGAATAATAAGTGAAATTATTTGCTTAAAAATAAAAAGAGTCCATCTTTTTTAACTAAATGCTTTTCTGGAAAGAAATGGAAGAGAGAATACTAGTTTTGATTTAGAATGTCAAATTTCTTCACCTCGTGAACGGGATCTTAAAAATGGCAGCTTGGACGTTCTGAGTCTGTATTCTTATCTGTAAAATGTCAAAAATAAAACTGAATTACAACCTTCACTTTAGCATATATTTTAAGAATAGGCAAACATATATCACCTAATTTTAGCACATTATACAGAATTTAAAATTTTGTATTAATTTTCAATATATGTGCTTCAAGGTATCTTAATCACAATCATAGCAGTCTTTCAAGGAAGCTAACCATTACTTTAAATGATTCAGAATTATAGGACTTCCAGAAGTAGAAGAGAGAGAGAGAAAGGGGCAGAAATCTTTTGTGAAAAAATGACTGAAAAACTTCCTTAACTTGGGAAAGAAAACAAACATCTAGACCAGGGAAGCCCAGAGAATTAAAAAAAAAAAAGTGAGCCCAAAGAGACCCACACCAAGACATATTATAATTAAAATAGCAAAAGTTAAAGACAAGCATTTAATATTAGAAGCAGCAAGACTAAAACAAATTGTTATATGGAAGAGAACCCCTATAAGACTCTCAGCAGATTATTCACACAAGCTTTGTAAGCCAGAAGGGAGTGGCATGATATATTCAAAGTGATGAAAGAAATAAACAAAACAAAACAAAACAAAAAACTTCCAACTAAGAATATTCTACCAACAAATTTATTTAGAATTGAAAGAAAGATAATTTTCCAGACAAGAAAAACTAAAGGAGTTCATTACCACTAAACTGGCCTTACAAGAAATGTTAAAGGCACTTATTTAAGTTGAAAAGAAAGGGCACTATTTTGTAAAAGAACACATATGAAAGAATAAATCTCACTGGAAAAGTAAATATATAGTAAACATAGTGGATTAATTACTTATAAATCTAGTATGAAGGTTAAAAGATAAAAGTAGTAAAAATAACTATGCTTACAATAATTATTTAAGGGATACACAGGATAAAAAGATGTAAAATGTGACATCAAAAACATCAAACGTGGGAGGAAATTGAAAATATTGGCTTTAGAATGGAATCAAACTGAAGTTGTTATCAACTTAAAATAGATGGCTATATATATAATATATAAGTATATATATGTATATTATATGTATAGCATCAATGTAACCACTAAATAAAAACCTATATTAAATACATAAAAGATAAAGAGAAAGGAATATAAGCATAACACTAAAGAAAGTCATCAAGCCACAAAGGAAGAGTGCAAGAGAAATAGAAAGGAAAACAGAGAAATTGCAAAAACAGCTAGAAAACAATGAACAAAATGTCAATAAGTACACACTTATCAATAATTACTTTAAATGTAAATTCACTAAATTCTCCAAACAAAAAGGTATAGAGTGTATGAATGGATAAAAAACAACACCCATCTATATGCTACCTGCAAGAGACACACTTTAGGTGTAAGAATACTCAAAGACTGAAAGTGAAGGGATGGTAAGAGTTATTCCATGCAAATGGAAACCAAAAGAAACCTGGAGTATATATACTCATATCAGACAAAATAGATTTTAAAATAAAGACTGTAATAAGGGACAAAGAAGGGTGTTACACAATGATAAGGGGGTCAATCCAATAAGAGAATGTAATATTTGTAACTGTTTATATACCCAACATAGGAATACCTAAGTATGCAAAGCAAATATTAACAGACATACAGGGAGAAATATTCAGCAATGCAATAATAGTAGGGGACTTTAATATCCTACTTACATCAATAGAGAGATTATTCAGACAGTAAATCAATAAGAAGACATTGGCCTTAAATGACATTACACCAGATGGACTTGACATATTTACAGAACATTTTATCCAAAAGCAACAGAATACATACTCTTCTCAAGTTTATAGAGAACATTTTCCAAGTTAGATAAAGTGTTAGGCAACAAAACAAGACAATAAATTTAAGAGGACTGAAATCATATCAAGCATCTATCTGGCCACAATGGTATGAAACTAGAAATTATTTACATGGAAAAAACTGGAAAATTCACAAATATGTGGAGATTAAACAATTTGAACAGCCAATGGGTCAGAGAAGAAATAAAAAGAGAAATCAAAAAAAGCCTTGAGACAAACAGAAATGGAAATGTAACCTACCAAGATTTATGGGATGCAGCAAAAGCAGTTCTACAAGGGAAATTCACAGCGATAAATAAGAAACAAGAAAAGTTTTATATAAGTAACCAAAATTTACACCTCAAAGAACAATAAAAAAGAAGCAACAAAGCCTAAAGTTAGTAGAAGAAAAACATAACAATGATTAGAGCAAAATAAGTGAAAATAATGAAATTGAGACTAAAAAGACAATAGAAAAGATCAATGAAATTATAACTGTTTTTTTGAAAAGATAGAAAGAGTTGATAAACCTTTAGCTAGACTCACCAAGAAGAAAAAGACAAAGGACAAATCAGCATTTATTTATTCTGAATAAATAAATTCAGAAATGAAAAAGAAATATTAAAACTGATATGATCACAGAAATACAAAGGATCGTAAGAGACAGCTATGAACAATTATATGCCAACAAATTGGGCAACCTAGAAAAAATGGAAGAATTTCCAGAAATATACAACCTACCAAGACTGAATGATGATGAAATAGAAAATCTGAACAGACTGATTATTAGCAAGGAGATTGAATCACTAATCAAAAATCTCCCAACATACAGACATCCAGAACCAGATGGCTTTACCAGTGAATTCTATCAAATATTTAAAGATGAATTAATACCAGTCCTTCTCAAACTCTTCCAAAAAATAGAAGAGGAGGCAACTCTTCCTAACACATTGTACCAGGCTAGCATTACCCTGATACCAAAACTGGACAGCAATGCCACAAAAAAACTACAGGCCAATATCTCTGATGAACATGGAAGTGAAAAACCTGAGCAAAATATTAGCAAACCAAATTCAACAATACACTAAAGAATCATGAATCATGATCAAGTGGGATTTATTCCATGGATTCAAAGATGGTTCAATATTTGGATCAATGAAATTGGACCACTACCTTACACCATCCACAAAAATTAACTCAAAATAGATTAAAGTCTGAAACCATGACTCCTAGAATAAAACATAGGCATTAAGCTCTTAACACAGGTCTTGCCACTGAGTTTTTAATTTGATATCAAAAGCAAAAGGAGCAAAAGCAAAAATAGACAAGTGGGACTACATCACACTAAAAAGCTCTGCACAGCAAAGAAAACCATCAACAAAATGAAAAGGAAACCTACTGAATGGGAGAAAATAATTGCAAATCATATATCTGATAAGGGGCTAATATCCCAAATATATAAAGAAGTCATACAGTTTATTAGCAAAAAAAAACCCCCAAATAATTCATTTAAAAAATGGGCAGAAGATCTAATTAGACATTTTTCCAAAGATGAGATACAGATGGCCAACAGATTCATGGAAAGATGCTCAATTAATGGTGATACCATTAATCACCAGAGAAATACAGATCAAAACAACACTGAGATGTTACCTCATTGTTAGAATGACTGCTATCATAAAGACAACAAATAACAGGAGGGAGAGAAAAGGAAACCCTTGTGTACTGTTGGTGTGATGGAGATTGGTGCAACCACTATGAAAAGCAGTTTGGGCTTCTTCAAAAAATTAAAAATAGAACTATCATTTGACCCAGCAATTACACTCTCGGGTATTTTATTCAAAGAAAACAAAGCACTAATTTAAATAGATATGTGCACCCCCATGTTCATTGGAGCATTATTTACAATAGTAAATATATGGAAACAACCTAAGTGTCCATAAATGGATGAATGGATAGAGAATTTGTGGTATATCCAGTGAGCTTTGAACAACATAAGGCTTAGGGATGCCAACCCCTTGTGAAGTAGAAAATCTGCTCTTAATTTTACAGTCAGCCCTCCTTATCTGAGGTTCTATATCTGCGGATTCAATCCATCATGTATCATGTAAAACAGTAGTATGTGTTTATTGAAAAAAAAAAAACACATATAAGTGGACTCTTGCAGTTCTAACCTGTGTTGCTCAAGGGTCAACTGTGTATACAATGAAATATTATTAAGTCATAAAAAAGGAGGAAATCTTTCCCTTGCAACAACATGGATGGACCTTGAGGACATTATGCTAAGTAAAATAAGCCACACAGATAAAGACAAGAAACGTATGATCTCTCTTATGTGTGGAATGTAGAAAACAAAACAAAACAAAGCAAAAAACTCCAAGCTCATAGATATAGGGAACAGATTGGTAGTTGCAAGAGGCAGGGGGTGGAGCCTAGGAGAAATGGGTGAACTGTATTTTTTTTTTTAGTTTAAATTAAAAAAAATAAAATAAAATGATGCAGAAATAAATATAACAAAAAATTAAGAATAATTCCTATTTTATTCTCTATATTAAGTTGGGTTAAGATAATTTGAGGGTATTATTTTGAATATGTGCATTAAGAAAATGATCAATTAAATCCATTAGCATCTTTTAAAAAACCAGGAAGTAGAAAATCACCATAAACATTTTAGAAATTTTTGAATAGATAATTCAGCTAATTTCCACTGTAACTCACTTTCGTCTTAACCTTGTCTATCACACACTAACCTATAAACCTTAAACTGAGCTGCATATATTAAGTTCACTAAACCTATCTTAAAGCATAAGAAATGTGCAATAAATCTTGGATTTGAATTTTGTAAGCCATCACAGTTCATTTGTCAAAAATTAGTTAATGAACAACTACTTTCTATTTTTATCTATTTTTTCAACGAAAATAGATTATTTCTGTAGTCTATATGTTCAATAAAATAATTAAAACCCTATCTTTATGGATCTATGCATTTTCAAAGATTATAAAAAATACATCAAGTCCTAATACATAATACATAATCATTCAATACCTCCATGTGAAAAATCCTCTTAACTGGCACTATAGAAGCTACATATACATAGATCATATAAAGACTTTGGCCTTACAAATTTACCATTATTACCATCATTTGGATGACATGGTTCTGTTGATAATACTATTATTCTTTTTTTTTGTTCTTGTTGCTCTTGTTATTCAGTAGAACTTGGACATATCCTTTTCCACCAATTTCTTCACCATTTTTTACAAACATAGCTGTCTCATTTATCCTTTCATGCAACTGTACTTCCTGGTTTGTGTGAATACTTTGCTAGCTTGATGACATTTGAAGGTTTAGTTATGTTAACATCCTTTGTATTAACAAATTGCTAATAATAACATAATATATGGGGGCTCACATTATCATTCTTGTTATTATCATTCAAGATAATAACAAAAATTTCCCTCCAAGTTGTTCAGCCAATGCAGTTGTATAAGGCTTTATATTTGTACAACGGATTTGATTTAATGCTACTCATAAAACTAAATTTCTGCTTCTGGAAATGACTAAATAACTGGTACCAGCTAGTCTTTCAATTGTAAATACCTAGTAAACTGGAAAAAATATGGAACAACTATTTCCATAATTTGGACAATTGGCTGCAAAAAATATATTCTTCCTGAAAGATGGGAAACAAATTACATGATTGCTCAAATTGTCCCAGCTTTTACCTAAATTAATTTACCAGAGCCTAGCACAGGGAGGGGAATTAATATATAACATGACCTTCTTGATTTATTGAGATTTATTTACATAAATCTCAGTTTTGGGTTTATGTAAAGATAAGTCCAAGATTGAGAGGTTCCAGTGGCTGGAATTTGTGGAGATAAGTGCTCTATTCAGAAAAATAAAAAGTTTTATAAATCTGTGTAAGTGTCCTTTTGTATTCTTGGGTAAATATGAAGATGTGAATGTGTAGGGTGAGAATTCACAAACCTTGGCAAAAGACAGCTACTGGGAAAAAACTACTGGGGAGCTTATACAAGTTTAAGAGACATTTCATTTCTGATCAGCGAGAGTGGAAAGTCTTAAGGATTCAGCTAATGCATACAGTAGCTACATCAATTAAACCACACCTTAAAAGAAAGTTTTAAGTAGTCTGAGTGCCTAGATTAAAATCTACTTTAGATCCACAAAAACATAATTTTAAAAGATTAGTCTGATCAGTTAGGAAATTTGGTTTAAAAACAAAACCCAACACTCTTCAAACAAAAATCTAGACATTTGAAGAAAAATATTTACAATGTATAGCATCCAATCAAATATCATTAAACATGACAAGCAAAAGGTATGGCCTATAACCAAGAGAAAAATCAGTTAATTTAAAATTCTAGAACTGAGAAAGATGAAGTAATAATCAGACAAGGTTTTAAAGAAAAATCAACTAAAGTTTTTTAGGTCATTAAGTAAATATGAACACAATGAAGAGAGAAATGGGAGCTGCATAAAAACAAACATAGCTTCTAAAGAGAAAAATAAAATATCTGCAATAAAAAAAATTTACCTAGTTGGACTGAAGAAGAGATTAGACACTTTACAGAAAAGTTCAGTGAATTTGAAAACATAGCAATAGAAACTGTCCAAACTCAAGAATAGAGGAAAAATGGCTGAAAAAAAATGAACAAAGATTTAAAGACATATGGGAAAATGTCAAGTTGTTTGATATGTGAATAATATGAGTTTCAGAATTACAAGGGAATTGGGAAGAAAAATTTTTGAAGAAATAATGATCAAAAATGTTTTCAAATTTCATGAAAACTACACAAAGCACATAATAATCAAATCACTAAAAAACAAGGAAAGGAATCACAGCCAAGGGGGAGAATGATACATTATATACAAGGAAACAAACAAACAAAAAACATTGTGGATTCCTTGCCTCCAAAAAATGCATTCCAGAAGACAATGGAATGACATATTTAAAGTGCTGAGGAAAAAGAAATGTCAATGATAATTCTGTATATGCTCAAAATATCCTTAAAAAATAATAGAAAATAGAATACAACCAAAGTGATATTTTTTTTCAATACTATACTACAAAGACTATTTAAAAATATTTTTCAGGCTGAGGGCAAATTATTTCAGATGGAAATTTTAATCTGTGAAAATGAATGAAGGACACTAGAACTGGTATATATGTGGATTCATTTAAATTTTTCCTTATTCAAAATTTTTGTTTAAACTACATTTCAAGCACTTTGTTTTACCCTTGAAATGGCATAAAATTCATCACTCATTCAATATTTACTACATTCTCTTTCTTGGAAGATTTTCCTTCCTGAGAAAACTTTCACAAAATTTATGTTTCCAAAATGCTTTTCACAGACATCCCTGGTGACGCAGTGGTTAAGAATCTGCCTGCCAATGCAGGGGACACGGGTTCGAGCCCTGGTCTGGGAAGATCCCACATGCCACGGAGCAACTAAGCCCGTGAGCCACAACTACTGAAGCCTGCGCGCCTAGAGCCTGGGCTCGGCAACAAGAGAAGCTACCTCAGTGAGAAGCCAGCACACCGCAACGAAGAGTAGCGCCCCCTCACTGCAACTAGAGAAAGCCCGTGGGCAGCAACGAAAACCCAAAGCAGCCAAAAATAAATAAACTAATTAATTAATTTTAAGAAATGCTTTTCACTCAATTGTGAGGTCAATGGGAAACCAATAGAGAATTTTTTGCCTGGATAAGGGCATATTTAAATAGCTATGCTTTGTCAAGATTTATTTTGTTGTATTTCATATAATGAGTGTGAACAGTGATCTCCATCAATTTCCATATTGTCCCTGCTCTCACCAAAAGAAAATTAAAAACACAAAAGAAAACAAAAGTCCACTTCTTCGATCCACCAGAGGCCCTTATGACCTTATATTTTATCTACCTGGATTGTAGATATTTGTGTTTTTTCTTCTCATCATTCAGTAATATTTAAGTTCCTTGGGGATTAGACATTCAGACATTCAATTGTACCCTCTTTGGGAAACTAGTAAAGCTGGTCAAAATACATGGAAGCAACCTAGGTGTCCATTGATGGATGAATGGATAAAGGATATGTATATTTTATATATATATATATATATACACACACATAAATATATATGCATATATATGCAATGGAATATTATTCATTCATAAGATAGAAGGAAATCTTGCCATTTGTGGATAGGTGGATAGACCTTGAGGGCGTAATTCAGACATAGAAAGACCAATGACATATGATCTCACTTATATATAAAATCTAAAAACCAAACCAACCAACAAGCAAAGTGAACACATAGATAAAGAAAACAGATTGGTGGTTGCCAGAGGTAGGGGTATAGGGGTGGGCAAAATGGGTGAAGGTGGTCAAAAGATAAAAACCTCCAGTTATATAATAAATGTTATGAGGCTGTAATGTACACCATGGTGGCTATAATTAATGATACTGTATTGTATATTTCAGAGTTGTTAAGAGGCTAAATCTTGAAAGTTCTCATTACAAGAAAACAAAATTGTAACTATATGTGGCGATGGATGTTGACTAGACTTATTTTGGTGATCATTTCACAGTATTTACACGTATTGACTCATTACATTGTACAACTGAAACTAATATAATATTATATGTCGATTATATCTCTAAAAATAGGTCAAAATAGGATTAAGAGATAGTTATGAGTCTTATTTTTGCTTCCCTTTGCAATACATACAAGGTAAAATAATGATGCTTCCATTCTTATTAAAGCAGTCTTGGTAGATCAAGTGAACCAAATAGCATTTGAACAGGAAAGTATTTAGTTCAGAATTGCCTTAATTGGACATTTATATTGATCAAGTTGAATGTCTAATGGCTCTATTTCATAGTTTGAGAAGATAAATTTAATGACTTAATCCCAAGAGAGGATTTTGTTTAATATAGTTAACAAGAAAGAAAACCATGTTCATTTTATTAGAAAGAGCTTTCATCATTCAATTTAATCTGCTTAATGATATCCAAGCATAGTTAGTGTGCTGATATCTTATGTATATTCACAACACAAAGGAATATCAACACAGATTTTTAAAAGCAAGGAATAGAAAGGGAAAGCCTTCACATAATTACTCAAGTATCTGCAGTAAGCATGAATGATTTGTATATTCATGGGATGAGTAGGAGTCTTTCCTTCCTCTTGTAAAATTTTCTAAGTACTTATTTCCTTTGACTAATGACTGCTATTTCCTGTTTACACATCTATGCTTTATAAAGTGCTCTATATTATTAGAAATGTTTATTGG
The DNA here is from genome assembly GCF_028023285.1 of Balaenoptera ricei. Classification (NCBI taxonomy): domain Eukaryota; kingdom Metazoa; phylum Chordata; class Mammalia; order Artiodactyla; family Balaenopteridae; genus Balaenoptera; species Balaenoptera ricei. The sequence continues at coordinate 86,804,874 of NC_082643.1, forward strand.
ATCCTTTATGTGTACAGGAAATCTACTTTATTTTTTGCATTTTTCTCTCCTAGTGAATTTGTTGACTAAATCACGGTCTTTTCAGGAAATTCAAGACTTATGAAATTGAAAAACACACATGTTAAAAAGGAAAAAGTGGATACAATAAACAAAGCCTCTTGTACAAGCCATTTTGGATCAAGTATTACCCATATCCAGTTATTAATTCATCATATTTACTCTTATTCACATCTTTAAAGAGTGTATATACGCCTTATATGACTGACTTTTTGATCTTTCAGTAGTCATATCCTCTTCTGAAGCCTCCTTATAACTATAGTATTTTCATAGTAATTTATTCTGATATTTGTTATAGAATCTATCACATTACATTATAGTTAATAGTGTAAAAGTGTATTTATTCTTAATTATTACTTTTATTTATTCTTCCACTATATAGGCGTTTACTGTATGAACTATACATTAAGTAGTCTGCTGGAAAGGTCTTGAATAAAGGAAAAAAGCAAACAAGTTTACCTCCCTAATACTCGTAAAGTTGTAATAATGTTTTTGAAAAAAATGCATGCAGACATGGATGAATAAATTAACAAATTTCTACTACCTGGTATCTTTCTGCATGGATACGGAGTTTTTTAAATAGTCACTAAAGAGAAGAAAAGTGTATTTTTGTTTAACAACATACTGTATGCCTAATAATGAAAGATTAATGACAGGAAAAAATCAAACTTAAAACATGAAATCATTAACCCATAACTAATTCTTTATTTCCCACAAAATTTAGTGGTAGAGTTTTGGGAATTTTCTTGCAGTCACGGAATTCAGAATTTTATTCATAATTTTGTTATTTGATTTGTAACAAATAAGCAGTTCATTTGTCTTTATCCTCATTTTCCCCCTAATTCTACACACTTTATAGGCAGTTTATTTCAGTGACAGTAAAACTATCTGATTGCATAATGTCTTTATCACATTTTGCAACTGAGACATCAAACAAAGGGTGCTGGAATCAGAAACCAAAAGCAAGCAAAGTATGAGGTACAATGAAAAGATCATTTACATTAAGAAATGTAATTGGCAAAATTGTTTACATGTAAATATTTTTTTCCAAAATATATTTCTGGCATTCATTAAGGATAAAACATTTCTCAAAATATCAGTTGTATACACTTGTCAAGAGATGAATAAAACAAAAAGATTAAACACAGTTAAAAATACCAAAATAGTTCCTGAAATATTACTTTGAATTAAATATATATATATTTATAGTCATCAAATAAAGTCTGTAGTCTTCATTAACTATGCCCATGGCTCTATGTTGGTGTTAGACCTCTGTGTTCAATCTCTCTAGAATAATACTTCATCCCTGCCCAGTAGCTTCAAATATTATATATTTTTGTAAATGACAAATATTTTCTTTACTAACATATCTGTGCTGGGCAATATTGGCATCTGCCAATCAATATTCCACTGAATCATTTGTACAGGTTCTTCATATCCACTAGTTCTTCACATATTCAGTTATCTCCTGAAATTTACTCTTCCATGATATTTTCTATCTTACTGAATAGTTTCACTCTTCATACAAACACTCAAATCAGAAAGCTGTGATGTACTGAATTCCCTTTCCTCAAGACCTTAATTAATACACAAGGAAACTGACCAAATATCACTGCACCAAAAGAGATGCAATGATATTGCAGACAGGCATCAGATACAGAGTCAGAAACAAAATCCATTACTTTTATATGTAGCCCAAATCTCCTTCCACTAAGCAACTATGCAAATATAAATTCTATTTCTCCTCTTCTCACTCTCAAAAGTTTTGATAAAGCGTTTGGGAACATGCTAGTGGCACATAGCCTGTGGTTCTTAGAAACACAATACATTACCTCAATTCTAAATCTCCTCACCTTCTTCCTTGGTAGAGCACCGTACTTGCTTTTAGGTACTAAGCAGTCTTGTGCTTTACTGGAAGCTGTGTCCCTCCTTAGCCTAATGCAATGAATCAAGGTGAGTAAAGCCAATGAGATTATTCCATTCTCTATCTCAGTAGTTTTGAAATGGGAATGTACTACAATTTTGACCATGTGTTGAATTCTGATAAAAGATTTTGGGGAAAAGATTTTTGCACTTATAAAGAAGAGAATGGTTTGCATTATTGTAGAATACTGTAAGGAAAAAGTAGAAATTATATTTGAACTTGAGGTAAAAATTTTATATATGTATATAATTTATTTATGTAAATAAATATTCATATAAATATATAAATAATTTATTTATGTAAATAAATACAGTATATATACTTAATTAGGTAACTAGAGGAAAGATTTATGGGGAAGGAGCTCCCATAAATAAGTGAAAGCTTACTAACTTATTATAAGTTAACCTGCCTCTTAGATCAAAACACACAATGATGGAATAGTGGGGAAAAAGTAGCTGAGGCAATAATAAATATCATGAATCCAGTCTAGATATTTAAAAAAGATCAACTTCAAAAATGTTTATGGTAAGAGAGAAGATAGTGATATCTTAGTAATATCTCCTCCTTTTCAAGTTGATGACATTAAAACAATGTTTTTAAGTGACATTAACAAGGCCAAAACAAAAATAGTAAGTGGTAGAGTTGAAACTTGGAACTGAATATTACCATGCCATTTTTCTTTAGATTTAGCAAAGAGCACAGTGATGCAGACTGAGCAAATGAGAGATGAAGGAAAGAAAGCAAAGTGGACAGCTCTCTCAGCCACTTGACATAGTTATGCCTGATTTAAGGCCTTGATTATATTAGTGGGAATAGGGATAGAATGTGAAGGATGACTTTTTGAGACAAGCAAGCTAATGATGAAAAGGCAAGAATTAAGAGCATAAATACATGGAGATAGTTTGGTTGGATGAGTCCATGATGTGAAAGAAGGTGATATTTCTAAGAAAAATGGATTAATGAGGGCAAGAATGATGGTATTGAATTCAGTTTTAACACATTTTGTCATAAATGCAATAGAAACTTATTATATAAAAAATAAGAGATGTGTATGAAGATGAAAAAAATTTAAACTTCCATTTTAGTTTCACTTACCCACTGACAATCAGATGTGCCAAGAATATTGCCTGACAAATACTATATCTTCATAATATTAGTTGCATAAAGGAATTTCTTTATTGATAGTATTATAACAGTGATTAAGTGCAGAGCTGGGATTTAAGTTTCTGTATTCCCAGAGGACACTTTCTTAGTAAATATGATCTATGTCAGTGAATCAGAAATCCATAGAATAAAGACTTGTGCTTTTCTAGGGCCTCGTGTATTTTGTGTATAAGGAATTTTTCATGTAGGCAGCTTATATATCACATTTCTAAATTGCCTTGTAAAAATGATTTGTAAAAATGTAAAAAATGGTTTGGTCATTCCAAAAGAATGTGTAACTTTAATTATAATCAAATTTATAAGAAAGATTTGTTGAACAATTTTGATTCCTTAATCAGTTATGGATTACTCCTATGGTTAACTATTAATTATCATATAGGGTGACCTGAGAGTCTCTGGAGTCTGAGAATGAAAAAGTGAGGAGGTGGATGACTAGTGAGAGAAACAGTGGAAAGCTGTCTACTTCTCCTAGAAACTCTTCTTTTCATCATGGGAATCTGGCCTTTCTTATACTGAGATGGTCTGACCCTGCCACTTGCTCTTCTCAGGTGCCTCTTTTTCATTAAATGCTTTCAGAAACTACTTTTATTAGAGTTCAGTATAAAGTAGCTTCAGAAAATGTGAACAGAAATTCACAAGAGAAAGAATGCAAATGCTCTGAACTGAGATGCAATAAGACTTTGAATTCAACATTTCTTAAAGCTCTTTATAAACATTAACATCTGTAATTAATCCTCCCAATTTCCCCATAAGTCATATTTCATTATCCTTGATTTACAAGCATTAAACTAAAATATCAAGGAAATGCAGAGCCTGCATTGTCAGACAAATCTTTTTTTAACACTAATATCAGCATGTATCCCCTTCTCAGGAGCCTTCATATTTTCTCCCACACTATTTCTAAATCCTTCTATTTCTGCCTTCACAATTTAGCTTCTAACTACTTAATCTATAGATCCTAATAGTACCCAACACATGGCTTTCAGTCTAAGAAGTAAGGTCTCTTATTGTTCCCTGGACATATTATTATATATATTTTATTCTGGTATCAACTTCCTCCAGCTTATCTTTTACGCTATCTTTCATGCTATCTTATACAGTGAATTTCCTGTATAAGAAAATCTGTTCCTAACGACATCTGTCCCCTCTATATCTTTCATTTATTAGTTAAATAGTCTTGGTAAGTAGGAAGGTATCGTATTCAAATCAACTCAGTATAATACTGATTATTGATTATATGGTCAGTTGTCTTCTAGGTGTTTCCACAAATACCTTGTTTCATTCTTACAATAATTTCATGAAGTAGGTGTCATTGTTATTGGTTAACAAAAGAGAATACATTTATTTTGTGTCAGATACTGGAATCAGACAGTTTTTTGACATGATTGTTAAGTATTGCATTTTTAATTCATGGAATAGATAGTCTTGTAGCTTTCAAATGAGTAACTAGTCTTTTTTTTACCCTGAGAGAGTCCTTAACCTGTCTATACAACTAACTAAACAATGGTATACTGATGGCCTAATTACTGAAACTTCATAGTTTAGAAGTACACACAGATAATTAGACCAACTGCATTGAAAAGAGCTACCAGTAAGGCTCAAAATAGCAAACTTACTTTATCATAGATGTACTAGTTTCCTAAGGGGCCGTAACAAAGTACCTCAGACTGGGTGGTTTACATAACAGAAATATATTTTCTCACAATTCTGGAGGATAGAAGTCTGAGATCAAAGTGTCTTTCAAGTTGACCTTCTCTGAGGCCTCACTTCTTGGCTTGGAGATTGCCTTCTCCTCTCTATGTCTTCACATGGTCTTCCCTCTATACATGTCTGTGTCCCGATCTCTTCCAATAAGGACACCATTCAGTTTGGATTAGGGCTTTCTCTAATGATCTCATTTTCACTTAATTACATCTTTAAAGACTATCTCTCCAAATATAGGTGCATTCTGATATACTAGGGGTTAGGACTTCAACATATGAGCCTTGGGGGTCCCAATTCAGCCCATACCAACAAACAATGTAGTATTTAAATATAGATTTAACTTTATACCAAGGAATAATGTATACACTGAATTTGGTTAAATGTTCACACTGAGCAAGTTTTTAATATAACCATTCTGTGAAATGGAGATATGCCAGAGGAGATAAATTCAGAGAGAAAATTGACATAGGAAGAGTTAAATTTATGCCAGGATATATTTTTTCAGTTTTGTACAGAAAAACAGTTCCATTTGGCAGAAGACCAAATAAAAAGGAGAAAACTTAGGATGTTAGTTTGCTTTTGTTCATTTATCCATCTGTCTACACGAACCTTATGACATTGTTTTCCAAATGGAGGCCTACTAATGCTAGAAACATGGTACTTGGACTGAAATTATCAATGCTTAGCCAGTTTCAGTTTAAGAGAAGATAATAGTACTGGAAAATTCCATTTCTTAAATATGCTGAAAACTAAAATTTTTAGTAATATTGCTCTGTATATACATTTTAACCTTTGAATCCATATTCTATTGTGCTTCATATAAGCACAGACACAGGCTATTATTTTTGGGAGGGGTGGTTCATCCACATATTCCCAGTGTTAGTGAAGCTATTACATAGCATTATGAAACATTACTTTTCATACCAGTTCAATACAGAAAAAAAATTAACCGTTTGTTAGCTGTCTTATTTTTTCTTATATTTTTTTAAAAAATGAATTCATTTGAAAGGAAGTAACAAATATATCTTTCTTAACAAAAATTAAGCATTTTGCTTGAGATTCTGAGTAATATATCAATTCAAAATGTCATTATTATTGTATTATTATATGGACAGTTGACAATTTTATTTGATTTTCTTTATATCTTTTTCAGTATCTCAAAGCATAATGTTTACCAGGAGTATGGTTGGATGAATTGTTGAAGCAACAGTGCCTGCTAGTAAATTATATCTACTTATCTATTCATATATACACATATTTTTTCTAAAAATAAATATATTATGTCTATTTATCCATATATACACATTTTTTCTAAAAATAAATATATGTATTTCTCATTTTTATTCTTTAAGTATTAAAGAGAATATATATGTACTCATAAAAGCATATATATCATAATGTTATATATATATATATGTTTTATATAGTAGATATAAACTATACATATATCATATATTTTTAAAGTATTTAAATAACCCTATTTTTCTTCCTCATCTACATCAACATAGGTTTTTTTTTTTAAATCTACAATATTTAACAACTTTATAAAGTACAAATTATGCCGCTACCCACATGGTAGACAAAAAATTGTTACTTATTTCTATTTGTATGCATATAATTTTATATAATTGAAGTCTTTCTTTATCAATCCCTTTTCTTTCCTCACTATTATTGTTCCCATGTCCTAATAAATGATTGCATTTATGACTACTAGTATAATGAATGGAACCTAGCTGAGCATCATTTTCCTATCTTTTGACCTCATGTTTATAACATGATATATATGTATATAGATACAGGTAGCAATATCTATATCTATCTATCATCTATCCATCTATCCCTAGAAAACCAATTGAAAAAAATGCTTAGATATAATGAGATTTGTTGTATTAATGAGAAGGCTTTAGTTTTAGTTTTAGGTAACATGAAAACTCAACTCAAACTCTAAAACAGTAGCATCTGAAAGTTAAGAAAAAAGTATGTTTAAAGATTGATTTTAATTCAGAAACACTAGAATGTCATTACAGACCCAGTTTGTTCCCCTTGCTAAACTTTATCATTCTTATCAGCTTCATCTAGAGTCTGGATCTCTTTATGGTGACAAAATGGCTACAGTATACACACACACATATATATAGCATATATGTGTATATATTACATATATGTATATATTAGTACATATATATGCCAATAATATTATTTCCCCTATTTCAAATAGTTTTGTCTCAAATACTTTGAATAAACAATTGTATCCTAAAATAGTTTTTGTAGAGATTAGCTCCTCTCAGTGATTTTCCTAACTTTTTAGGACAAATCTTCAGAGATTTTTCATAAAGTTTATAATTGTTATTAGTCTAGAGCAAATGTTTGCTTCATGATAGTATAGGTTCTTTGCAGTAGTTTTTAAGGGTATATCATTTTATTTTTTTTTTTAAGTAAGACATGGGATTTTGTTGACTTCATTGGGGAATGGTTTTATATGTATGCAATATAAATCGGTTCCAATACACTCATCCATCCTCACAATAATGTAATAAAAACAAAACCAAATATGATTACGGTGGAGAACTTTCTAAAAACTAACTTGCTATTGTTTTACTTAAGGATTTTACATTTGTATTTATAAGTGGGATTGGACAGTAGTTTATATTTCTAGCAATCAATGTCATGTTTAAGTTTGTCATTTTAGTTTGTGTTTAAAATGCATTTATCTGTAATATATTACATAAACCAAAGATTATAAGTAATATATACATATGTTATGAGTACAGTAATAGATGCAGATAAAATAATAGTCCAGTTAAAACCCGCAAGTCTCATTGTGAAAAAATTTCCATGATTAATTTGGTGTAACTTGAATTTAAGAGGAGGTACTATCCCTAACCATCAACTGAAAGATAAAATAGAAAGCAGCAATGAGTCAGAAACATTCTCATATCTTAGACACTGTTTAGATGAATAAGATAGACTATGAGGATTGTATGTTTTTGTTACTCTGCCCAAATACTTTGCAAAAGTTAAAGAATATATCACTTTCTTCAATACCATTTGAAGTTTTACTACTTTCTTATCTTCTGTTGGATTTTGATGGGAGGGCCAGAGATGCCATATCATGCTCTTTTGGATGTTTCCATATTATTGGTCTCCATACTTTTCATAATTCAATCCTAAGGGAAAATAATGATATGTTTAAGGGTTTGGTTATCTTCACTTTACAAATTAGGCTCATATTGTTTAATGAACTGCTTGCTCCAAAAGCACACACACAGTATGAGGCTTAGCTGGAATTAGAATCATGGTAATTGACTCCTGATCATGGGCTGTGTCACAATATTAAATAACTTAAGCACGTATAAAGAGTATAAAGAAGATCTTTTGACAGTGCAAATCAGATGCCCAGGAGTGGAAGGAAACAATAGGTCAGCCTCCACCCAACCCCTTTTGCATACTGAATTGCCTTCCTTGTCCAACCATGCTGTTTGTATAATATGGCTATAAATATATGATGTTGCCATACAAAAACAGGTTGAGTGCTTGGAAGTGATAGATCGATATATTTCTCTGTTTTTGTGTCTATTTCAAATTTTAGTATACCACTAATATTATAAAATGACAAGCTGAATTTGTGGCTTGATTTAGCATTTTTGTTTTTTTTTCTTTTTACGTAAATATATAAAATATTTCCAGCAGTCAAAGGAACAAGCTGCCCTTCATTCAAATTCTTTCTATTCCAGGTTAAGAGTGATCCTTCTTTCAGGGCACTGAAACTGAAATATTTCTTTTAGCATAACAACTATTTCCTTGGGAGGAAAAGTTTCTGGATAATTCTATTTGAAGGTAATAAAATGGAACTTTCCTGTCAGGAAAATATTCCAGAGATATTGCTGTCAGGATAACAATATGAAATGAGGCTTTAAGCTTATTACTATTTTCTTGTCATAATATTTTATTGCTGACTTGCATTTTCCTTTGAGGATAATGCAATCAAGATTTGCTTGACAAATTGATTTTTATTTTATTACAACTATCATATTTCTAAAAGAATAAATGAATAATATATTGATCTAAATTTCTAAAAGATTTAAAAACAAAGCTTACTTGAGTTTAGATCATATCAGAGAAGTCAATAGAAGTGGGCCAATGGAACCACCCTCCCTCCTTCCATCACTTTACCAATACTATGCTCCCATAGTCTAGAAGACATTTTGTGAGGTTTATTGATGTTCATATTCTGGACCTTGATATCCTCGGCATTTATATTTGCATATAAAGTAAATGAACAAAAACTTAAAAGCTAACCTTGAAAGTAAAAAATTTCATTTGGCTTGCGTAAATTTCTGCCTTAGTCTGTTTGAGCTGCTATAACAAAGTACCACAGACTAGGTAGCTTACCACAGAACTGTCCTAAAGCATTTTTCTGTCTTAAAATTTCTATGATCTATGTATTTTTGCTGTTTGTTCATGAAAGAACCAAAATTTAAGAAGAAACATTTTTCATTGGCCTCTGTGTTAGCATCATATTGACAGTTCCAGTGTTTTGCTGATTATCTAGAACACTTCAATTCATTCTGGAAATGAGTTCCAAGTAGGATTTTAAGGTGTTAGTTATTTTAAAATCTTGAGCATTCTTCAGAATTCTGTTAACATTGTAAATTGATTTAAAATATATTCAGATTAATAACATCTTGTCAAGGACTTTATCTCATTCAAACTATTTTATACGTAAAGCTATGTTAAAACAGTGACTTTTATTAAAAGGAGAAAATATCAAGGATAAGTCAGAAGAAGAAAATAAGGAATTTTAAAGCTATCATTTCTGCTAATATTCTTTACACAAATCTCTGGCTGTTGAAGATTCTACTTTATGACTTCTATATCATCTAAATTCTCCCTCTTTTTCTTTCTTCTGTATCTCTTTCTGTATCTTTCTCTATCTGTATTTCTTTTTCTATTTATCTGTTTGTCTCTCTGTCTCATTCACTCTTTCTAGTCTCTGTTTCATGGCACTAGACACACTTCTGCCTAACCTTTTAAACAATTGAGTAGTTCTCATTAAAAATTGAAGCTATGCAAGGTATGTCCTGGTCCTTAAAAGATTTTTGGCATTTGCAGTTGCTTTTTCATTATCTCAGTTATCTGATGTCATCTATATTTCTCATCCCACCTCTCCCATGGGCATGTAGTTAACATCATTCTGTGCTAATAAGGAAGTTAACTTTAAAAAAAAATCGTTATATTACCTGGACAACTACATTATAAAGGTTCTTTACTTCTTTTTTTTTTAACTATGACTTGATTTCTTTAACAAAAATTGTGCGCCCCAGACTTGTCTAAGTACTCCCAATTTATTTCTTTTTAAAATTTAAAATTTTTATTATATAAGTTACAGGCGTGCAATTTAGTGATTCACAATTTTTACAGGTTATATTCCATTTATAGTTATTATAAATATATTGGCTATATTCCCCATGTACAATATGTCCTTGTAGCTTATTTTATACCTAATAGCTTGTACTTTTTCCTCCCCCTACCCCACATTGCCCCTCCCCCTTACCTCTCCCCACTGGTAACTACTAGTTTGTTCTCTATGATTTGTCACTTCTCACTTAATAAATTGTAGTCCTTATATTTGATTCATTTATCACTCCCTCACATACTGGTTCTTTTATTTATATAAGCAAAGGGAAAGTGGTGTAATGGTAAGAGGATTGGTATCTGAGTTAGATATACTTGGCTTAAAATATGAGACAATTTATTCTAGTTATCTCCTCAAATAAATTATTTAAATTCCCTGGCATCAATTTTCTTAACTGTAAAACAGTGGTAATATGTTGTGGCACAGGGTAATTGAAAAGATAATATAAGATGATGTGCTCAAATAGCAGTTTTGTCACTTACTAGTTGACTGAACATCAAAAAGTTAATAAGCCTCTCTGGCATCAGGTTCTCTGTAAAATGGGGCGTACATAGTTCCTTCCTCAAGTAACTGTTATAAGGATTAATTGAGTTAATTTTTGCAATGCACACAGAACAGTGTCTGGCATATATAAGTGTTATATACTATATAAGTAGGGCTATTCGATACCTATGTATAATTTTATATAAGTACTGAGCATGTAGGTTTCATATATTAAGCATTTAATAACTGTGTCCTTTGTTTTGTGCCTCTTGTTACTTGCCTCGTTTCTAACTTGCTCTCTTTCCTTATCTTTCGATACTTTTGCTTGGCCAACTGTTGACAACAATTCTGGTTCAGCCTAGAGGATGAGGTCCTGAATAGCCATTTCTGTGCCTGAATACTACATGGTAGATTTTTCCTTGTCATTGTTTTCTCACCTCATCTTTCCTTCCTTCTTTGCCTCCATAATTAATTACTGTCAGGATACTGCTGTTGTAACATGTCACTTGACAGTTTTTACATATCTGATGATTTCCCTTTGAAATGGTTTTTAATGTCTGAGTGGAAACTCTGTTGCCCATAGATAAATGTAGTCATTGGTACATATCAACTTTGATATTCCACTGGGCAGTTTTTTTTTTTGCCAATTCCACTCACTCTTTGGGTATGGGATGCTCCTTGAATAGGTTCTGGTTCTGCTCCCTAGGAGCGTTTCCCAGTTCATTGTTTGCTCAGATGTGAGTTCCACACTCTAGTACCATTTTTTTTAATTGAAGTATGGTTAATGTTTAATATTATATAAATTATAGGTGTACAATGTAGTGATTCACAATTTTTAAAGGTTATACTCAATTTATAGTTATTATAAAATATTGGCTATAATCCCCATATTATCTAAGTAGACATTTCTCCAAAGAAGACATACAGATGGCCAAAAAGCACATGAAAAGATGCTCAACATCACTAATTATTAGAGAAATGCAAATCAAAAATACAATGAGGTATCAGCTCACACCAGTTAGAATGACCATCATCAAAAAGTCTACAAACAATGAATGCTGGAGAGGGTGTCGAGAAAAGGGAACCCTCTTACACTTTTGGTGGAAATGTAAATTGGTAGAGCCACTGTGGAGAACAGTATGGAAGTTCCTTAAAAAACTAAAAATAGAGCTCATATCATCCAGCAATCCCACTTCTGGGCATATATCCAGAGAAAACCATAATTCGAAAACATACATGCACCCCAAAGTTCATTGTAGCACTATTTACAATAGCCAAGACATGGAAGCAACCAAAATGTCCATCAAGAGAATGGATAAAGAAGATGTGGTACATATATACAATGGAATATTACTCAGCCATAAAGAAGAATGAAATAATGCCACTTGCAGCAACATGGATGGACCTAGAGATTATCAGACTAAGTGAAGTAGGTCAGACAGAGAAAGACAAACATCATATGATAGCACTTATATGTTAAATCTAAAAAAAAACGATAAAAATGAACTTATTTACAAAACAGAAATTGACTCACAGATTTAGGAAACAAACATTTTTACAAAGGGGGAAGGTGGGGAGTCGTAAATTAGGGGTGTGGGGTTAGCATATACACACTACTGTATATAAAATAGATAATCAACAAAGATCTACTGTATAGCACAGGGAAGTCTACTCAACATTCTGTAATAACCTAAATGGGAAAAGAATCTGAAAAAGAATGCATATATATATATGTATAACTGAGTTACTTTGCTATACACCTGAAACTAACACAACATTGTTAATCAACTATACTCCAATATAAAATATATTTTTAAAAAATCCCCATGTTGTACAGTATATCCCTGTCTCTTATTTTATACATAATAGTTTGTACCTCTTACTCCTCTACCCCTATATTTCCCCTTCCCCCTTTCCCTCTCCCCACTGGTAACCACTAGTCTGTTCTCTATATCTGTGAGTCTGCTTCTTTTTTGTTATATTCACTAGTTTGTTGTATTTTTTAGATTCCGCATATAAGTGATATCAAACAGTATTTGTCTTTCTTTTCCTATCATTTACCCTGGCCAGTTCAGAAAAGGGAATAGAGATATATGCTCTTTTGGCAGCTGATCAGATCTCATGGACTATTTTCTGCCTTTGGAAAGGTAGTGACTTAGAAGTCTTTTTATAAAATCTGAATTTCCTACAGTGCAGACTGACAGAACTCTTGCTAATAAAGCTCTCTCAAACATACTGTGGGTTTTCTATGTATTTGATTCCAATTTGTAACTGCTCTCTCTGCAATAAAGCTATACCCACATTTTTAAAAAGATGTCTCTCATGATTTAATTACTGATTCTTTGAACATAACAAGTTACTGATATATTTTCCCCTTATGCTTTCTAGAACCCATTTTCTAGCTTAAATGTTTTACTAGACCACACAAACATATTTTTTTTCCAGAGGTCATAACAAGAGGTGTTAGAGCCATATCACAGATTTGATCTTTAATCTAAATCTGTGTCGTATCTGGATTTTGTCTTTGGACTTAAGCTGTGCCCTAACTTGAGAATCTTTTTCTTGCTAGCAAAGTTAGAGGTGAGAAATAGATTTGTTTCCTAAGGTAGAAAGAAATCCTCTAAATTCTGAATACATATTCCCCAGTTTTTTTTTTAAGATCATCTCTTTTTTGTAGTAATTAAATATATGCAAGTAAGAGAAAACAGCTCACATTTTCAGTATTCTGCATGGAGATATCCTTGTCCAAATCTAAAGGTTTTAGTTGCCATTCTTGAGTTCTGTTTTATTATCTCTCTATCTGAGGAAAAAGACAGAAATTCTGCAGCCAGAGATGTTGTGTAACCAAATATAAATATGAAGAAACAACCTGCTGAGAATTTCCTTATGTTACCAAAAATCTTAACCATTTTCTTTTTCAAATAGTTTCTTAATGAAAAAAAGTGAAATAACAACAATTAAGCATTCATAAATGAGAAAACACATAAATTATTGAAAATAAACCGTGGTATATCTTTTCAATATTTAAAATCCAGTTTTATTTAACTACACAATACTGAAGAGTTTACAAAGTTTCTCAGGTGTATCTTGTAGTAATAGTGCAATTGAATTTATATGAATGGGTAAAACATGAAATATTTGAATTTAGTTTTGAGTTTACAGTAAGGGAAGAAGTTAATATAATTAATATTATATGATCTAAAGATATAGTAGGACCTAACACATTCTGTGATTATTTACAAGTGTGAATTTGCATGAGATAGTGAATTCTCTATGAGGGACTTTATTGCTACTTATTTTTAAGTAGCCTCAGAATTTTAAGTGTCTGTCACAAAATGGACATTATTTTACATGTTTTAAAATGAGATAAATGTAAAAGTCCTCAGGTATACAATCAACAAATGATGGTTCTATTTAGCCCAGGCCACAGGGGTTTCCAGTATTCTCTCCTTTAGTCAAGTTTCTAAAAGAAGGTAGAAATAGGTGATGGAGTTTTTTTTTCTAATTTTCTATAAACAGATACTGATAAAATGACTCTTATCAAAAAGTTACAAATAATACTGAAAGCAGCAAGGCTCTCTGAAAGTAGATCATTCTTAATGACAAAGTTTCCTAGTTCTTTTTTTATTTTCTTTTTAAAGTGAATTTTGAGCAACTGCTTTTTAACACTTCTGAACAAAATTCAGCTTAGATATAATTTTTATGTACTGCCTTTGAATTCTGACCAAAAAACATAATTTGCATCAAGGCTTAGTATGGGTCATATTAGGATATTAGTGTGCTTCATTTCATCAGCTTCTGTGTTAGTCAGTGATCAGCTAGTTTGACTTGATTTACATGTAAAACTGTGCAGAGTTCTTTTTATTCTTTTCATTGTGCACACTAGAAATTGTAAAGGCATCAAAGCTATTCTCAAGTGATTTCAGATTAAAACAAAGTAGTTTGGGCACTCAAGCTTTAATCAAAGGTTCAGTCTTCACATACTTATGTGCAAAATTTTAAAGAGAGATTTATCAAATAAAGAAATCAATGTCCTTACTAACACCTATATAACCTACCATTTTGTATGTTACACATAGCATTTAATTCTTTTTGAGCTGAGAGCTGCATTACAAGCAGAAATCTATTAATATAAACAGAGCCTTCTCAAAAGACTCTAGAAGCATTGGTCCACTCAGCATGCCTATACACACCAAAGCACTGGTGTCCCACCACCGAGAGGAGAGTAATGGGTGGGATACATAGACATATAAGAAAAAAAGTGGTCATGATCCTTGCCATGAAGAAGATTAAAAGCTGCTTGAATTGGGGTGCAGTACTTTTTACCAATAGGATAATTAAGGATGTGGAAATATTTGGTTTATAATGAGCAATAATTTCTATCAGTATATCAATGGAAATTAAGAAATTTTCTAATAGAAATACAAAATGGAAATTTTCTACCAAGTGACTTACGCCAATTTTTTTCAACTGAGATTAAAGGTGATAGAGAGAGATATTTCAAGCAGAAAAGCAGAAACTTTGTGGCAGAAAGCTTTAAAAGCACAATCATCTAACTATCTCAGTTGTCAATACTGGGCTGTGGGGACAGTGTCACCTAGGTGACATGTGAATAAAACCTAAGGGGTCTGACCCTATGGAGGAAATGTATTCCAGGCAAAAATAAAAACAAGTATCGAGACTTTAAGGTGCAGCGTGTCTGGCCTGTTCCAGGAAAAACAAGAGGCCAGCATGGCCCTCGCAGAGGGAAAATGAGATAAGGTTGGAGAGAAGACGATAAGGGGAAGGAATCCTGCAAGGCCTGGTAGGATTTGTAAGATTGATTGTGAAACCTAATCCCTAATCCAATCCTTTGGTCAATTTTTATTTAATATTTAAAATATTTGAATAGAAAAAATTAAGTGAAGCTTGTACTAAAACTACCACTCCAGGCTTAGTTTATTAATGAGATAAATCTTTAGCCACTGGTTAATGTCTTGGAAGAGATTCCAGAGGAGGTAACTCCCACTGCTTAAGAGAGTGCATTAGGGGAGTGGGCAATGTGGTAAGAAACATGTCCCTAAAAGAAGATTCAGAAAATGGACATAACCAGCTGGAGGAGGGGAAAGCCATCAAGAATCTAGCATTGCTTGATGACAGTTTTTTCCCTCAAAATTAATCCTTGCATTTAGCCATAGATTTTCCCACAGTGTCTTTACTAAAATTGATCTCAACAGCTGTATTTGCTGAGCTAGCCATATGCTACCAGCTGATGATCTAGACTCTAGGAATTTTTTGTGTGTATATGACTATTTTCAATGTTGAAAATGCTTTTTCACACATTTACCATGAAGTGAGATTCATAATGTTCAAAATACCTTCTAGGCAGTAAGTCTGCACCTGCTAACATGTCCCAGTATTTCCTTTACTTATCAAAACTCTGTTAACTTTCTTAACAGAATGATATGAAAATGAAAATGGTTCTCTTGTAAACATCCTTCAACTTATAAACTATAAACTTATGACTTAAAATTAAAATGATTTAGAGTAAATAATTATCTAATTATATAGAAGTGCCCAGTTAGTACCCGGCACATTATAGATCATTTTTTAAAAAGCAGATATGATTATTATTGTTAATGTTAAAATTATCTATATGGGCGGAACTTACCCATAGTGAGTTTAGTCTTAAAATTGGAGCTAAGATATGTGCATAAAAAGCTCAAGAACTCTGTATTTGGATTATTTACACTGACCCACACAGTCTTTTTATCTACTTGTCCATCTGTTTTCTATCTGATATCTCTTCGTCATAAGTAGGTTTATGTTGCAAATTGCCTATAACATTGTAAATTATTTTTTCCTCTAATATTCAAGTTGTTGGTTCCTTTTGGGCTTTTTAATTTATTTTGGGGATAGCCGTAAACTATCAACCAGCCAAACGTTAATTTTTTGACCCTGCAGATAGTTATATTTCTATTCATGTTGTAAAATGCTTAATCCCCATGCACTATTTCCATATTTATGATAGTTATATTTCAAAATGGGTACCAGATTTTTTGGTGCCCCAGCCTCTTTGCATTATGTATTATGAGATTTTTTTTTCCTCCTCGAAATTATTAAATGTATATCATTTGGCCAGGAGAAGTGACAGGGTTGGAACAGTGCTTTTGTTCTGCATTGACTTTCTGTATATTACATCAGTTATATTTTGCTGTGAAAAGGGATAGCATTTATGTACTTTTTGTTTATTATATAAAATTTGGTAGCATTTTACTTTGACCTTTTTTTAAAAAAAGTATAAAACCTAAATGTATATTAAAGTGCTTTTGAAAACTAAAAGTGCCAAATATTTTGGCATCATGAGGAATAAAAAGACTCTTAAAAGTTTCAATTATTCATATATGTGTATATAACACGTTTCTAAATAGATTTAGTTTATAAAAATATTATAAATTAACTAAATTTTGTTTACATGTGAAACTCAATTACTCTAGCTTTTAGAAATGAAAAGTTAAATATAAATTAAAGAATTAGAAAATGCATTATGCTGTATTTCAATGAATGTTGTATACCACAGCACGCATTTCTGAGCTCTCAGGGCTGTGGGTTTTTAATGGTTCAGGGCACTGCCAATCATGAGTCTACAGGGAGCTTTGTTATAAATGTCCCAATTCTTTCATTTGCTCTCTTCCTGGTGCATGATGGGATGCCTAACTGTGTGAAATCAAGCCATGGATTATCGATTTACTGCCACTTTATTCCAGGGAAAATGAACTTGAAAATAAATAGGCTGTGCTCTTGTAATAAATTCATAGCAAAATGTGTTTGTATTCTAGTGAAAAAATGACAAGTCAAATTTATTTAGAATTTGAAAATTTTACTTTTTGCTAAAACATTGTAACTCTTTAATTACTGGGATTGTGGAAATACTAAAAATACACATAGTTTTTTTTTTTTTTTTTTTTTTTTACTGCAGTGTGTTCTATAATAGAGAATTTGTATTTATATTTTTCTTTGTGTATACTCATCTTTATAAATAAGGCTCAGTCTTCTTGGAAATCCTTTATATTAAACAGTAATTGTGATATACAGTGAGTTGATTCAATTATAAGAAAGCCTAACTCCACACAAGCTTATCAACATAGGTAATACTGGGAAACTTCCTCCTGTGCAATTTTTAAATCTGACTACATTGTCACTGCTTTGGAAGTTTAATGCAATGTCTCTTTTCTCATGGTGAATATTGTTGCTATAGTTTGTATATAACTGAACATGACTATATCAGTATGCAGTCTTTTAATTGAATTAGTAAACAGAATATTCAGAAATACTAGTCAATTTATTTTTAAGTACAATATTAAAATGTTACACATGCTGTATTTTTTATAGTTTAGTTATATAGAGCTTGGGAGACTAACTTTGTTTAGAAAGAACAAACTGAAACAGAATAATCAGTCTTCAGAGATTTTTATTAAAAACATAATGTATACCTGATGCTAAATTTACATTTCCTCATTCAAGAAGTGACCATGTCACCCAATATTATGGATTTAAGCAAGAGTATATGATTCAGCTCTCCAAATAAAATCCTCTACAAATGTGACTTGACTTACTGAAAAACTAATTCTAAAGCAAATTTCCATGGTATTTTCTTAGGAAAATATATCTCAAAGTGCTTGGATACAAATGAAATTTTATTACAAGAAGCACAGTCTTTAGATTGCAGAGTAAACTGAAGTGTGAAAGTTCTGTGTCAATTCTTTAAAAAATCTCACAGATCCTGGGAGCCTGCAAAAACCCTTTGTGTCACAAAATCTTTAATTATTTAAAAATTATACTGTGATATCTACCTCTCATAGATAAAACTTTAAGAACGTGAGGAAATAAGTACCTACTTTTTAAGTTTTAAAAAGTTAGTTGAAACAATGCATTAACCCTATCTAAGTTTCCCCATATTAGAGTATTAGAAATATTAATACACTGTGAGATGATAAGGGGTACTTATTTCATCGCAGGTTAATTATTAGTCATTAGTTTCTGTGTGCTGGGGAACGTGGCAGGTGTTGCCTTGCAATTGAGGCCAATGCTCCAAAGCAAAACAACATAGCTTATTAGTACCTGCTGTGTCCTAAAACGAATTGCCATAGGCCTTACAAAGAGAGGGCAGAACAGGTCTACGTTACCATCTTTCCCTGTGCCCCACCTTCATTTCCTCCCTGCCTATTTAAGCGGAGTATAGAAACTCAAGGAGAAACCTCAGAGAATAGAGTTAGATTGGGGTATGCATTTTTTTTTTTTTTTTTTTTTTTGGTACTCCTTACCCATGCTAAGGAATGGTTTACAATAATCCCTTGAAGAAAGTAGTAATGCCTAAACTAAGGAAAACCAGTGTCACCTGACCTGGTAGGACATTTGCTTAGGAAAATACTTGTTGATCAGCCCTTGAACTTCATTTGCGCCAAACATGGAAAGAGAACTTGAGTGAGTTGGCAGGCTGGAGAGAGGGTGAGAAGATCAGCAGAATTTTATATCACACATTCTAATTGTTAAATAATTCAAATCACAATAAAACCCTAATGTTTCATTCCCTTAACTATCATCTTGACATCTTTAAAGATCCTCAATGATTTTCTCCCCTTCTTCTTCTGAGCAATTACTAAACTTCCTTCTTTTCAAAAACACATTTTCAGGTATTTTTATTTTCCTTTTGAAACATTTTTTTGACTTGAAACTGCAAGGCCCTCTCTGCCATATGCATATCGAATCTATTGTTTTAGAAAGAGAAATGAAGTTAGGTGTGGAGTGGTTGTTTACAAGTTAGCCTGCAAAGTCAACATGTAAAAAACTTAGTTTTGACGGATTTTTGGTTCTAGTTAGTGGTCAGTCTCCTCAGTCTGCATGAAGATCTTTATTAAAAGATTGAGCCTTTTTCAAAACGTTGAATCTGTGTTAATGTGTAGGACTAAGTGTTAGATATTAGTACTCAGAGTCTGCAATTTAATTTTAAGGCTAATTTAACAGACACCTAAATCTCATACTCAAAACCTAAAATCAATCTATGGTCTTCCAATTGATCTGAGGCCAAGTAGTACATAACAGAATCCAAAACTTATCACACGTTCTGTATATTGAATGACTGACCAATAACTCTGAAATCTCCCTCAGGTAAAGTTTAAATTAATAAAATCAATGAAGACTCTTACATGTAATCTTTCTCAGATAAAATTTTAAAAACAGTATTCTTAACATATACTTTTACATATATACCAGTAAACTAATTATCACCTTTTTATACAGTTGTATACAAGTGCAAACTTCTGGAAAGTAGTTCAGTGAATGCTGATAACAAAAACTATATTCAATATTTTGTCTTCTTATACTACCAGATATTAGTCTAATCTCAATCAGTACTAATGGTGTCTTGAAAGCAGAATAATTTTTAGACCCTTTTGTGTTTAGAGGTAGAGTTTGTGTGATAAGTTACTTGTATAGGCCATGAAAAGAATGAAGTTTCGTGGTTATAGAGTTTGTTGATCAGAAACATTGACCATATATGATGACTGAATAGTAGCAGATATTGTGCCAAGAATTTTTCTATTACTATCAGCCATACTAATCTCCCAATTCTAAGCAAGATTTGAGGTAATATTATATATTTATATAACACACTGAGCATTTCATCACCAAACACATACTAGATATCTTTTCATTTTTTTCTCCTTTTTATAACAAGAAAGCAAAATGTTTACAAAAGAAATTGCAATATAAATTTTTCTAAAAACGTTTTTTTGAATGAACTCATCCTAACTTCCTCAGATATTGTATTCACATATTCTACAAAAAGAATTAGAAATAAAACCCTTTAGGATCATTTGGAATGTATCACTTATTTTTATGAAAAAGCTTCCCAAGGTGTAGTCTGTATTCCGTAGTACTATAGCTATCAGGGAACACACACACACACACACACACACACCCCTGTTTTTGTGGATAAATAAATTAGTGAAAAGATAAATATACTATTTTTGGAGCTTTATAACCAATTTTATTAAGCTAAAACTCTAACAAATGCCTCACTAAAGAAATCAGTTTAACTTTGATTAACTTGAAATTAAATAAAAAATTGGGAGCCGTTTACTTTTGCATTAGCCATATTTAAAAGAGTAGAATTGTGGAACATCTTTGCTTAGATTTTTGGTACCACTGAATGATCCACAATAACAGGTTTGCTCATGGGTATTGCTTCTGGAAATATTCATTCTTGTAAGGTTTTTGAAGAGATATAAAATTCAGCTGTATGTCTTTTAGTTGGATTATTTGAGAATATTATTTTATTTACTGAAAGTTTTACATTTTAAATGCTTAAATTTTATTTACTGAAAATAACATGCATTTGTAATTTAGTTTTATGGTACTTTCTGAAGTGCCTGCTATAGTATGACAACACCACCTGGGCTACACTTATGAAGTCTGTCATATTTCAGGATTTTTAATTTTTGTATAGGTTTGTAACTAAAAAGCAAAAATGTCATGATGGCAAAACCTTGACTTACAATGATCCTGCCTGGGGACAAATCATTTTCATACATTTTTGTGTGAAAGAGATTTATACTTTGAAATTTTAAAAAAGAGTTACCACTTTAAAGCAAGTATAGGTCATTCTTTCCCCTGTTCATCCCTACAAGACTTCATATGAGAAACAGAACCCAAATAAATATGTTGAAGAAAATAGTTAATATGAGTTTGAGTAAGAAAAAATGCATTGAATTCCTTAAAATAATATTGGAGATTATTTTCTTATTGCTTTTAAGCTACGTTTTGTTTCTTTCTAAAAAAGAGTTACAAATGAACAGGCTTTTTTCATATAAATGAGCATGAAATACCTCTGAAAATACTTTAAATATTTTCCACTTATTTTAAAAACATTCATTTCAATTCAAAGAACTAATATTGGAAAAAACTGGTAATAAAACTGTAGTTAGATGGAGACTATCTGTTTTCAAATGTGCATACATTTATTATTTTTCTGAATGAAATTTAGCATGGCACTGTAGGCCATGGAAAAAAAAGTACAAGGTGCATATTCTCATAGAGTTTAAAATGTTTGCTCTCATGAATTGAAACAAGCATGCATTTTTATCCAAGCAAGTTAATTTTAAGAAATGGTCTATTACTTTTTAGTGTATATTACTTCATACTCCTTTTCTATTATTTTTATAGCTATTCAATTTATCATTTTTGTACCATATTCCTCTTTGAATTCCTAATAGAATTGTGAAATAATCTATTAAATCTTCTCGTCTATCAACTATGAATACTGTTACAGATAAATATATTTTCTCTAAGTTAAAAGCACACAAGTGGAATTTTCTAAGATGAAATCTATTTCTACAAGTCCTATTTATGAACACTGAGTAAAACTTCATTTGATTTCATATCTTGCATTTTTCTATTACATGACTTCAGATTCTCTCATATTTGATTATCAATTATATAGAGGAGTGGTAGGGAAGAAGCTATAAAGAAACTAAAATTTTCTATCCATAAAAAAGAACTTGCCCACATTTTATATACAGTTGTTCCTCCTTTTTCAAGGTAGTTATGTTTTATAAAGTTGCAGTGAATACTGACTTGGTGAATCCAGAGCCATTGTTCCTAGGGGAAATACAGAGTTAGGTTTCTGAGAGCCATTCATTGAAACATTTTCATCAGTCAAACATAAGCTTGTTTTTTATGTGCTTTGGTTAATGACACATAACGTAATATATATTTGTAAGAAATAATTATATGCAGTATTTCTTTATAAGGAAACGTTAGCTGAAAAGAGTTTAATCGTTTCCTGACCCTGGATAACATGGCCACAGATATCTTTGGCTTTGAAACTCACACTGTGCTGTCTGCAATGCTTATTTTATCAGTTATCATCTCATAAATCCACAAATTTAGCCACTTATCCATCTTTTCCGTAGCTTCATCATAAACTATACATGTTATTTTAATACTTTTTGAAGCATTCTCCTATAAAGATCAGTAAATTTCCTCTTCCTCTCTCTGAAAATACCGTATTGTTGATTCATTAATATTGAACTCAAATAGCACAATTCATGTCTGAATACATCTTATCACTTGTATCTTCTCCAGAAGGCACATCACAGCCTTCTTGGGCTTAGAAACAATAGACAGCACTTTAGTGTTATTCTTGGGGGCCATTTTAAACAGCAAATTCACTGAAAAAGAGCACTAAACTGCAAAAAATGTGGCATTAGATAGATGGTGAAAAAACACTCATTTACAGGATGAGACCTGAAACAAGAAAGCAGAGCATAGCCTTGTTTGACCTTAGCTCTGGACGTGCTCCTTAGGTGACTCTAATTTTTCATTCCTTTGTGTCTATCTGCAAAAGTCCATGAGCACTGATTTTGTGGTTACAAATAAATTTTAGAAAGAAGGAAAATCCACAATTATGTAATCTGCAGATAATGAGAATCAACTATCTTTCAGTATTTTTTGAAATAGATAGAACCAACAGAAATCAGGGACCAACATTAATTCATAGAAAACATTGAAGGTACCTCTGGTTAACAGATTCTGCGAGTCAG
Source organism: Balaenoptera ricei (assembly GCF_028023285.1). Taxonomy (NCBI): domain Eukaryota; kingdom Metazoa; phylum Chordata; class Mammalia; order Artiodactyla; family Balaenopteridae; genus Balaenoptera; species Balaenoptera ricei. Next base: position 86,828,203 of record NC_082643.1, read on the forward strand.
CTTTCCTTAGAATGGCCTGGAGTTTGCCTACATAATAGAGGAAGGAAACATAAAAGCACAAATGTTCAAGGATCACATGAAATACTACTTATTTTTGGTGTATGTAAAGAGTAGGAAATCAAGACAAATACAAGAGTAGGAAATCAAGACAAATACAAAAAAGAGAGCAAGACAGCTGTTATTTTTAAGTCTAGATGTTCTTAACAGAGATGAATGCATATAAAAATAAGAACAAAAGATGATTTCAGCTCACACTGTTAAGCAGTAAGCAGACTTATGTGGTTAAGGACTTATTGTGCATTGTGGACACCACAGGCTAAGATTCTTATTTTATCATGTCTGTGTCTAACTCTAAAGCCTTCAGTTTATAGCAGCAAGCGTTTTAATAGCTGGGAATGGATGTGGGGCAGGCTAAGTGTCATAAAGTCCAACCTCTAATGAGACTATTGTTTTTGTTGTAAATTTAAAAGGAGAGTGTGCCAGTACTTAAAAAAGATGAATTGTCACAATGTGTCTTTAGTAGTTATAAAGCCATTGAGTGTAAATTATCTTTAAAAATCCTAATCCCCTCTTTTGTTTTAGTTACAACCAGAAGATAATTGGTCACTTTATATATAGAGATTTAAACATTATCATAAAGAGGGTTTTAAAGACTGAAACTTTAAAATGATTTTTAAAAACCAAGAAAAAAATGTCTTATAAAAGCAACCTATTTTACAGGGAATGAATGTGTTTCACTTTTTTCCCTACAATGATAATTTAATTCAATAATTAGGAAGATTATTATGAATTTTATATCACATAAACTCCATGGGAAAATTATTCCTAAAAATAATGGAGAAGAATCCTTTAGTGTACACATGAAAAATTGTTAGTATGAAGCTTATACTCCCATCATTTCTGGCAACTTCAGCTGTTTCCTCTATTCGGAATGCTGTAACTCCGACTTGTTACCCGGCTAATTCTTTAGGTGCATTCAGGTGTAATTTTAGAGATAATATCCTGGAATTTTAATCTAACAACAAAAACTAAACTGAAATCCATGTTGCCATCTATAGTTTTTCCTTAAAATAATGAGTTATTTTTCTAATCACTACCTCTGAAAGTTTACATGCTGTGGATTCTATGAATCTCTGAACACATTCTACTCATTAAGTTTTATTTCACTTTTACTGTGAAGACAGCCTAACACCATAGCCATATTTACTTGACCTCTATTGGGTAATTCCCATGCCAGAACTTACCTTTGATTCTGGAATATGCCATTTTTTTTCTTGTTTTTTTTTTTTTTTTTTTTTACTATGCTTCACTTTATTGTACTTTCCAGATATTTCACTTTTTACAAATTGAAGGTTTGTGGCAATCCTGTGTCAAGCAGTTATATTGGTGCAATTTCTCCAAGAGCATTTGCTCACTTTTTGTCTTTGTGTCATGTTTTGGTAGTCTTGCAATACTTCAAACTTTTTCATTATTATTATATTTGTTTTGTTTTTTTTTAACATCTTTATTGGAGCATAATTGCTTTACAATAGTGTGTTAGTTTTTGCTTTAGCCATTTTGTTTTGAATGTATTTGATTACATGTTTTCTTTCCTCTCTGAAACATGTGCTGTGGAGCATGAATTTTATCTTATTCTCTTTTTTCTTTTCCTATTTGAAATGTCTAGAATGATACTCAATAAATAGTATTAAAAATTATGATGATAGGAAATCCATAAAACTTGAGATTTTGCCTTTAATTTTTAATAAAGTCTAAATTAAGGTCTAGGGGATGATAAGATGATTTTTAAATAGAGTATTCTTTTCTTTGCTGCTTTTTCTCTTCATTTTTCTAGTAACAATGTTTATTTTGTCCTTTGCTTCCTGGTTCTTCTACCTCTAAATACAGGCCATAATGCAAATAGCTGGGTTGTTTCTACTTGATTGTTCAATAACTATAAGGACTCAGTCAAGTGGAGAGTAGGATAATTATGCAATCAATCTGGGTAAGAAAAGGGAGTGTAGAGAGTCACCACACAATGGTTCTTTCTTTAAGTCATGCAAAATAGCTTAGAAACAAATCTGGAATTTGCTAATTATAGTTAAATCTTGTTTTTAATTTGAGCTGTATGACTTAGCAGCCAGAGTTCATTTTCAACCCTAGAGCTAAAAAAGTTTCACTGTTATATATTTTAAAGAGAATTTTACAGGCTTAAAGTTAAAATTATGATTGATGCAGTGTTGGCAAGTTTTCATGTCTAGTTCTTGCAGGAGTTAACTCCATTATAATAATTCTCATTAGAATAGTTATGAAAACTGAAATATATTCTTCACAGTTCACAAGGTGGTGCATTTGTAATCCCTGTCAAAATATTATTTTTAAATATTGTTGTGGATAATTAATTTAACTTTAACAAGTAGGGTTCATAAAATATGCATTTATAAATAGCAGACCTGTTTCTATTACTTCCAATACAGCAATTCATAATGTAATTGAGTGCAGGTAAAATGATAATACGTAATCTCATTTTCTTGCCAATATCCCAAATCCCTTTGTCTATTCTGTTTTACACTCAGAACATGACGTAAAATAAGAAGAAAGAGAAAAGGCAACAGAGGAAGAGAAGTAGTTTTAAAGAATTATGTTCACAGAACTGAGTGTTTACACAATGAGGAACATTTCAGTACAGTAGTTCACACAACCCTTCAAGTGAGTATTCTTCAGGCATATAGGAGATTGACTATAACTAGACCTTTAAATACTACTCATCCTCCATAGCACCTCAATTATTCTGTTTCCTGATAGATGTTTTCCCACACTTCTCATTTGTGGTAGACACACGTCTTTCCAGGACCCAGTGCCCCTTCTGAAACCTAATCTACACAAGTGAGCTGCTGTGTAAGTCCTATGTTCTGTTTGCTACTGCACCTTGCCTATTGAACTGGATTAGGCCTGCTCTTCAAATTGCCTACAGCTAATCTGGGGAACTCGCAAATAAATAAATTCTTTATTTAAAAACTAGTGAGTAATATACAAGAAAGAAGAAAAATCTCAAATAAATATCTAAACTTACACCTAAAGGAACTAGAAAAAGAATAATAAGCAAAACCTAAAGTTAGTAGAAGGAAAGAAATCATAAAGTTCAGAGCAGAAATAAATGAAATACAAATGAAGGAAACAATAACAAAGATCAAAAAAACTAAAAGCTGGTTCTTTGAGAAGATAAACAAAATTGAAAAACCATTAGACTCATAAAGAAAAAGAGGGAGAAGACTCATCAATAAAATTAGAAATGAAAAAGGAGAAGTTACAACAGACACCACAGAAATACAAAACACCCTAAGAGACTACTACAAGCAACTCTATGCCAATAAAATGGACAACCTGGAAGAAATGGACAAATTCTTAGAAACGTATAACTTTCCAAGACTGAACCAGGAAGAAATAGAAAATATGAACAGACAAATCACGGGTAATGAAATTGAAACTATGATTAAAAATCTTCCAACAAACAAAGGTCCAGGAACAGATGGCTTCACAGGTGAATTCTATCAAACACTTAGAGAAGAGCTAACATCCATCCCTCTCAAACTCTTCCAAAAAAATTGCAGAGGAAGGAACACTCCCAAACTCATTCTATCAGGCCACCATCACTCCGATACCAAAACCAGACAAAGATACTGCAAAAAAAGAAAATTACAGACCAATATCACTGATGAATATAGATGCAAAAATCGTCAACAAAATACTAGCAAACAGAATCCAACAACACATTAAAAGGATCATACACCATGATCAAGTGGGATTTATCACAGGGATGCAAGGATTCTTCAATATATGCAAATCAGTCAATGTGATACACCATATTAACAAATTGAAGAAGGAAAACCATAGGATCATCTCAATAGATGTAGAAAAAGCTTTTGACAAAATTCAGCACCCATTTATGTTAAAAACTCTCCAGAAAGTGGGAATAGAGGGAACCTACCTCAACATAATAAACGCCATATACAACAAACCCACAACAAACATCATTTTCAATGGTGAAAAACTGAAACCATTTCCTCTAAGATCAGGAACAAGACAAGGATGTCCACCCTCACCACTATTATTCAACATAGTTTTGGAAGTCCTAGCCATGACAATCAGAGAATAAAAAGAATACAAATTGGAAAAGAAGAAGTAAAACTGTCACTGTTTGCAGATGACATGATACTATACATAGAGAATCCTAAAGATGCCACCAGGAAACTACTAGAGCCAATCAATGAATTTGGTAAAGTTGCAGGATACAAAATTAATACACAGAAATCTCTTGCATTCCTATACACTAATGATGAAAAATCAGAGAGAGAAATTAAGGAAACACTCCCATTTACCATTACAACAAAAAGAATAAAATACCTAGGAATAAACCTACCTAGGGAGACAAAAGACCTGTATGCAGAAAACTATAAGACATTGATGAAAGGAATTAAAGCTGATACAAACAGATGGAGAGATATACTATGTTCTTAGATTGGAAGAATCAGTATTGTGAAAATGACTATATTACCCAAAGCAATCTACAGATTCAATGCAATCCTTATCAAATTACCAATGGCATTTTTTACAGAACTAGAATAAAAAATTTTAAAATTTGTATGGAGGCACAAAAGACTGCGAATAGCCAAAGCGGTCTTGAGGGAAAAAAAAATGGAGGTGGAGGAATCAGACTCCCTGACTTCAGACTATACTACAGAGATACAGTAATCAAGACAATATGGCACGGCACAAAAACAGAAATATAAATCAATGGAACAGGAAAGGAAGCCCAGAGATAAACTCACGCACATGTGGTCACCTTATCTTTGATAAAGGAGACAAGAATATACAGTGGAGAAAAGACAGCCTCTTCAATAAGTGGTACTGGGAAAACTGGACAGCTACATGTAAAAGAATGAAATTAGAATACTTCCTAACACCATACACAAAAATAAACTCAAAATGGATTAGAGACCTAAATGTAAGACCAGACACTATAAAAGTCTTAGAGGAAAACATAGGAAGAACATTCTTTGACATAAATCACAGCAAGATCTTTTTTGATCCACCTCCTAGAATAAAGGAAATAAAACCAAAAATAAACAAATGGGACCTAATGAAACTTAAAAGCTTTTGCAAAGCAAAGGAAACTACAAACAAGATGGAAAGACAGCCCTCAGAATGGGAGAAAATATTTGCAAATGAATCAACTGACAAAGGATTTTAATCCCCAAAATACATAAACAGCTCATGCAGCTCAATATTACAATAAACAACCCAGTCAAAAAATGAGCAGAAGACCTAAATAGATATTTCTCCAAAGAATACATACAGGTGGTCAAGAAGCACATGAAAAGCTGCTCAACATCACTAATTATTAGACAAATGCAAATCAAAACTCTAATGAGGTATCCCCTGACACCAGTTAGAATGGGCATCATCAGAAAATCTACAAACAACAAATGCTGGAGAGGGTGTGGAGAAAAGGGAACCCTCTTGCACTGTTGGTGGGAATGTTATTTAATACAGCCACTATGGAGAACAGTATGGAGGTTCCTTAAAAAACTAAAAATAGAATTACCATATGACCCAGCAATCCCACTACTGAGCATATACCCAGAGAAAACCATAATTCAAAAAGACACATGCACCCCAATATTCACTGCAGCTCTATTTACAATAGCCAGGTCATGGAAGCAACCTAAATGCCTATCGACAAATGAATGGATAAAGAAGATGTGGTACATATATATAATGGAATATTACTCAGTCATAAAAAGGAACAAAATTGGGTCATTTGTAGAGATGTGAATGGATATAGAGGCTGTCATACAGAGTGAAGTAAGTCAGAAAGAGAAAAACAAATATCATATATTAACGCATGTATGTGGAACCTAGAAAAATGGTACAGATGAACCGGTTTGCAGGGCAGAAATAGAGACACAGATGTAGAGAACAAATGTATGGACAACAAGGGGGGAAAGTGACAGGGGTGTGTGGTGTGATGAATTGGGATATTGGGATTGACATATATACACTAATATGTATAAAATGGATAACTAATAAGAACCTGCTGTATAAAAAAATAAATAAAATAAAATTCAAAAATAACAACTAGTGAGTAATATAAAAAAATAGTACAAAAGAACAGTGAAGGGGTATATTACAACTGGCTGCCTCATTAATGTTGGCAAAGAATTATTCAAGAAAAGATACTTGAAAAATGAATATGAATTTGCCAAAGAATGAGGGCAGAATGATGACCACTTTTTTAAAAGAGTGAAGTGAAAGGTACCAACACTATCAAGAGACTATGTAGCCAGTTATTGATTTGGGACCTGTACTCTTCCACGTCTCCATAGTTATTGATCTGAGAAAGAGCATTTGACTAAAACTAAGTATAGTAAGGGTAATCCTCACACTGTCTGCTAGAAAGACTGGGTCAGAATAGATATTATATTATTTTAAGTTAGATATATAGATATATATAGGTATATATAGATAGTATATTATATATTACATCAATATACATACTTAAGTATATATCCATATAATGAGCTTACATAAGGCAAATTTAAAAATATACTGTAGCACTAAGAAAAAGCAAAGCAATTCTAAGCACCTAGAGAAGTTTATAACAAAAAATATGTATTACAGAAAATAAGAAAAAAGCATAGAACTTAGTGTCTTAAATACACGTGAAGGGAAATGGTGTCTGTAAAGCAGGAGGAGACCGTTAAAGTAGACCACAAAAAAAGAAAAGGATGAGAAGAAAAAATAGAGAGGGTAATATTAAAATGGATTAGGTTGATTTACACATAGATTTAAAAATAACTAAAAGGAAATAGAAATAATCCTGCAGAAATTTAGTCAGGATTTGGCATATAAACATAAAAAGATTATCCAGCATTAAGAAAAGGGCAAGCAAATAGAAATAATGGAGAAGCATGCTAGATTATTCACAAAAATAATTAAGATGAAATAATTTACCATGCAAAATGCATGGTTAACTAAATTTGAAATAAAAATTAAAAGGAACAACATAAAAATACTAATCTATGGAATATTAATAAAATAGTGTTATTGAAATAAAAATTAAACATTAAACAGTCTTAATTGTTAAGAAGTTAAAATAGGCAAACTTCAGACAAATCTTACCACTGAAATAAGTAAGTAAATAAATAAACTAATAAATAAATAACTGAAATGGGAAAAAAACTGAAAAAACAAATCAATAAAATTATATAAAAGGAATGCAGTGTCAAAAGAGATTTTTAAAAAGAGAATGTAATGATTAATAAGAAACCATTCTGAACACCTCGTTTTTTCTGAGAAAATATAAATGATTGAATATAATTAAACAATAACCATAGAAAATGCAACTGTATCAGCATTTCCTCTATAAGTCCTTAGGGTTAGATAATTTTAATAATCATTTTGTCTAAATCTTTAAAGAAAAAATATTTCCTAAACTATATACTATTCCACATTAATGAAAAAAGAGGTAATACTATGGAATTTATTTTATAAAGCAAGTAAAACTTTGATACTGAGACTAGATACTGGAAGAAGATGCCATCTAGGACTTTTATAACTAGAGAGGAGAAGTCAATGCCTAGCTTCAAAGCTTCAAAGGATAGCCTAACTCTCGTACTAAGGGATAATGCAGCTGGTGACTTTAAGTTGAAGCCAATGTTCATTTACCATTCTGCAAATCTTAGGGCCCTTCAGAATTATGCTAAATATGCTGCCTGGGCTCTATAAATGGAACAACAAAGCCCTGATGACAGCACATCAGTTTACAACATGGTTTACTAAATATTTTAGTCCAACTGTTGAGAGCTACTGCTCAGAAAAAAGGATTTCTGTCAAATATTACTTCTGATTGACAGTGCACCTGGTCACCCAAGAGCTCTGATAGAGATGTACTGTGATATTAATCCTGTTTTCATGCCTGCTAACACAACATCCATTTCTCAGCCCATGGATCAAGGAGTCATTTCACATTTCAAGTCATATTATTTAAGAAATACATTTTGTAAGGCTATAACTGCCTTAGATAGTGATTCCTCTGATGGATCTGGGCAAAGTCAATTGAAACCTTCTGGAAAGGATTCACTATTCTATATGCCATTAAGAACATTTTTGGCTTACAGGAAGAGGTCAAAATATCAGCATTAATGGGAGTTTAGAAGAAGCTGATTCCAACCCTCATAAATGACTTTGAGTGATTCAAGACATCAGTGGAGGAACTAACTGCAGATGTGCTGGAAATAGCAAGAGAACTAGAATTAGAAGTGGAAGCTGAAGATATGACTGATTTCTGTAATCTCATTATAGAACTTGAATGAAGAGTTGCTTCTTATAGATGAGTTAACAAAGTAGTTTCTTGAGATGAAAACTACTCCTGGTGAAGATGCTCTGAAGATTGTCGAAATGACAACAAGGGATGTAGAATGTTATACAAAGTTAGTTGATAAAGCAGTGGCAGGGTTTGAGAGGATTGACTCCAGTTTTGAAAAAAACGTTCTACCCTGTGGAGTCAATCAATGCAGCACACTTCACTGTTGTCTTATTTTAAGAAACTGCCACAGGCACTTCAGCCTTCAGCAGCCACCACCCTGATCAGTGAGTAGCCATTAACATCTAGGCAAGACCTTCCACCAGCAAAAAGGTTACAACTCGCTGAGGGCTCAGACGACGGTGTTAGGTAGTTAGACATTAGCAGCAAGAAGGTGACAGCAGTGAAAAGACAAGAGGGAGTAGTTGAGTCATACACCGACCATCTGGGGACCCTCCCCTAATTTTAGCAGCAAGAAGGCAACTGTGGCGAAAGACAAGAGGGGAGCAGCTACGTTACACGCCAACCGTCTGGGTACCCTCCCCTTACCCCACCCAGAACGGGTGAAACTATGGCCATATGGTGGGCAAACTTATCCTGATAAAGAGGAGGCACAGCAACACAAGGGAACGTCCCTGGGCTGTGCATGCCCAGACCAGACAGGCGTATAACCTATAGTAAACCCAAACTCATTATACCATCATTATAATAAAATCTACATGTGATCCCCCACCCCCACCCCATGGGCATTTCTTAGTGAGTCAAGGGTGAGAGCATGTGCAGTAGTGAATTTGTCACATAGCTCGGGACTGTCAATCAAATAATGACCCCTGTCATTCCCTCCACCTCCCCGCAAAATGCTCCTTAAAAATGCCCTTAAGCCTGTACAAGAATGCTGGTTTCACTTCGCAGAAACAGCCTGTTCTCCCTCTCTGAGTGTACCTATGCTTAAATAAACTTTGCTTTGTATTTACGCCTGAAGTGGTAGTCTGCAATTCTTTGCTTGCTACTGTGAGGACCAAGACCAGGATTTGGTCCAGGTCCAGATACTCTGTTGACCTCCTCGGTTGGAGCTATTGTGACACAATGCATGCCACCCGGTAACATTGGTTAGCATTTTTTAGCAATAACGTATTTTTTAATTAAGGTACGTGCTTGTTTTAGACATAATGCTACTGCAAACTTAATAGACTACAGAACAGTGTATATGCACTAGGAAACCAAAATGTTTGTGTGACTCGCTTTATTGAGATGTTCACTTTATCGGGGTGGTCTGGAACTGAGCTTGCAATATGTCCAAGATATGCCTGTAGGACTGTACCTTCATTATATTCCATATCACAAATTGTCTGCGGTGTTTGAAGAATAATGCTCGCATTCCAAGATAGATGCTTTTTTTAAACCAATGCATGAGTCAAGAGGATTAAATTAGATAACACAAAATCACATTATACATTATAGAAAATGTTACATTATTAGTAATAGTTTATTATCTCATGTTGATGAGATCAGACAAATGCAGATATATTTTGAATAGATCCGTGTTTGAAAATTTTTACTGAGTTTTATTTTTTGGAAAATAATTGAGTTGAGCAAATTCATAGCTAACTAGATAATATACTTAATGTTTTGTTTAAGTATATTGTTGTCAATTGGAAAGAAATTTCTATTGCTTTTTCTAAATTCTTGAGGTAATTTAATACAGTGGTGAAGAACTTAGGGTGTGTGACATTGAGCAAGTTAATTTCCAAAACTCATTATTGTTATTAATAAAATAAGGGTAAAAATAGCACCTACTTCATACAATTGTGGGGATTAAAAAGATAACAAGATGACTAAATAAGAAAAATCTAATAAATGTTTATTTTCTGCTATGATTAGTGTGGTTGTTGTTCATAATGTTGCCAGTATCAATGACGATTTTAACATGCTTATCAATCAGCCAAGATAAAGTCATGCATGTATGTGGTCAAATGATTTTCAACAAAGGAGCCAAAGCAATCCAAAGGAGCCAAAGCAATCCAAAAAAGTCTCTTTAACAAATGGTGCTGGAAAAACTGCATATTCATTTTGAAAGGAATTGAACCTCAATTCATAGTTCACATCAGACACAAAAATAAAACAGACTGACAACACCAAATGTTAGTAAGGATGTGGAGCAACTGATCCCTCAAATTGTTTTTGAGAAAGTAAAATGTTGCAACCACTTTAGAATGTTCTAGCAGTTTCTAAAAAAAAACTAAACATACACTTATCTTTGACTTAAGAATTCTAGATGTATTCTCAGGAGAAATGAAAACATGTTCATGCAAAAGCTAGTACATGGAAATCTTAGTAACATTACTCATAATAGCCAATAACTGGAAATACTGGGTTTCCATCAGTAGAAAAATCACTAAAAATTTATTTTATTCATATAACAAAATATTATCCATAAAAAGGAACAAACCACTGACAAACACAATATAGAGGAATCCTGAAATGAAAATGAATAAAGCCAGTCACAAAATAGTTACACAACTGTAAGGTTCCATTTGTATGAATTTCTAGAACTAGATAAACTAATTGAACTGGGAAAAATACGTAAGAGTGGTTACATTAGCTAGGATGCCAAAGGAGTTTGATTGAAAATAAGCATGAGAATATTTTCTGGAGCATTATTAACGTGGCAAGTGTTCAGAATACATAGATAGAGGTACATGTCAAAACTCAAAAAATGTACACACACGTTTAATTTTAAGTAAATTTTATATCAAAAGAAAAACTGTAAATGAAGAGTTAACTCTGTTTAGTGATGTGTGTGCTGAAGTTTTGAAGGAGAACTGAATTTATGTCTGCAATTTACTTTGAAATGTATTAACAATTTAAATGGACAGATGCATGGATAGAAACATACCTAAATGGATAGATATGTGATAAAACAAGTGTTATAAAATATTAATGTTAGAATCTAGGTGGTGGATATTGATGTTCACTGCACACTTTTTTCAAATTTGCTCTATACTTGAATATTTTCATAATATTACACTGGAAAATTAAATGTACATTTACACTGACACAGTGATTCTATTCCTAGTTATTTACCTAAGAGAAATGAAACCATATGTTCACAAAGCATGCTGCACAAGAATATTTATAGCAGCTTTTTTTATAATAGCCAAGAACTAAAAAAAGCCCAGGTATCCATCAACAGGTGAATGCATAAACAAATTGTGTCATATTTATACAATGAAACATCACTGAGCAATGGAAATGACCAAACTACTCATATATACAGCAACATCGATGAATATCAAGAACATTATGTTGGGTAAAAAAAATTAGCACAAATTAGTATATACTGAATGATTTTATTTATATGAAGTTTATAACAGTCAAATCTAGCTTTTAGTGACAAATAAGTTCAATGGTCACCTGAGAAGTGGGGGATCTTTACCTGGTGATGGAATCATTCTATATATTGAATATGGAAGCTTGAGTTTCATGGGTGTATGGATTTATCAAAATTGATTTTACTGTATACTTAAGATCTGTGCTTTTAACCATACAAAAATTACACCTAAACAAAATTTTTTTAAAAAAGGAATGTGTGTGTGTGTGTGTGTGTGTGTGTGTGTGTGTTCATAACTGGAATTTAGAAAGTTCACAAGACTATGACATACATATGAAGATTAATTTAGGACCATGGTTCTCAAGCAATAATGTGCATATAAACCACCTAGAGATCTTGATAAGTGGGTTCTAATTAGTATTACTGAGACCAAATTTTTTGCATTTTTGTCAGGCTCCCTAGTCATGCTAATAATATGTCTGATTCACAGAGTATACTTTGAAGATGGGAGTATTTAACCCAAGTAAAAGACCTAATAAAACAAAACTGTTGTCTTAAAATATTTCAAGGTATCTCATGTGTTAGAGGGGTCTATTTCTTCTCCCTTACATATATAGAATAGGATCAACAGTAAACTATTTACAGGGAGGCAAATATTTAAACAATGTAAATATATAATTTCAAACAATTAGATATTCTTAACAATGCATCTCATTGTCTAAAAGTAGGAGGCTATTCATGACTAGAATTGATCAAGCAGTTCTTGTGTATATACGTTTAAATTTGTGTTGAGATTGTATTAAATTGTCTCTGAATCCCTCTCATATCTTTGATTCTGCAATGGTGGTAAAAAAGATGTAACTATTACAAAACAAGTGCTATATAGCAAACCTATAATTTTCATAAGTTTTGAATCTTAGATAAGAGTATGAAGAAGATGAGTTTGGCTCTTTTAGTCAAGTAGAAGAGCCTTTGAAAGTTCCATGTTATATTTAAATTTAACGTTTAGTTTAACCAAAAAATGCTTAACTGAAACATGTTTCCTCTGTTCATTAAATAGAATTAAATAAAATTATCTTTAATAAAAAACTAATCTTGTCATTAGGATTTTGACTCTAATTGGCCATTATTTCTATTCTTTGAATGTATAGAGAATGTTAAATTGTACTAATATCATGAAACCTTCACATACTGTGCTTATGATGCTAGCAGGAGAATTTACTCTGCCCTTTTTTGGCAAAAGACAGATTGTGCTAAAACCAAAATAGCCTCATTTTGTTTCCCTTGTCATGCTGAAACTAGGAAGACATCATTCAAAATAGTTAAATATTCAGAAGATGTGCAAAATCACAAAATTGGACCATTAGGATACATCGTTAAACTACCCAAGCTACTTGCCTGCAATTAATTGGTTTTATCCACAGATTTCCAAAATTTAACATTATTCAAGTGCCCACATTAACTACACATTTTCAAACCTTACCAAACACAAAAGAAACAATATTATATTTTGCAGAGATTACTTTTTAAATTTTCAAATATATGATCACAAAATACTTTCAAGTATATAATCCTCAGCTGTCATGATTTTGGGTGTAAAGAAATCTGTGATATCTGTTAAAAACATTTAACTTAAATATATACCTTCCTATAATAAATATGATAGAATACAAGATTACATGAAAAAGCTAAAGAATGTTCAAATTAATAGCTAAGCTTAAAAGTAAATTATTCTTTTCAATTTAGTTCCTTAATATTGACAAAACACTATAATAATTAGTATTGATTACAATTTCAATGTAAGAGAAAAGGATGATTCTTTTTCTGTTCACAAAATCTTTGAGATTTTTTTCTTATGTTTCAATAATATTTTGTCATCATTTATCTATGGTTTTACAATTTACACTTTTTATCTGTTTGCCTGCTTTCCTGAGGACATTTAGGAATGTCCTACTCTATACCACAGACAATACGTCACTTGGTTTTAGATATTTGGGGCAAAACAGAAGCTAGACTCTGGGTGTAACACTAAATAATACTTTTGATTTAACTTGATTCTAATCCTGACTGTTTCTGTCTTAACAAAGAAACTTATAAAGTTACATCTCAACATCAGTTTATAAAACAAATAAAATCAATGTGAGCAATAGACATAAAGCAATAGTAATTTTATGCCATAACAAAATAAAAAAATTGTTACAATCCCTTTGAATTTCTTCATAGTAAAATTTTGTAAAATTATATTCAAAATTATTAAATGTCTTATCATGCTTCCTTCTATATCAATTATAGAAACCAAACCAAACAACAAAATCAGTACTACAGAATCATTAGCCATTGTGGTTTATATTTTATATCATGTTTCAGAAAGATGTTATTGGAGAAAATCAGAGTAATATTATCAGTATTTTCTTATGTTAAAAAAAATGTTCAAAATGTACTACATTCAGTTTTGTTCACTTAGAACATTTTGGAATCACTATGGTATTGATTCAAATATATTGCTAGACAAAAAGGAAGATGCAATAAAATTTGTCCATTATGTAAAAATAATAGTTCATACGTATGTATTGACATTCTATGAAACCTTGAAAAAGTCAAAAGTGAAAAGAAAAATTATCTTAATTTGATGATGAACTTGGTTATTTGGTAATGCTAATGTTGAAAACCTTTCCATTTAAGAGGAAAATGAGTATAACTAAAAATAATTTGATATGACTTTTCCGGTCTAAGATTTTTTAATAGATTAATAGTGGATAAAATATATTTTAATTTATTTTTATTTATTTATTTATTTATGGCTGTGTTGGGTCTTCGTTTCTGTGCGAGGGCTTTCTCTAGTTGCGGCAAGTGGGGGCCACTCTTGATAAAATATATTTTAAATTACCTAGGGGAAAACCACTGTAGTTAAGAGGGTATTACAATTAATTTCTTTATTAAAATTATGTATAACATCAAGTAAAATTCCTAAATGTGTCAAAACACTTTTCTTTGACAATAGCTTTTAACTTACTCTTGTATTTGTGCACCAATAATTTTCAAGTGTTTTTTTATTGGCATTTGAAGAATGTATATTCTTTCATAAGACATTATTTATCATGAATGGAAGAGTAAAAAGGTGAAGAAAATTCATTAGCTGTCATGCAATATATGTTTTGAATTAGGCATCATCATTACTGACCAAATTTGGCAAAAAAAAAAAAAAAAAAAAAAGACAAAAATCTAATTCAAGCTAGTTAAGGAAATATAAAAGAAGTTAGTTGAAAAGGTTCTGGGACAATTCAAAGAGTTGAAGGGCAAATCAAACAACTAAATAGGTAAAATTCTGAAACCAAGATAGTCCTCAGAATTTCAGGGACTAGAATTGAATAGTCATCATTAGCCTCTCTTTCTACTTGTTATGATTCCTTCTTCAGTGTTGTTTGTTCCCCCCAAATGCCTCTCTCATAACACTAAAATCATGGTGGCCATTTGTCTATGTTTAGCAAATTTAGTTTAAAAATATTAAAAGCCTTGCTTGGCATGGATGGAGCTACATGCTGAAAACTTGTCAATAAAGTGAAATGAAAGATTGAGACAAATGTCCACTTTCAATATCCTGATGACCAGAGAAGAAGGGCATGCAAGTTAGGTATAGCTCCCATTTGGACTACATATAATCATAGGTTACAGGTAAGCAGGAAAATGGGCAAGAAGAAATAAGGATGGTATTCTCAGAAAACAAGAGTAGATTCTGGAAGTCAAAATAGTAATGTTAACAATCAATATTGAGGAAAATGAAATGAGTCCTAAAACTGATTTCTGTACTCAGGAAGACAACTGCAAACACAGTTGAAGCTATAGCTAACGAATAGCAAGAGAAAAAATAAGAAACTGCAGATAAGTAGCACATTTTGATAGAAATTATAAATACCTCAAGAATTAAAGGGTAGTGAATATAGCTTGTCCACAAGTAACGGATCACACAGCACTGAGAGGGTAGTATTGAAATGAATCTTAAAAATGAATAAAACAGTTTATGTTCGAAAGTGAGCTCTGCTGAATGGAATTCATATCAAACCTGCATCTTGAGCATAATAGTTATGTATTGGGCTATTTAATTCTAATCTCTTCACCTCCTAATCTCCACAATCACCACCACCCTGAGAAATTATGTGACATCTGCTTCATTTTTTTTTTTTTTAATCAAGGGATTTTGTGCTTGTATGTGTGAAACCTAGGTAATAAGAGGTAAAAATAAATGGGAAAAGCAAATGGACATGAGGACAACAATATAGTGAATTTTTAACAAAAAATAGTTAACTATCATATATAAAGAAAGCAAAACAGAATGCATGCATTGATTCCATCTTAATTGATGCTGGTACCTTTTAATTGTATACATTTTAGTCAAATTTTAATTGATATTCATTAATCATATTTTTAAAGTTTTTCATCTTTCAACCAGATTTTAAGAAAGAAGTTTTACACACATAGTAAAAAAAATAAATTAATACATCTTAAAAAAGTCAAAGCTAATATTTAAATCTCAGGAATATATGGGTACTCTTTGTACTTTCTGCTCCATTTTGCTGTGAACCTACAACTGCTAACAAAATTTAAATCTCACTTCCTCTGTCCCCAAAACTCTTCCTAATTCAGAGATAATTATAAGGATAATCTCATTGCCAACATTATGAAAGTCTTTATGTAGATAGATATATATAGCTTCTACATACATTACACAACATACATACACATTATAATTTTAAATAAAATTATAATACATGTTTTACACTTTGCATTTTTTCACTTAAATCCAGTCTTCTGCAATTGGCACCTAGATCAGCTTCTTTGTTTTTAATAATTGTATAGTATTCTATTTATCAAATGTACCATGTTATTTTATAATTTATTTTATTTATATTTTATAAATATACCATTTTATTTATAAATATATTTTATTTATATTTTATAAATCTCATATATGTAAACTACTTCAAATTTTCTATTACATACTTTTCCAGGCCTGATAAACATCTAGCATTAGAAGTACTGATTATGTTTATTTTAAATTTAGTTAGATTATCATGCTGTACATCAAAGTAGTTGCAATAATTCATATTTTCACCATGGGTGAATATTCCCCTATCTAAGTTGGAAAGACTCTTTAGTATAGCAAAAAAAAAAAAAAAAAAAAAAAAAAAAAACCTGCAAAAACTTAGATAACTTTGGAGGAAGTTTGATTGATTGAAATTACTGAAAAACCAAAAGGACATTTTGAAAACTGTACTAGATGTTCTTCACAGCTTATCCTGAATTACAGTTCTATGATTCATCTTTATGTAAATTTAGTACATATTTCAATTGAAAAAGGAATAACCAAGGCCATAAACCAAGAATTTTCCAAAGGTAACCAAATGGAAAAGTATTGAAAGAACTATAAAAAGGAAATGTTTGGGCCTGGATTCCAGTCACAGCTTTATTACTGGTTGACTTTGTGACTTTAAATGAATCTCTTAAAATCTCTGAACCTCAATTTCCCAATATGTACAATAAAGATCAGACTATATATTGTTGAATGTCCCTTCCACATCTGATTTGATATTGAAATTTTATGGAGCTAGTAACCCAGCTACTTTGTTCATAAAAATTACTTCATTAGATGGGGAAAAATCGTTAGTCTTGTCATCACACAATGATACACTAAAATTCTCTCACTGAGATTTCTGATTCTCCCAATATAGAAATAAAGTAGAGACGGTAAAGAGATTTGATTAGCTGAAGTACATTTTCGCTAGCATAGCAAACATTCTGCAAGAAAAAAGCTTTGGGTAAGAGCAATTGATTGTGAGATGACACAAAGTTCTATGAATATTTGGATTAAAAGTCAGGAGAGCCATTCAATATACAAAGTTTATGAATAAAAAAAAAGTATTTTAAAGTCAGTAATACTGACTTTTACTAATGGTGTTTGGTAATGTTCTTTAGCACCTGGGCTTAGAAGACATTATTTATTATTTAAATATCTATTACTTATATTTCTAAAAATGATTATGTATTAATCTCTAAATCAGGTAAACAATGTCTGAGGCATCAACCCAGTGTTCCAGCCACAATGTAGTCAATCCTACTGAATTTTTAAAACCTCTTGAAATTTAAATTAACAAACTTGGATCTAGTTTTAATACGACAGTAGCAGAAGAGTTCCCTTAGAGGGTAAGAAAAAAATATTGTAATTAATATTAGAATATTTAGAAATACTGTGGTTATTTGGATAACACGTTCTTTCTTTGTAGTTATACTCAACATCAACTTCTTTAAAAAACACAACAGGAAAAGGATTTGTAAAATATTGTCTATGTGGAAAGCACAATGAAAATCTTTCTTTATCCCAGTAGAAAATATGTCACAGTTTCTATATTATTGCAATTATAATCTTTGAGGTTTTACTTAATTTACTTGACCCCAGGATTCACATTTGGAAATGTAATTTCTGCGTATGTATTTTCTTCCCTTCTGTGTAACAATTATAGGATATAAAATATATCTTAAAACTTTATCCAGATAGAAAATCCTACTATATAAACTTTTGTTTGTTTGATACTAATTGGATACAAATAGTACATTTTATGCCAGGTAATCTCTAACCTCATTGTCACTCTTTTTTTCTATTGCCACAGTTATATTACTGAAACAACACACTGCATTTTCTCAAATTTAAAATTTCTTTTCAGGAAATGATACAAATAAGATGGGCAAATTTGACCTTAGTAATATAAAAGTGAGCATAATAGAAATTTTTCATAAGTTTAAAATGTCTGATATGCTATCAAATTAAACAGTGAGCTTCATTGTGTTAATAGCATTGACTAGCTAATAATTATTTGAGTTTTACTATTCTGAATAGATTAATAGCTGTGCATCTTAAGTTAACTAAAGTTATGCGCTTTATTTAACTTTTACTGCCTGAAACTATATTAAGCACTAGAAATTATACTAAAACACTAGATTAACTTGGTTTTGTAACTAAACTACTCCTGAATTCCTGACCCAAAGACCCTGTGAGATAACAAATGTTATTTTAAGGGGCTATGCTTTAGGAAAATTTGTTACACAGCAATTGTAACTCATGTATAACCCAAATGTCTACCAATGGGAGAATGGATATATAAAATTTGTTCTAGTTATACAATGAAATATTACCCAGCAATAAAAAAGAATGAAGCACTGTTACAGAAAATACTATGGGTGCATCTCACAGGTCCAATAATGAAGAAAAGAAGCCAGACCCAAAAGAACATATATCATAGGCTTCTTTTTATATCATGTTTAAAAATATCAGGCAAAACCAGTATATGTGGACGGAAGTCAAAGTAATGGTTACCTTGAGGAGTACTGACTGGGAAATGCAGGGAGGATCCTTTAGGATATTTTAGGAGTTAGGATCCTAAATCCACAATCAGGCATCTGGAAATGTGTTATATATTAATCTTTGAGGCGTTTATAGCAGGTACATAGCAAAAATTAAGCAAGCTTTATACATAAGATTTGTATACTTTATTGTAGGTATATTCTATCTCAATAAAAATAAATTTTTATTAGGTAACTTATGTTTTGAAAATATATTCTCAAGTTGTGCCTATGTTGCCTATGTTGATCTGAAGTACAACCAGTGTCATCTGTAGTGGAATACATGGATGTAAAAATTTGAAGGCTTTGAAATGATAACTGAGATAGTATTAGGCTTTGTGATAGTTAATTTTATGTGTCAACTTGACAGGGCTAAGGAATAACAGCTGATAAGACATATTTCTGGGTCTGTGTGTATTTGAGGGTGTTTCTGGGAAAGATTAGCATTTGAATTGGTAGACTGAGTAAAGAGCTCCCTTACCAATGTGAGGAATCATCCAATCCATTGAAGGCTTGACTGGAACAAAATGGTGGTGGAAGGGCTACTTTGTTTATGCTCTTGATCTGGGTCATCCACCTTGTCTTGCCTCGGTACATCAGCACTCCTTGCTCTCAGGCCTTCAGACTTGAACTAGGACTTAAATCACTGGCTCCCCTGGTTCTCAAGTTTTCTGGTTTAGACTAGAACTGCACTGCAGGCTTTCCTTGTCTCCAGCTTACAGAAGGCAGATTTTGGGATTTCTCTGCTTTCATATTTGTGTGAGCCAATCCCTCGTAATATATACCTTTCTACGTATCTATACAACTTCTATTAGTCTGTTTCTCTGTAGGATCCTGATTGACACAAGCTTTTTGAGTCATAAATATATAGATGTACTTAGAACCATCACAATAAATTTGATTGCTCATGCAGAGCACATAAAGTGATGATGGAACAGAGCACGGGTCACAGACTCCTGAGGGAAACCTACATAAAAAGGCCAGGAAAAGGAAAACAAGTTTCAATGGAAACCAAAAGTGCCAAATGAGAATCAGGGAGTGCCAGTTCATAGAAAGCAAAGTCTCATGGTTGTTTTTCAGTTAGAAGGGAAAGGTCAACAGCATCATATACTGCAGGATGGTCAGGTAAATAAGGACTGAATATAATTCATTTAAGTCATTGGAAAAAAGATCATTTCTGATCATGAAGAAAGTAGTCTCCTGAAGAGAGGATGAACAATGGTTATCTCTATAAGATCTTGTGCAGCAGTGATTTTCAATTCATGATATAAAATAGAATTAAATATAAGTAAGTTTCTGGTGGCCACAAAATTTTTTCTCTAATTATACATTGCAGTCCATCCCAACACACAAAAACCTGTCATACTTAGATCAGTAAAATAAGGTTGAATTCAGGCAAACAACCTATTATTGTCAAAATGATGCCAAATACCTCTTTAGATTGAATGTAGTACTTTTCAACTAGTTACATTCATGTAATATGGTTATAGTTACAAAGTTTCTATCTCAGCAGTTTAGGGGCTTCACAAACTAAATAATCCTGCAGATGTGTATTGTCAACTCCTCCTCACCCATAAGAACTAATCTTCCATATTTCCAGGTGGAGTATGGAAAATCCATTTAAATTGTATTTGTTATTACTCATGCATTTCCCATCTCTATTACAAAATGATATGCTGCTCTCATTCAAAAGAAAGGGGAGAGACTATTTTGGGAAAACATTTCTTATTTCATCACTTTAGATTATTGCTTCTATAGGTATGAAGTTAGGTTTATCATTTCTTAAGAAACCTTCATCCTTTTACAGGTTCAAATAACTCAGGAAGCTATTTCCACCCCAAATACCGCTCAGACAATCTTAGCCACCTACACAACAAATAGGAGACAAATAGGAAATGAAGTAACAGAGGAAATATGCATTTTGTGTCACAGCCAGGTGGAGAAGGATCTCTAATAAAAAGTGGTTTATCTCAGAGAAGCTCTAGCTTAGCATCCAATGACAAAACTGGGTGTATAAACTTGAGAGTCACCTGCATATAAGTAGAAACTGAGGACTTTAATGTAGAAGAGGTAAACCATGGAAGGAATACAGAGTGTGATGAAAAAGGATATAAACCTGTGTTTGGGAAACTGAAAATATTTAGTAGCTGAGTAGAGGAGGACAAGCATGCAAATAAGCAACCAGAGAGGAAGGTTGTCCTTCAGAAAAGGGTGGTGTCAATGAAGTCAAAGAGAGAGTGTTTCAAGGAACTGACTGACTTGAGTAGCATCAACTATTCAATTCATGGCTGAATGGTAAAGTAAGAGAAGGACCGAAAAATAACCACTGGGTATAACAACATGGAGGTTCTAGGTGACCTCCTCGAACATTGCTTTTGTGGAATGATTGGGACAGACTGAAGTTAGAGTAATGTGGAGGCCATGAAAATGCATTTCACAGATCTGTTTTGGAGGAGCATATTTGACTGGCAGCTCCAGGTGCTGTGGGACTTCTCCACCAGGCACTTTTCGTCCAAGGACTGCTCATTGGACTTGTCTCGCTTTTCTTGGAACTATGCTGCCGTCTAACACTCTTCTTATCTAATTCTCCTTCCTTACTTCTCTCTTTCCACAGGTGAGAGACCTGAATCACAGTCTGAAGTCTCATGCAGTTGGCACTGGGAATGGTCTGAGAACACAGGTGGTTAGGTGGAACTGGCTCATTACCCCCAGCAGTTGAATTGGGCACAATCCTGCATGGTAAGTGGGACACAGATAGACCCTGGCAGAAGATGGTACTCAGTCGGTAAAGATTTCATGGGGGGTGATGTAGGAAAACATCGCTGTGGAAGGCAAAGCCCTTGCTGGTGTGATGATTCATGCATTGAAAGATAAGTGGGGGAGAATATCTGCAAAGACAGCAGAGTTGTCTTTTTACTGCTGAGTTATATTCCTTACCTGCTGGTCTTGAGAAAATATCTTGGTACTATTTAAGTGCGTTTTTTGTGCATGTGGGGAATAAGGAGAGTTATAATGAAATGCCCTCTGAGAGGCTGAGTATTCAGAATAACTGAAAGGTGGGCTGTACTAACGCTTCCTCCTCGCTCTTCTCTATACCACTGAAAAAGTGTATGTTTTTCTTCTAGAGCTAGAAATTTGTCTTCAGAAGAAAATAGGACCCAAGAGCATGGTTAAAAGCATCATTAGGCCACTAGTTGATTATCAAATTATTGATCTAATTTTAGAATGTTGTATTTGGTAGAAAATATTCTGCCATATCATAGATAATAGCATTTATTTTTTATTGGGTTGTGTCTGAAAAGATCTCTATCATGAGGAGGATGGCATGAAGTGACTAGAGGTAGTGTTTTGTGTCTACTAGGCTTGAAATTTAAAAATAAGTCAAAAGTATCTTTAACCAAGGTGGTACTACCTTATCAGAAATGAATAAAATCAACACTGTTTCCAAGGCAGAGGAAATACAGATCTGGGATAAATATTATCTAGAAGATGCGATTTAATTTTAAAACAGTAACTCTGAATTCAGATGGAATTATATGTGTTTAGCTTTTACAAAAACCAAATTAAATCAATCAGAACAGAACATTCAGAGAACTTAGGAACATTTGTATGGCTCAGAGAATTAGAGTTAGCAAAATATTTTTTTAAAGCTAATAGTACAAATATAGTATAGGATATGTCCAAATTTACAAGAATACATTTACATTTATATGAAAATACAAACTTTGCTTATGGTTTATTTGAATATACAAATATGTATTGACAATGTCTCTTATACATTCTTAACCTTTGATACTCTCCCTATGAAGTGGTAAATATACAATTGCAAAAGACAGATATATTATTCTAATAAGGATGGTTCAAGAAATTGAATAAAAATGGGCAAGTTTACATACAGTCATGAAAGAAAATTGTCATGAGAAAAACTCAATTAAGACATTGTTGACTAAAAAATATGTAATATATATTAATATGTGTAAAGTATTCAAACTGTGCAAAATTTTAATCATAACACATAATAAATGTGAGTAGGTTCTAATAATACAATCAATAAGCTATCTCAGTTCACTATATGACCAACATAGGCAAAGTGCTTAAATAATGATTATTACACTATCCAAATTTTTCATTTGTGTGCACTCTACAGATACAACATAAAACTATAATGAAAGATTGAGGCTGGGTCATATTCATAAAACAAATGCACATTCAATGAGATTTAGTCTTTCCATATTTTTCTGAAAAGGTAGAACATAGCAATTTATTTTCTTCCAAATATTGGTCACATTATGTCTCCAGTTTAACAAGTACAAGAAACTTGTGCTTTACTATTTTAGAGAAGTGTTATATTCCAAACCAGAGTGTAACCACAATTACAATTTGTGTTCTCTGTTCTTGTGTTCTCTGTTCAAATAAATTGATTTTTTTCCATATATGAAGCTCAGTCTAAGATTTATGATTTCCCTAAATTTATCTCTTATATACATATATTTTCACTCATATTTTTTACTGAACATCCTTATGGATTCTGTCCCATAGACCTGACACTGTCTAACATGTTAGCAACTATCCACATGTAATTATTTAAAATTAAATTTAAATTAATTCAAATTAAATTAAAAATTCAGTTTTTTAGTCACACTAGCCACATGTTAAGTGTTCAGTAGCCATGTGTGTCTTTCATATTGGATAATTCAGACATACAGCATTTCCGAAATCACAAAAAGGTATATTGGACAGGACTGAGAATAGACAGTAACATTCAATCATTGTTTATCCATTTATTCAGCCATTGACTACTATCTTAATGAATATCTGTAATGTATCAGGAACTGTCTTTAGTTCCAAGGATATGGAAATGAATACAATGAATATAGTGCCTGCTTTCATCAGACTTACATTCTTGAAATTAAGAGAGAAATAAAATATTAACCAACAAAAACTATATGATGTTAAAATCAAAAACAAATGAAAACTAGCCTTGAAAATTCCCTGAGCAGACAAAATCAGTTTAGTCATAAAAGCAAAGCTTAATTTAGCTTATTATGCAAGGCTA
Source organism: Balaenoptera ricei (assembly GCF_028023285.1). Lineage (NCBI taxonomy): Eukaryota > Metazoa > Chordata > Mammalia > Artiodactyla > Balaenopteridae > Balaenoptera > Balaenoptera ricei. The sequence continues at coordinate 86,852,326 of NC_082643.1, forward strand.
ATTTTACCTGAGTCATATCTTACTTATGCCTCTGGATCTTGTAAACAAAACTTAAACCCTTTCCCAAGGATGGTATGAGGTATCCACTGACCAGTTCCCTACCATTAAAGAAAAATCTAATATTATAACCAATCACTGAGAAGAATAAACAGTCATTGCTTTCTCACTATAGTTGTTTTATAAAAAAAATACACCCCTGAACCTCATCCCATGTTTTGGTTTGAGCGCTCCCAGTTCACAAACTGTCTTTTTGGTGTCTGCACAGTAAACTTTTACTAATTGCTACTTCTGTGATTCACTGGTTTTACTTCTGTTATTTCTGAGCTTTTGACAGTGATACCCATGATATGATCATCTATGAAGTGGTAGAGTGTAAACTAGAGGAATTAATTTAGTCTAGTGGGAGAGTAGTGATAAGGAAATGCTTCCCTGAAGACATAATGTTTCCTGAAAAATAAGTGTGAGTTATCCAGGTAGAAAAAGTTAGGGATTACCACTGTGGAAGGTATTAGGATGGAAGAGGAGTTGACTTTGGGCATAGAATATTGCATGTGTAAAAGCTATAATTCAGGAAAACTTTTATATTCTTGAAGAATAGTCATAAAACTTTATTGCTAGACTATTTAAGGGGGGACGGCAACAGGTCAGAAGGAAAAAATGGACCATACCACACAGGCTGAGGTGGGTCATGGCCAGGTCTGACACATGGATATTTTGAGAGAGACCCATTAAAGCTACAAGAAATTGAACCTGATTATTTAACTGTGCAGAGTAAGAAATTTATTATATTGTAATAACGTAGACCTTTGTGTGCTCCGTGTACCACCCCCCAAACTCCCACCCCAGTGCGTTAGATACATGGTAAAGAATGAGCCTGTCTTTATTCTCTTCTGCTCCATGGAATCCATATGCCAACTACACTGCTAGGGCCCCTGCACTTGGGGTGTGCCTCTGTGAGAAGTAAGAGGGGCCAGGAGGAGACAGACACATGTATTCTATCATGTGTCCCTCATCGTGTGTGTATCTTTATCCTCTCTCAGAGCTGATTGGTTCAGTTAGACTCAGGCAGGAAAACAGAAATCACACGAGTTATTTTAACAGAAAGAATGTAGTATAGAGAATTGATTGAACAAATGTTGCACAGAGGTGTCCAGCATAGCTGCTGCTAAAATCAAATATGATATCTGAGGTGGGACCACAAAGGTATCTGGTACATGCAGCTTGTGAGGCCAGGACTTTTGTGGGTGGTACTGCTTTATTTTGTCTCCACGAGCACAGGTAATACTTATTTAAAACAAACTGGGTGATCATGTTTAAAGGAAGTCTCATCTGTTTGACCATCATCATTGCTAAGTGGTGCCAGACTAGAAGATTTAGAACTTATTTTCTTGGCATAGAAGCTTTATAAATTGGAGCTTGTGAGTTTAGCAAATTTGGTATATTTCTACTTTGATTGCTTTTCAGTCAAAAAGCAATTTTGGACCTTACTGACACCAACAGGAACAAGTACAACTGAGGAGTTTATGATGGGTAGAGGAGGGGGAGGTTAAAAGTGCCATTGTCTGAGATGCAGAAAATAGATATATATTTTCTAGGAGTATAATAAGCTTAGAGTGCAACAAGTTGAGTTAAAAACTAACAAGTATTCTATATAATGTATATGTGGAGATACCTAGAAGGTAATTTAGGTTTACTGATAAGAATAGAGCTCAAGGGAAAAGGCTGTCTTGAATATATAAATACAGCTGTTAAAGTGACTGAGATACCATAAGAAAAAAATGAAGAGTTTTCCCCCATATAGGCCACTGATTCTGTGGAACAGAAAATTTAGAAGCTGTGATCAGGAAATAGCTCACATAAGAATAAAGGAGCAACTAGAAAGATAAGAAAATACCTGGAGAGAGTTGTGTCATGGAAATCAAAAAAGAAGTTTCAAGAATGCAAAATAGGAAGAAAATTGCCCTCAATATCAAATGCTGCAGTGGTAAGAAGTGTTCTGAGAAGAATCCACTAGATTTAATGAACAGACTATTGATATATTGAGCAGTAGAGGGTGAAACAACATTTCACTGGTTTGAGTGTGAATGTCAAACGAAGAAGTAAAGCCAATGAGATGAGATCACTCTTTCTTACAACAGCTATTCAAATGTTGCAATAGTTTGAATGTTAATAGAAGAGAGAAAGAGCTTGGCAATGGGAGGACAAGGTATAGAGGGAGAGCATTAGCAATTTGTACAACTTCATAGGCTAGGAATATTAATCCTTAACCTACAGTATTTTTTGAAAAGTGTACTCGTTCTACCAGAAACTATCCTGGGAATAATAGTAAATTTGGCCATTAACTTAGGGGAATTCTTGATGAAATTTTGGAGAATTGTTTTCTCTCACCATACTCTATATTAATTAATTGGTTTGTTTTAGAAGCTGAAGAATTAGAACTCCAAAATATAAACATTTTTAAAAGATTTCTCAAAAATGTCCCTTTCATGTTCTAGTCAAAACATTATTAAGTCAAATTTAGGTATGATATACACTTGTGCTGTGAAGTTTCTTTTACACTTGCTTCCAAGGTCTGAAGAGTGAAGAGCCCTGCCTGCCTTACTGCCCCACTTCCCCCAAACACACTCACACACACACACAATCTATCCTAGGGCAGATCATAAGAGATTATTCATGGTTAGTTTCTGTGGACACAATCTGATCCTTATATGCTCTGAGGTATTTCTCCCTCTTTTACTAAAACAATTTAGAGTAATGACCTTGACTTCCTATTTCAGGTTCCACATGTAAGGAACTTGGAAGTTTTGACTCAGTTCAAACAGCAAGTAAAAAGCAGAACAGGGAATTCCTTTGCGGACCAGAGGTTAGGACTCCACACTCTCACTGCCAGGGCCCCAGGGTTCAGTCCCTGCTCAGGGAACTAAAATCCCACAAGCAGCACAGTGTCACCAAAAAAATAAATAGAAAAATAACAATAATTTAAAAATCTTTAAAAAAAAAACCCAGAAAAAATGCAGAACATACTGAAAAAGTAACTCTAGTAGGATCTGCAAGAGAGGGGAGGACACAGGCCAAATTCCTTCCCTCAAATTGGAGAGACCAACAGATGAATACAGGTCATCAGCTTACTAAAGCAGGGACTCACAAGCAGAAACCTCCTAGGGAACAGGGCGTGGGGTAGGAAAACCAGAACTGTAATTGGCCCATTTCCCTAATAAGAGAGGGAACGAGATACCAGACACAGATGTAGTGAATGGACTCTGAAAAGTATACACTGAAATGTGATGGACAAAGAAAAGATCTTTGCCTGCAAGAAATCCTGAAAAAGTTATATAAGGATGTAGGAATTAATGGGGTGACAAATGTGACAACCTCTGTGGTAAGTAACAAGATATATTACATTAAAATACCCAAATTATGGAAATTGCTTTGACTTTATATCTTTCAGAAACCATAGATCAAAGCTTAACTGAATATAAATGAAAACATTAAATGATATCATATTGCCAAAATAATATTTTCAAAGTGTAAGACTCTAACAGTTGCTTTTGTTTTCCAATTTCAGAAAATTTAAAAAAGAGTCAATGTAATATATATGCTTCATTCAATCTAAATCAGAATTCTTCAAGTCTGTGTGATAAATGTGTTGCTCCACATGAAAGCATGATGATAAAAATAAATTAAGCTATTATACATAAGAATTCTAGGTAATTTTTTTTAATTGCTGTGAAACATCAATTATATCTGGGGGCACAGAAGGCTTTTAACCTAATTCTAAAATCTCTCTATGGCCTATATTTTTTTGATCTATGGACTCTAAGAAAATAAAATTATAAAAATGATTTTTCTCCTGATTACTTACAGTCTTTCCCATGAACTTTCACTTGTGGTAGAGCAAAATTGATTTTATATAGTATACATTTTTTTAAACTAAAATATAATTTTAAAAAGATCTTGTATTTGCATGTTTTGTGAAATAACATTTATTACACTATTTCAATTTGCTTCAAAAAATGTTTTAACATTCGAATTATCTTCAATAATTTTCAATAAAAAACTTATTTTCTAGTAAATGTATAATTATTTTAAATAAGAACACAGGGAAATACTCATGTTACTTACCTCATTGTTGTTACCTGAATTCAAAAACCGTTTTTTCCCCCTTCTAAAAGCCACACGCTGTGTTTATCGTTGCATTCAGTGGCTTGCTATACACCATATGAAGATCATTCTGCTGGCTCTTTTAAAGAAAGGCAAGCAGATATAAGATATGGTCCCACCATGACATCCTCACTTTTTATAAATTGACTAATTGCTAAACAAAACAAGAATTATTGTATTCATAAAAAGTAACCAAAATATCAGCCAATTTGGTGATGTCAATTCCTTTATATGCCAAATTTACCCTGTCCTTTAATATTTAAATATTAAATATCAAATCTCCATATTACATATGATGGAAACCCAGTATCTCCTAATAACTTCACAGATGACCAAGAGGCTTAAATTTCTCTTTATTTCCAATGTCTTGAGTCCATTGAATCTTTATATTCCCACCCAAGAGGTATACACAATATGTCACTGCCTCCTTCACCCTCCAAAATAACACAGTTTACAGAAACTTTGAGATGATGAAAGCAGAGTTTTCTCACAGCATACAGTTTACCATGGGAACCACCTTAATAATAGATTATGCTAATTGTGAGTGTGGATTATTCTACACAGGAAGTCAGGTTGTATGGAATTCTAGCTTCACTAGATCCAACATCTGTGAACATGGGTGATTTTCTTAATCTATCTGTGCTTCAGTTGACTTACATGGGGATTGTATGGATTCCATGAGTTAATATTTGCAAGTTTTCTTGTTGGCTTATTTTCAGTTTTGTTTGCTGGCATATTGCTCCAGCCCCCCACACCTGCTGCTTTATGGTTGTTTCAGAATCTTAAAAGCTCAAGTCACTTTATCACATGAAAAAATTTTCTTCTATGTTTTTCTCTGTAGCTCATTTTGGCCATGACTTCTGAGCTGTTCTTACCAATTAGTGTGGGTATTAAGACATTGCACTGAATTAGGGGTTTGTAAAAGTTTGGGGAAAGAGCCAAATAGTAAATATTTTAGGCTTTGTGAAGTGTCTGTTGCAACTACTTAATTCTGCTCTTGTAGCTCAAAAGCAGCCATAGAAAATACATAAAATGGGAAGGCTATGCACTAATAAAATTCTGTAAAAACAGGTGGATTTTATGAGCCATAGTATGACTCTTCCTGCTCTAAATGAAACATGAGTGTGGCTATACCCATGGACCATAGTTAACTGACCCCAGCAATAAACAAGGGCAGATTGGTCTTTTAAAACCATTTTATTATTATGAAATATCTCATAAATATAATTTTATATGTTACATAAATGTCATATGCCATAAATAGTAAAACAATAATAAAATGAGCAATTGAGGCCCCAACAACTGAATTATCCAGCAGAGCATTACCAGTACGGCTAAAAGCCCCTCTGTGACCCTTTCAGTTGTATGACTTTTCTTTCCCAGGCTCCCATATCACCTCTCAGTCCTCTCTGGAAAGAATTACTATTCATATATATTATTTCCTTGTTTTTCCTTATCGGTTGATTCTCCTTATTCATGGTGTATATGCTGCATAAAGTTGAGGTGAACACTGAATTAGCAAATACTGAACCATTGCTCCTAGGGGAAATACGGACACACACACACACACGTGCACTCACACATCTCACATAGATTACAATCTTAAATTGTAAAAACAGCGCATCCTGGTAGATTGGATTTTTCCTACTTTATAAAAGAGGAAACAAGGTTCAGAATGGTTAAGTGACTTTCTTGAAGCCTCCCCACTAGCAGGTGCCAGCGGTGGGATTCCCTCCCTGTCCAGCTGCCCCCAGGGCCGGAGCTGCTTGCTCCACAGTGCACTGCCCTCTCCATCCTGTGGGTGTCTCTCTGAGAGCTGAAACAACAGGGCAGAGCACCTTACCCTGTTAGCCATCAACTGGGAATAGAGGCCTCAGACTCAAATTTTCACTGTTCTGAGCATGTCTGATTATAGATTTGGGGATTACAAATACATTTTAGCAAGTAAGCAAATCACACATACAGAATTTTAAACAATGATGGTTGACAGTAGTTTTGTTACATACATATGCATATATCCTTAGTTTTGTATAACTGTGTTTTTATGTAATTGATGCCATAACAGATGTGGTTTTTTTCAATGCTATCGCTAAGCCACATATATTTCTGAGATTGATATATTTTGATACGATTGACCGTGGCTCATTTGTTAAAACTGTAATTAACTCTAATGTATTAATATCAACATATAATTGCTTTGCCCATTCTTTTATTTTGGGGACTTTTTGGCTATTATGAGTTTCTTGCTACTACAAACAATCCTGGTATAAATATTTTTGTTCATTACTATTGGTAAAAAAAAAATTCCATGGGATATATTACCTTGTCTATTTTTATTCACTTGATCATATTTTCATTCTCTTTAATCACTTTATAGAAGAAAAATATTAATAGCTTTAGTAATGTTAATCCAAACTTGTAAATAGGAGATAAAACTAATTTAGCTTAGATTTTAAAATATAACCTGATTACATTTTCCAATGCATTGTTTAAATTCTTTGTATCCATAATCATGAGTGTAGGTTAGCATATAATTTTTTATTAAGTATATTTTTTTGGTCTGGTGTTAGTAAAATGCCTTTTAAAATTAGGTAGTGTTTTCAATTTTTCTGTGCTTCGTAAAATTTGTGAATCTGTTACCTGAAAATTTGGTTAAATATTTCTTTAAAATTATATTCTGATATTTTATTTCTTCCTTCTTCTATTGTTATTTTAAATGATAAATTTATTCCCTAAATATTTTCCTACAAAATTTGAAATATATACTCTCTATTTCTAAGTTTTTGGTGTTTCTTTTTGAAATTTTACCATAATTTATTTAGTTTTGGCAACTATATTATATCTATATACATACATATGTATATACACACATATATATAATTCTTATTAGGAGCATCTGTTGATGGTGAATTTTCTCAGTATTTATTTATCTTGTTCTTGAAAAAGAGTTTGCTAGTTACATAATTGAAAATTGTTGATTCAGTTCTCTCAGCATTTTAAATATATTCTTCGATTGATTTTGCCTCTCGTTGCTGCTGGAAAGTTTACTACAAGTTGAATTATTTGGTTTTTGTTTTGTTTGTAGATGAGTTTTTTAATAACCATTGTGTATGTGTAAGCATGCATTTCTTTTTATTAATCCTGTCTGGAATATATATATATTATATATATATATAATATATATATTATATATATAATACATATATATACATATAGTTTTTTTCTGGGTATGATAACTACAATTTTTGTTTTAAATTTTTTTTGGTGATCCAATTTACTATACAGTTCAGCTACTCAAGTTACCTCTATCATTCATCATCACCATTCTCATCATCATCATGTTTATTTGACGATCCAATTTAGCAATTTATTTTGCTATGATGATGATGTTGAAAATGCAGCTATTTATTTACTTTTTAAATTTTATTTATTTATTTTTTAAACATCTTTATTGGAGTATTATTGCTTTACAATAGTGTGTTAGTTTCTGCTTTATTACAAAGTGAATCAGTTACACATATACATATATCCTCATATCTCCTCCATCTTGCATCTCCCTCCCACCCTCCCTATCCCACCCCTCTAGGTGGTCACAAAGCACCGAGCTGATCGCCCTGTGCTATGCGGCTGCTTCCCACTAGCTAGCTATTTTATATTTGGTAGTATATATTAGTCCATTCCACTCTCTCACTTCGTCGCAGCTTACCCTTCCTCCCACCTGGTGTCCTCAAGTCCATTCTCTACATCAGTGTCTTTATTCCTGTCCTGCCCCTAAGTTCTTCATAACCATTTTTTCTTTCTTCTTTTTTCTTTTTTTAGATTCCATATATATGTGTTAGCATATGGTATTCATTTTTCTCTTTCTAAGTTACTTCACTCCGTATGAGACAGCCTAGGTCCATCCACCTCACTACAAATAACTCAATTTTGTTTCTTTATGGCTGAGTAATATTCCATTGTATATATGTGCCACATCTTCTTTATCCATTCGTCTGTCGATGGACACTTACGTTGCTTCTATGTCTTGACTATTCTAAATAGAGTTGCAATGAACATTGTGGTACATGTATCTTTTTGAATTACGGTTTTTTCAGGGTATATGCCCAGCAGTGGAATTGCTGGGTTGTATGGTAGTTCTATTTTTAGTTTTTTAAGGAACCTCCGTACTGATCTCCATAGTGGCTGTATCAATTTACATTGCCACCAGCAGTACAAGAGGGTTCCCTTTTATCCACACCCTCTCCAGTATTTATTGTTTGTCGATTTTTTGATGATGGCCATTCTGACCAGTGTGAAGTGATATCTCATTGTAGTTTTGATTTGCATTTCTCTAATGATTAGTAATGTTGAGCATTCTTTCATGTGTTTGTTGGCTATCTGTGTATCTTCTTTGGGAAATGTCTATTAAGGTCTTCTGCCCATTTTTGGATTGGGTTGTTTTTTTGATATTGAGCTGCATGAGCTGCTTGTAAATTTTGGAGATTAATCCTTTGTCAGTTGCTTCATTTGCAAATATTTTCTCCCATTCTGAGAGTTGTCTTTTTGTCTTGTTTATAGTTTCCTTTGCTGTGCAAAAGCTTTTAAGTTTCAATAGGTCCAATTTGTTTATTTTTTGTTTTTATTTCCTTTTCTCTAGGAGGTGGGTCAAAAAGGATCTTGCTGTGATTCATGTCAGAGTGTTCTGCCTAGGTTTTCCTCTAAGAGTTTTATAGTGTCTGGACTTATTTTAGGTCTTTAATCCATTTTGAGTTTATTTTTGTGTATGGTGTTAGGGAGTGTTCTAATTTCAGTCTTTTACATGTAGCTGTCTAGTTTTCCCAGCACCACTTATTGAAGAGGCTGTCATTTCTCCATTGAATATTCTTTCCTCCTTTATCAAAAATAAGGTGACCATATGTGCATGGGTTTATCTCTGGCATTTCTATCCTGTGCCATTGATCTATATTTCTGTTTTTGTGTCAGTACAATACTGTCTTGATTACTGTAGCTTTGTACTATAGTCTGAAGTCAGGGAGCCTGATTCCTCCAGCTCTGGTTTTCTTTCTCAACATTGCTTTGGCTATTCGCAGTCTTTTGTGAAAATTTTTGTTCTAGTCCTGTGAAGAATGCCATTGGTAGTTTGATAGGGATTGCATTGAATGTGTAGACTGCTTTGGGTAGTATAGTCATTTTCACAATGTTGATTCTTCCAATCTAAGAACATGGTATATCTCTCCTTCTGTATGCACGGTCTTTGATTTCTTTCATCAGTGTCTCATAGTTTTCTGCATACAGGTTTTTGGTCTCCTTAGGTAGATTTATTTCTAGGTATTTCATTCTTTTTGTTGCAGTGGTAAACGGGAGTGTTACCTTAGCTTTTCTTTCAGATTTTTCATCATTACTCTATAGGAATGCAAGAGATTTCTGTGCATTAATTTTGTATCCTGCTACTTTAGCAAATTCATTGATTAGCTCTAGTAGATTTCTGGTAGCATCTTTAGGATTCTCTATGCATAGTATCATGTCATCTGCAAAAAGTGGCAGCTTTACTTCTTCTTTTCGGATTTGGATTCCTATTATTTCTTTTTCTTCTCTGATTGCTGTGGCTAAAACTTCCAAAACTATGTTGAATAATAATGGTGAGAGTGGGCAACCTTGTTTTGTTCCTGATCTTAGTGGAAATGGTTTCAGTTTTTCACCATTGAGAACAATGTTGCCTGTGGCTTTGGCCTTTATTATGTTGAGATAAGTTCCCTCTTTGCCTACTTTCTGGAGGGTTTTTATCATAAATGGGTGTTGAATTTCGTCAAAAGCTTTTTTTGCATCTATTGAGATGATCATATGGTTTTTATCCTTCAATTTGTTAATATGGTGTATCACATTGATTGATTTGTGTATATTGAAGAATCCTTGCATCCCTGGGATAAATCCCACTTGATCATGGTGTATGATGCTTTTAATGTGCTGTTGGATTCTGTTTGCTAGTATTTTGTTGAGGATTTTTGCATCTATATTCATCAGTGATATTGGTCTATAATTTTCTTTTTTTGCAGTATCTTTGTCTGGTTTTGGTATCAGGGTGATGGTGGTCTGATAGAATGAGTTTGGGAGTGTTCCTTCCTCTGCAATTTTTTGGGAGAGTTTGAGAAGGATGGGTGTTAGCTCTTCTCTAAATGTTTGATAGAATTCACCTGTGAAGCCATCTGGTCCTGGACTTTTGTTTGTTGGAAGATTTTTTATCACAGTTTTATTTCTGTTACTTGTGATTGGTCTGTTCATATTTTCTATTTCTTTCTGGTTCAGTCTTGGAAGGTTATGCGTTTCTAAGGTTTTGTCCATTTCTTCCAGGTTGTCCATTTTATTGGCATAGAGTTGCTTGTAGTAGTCTCTCAGGATGTTTTGTATTTCTGCAATGTCTGTTGCAACTTCTCCTTTTTCATTCCTAATTCTATTGAGTTGAGTCTTCTCCCCTTTTTACTTGATGAGTCTGTCTAATTGTTTATCAATTTTGTTTATCTTCTCAAAGAACCAGCTTTTAGTTTTATTGATCTTTGCTCTTGTTTCCTTCATTTCTGTTTCATTTATTTCTGATCTGATCTTTATGATTTCTTTCCTTCTGCTAACTTTGGGGTTTTTTTGTTCTTCTTTCTCTAATTGCTTTAGGTGTAAGGTTAGCTTGTTCATTTGAGATGTTCCTTGTTTCTTAAGGTAGGCTTGTATTGCTATAAACTTCCCTCTTAAAACAGCTTTTGTTGCATCCCAAGGTTTTGGGTCATCATGTTTTCATTGTTATTTGTTTCTAGGTATTTTTTTATTTCCTCACTTATTTCTTCAGTGATCTCTTGGTTATTAAGTAGTGTGTTGTTTAGCCTCCATGTGTTTGTATTCTTTACAGATTTTTTTCCTGTAAGTGATATCTAGTCTCACAGCATTGTGGTTGGAAAGGATACTTGATATGATTTCAATTTTCTTAAATTTACCAAGGCTTGATTTAGGCCCAAGATATGATCTATCTTGGAGAATGTTCCATGAGCACTTGAGAAGAAAGTGTACTCTGTTGTTTTTGGAAGGAATGTCCTATAATTATCAACTAAGTCCATCTTGTTTAATGTATCATTTAAAGCTTGTGTTTCCTTATTTATTTTCATTTTGGATGATCTGTCCGTTGTTGAAAGTGGGGTGTTAAAGTCCCCTACTATTATTGTGTTACATTTGATTTCCCCTTTTATGGCTGTTAGCATTTGCCTTATGTATTGAGGTGCTCCTATGTTGGGTGCATAAATATTTAGAATTGTCATACCTTCTTCTTGGATTGATCACTTGATCACTATGTAGTGTTGGTCTCTGCTACTGTTAAGGTGATCAATCCACTCAGCAGTAGCCACTGCCAGGTTGTTCTTGGTGAGTAGAAGTCCATGTTGCTGAGTCCATGCATTATCTCTATTCTTGCCACCATGGCCAGTGTGTTAATAAAGACATTGGGCAATTACAGTGGTGGCTGGGGAAAGAGGCTAACTTGTATGTACAAAACAGATCATCCTATCTACTTGATTATTAAATTTTTCCTCTTCTTGGGTTACCCTTTGGTAAACATTCACATGGGACATGAATATCTTCATGCTTTTGGCCCATTCAGAAAGGTCTATCCACATACTTTTCCCCTAAACTTTGTGTCACAGATTTTGCAATCATGTTTCATCCAAGTCCATGACCATCCAAACTTTTGTCCACGACACAAGAATATGTACATAGTCACGCGTGTGGCCATTTCTCTTTCCAAGCAAAGTGAACAACCAGGTGCATTGCTTGAATTTCTGACCACTAATAAGATTTCCCTTCACTGCTGTTCTTTATGGATGTCCCAGAAAAGGGCCATAGCACTGCAGGTGTCTACTTTCTGGTGGTACTTATATATTGTGCAAAATCATCTGTAAACCAAGCCTGTCTTTTCTTCCTCTATCAGCTGATCCTAGGTAACTCCCCATGATGCTGTACATGCCAACTGAGTGGAGAAGGCAGTGTAACAGGAGTGGGGACCATGGGCATTTGTGTCACTTCCTCACATAACTTACTTATGCTTTTAGGTCCTATTAGGGCTTAATCAAGTACATACCATTCACCTTTGATGATAGAGTATTGCTGTGCAATCCAACTTTATGGCTTAACAAGTCAGATAACACCCAGTTCATGGTGGGAAGCTCAGGTCACATGGTAACTCAGTGGCCCATGGCTAGGTGTTCAGTCTTTACTAAGGCCCAGTATGTCAAGAGCTGATTCTCAAAAGAAGAGTATTTATTTGTGGAGGATAGCAGGGCTTTGCTTCAAGTCCCTAAGTGCCTGCATAGTGATTAACATATAGGAGCCTGCCACAGGCTCCAAACAGCTTCCTTATCTGCTACTAAAATTTCAAGCACCATTGGATCAGTTGGAGTACATGCCCCAAGTGGCAGATCAGCTTGTAGAGCAGCCTGGACCTGTTCCAAAGCCTTCTTTTCTTCTGGGTTCCACTCAAAACTAGAAGCTTTCCAAACCCCTCAATAAATAGGCCAGAGTAATAGACCCAAGTGAGGAACATTCTCTCTAAAGTCCAGAGAGGCCCACTATGCATTGAGCTTGTTTTTTAGTTGTAAGAGGAGCCAGATTCAACAATTTATCCTTTATATTAGAAGGGATATCTCAATATGCCCCAGGTTACTAGACCCCTAAAAATTTTGCCAAGATAGAAGACCCCTGAAACTTGTCAGATTTATTTTCCATCCTCTGGCATGAACATTCTTACCAACTAGTCTAGCATAGTTTCTACTTCTTGGTCACTAGGTCCAATCAGCATAATATCATCAGTGTAGCAGAACTTTGTGTTATCTTGTGGAAGTGAAAGTTGATCAACTTCCCTTCAAACTACATTATGACATAGGGCTGGATTGTTGATATACTCTTGAAGTAAGACAGTGAACTTCTGTCCTTGTCAACTGAAAGTATCATATAAAAGATCATCTAGCTTCTTGCTTCTTATAAATTGTTGGTGTATCCAGTGGTGACATTTTATGTCTCTCCATTGCTAGATCAAGCCATAGGCTATCAGTGCTTTCTCTACTACTGGAAATAGAGTCATTAACACTTTTAAATCTAATCAGATTAGAGAGCCAATTCCAGAAATCCCAGAACCAATTCAGAATACTCACTCTTAAAATTCTGTTCCTTTAGAACCATTCTCAGTGCCAAAATATGTATTAGTCAAAGAAATAGAAACCAGAATATATACAGGAATTGGTTCATGTGATTATGGAGGTGGAGAAGTCCCAAGACCTGCAGTTGGCAAGCTGAAAACCCAGGAGATCAAATGGGATGAGTCCAAAGTCCTTTGAAGCAGGAGAACAAATGGTGTAAATTATGAAATCTTGTAGGCTGGAGAACATAGGAGAGCTGATTTTTCAGTTTTAGTCCCAAAGCTTGAAAAATACCAATATCTCCACTCAAACAGTCAGGCAGGAGGATTTCCTCTTGAGTCCCATTTAGGTCTTCAATTGATTGGATGGACCATGCTCTCCCACATTACAGAGGGCATTCTGCTTTACTTAGTCTACCAATTTAAATGTTAATCTCCCCTAGAAGCATCCTCACAGACACACTTAGAATAGTGTTTGACCAAAAGTCTGAGGACCTCATGGTCTAGGCAAGGTGATATAGACAATTAACAATCAGAGACCTTTTTCAGGATTTTGAGCCAAGGTGTATCTTGTTTTACCTGTGTTAAAAAAAATGCTCTAGTGATGTGTTGAGAATGACTGAAATGAATGGGTAGAAGAAGGAAGGTCTTTTAGGAAGGTGGTAAAAAATCCGGGGAAAAATCCAGGGATGGCAGCTGTAGAGCTGGTAAGAAGTAATAAGATACTTAAGAGATTTTGAATGCAGAGCCAACAGAATTTAGATATGAGTTGAAAATGTACTAAAGAAGTCAAGGACAGTGCCAAGGTTTTTATTTTAAAAATGGAAGAATGAAGTTGACATGATCTGCTTTGCTGTAGTAACTAGGTAAGCAGATTTGGGACAGAAGAGAACTGGATTTGCATTTAACACCTTAATATGAGATGTCTATTAGACATTCAAGCTATTATTCATTTATTGAGGCATTTGTTAATAATGATTAAATTTTGGCTCTTCCAAGAAGTTTGACAATTTTCATAGACACTCAAAAAAGATGCAAAAGTGAAAAACTATAACTACACTTCTGTAGTTGAAACTTATGATATATATTCAGTGGGGCTTTACCTGGGCAGTTACAAATCATGCTACATATATGAGAACCCAGTTTGACTTTACATAGCTTGGACTTACAGGCATTCTTTCCTGAGCACATAGCTATGTGCAGTGAAGCAAGAAGAAGAGAACACAGAAGAGATAGCTTTCAGTGATATGTCAATCTCCCTATGACTTTGTCCCAAACTGCTTTTCCAGCCTCATTATTCATTGCCCTGGAGCATTTTCTTCAATATTTCAGTTATTTCTGCTTGCTAAAGTCTTTTTTCTACTGCATATCTTTGCCCATGCTTATCTTTAAGTCTGAGAAGATCTGCTTTCCTGTTTTCCCGTTCTTAAAAATCATTCACCTGAAAAACTTAAAACAATTACTGTCTCCTCCAGGAAATTTTCCTAATGTCAAAATAAGTTATTTTTCCCTTATGCTTCCATCACAGATTTTCCAAATCAATAAATATTTTAAAATTCTGTTATGTATTATAGTTTGCTATTATCTGCCTGCTTTTCTTCCATAAGACTTCAGTGTTGCTATGAACATATGAACGTTACTATAAACGTTACTTATTGTTTTATCCTCCAACACCTTGCACATGATAGGTGCTCAACATCATATGATTATTTCATTCAATCGAACAAATAGAGTATTTGAGTGGCAGCAAATGAAACAATGAACAATGCAGGTTTTAAAAAAAATCATTCTATTATTTTAGGCAACTCTGTATTATACTTTAAAAATCAAACTTACTTGTCCCCAATCCATTCTTGGTACCGTGGAAGAAATCGTGAAATCCGTATCTGCAATCATCCTTATACTCATTTTTAACATAATGCATTTATTTTTATTTCTTGCTTTCAGAGATTGACACATTATGATTATATAGTAAGAAAAGAAATCACAGATATAACACCAACCAAACATTTAAGGAGTGCAGTAATTAAAACATGCATTTATTGGTGTGTGTAAACATTATTTAAAACTGATAAATAAGTTTATATTATGAAAGAGGAGCAATTCATATGATCAGGCTGTGAGGGGACAGGGAATTTGTTTTTAATAATTTCTAATTTGCTCCATCTTTTCTATGTAAATGACCATATTTAGAATTGCTTATGCCTTCCACAAACTTATTGTCCACAAAACAATGCAGAGAATAATTGGATGCTTGCTTCATTCTTTCTAATTGCGTGGTTACTATTTATACAACTATAGGAAGTCATCATTAAGGACTAAATGAATTATTCAAAGAACCATTATAATTAAGTGTGTGTAAACATAAGAAAAACTTTAATAATTGAATTATTTTCAAAATGTTGAAATAGCATCATTTTTATGATTTCTTAGAGATAACAAAGAAAATACAATATTACATCACATAAATGAGATCATTAATTTGACAATCTAAATTATGCAATCTTCAGCCAAGTAAAAGAAAGGTGAAAAAAATTGAGTCTAATTAGACCAAAGTAATGTCATAAAGTTCATTGTAGTAAAGCTGATACACATTAAACACATTATTTTTAAAACTCTTTTGTCCTCAGATGGAACCAACCTACTGTTATTTAAATCTTTTTCTGTCATGGTTAAATTATAGATCCATTACAGAATTGGAAGAATAAGTTGAAAGTGGAGGGAGGCTATGAAATTCTGACAATCACAAGCGGAGAGTCAAAACCATAACAGAACACAGAGCCTTCTAACAAACTTTCAGTGTCTTTTCTTTAAAAATAGACTCTAAAGATGTGTCTTGATTGAGCATGTGTGTACTGTATCCTCTTTTATATTGACAATAATTACATTGTATGTGAGAAGACTGAAGTTTACAAAAGCTAAAATAATAGTATACATTGCTTTGGATTATTTACTGTGTGAAAAAGCTGGACTAAGGATATTCTCTGTAAAGCACAGTATCGTCACCTTGAAAACCCCGAGAATAAGTTTGAAATCCCGAAATGTTGGGAAGGATTCCCAATGATTTCAGTCTGGACAACCATACTTCTAGATAGAGAAGAGACTCTGAAACAGGCTTCCTAATTCCATTATGAAAAAAGATAACAACAATGCCTGGTTTGTAATAATACAGATTTTCAGTGCTCTAAACAGACACTATAATTATGAAGGAAATGGGATTGGATTTCCAGTGAATAAGCTGAGAAGGTAGGAATATGTTCTCCCACAAGTAAACAAAGTATATACATAATTAATTGGAAGGAAACTACATAGATTACAAATTGGATCTTTAAGTGAAAGTGAGTCAAATAGCCACTGCTGTTACTGTTTGTTTTTAAAGAAATTGCAAGTTGTGAAAAGGAAGACATTAGAAAACATGAAAGAATAGCTATAATTCTAAAGTCATCCCAAAGTGGGGTAAAAAATGCTGTAGTGTTATGCCACTTAATATTCTTTATTAAAGTTTTAATAAAGAAAGAAACGATAACAAACACAAATGTCATGAAATGAACAGATATTTATCATTTATAAATCAACATAACAGTTACTGTCACCAAACATGCACCAAAGCTAATAAAGTCCTCCTTGAAACTTATATTTATAGTTGCTGATTATCACCCAAGATAGTTTTGGGTTTGCTTGCTTCCCTCTACTCTCTCTCTCTCTCCCTCCTCTCTAATCTATCCATCCATTCATCCATCCTTCCATCTGAGTCTTTGGTATGATATAATGTAATTGTTGTTGTTGTTTTTTGCATCTTTATTAGAGTATAATTGATTTACACTGTTGTGTTAGTTTCTGCTGTATAACAAAGTGAATCACTTATAGGTATACATATATCCTCATATACCCTCCCTCTTGCATCTCCCTCTCACCCTGCCTATCCCACCCCTCTAGGTGGTCACAAAGCACTGAGCTGATCTCCCTGTGCTGTGTGGCTTCTTCCCATTAGCTATCTATTTTACATTTGGTAGTGTACATATGTCAATGCTACTCTCTCACTTCGTCTCAGCTTACACTTCCTCCTCTCCATGTCCTCAAGTCCATTTGCTACGTCTGCCTCGTTATTCCTGTCCTGCTCCTAGGTTCATCAGAACCATTTTTTTTTTCCATATATGTGTGTTAGCATACAGTATTTGCTTTTCTCTTTCTGACTTACTTCACTCTGTATGACATATCCTAGGTCCATCCACCTCACTACAAATAACTCAATTTCATTTCTTTTTATGGCTGAGTAATATTCCATTGTATATATGTGCCACATCTTCTTTATCCATTCATCTGTCGATGGACACTTAGGTTGCTTCCATGTCCTGGCTATTGTAAATAATGCTACAATGAACATTTGGTACATGTCTCTTTTTGAGTTATGGTTTTCTCAGGGTATATGCTCAGCAGTGGGATTGCTGGGTCATAAGGTAGTTCTATTTTTAGTTTTGTAAGGAACCTCCACACTGGTCTCCATAGTGGCTGTATCAGTTTACATTCCCACCAACAGTGCAAGAGGGTTCTCTTTTCTTCACACCCTATCCAGCATTTACTGTTTGTAGATTTTTTAATGATGGCCATTCTGACCCATCTGAGGTGATACTTCATAGTGGTTTTGATTTACATTTCTCTAATGATTAGTACGTTGAGCATCCTTTCATATATTTATTGGCAATCTGTATATCTTCTCTCGAGAACTGTCTATTTAGATCTTCTGCCCATTTTTGGATTGGGTTGTTTGTGTTTTTGAAATTGAGCTGCATGAGCTGCTTGTATATTTTGGAGATTAATCCTCTGTCAGTTGCTTGGTTTGAAATATTTTTTTCCCATTCTGAGAGTTCTCTTTTCATCTTGTTTATGGTTTCCTTTGCTGTGCAAAAGCTTTTAAGTTTTATTAGGTCCATTTGTTTATTTTTGTTTTTATTTCCATTTCTCTAGGAGGTGGGTCCAAAAGGATTTTGCTGTGATTTATGTCATAGAGTGTTCTGCCTATGTTTTCCTCTAAGAGTTTTATAGTGTCTGGCCTTACATTTAGGTCTTTAATCCATTTTGAGTTTATTTTTGTGTGTGGTGTTAGGAAGTGTTCTAATTTCATTCTTTTACATGTAGCTGTCCAGTTTTCCCAGCACCACTTATTGAAGAGGCTGTCTTTTCTCCATTGTATATTCTTGCCTCCTTTGTCAAAGATAAAGTGACCATATGTGCATGGGTTTATCTCTGGGCTTTCTATCCTGTTCCATTGCTCTATATTTCTGATTTTGTGCCAGTACCATACTATCTTGATTACTGTAGCTTTGTAGTATAGTCTGAAGTCAGGGAGTCTGATTCCTCTAGTTCCCTTTCTCTTTTTAAAGATTGCTTTGGCTATTCAGGGTCTTTTGTGTTTCCACACAAATTGTAAACTTTTTTGTTCTAGTCCTGTGAAAAATGCCATTGGTAGTTTGATAGGGATTGCACTGAATCTGTAGATTGCTTTGGGTAGTATAGGCATTTTCACAATGCTGATTCTTCCATTTCAAGGACATGGTATATCTCTCCATCTGTGTGCATGGTCTTTGATTTCTTTCATCAGTGTCTTATAGTTTTCTGCATACAGGTCTTTTGTCTCCTTAGGTAGGTTTATTCCTAGGTATTTTATTCTTTTTGTTGCAATGGTAAATGGGAATGTTTCCTTAATTTCTCTTCAGATTTTTCATCCTTAGTGTATAGGAATGCAAGAGATTTCTGTGCATTAATTTTGTATCCTGCTACTCTACCAAATTCATTGATTAGCTCAAATAGTTCTCTGGTAGCATCTTTACGATTATCTACGTATAGTATCATGTCATCTGCAAACAGTGACACTTTTACTTCTTTTCCAATCTGGATTCCTTTTATTTCTTTTTCTTCTCTGATTGCCGTGACTAAAACTTCCAAAACTAGGTTGAATAACAGTGATGAGAGCAACTTTGTCTTGTTCGTGATCTTAGAGGAAATGGTTTCAGGTGTTCACCACTGAGAATGATGTTGTCTGTGGGTTTGTCATATATGGCCTTTATTGTAATGAGGTAGGTTCCCTCTATGCTGACTTTCTGGAGAGTTTTTATCATAAATGGGTGTTGAATTTTGTTGAAAGCTTTTTCTGCATCCATTGAGATGATCATATGGTTTTTCTCCCTCAGTTTGTTAAAATGGTGTATCACATTGATTTTTTTTGTGTGTATATTGAAGAGTACTTGCATTCCTGGCATACACCCCACTTGATCATGGTGTATGATCCTAATGTTCTGTTGGATTCTGTTTGCTAGTATTTTGTTGAGGATATTTACATCTATATTCATTAGTGATATTGGCCTGTAGTTTTCTTTTTTTGTGATATCTTTGTCTGGTTTTGCTATCAGGGTTATGGTGCCCTCGTTGAATGAGTTTGGGAGTATTCCTCCCATTGCTACATTTTGGAAGAGTTTGAGAAGGACGGGTGTTAGCTCTTCTCTAAATGTTTGATAGAATTCACCTGTGAAGCCATCTGCTCCTGGGCTTTTGTTTGTTGGAAGATTTTAATCACAGTTTCAATATCAGAGCTTGTGATTGGTCTGCTCATATTTTCTATTTCTTTCTCATTCAGTCTTGGAAGATTGTACTTTTCTAAGAATTTGTCAATTTCTTCCAGGTTGTACATTTTATTGGCATTTAGTTGTTTGTAGCAATCTCTCACGATGCTTTGTATTTCTTTGGTGTCATTTGTTGCTTCTTTTTCATTTCTAATTCTGTTGATTTGAGTATTCTTTTTTTTTCTTTTTGATGAGTCTGGCTAATGGTTTATCAATTTTGTTTATCTTCTCAAAGAACCATCTTTTAGTTTTATTGATTTTTAATACTGTTTCCTTCATTTCTTTTTCATTTATCTCTGATCTGATCTTTATGATTTCTTACCTTCTGCTAACTTTGGGTTTGTTTTTTGTTTTTGTTTTTTTTTCTGTTCTTCTTTCTCTAATTGCTTTAGGTGTAAGGTTAGGTTGTTTATTTGAGATATTTCTTGTTTCTTGAGGTAGGATTGTATTGCTGTAAACTTCCCTCTTAGAACTGCTTTTGCTGCATCCCGTAGGTTTTGGGTTGTTGTGTTTTCATTGTCATTTGTTTCTAGGTATATTTTGATTTCCTCTTTGTTTTCCTCAGTGATCTCTTGGTTATTTAGTAATGTATTGTTTACCCTCCATGTGTTTGTATTTTACAGTTTTTTTTTTCCTGTATTTGATTTCTAGTCTCATAGCATTGTGGTCGGAATAGTTAGTTGATACAATTTCAATTTTCTTAAATTTACGAAGGCTTGATTTGTGACCCAAGATATGATCTATCCTGGAGAATGTCTCATGAGTACTTGAGAAGAAAGTGTATTCTTTTGTTTTTAGATGGAATGCCCTATAAATATCAGTTAAGTCCATCTTGTTTAATATATCATTTAAAGCTTGTGTTTCCTTATTAATTTTCATTCTGGATGATCTGTCCATTGGTGAAAATGGGGTGTTAAAATCCCCTACTATTATTGTGTTACATTTGTCTCTGTAGCTTGCTTAGGCAGTGTTCTGCCGTCTGTGGGCACACAGAGCAGGAAGCCCCTCTCCTTGCACACCCTGAAACAATGGTCTCTTGCCTCTCCAGCAAGTCCAGACTTTTCCCCAGACTCCCTCCTAGCCAGCTGTGGTGCACTAGCCCCCTTCAGGCTGTGTTCACGCAGCCAACCCCAGTCCTCTCCCTGGGGTCTGACATCCAAAGCCTGAGGCTCAGCATCTCAGGCTAGTGAGTGCTGGTCAACATCAATCCTCTGTGTGGGAATCTCTCTGCTTTGCCCTCTGCACCCCTGTTGATGTGCTCTCCTCTGTGGCTCCAAAGCTTCCCCCGCTCCATGCCTGCCAGTGAAGGGGCTTTCCAGTGTCTGGAAACTTTTCCACCTTCACGGCTCCTTCCCAGAGGTGCAGGTCCCATCTCTATTCTTTTGTCTCTATTTTTCCTTTTTTCTTTTGTCCTACCCAGGTACGTGGGGATTTTCTTGCCTTTTGGGAAGTCTGAGGTCTTCTGCCAGCATTCAGTAGGTGTTCTGTAGGAGGTGTTCCACATGTAGATGTATTTTTATTGTATTTGTGGGGAGGAAGCTGATCTCCACATCTTACTCCTCTGCAGTCTTGAAGGTCTCTCTGTAATTGTTGTTTTCATCTATCCCCATGAACAGTCTCCCTAACATTTACTGTGCTTTTCCAGCATTTGATTGCGCATGAATCCCTGCATCTACCCTTGCTCTTTTCTTTGCTATGTATTATGGGGTGGCTGGTGCTGTATTTACTAAGAATTCTAGTCAGCTGTCTTCCAGCTAGGTATGGCCTTGGAAGGTATTTTTGGGAGATTGTTAGTCAAGTGTAGGGAAGGAATATATGGACTCTATCTTCCTGTCTCTCTATCTTGGATTACATGGGAGTGGTTCTGTCCCCTCTGTGGATGCAGTTTCTTCCAGATAAACCCACTGTGTATTCTTCCTCCTCCAGTCTATCCTGGGTCTAGGTCCCACCCCTCCTCTCCCCAAAAATCTTCTCCCCTTAGTCCTCAGTCTAGAGGGTATAGTAGCTACATATTGCTGAGTTCTGGACATTCCACTCTCCTAATTTTGGATTTTTATCTTTTCTCTCACTTGAATACCAGTTCTCTACATTACTATATTTACATATTCTGGTGGTTTCTATCATATGATTAGACCCTGATTAACAAGGCAACCTAAACATTTACCTCTTCACTCTAAAATGTTGGGGTTTTTTTTTTTGGATGCAGTGTGAATAAAATGAGTATTGTTTGAGTCTACTTTCTGTTTTCTGTGTGGAATAAAGGGGCTTCTGGCTCAGCCAGTTGGGTTTCCTCCACTCTCCAGCCCTCTAGGGGATTTATTTATTGCCAGATAATTTCCTATCATGATAAAAATAGGACTAGAGTTATTCAACTCAATGAGTAAGGATGTTCTGAAATCGTTTTTGAAGAAAGAAGTGTGTGTGTAGCTGTTGCATGTGTGGAAAATAGGTGATAGAGAAAAAAAGATGAGTTTTAAGCAATATTACTATGTGCTACATTTATGGGGTAAAATAAGTGGACAAGAGTTATTTTTAAAATATTTTTTGGTGGTGCTTTGTCTATTGGAATATATGTATCACATGCGGATATTCTAGAGGAAACAAGAGCTGTTGCTCATAATGGAAGTAATGATGGTTCATTGCAAAACCTTTTTCATTCTCTTCCATCTATTTTGCCTTCCTTCTGTTGGTCTCATTTATTTTCTCTTCCTCAATTTTGTTTTTCCCAAACAGATATTCTAAAACTGAAATAATCATTGATTCTTAAAATGTTTTTAACGATAATATTAATATGTGACGTATTTTCTGCTGATTATATGATAAGCATTTGTACACATGCCTCATAAATATTACCTCATTGAATCCTGAAAAGGATCCTGTGAGTTCAGTAACATTATTATCCTCATTTCATAGCAGAAAAAAGCAGGGTCTGAAGTTACATTGAAACTGTGCATTTTCACTTCAGATATAAGTTTTTACCCCTTATGCTAAACAGAAAATACAGGACTTACTGAATCTTAAGAAAATATAGTGCAATTTAGGAATGATGATTTTGCAAGTGCATGGTTAATAACAAGGAGAAGTAAGTAACTCCTTAGCTCCCATGTTAAATTGTGAAAGTAAATTTCATAGGTGAAAATATTTAAAGTTTTCAGAGGCAAACATTTAAAGAAAAAAAGAGGTATGGGTAGAATTCACAAAATTAAAATGAGCTCAACAATTATAGTTGATTGTTTTCTGAGAGGTTTCTCTTCAGAAAAAAAAAAATACACTGACTTGTTTGTTTAAGGAGTACAAATAAAATCACAAAAAGTTCTATTGTATATCACTTCCTTTGTATTCGAAACATTGATCAAGGTTTACACATAAAATCTTAAGTAGTCACTTATTTCTCTTTTTCTGAGTTTGTTTACTCCTATGATTTTTCCACATACCTTTTATTGATAAAAATAAAACTCATTAGAAAATCATTATTGACTTGAAGAAGATGACAAATATACCTAAATCCTTTATATCTTTCTGGGATTATATTTCATGCTGAGCTAATGGCCTAAGAATTCAGAGTGATATTTTCATAATGGTGCAATTAGATACCTGACTATCTAAGATACAATTTGTGCTCTGTGAAAAACCTGTGAATTCATTGTTGAAGTTAAAAAGTAGGATTTTCTGCAGAGTTTTTCTCTAAGCTTCCCTTTTCATGTCTGCCCTTGGTCCTTTTATTCTGCTTAGAGTTCATTTTTCTTGCTTAATATACATACTGCTTTCCTGTTTTCCACCTGTGTCCATTATCTTTTTCTGCCTAATTACAGCCTCAGCCCTTATGAAAAATCTGAAGCTCTTTATTAAAACTGAGTTTAATGTGTAATCATCCTTCTCTCTGACTGTCATAGTCATAGTCACATGTCATTCCCACTTATCTATTAAACCAACAATCAAAAACTAGAACAGCATCAAAACACAAAATAAAAATGAGCTACCAAATTCTTCATTCAGACATTTACCACATCAGGAATCTAGGAGCCATGAGGAGTACCATGCTATCCAAACACCATCCAAAGGTTTATTTTGGAATTCCTCTTCCAAAACCCTTGTCCAAGAATTGGTCATTTAGAATCTAGTCCACCTGAAGAATATTTCTTCTCAGTTTTCCCTGGAACTTGTCCATAACTCTTTTTATGGGTTGAATTGTGTCCTCCAATAAGATATGTTGAAATCCTAACATCCATATTTGTGCATGTGACCTTATTTGAAACTAAGCTCTTTGAAGATGTAATCAAGTTAAGATGTGGCCATTAAGGTGGGTCCTAACCCAATACAGCAAGTGTCCTTATTAGAAGAGGCATATTGGGCACAAATATATACAGAGAGGAGAATGCCATGTGAAAACACACACAGAGGGAAGATGGTCGTGTGAAGATGGAGGCGGAGATTGGAGTTATACTGGCACAAGATATGGAACAACTTGGGCTACCAGAAGTTGGAATAGGCAAGGAAGGATTCTCCCCTATATGTTTCAGAGGAAACATGGCACCTTGATACTGGACTTCTGCAGAACTGTGATACAATAAATTTCTGTCGTTTTAAGTTATCCAGTTTATGGTACTTTGTTATGGCAACCCTAAGAAACTAAACAACCCTTGACTTCAATCATGCAATGTGCACAATTTTATTAATATACCCTCTGTCTTGAGTTTGACAACTATCTTAGTCAGTTTGGGCAGCTGTAACAAAATTACCAGAGGCTGGGTGGCTTAAACAACAAACACTTATTTCTCATAGTTCTGGGGGCTGGGAAGTCCAAGATAAAGGAGCTGGCCATCTTATATCTCATGAGGGCACTCTTCCTGATTTTCAGATGACTATTTTCTTGTTGTGTCGTCACATGGCAGAGAGCAGAGAGAAAGAGGGCAAGATTTTATGTTCCTTCTTATGAGGGCACTAATCCCATTCATGAGGGCTCCATTCTCATGATCTAAATACATCCCAAAGGCTCCACCTCCTAATACCATCACACTGAAAGTTAGGATTTCAACATATGCATTTCATCGGACATAAACATGCAGTCAATAACATGATATCTTTAGCTTATTCAATAGGTTTGTCTCTGCCATTACAGGCACACTAATAATAGAGCAAGAGTGCATATAAGTCTAAAAACTGGCATAGTCTTCATATCATGAATATGGATATAAAAAGTTCATTCACTGAAGCTCATGAATTTCATTCTTAGATTGACCTTCATGTCCTCATTATCACTTTACTCTATTTTCATATCCAACTCTAAGAAAATTAGTTCTTCTGACTCCCCTGTTCCATAGACGATTAGAAGCAGCAAATTGAGTAGGAAGGAAGGGATTCAAGAAATACAGTCAGAATGGGAATTATTACAGAGCCATGAAGTGGTAAGTTTAAAACCTGTCTTAGAATGTAAATTCCTTCATTAATAACCTTCTGGAGACTGGGAATTTGCCTTAATGTTTCAAGACTTACTTTCCACATTCGTTTAATGGAAAACTATAACACCATTATTACAATTAATGATGTAGCATTTAACAAGTACTCAGTTCAGACATATAGTAGGAACTACTGTCAAAGTTTTTCCTTTTTTTTATTTCATAGGGTATCTAGCCTCACCAACTGTAAGGGAAAAAAACTAGTTCTTACGTTTTTATTTAGTGCTATAATTACTAAGCATATATTTGACTTTGATCGTCAATAAAATGATTAAATAATGATCAATAATTAGCAAGAATTTACACAGCCTATTTTGGAACTTGTATTGGATTTCTATGGTGACTGTAATAAAGTACCACAAACTTAGTAGCTTAGAAGAACACAAATGTATTACTTTACCATTTGGTAGATCAGAGATCTGACACAGATCTTTCCAGGCTTAGATCAAAATGTCAGCCATTCTGTGTTCCTTTCTGGAGGCTCTAGGGGACAATTTGTTTTCTTGTCTTTTCCAGCTTCTAGTGGCAGCCTGAATTCTTTGGCTCATGGCACCCATCTTACATCTGCAAAACCTGCAACATTGTAAGCCCCTGACCTTTGTTCTATAGTCACATCTTTTTCTTTGACTATATCCAGAAATGAGTCCTCTCTTAAGGACTCGTGATTAGATTGGTTCCTCCTGGATAATCCAAGATAATCTCCTTGTCTCACTGTCCTTAACTTTAATAACATCTTGAAAGTTCCTTCTGCCATGTAAGGTAACAGATTCACAGGATCATGGATTAGGATGCCGACTTTGGTGGAACATTATTCTGCCTACCACAAAACTATTTCCTTTATCCCTTAAATGAGTTTCTTCATTTATCTTGAATATTCATTATATGGAATGACTAATTTTCAGAAATTCTGAATAAGATTGAATACTATTTATGGAATTTATTCTATTCACAATAATTAGTGGAATCTCTGATATTCATTTATATTAATGGGAGTACACTGAACCCATCATATACCTAACTATTCCTGTTAGTGAAGTTTTCTTAAATACTATACTTATGAAGTAAATGTTAATTGCCTCTATTATTTGAACTATTTTCTGTTTGGGGTATCTATTCCCTATAATGTTTTCCAGAGTTGGTAACTTTATTTGATCCTTGCACTAATTCTAAATCCCTATTCACTAAATGGAAATTTGTGAAATGTTTTACTACAGTGTCAAAGCTTCAAAATGGAAAATAAAAATAAGAAAATCTTTCTGAATCAACATAATTTTTTCAATTTTACTGTATCTAATTTAAAAAATGGGAAGAGCATTATCTATTCTCCTATATCCTAGAGTTCTGAATAGATTAACCAAAAAGTAAATCCACTGTGAATTTACTACAGTGCCTATAAATGTCATGTATTTGAACTATAAGTGACTTACAAACATATACAGGAGCACTAGTATCTAGATACAGCTATAAAATCTTTGTGAATCAAAGATTATGACTCAAGTGTTAGACATAAAGAAAGTGAGTTCTAGAATTATTAGATTACTTCAAAGTAGTCATAAAGCTAGATGCTAAACTAAATTTAATTCCACTTTGGACTCACTAAAAAATTAGGAGAAGAAATCATATATTGCGACTGGCCTGATTGCAAAGTGTAGGTGTGAATTCATTTATAATTTACACAACAACTATTTATTTGGTGACAGACATTGTACTAATTGCTACAAATAGAGTAGGGAATAAGAAAGATCGTCTGATGTCCTTTAGAGTCTGCAATTGAGCTAAAGCCAATTTGTCATAGAAATGTACTTTCTTTCCCCCTTGAAACACTCTACCATTCTGAGTTTCACTGATGTCTGCACAAGTCCTTTTCCCTTGTCAACTTTGCTGTTCTTAAATGACAGTGATTCACCTATTTGAGAGTTATATCTAGCTTTTATTATCACATACATTCTTGGTATAATTCTACTGAAATAGGAAAATCTAGAAAAATAAACTTGAAGGATTCAAAAATGTATGATTTCCAGCAAGTTGGGAAATAGTTGGGGTAAAATGGCCTTAAGTATATCAAAAAGACCCATTCTAATTATATTCAATACTAATTAAATTTAGAACTTAGCACTGTGTTTATTAAAGTATGCAATAAATTTACTGTTATAAAATGAGAATTATGAGTAAAGAAAATAAATCTGTAATATTTAACCTAATCTAAATTTTCTAAATCTTCTGAGTTTCTTTGAGAAACAATGTCTCATTAAAATGAAGGAAGAGAAGGCCATGTGTTCTTTTATGAGTGTTGACGTTGCCAAATTGAGACAACCCTCTCACTGTCACCACCACTACCACCAAAGAAATAACTATGAATAACTCATTGTGTAAAAGTAAAGAGGGTTGAGAGTCAGATATTTTATTTCTATTGACAACTATTCCCTACTGACTCATTTTGTGAATTAAAAACAAATCACTCACTGATAATTTGTATTTACATGCCACATTTCTTCTGTAAGCTAAAAGATTAAATTTCTTTCTACTGCAGTTTTTTTTTCCCCAAAGGTTAAAGAATAAAGAATTGTAATTCTAACTGTTGCCCTACAGTGTTCTAAATAAAAGCCTTTAAACCACTTTGATCATTTATGATAAATATTGCCAAGTATAAAATGCTATTATTAAGTATAGATTGATTGCAAGATGTCCATCATTAAAGAATAACTTTAAAACTTTGAAACTGTCACTGCTATTTTGAATAGAAACAATATTTGATAAGAAAGAAGGCATGCATTTTGAAAGTTCAAAACTGAAATGTCAGAAAGTCACAGTGCACTTAGAAGGACATAAATGAAAGAGAAAATGTACATGCCACTTAACACTACTCAATACTTCCTCCTCACTGCCTATTCTATTTTTTAATGCATTAAAATTTCTCTTTGGGTAAAGTGCCCATTTAAATGATTGCTATCTTTTAAACAATTTTAAAAATGTGATGGGATGGCCATTCCTCATGCTGACCAGGTATTCTAGGCTAATGCTGATGGCTTAAGTGACCTCAATGGCAGGGAAAAAGACCACTACTAATCATAGGAGACCACAAAGCCTAGAATCAATGCTTATTTTGTTTTTCCTTTTCTTCAATTAAAGCAGTTTTTGCTATATTCAGAATGCAAAGATATGGAGAACTTTCTTTCATTCAAAAAAATATACTGAGACACCCCCATGAAATTGTCTTTTTTTTTTTTTTTTAATTTTTTTAAAATTTATTTGTTTATTTATTTATGGCTTGTGTTGGGTCTTCGTTTCTGTGCGAGGGCTTTCTCTAGTTGCGGCGAGCGGGGGCCACTCTTCATCGCGGTGCGCGGACCTCTCACTGTCGCGGCCTCTCTTGTTGCGGAGCACAGGCTCCAGACGCGCAGGCTCAGTAATTGTGGCTCACGGGCCCAGCCGCTCCGCGGCACGTGGGATCCTCCCAGACCAGGGCTCGAACCCGTGTCCCCTGCATTGGCAGGCAGACTCTCAACCACTGCGCCACCAGGGAAGCCCTGAAATTGTCTTTTTACGTCTACATACAAATCATCAATTGGTTATAACACGTCTTAAAATGCAACGTGGCTCATAGAAGAATCAACTTGCCTTTGGCATTTGAATTTTTTCTTTGACTTTTTTTGAATTTGTTAGATCCTCTGAGGCATACTAACGAAGAAATAACTCCTTTTATCCATCAACATTAAAATGGCTACTCTATTTTTAAGGAGATAATTTAGGCTAAAGCTCTAACCAATGTTTCAGACTATGATTTAGATCTCATTTTGAAAGACAAAAAATCAAAATATCTGCCGAAGATGCAAGTAGCTGTTTTGTTACTGAGGGAGATGGTATATAAACAATATGTTGATCTCATCGTAGCTGTAATATTGAACTCATTAATTTATAAATATTTAGAGTCTATTTCTTCTTATAGCCATCATTATTACAACTATACTTGGTAGAATAACACTTGTTGACTTGATAATGACATCTGAATTAAACTCATAGATTTTGAGTCACACAAATCTCAGTATGATAATTAAGACCCACTCCCCTTCTTTTAGTTTTTTTTTTTGTTAGTTAATTTCAATCTCAATCTCTAAAGCTTTATTTCCTTGTGTCCTCTAACTAAAGAGTAAAGTGGAGGTCCTGGCTGTTTGGAATGGAGGAAAGAAGGGATCCTTGGGCTATAAAACAAACTTTAGTCCCTCTTCTAATAACTAGCTATTCCATTTATTGTTACAGGGAGAAGGAAGGGTAGAAAAGGCAAACATTTCTTTGCTAAACAAGTTCAAGCGGCAGACTTGTCTCCTGGTTGATCATCCTGTTTCTCTTGCTAACACTGCCTGATATACAGTTTCTTCTCTGAC
Organism: Balaenoptera ricei; assembly: GCF_028023285.1. NCBI lineage: Eukaryota > Metazoa > Chordata > Mammalia > Artiodactyla > Balaenopteridae > Balaenoptera > Balaenoptera ricei. The sequence goes on from NC_082643.1 coordinate 86,882,087, forward strand.
AGAACTGTCCAAATGCCAGCTCTTTGGTCGTATTTGCATGGGTGGTTCAGAGAAATTCAATAGGCACCTTCCCATTTTAAGTTTCCTTGATTTTTGAAATTCAGGATCGCTAAACTAAATTCCTACCCTTGCTCACAATTTCCCAGCCAGTGTTGGTGGCCAATCGTCTTCCCCATGGTCTTTTACTTCTAAGTCTCCTTCCTGAGAAGATGTTCTTTTATGTGAGATATGGGCCAAATGGCTCAAGCTCAAAGAGTACACTCATTCAGTGTACACTCATTCAGCCTACTCATGTCAATAACAGGAGCAAAGGCAGCTCCACTCTGCCACTCTATCAGCCCCAGGTTGTCTCCCCACTTACCTCAGGTTCTGCAGATTGTACAGAGACTTATTGGTAGGACAGTTGACTAAACAGGTAAACAACATAGGAGCCAAATATCAGTCTTCAATTCTTGGAGGTACAACTAATCTTTTTTTAAATTAATTTTTATTGGAGTATAGTTGCTTTACAATGTTGTGTTAGTTTCTACTGTACAGCAAAATGAATCAGTTATACATACACATATATCCCCTTTTTTTGGATTACCTTCCCATTTAGGTCACCACAGTGCATTAAGTAGAGTTCCTGTGCTATACAGTATGTTCTCATTAGTTATCTATGACCCAGCAATCCCACTACTGGGCATATACCCAGAGAAAACCATAATTCAAAAAGATACATGCACCCCAATGTTCACAGCAGCACTATTTACAATAGCCAGGACATGGAAACAACTTAAATGTCCATCAACAGAGGAATGGATAAAGAAGATGTGGTACATATGTGGTACATAATGGAATATTACTCAGCCAGAAAAAGGAATGAAATTGGGTCATTTGTAGAGAGGTAGATAGACCTAGAGAGTGTCATACGACTAATCTTTACAAATAATTCTCTGAAAGATTCTATTCTGTTGGCTTTAAGAGAATAAAGGAATCCCTAGATTACCTCTTTCTTTCCAGGGATACTGCACCCTCTAAGCAGCTTCCACATGACTCTTCCCACTCTCTTTTTGAATAAAAGGAAGCTTCTGTGATTCGTGGTGTTTATTCTATTGAATGGTTAATATGAGTATGCTGTCCTGTGATAGCAAACCTCAAGAACACACTATTCTTAGAACTCAAAATTGATTCTGCAAATACTTATTAAGCACCAATAATGTGGAAGGAATTGTTCGAGGTGCTAGTAAAATAACATAAAAGATTTTTCTCTATGGAGTAAACATTCCTCTGGAAAAAAAAAAACTAAAGCAGACAGAGATAAATGTTTTAGGAATGTTGGGTTTGGAAAACGGTGGTGGTGCTATTTAAAATAATTAGTGAAAGCAATGCTAGAAAGGGATTTTTTCAATAGAGGCACATGAAGCAAGTGAAAGATCAAGCCTTGGAATATTGGGGTGGAGAAGTGAGGAGGGAGGGTTCCAGACAGATGAAAAAATAAGTACAAAGGCCCTGAGGCATGAACATGGCAACTTGTTCAAGAAACAGCATAATATGGAGGTATTTCCTGCATTTGTTTTCAGCTATTTCCCCTAGTCAAAATGCAGGTGCGTGGTACTTTACTCTGTTTCACTATTTTAAGGCCATGACAGTCAAACTGTTGTGACCATGACGAAACTACCTGAGCAGAACCCTACTGTCATTAACATGAAACCACATTCTCTAACACATCGTGAATTCCTTTTATACAGAAACTTACACTTAATGCTTACCATGCAATAGATATCAATACATGCCTGCTAAGTGAGTGAAACAAAACTCTTTATCAGAGCTAGAGAATGTGTTTTATGAAGATGATCAATGTGACCATTTTTTAAATTAAGCCTTCCCTACTGAATTTACTCTGAGTTTCCCAGTCATTGTTACCTATCTATGAGCCTCTTAAAGGATGGGACCATGCTGTATGCCCAGTAATTTGTCCCAGCAAATACTCGGTAATTGATGCCTTTTGTAAAGAGCTTACTAATCTCCAGGCACTATGAAAAACACTGTACAGATAATTTTATCCTAATTTTAGTTTGGTTTTAATATCTTCTAAAGACAGGAAAATGAGGTTTTGAGAAATTATCTTGCCGTAGGTCATAATAATATTGGGAAGGAGCAGAGTATTTAAGAAGAGTATTGCATTATATTGTAGACAAACTAATCACTTGCTCAAAGAGTTCAAAAAGAGAGTAAAGGAAAATAATTTGATGTTCCAAAGAATGGGAGCTTGAATCATAATATTTTTTTGTTCTTTGTTCTTCCAGTTGTTTTGATCTTTCCTTGGTTAAGTCTTAGGAAAGGGAAATTAACAGAGCTCATCTTTAACCTGGATTTTCCATTAACTACTTCTGTGACATTAGGCAACCTTTCTGAGGCTCCTTCAGATTCATCATCTTTAAAACAGCAATAAAAACACCTATAGTATAGGTGAGTGTATGGGTAAATCAGAAAATGCAAAGACCTTAGTAAGAACACATTAAGAACTGGGCAAAAAAAACCCCAGAAAACAAAAAACCAAAACCAGATAACACTATTCTTGGTTAGCAGAAAGAAATCTAGAATTCAAGATCAGATGTTTCTAATTCTAAAGCCTAGACTTTAAACCACTGCACACAATGCCACCTACATTATTTTCCAGGAAGTTAACAGTGATTTCCTGGTGTCATACATATATGTCTATTTTTGTACTGCTCCTACCCTTTATTTTCCTGTGTCTTTTATAGAAAAGCAAGGGATAACAGCTGCAAATAAGTGTTCCATTAGGAGATCAAGACTGTTTGCTGCAGTGTCTTGAAAGCACTCCCTCTTTTTGTTTTTAATATCTTGTGAAGAAAACATTCAATAATCCATCCCCTCGGGCAGTTTCAAGTTATTCAATTCTTAAGGGACTTTTTAAGATGAAACTTCGGTAGGGTATATTTCCCTTGAAAGAAAGTGGCAAGGAGCAAAGCGTCCAGATTTCACCATCCGTACTTGCTAAGACACCTGTGGAAAAATAATTTTCACCATCCTTGGCTATAGGCTATAGTTTTTATGACTATAACAACTAACAATGGTTTATTTTGGCATCTATTTACAATTGAGAGTTAAGTTCTGAAGACACAGTCAGTATTTACAGGTTGTAGCAAATGAGGGTTGAAATGGGGCAAATGACAACCTAAGTCACTTACCTATCTTGTATATATAGGACTTGTCATACCCCAAAACCCACGACAATGGATTGGATAAAAATGAGATATCTGTATTCCTTAACATGTTTTTTAACAATGGTGCAAAATTTCAGAAAAATGGCCTGATAATTATTTTAATAAGATAGATATATGAGAGCCAATATCTTAGAAAAAAACTTTTCTCCCTTCAAATGCCTTTCACAGTTTATAAACTATGGCACAGAAATAACAGAAACTTAGAACAGTTGCAGTCTAAAGATGTGAATTTCAAATATTTTTAAAAGTAGAACTATTTTTCATATTAAATTTAAATAGTCCTTTAATATTAAAAAGTAGGTTAAATGAGTGCTTTATCAGCATAAGTTTATTTTATAAGTACAGATTTAAACCATATGAATATGAAAAGTCAGTCCATGAAAATAACGAGCCCATTTTGGTAAATACATGTTAACATTGGTTGTTATAGGAGACAATTGTAGTTTTATATTAGTTTCAGTATCCAATTTATTTCTTTTTTTTTCCCCAATTACATAATATTGAAAAATAGGAATCCACACAGACAGATCAAAGCACATGGAAATAGTTATCATAGGACTTTTGGCATCCTCAAGACACTGTAGATTTAAAAAATGGAGATGTTTGAAATGGAAATGAGAGATTTTTTTATTCAATTTCAAGATTCAGTAACTCTTCTCACTCCTGGTCAATAACAACAGAGACTACTCAAGCTAACAAATAAGCACGACGATTATATTCTGATATTATCAATAGAAAAAGAGTGAAGAAAATTCTTGTTAATTTCAACTAACAATTAGGTGGCAAAGAGCACAGATCGTTGAGAACTGACTGGCCTACAATTTAGCAGGCTCTCCTGTGCTTCACACGGAGCTTATCAGTGCAAGTTTAGACGACTGGGCTTGCACACACCTGTCTTCATAAAGAAACTCAAATATAGAATGTCACCCTTTCTTCTCCATTACATATTTATAAGAAATTGTATCATATGCACAGAGATATCAGGAGAAGAAGCCTAATTTCTGAAGTCAGCATAAAAATAGTGGCATACATGAGAGTTTACTAAATACTAATATTTGGTATATATCCGAGTTGACTAGAGGTTTTTCTAAACTTTTCACTTTTACACTTATAATATTACTTAAAGAGTATTAAATTTTAAAAATCTATTTATTTATTTATTTATTTAATACAATTTTAAAGGTTACACTCTATTTGCAGTAATTACAAAATACTGGCTATATTCTCCGTGTTGTATAATATATCCTTGTAGCCTATCTTACACCCAGTAGTTTGTACCTCCCACTTTCCCCACCCCCTCTTATATTCCTCCCCCCCAACTGGTAACCACTAGTTTGTTCTCTATATCTTTGAGTCTGCTTGTTTTTTGTTATATTCACTAGTTTTTTGTATGTTTTAGATTCCACATTTAAGTGATATCATACAGTGTTTGTCCTTTTCTGCCTGACTTATTTCACTTAGCATAATGTCCTCTAAGTCCAACCATGCTGCTGCAAATGGCAAAATTTCGTTCTTCTTTGTGGCTGAGTAGTATTCCAGTGTGTGTGTGTGTGTGTGTGTGTGTGTGTGTGTATCTCACATCTTCTTTATCTATCCGTTGATGGACACATAGGTTTCGTCCATATCTTGGCAATTGTAAATAATGCTGTTATGAACATTGAGGTGCATGTATCTTTTTGAATTAGTGCTTTTTCCTTTGCTCTAGTCCAGTGTTATGATCTTCCAGGTGAAACAACAAAGAGAGAGAGAGGTCATATTCAAAGATATTTTAACAAGAATTGAGTTTCCCTTACATTTATTTCAGCTTAAAAATATTATCCCATTTTACTTTAGTCCAGTGGTTCTCATCTGACATTTTTGACCCCCATAGGACATTTGACAATATCTGGGGACAATTTTTATTGTCATAACTATAAGGGGACTGTACTACTGGTCCTAGTAAATAAATTCCTGGGTACCACTAAATAGTGCAATGCACAGGACAGCCCGCACAAGAAAGAATTATGCAGCACAAAATGTCAACAGCCCCAAGGTTAACAAACACAGCATTAGGCCACTAATATTAATTAAAAACATATATATCATTATGGTTCTCTACTGGGAACTCTATGGAAATACCTTATTTCCATGCATTCTCACATTGTGTAAATAGGAGTTCCAAATAATCCTAAACACTACCTAATATTTGATACTTAAATATCTTAAAAATGACAGAAATTACACATAACCCAGATGGTTCAGTTTCTAGGAGTTCTTGAAATAATTTCCACCTAACATCTAATGATAATGCTGTGGCTCGACAGACGGAACAGTAACACATAATCACCCTCTTTACACAATATTTGCCATTTTGCATGACTACTGTCACACAGTTTCCAGCCACTCTACCCTAAAGCAAGGTTGTGAACCTCCATACATTCTGGTATCTTGTTTATACAAAGGTTTTGACATAAATGTATTGTATCAGTAACATAATTTACTCTGATTGTTCCCAACCTCAAAAATTATCTAGATTATTTGAAAATGGCCTTCTTTGACATGAGATCATTTCTTGCAGGATGCATTTCTGTCCTGAATTATATTTCTAAAAATAACATCCATTTAATTGTTAACAGGGCTTCTGATTTTTTTTAAAGGAAAAAACACCACCACAACCTACTCCATAAGTATAGTTTTATATGATGAAGGTTTGTATTATCCATAATTGCAAAGCTTCATAAATGCATATGCCATGTTACCCTTAATAGTAATTCAGACTAGAGGCTTTTCAAGCATCATTGATCTATGGAACACGGGAAGTGGAAATTCGAAACTTAATGGTTTGCCCTTTTCTGACAGTACACCAGATTTTCACACTATAACTAACACTTTGCCTTTTTCAACAACTAGACTGTTGACAAGGTCACCTAAGCTAGTCAGAACAGTAAAAAATAACAAGTACATCAAAAGCAGGTGAATACAAAAGGGAAAATAATTAAATTAAAGGAAACAGTGAAGTAAAGAACTCTGGGGTTTCCATAATGCTGCGTCAAATATCACAGTTGCATTTTCCTATATCCTTTATATTCTATACTAAATACAATGTAAGTTTTCTTATTAAAGTGTATACTTTGCTAGTTAAGTGGAAAAGTTGATACTTCAGACCAAATGCTATTTTAAAGGAAAGTTCTAAAATGTTATACTCATTATTTTAGTATCTTTGTATTTACTGATTGATGTCATTAGAAATATTATCAATGAAGATATTGATTTTTATGACGACAAGGAAATATTCTTCATAAACATTAAGGACACTTCCACCAATTTTTCCAGAGCCATTCTCAGAAATAGGGCAGAATTCTAGGTGGATTACTAAGTGTGCATTGGCTAATAAGTTCTATTTTAAAACCTAGCAGTCATTTCACTCATCTCAATTCAGAATCTATGTTCCAAGCCAAAGCCCATTTGCAATCTGGATTCACTTGCCCTCAACCTGTCTAGCACATTAAAAAATAAATCCATGTCACATGGATATATGCTTTGGTTTATGAGTTTGGGTCTTCTGTCTTAGCTATGCATAATCACCATACCAAAATCATCATTGTTAAGAATCTTAGATATAGAAGGAGATTTGAAAAGTCAAATGTTTTAGCACGGATATCAATAGAATATTTTAAAGTAGTGCTATGATTCAAGAAGAATAAAGGATCTTTGAAATTCATTATACAAAAAAGCTAGGGAATATCCATATGTGGTCATAATTTATAAAGAACTTAATATATTTAATTCTCTTTTTGTAAATCATTCTGTAAAAAAAAAGTTGGAAAATGTAAACCAAATATATGGCTTTGAATGCTTCAAAGTCCTGTGAATTATACTTTATTTGTAATTATAGAAATGTACTTAAAAACCACCGTAAGGTTGACCATATATATGGAACAGGAAGATTTTATGAGCATAAATTCCTTTTGATGCATATCTAGAGCTTCTTGTCATTGAGGCCCTCTTATTCTACCTACATGGCCCTGATTTTTCTCGTCCAGAGCACGTGTTCTGTATACCTTAGAAATGACTACATTTGTAATTGAATTTTATTTTACACAATTAACATTTTTCATTAATTTTTCTTTAATTTTGAGACAACATAGTACAATGACTAAAAGGATGAGCATATCTGGATTTTAGTCTTGTTTCCACTACATCACTGCACTGAGAGTTTCCTCATCAGTAATATAACACTATTACTAGGATCTGACACATGAATTTGTTTGCAAACAAGATAATGCTGAAAGCAGTTAGCACTTTGCTTCCACATAAAAGGTTAAACAAGCCATAGTTATTACTGTATTGGTTTGAAATTGTTAGTAAATGTTTAATTAGTAAATTAATGGTATTAAATAAGAATTAGTAAATTAAATACATTAGAAATTAAATGAATAATTAGTAAGCTAGTGATAATAAATAAGAATGATAATGAATCTGAAAAAATGGCAAATCCATTATTTTATGGGTCTCTCAGTATGAAGAAGTCTTCCCCCCTATATACACATACCAAATAATCCAGAATAATACCACCAAAAACAAATTAAACTTTAGAGCAGCACCCAGAGAAGGAAACTGATTTTCCCCTGAAAGAATACAAATACATTGTACACTATTTAGAAAGAACTGAAGTATTATACAACCATTCTAAGGGCTCAGTGGAAAGATATAGAATTATGTATAATTGTTAACAAGGGCTACAAATTAAGAAGAAATGTTTCCCTATTATACCAATCAATATACCATGAGTAAAATAGAAATGTTAGAAGCTCTGGAGCCAATAATTATGAGGACTAAGCCCTTAACTACACTTATTAAGCATTATTACTATTTTTTTTTTTTAATGAGAAGGAACCAGAGACTGATACCAGATGGTGGCATAGTCCTTATTTTTCATCATAGAAAATATACATTCTATGCTGTACATCACTCTCTATATTTTGGATATAGTTGGTCTCAAGGATTCTTTCAGTTATCTTTCAATCAATACATAATCATTGATGTTTTACTCTCTACCATCTACTATACTAGAAGACACTCAATATATTGATAAACAAGATAGATAAGCACTGCAATATAAATGAGAAAACAAGTGATGTCCTAGTGATTATAATACTTCTTTAGTATTAAGAAGTTAACAAATAAAGGTTCTTGAGAGCAAAAAGATAGGGGGAGCAAGGAGACTGAAGAGCTTGCTATGCATAAAACATTGCATGTGGGAAATCCTGTAGTCAAGAGTGAATGTGACCCCATGAAAGACCTGAAATAATTGAGGTATGCATGGATATAGAAGTTGTAGTGAGGTAAGAAAAGTCCAGTACCAGACCATGGAAACAGGTTAATTGTGAACCAAAAACCATGTTAAAATTGTCTTAATTTGTTTGGGATGCTATAACAAAATATTACAGAGAGTGCCTTATAAACAGTAGAAATGTGTTTCTCACAGTTGTGGAAGCTGGAAACCCAAGGTCAGGGTCTGGTGGGGGCCCTCTTCCAAGTTGGAAATTTCTCCTTGTATCCTCACATGCAGAAGTTGCTAGGGAGCTCTGTAGGGTCTCATTTATAATGACACTAATCCCATTCATAAGGGCTTCACCCTCATGCCCTATGCACCTATCAAAGACCCAACCTCCCAAAACCATCACCTTGGGCATTATAATTTCAACATATGGATTTTGGGGGGACATAGACTTTCAGATTGCAAGGATTTTTAAATTTTAAGACATTCAGTCAAAGAAACCAAAACATTTTGCGTGAAACCAGCTTACCTGTTTTCAGTCACTTATTAAACAAATAGTCATTGAACACAATATTTCCTGATTACTGAGTTATGTGCTGTGGGTACAAAAAGTTAACAAAAGACATGGGCTAAACATAGGTCTGAGTATCTGGCCTAACACAATTTACCACCAGTGATCAGAAGAACAATTAAACTAGTAATTGAAATAACATTTAATATAAATGGGAACACATATTGCAATGTATCAAGTATTACAGTCTTCTAAGAGGATGTGATATTTAACCTGAGACATGAACAATGTATAAAAGCCCAGGGATAGCAGAAGATCTTTAATGATAGTGAATAGTATGACTGTTCAAGAGAATGAGCTTGACATCATTCAAATACTGAAAATAGTTGAGTATCTCACTTAAAGGGGGATTTGAAGAGAAATGAGACTGGAGTGGTAGTTAAGACTCTAAAGGATTTGTGTTCCAATTTATGTAGTTGAAATCAAATCCTAAAGGGGGATGTTTGCAATGACCACACTTGGGAAATTCTAGAGAGAGAGTCTGAAATCAGTTCTGCCATTAGCGATGAACAATAGTGTGATCTTGGGCAAATGACTCGATTTCTCCAGGTCTCGGTTTTCTCCATGTAGAAAATGTGAGTGCTGGATTAGGTTCAAATCCAACCCCCACTCCCTTGGCTAATGATGTGGAACAGGAATGCAGGTGTCCTAGAACTCATCTTGATTATAAAAATGGATTTCAATAGAAATGGTATTGATTATAAGTGAAGAGTGACTGATAAGATCTCTATCTGATGGAGTCATGAAGAGAGTAACACTTTATTCTCAGTGATCAATAATTATGAGCAACATATTTTGAAAAATTAGGTATTTCTAATTTCACAGGTCATAGAACTAGGATTAATCTAACCTTTGCTTCCTGCTTCAAAGACCCTATCTTCCCCCAACCTCCCCAAAGAAAATCTGAAAATGGAATTCAGTAGGTATCTAAAATCTCCAAAAATAGTGACATTTACTGGAGACAAACATTATACACCTTTTGTAAAAAAAAGCTACATAAGAAGTTTGAAATATAATAAAAATTCTATGAGTTACCAAAATAATTCTTTTTTTAAAAAGTGTGTGAGAAAGAATACAGTGTGTAATAAAGCTGCCTTCAATAAACTCTTCATCCTCTAACTTTTGGAAACCAACAGCAAATTAGCCAGTCTCTTTATACTCTGTGATATCTGTGTGTGAGGATATTTTTCATTTTCTGTATGATGCAGTGGTTAAAAGTGGAGGTGTACTGATAGGACTGTGTCTGTTCATATTCTGCCCACCCACCCAAAACCTTCTCTACTTAAAGGATAACTGAATCTGAGGAAGTAATGAATCATGCTGTTCCTGGATTTATGTCGACAAAATCAGAGCAAGAATACTATTCTTCTCAAAAGTTTGTTGTAGGAATAAAGGACAACACGTGTTCCTAGAATACAGTGCTAAATAATAGATTTTCTTAAATATTTTACTTTTTAAATAATATGACATTTTTTGTTTTAGCTAATTGGGCTAGGCACATTTTATTGATATTTTTAAACAACAAATTTAATATTCTGGTACAGTACAAATTTTGAGATGGTATCAAGTCACTCTGCTGCCTGTTTTTTTTCCCGCTTTTCTTTTCTTTATTTGAAACATGCAGGTAATAAAATATTCAGATGGTGCCCTAACTGTTTCACTCCTTTAATTCTGAGATTTCTTCATTTTTACTAATGGCCCAGCACATCTGAATCACCCCACACCTCTTTGGAAGATATAAAAAAAACAAAGGATTAAACTGCACTTGAATCAAAGGGTAACTTCAAATGGGGTAGTGGTTTGTTACTTTTAACTACCCTTTCTGGGGAAGATCATGCTTCCTTTCTTTATTTGAGGTTGGTTCAGAGGGCTGGTTGCCTCTGTTACTTGTAGTTATGTTAAACAGCAAGGTCTTTTGAACAAATATTTCTCATAAGAACTTTAGAAATATTATATATCCTTTTTGTTAGCAAGAGTATGAAATTTATCTTTCTGAGAAATTATTACTCATTGACCTTGAGTTGTACTCAAAACTGCAATGCAATAACTAACCATCACAATTAATTTTTCCATATTTTCCTCGAGTAACTGAAAAAATTATAATTTTTTTACAGCAAGTTAGGTCAGAAAAACGGATTTGAGACCAAGTAGTTTTCTGTACAACATGTTTGTTATTTACCTTACTTGGATAAATTAATACATTGATTGTTTTTTTTAAACATAGTAAAGGGACATTTGTAATTTTATTAATTTACTAAATTGACACTGAGAGTAAGTTAAATTAAATTATATCTTCTTAAATAAAAGTAGCAAATGATTTTTAATAACGTTCTGTGGACTTCTAATACTAATTAATTTTTTCCTATTTCTATTTTTTATCTCTGAACTTAGTTAAATTTTCTTCTAAGTAAAAACTGAATAGTAAATGTAATCAGCTACAAATATAAAACCAATGTGAAGAGTGTGGAATTTAAAAAAGGTGGAATTTTCAATGATTATGTTAATATTTTTCTATTCTGACCATTTTATATTTGCTTCCTGCTAAGCAAGTTGATATTTTTACATTATAGATATTCTTGAAATGAATAGCTGCTTGGTTTGGCAAGAACAAATAATGAATCAATATGCTCTCCTTACATTTATAATTCATTATATAAAAGGTCCATATTTGTTAGATTTATTGAGTTATAAACTACTGATAAAGTTATACAACAGAATTTCTTAAATATCATAAAATAGAAAAAATTAAACCTCTTTTCCATATAAGGTTTGGCCAATTGCCAAACTCAAAAATCACACATACATTTGTAGAAGTTTACTTAAAGGATTTAGGATTTATTCTGGCTATGATAAAATAGCCCTAAATTGATTTCTAGTGAAAAACGTGTTTCACACAGTTGCTATGTCTCCTTTGCACACATACACACACAGCAGTTATCAGTTCCAGATATATATGTATATATAAAATAACTAATATAACCTATTGTGCTCTTAGATGTATCCCTTTGTGAAGTTTATGATTAAATGTCCTTTTCACATGAACGTTCACTATGCCAATTCTAGAGTATTAAAGTAAACTGTAAGTACACATATCTGAAAGCAGATAAGCTTACAGCATAGCATAGTAGCTAAAAGCACATATACTAGAGACAGACTGTTTGGATTCAAATCCTAGTTGAACCATTTTACTATAGCATAACCTTAGCAAGTAATTTAATTTCTCTATTCCCTAATTTTTTCATATGTAAAATGGTGAAAACCATAGTATGTAATCATCTTAATTGCTGTGAGGATTTAATTCTTTAACCAGATACTAAATAATGTCTTTGTTATCACTCAATAAATGTTAGTTATCATCAACATCAGGTTCAACAGCAAAATAAAAAAAAATAAAAGTAAGCATTTAAAACAAGACCACTACCTTAAATTTTTTGCTTAAGTAAAAGTAATAAATTATGATGTCATTTTGTATTTTTAACAATGACTTCAGTATTATTAAAATACATATCTACATATTTGTTTTAACTTAGAAAGAAAGAAATCCATGGGCTCCTTTATGTCAAGGAGAGTATAAACCACAAATTAATATCTCAAACCTAAGATAGCTTGTGGTCATTTAGTTTAAGGGATTTAGTCCAAGTGCAGCATGAAATGGTGAGAATGGATGATTTGAGCAGTGAGTGGCCAAACCTTCAAGCATCTTTCTGAATTAGCTTTGTTATTTAGTTAACATTGCAGACACAGGGCTTTCAAATCACATTGATCAAAATAACGTCAAAGTTTAAATATGGAAGTGATTTTTTGATGATGTCTGAAAAGTGACCCCTAAACAGATATGTCCACATCTTAATCTGTGGAACCTGTGAATATTACCCTATCTGTTAAAGAGTGAACTTTACACATCAGTTTTGGCAAAAGACGTGATTTAAGTTTAGGATCTTGAGAAGAGCAGTTTATTCTGAATTATCTAGTTGAGATCTAAATATAATCACGTGTCTTTATAGTAAAGAGGCAGAGTGAATTTTGAAGACGGGGAGGCAATGTGGCCATGGAAGCAGAGATTTGAATGATGAGGCCACAAGATAAGAAATGTCTGCAGCCACCAGAAGCTGGAAGATTCAAGGGTTACCTCTTAGAGCCTATGGAGGGAGCATGGCCCTGAAGTCACGTTGATTCCAGACTTCTGGCCTCCAGAACTATAGAAGAATTCACTTATGTTGATTTAAGGTACCCAGTTTGTAGATATTTGTTACAGCAGCCTCAGGAAACTGATACACTTCTCTTCATCAATAGTGATTGCTGATAACTCTATAGCTGTTAAATTAGTGTGATTCCAATCGGAATCCAAGTTTACATATCCATAGATTTATCCTTTGATAGAAAATATGCATGCAACCATTGCTACTATTGCTGCATTATTTATATGTAAAATCTACCTTTGCAATAAAATATCATATTCTAAACTGATAGATAGCATTTAATAATACACTTGCTATGATGTGCATTCTTCTGTTGGACTGTTTTGATTGCAAGAAACATAGAGTACTAAAATAACCAAAATGAACAGGGCATTAGTAGAAAAACACACATGTGTATAATGAAAAGCGGAATCTCTGACATGAGATCAGGCATCAAGAGAAAAACTGAACCACCAAATCCTTCTGGAGATTACAGCACTGCTTCCAATAGTGCAACTGGAAGAGTGTTCACCAGCAAGGCCAGTTCTAATGACCTACTCTGGTGCTAGATTATTGATTTGCATTGGATTCTTTGTCTCTTCCTAGTTTGTTCTGTTTCAAGCTCACATTCAAATTCTCTTAAAAACGTAATTTTGCTTATAGTCAAATTGTACATGATAGTCAAATAATAATTATTTTTTTACATATATAAACACCCTCAATTGACCAGCCATTACAAATTTTGATTAGCAGTTAATCATTCAGAAAAACATTAATAATATTTTTGTCTTATCAGCAAATTAATATATTGTGAAATTATTGAGACTAACTTATCATTATATTTCTAAAATGAACTGTTGAAAAATATAACAATTGTATTCTAAGTATCCCCTAAACAAAATTTTGGTGGTAAATCAAAAGCAATGTATAGGGTGTCACTTTCTACAATCCATTATAATCATTTGAATAAAAAGGGAAAAACTTAAGAGAAAGTATGAGTTTTTGTTTTTTTTTTTTTTTTTTTAGTATGAGATATTTTATAGTAAGGGTATAATTTTTAAAATCTTGAATTCCTCATTAGTTAATATAGTGCTTGGCAGTTTCCAGAAGGCTGAAATCTATTTGTTGTGTGGTTGAGCTAAAAGACAAAAGCTGAAAGTGGATAATGATCAAGGTATATGAAGTGAAAAATAAAAAGAGTGTGTACACATCTTTTATAAATGGCTCTATATTGAAACCAAAGAGTGAAAAGTTTAGAAAAGAGGGGAATATTAATCCATACAAAATTTAGCAACACAATAAAACTTATTATCTATTTATTTTTCAGTCATAGAATAGCTATATTTTTTATCTGAGTGGAGATCAAGGAAAGAATGATTATTTAACAGCCTCTACTTTGGTGGCCAAATCAGATAGAAGTCTGTCTAGACCAGACTGTAGACCTGATTTAGCATGAATAAATCTAAATGAGTATGACCAAATATATTCATTCAGTTATTCAAATGCAGTTTATTCATAGAGCACAATATGTATTACGTGTGATGTTACTAACTGCCCTATGGAACTTACTATTTAGTGAGAGTGATTGACAGGTATATAAATAGTTGACTCTAAATCAAAATGAGAATATGTGAAAGTGAGGAAAGACTTTAAATTAGCCTGGAGGGCAATGGAGCAGAAATATTATTCACTGTTCCTAAAGTACTAAGGTTATCAATTTGTGTTGTTCCATCTGAGTCTGGAGGAAGTACAGTGCCTAGTGTAGTACATGGGCTTCGAGGTCAGATTTCTAGTTTTGAACGCTGGCTTCACTAGCTTTATAGCTTGTCCTAGGACAAGCTGTTTAAACAGCTGGGGATTATTTTACCCGTAAAATAACAGTAATCATACTACCTGTCTCACCTATCACACCACCTATCTATGACTGAATAGATTAAATGAGACAATGGCTATGAAGCACAACACTGTATCTGCACATGGGAGGTGCTTGTTGCAAGGTGGACACACAAGAAAGCCAGCTCTGAGATAGGAATTAACATGCAGGACATGTATTAGGAAGTACTACTAGGATGAACACCTGGGGGGAAGTGAAAGAAGGGTTTTTAGTCAGAAGAGGGTCTCAGCCTACCACACTAGTAGGGGTTGGTATTTTATACCCCAACATCAGCCAGTCGTCGGGGACTAGCTGCTCTTAGGACATGGATCCAACATTGGGCAAGATGTGTCTTCAGCACCAGCAATTTTCAGAACAGGTTGATAGCCTTGAGGTGTTACTGGCAACATTTCCAGCAGCTGGAGAATAAGTCCTGAAATCCTAGAGGGAAGATCTTGGAGGCTTCACACACAACCAACTACAGAATTCAATGAATGTTAATTGTTTAGTCCTAGGTATTGCTATTTTACTCCTAGTTTAAGGGGATTTCAAGTAGATAAGAGTGAGTTAAAACGCTGATCAAACTTTACCAACAATACCAGCAATTACAAATGTTAAAAAGAAGCCCCGAAAACACTGATCCATTTTGACTTAACAATTACATACCTAGAAGGTTAGCCTAAGGAAATAGTAGGGAAGCACAAAAATCTTTAAACTTGATTGCTTCTCAAAGCATTAGAGTAGAAATAAAAATTGAAACAAGTTAAATGTCCAGAAGAATTAATAAATGGTGCATTCATTATTGATTATATGATGGTAAATTCATAAAGTAGAATATTTTTCCATCATTAAGATAAGGCTGTTAACAAATGTTTATTGACATAAGAACAGGTTCATGGAATGCAAAGTGAAAAAAAAATAAAAGTAGATTAGAAAGTCTACATACTGCATATTTTTTGATACATACACACAAAGATATATTCCAAAGTGTCAATGATGGTTATCCCTGCAACTGGGGTTATGGGAAATTATATATTCTTTGTTTTACTTGTTTGTATTTTTTCTTCTCTTTTATTATTAAACATAATATTCATATTAAAAAGGATTTATAATGTGTACTTATGGTCTACAGAACAATCATAAGAGGAAAACATAGGTACTCACCTCCAAGTCAAAATAATAATAATAATACAAAGTCACATATTCTTTATATTATATTATGCTAGCATAATAAAGATTATAATATAAAATAAAATTAATATAATCTTAATATGCTTAAACTGCCAATATTTTCTCATCAGAATAAGAAATATTAGTATGGTAGAATACAAACAGAAATTTTAAGGAAAGCCCCTAGATTGGTCCAGAGGAAATTTGGTAAAGGTTATATCCACAAAGTTTACAGATTTCGGTTGTTCACACTGAGAAGGCCATATGGTCTGGTAAGTTAAAAGTGCAGGCTCTGGAGTGACCTTTCTAGTTTCCGATCTGATTCCTTCCAAACTGCGTGGGATATTCCATGTGCCCTGACTAGGGCAGGGTATATGAGCAGAGGAGCATTCTTTAATATGGTTGCTATAATGCTATTATGCGGTGTAAGTTTGTAGCCCAGAAATTCAGTATCCTATAGTTTTACAGGAGATTGTTTTGTTTTGTTGTGTGTTTGGCCATTAAGCTATCTTATTTTTGTAATTTATTTTTTCAATCTAAGTATTCCATTTTGCATTCACATTTATTGTTAGGTTACTAGTTTCAGCAGCTAACTATTAAGATAATTGCTTTTTTGTAATATTATCCAGTATGCCCTGGATTAATTAATTAATTAATTCTTTGAGTTCTGCCCTATCAGAATGTTTTACAAATTAGATATTGGAAAAAGGCCAGGACAGAATCTTGGAGGCCAAATGGAGGGTGTGGAAAGATTATATCTCCTATCAGCTCCTCAGGACCTGGGCACTCACAACCCCTACCCTCTCAGCTTCCAGGAGTTTCACCTTCAGACTAAATCCCTCTCTAGGACTTGCCTTTTCCCAAAAGAGCTGCCTGTCCTAAGGTTACAACCTTTCCTCCCGAGCAGCCCACGTCCATGACTGGTTGACGTAGAATTATAAAGGTCTGGCCCCGTTATCTCAATTCCGTTCAATCCCGAATGGCCATCCTAGCTTGAGAGCCCCCTGTGGAAACAGGATGTGGCCTCGACTGCAACTGTACCGCAGTTCTACTAACCCCAGCTGGCCTCACTCCTTAGAGCTGCTGTTCTGCCTAAACATTCCCTATGAAATCACCTGCACTGAAACCTCTGTCTCAGGGTGCTTCCCAGATAACCCAGCCTAAAATAACTCTATATCTATCAGTCTACTCATAGGCTGACATTGTTCATTCATAGAGATAATATTATAAGAGATTTGTTAACACTTCAATAAAATTAAGTTATGCAATTCTTACGGCATCTCAGAACTTTTTCTTTAGTAACTCCATTACGTGGTTCATTTAGATGGTTTCTTCTTGCTCAATCCTTGCTATTGCCTAGGAATCACAGCCTTCTTTTTCAAAAGCCCACAACCCCTCTGTGTCATCAACACACTTTTCTGTGTGTAGTTAATGGGATTCACAGTTTTTTTTTTGTTTTTTTGGTTTTTTTCTGAATATTAAGAGAATATTTACATAAATGACTTACATCTTTACTATTTTTATGACTCTCAAAACCACTCATTCTGGGCTTCCCTGGTGGTGCAGTGGTTGAGAGTCTGCCTGCCAGTGCAGGGGACACGGGTTCGGGCCCTGGTCTGGGAAGATCCCACATGCCGCGGAGCAACTGGGCCCATGAGCCACAATTACTGAGTCTGCGCATCTGGAGCCTGTGCTCTGCAACAAGAGAGGCCGCGATAGTGAGGGGCCCGCGCACCTTGATGAAGAGTGGCCCCCACTTGCCGCAACTGGAGAAAGCCCTCGCACAGAAGCGAAGACCTAACACAGCAATAAATAGATAAATAAAGTTAAAAAAAATAAAAAATAAAAATGAATACCATTTAAAAAAAACAAAAACAAAAACCACTCATTCTAATTCTGTAAACGTATGCTACTAGAACTACTACTCTATTACTGATACTTTAAAATTCTAAAATAATACTAAACCTCAAGTATTTTTAGAACATGTCTTTGCCAAACACAGTGTTGAGAGCACGTATGCATATTTCACTTAATGCTCCAACCACCTGTAAGGCACAGCCATCACCGCCATTTGGGGACTGAGAAAACTAAAGCACCAAAAGGTTAAATCATATACTCAAGGTCATACGTATACCAGTTGGCATAGGTGGAATTTCAAAGTCTGCAGTCTTGGTCACCACTACAAATCTGCCACTTGAAATGTTTTCATGTACGTTGGTATTCATCTGGACCTAAAACTTGGCACCTTGCAAAACAAATAGGTGTTCTCTTTTTTAGAGAATTAAGTATATTAAATGGCCCATTCTTTCAAAATCCCAAAATCAGTAGCTGGTGCTGAGTATAATCATTAACCAGCTGTCATCTTCTATTTCCCCTTCTTCATGTTAGTTCAGCGACATGATTGTTCTGGTTAATCCCTGAACACACCAGGCATGCTTCCGCCTGAGAGTTTGACATTTTTCTGTCTCTCTTTGCTTAGAATACCCTTTGCTAAGATATTACTATGGATTGGCCTGTTTTATTTAGGTATTTATTCAGTGTTCAACCTCTTCATGAAACTTTGTTTTGCCTTTCAAAAATCCTTCCATGGAATCTCTTGTCCCCAGAACTCCCTTTCTCCGATGAATGTTCCTTCCTAGATGTATTATCATAAATTTTTGTTTTGTTTTTGTCTAAACTCTTTCAATAGATTTTAAACTCTATGAGATGTTTCTCAATTTAACTATGTGTTGTACCTCCAGGCATCATAATAGTGCATTTCATGGAGTAAATATTCAATAAATTTTCTTAAAACCGCAAGAATGGGAGGTGGGGAAGAGCCTAAAATGGTTAAGCAATGGGATCACTTTTTTTTTTTTAACATCTTTATTGGAGTATAATTGCTTTACAATGTTGTGTTAGTATCTGCTGTACAACAAAGTGAATCAGCTATACATATACATATATCCCCATTTCTCCTCCCTATTGCATCTCCCTCCCATCTTCCCTATCCCACCCCTCTAGGTGGACACAAAACACCTAGCTGATGTCCCTGAGCTATTAAGCTGCTTTCCACTAGCTATCTATTTTACAGTTGGTAGTGTATATATGTCCATGCCACTCTCTCACTTCATTCCAGCTTACCCTTCCCCTCCACTGTGTCCTCAAGTCCATTCTGTATGTCTGCATCTTTATTCCTGTCCTGCCCCAAGGTTCTTCAGAACTATATATATATATATATATATATATATATATATATATATATATATATATATATATATATTTTTTTTTTTTTTTAGATTCCATATATATGTGTTAGCATACAGTATTTGTTTTTCTCTTTCTGACTTACTTCACTCTGTATGACAGTGTCTAGGTCCATCCACTTCACTACAAATAACTCAAATTCTTTTCTTTTTATGGCTGAGTAATATTCCATTGTATATATGTGTCACATCTTCTATATCCATTCATCTGTCAATGGACCCTTAGGTTGCTTTCATGTCCTGGCTATTGTAAATAGTGCTGCAATGAACATTGTGGTACATGACCCTTTTTGAATTATGGTTTTCTCAGGGTATATGCCCAGTAGTGAGATAGCTGGTTCGTATGGTAGTTCTATTTTTAGTTTTTTAAAGAACCTCCATATTATTCTCCATAGTGGCTGTGTCAATTTACGTTCCCACCAACAGTGCAAGAGGTTTCCCTTTTCTCCACACCCTCTCCAGCATTTATTGTTTGTCGATTTTTTGATGATTGCCATTCTGACCAGTGTGAGGTGATACCTCATTTTAGTTTTGATTTGCATTTCTCTAATGATTAGTGATGTGGAGCATCCTTTCATTTATTTGTTGGCTATCTGTGTATCTTCTTTGGAGAAATGTCTGTTTAGGTCTTCTGCCCATTTTTGGATTGGGTTGTTTGGTTTTTTGATATTGAGCTGCATGAGCTGCTTGTATATTTTGGAGATTAATCCTTTGTCAGTTGCTTCATTTGCAAATGTTTTCTCCCATTCTGAGGGTTGTCTTTTCATCTTGTTTATGGTTTACTTTGCTGTGCAAAGCTTTTAAGTTTCAATAGGTCCCATTTGTTTAGTTTTATTTCCATTTCTCTAGGAGATCTCAAGATCTCAAAAAAGATCTTGCTGTGATTTATGTCATGGAGTGTTCTGCCTATGTTTTCCTCTAAGAGTTTTAGAGTGTCTGGCCTTACATTTAGGTCTTTAATCCATTTTGAGTTTATTTTTGTGTATGGTGTTAGGAAATATTCTAATTTCATTCTTTTACATGTAGCAGTCCTGTTGTCCCAGCACCACTTTTTTTTTTTTAACATCTTTATTGGAGTATAATTGCTTTATGTTGCTGTGTTAGTTTCTGCTTTATAACAAAGTGAATCAGTTATACATATACATATGTCCCCACATCTCTTCACTCTTGCGTCTCCCTCCCTCCACCCTCTCTATCCCACCCCTCCAGGTGGTCACAAAGCACCAAGCTGATCTCCCTGTGCTATGCGGCTGCTTCCCACTAGCTATCTATTTCACATTTGGTAGTGTATATATGTCCATGCCACTCTCTCACTTTGTCCCAGCTTACCCTTCCCCCTCCCCTTATCCTCAAGTCCATTCTCTAGTAGGTCTGCGGCTTTATTCCCGCCTTGCCCCTAGGTTCTTCATGACCATCTTTTTGGTTTGTTTTTTAGATTCCAAAAATAACTGTCAGCAGAGTGAAGTAAGTCAGAAAGAGGAAAACAAATACCAGCACCCCTTATTGAAGAGGCTGTCTTTTCTCCATTGTATATTCTTGACTCCGTTATCAAAAATAAAGTGACCATATGTTCATGGGTTTATCTCTGGGCTTTCTATCCTGTTCCATTGATCTATATTTCTTTTTTTGTGCCAGTACCATACTGTCTTGATTACTGTATCTTAGTAGTATAGTCTGAAGTCAGGGAGCTTGATTCCTCCAGATCCATTTTTCTTTCTCAAGATTGCTTTGGCTATTCGGGGTCTTTTGTATTTCCATACAGATTGTGAAAATTTTTGTTCTAGTTCTGTGAAAAATGCCATTGGTAGTTTGATAGGGATTGCATTGAATCTGTAGATTGCTTTGGGTAGTATAGTCATTTTCACAATGTTGATTCTTCCAATCCAAGAAGATGATATATCTCTCCATCTGTTTGTATCGTCTTTAATTTCTTTCATCAGTGTCTTAGAGTTTTCTGCATACAGACTTTTTGTCTCCTTAGGTAAGTTTATTCCTAGGTATTTTATTCTTTTTTTTGCAATGGTAAATGGGAGTGTTTCCTCAATTCTCTTTCAGATTTGTCATCATTAGCGTATAGGAATGCAAGAGATTTCTGGGCATTAATTTTGTATCCTGCTACTTTACCAAATTCATTGATTAGCTCTAGTAGATTTCTGGTAGTATCCTTAGGATTCCCTATGTATAGTATCATGTCATCTGCAAACAGTGACACTTTTACTTCTTCTTTTCTGATTTGGATTCCTTTTATTTCTTTTTCTTCTCTGATTGTTGTGGCTAAAACTTCCAAAACTATGTTGAATAATAGTAGTGAGAGTGGGAAACCTTGTCTTGTTCCTGATTTGTGGAAATGGTTTCAGATTTTCACCATTGACAACAATGTTGTCTGTGGGTTTGTCATATATGGCTTCTATTATGTTGAGGTAAGTTCCCTCTGTGCCTACTTTCTGGAGGGTTTTTATCATAAATGGGTGTTGAATTTTGTTGAAAGCTTTTTCTGCATCTGTTGAGATGATCTCATGGCTTGTCTCCTTCAATTTGTTAATATGGTGTATCTCATTGATCGATTTGCATATATTGAAGAATCCTTGCGTTCCTGGGATAAACCCCACTTGATCATGGTGTAT
The DNA here is from genome assembly GCF_028023285.1 of Balaenoptera ricei. Taxonomy (NCBI): domain Eukaryota; kingdom Metazoa; phylum Chordata; class Mammalia; order Artiodactyla; family Balaenopteridae; genus Balaenoptera; species Balaenoptera ricei. The sequence goes on from NC_082643.1 coordinate 86,904,238, forward strand.
GATCCTTTTAATGTGTTCTTGGATTCTGTTTGCTAGTATTGTGTTGAGGATTTTTGCATCTATGTTCATCAGTGATATTGGCCTGTAGTTTTCTTTCTTCGTGACATCTTTGGTTTTGGTATCAGGGTGATGGTGGCCTTGTAGAATGAGTTTGGGAGTGTGCCTCCTTTTGCTATATTTTAGAAGAGCTTGAGAAGGATAGGTGTTAACTCTTCTCTAAATGTTTGATACAATTCACCTGTGAAGCCATCTGGTCCTGGGCTTTGTTTGTTAGAAGATTTTTAATCACAGTTTCAATTTCAGTGCTTGTGATTGGTCTGTTCATATTTTCTATTTCTTCCTGGTTCAGTCTTGGAAGGTTGTGCTTTTTTAAGAATTTTTCCATTTCTTCTGTTTTGTCCATTTTATTGGCATATAGTTGCTTGCAGTAATCTCTCATGATCCTTTGTATCTCTGCAGTGTCAGTTGTTACTTCTCCTTTTTCATTTCTAATTCTATTGAGATGAGTCTTCTCCCTTTTTTTCTTGATGAGTCTGGCTAATGGTTTATCAATTTTGTTAACCTTCTCAAAGGACCAGCTTTTTGTTTTATTGATGTTTGCTATCATGTCCTTCATTTCTTTTTCATTTATTTCTGATCTGATTTCTATGATTTCTTTCCTTCTGCTAACTTTGGGGTTTTTTTGTTCTTCTTTCTCTAATTGCTTTAGGTGTAAGGTTAGGTTGTTTATTTGAGATGTTTCTTGTTTCTTGAGGTAAGATTGTATTGCTATAAACTTCCCTCTTAGAACTACTTTTGCTGCATCCCATGAGTTTGGGGTCATTGTGTTTTCATTGTCATTTGTTTCTAGGTAGTTTTTGATTTCCTCTTTGATTTCTTCAGTGATCTTTTGCTTATTTAGTATTGCATTGTTTAGCCTCCATGTGTTTGTATTTTTTACAGATTTTTCCTTTAATTGATATCTAGTCTCATAATATTGTGGTAGGAAAAGATACTTGATATGATTTCAATTTTCTTAAATTTACTGAGGCTTGATTTGTGACCCAAGATATGACCTATCTTGGAGAATGTTCTATGTGCACTTGAGAAGAAAGTATTCTCTTGTTTTTGGATGGAATGTCCTATAAATATCAGTTCAGTCCATCTCATTTAATGTATCATTTAAATGTTGTGTTTCCTTATTTATTTTCATTTTAGATGATCTGTCCATTGGTGAAAGTGGGGTGTTAAAGTCCCCTACTATTATTGTGTTACTGTCAATTTCCCTTTTTATGGCTGTTAGCATTTGTCTTATGTAACGAGGTGTTCCTATATTGGGTGCATAAATATTTACAATTTGTATATCTTCTTCTTGGTTTGATCCCGTGATCATTATGTAGTGACCTTCTTTGTCTCTTGTAATAGTCTTTATTTTAAAGTCTGTTTTGTCTGATATGAGAATTGCTACTACAGCTTTCTTTTGATTTCCATTTGCCTGGAATATCTTTTTCCATACCCCCACTTTCAGTCTGTACGTGTTGCTAGGTCTGAAGTGGGTCTCTTGAAGACAGCATATATGTTGGTCTTGTTTTTGTATCCAGTTAGCCAGTCTATGCCTTTTGCTTGGGAAATTTAATCCATTTACATTTAAGGTGATTATTGATATGTATGTTCCTATTACCATTTGCTTAATTGTTTTAGCTTTGTTATTGTAAGTCTTTTCCTTCTCTTGTGTTTCCTGCCTAGAGAAATTCCTTTAGCATTTGTTGTAAAGCTGGTTTGGTGGTGCGGAATTCTCTTAGCTTTTGCATATCTGTAAAATTTTAATTTCTCTGTTGAATCTGAATGAGATCCTTGCTGGGTAGAGTAATCTTGGTTGTAGGTTTTTCCCTTTCATCACTTTAAATATGTCCTGCCACTCCCTTCTGGCTTGCAGAGTTTCTGCTGATAGATCAGCTGTTAAACTTATGGGGATTCCTTTGTATATTAATTGTTGCTTTCCCCTTCCTGCTTTAAATTTTTTTTTTTGTATTTAATTTTTGATACTTTGATTAATATGTGTCTTAGTGTGTTTCTCCTTGGATTTATCCTGTATGGGACTCTCTGCACTTCCTGGACTTGATTGACTATTTCCTTACCCGTATTAGGGAAGTTTTCAACTTTAGTCTCCTCGAATATTTTCTTATACCTTTTTTTTTTCTTTTCTTCTTCTGGGACCCCTATAATTCAAATGTTGGTGCTTTTAATATTGTCCCAGAGGTCTCTGAGTTTGTCCTCAATCCTTTTATTCTTTTTTTTCTTTATTCTGCTCTGTGGTAGATATTTCCACTATTTTATCTTTCGGGTCACTTATCCGTTCTTCTGCCTCAGTTATTCTGCTATTGATTCCTTCTAGAGAATTTTTAATTTCATTTATTGTGTTGTTCATCATTGTTTGTTTGCTCTTTAGTTCTTCTAGGTCCTTGTCTAACGTTTCTTTTATGTTCTCCATTCTATTTCCAAGATTTTGGATCATCTTTGCTATCATTATTCTGAATTATTTTTCAGGGAGATGGCTTATTTCCTCTTCATTTGTTTGGTCTGGTGGGTTTTAACCTTGTTCCTTCATCTGCTGTCTGTTTCCCTGTCTTCTCATTTTGCTTAACTTACTGTGTTTGGCTTCTCCTTTTTGCAGGCTGCACATGTTTGTAGCTCCCGTTGCTTTTGGTGTCTGCCTCCAGTGGGTAAGCTTGGTTCAGAGGATTGTGTAGGCTTCCTGGTGGAGGGGACTGGTGCCTGTGTTCTAGTGGATGAGGCTGGATCTTGTCTTTCTGGTGGGCAGGACCACATCTGGTGGTGTGTTTTGGGATGTCTGTGACCTTATTATGATTTTACGCAGACTCTCTGCTAATGTGTGGCATTGTGTTTCTGTCTTGCTAGTTGTTTGGCATAGTTTGTCCAGCACTGTAGCTTGCTGGTCGTTGAGTGGAGCTGGGTCTTAGTGTTGAGATGAAGATCTCTGGGAGAGCTTTCACCATTTGATATTACATAGGGCCCGGAGCTCTCTGGTGGACCAATGTCGTGAATTCGGCTGTCCCACTTCAGAGGCTAAGATCTGACACCCAGCCAGAGCAACAAGACACTGTCAGCCACATGGGTCAGAAGAAAAGGGAGAAAAAAAGAGAAAGAAAAAAATAAAGAAAATAAAATAAAGTTTTTAAAATAAAAAGTTATTAAAAATTAAAAAATAGAAAAATAATTTAAAAAAAGAAAGAGAGAAATAAAGAATAGAGCAACCAACCAAAAAACAAATCCACCAATGATAACAAGCACTAAAAACTATAGTAAAATAAAAAAAACAAAAACGGACCATCAGAACCCTAGGACAAGGGGCAGAAATCAAGCTGTACCAACAAAATCATGCAAAGAAGCATATACCATACACACTCACCCAAAGAGAAAAAGGAAAAAAAGAAAAAATATATATATATAAAAGGAAGAGGGAAACTAAATCAATAAACAAATCTACCAATGATAATAAAAACTCTAAATACTAAAGTAAGATAAACCTAAAACCAGAAACAAATTAGATGCAGAAAGCAAACCCCAAGTCTACAGTTGCTCCCAAAGTCCACCGCTTCTGTTTTGGAATGATTCATTTTCTATTCAGGTGTCACACAGATTCAGGGTACATCCAATTGATTGTGGAGATTTAATCCACTGTTCCTGAGGCTGCTGGGAGAAATTCCCCTTTCTCTTCTTTGTTTGCACAGCTCCAGGTGTTCAGCTTTGGATTTGGCTCCGCCTCTGCATGTAGGTTGCCTGTGGACATCTCTTCCCTGCCCAAACAGGACGGGGTTAAAGGAGCAGTTGATTAGCTGCAGAGGCCAGCATGACGTTGCAGCAGCCTGAGGTGCACCATGTGTTCTCCCAGGGAAGTTGTCCCTGGATCACGGGACCCTGGCAGTGGTGGCCTGCACAGGTTCCCGAGAGTAAAGGTGTGGATAGTGATCTGTGCTTGCACACAAGCTTCTTGGTGGCTGCAGCAGCAGCCTTAGTGTTTTATGCCCGTCTCTGGTGTCTATGCTGATAGCCGCGGCTCACGCCCATCTCTGGAACTCGTTTAGGCAGTGCTCTGAATCCCCTCTCCTTCCGTACCCCGAAACAATGGTCTCTTGCCTCTTAGGCAGTTCCAGACTTTTCCCTGGACTCCTTCCCAGCTAACTGTGGTACACTAGCCCCCTTCAGGCTGTGTTCACTCAGCAACCCCAGTCCTCTCCCTGGGATATGACCTCCCAAACCCCGAAGCCTCAGCTCCCAGCTCCCACCTGACCCGGCGGGTGAGCAGACAAGCCTCTCGGGCTAGTGAGTGCTGGTGAGATTCCACACACCAATCCTCTGTGTAGGACTCTCTCTGCTTTGCCCTCTGCACCCCTGTTGCTGTGCTCTCCTCCTTGGCTCCGAAACTCCACCCCCCGCCACCCCCTGTGTCCACCAGTGAAGAGACTTCCTATTGTGTGGAAACTTTTCCTCCTTCACAGCTCCCTCCCAGAGGTGCAGGTCCTATCCCTATTCTTTTGTCTCTGTTTTTCCTTTTTTCTTTTGCTCTACCCAGGTACATGAGGAGTTTCTTGCCTTTTGGGAAGTCTGAGGTCTTCTGCCAGCTTTCAGTAGGTGTCCTGTAGAAGTTGTTCCACATATAGATGTAGTTTTGATGTATTCATGAGGAGGAAGATGATCTCCACATCTTATTCCTCCACCATCTTGAAGGTGCCTCCAACTTGGGGAGTCCTGAGGTGGAGCAGATCTCAAAACGGGTAATTCTGTTAATTTGCAGTTCAAGTCTGGATGCAGGCACTTTCCATCCCTCTGCTCTGTGGTCCTCAAGGTTTTCTCCCAGATCACTTTTAAAAGAAGGTGCATCCAGTAGTATTAATCAAATATACATTTGAATGCAGCTTTTCAAATAAATTAGAATTCACTAACATTTATTCGGCACTTAGTGTATTTCAAGCAGTATTTTAGATGTTAGGGATGCAACAGTGAACAAACTAGGTAAAATCTCTGCCCTGATAGTGATAACATTTTAGCTTTCTTGGCAGCACTATGGTTATATCATTGTGCTGTCTGAACAGGTTTCACAACTAATTTTCTTTGAAAATATTTATTCTTGAAAATAGATTTAGACCAGGGAATCATGCTATTAATTATTTTCAGGATTTAAATCACGTTGTTTACTGACCATGCAAACTGCACAAATACAAAAGAAAATTTTATTATGGACATTTTATTTTTACTTGAAAATGCCTCCAAATCTGAGAGCCTTTCCCTTATGTCTCATATACTAAAGTGCAACATTAAACATTTACTACATGTATATCACTACATTATCTCTAAATAACAATGTTAAATGCAGGATTTTTAGAGGACTAGGTATGCTAATGAAATGAACATTTCAAAGACAACATTTTAAAAATTATTATTTTAGCTAGCAATATTCATTTTTGCATAAATTTAGCATAATAGCTTAATTTTAAAATGTCTTGCATTTTTCACCCCATTTAACAATTTCTCATATTTTAAAGGACAGTGTGGTGAATTAATGTGGGAATATTTGCATTATCTTATAAATAACATAAGCATTGTTAAACAGAGGAAGGAAGCCAAGTTCTTTAAAAATTTTGTACATATCTATTAATCATTCGATTGTGTATTTTCTGCTCTTGCTGCATTGCTTCTTTATACTTGTAGAAAATGACTAATACAGAGATACATAGTGAATTATTGCTGCCAAAAATAAAATATGAATTTCCTTAACATAGGATGTTTTTATTGGTATATTTTAGTAACACTTTTAAATTTTTTTAAATATGCATTTTTAAGGATGCACTCTAATTTAATTTTAATATATTTAATAAAATAGTTGCACAACATTATATATATGCATATATATTTATATGCACATACACTTTAGGGTCACTGAGTTGAAAACTGCTATTAAAAATATGTAACCCAATATATATGAAATTGAAAAAAAATTGTAGTAGACATAGTAGTGAATATTAGAAAAATTTGTATTAAAATAGCACATGAAAAAGGTTTATATGCATATTTTCAGAAACATACAAAAGATGAAATTAATTAACATTGTAGAACAATATTATAGAAAAATTATGTTAAATTGTTGTATATTATAAATAATATGGAGAAAATTGTCACTGTCCTAAGGAAGCTTGCAAAAGATGTAGACAAAGATAAGACTGATGAAATAATTCCAGAAATTGAGGGGACAGTAAGTCATCTGCTGGATCACATGCATAGACATTGAATGTTTCAAGAAATAATAAAACCTGTGATTCCATTGAAGATCTGAAGCTCATTACCAAAAATAATGTACAGTGAACAGTGGTGAAATGCTTCCATTACAGTGACACACAGCTCTGAGTTTAAAGTTTGAATGTAAGCCTTAACTTTGAACAAGTCCCCTAACACCTGCAAACATTGTGAAAGGAGGGTAGAAATAATATTACCAACCTCACAGGCTTTCTGTGATATTAAATTAAGTAATGCATGTGAATGTACCTAGCCCAGAGCCTAACAAAAACGTTAAATACTTACTAAATTTATCATTACTTTTATTACATCCTTTGAATGGATAAGGATCTCATCTCCTGCCCCTTATATGGAAACACATAGAGGGAAATAGCCTACACTAATACCCAAAGACCTCCATATGGATTAATAAACTCCAGTTGCACCCAGTAGTAATTAGCTTGATCATGTACACTGTATTGGCTGCCTTTTGTTTGGTTTCATCTCAGTCTCTACTCTTGTTCAATTGATCACTTCCTAAATATTGCATTTGGATCTTTGTTTCAAGGTCCCCTGCTGGGAATACTAAATAAGAGAGGTTGGGAATATAGCTTTAATCAATGTCATATAACTGAGAATTTGGACTTTATTCAATGTAGTATAAAAATGTTTGGAACATGATATAATATGAGTGGCTTTGGGAGAGGGTGAATTTAGAGGGAGACTGTGAGATGGAGTGAAAATTTGAAATATTAGAGAAAAGAACTCCTAGGAATTTATTACAGTTGGATAAACTATGATAATAAGGATTTGAATCAGACATAAAGAAACAAGACTAAAAACAAGAAAATATTTAAAAAAGAAAAACAGCTGAAAGGAAATAATCAGCAAGACAGCGGTAAGTTGATAAGGATAAGGGTCAGGCAATAGTGACCATTAACACAGTGAATAAATTAATATATATATATATTTTTTTAATGACATGAAAGAGCACAGGAGTCATCTTTTGAGATGACTTACATGTATAAACTATTTCTAAGAAAACAGTAAAGGAGTTTTCTACTGAAGTAAAAAAGCATACAATTTTTCAAAATTACAGAAAAGAGCAGGAAATTAATGGGTGTGACGTTTGCCAGTCACATGTAGTCACTTACAAGGAATTATTTTGCCTTTATTCTGAGACATCATTTGCGTTTATAAAGTCTTCCTTTACTCGTTAACTCTTCTGTTCAAACATTTTGTTGCTATTGTTGTTTCTAACTTAGTATGTTATGTATGAGGTGTGCTAAAAGGCACAGATAAATTGGTAGATATATCAAGATGAATAAGAGAAAAAAAACGCTGTTACAGATAAAAACTGGCCCACATATCTGATTTGGGCAGAAACAATACTCATATTTAGGAAACAAAGAGGCACACATTTACTACCCAGCATGATTTCAGGGATACAATGTATGCTCTCAAAATATCTCCCAAAATTAGAGATAATGATTAAAAATTTAAAAGTCAACTATTAACAGTGAATTTCTTTGAGTTATTGTTTTTCACCTTATTGTTTCAAAACTGAATAGCTATTATAAATGCACATGTCATCAATTGCTTGACCTTGAAGGGGGCAGGGGAAATAGGTGCAGAAATGTGCTATAAATTCCATTCTAGATAAAGTAGCAAGATAATCTGAATCCCAGCTGCAGGGTTCTGTAAAGTTAAACAGCTTTGTAGAAATAATGAGTCAAATACAGCAAAAAGTGCCAGGGGAAGAGCCCACATTCATGACAAAGACCTAAAATTTGCCAGAGCTTTTTGGGACAGAAAATAGACAGCAGATGAAAAGAAAGTAATACAGGTTTCCCCCACTGTCTGAAAGTAGAGTGTTTCTATGAAACCTTTCTAAGCTGAAATCATGTAAGGTGAACAGAAAGTAACCTTAGGACACATCTTGCTAATGGATGCACAAAATAAATCCAGATAAAGCAGAGATGCTCATAGACACAGTTTAGAGCTATGTCGACTTGATGCTGAGATGCTGTGTGTAGTTCCCAGCGAAGAAGCTTGGCAGTGCCACCCTCTGCTGGGGTGCACACTGCCTCTCTGACAGCTCTCTGCAAAGCAAATGCTGAACTATTTTCCATTTTTGCCTCTTTTTTTTGTGAAAGCAAAAATCCTCTTCAGGTTTCTTTAGGTTAATGAAACAGGTACTAATGTAGAGAGTGGCATCTGGTCACCCCAAGTATAATGGAATCAGTGCTAAATAATAAATTGAAATGTATATACATCCTAATCTTAAACTTATCACTACTCATCTGGGAAACTTTTGGAAAATTAGCTAAATGATTTGGGTCTCAGTTTTATCTTGTCAAAATTGGTCTAGATATATTGAAGAATGGGAGTGACAAGGACTAAAAAGCAAACATCTAGCTATTTTTCTAAGATTGTATGAAAACAAAGAGGATAAAAGCTCTCATTTCCTCTCCTTCCTTTCCCCACCCATCCCCCAACTCCTGCCACACAAATAAACAAACCAAACCTCATCCAAATAAGCCAGGTGCCCTCCATGATTCCATTGCCAAGCCACGTGAAGATGTTAACTCCTTGCTAACCTAATGGGCTCTTTAATTGGCTGATTCAGTTCCAAAACTTCCATACCTTACTTAAGTGGGATGCTTTCAAAATTTACATCTCCAATCTCAACCTCTCTAATGAACTCAACACAATATATTTCATGATCTACTCAACTCAAGTCTTTGAAATCCAGAGTGCACTTAAAAGACATCTCAATTCAGATGCTAAAATTTTGTCCATTACTTGATCTGTATTTGGATTTCATAAAATTTACAATTCAAAAAGTAGAGCCACAAACAAAATTGATCCAAACACAAGGAAAGTTTTTCAATAACTGAATTGAATAGCACTTTTAACTTTAAATTTAAATTCAGTAAATTAAATAAAATGTAAACTTTGGTTTCTACTAGTCACATTTCAAGTCCTAGAGGCCAACACATTAGACAATTTAGGCATAACAGATGTCTCAAAATTACAGATTCACAAACTGAATGTTTACCCTACCTTCTAATCTTCTTCTCTCCTAGGCTTCCTGATTGCAGTACCTGGCACTGTTACTTACCTGTGGGCTAAGGTCAAAAAACTTGAAGTCAGCCTTGACGCCATGTTATCTCCACTCCTCACATCCAGGGTCCAGGAAACTGTGATACATATATTAAAAAAAAAAAAAAAATCTGACCACCATTCATCACCTCTGCTGTTAAAGGCCTAGGCATACTCTCCCAAATCTTTATTGATTCTTCTTTCACTTTTAGCACCTTTATGCTATTTTCCAGACTATCAGTCCAACTAATCCTTTTACTCTGAATGTGCCACCTCTTTGCTCAAAGTTCCTCAATTTTTTTTTTTTTTTTTTTTTGTCATCCATAAAAAATATACTGCAATCCAAAGTCTGATGTGATCTGGTCACTGCACGATCTGTGAACTCATTCACCATCTGCCTCTCACTGAAGATCATCCAAGGTGTTTTCTTGGTTGTTCCCTGAACACTGGAAGCACATCCTGATGCAAGGCTTTATCTTTGCAGTCCCCTCAAAGTTCTTTCTCATCTAGTTGCCTAACACCCTCATCTTCTCATTGAGGCTTTTCTTGACTCCCTTAAATAAAAAAACCCTCCCCTCTCACACATTCATTCTATTGTCTCTTAACCAGCCCTACTCTCATTTTTTTTCAGAACTCCTATCACATGGAGAACTATCATAGCATAGTGGTTAAGAGCACAGATTTTGGAGCCATATTTCCTGGGTTTCACTTTTTACTAGCTGTGTGACCTTGAGCAATTTCACCTTGCCACTCTGTGTCTTGGTTTCCACAACCCTAAAAATGAGGATAATAATAGTATCTTGATAGTAATGATGTTACTTTATCTAAAGGGCTTAGAACAGTGCCTGGCACATAGGAAATGCCTAATGTTAGGTTATATAGTTATTTGTTATTATTTATTTCTCCCATTAGGGTGAAAGATACATGAGAAAGGGACAATCTGTCAGTTTATTTACTGCAATCTTCCTGGATCCTAGAAAAAGGCCTGGCCTATATTCTTGCTAAATGAATATATGAATAGAAAGACCAAGGTTAAAAAGCATACACACAGACACAAGAAGAAATCGACAAATAATTATAATTAAATAAGATAACACTAGGAGGAAATATGTAAACAGGAGAATTGGGAGAAGAGAGGATTAAAAAAGAATCTATTTGTACTGTTTTGAATTAAATTAAATTGATATTTAGTTCCACTCTTTTTTTTTTTTACCATATTTTTGCATCCATTTCTTCATTTAATATTTTACATGGTTAAGGCTAATTTGCCTTGACTTATCAATGAGGCAAATCAAGTAACATCCAAGATGCTCTGTTTGAGAGCATGCCATATAATGCAATTTAGAGAAGACCATGTCAGTAATTAGGAAACTATTCATTTCTTGACTCTACTACTGCCAGGTATTGACACTGCTTTACCTCTCTCATCTTTAGTTTTCTCATGAATGGAGTGAAGGAATTGGATTAAGTAGCTACTGTAACCTTCTAGCTTTCTAATTTGTTGCATTTTTTTTTTTTTTTAATATGCTCTTGCTTTCCTCTGAATGTTTTCCATCTACCTCTACCTCCTCTCTGTCCTCAACTGGCACAGGTAGAAGGAACCTAAGTAATGTTAATATTATGGTAAATATAGCATAATTGCAAAGATAAACATAAAGTACAAAATTATATGCTATACATGTGTACTCAGTGATAGTTAAATTTTATGTTATTTCGGTTAGCATTGGTAATAATTTCTTATCTTGAACAGCCAAATATGGTAAAATGAATTGCTGTTAATTGATAGAAAAAATGAAGGATATGAAAATGAGGCAGTAAAAGTAAATGAAATAGAGGAAAGAAGGGTACCAAATAATATTACAAATGGACAAAACAGGGGCAAACAAAGACTCAATAGTCATGATTTGTATATTTCCTGTGGCTTCAAACTCTTTCTGATTTTACAAATTAATCAAAACTACTTCTGGGTGGAATAAGGGAATAGAGAGAAGCAACAAACATTTACAGTCCTGAATCTGATTTCCAAACTGGGCATCTCATTCAGTGAGGATATGTTACCTTCAAGTTGTAGAATATCTGAATAATTTTGACTTCAAGTGCAGGCACTTGTATATTTTCCTTTAACGGAAATTCTAGAAGCAAGGAATATCACAAAGCGTGTTTCAGTGATAGAATGAGGCTGTTTCTAGCATTGTGCTGAGTATGCTGGCTATTCCCCCTGTTCATCAGATGGCATCGGAGTTTCAACATCACGTCCTCAGTCAATGACATCTGAAAGCAGCAAGGGAGAAGTGTGTGGAGGAGATCATTTTTTTTTTTTTTTTGCTCTCTGTTTCCATCAGGAAGGAATGTTGTTCCCTGAAGCACCCAGTATTTTCTCCTTATGGTCTGTTCTAAGCCAATCACTGGCGAACCAAGCAAATTGGACTGAATATAGTTCATTCTCTGAGTTTAGGATGTCATCTAAACACATTGACACACCATATTACAATTTATCTGGAGTTTTTTTTAGCAGAGTAATAGGGGTAAACGACAGGCGGTTGGAGGATAATCAGAAGGTTTTTGTTTATTTGTTATTGTTCTTGCTTTCCATACATGCTTTAAGAAATAGTTCTAAATCAGGCCTATGTTTCCTGTGGCCTTGTTCAAGACTATGCTCTATTTCTTTACCTTTTATTTTAATCTGACTTTCTCCTTGCCCACAGGGGCAGGGAGTGAAAAGATGGAACCTTTCTTTAGAATGGTTTTGCTGCAGGTTTTTGTATGAATAAAGCTGATAAGCACACATGGAAACTCATTTCTGGACCTACTATGTGGTGGTGTACTTAATGCTTTTTATGGTTTTTAATTACCTTAACTGCTGACATTTGTTGATCTGCACAAAGTGTAAAATAGGAACAAGTGTGTAAAAATAACTTAAAAAGCATTTTAGAAAAATAAGTCCTGCTCATTAGCCACAGTTTTGTATCAATCATTTTCCTTGTGAAAGTGTTTTGTGAAAACGGGGTTACCAATAGAGCAAAGTCCCTATTGGGAGTCTTTCAGCCACCAAAACAACGTAACAAGTATTGCTTTTATATTAAATAGTGGTTAAGGCTTTGGAGTCAAACTGGTTTAATATATAAACTTGATTGCATCATACTAATTGTGTGACCTTGGGATAAAATACCCAAATTTCCAGGGCCTAAATTTTGTTATTTGCCCAAAAGCAATACTTGCCTCTCTCTCCAAAAAATATTAGCATCTAATGAGATGATATATATAAAGCAACAAATATAGCTCTGAATTGGTCTGTAGTGAGTTCTACAATATTGTATATGATATATTATTATTGTGATGTTTTATCCACATAAGCTAAACTTGTTCACATCTTAACATCTCTGAAATTGGGATGCCTCTTTTACTTGATGATCTCTTACAATAGTTCTTGCTAATTAGTTGTTGTTGATGTCATTGTCATGGTCTGTGCATGGGTAAATCAAGATATTATTTCTAGTGTTAGAAGTCTGGACATCTACAACTGCTCGAAGTTTCAGTCAACAAACCACTCAAAGACCATCTGAGAAAGAAATACAGGTCTTAGTTGTTATTAGCTGAAAATTCTATGTTGGTGCTTCCTGGTAAAATATAGAAAATATCATCATCAACGCTAGCAGAATAAATGTCATGACAGTGCAAGAAAACATGGAGACAATAGAGGAGCACCTTCTTGGTGGAACCGAGGACCATACTGTGAGAAGAAAACAATAATAATTCTGAGTCACAAAAAGTGATTTAGCATAGTAATCATAACTCTGATGGCAAAGAAAATTTATGAATACCTTAACTAATCTACTTTTCTTCTATTTTCCTTTGTAAGTACACATGAATAATATAGGGCACTACTAAATACATGTAAAGAATCCTTTCAGTAAAAATTTAATATGTGATGAAAGTTCTAAGTTACTATCTTTTAAAATGATTTTTCTTTATTTAAAACAATATATAGAAAATAACTATTGAAATATTGAATACCAGCAATGGTCAGAAGCCCAGGAGATACCATGCAGAACAAGGTAAAGAATAGAAAGAGTCATGCCCTCATGGAGCTTGCATTCTACTAGGGCACACAGACAACAGACAAATAAATATGTGATATTGTAATTGGAAATTATAAATGTAATGAAGACAACTAAGCAGAGCATGTAGATAGAGACTGATGAAAATAAATCTTCAAAAAGCTTGTCTGGGAAGGCCTTTTTGAGGAGGTGACATTTATACCAAGAACTTATATAAAGTTGCACACAGAGATGAGTGTCAAAATTCAGATTTAGCAGACTTTCAAAGGCCAAGAATCCCTTCTCAATTTTTTCGTATTTAAATATTAAGTTCATTAATTTAGTCTCATTTACACTATGTTTCTTTAAAATGAACTCATCTTTTATAAATCTTTAATTTTCAGACTTAAAAATCAAGTGAAAATCTTCCTGAGGTTCTTCTCTTATACTAATATCAAACTTTTGAAAGACTAAAACAGTTGAAATTAAAGTAGCACTAGTTAATTTGATGATATAATGCTGATCTGTTTCTTTAATATTTTACATTAATTGGAGTGTGTGCTAAAGTCATCCATAATATAATGTATAGATAATGATGTATTTCGAGATATGACACTTTCTAAGGATCACTTAATGTTGCTAAGTATATGTTTTTGTTTATTTGTTAGTGTGTGAGTGTGTGTGTGTGTGTGTGTGTGTGGACTAAATTATTAAATATCAGGGGCTATTGTCAACTATTAGAATTATTTGTAATGTTAGAAATAAAGAAGTATTCTACAAGAGTAAAACATTTACCATAAAGCTTTCATCTGTGTCTTTTATTATAACATTTTAATAATTCATTAGATAACTGTATACATATATATTTTACTAGCTATATAATTTAGTATAACAACATAAACAATAACTACATAATTTATTATAATAATAATTTATTTGTAATAGTTTGTTATTACATTTATTTAAGGTGCTCAAAAGTTTTATTATTTTGACATATAACAGATAAATATAGAAAAATTATTTAATATATTATAAAAGCAAATAAGCATAAAAATAAATTCTTAAATACTAGGTAGTATACAAATTTCATGTTGTCATGGTAACCCAAAATATCAGAGCTATTGGGGTATCTTACAGAATGGCAGACTGCTTTAACACATTTGCTTTAAAATTTTTGCCTCATGTAGTAATATTTTATGCATTTAACTACAATTTAATTTGTCTTATCATCTAATGAGCAATACAAATCACTGTCAATGAACCAAATATGTTATAGAACAAAAATTTTTAAAAGATATTAAATCAAAGTGAATATTGTAAGAGTACCATGAATGCAGACTTCCTTCTCATCATGCATTAATTAAATAATTATTTTAAAAATTCCGGCAAAGATTTTCAAACAGAACAATTTATGTTCAGCTCTTAAAAACATCTTTATATGGGTATGCTATGTTATTGTGGAAATTCCTGTTAGTGACCATTTCATCCTCTTCTTGCAGTTGTGAATCAGGTGTATATTTAAAATGTACAGGTTAAACAGTCATTGCAAGACCTTGTCAAATAAATAGCCTACTTGAACTAAAATAAACAAAGAAAAGTAATTATCGTGGAATCCTGTTTTTTAAAAAACAATACAAAATATGTGAATTTAATGTTAAAAATATCCAAGTATAATTATGGGGCTTCAAAGTTAAATAATGGTTCAATCTGGAATTGTTCATCTGCCCCTTAAAGCTACTTAATCTATGTGCATCTTAATTAAAACAGTAGTTTTAATGGGTAACAAACATTCCTTTTTCTCATGATCATGAGTTTGTGCTTCCACTATTTGAAAAGCAGAATCCAAATAGTCAAAATGTATGCCAAGTAAATGCAAGGTATTCTTTTTATTACTATCTTTTTCTGTCTCATTAGTGCTATGTTTCCTCTGATAACAAAATTCTTTTTAAAACTACTACATAATTTCAGTATTACTGAAAATTCTCCAATTCATTCTAGATACATGAGATTTTAAACCAACCTATCCAAGACAGGCCTTTGGAGGCAGGAAAATGGGTGTATCTCCCTCTCAAGGTCTTGAGGGTTATAATTGCCAAGACGACAAAAACCCAAGCTCATTGTCCTAGATGAACAGATCAGTGATTTGCTGTATGACAATCTGTTTTCAATGACTTGTTTTGGCTATTGAGATTGAATGGTATTGCATTTCTACATGACTGGAATTGTATTAACTTTTATTTTCCATCCCCCACATTCACAATCAAATAACAGAGGAAAATGTTGAATCAGTGGTTATAGACTATCTCATTATATTTCATTAATGGATTTCATAAAAACACATGATCGTGATACTCATCACAGTTAAGTCTTAATAAATGCTCTATCCTTGGCCACATTTTGGAAAAAAAATTACCAAATTATTGCGAGGGAAGTCCTTGGTGTTTACCAATACCAGATTTACAATTTGTAGCCTACACACCAGTGTTTGCGTTTTAATGTTAGTATATTAACTATACTTCTTAGGTAATGTCCTAGGATTTAAATTTTCTAATGTCCAAAATGACTAATTTTTTAGATTCAACCACCAAAGATGTGCTAATGGATATCTCATCTTTATCTCCAGATTAGAGAATCTTTTCTTCATCTTAATTTAATATCAACAAAATAAATAGCAAAGTGAGTTTTTAGGTTTACCAAAGTCTCTATAACTCACAGGTTATTATTGTGGTGGGTTATTTTGGGGGAAGGGGGAAGGGAGTTTGTTTCATCTGTGTTATGTCTATTCTAGAGAAGGTGTTGTTAACCCTTTAAAATAATAGCAAAATTTTAGTTTTTACTCTTGAGAGCCTGAACTGAATATAGACATAAGAAATAAAGAAATGTGGTAATAATAGAAGTTGTATGTACAAAAGTGAATAAAATTATCACTTTTAATCCTAATTTTAATAATGATTTTGAGGATGATAACATATATAAAAGTATATATTAAAAAGTGTAGTATAAATATCTAGATGCTATTCTAATAATTTTATATATTTTATCTTATTAAGCCTTCCTGATAATTCCACAAGGTAGGCATCATTATTAATTCAATTTTACAATCAAGGAAACAGACATTAAGAATTTAGGTTACTTGCTCAAGGTCATGCTAATTATAAATGTCAAACACAGTATCAGAACCAAGGGAGCCCTGGCTTTTTACACTATGTAGTTACCTCCTTCTTGTAAATTTCAGTCTTCTTTGGCAACCAAACATCAGAATTCTCTCCCTGCTCCTTCTTAGTCTATTTATTGCTTTTACCCTCCTACCATTTGTATATTTCTGTACCAGAGTTTAGTTCTAAGATTTTATTATATTCTCACCTTGCACCTAGTTAACTTGTTAATGCTTAAATAGAGTAATACACTTCAAAGGGGAACAGTCTTTTGTAGATTAAGATATTTCTACTACATATTATTCTATGGCTTCTGGAGACAACTTCTTGCTAATGGGATCAAATCTTAAATGAGGTTGAGTTCTGCAGTCATCACATAAGGAAATGCAGGCCGACTCCAAAGTTTTCATGTTGTTGAGTTGTAAGCCTATTTGGAACCATACAGTAGCTCTGCCCAGTTTGCTATTAAGGAGAATCTGATACAAATCAAGCCCTTCTCCAGCTTCATCCCAGAGAGTTTACAAAGACCTGGTATACAAAATTCTTCCCTTTAATGCATCATGCTTGTAAATATCCTGGGAACATGCTTGATGGCAAGCTGTTTTCCAAGGCAGGGCAAACTTCTTCCATGAGGAAAATTCATTTTCCAAAAAAGCATAAAACAATAAAAATGTCACTTTATAACATATCACCTTTAACAAACAAAATTATAGAGGACTTAAAATTCTTCCTAAATGTTTTTCTTTGATGAATGTGGTTAAGTTGTGTATCACATCTCTCAGAACCAAAAAGATGAGTTTTCATTCTTTGATTTACTAGTACTTGTCATCTACCTCTCCTCTCCAACACACACACTCCACTTTCCCCTTCAGAGGACAGTAGGGAAGAAAGGTCTGGATCTAGATATAGTAGATCATGGAGTAATAGTCCTATTTCAAAAAAAGATCAATAACCTCTTAGGCTCCCACATATGGATATATGTAATATAGTCTTTCTTAGATGCATAATGTATTTTAAGAAGAGAGTACTACTAGGATAGTTTCCACATGAAAAAAGGAAGCTTTGTATATAAATTTATAAATACATATAATGGTCGTTTTGTGTGTTTGCTTGTGGATGTGCAGATGTGAAAGAAAGTAAATGTATTCATATATACACATAGATATGTACTTAGTGATGTTCCAGGAGGTGGATTATTACCTACATTTTTGAGACATATTGTAGGTACAAATACACTAATAAACATTTTTCAAAGACATTAATCCATGCATAAGGTCTCTAAATATTAAACGAAAAGTTTAATTATTTCCTTACATTCACCTTTTATATTATAGAGGGCTGCTGCATAGTATTAGATATGAATGCAATACGGTCCATTACGTCAGGCCATAGACACATGGGTCTTATTTCCATTACTAAATATCCCCAGCAAGCTGGTCACCTTTTCAGAAAATTACATTATCATCATAATTGTCAACCTCTGCTTGGGATGAGATTTTACCAAACTTCTGCTTGGTTTGCTCCTTCCTGTAATCCTGTAAAGGTCACATTGTTAATGCTGACTCTACCAAGAGGACTTATCTGACCACTCATGTCACTCTCTGTCACATGTCCTTGTTCAGTTTCTTTATAACTCTTTTCAATAACAGTATTTTTTGTTTTTTCCTGTCATGTTCATGAATGTATCCAGGTGCCCTTAACAATTCCTGATGCATAATACAAGATCAATAAATACTTGCTGGATAATGAATTAAGGTATCAGATGCTAATTAGACATTCTAATCATTGGATGAGAAATGGATTTATCTCTCTTACTAAAAAAAAACCAAACATATCCATTAAAGGAATCCTACACTCACATAAATGAAAAAACAAAATGGGGACAGGATATCTTCACCAGCAAATTTATCACCATCCCCAAGACTTTTTTGAATCCTTTCAATTTTAACTTTTATAACTAAATATCATACATAATTATATGATTTGTTTTGCACATTTGCCATTTTGCAGATTCAGTAACTCACCCATAGCCTTTAGAGTTTTCAGTGTGCTCTGACCAACTTCTAACCACCATGTTTGCATCTATGTGCCTGAGATGGAATAGGGATGACATTTGTCTTATCTGGCTGTCTCCAACTCCAACTGTAGGCGGTATCAAAAAAGACTTTTTGACTTGAGTTTTGACCAAAAAGAATCTCGGCTGACCTGGCTCTGATCTGGGAATATGGTTTAATTGTTAGTTTGGTTGAAGTTACATTAGGAAAGGAGGGGGAAGAACACTAAGACTTGAAAGTATCCTTTGACTCAAGCCAGTTGGATTAAGGTATGAAAAGACAAGTAAAATAGAGATTATTTGCACATCAATTCTCCTAATCCATTGATTTCAATAAATACAAGCCTTGCCTCTCCCACAGCACACTACCAGCAATCTTCTTTGTTCTAAACCATGACAAGGAGCTATGGCATCACCATCAATTGATCAATTGGTTGATTGGACTTGTCTAGAAATCTTGTTTTGTTTTGTGTTTGTTTGTTAATTTAACATCTGGCATCCAAAGAGCTTTATATTCCACTCATTTGGGAACATTTTTCCCTATTAAATACCCAAAGCCAAGTTTTTTAATGTGCAATTTTAGATAGGTTGGAATAAAGGGTTATCACCTTGACAGCTTTGGGTGCTGTGTTGGTGGCATACCTGAACAGAACGGCTCTACCTAGCTTTTCGTTTGGCTTCTTCTTAGCCCTATTTGTATTTCTTGTTTGGATAGGTAATAAAGGGAATGGGATAAGTAAATCAGCCATAACTAAAGAAGTAATTTTACAAATATTTAGGTGTTACATTTTACAAAAGGTTTTCACTCTTACATTCGAACCTCAAAACTGTCTTGTTAGTTAGGGAGGATATGGTCTATTTTTTCAATTTTGCAGATGAGAAAAATGAGCCTGGCATCTTGAATCAGACATATTTGATTTCAAATTCTGGCTTCATAAATTACCAGCAATATGAATTTCCATGAGTTCCTCAGATTTTTATTTATAAAATGTTTTGAACAGTTAAATTAAATATGGGAGTTAAAGCTGTTAGCCCAGTCTAGCAATTAAGAAATGGTAGCTATTTTATTTTAAATTTAAAGCCAACACTTCCTCACTCTATCAATTTGAACACTAAATCTCAATCATTCAAATATTTTAGAAATTTTGTATTTTGGACAGTGTATTCATAAATATTCATGCAATTTAACTTTTAAGCCCTGAGCCATATGTTTTGGCACAGACCCTATTCCCTATGTAATGACAAGGATATGTCAGCTCCATTCATCAAATGTAGTTAGGTAAGGCAGAAAGGGGCAATGGCACTGATAAATAATTCCATGTAATTTCTGTGAATCACAGATGTTTAAGTTGAGCTGCATTAATAATTTCATAATTCATAGCAGATTAATTTATTGTGGGTTACCACCTCTAGCTGTCTTATAAATCAGTGTTAAAAATGTATTTAATAATTCATTTTCATTCTGAGAATATGTAAAAAAAAATAGCTATCTTATTAACCTATAATGCAAATCCACAAAGGAAGCTTTTATGAAATCTAACTCCCTAAATATAGTAAGAAATTTCATATATTGAAATACGGACAGCCTTTCAAATCTTTTGTACAGCATAATTAGAAAATGTACTTAAGATAAATGTCATCTTTTTCACTTTATCAATCTGATCAGGTTTGTCCAGATATTGGTCAAAAGAAGAATCTGGGTCCATATTATTCCAACCTCCTGCTCCTACCAAAGTTTTTATTTTCTTTAGAGACCTCTGTTGGAGGTACATATTTCTTGTTAACCACCTTCTTTCTTTTTTCTCTATATTCTCTTCTCTCACATTTTATGATTACAGTTTTCATATTACCTTTAAAAAATATGAGCAGATTATTCAGAATGAATTTGTAATCAAGTAAGGTAATTATTCATATTTGACCCTGATATAAGCAAATCTAAAAACTAGAAATGATGTTAAATAATTGATATCCTGTCTTATTTTAAGTGCCTTTTTCAAAATGTGATTGTTAATTTTTATGAACCTTTTAACAATCTCCTCTAAGATAGTATGCAGTTATTTTAGTAGTTTCTTGTCTCTCCCTCATAAATTTTTTAAATTATTTTTTAAACATATGGTTCACTAACTTTATCTGTCTATCTTATCCCTCATCTCTTCCCTTCTCCTCATCTGTTATGAACTGAATTCTTTCTAAAATTCATGATATCGTATGATATCATAACCCCCAATGTAATTGTATTCCTAGACAGGACCTTTATGAGGTAATCAGTTAAATTAAGTCATTAGGGTAGGACCATAATCCCACAGGACTTGTGTCCTTACAAAAAGAAGAAAAGACACCTGGTCTTTCTTTCCATGCATGCACAAAAGGAGGCCATGTGATGACACAGAGAGTAGGTGGCCATCTCCAAGGAAAGTGAGGTCTACCAGAAACCAACCTGTTGGCACCTTGATATTGGAATTCCAATCCAGAACTGTAAGAAAATAAGTGTCTGTTGTTTAAGTCACACAGTGTGTGGTATCTTGTTATAGCAGCCTGAGCAGGCTAATAAACCATTCTAAACAATTTCTACCACTCTTCCAGATTTCTGTGTAAATGTCACCTTGTTCAGAAGCCCTTTCTGTCCCATCCATTTTCATCAACACTACATTTCTAAACTAGGTGCATTTTTATGTGTTCTCGTATCTCATACTGTTTTGGATTTCTGTTGCTTCTGACTGGATTAGGTGCTTCTTGCATTTAGAGACTGTTTTCCATCAATTCAACATCCTTAAAACCTATTACAGAGAGTGGTGAATGGTAGGATACAAGAAATATTTGTTGAAGTATGTTTTTGGAGACAGATCGTAGTATATGGAAAGCTAGCTACCATAAAGTTGTCAAAGAATTTTATGTTTAATTTAATTTGAATTGAAATTGCAAAGTGCTTCTTTATATGATAAAATCGTGTTTTTATTTTCTTCAATGAAGAAATATCTGTCAATGAGTAAATTATATAATGATATATCGACTCAATGGACATTTAAGCAGCTTAAAAATAATGATTATGAACTCTATGTAGCATTATAGAAAAATTATAATGAAACGTATTTGAATTGTATATAACATAATGGAAAAATTATAATAAAATGGAAAATGGAAAAGGTAGGAGATCGATTTGCTCATGTACTATAATTACAAGTGTTTATAGATTGAAACATGAGAATATTTAGAGATTAATAGTTATAAGATGGTGTTAATGAGTATTTTCTCCATTTTCCAAATTCCCTGTGTTATTTATTATTTTAACAATTAAAATATAAAACTTATTTAAAAACACAAGGAACCATATGAATGGCATAGATATATGTATTGGAGGAGTACACGCTAAAAGGGCAAAATAGCATGGCAGCTAGACACATGGGCTTGTGCAAACTGTACGGGTTTATTTCTCATTTTTAACACAACTAGCTTGGTGATCTTGAAAAAGTGCTTTACATGCTCTGAGGCTTAGTATCTTTGTCTTTCAAATTAGAAATAATATTAACATAGTGTCCACCGAAGCACTAAGAAGAATGCTGGAATATCATGACTGCTCTTAAAAGCTAGCTAATGATTTCCAATAGAAAGTAAGCTCTGTGAGGCTAGGGACCTCTTTAATTCAGCGATATAGATTAGTGCCTGGCATTTGGTAATTTCATAATAAACGTTTATTTATGGATAAATGAATAAAAGGGAGAATATAATGAAGTCCATAGAAAAAACTTCATAAAAAACCTACGTACGAAGTTTGAAGAAAAGAAAAGCAGGACTATATATACATATATATTGTATATATACATACATATATATATACATATATATAAAATTTCATTATTTGGATCCTGTCTGAAAGGTAGCTAAAATGCCACTTTCTATTGCCGGAAGAAAATTAATCCAATTCTCCTACTGTATAAGTTGTTTCCTGAATAAAATAGATACATTTTTCAGAAACTACTTTGACCCATACCTTGTAGTAATTTACTGTGTCTGTGTTCAAAATGATTTCCTTGTAGTGGGTTAGCTCAAGCTCTAGTAGAATCAGCCATGGGAAAATAGTAAAATAAAATTACTGTAAGAAAGACAAATAACATTTGATAAGATCCTTTAAAATTTTTGGAAGAGAGAAAAGCAGAAACCGGCTAAAGATTAGAATGCCCTTACTGAAAAAAGCTGCATTCCCCGCTTTCAGAATTCCTCTTCTTACTTCTCAGTGATGTTACTGAAATTCACTGACACCTCCCCACACACGTTTTTTTCAGCCTCCGATCATATTACACTTGCAGTTTGCTGTCTTAAAAACACACCTGGAATGCATCCCAGTGTATTGATTATCTCTCAGATTTAAATTGAAAAATATAACTGACTTGGAAGGCAATAAACCAAGTGGTGAACAGTTTCCTCTATCACTCTTTCTTTGAGTAGCATAGCAGCTACCTAACATTTTCAGGATAAAAGGATATTTGAGTGAGCAATTCAGTGAAGTGATAATAAATTCCCTTCCCATGCACACAGGGGAATTTAACACTGATTTAGGTGCGTTTCAGGAGATAAACCACTCACCCATTCTTTGTTTAAGAAATAAATGTGAAAGAAGTGAGTCAGAGAGTCTCCCTATGCCCCACCCCATATGAATATATTTGCCATCTATTGATTCAAAAGGTTAGTCATTCAATGTATATATTATGTATTCATCAAGCATTTTCTCTATTCCAAAGGGCTGTGGAATTTGCCTTCTAAGAACTTATATACATTCTAAATGGCAGAGAGACACTCTAAAAAAAAAGAAAATAGGTAAGGTAATTTCAGAACACACAAAAAAGTAAAGAAGAAATAATTGAACAGTGGCATAGAGTTAGAAAGTTTTCATGGCTACCTTAGAATAAGTGTTCCAAATGGCTTCTCTTAGGGTGTTACATTTTAAGCTGTGGTGTGACTGATGAACAGTTAGCCATGACAGGATACAGGAAGAAGAGTGCTTCAAGCTTAATTTCAAAGAGGATGGTGTCTTGAGGTTTTCAAAGGATTGAAGGTAAAGAGAAGGAAGGAAGGAAGGAAGGGGGAGAGGAAGAGAAAGGGAGGAAGAAAGAGAGAAATAGAAGAGAAAAAATGTTTGTGTGATTGAAGAAAACCATGAAGGGCTTTACGGGGCAGGGGAGAAGTGATAATATGGGTTCAAGTTGGCCATGAAAAAATGTTTTAGGTTTTCTTCTAATCGCAATTGATGGCCAGTAGAGCATTTCTAAAACATTTTACACACACACACTCACACACACACAAACACACACACACACTACTACAATATCTGTGTTTTATGAAAAAGTTTAACCTGTCTGAACAGAGATGGAACACCAAGTACTTAATGGGTTCAGAGAAGGACATCCAGAGGAATCAATGTGAGAACTGAATTGTGAAAGCTTTGAGAGAAAGGAGTGGAAAGGAAGTAGTTCCAATCCAAATGAGAAAGAAGGAAAAAGCACCAAAGCATGGGATTCTTGTCACAGCAGCATAGATTGCAATGATTTGTAATCATCTGACAGTTATCTGATTACTGTAGTAGAGTAGGTATTTTCTAAAGTCAGTGACCTACCTTTTATATCTTTACTACAATACTTGGCTTACCTTAATTATTGTCTCTATATTTGAGAGGGTACAGAACCATTTGTTACTTACTTTCTAGGAGTATTTAACATGTTTGGTAGAATAGAATGTAGACTGAGCTGGAAAATTAATGTAGATTGAGCTGAAAAATTAAAGTGAGTTGTTTCTTCTTAAAACATTTTAATAAAAATGTACCAAATTGATAATATAATTCATTGTTTGCTGAATTAGATGCTATTAAAATTAGAGATGTATGTCAACCCATGTGAAGTATTCTTAATAGTTCTATACATTACAATTCTTGGCTTCATGTCCTTCACCATGTTGTAAGAGAAATTATTTAAAAAATACTATTTTAGTCATAAAATTAAAGTTTGCATTGCTATCAGTAATAATGTCGAGACTTTTAATTAAATTCTTTGATGAATCAACTTTACACTAACATTTTTAAACTCTGGATATTGTCAAAAAATTAAAGTTTGCATTGCTATCAGTAATAATGTCGAGACTTTTAATTAATTTCTTTGATGAATCAACTTTACACTAACATTTTTAAACTCTGGATTTTGTCAAAAAACATAAATATCAGCAAAATACAACCGAAATTTATTGGTATCCCTGAAATGTTAAGCAATCTAGCCACACTTTGCTCAAAGAAAACACCTGAGAATTTGACTTTTCAAGTATCTACATATATTTTATTTACCACAAATATAAAAATTCCATGTATACCAGAGACAGAATAGAAGGTGGTTCTTCAATTTACAGAAATATACTAGTGTATATTTGTAAAATATCTACCATTTATTGGACTATTTTACTGTTCAGTACATATTTTACTGAACAATAAATGTACACATTTTTACATCAACACTAATAGGAAACTATTATCACGTTTAATTTCCTGTTGAGGAAAATGAGCATTAGGAAGGCTCATCCAACTCATCTCAGATGGTAAACGTGGGGTACGACCAGATCTGAGCTCAAGGCAACCGAATTATGTTGTTGTCCTCCCCAGTTTAAACCATGGCTACTTTCAACACGTTCTTGAGGATTCAGGAATTGGGTAGGAATTTCTTTTATTCTGCAGCTTACTCTGGAAAGAGTAAAAGCAAATTAAATTATGAAAAAAAAGAAAGAAAATATATACATTGCTTTTTTGTTCTTTTTTTTTACTACCCTATATCATTTCCTTCCTTACCCTCTTTTCTACTGTTCTTTTTTATTTCATGGCTTAAGTCTTTCATTTTTAAAAAATTTTTATTGAAGTATAGTTGATTTACAACGTTGTGTTAGTTTCAGGTGTACAGCGAAGTGAATCAGTTATACATATACATATATCCACTCTTTTTTAGATTCTTTTCCTATATATGCCATTACAAAGTATTGAGTTCCCTGTACTATACAGTAGGTCCTTATTAGTTATCTATTTTATATATAGTAGTGTGTATATGCCCATCCAAATCTCCCAGTTTATCCCTCCCCCCCTTACCCCTTGGTAACCATAGTTTGTTTTCTAAATCTGTAACTCTATTTCTGTTTCGTAGATAAATTCGTTTGTACCCTTTTATTAGATTCCACACATGCGATATCATATGATATTTGGCTTTCTCTGTCTGACATACTTCACTCAGTATGACGTCTCTAGGTCTATCCATGTTGCCACAAATGGCAATATTTCATTCTTTTTTATGGCTGAGTAATATTCCATTGTATATATGTACTACATTTTCTTTATCCATTCATCTGTTGATGGACACTTAGGTTGTTTCCATGTCCTGGCTATTATAAACAGTGCTGCAATGAACACTGGGATGCATGTATCCTTTTGAATTATGGTTTTTTCTGGATATATGCCCAGGAGTGGGAATGCTGGATCATACGGTAGCTCTATTTTTAGTTTTTTTACAGAACCTCCATACTGTTTTCCACAGTGGCTGTATCAGTTTACATTCCCACCAAAAGTGTAGGAGGGTTCCCTTTCTCCACACCCTCTCCAGCATTTACTGTTTGTAGATTTTTTGAAGATGACCGTTCTGACCGGTGTGAAGTGATACCTCATTGTAATTTTGATTTTCATTTCTCTAATAATTAGTGATGTTGAGCATCTTTTCATGTGCTTTTTAATCATCTGTATGTCTTCTTTGGAGAAATGTCTATTTAGATCTTCCACCCAGTTTTTGACTGGGTTGTTTGTTTTTTTGATATTGAGCTGCATGAGCTGTTTGTATATTTTGGAGATTAATCCCTTGTCAGTTGCTTCATTTGCAAATATTTTCTCCCATTCCGAGGGTTGTCTTTTCATTTTGTTTATGGTTTCCTTTGCTGTGCAAAAGCTTTTGAGTTTAATTAGGTCCCATTTGTGTATTTTTGTTTTTATTTTTATTACTCTAGGAGGTGGATCAAAAAAGATCTTACTGCAATTTATGTCAGAGAGTGTTCTGCCTGTATTTTCCTCTGAGAGTTTTATAATATTTGGCCTTACATTTAGGTCTTTAATCCACTTAGAGCTTATTTTTGTGTATGGTGTTAGGGAGTGTTCTAATTTCATTCTTTTACATGTAGCTGTCCAGTTTTTCCAGCACCACTTATTGAAGAGGCTGTCTTTTCTCCATTGTATATTCTTGCCTCCTTTATCAAAACTAAGATGACCATATGTACGTGGGTTTATCTCTGGGCTTTCTGTCCTGTTCCATTGATCTATATTTCTGTTTTTGTGCCAGTACCATATTGTCTTGATTACTGTAGCTTTGTAGTATAATCTGAAGCCAGGGAGCCTGATTCCTCCAGCTACGTTTTTTTCCCTCAAGACTGCTTTGGCTATTCAGGGCCTTTTGTGTCTCTGTACAAATTTTAAGATTTTTTGGTCTAGTTCTGTAAAAAATGCCATTGGTAATTTGATAGGGATTGCATTGAATCTGTGGATTGCTTTGGGTAATATAGTCATTTTCACAATATTGATTCTTCCAATCCAAGAACTGGTATATCTCTCCATCTGTTTGTATCAGCTTTAATTCCTTTCATCAGTGTCTTATAGTTTTCTGCATACAGGTCTTTTGTTTCCCTAGGTAGGGTTATTCCTAGGTATTTTATTCTTTTTGTTGCAATGGTAAATGGGAGTATTTCCTTAATATCTCTCTCAGATTTTTCATCATTAGTGTATAGGAATGCAAGAGATTTCTGTGCATTAATTTTGTATCCTACTACTTTACCAAATGCATTGATTAGCTCTAGAAGTTTTCTGGTGGCATCTTTAGGATTCTCTATGTATAGTATCATGTCATCTGTGAACAGTGACAATTTTACTTCTTGTTTTCCAATTTGTATTCGTTTTATTTCTTTTTCTTCCCTGATTGCCGTGGCTAAGACTTCCAAAACAATGCTGAATAATAGTGGCGAGAGTGGGCATCCTTGTCTTGTTCCTGATCTTAGAGGAAATGCTTTCAGTTTTTCACCATTGAGAATGATGTTTGCTGTGGGTTTGTCATATATGGCCTTTATTATGTTGAGGTAGGTTCCCTCTGTGCCCACTTTCTGGAGAGTCTTTATCATAAATGGGTGTTGAATTTTGTCAAAAGCTTTTTCTGCATCTATTTAGATGATCGTATGGTTTTTATTCTTCAGTTTGTTGTTGTGGTGTATCACACTGATTGATTTGTGGATATTGAAAAATCCTTGCATCACTGGAATATATCCCACTTGATCATGGTGTATGATACTGTAAATGTGTTGTTGGATTCGGTTTGCTAGTATTTGGTTGAGGATTTTTGCTTCTATTTTCATCAGTGATATTGGCCTGTAATTTTCGTTTTTTTGTGATATCTTTGTTTGGTTTTGGTATCACAGTGATGGTGGCCTCTTAGAATGAGGTTGGGAGTGTTCCCTCCTTTGCAATTTTTTGGAAGCGTTTTGGAAAGGTAGGTGTTAACTCTTCTCTAAATGTTTGATAGAATTCACCTGTGAAGCCATCTGGTCCTGGACTTTTGTTTGTTAAAATATTTTTAATCACAGTTTCAATTTCAGTACTTGTGATTGGTCTGTTTATATTTTCTATTTCTTCTTGTTTCAGTCTTGGAAGGTTGTAACTTTCTAAAAATTTGTACAGTTCTTCTAGGTTGTCCACTTTATTGGTGTATAGTCGTTTGTAGTAGTCTCTTTTGATCCTTTGTATTTCTGTGGTGTCCATTGTAACTTCTCCTTTTCCATTTCTAATTTTATTTATTTGAGTCCTCTCCCTTTTTTTTTGATGAGTCCAATGAAAGGTTTATCAATATTGTTTATTTTCTCAAAGAACAAACTTTTAGTTTCATTGATCTTTTCTGTTTTTTTCTTCATCTCTACTTCATTTATTTTTGCTCTGATCTTTATGATTTCTTTCCTTCTACTAAATTTAGGTTTTGTTTGTTCTTCTTTCTCTAGTTGTTTTAAGTGTAGGGTTAGATTGTTTATTTGAGATTTTTCTTGTTTCTTGAGGTAGGATTGTAAAGGTATAAACTTCCCTCTTAGAACTTCTTTTGCTGCATCCCATACATTTTGGATTGTCATGTTTTTGTTATCATTTGTCTCTAGGTATTTTTTTATTTCCTCTTTGATTTCTTCAGTGATCCATTGGTTATTTAGTAATATACTATTTAGCATCCATGTGTTTATGTTTTTACAGTATATTTTCCTGTAATTGATTTCTAATCTCATAGCATTGTAGTCATAAGAGATGCTTTATACAATTTCAATGTTCTTAAGTTTGCCAAGGCTTGATTTGTGACCCAAGATGTGATTTATCCTGGAGAATGTTCTGTGTGCACTTGAGAAGAAAGTGTATCCTGCTGCTTTTGGATGTCCTATAAATATCAATTAAGTCTATCTGGTCCAATGTGTCATTTAAGGCTTGTGTTTCCTTATTAATTTTCTGTCTGATGATCTGTCCATTGGCGTAAGTGGGGTGTTAGAGCCCCCCACTATTATTGTGCTACTGTCAATTTCCTCTTTTATGGCTGTTAAAATTTGAATGGCTTAAGTCTTTCTTATGTCCCTTCTTCATGTCCTTTGTTTCTTACTGTGCTCTGTTTCTTTGTGGCATAAGTCTTTCTTCTTTGATCTATAGTCTTATAGTTATAATACCTTTGTAAACATATCTTCACTCTTCAAGAGAAGAATATGTAATATATGATCATAGAATAGTAAACTTAATATGAATCCTCAGTCTATAATTTTATACAAATATTTTGGTCATTTTTAAGCTTATAAGCAAAATCTCCATGTGACTAGTATGTTTGCAACTATGCAGATACCAAACATTAAATTATATAATTTGTATTTTTTTTAAATTTTAAAAGCTATGGAAATAAGTCAGAAGCAAAGTCCTGATAATTGTTGGCATGTCAGAGAGAATGTTACATAGTTTACATAGCCTCAGAGCATCAGTTATCTGAATATAAAACAAAATCATTTTTAAAAAGATACTGGGCATATTAATTGAATTATGATTCCCTCTAAAAGGAAATTAATCTATAGTTAAGTATTATAGGAAACTGTGTAAGAGTACATAATAAAATATTTATTTGATTTCATAAAAAGAAAAATACCATAAGAAGTTCTTCAAGTATCAATAATTTGGGTGGGAAGAATAATGGAAGAAAATAAAATAAGTAGAAAAAGGGCTTGCAATTTCCCTCAAGCAGTACCCTTTTTCAGGGTTTGCCACTTTATAAAATATGATCTTATATTCCTGCTCTTCAAAGAGAAATATTTATAAACAATGTGCAATCCTGTATCATATACTCCATAGCTCCTGCTAAAATTAAGGATATTTTTATATCTGAAAAGCACCTAATTTAATTGTTTTAACTGGAAAAATGAATGAAGTTCGAACACCCATGAAAAATTACCCAAAAAAATGACTAAAATATTTTATAGCACTTCCTATCAAGGGATAGAATCTGTACCTCAATTCCTTGAATCTGGGCTTGTCAGTGGCTTGCTTTGACCAAGAGACTCTGACATAAGTAACATGGATATCTTCAGCTTTGAATCAAAGACATCTTGCAGCTTCTGTTCTTGCATGGACACAAAGGTAAGCTAGGTTGCTGGATAATGAGAAACTTGTGGTCCAGTTGCTCCTGTCACCCCCAACTTCTAACCAGCCATCCCCTAGAAGAGGAGCTGGCTGACCTGCAAACACCCAGAAATGCATGAGGAAGTCCAGTTAACATCAGTAGAACAACCATCCAGCTGAGTGCCGTCCGAATAGTCAACCCATAGAGCACTGAGTTAAATAAATGGTTCTCTTTTTAAGTTGTTAAGTTTCCAAGTGGTTCTTTCATTCAACACAAAATAACTGATACATACCAACAAACAAGAATTGTACAAAATTATTTCAATATATTTTCCCTAACAAATTAAATATCAAATGATTTCTAGATACTAATTTCACTACTCATGCCCTCTGCCAGAACGTGGCTTTCTTCACTTGTCTAGAAATTCAAGAGACCCAGAGCTGTGCTTGCTTCTTTAGTAGTGGGGATGCATGAGAGTGTGTTAGCCTGCTCGTCGACCTTGCCCTCTGTCAGCCACATCTGAAGGCGGCTGACTCATCTGAAGCTGGAATTCTGCACTGTTCCTATTTATTATTTTCTCCAGGGCAGAATCTTTGGACCTATGGTGACATGTGATCACAATTTTCAGACATCATTTGGCCCACTGAAGGACACATCACCATGGTCTGTTAAATAGCTATAAAATGTAAACAAACACTGCTTGTTAACACACAAGGGTCTTAAATAGAGAATTAAGTAAAGATTAATCTTTTAACTTCAAAGTGGAAACAAAAAGCTGTTGGAGGTCATTAAGAGGATGTGACTTTAGTTGACCCATGAGCTGGACCCACCAACCAGAGGCTCCTCACACCCTCCCCTGCCCTTGGAATATAAGTTCTGACCATCTTTCTTCAGCTGGAGCCATTTTCAGGGATGCAGCCTTGAGAGAGCAATGTGTTGCTGAGACCATCTGGACAGTGCATGTGACTGAATCCAGTTAAGGCCTCTGTATAAACTTTTAAGATTCTGGTGGGCAGGTGCAGAGAGCTATTTGTCTTGCAGCTGCCGAAGACAAGCCTTAGATGTAAGTTCCTTTGATTGTTAAAGCTGCTACCTGTCAATCTGGTGTGGTTTGCCTCTTTCTTCTGTCTCTCTTTGCCCTCCATGTATGGGAGGCAGTTTGTGAACCAAAGAACAGATTCATTTCTCTAATACGCCTATTAACAGAAAACACAGATTGAATAAAACCCAGGTGGTTGCTACCTCCATCTACCTTAGAATATGGGGAAAGAAGGTAAAGGGTAAAGTTTTCCTGACTTGGGTCCATGACATTTGTAGACAAGAGATTGGTCACTGCTTGGTAGTGAATTCATGAGTGTAGTAGCTCAGCTTTGCTACTTTAGACAAAGCCAGCAATTTCACTAGGGGCTTCTGGGATAGGTGACAGCTATGGCACTGGTATGAAAGCATCACCTGTTTCCACAAGGTTTCCAAGAGAGAGGGCCTGAAGGCTTATGCTTTTAAGTGGGTAGGTGGGTTATGAGGGATTTTTTTTTTTAAAGCAGTGGGTCTCAAACTGGGGTATTTCTCCCCCGGGACATTTGCTAAGATCTGGAAAGATTTTTGTCATACCAGGGTGGCAATGCTATTGGAATCTACTCCAAGATGCTGTTAAATATCCTAAAATGTACAGGTCAGCATCCCCTGCCTCCTCCTCCCACCCCACCGCAGACGCACACATAATCCAGTCCAAAATGGCAATAATGCCAAGGTGCAGAAACCCTGTTCTAGTGGAGCCAGGCCCTCACAGATCAGGAACATGCAGGTACTTTTTACTCTCAGTCTTTCAAATTGTTCATTAAAGCCCAATGACACTTTTATAATTGAAACAGGATGGCTATGCTTAAATTTAAACTATTCTACTATAACAAAATCATGCTATCCTATTAAAATTTACAGACTACAGGTTTCAAATGATTTAGGGAAGAATCTGTTATTCAAAGGGACACAATAGGCTCAGGCCCCCAGTGTGGAATTCCATGAAACAATTTACATAATAAATTTACCGCTTACTATAGTAAACCCTCACTTATTATACAATATTAGTTTTACAAAGAGACTTTCATGCACTTTGTTATGAACAATAGCCCCAAATCATTGCTTACAAATCTCATTTCTTACCCAAGTCAAAAATGAATCATTTCATGGTGATATCTGGGATCCTGGGGCCTAAAAAGGGAATTTTCTTAAGTGTCTATCATAACATACCACAAAACAAAGATCATTAAACATATGAAGAGAAACATAATGCCCTTGCTTTTTCAGAAGTTTTAGAAGAAATTACTTATTTTATGAAATCCTCACTGAACATTACACTAATATATGTGTAGCTTAATTAGGATTAAATTTAAGCTTTTCTTAAAAAAGTTGTTACTTAACTCATGCTTTTTATGTGAATTTCTTTCAAATCTATTTATATTTATTTTTGAAACTTATAGAACTGGAGGGACATTTAATTATATAAAATTTATTCCTCTCATTCTTTCTAAAATAGAATCAGATTGAGAGTTTTTTACTATTTGAAACTTAAAGCCCAAACTATAGATGATTATTTTGCTCCTCATGATTTTCACTTTTTTGTTTTCTCTATTGCAAATTATCCAAAATGCAGCAGTTATTTTAGAAGTCTTCTCCGTCATCTCATGGAGAGAGTGGAAAGAAACATAAGTGGGGTAGGAGAAGTTAGCCTAAAGCATAGACTTTGAGAAAAAATAATTGCCAAAACTCTTGCACTAAAGTTTTATAGTTGGATCACTATTACATGAAATGACAGAAAATCAGTCTGTATAAAAGTTTTATACCGCCACATGCATACTTTAATTTTTTTTTTTTGAAATTTTTGTTTTTGCTTCTGTTGCTTACAGATCAAAGTTTTAAATATGAGTGTTTTTCTTTTGTTTTTTTTTTTTTTTTTTCTTCTCTGTAAAAGCCATTCTGATGGTTAGTCCATTTATTACTGTGTTCCTTGATTTTTAAGTTATTTCAGGCTTCTTCATTATCTTGATTACATTATCTTATACAGTGACCCAAAAAACGTTGTTACCCCTTTTGTTCACTGATTGATAATACAGTGCATATACTGAGCAAAAATTTTGTAAAAAATAAAGTGTCTCTACTCATGTATATGGAAGAGAAAAATAGTTCAATTTTATTTATCTTGGAAGTATTGTAGATCCCAACAATGAT
The DNA here is from genome assembly GCF_028023285.1 of Balaenoptera ricei. Lineage (NCBI taxonomy): Eukaryota > Metazoa > Chordata > Mammalia > Artiodactyla > Balaenopteridae > Balaenoptera > Balaenoptera ricei. Next base: position 86,937,755 of record NC_082643.1, read on the forward strand.
GAGGTCATTCAAAATTACTTTAAGCATTGTTTTCTAAATTCTTCCATTTACTCAACAAATATTGAACACATACGACATGTCAAAATGCCCTTAGACAAAAGAATATAATGATAAAAAACTAAACTTGCTTTCCTCCGTAGAGCTGGAATTATAGCATCCTCTATACTTCTGATTATGGTATTTCTCTTGATGATTTTTTCAATCGATGTATTCATCTTTTTAACAAATATTTATGGTGCGCCTATGTACTTGGCTTTGTGCTAGATGTTTGGTACATAATGGTGAGATGATTTCTGTATTCATGGTTCTTAAATTATAATGAGGAAATAAATATTATATAGTACAAGCAGACACGAATACACACTAATGAGATTTTAAGTGCTAAGAAGGAGACAAATGCTCTGTAAGAAAACAATCTGGGTGAGAGTGGATTCCAATATAGAATGGACAGCCCAGTACTGTCCTTAGAGAAGCAAAATTAACCTGAGAGCTGAATGAAGCGAAGGAACTAGCCACACCCAAGAATTCAAATTTGTATTTTTCTGATAGAACAGAAGTAACAAGATGGGTAATAGTCACAGACCTGAATACTCAAAAGAGTCCAGTGCAACTGAAATTCAATGAATGAAAAGAGAGAAGGATATTAGAAGATGCTAGGTGGTGGCCATGTTGATGAAGATCAAGGAGATAGGTTTTGAAAGTATCATTATCAGGAATTGGTGATATATTTTATGTGAGGAATAAGGAATAGAGAAGACTCAGGGATGACTCCCAATAACCAAGCTTAAGCAGCAAGAGAGATAGGGGATATGGTTTATGGAAAAAGTGAAATGAGTTTACAAAATGTGCAGATTCCCTTCTGGCACTCAAGCAGAGATGTCAGGTACATAGTTGAGTATAGGTCAAACTTCAGAGGAGGTGATCAAATTGGAGTCCGTGGTGTAAAGGAAGGTGTCTTGGGCTGCAATGGAAAGAAATAGAACCAGACTCCCCCAAAGACAGAGTGTAGAGAAGATACTTTCTGTCTAGATACAATGGGAGGGTTTGGATAGAGGAGTTAAATCCAGGACCATGTACAAGGTAATGGGGATCCCAAATAAATAGAACAAAGCTTTGCCTTGTATGGAATTACGGTCAGGTTGGAGAGAGAAAATGCATCTGAGCAGTTATGTAATAAAGGTATGTACTAGGTGCTAATGGAGCACAATGGAGGAAACATTTAATTCTGCTTCTGGGTAGTTCAGAGGAAACTTCCAGAAGGGCGACATGGAGTTATTCTGAAATATCTTCAAAATAGGTAACAAGCTAATAGGGCATAGGGAAGAACATTCTAGGCAAAGGATTTGAGATAAGAAAAAATTCAAAGCATTTGAGCAATTGTAACTCTTCAGTTTCATTACATGGTTATAGCTTGTTTCACAGTTCAAGGTTTATGTTAACATAATGTACTTTTTCACCTTTATTTTACATTCTTGTAGTAATTAATAAATCATACTGCTTTTGTCCTCTACTAGTTTGCATTAATAGTTTCTCTCCTGACTTGCCCTTAATCTACATGAGAAAAAGAGGAGCTACAATTCCTTTTTTATAAGCTGAGGATCATGCAATTCTATGCACAGAACAGATGGTTAACAAATGTATCATTTCCTAAACAGCTGGATTCTGTCCCTCTGTCCTTGGTGGAGATGGAGAAAAACCTTTTCACTAGTGTGAAAACTGAAATAATTGTATCCAAAATATTATAACATATCGTTCCATCCTGTCTGTAATGCCTTGATAGAAATAAAACAATTCAGTGACCTGAAATTAGCTTCTAATTAAAGTGTTGAGAATCACTCTGTACAATTTAAGTTTCATTAAATTCCAACACACTCAAAATTGAATCAATTTATTAAACTTACTTATTTCCAGATCCCCAACAGACACAAGAATACCAACATGTAACAATTTTGGACGTATAAACAGTTTCACTACTCCACTTACAGAAGTGAGAATCCTACTTCCTAGCTAGAATAAAATACACTCTAAATGCAAATTAAAAACAAATCAAGACACTCCAAATCAGAGAACTGTTTGCCGTTGGTTAGAATGTCTTGAAGTATTTTTATTGATCTCTGTGCAAAAGTAGAGGGACATACACTTTTCAAAAAAGAATATAGAATTCAGTCTAACCAATCTATCTTGTGCTAACCTTCCCCTCATTCAGTAAACATTTAAAATGAATAAAGCATTATCATCAGGAAGTCAACAATAAAATGTTAACTCAAAAACAAAAATAACACAAATATCTTGTTGGCAAAAAGCCTATGTGTTCTTGAAACAGAAAACACCCTGAAAGTGATGCCTCCTCCCACCCCCACCCGCAAATTCTGATTAACAGATTCTCTGACCTATACTTGGAGCAACTCTCCTAGAATCACGAATTGTGAAAATGAATTGTGCATAAAGGTGCTAGCATCCAAGGGCCTTGTGTTTTCAAAATGATATTTTTCAAGACAACGTTTAGCTAAATGCAACCATTGTATAAATAGAAGGTAGCTGTCAATATGGACATTTCAATAGAGTAGAACTAGCCATGTTGGATTTTTTGCATTCAATCATTCATTCTATGTTATGTGATAACATATAATCTATCAATTATTTGTTAACTACAACAATTAATATTTGTTAGATTTTCTGGTAAAACCGCTGCCATAAACAGCAATGACTTAATATGCTTTTATAAGGATCAAGCGACCAGTGCAGTTTAATCCATGATGCATTAGAGGACCTCTTTTCAAAAGCCTACAGAGTTCTTTGACAGGTGGAAAAAGATATGTATATTGTGCACATTACATAACAGGCATCTTACAAAATTTATTCTAATAAATGTCCACAAAACTATTGCATTCCGTTGCTAAATTTCAATTTCAATATTCAATTGAAAAAATTCCATTGGTTACATATCTCACTTAAGTGTTGGAAAGAATTCCCAATGACTTTTAAGAAATGATGGACAATATGAATTAAATAGCTAGTTAACTTAAAGTCAAAACTGTAATAAATTACAGAGTGCTTCCCTGGTGGTGCAGTGGTTGAGAATCTGCCTGCTGATGCAGGGGACATGGGTTCGATCCCTGGTGTGGGAAGATCCCACATGCCGCAGAGCGACTAAGCCCTGTGTGCTACCACTACTGAGCCTGTGCTCTAGAGCCTGCGAGCCACAACTACTGAGCCTGCGTGCTGCAACTACTGAAGCCCGCATGCCTAGAGCCAGTGCTCCGCAACAAGAGAAGCCACCGCAATGAGAAGCCGGTGCGCCGCAAAGAAGACCCAACACAGCCAAAAATAAACAAATTAATTAAATATATTTTAAAAATACTATGATAAATTACAAATTTTATAAAAAGTGATCTTCTATATGTGTGCCTATCACATTAATATAATGTAGAAGGACATGGCCATAACTGTTGGTGACTAGGGCCTAATGAGGTGGTAAAATGGTCCTGCTAGCTAATAAATTAAATAATTAAAATCAGGAAGGAATAAAAAAGAAGCAAGGAAGAGAGGATGGGTAGAAGGGAGGGAGGGAGGGGGGGAAGGAGGGAAGGAAGGACAGAAAAAAAGAAGGGAGGAAGAAGGATTTGCAGACAAACTGTTATGTGTCAGACACTAAATTCTTTCCTTTTTTCCTTAATTCTCCAACACTAGTTCTGTTATCCCCAGAATTTAGTTTAGCTTTTTTTCCAGGGTGAAGATATCAAAGTTTAGAAAGATTAAATAAATTTTCCATGAGCACATGAATAAGAAACAACCAGGACTTTAAGCCACTGACATTTGATTACCTCTTGACAACACTCTTTACTTAAATATAGACTGACTAAACAAATATTTACTCCCATTTATTTTTATCATTTACCTACTTTCCTGATAAATATTATAATCACCAGCAAAAATTCAGGAGGTATTGTCTCCTTACTCTTCCTTTGTAATAGGAGAAAAAAGTGTCTATACAAAACATTTATTTTAGGATATTTTCTACCCAGCATGCTGAATAGAAATTCAATTAATGGTAGTTAAAATTCAGAAGCAAGAACCTGAATGGGACAAAAGATCTAATTATTCCTTAAAATGTTTATTTCACAGTCTGTTCTAGACGTCATTTTTTTTTCACTACATCTTGTTGGAACATCTCAATAATAAAAAAAGTTACTTTTTTTAGATATATTTTTGAAAGGTTGTGATAATATAATACAAATGGGATTATGCTGTTTTACTAAACTGCATACATGCAAATTCTAAAACATAAGCATGAGGTCAACTTTGTTTCTCAATACAAAATTAAACTATACTAAATTAAACTATGCTAAAGGGAAGTGCTTGGCTAAGGGAGTTTGGCCATCTCAATAAATGACTATCATTTATGCAGTTTGCTCATTTCCCTGCAATGATTTGCATGTTCAGTAAAAACTGATATGAGTGAAAGAATATGAAATCTCTACAAACGAAGTAGAAAGAAAATATAACACACTAATTTAAAATATACTTCAGCTACCTGTCATGAGAAAATTAAAAAAGCCTTTAATGGAAAGAAGTGCAGCACTTGCCAACATCATTACTTACTTCTATAGATGGTTCAACTTGTTCAAGCCTTAAAAAGGATTCAGATATTTTTGTATATTCATATCTGAATGCTATGTGGTTTTCCTGTGGAATGAGCTGAATTGTTTCAGTTTAGTAACCTTATAAGCAAAGGATAGGATATTCCTGTATTAAATTGTATCTTTTGATATTTAAAATAGCAACTTTTGCCATAGCCTGACCTCATAATTTTTTGTTTGTTTATTTTGTTTTAATCTTGAGTCATCATTTGCAAGTTTTTGTGCGTGGCTCTTTCTTGTGAATAACTGAAGGGATCAAACACAGGCATTGCATTTGACTTATTTAGAGCTGAAAACTGGGAGAAAAAAGAAATTTTACACTTTTACCAGGGATTGCTCTGCAAGGCTGACTGCAGGAGACTTTCAGTTGCTTACTCATGCAAGATTTTATCAGTAAACTGACAACTTCAACCTCCTCTATTTACAGTTTCCCGTTGTTCAACATCAATAAACTCATTGATTGAATCCATACAATTTTAAAGACTGCCACACAGCCAAGGCCCTGACTACAACTGCAGGGAATGTCTTCGAGAAACTGAGATCAAAGATTGAAAACTTGCACTTTTAAGTGTAGATTCATTCACATTCTTTATGTGTCTTTAGGCAAGCACAGCAGTCAACAGTTACGTAAGTGCTATGCACTTACAGTTGGTGTTATTTGTTAAGAAAGTTTACGCCACTTAGGAGGCTGGCAAAAATAATAAACACAAAGAGAAAAATTGGGTTGGATCATTTTGAAGTACCCCTTAATTTCATCATTTGTAACTCAGCCAATCCTCCACTCAACAAAATATCAGTTGATTACTTCCCCTGGCAATCTCTAATCTACTTTTGTCTCTATTGACTTAGTTATTCTGGACATTTAATTTAAAAGGAATAATACAATATGTGGCTTTTTGTGTATGGCTTCTTCCACTTAGCGTAATAGTTCAAAGGTTTATCAACATTGTAGTGTGAATCAGTACTTCATTCCTCTTTATGGCCAAATAATATTTTATTCTATGGATATGCCATATTTCATTTATCCATTAATTAGTTGATGGTCTTTGGCTTGTTTCCATTTGGGGGCTATTATGAATAATGTTGCTATGAATATTTGTACACAAATCTTTTGACATATTTGAAAAATTTTCCTGGGCCTATTCCTAAGAGTGGAATTGCTGGATCATATGGTAACTCTTTAACTTTTTGAGGAACTAACTGACTTACAAAGTGGCTTCATCATTTTACATCCTCCCCCCAGAAACATATGAGGGTTCTAGCTTCTCCACATCCTTTCCAACACTTGTTATTGCCCGTCTTTTTAATGACAGCTGTCCTAACAGGTGTGAAGTTGGTACCTCAACATGAATTAATTTTCTTAGCATTTACAAACTAAGTGATATATGGATAAATATGAAAATAGATTCATGGAGACATAATTAGGTAATGATAGAAGAAGGTATACAGGTATACTTCAGAGATATTTCAGGTTCAATTCCAGACCACCACAATAAAGCAAATATCGCAATAAAGTGAGTCACGTGATTTTCTTTGGTTTCCAAGTGCATATAAAAAGTTACATTTATACTACACTTTAGTCTATTAAGCTTACAATAGCACTATACCTAAAAAAACCAACACATATACCTTAATTAAAAAATACTTTAATTCTAAAAAATGCTAACCATCATCTGAGCCTTCAGCAAGTCATAGTGTTTTTGCTGATGGAGGGTCTTGCCTTGTTGATGGTTGCTGAAGGTTGGGGTGTCCGTGGCAATTTCTTAAAATAAGACAACAATGAAGTGTACCACTTTAATTTACTCTTCCTTTCACTTAAACACTTAAAGGCCATTGTAGGGTTATCAATTGGTCAAATTTTAATATAGTTGTGTCCCAGGGAATAGGGAGGCTCAAAGGGAGAGCCTTTGAAAAAAGGGAGAAAGGATGGAGTAACAGCCAGATAGTGGAGCATTCAGAACACACACAGCATTTGTCAATCAAGTTTGCATTTTATGTGGCAGGGTTCATGGCACCCCAAAACAACTACAACAGTAGCATCAAAGATCACCATAATATATGTAATAATAATGAAAAAGTTTGAAGTAATACGGGAATTACCAAAGTGTGCCAGAGAGACTCGGAGTGAGCCAATGCTGTTGGAAAAATGGTGCTGATAGATTTACTTCATGCATGGTTTGCCACAAACCTTCAATTTGTAAAACATGAAATATCTGCAAAGTGCAGTAAAGTACAATAAAGCGAGGTAAGCCTGTATATAAAAAGTTTCCAAACAAATTACTGTATTTCCTTCTGAGAAAGAGCATACTCACAAGATCAGGTATTCTTTTAGAGGAGGAATGATTCTTTCAAAATCACTGGCATGGACTGGCTTTCGAAGGATGAACACTATTCACACAGAGTGAGAAGAGAGAGAAAACACTTCAAATAGAATATTTAAAGTAATATTTCTGGAAGTCAAATTGTACACGTTTTTGTGAAGCATTGAGTAGATCAATTTTGCTTGACAGACAGTTTAGAAAGAGAAGAAGATTGAGAAAACATGTAACCATCACAACTGAAATAGAGAAACAGAAATAATTACAGTGATTACGCACATTCAATATTTTGAAACAATGCAAGATGATAATAGGTTTAAGTGCCATAATGAGTGGAACATAATAATTAATGTGACAGTGCACTTAAACATTCATAAAAATTTCAGAAAGAGATGAGATTTGGGTGGACGAGGACACATGCCATGTTGGTCCAATATCAGGAGGAATTATTTGGAATTAGGTTAAGAGTTGGGCAAAACTCTGCCTCCTCTTTGGTTCTCACCACAGGCCTCGTGCTGTACTGTGGTATCCCACTGTATCGAGGCTTTCTGGGGACCCTAGAGCTAAGGTTGCCTCTGGTCTTCTTGTTTTTCTATTCTTGTGAACCCAGCTAGGCTACCAGCTACATTACGTTTATATAAAAAAGTGTTTTATACAGTTATTAATTATGTCATTATCAGAAGCAAATGTTATTTATTGACTGAAACAGAAAGGTGTGGTGACAGTGTAATTCCCATGCTCCTTAAGGTGACAATTGCTTGTTCTCACTGTGGGAGACAGCCCTCGACCCCAAATGACTGTTGAAATTGAGGTTTCAGGGAAGTATCTTCCAGGATAATGTTCCTTGTATACGGGAGATGGAACTGGAAGTTAAGAGAACAATTAGGATATTACAAAATTAGACAAAATGATGTCAAAGGGATGGATATGCATTCAGAGCAGAATATGAGAAATGAAAGAGAAGAGTAGTAACCAATCTGATAGTGATCACTTAAAATAGCCGATGTCAGGAGACAGAAGTTGGGAGGTGAATATTTCACTTTCCAACAGTAGATCACTAAGAAGGAACTCATAAAGCTGATTTGGAATGTGTGTGTCATTATCCCAAGCAGTCTTAAGTGATGTGATGAGGTAAGTCGAGTTCTCTGGAGAGTGGGGATGATTAAATTGTAATGACAGCTCCACAGAGCACAGGGTCAGGAACCAAAACTTTCTATCCTGTTGCTTTGCTGTTGAGAGGGGCAGAGGGGTGGGGGGTTGGGCTTCCATTCTCAAGTTCTTCCAACATGCTGATTCCTCCAGCCAGTGCAAGTGCATCCTGGGCAAGTGCAAAAGAGAAGAGAGGAGAAGGGTATGGAACCCTTTTAAAATTGTTCTCAAAGAACAAGATAACAATTTTGTATTTTACTGACCTCAAATTAGTCACCAAATCTAGCTGCAAAGCATGCTGGGGAATACTCCCAGACAAATACAAGGATTATGTCTACCCAGAAAAAGAACGATGGACATAGAATGATAGCTAACTGGCAGAGTCTCTTTCACATCTCCTTTGATAAAGAATCAGTGTAAATCCTCTTATAAACCTGTAGTTTTATGACTCTCAACTCTTGTCTCACGGAAAAGAAAAACGAATTTCAGAACCAGGAATACGCATTTGTGTCCTGCCTTCCACTGCTTCACATCACTTGCTCTCAGTAAGTCAGCTGCTCATACAGAGGAGAAAATATTTCTCCAATGCCAAAAGCAAAGTTAATCTATAGTGAAAGAGTTGAAGTGTGTTCTAAAGAAACTTCCTGCTCAGTCCTAGACACTGAAGGCGCTCAAGATGTCCTGTGATTGTCATAATTAATTTTGGGCCCTTTGGGGTCACTGTGCTTAGACATGGGACATGTAAACTATATTTTAATTTTAAATATATTTGAATGACACTATTCATTGAATAAATGTTTATTGAACTTAATGCATGTCAAGAATTGTGTTAGTCCTGATCATTACTTTAAGAGATAACAAAATCTAGGTAAAATGATGACATGTTTCAGATGCCCATAGTACAATGAGTAGATGACAAATATTTCAACAACCAGCAAATATTTCAGCATGAACAGTTTCGCCACACATACATACATACACACACATGCACCAAGTATATTATGTTATGTTATATGTTATGCTATATTATATTTATATGCTGTGTTATATATTATATTATATTATATTATATTATATTATATTATATTATCATATTGTATACTTTAGAATTGAGATGAGTAATACAGTCTTCCCATTTTCCAGAAGATAAATCCTTAGTACCTTGCATTTAAAGGAAAAGTAGAGGCAGAACAAACTCCACCAGTTTTGGGAAAGAGACAAGATGTAGAAATAGTCAATCAATAAAATAAAGGAGTTGAGGGTACTTCTTCTTTTAAATATTCCTCAGTAAGTGTACATACTTGCAGAAGTATACCTGACCATTTTGATCACTAACGTGTACACATAAAGAAGATGCTGGATGGAGTTGAGTGTTTTCATTGGAAACTCTAGAGCATACTCAACTGGAGACTTTTGCCACTGGCTAGAATGACAAGTTTAGGGTGAATGTCTAATCACAGCATTAACCAGATTTAGTTTTCCCTTTTGTATGTGAAACACTGAGGCGATGCTCTTTATACGCAACGTGCTTGCCAGGGCAATCAGAGTGGGCGATCAGGGTAATCACACTACCTGTGGATTGCTGAAGGGGATGTTGGACACAATGCTCTGGAATATGATATGATAGATTATCACTCTTCTTCTTACAACATGTACCCCAAAATGAAAACATAAGTTACTTTTTATGTAACATAATATATATCCTTAGATATTGGGTTTAATGAAATAAAACATTTGGATTAAATTATGCAGTGCTATAGTCTATCAGACAACCTGGTGCTATAGGTAACCAGAATATAAATTTGACATATTTCAGTACACTGTACTGGGACAGATAGAGCATATTAAGAGGAGAAACTGCACAAGGTCAAACATTTAATATTAATCTTTAAATGGCATATCTGCTTTCCGTTTGGGGAACTAAATACCTAGGGCTTTTGTGATTGAGACACAGTTGTGGCTTCCCATTTATTGTATGTCATCATTTTCATTACTCACTCACATCAAATGTAATCAATCATTCTTATTACAGTTTTCTGATTTAAAAAAATATATAATATAGAATTACATTTTAGTGAATTACAAATGTGAGTATAATAGTTATTAATATTTCCTGAGATCCGGTGTCCATGTGCCAGAATGAGATTGTACTATTTTATTTTATTTATTTATTTTTTTAAAATTAATTTATTATTTTTAGCTCTGTTGGGTCTTCGTTTCTGTGCTAGGGCTTTCTCTAGTTGCTGCGAGCAGGGGCCACTCTTCATTGCGGTGCGCGGGCCTCTCACTATCGCGGACTCTCTTGTTGCGGAGCACAGGCTCCAGACGCGCAGGCTCAGCAATTGTGGCTCACGGGCCCAGTTGCTCCGCGGCATGTGGGATCTTCCCAGACCAGGGCTCGAACCCGTGTCCCCTGCATTAGCAGGCAGATGCTCAACCACTGCGCCACCAGGGAAGCCCCTGTACTATTTTATTAAATTCAGAAATGTTTCTGTTTTTACCACCCACCTTGTTTTGCACATTCTGTGTCTTCAGTGTTGCTCAAAAAGATTTCTTAAGATTTGTTTCTGCCATGCCATTATACAGAAAATTTTTATAGTAATACATTCCTTTAGTATTTCAAGATAAAAAGGTATAGTATTTTGGATAAATGATTAGGTTTGTAACAATCCTTGCTATGCTCTAGCAATCAGAGGAAATCCAATTCTGCATTTTCTAAACATTCATAAATACTTTATAGCTACCGCAAGTAATTTTGATATTTGGAATAAAATGAAGCTGACATATATAAAAATATATATACAACATATAATATATTGATAAAAAGCACTTTTAGCAAACAATCATATTTAATTTTTATAATATTCTGGTGCAGGAATACTATTATCTATGATTTAGAGGTAAGAGAAGTGAAGCTCAGAAAAGTCAATAAACATGTTCAAATTTACACAGTTTACAGACTTCAGATCCAGAACCACACAGTGGATATTGTGACTGCAAATCTCTTGCTCATTCTGCTGTACCATGTTACACACAGAAACAGATCCAGGTAGGCTAGGTCTACCTCCACAAGACTCTTTCTCAAAAGAAACTTCATGGCAGGTCAAGTTAAATAAAAAATCAAAACACCTATCTTTTTCCCATGTTTTACTTAGAGACCAAAGTCCTTCTTCTAAGTGCTGCCTTATATTTGACCTTCACTTCAAATGCAAGTGTCTTTTTAAACAAGAGTGTAAATTCATTCTCTCTAGTTTATCATTTAAAATAGATAAATGATTTCAAGTGTCTGCCTCTATCACCAATTGAAATGGGTTAGTAAAAATTACTTTCTTAGTGGTCATATTTAATAGACACTTTTAATCTATACTGTAGTTTAGATCTATGATTTTTTTTTTTTTTTTACTAGACAGCTGCCTTGTTTCAAATCCTGTTATGGAATCGGTTGTGTCCCTATAAAATTCATATGCGGAAGTCTTAAACTCAGCTACCTCAGAATGTGACCTTACATGGAAGACGGTTGTTGCAGATGTGATTAGTTAAGATGAAGTCATGTTAAACTAGTGTGGTCCCTAATCTAATATGACTTGAGTCTTTATAAAAAGGGAAAATTTGAGCACAGACAACCGTGGACCCAGGGAGAATGCCATGTGAAGATGAATGCAGAGATCGGGGTGATGCTTCTTCACATGAAGGAATGCTAAAGACTGCCAGAAAACCACCAGAAACTGGGGGAGACGCATGGAACAGATCCTTCCTCATAGCCCTCAGAAGGAATCAGCTCTACTAACACCGAGATCTCAGACTTTTAGCCTCCTGGACATTAAATTGTTGCTGTTTAAGTCACTCGGTGGTACTTTGCAGCTCTTGTCCACTAATACACTCCATTTTCTTTTTCTCTGGCAAATTCACTATTCTTTCCAGGCTCTTCCATCTTTTTTATGATTCTTTAAGAGTCCCAAATAATTTGGGTTTACCATCCTTTATCAATGTCTAAAATGCTGGTCTCCCATCATGGTCTGTTCTTACGTATCATTCTTCACATACATTTTTGGAATAGTATCAAAATCTCATGGTTTAAGCTAGTACCTATTCACATACCCAAACCACACATATCTTCTAAAAACAGGCACAAATTACCCAACATACCTAAAGCTGAATTTACTATGTTTGGTACATTTCCCTATCTTCTTATCTCTTCTCTATTCTCTCTTTTAGTGTAAGTCACTCCTTTGACTCAGTTACACCAGAAAGAAAACCGAACGAAGGTCAATCTGTATGTCTCACTTAACTCCATGCCCAACTTTTAAATAGTAAATAAGCTCACTCAGTTCTATCTTCTTAATAGTTCTTGAATAAATCCATCTTTTTTAACCCTTTACATTCTCTCCTGGTCAACTACAGTAGTTTCATAACTAGTCTTTTCTGCCTCCTGACTTGTATATTCCCCCAATTCAAATTCATTGCTTGAAGATCCATTCTGTTCTGTAAGATATCACAGTGTGTTGTGACTTTTTAAATTTTTATTTTTAACTTTGCTGAGGAATAATTGACAAATATAACTGAACTTGTGCTTCTTAATACACATTAATAAGGATAACAGTTTTTCAATGCAATTCATTTATGTAACATATTTTTATATATTTAGCATCTCAGTTTCTTTAACCTTAAAAAGTGATGCATTTCCATTCCTGTTCTTTTGTAATGATGAAACATTGTAGATTTAAATAAATTTATGTCAGCATTTTTATCATCTGTTAAGCTTAAAACACCCAAAACAAAGACTCTTTGTTCCCTGTCTACTCCACCTTCTAACTTCCTGCCCCTCCCAAAACACACGCACACGCACACGCACACACACACAGTGTCATCTCTCTCTCTCTTTTTCTGTTTTTTTCTCAGTTCTTTCAACAACATGCCATGGATGTAGCAAATATATTTCTTGATCGGTCTTTTTGTGAGTCTGGATGAGATTCTTATTTATTTGTAGGTGATTAACTAAAAAGAAAAGTTTCAATTTTATAGAAAAAATGGTAGAATGCTTTTGAAAGTTTTTGTAAATAGCATTTGTAATCTTGAAGTGGAATTTTGACATTTTGGCATTTAGCATTTTATGTTTTATCCACTTATCAAGCAAGTTAATGTGCTTTTGTTGTCTGGCCTTTTGTCTTATTCATATATGTCCAGATGGTACAAATTTCTTCCTCAGAGTAAGTACGTAGTGGCAGGAATATTAGTTATAATGTGGATTTTGAGTTCTGTAGTGGTTTTTTTGACCCCTATAATTCTAATAGCATCTATTTTTTTTGCTGTTTTGGGGGAAATGGGAGAACAAAAAAATCATTTGTATCATTATAAGTCAGATAGTACTGTAGGTAAACTAATCTATTGTATTTTCCACCATTAAAATCCCTAAATTTTAACAGAGTAAGCAAAATTTCCTTGGGTGACTGTTTCTTAGAAATTGGAAAATACATTTGCTCAGGCAACCAGGGCTTTACTATATCAACATATTTCTGCTATGGTCATACAATCATTAAGCTGGCACTTTTGGGGAAGATTTTAGTTAATCACAAAATATCAATTAATGAATGAATTAAAATGAGAAGAGGTAATATGGAACAGGTTCAGCAGTAGAAGAAAGACAGTTGGAAACCTTCAGTCCATGCTTGATAAGAAGTTGTAGTTTCCCTAACTTGAGAACAAAGGACACTGGACTTAGATGTCTGGTGCCAGTTTTGCCACTAAGGAGATCTGGGCCTGCGTAGGTCACTTAACCTGATGGGCATCTGATTTCTCATAAATACAATTAATGGACCAGATTAGGTAATCTGTAAAATCCTTTCTAGCTCTAAAATTCTATGTTTTTGTCAAAATCTATCAGGCTTAGTGATACATGTTGTCAAGGGCTAGAGATAGAGAGAATGATGATCATGATGACGACCATGATAATGACTAATATTATTGAGTGCTATATGCCTACATTGGACTCCCTAATTGTTCTATTAATTGAATATTGTTGCCTTCCCTTTTATTAATGAGAAAATTGAGGAACAGATAATTTAATTAATATGCCCAATACCATAAAGCCCTATGTCAAATTCAATACTTTCAAATACAAGGCTATATGGAAAGAATATTTCCAGTGTTCACCAGTATCTCATTTTACTTCCTCTCTGTGTACAAGTAAGACTACATTATTCATCCACTTGAAGATTACGTAGGCCACGTGATTAACTTTGTTCAATGGCCGTGAGCAGAATTTGCATGTATAAGTTCTGGAACGAAACATGGAACAACTAGCAGTGGCTCATGTGATGTGGCTCCAAGATGGTGGCACTTTCCTCGTTCTGAATCACTGAGCTACTAGTTTTGGAACAGTTCATCTTGCTTTTCAACTGGATACAGATTTTCTTGAATAAATTATAAATCTTTGTTGTTTAATCCACTGAAATTTGGTGATTTTATATATAAAACAGGATATATAACCTATCATGTCCAGACAAAATGAGGGTATTTTTTTCTTCAATGAATGTCAGGGACAAGAAGCTTTGAAAGTTTTCCATGTTATCAGTATTTTCTGACATAAACAGCCATCTGGTAGACAACATTGGCTACCAAGAAAACATTCTTAAGCATGAATCATTCTCTCCTTCTAAATTATCTTTTTTTTTTTCTCTTCTATCTCTCTTGACATCTCCTATTCCTTGCCTCCAACTCCTTTTTACTAAACACCTATCTTAGCATCCCCTCTTTTTTTGAAATACTCTTTCTTTCAAGATTGAGTGATAGTAAGAATCTTATATTTAATTTTCAATACTGACATTTAATAGTAGTGTGATCTCATCAAGTTATATCTCAGTCAGATTCAATCTGAAAACTAAAACAAGTATGAGTATTATGTAAGAAGTGGTTAAATATGTGATAACAACTCCGAATTGTGTATATTGCTGGGGTCATAAATTTCTAAAAGGGAGAATTGGAGGACCAGAGAAAAGTCCATAACCCGCCCTTTGGAACAAGGCAGTTTTGGCTGTCTAAATGGGTCTGCAAAGGAGACCTGGTGAAAAAGATTATGGAAAGCTGCTGTTGCTACGTATCTGATGGGCCTGAGTTGCTCTTGGTCAGCAAGATTTTCATTTGGGAAGATGAGGAGGATGTGGAGCCAAAGAGAGCAAGAACTAGCTAGACTCTACGTATATCTCTTCTTTTGCTGTTAATTGGCTCTAAAAAAACAGATTTCAGAAATGTTGCTTTACTTTCACCTTCCATAACTTGTAAAAAATTTTTTGTTTGGGCCAATTACCCAATACTAGGGGATTCTAGTAAACAATTCTGGCTTAGCCAAAATGACAGTGCAAAAAAGTACTGCAAGTCAATTAATTTTCCTGTACTTTAATTTCTTTATTCTTAAAGTGTTTGATTTTGCATCAGCAATTTAATGCAATTTGATTTTGCATCAGCAATTTAATGCAATTTGATTTTGCATCAGCAATTTAATGTGGGAATTATATGTGAATATACACTGAAAATCAGAATGATACAAATTATTGTTGTTTCCAAAATTATTGTGACAACATATTTTAAAATGGTTCCTCTAAACAAGTCAATCTGTGAAAATAAGTATTTAATACCTTTTAAAAATAGAGGCCTCTTAAAACAGTGTATGCTTAACTTGTCATGTCTGTATCTGCTTGTTCTATAGTCTACGATTATAGATTTCAAATTTATACAGTGCAGTACACACATTTGAAATAAAAAGAAGTTCAACAATGATCTGTTAACTAAATCTTTACTGGTGACTTCTAAGATAACATGTTAATTATTTAATATCGGTAACATATACACACAAAGAGGTGGATAGCTTACAAATTCTATTATATGGGATGCAGAAGTGTATGTACCACCAAGAAAATTATAAGTATAGCTTTGAATCTTATGTAACTGCTGTTCTGATAAAATTCGTTGGAAGAAAATTCAGGTTTTAATAGTTATTATTTAATAGTTTTTAATAGTTATTATTTTTAATATTTATTTACTTCAATTTTAGCTAATGAATGCTGAAAACCAACATACATTTAAGCCAATAATTTCGACTTCTGATCAAAAACACATAGGAAGTGACTATAAAAAATGTAAATACTATTCTGTATAGATATTTTTATTTGTATAATGTTTTAAGTTTGCAGAATTCTTTTAAGCACATAGTTGCTACTCATGTTCACAGTAACCTTATCAGAAATAAACTAAATGCTCAACATCATTAATCATTAGAGAAATGCAAATCAAAACTACAATGAGATATCATCTCACACCGGTCAGAATGGCCATCATCAAAAAATCTAGAAACAATAAATGCTGGAGAGGGTGTGGAGGAAAGGGAACACTCTTGCACTGTTGGTGGGAATGTAAATTGATACAGCCACTATGGAGAACAGTATGGAGGTTCCTTAAAAAACTACAAATAGAACTACCATACGACCCAGCAATTCCACTACTGGGCATATACCCTGAGAAAACCATAGGTCAAAAAGTGTCATGTACCACAATGTTCATTGCAGCTCTATTTACAATAGCCAGGACATGGAAGCAACCTAAATGTCCATCGACAGACGAATGGATAAAGAAGATGTGGCACATATATACAATGGAATATTACTCAGCCATAAAAAGAAATGAAATGGAGGTATTTGTAATGAGGTGGATGGAGTTAGAGTCTGTCATACAGAGTGAAGTAAGTCAGAAAGAGAAAAACAAATACAGTATGCTAACACATATATACGGAATCTAAGGAAAAAAAAAAAAAAAGGCCATGAAGAACCTAGTGGCAAGACGGGAATAAAGACACAGACCTACTAGAGAATGGACTTGAGGATATGGGGAGGGGGTGGGGTGAGATGTGACAGGGTAAGAGAGTGTCATGGACATATATACACTACCAAATGTAAAATAGATAGCTAGTGGGAAGCAGCCGCATAGCCCAGGGAGATCAGCTCGGTGCTTTGTGACCACCTAGAGGGGTGGGATGGGGAGGGTGGGAGGGAGGGAGATGCAAGAGGGAAGAGAAATGGGAACATATTGTATATGTATAACTGATTCACTTTGTTATAAAGCAGAAGCTAACACACTATTGTAAGGCAATTATACTTCAATAAAGATGTTTAAAAAAAAAAAAAAAAAAAAAGAAATAAACTAAATAGTTTAACTTTCCTCTTGATCTGCTTGAGAGTTTCATGTCTCAGTGTTTTTGTGAAGAACAGTAGGAAATTTAAATAATAATAATAACAACACCTTCCAATGGCATTTTTACCTTGATATCTAAAGTATTTTTTAAAGTTTTCTTTATTTTATGTGAAAGATCATTTTGTTGCACAGATAAACAAACAGAATTAAGAAATCAAGCCATTTACTTAGAGCACAAAATACACTATTTCTACATGGAATTTGTCCAGCAGAATATACAGCTTAGGAACAACTTCCAAAGCATATTTATTATTTCAGTTCTTAAAGTGAGCTAAAGACATGATCATCTGAAGGCACCTTATAATCTCTGTGTTTTATTTTCTAGTGCTCTTGGAGACATTAAAATAGCTGAAGTGAATGTCAAGGGTTTATTCGTGAAGCTCATTAACTCTTCCTTTGACAAAGAACTGGAAATTGGAAATCATATTCTCCAACAAAATGTGGATGGACAAAGAGCCTCTCTGTACCAGTTCCTTCCCAATATCATTATGCAGGCCAATTTCACAGTAACAGTGAGTATAAGATATAAATACTATGACCCAGATTTGTTCAGGAAAAACTCATTTACCCAGTCAGACCGTGGCTTAGCACCAGTGGTTTCTTCATCCCTTGATCTCTCTGTTAAATGTGATTTTTCGATTGTTGTTGGTTAATTGTGCCACTTTGTCCATCTCTGGATATAAATTAATACCCATAATTAAATTTCCATAGCTTTCTTCAATGTGGCATACAATACTTTGTGTTTTTATGATTTAACTATCAAAATGAAATACCTAAGTTCCTAAAACTAAGCAAACATAATCTTTAAAGGAAAAGCAAAGAGAGGGTTTGCTTACGTGACACTGGAGAGTCCCCCCCTCTTTCTTGGGCTTTACTTTAAACCACATAAAGTAGCTGTTCAGTTACACAGCTTGACATTATATATTACACAGTCATTATATTTTAAAAACCTCACCTGTTTAAAAAGATGTGTTGCAATAACCCTCTGACATTTATAAAACTATGTTGAACTCCAATGGCAATTGTTATTAACACACTATTTTCTTACACGTCTGGGCAGCGGCATCTGAAACAAAGCATCAGCCACCATCAGATTTTCTTTGGATGGAACAAAACAGGTTTAGGACAAGCCCAAACCGTACAACGATCCTGTGCAAACCTAATGGTGAAGTCAGTGTCCAGTTCTTTTTTTTTTTTTTTTTTTGGCTGCTTTGGGTCTTCGTTGCTGTGCGCGGGCTTTCTCTAGTTGCCGCGAGTGAGGGTTACTCTTTGTTGAGGTGCTCAGGCTTCTCATTGCGGTGGCTTCTCTTGCTGCGGAGCACGGGCTCTAGGCACGCGGGCTTCAGTAGTTGTGGCTCACGGGCTTAGTTGCTCCGCGACATGTGTCTGTATAGATTTTTAAACTTCTACTATATTTTTCTAGGAAGTGGAGAGAAATTTTTAAAATTATCTTTCTTAATCTCATCATTTGATAGATTAAAAAAAAGTTACCCAGATAAAATATATTATATGGATTATAAAGTATCTGTATAATTTATTAAACTTTTCATGTGCCTGTTTTATTTTGTTATTGTTTTTTGTAGTACAGCTCAATACTTACCCCAACTACCATAGTACATATTTTATCAATTGTGCACATATTTCTATGATTCAGAGTTATACAAATGTTGATTATGGTGTGTTCAAAATCCATTTGGGAAAAAAAAAATGTTTGCAAACCTAATCATAACTAAAGCAACTGAGAAATTAGAAATTCATTTCAAATAAAAATCAAAGGAGATTTTGCAAGAGATTTTCCAATCAAATCTATGGCTCTATTTCAGAAAACATGTTTTAAACAAATCTGAGCTAGGCCTTGGAATGGAATGGTACATAGACCGAGATTCAGACCACAGTGTCTGATGTTGTGGGTATGTGGTCTTCTTAAGATAGTGAAAGACACACAATCAGTAATTATGGAGAAGCATAAGTATCTGATAATCACTGTTCCAAAGGAGAGGCAGTGAAGAAATCATTTCTGTGGTTTCATCAGAGACATAGAGGTCAGAACAATGACTTTGGTCCTAAACTTAGGAGATTTTATACTACATAAATAGTATTAAAGAGGGACATGTGGATGTAGTGTGTTATGTGTGTGTGTGTGTGTGCACTCAATCACACATGTGCATGTTGTGGGAAAAGATAAGTGTTATTGGCAGAGTTAGCCCATTTAGCTGATACTAAAAAAAACGGAACATAGATGCAAAGTCATTTTGAGCTTTGTTACTACTAATAATTACGAATAAAAACACTGAAAGAATAAGTAAAAATCACGAAATTTTTCAAGTTCTTAAATCCAAATCTTTTTATCTTTTCAAGCTACTTTTACTCCCAATGAAGGGGAATACAGATCCTGCCTTTTACAATGAAGGAGTAAAGAGGATTCATGATATGACCTTTCATTAAAACATGAAATTTGCCTTCTTAAGGTCCTCAAAAATGAATTATTATACCCTGATCAAAAATGGTCCTCTGGGCATTAACTCATATGGGATAATTTAATAGGATTTCACATTCTGTAATTCATACTATATATTCAGCTAATGATACCAGATTTATTTAAAAAAAAAACAACCCTCAATGCTCAAGTCTCAATCCCCTACAGGGTTATTCATACCTCTCAGTTGATTAGTGATTCTAAAATGACAACTCAAATCAAAGTGAATTTTCATATTATGTTTACACCATTAGTGAAAATCTAATTAAATATTTAATAATTAATGCAACTCCTTCAAGGAGAGTTAATACATTAGTGGATGTCCATGCAAGATGATTCAGTGGGAATCATTGTCATTGCTGTTTTTCAATGAGTCTGAATTGTACGTATATTTCTTTTTGAACTGTGCGAAAAACAACCCATTTCTTGGTTGTTTGTTATAATAATGCCCAACTAAAAGAAAGTAATTTTCTTTTAGTTGGGCATTATTATATTGATGACATATCTATGTGTCGTACACCACGTCACCCATCCGAACAACCAGTAAATATTTATAGAATGCCTAATATGTGTCAGGCACTGCGCTAAAAGTCAGTGATATAGAGAGTATTAATACACAGACCTTTTTGTCAAAAGATTAATTTTTCTAATACTAGCCATTATAATTCATTTAAATCTCTAAGGTTTAGTGGGAACTTTTGAGGGGAATTCAGGAAGGTGGTTACTATGTGTTATGGTGTATATTAGAATACACTTTGGCATTCTATTTCCATGTGAGGAGTGTATTTACCTTCTCCTCATCTTTGGGCTTGAACTTATAACTTGCTTTGGCCCATGGGCTATCAGCAGATGTGATGTGATGCAAGCCCAGGCTTGAAATGTGCTTATGCACTGGACTTTCTCTCTTGCACTCTGCATCTACCATGAGGACAAGCTGAGTAGCATGATTAGTCTCAAAAAAATGAAAGGCACTTAGAGTAGACCTCAACTGAACACATGACCTGGAACTAAAGCTAACTGGGGCCAGCAGAGGTCAGCAGAGCTGGACCAGTGGATTAGCAGTTTAAGGTAGAACCCCAGATGAACAATTAGCACGTAAGAATAAATACTTATCCTTATAAGCCTCTTAGTTTTGGTGTGGTTTGTTGCAGACGCGTAGCTGACAGACACAAATGAATCTGCTTTGTAGTGATTGTAATACCAGATCTGTTTTTTTTTTTTTAGATCTTGTATTTTAAAATATGCATTTACAAGATTGTAAATATGTGTTCTCTGTTTTAAGGAAACACATAAAGAGTAGTATGGCTGTGGGTTTCATCACCATTTAACTGTGATTTAAGAACCAGGTGATAAAAGCAGAAACACAGTGAAGATATCAATGGAATAAATATAATAAGATGAATAATTCTATTCAGCCAAATTTATCCATGACAATTTCCTAAATGATCATCAAAGTGATTGGCAAGTTTTTCTCAGAAGGCTCTGTAAACTCCCCTGTAGTTAGTCAGTTTATATAAACATGGAAGACAGTGATGGAATGGTTTCTTGATTTAAAAAAAAGTCTGTGTCTGCATGTATGGGTAATTATTTAGAGTTGCAATTGTGTTTCATTTGAGTTGGCTCCAAAAATGACAAATAGGCAACATTCATATAGAAATTCAAGGTCACTCAGAGGGAGAAACATACACTAGATTTAAAATTGTTAACATGCACTTGTTAACAACTTAAAGGACACGTACTTATTTTATATTATATACCTCTAGTACTTAGAGTACTGTCTTACATGATGTTGGTACCTCATGCATGTACAATAGTATTATGTGATTGAAACAAGGATCACACATAAATATGCTGCTAATAAAAATTTAAATGTTCAGGGACATTCTCATCTGCCCTCAAGGACAGTGATAGCACCAATAGCTAATACATTAGAATTTGCTAAAATAATGGCTTACTCAGTGACAAATGTGTCCTTCATTTCTTATGTTGAAGTTATAGACTCAATTTTGGGGTTAAGATGATCTGGACAAACATGCAGAAAGTAAGTCAGTTAGAGTAAAGGGAAATAGCTTGATCATATCTCAATGAATATATTGAAGACAATTGTGAGCTAATGTTGTGCTGGGTAAGCTGTTACAAGACTATCATTTATCCCTTCGTCCCAGAAAAAATAGAATATCATGGGAAACAATGTGGATAAAAAATTAAATTCCAAGGGAGAAAGCAGGAAGTGCTGGAGATTGGGGGTTCCTGGAAGAAAAGACCACATTTTGTAATGCCTTATTTGGAGTATTAGCCAAGAGACAGGGCAAAATACAGTAGCTCAGATTCATTGTAACTACATTTTTATTGACAGTACAAAGCTGAATGAAATTGTGTTTTGTCCTAGGAGAAAAATTAAAAACCTGTAACATGTAGATTGATGCCCCTAGTTTTCTTTAATGATGCTCCAACTTTTACCCCTGAAGTGAAAGCCAGATGGCTTTGTATTCAGTTTACTTAGTGAAACCTTGACAAAAAAATCCTATTAATGCATTGACTGTGGTAAAGGGTTTATAAATAATTTAAAGTTCCATAGATTTCACAATATCCACGCTGAACAGAAAGCCCATAAAATTAATTAATGTATAATATACTTAAGTCAGAATTCCCATCTTTGTATCAATGATTTTCTAATAGGAGATTGAACTGGTAGAAAAGTTTCCTCAATATTTAACATCTTTCCCCTAGAACCCAAGTCCACAGAAATAGTATAAAAGGAAATCACAGGAAAGGTGATGGAACTTGATACAACGTTTTTTCTTGGGTAGAGGTTTTTGATGATCCCCCCCTTGAAGAGCAAGATGTTGAGCTATGGAGCTTCTAATACAGTGTGTTCCCAGCTCTCTTTCTGAGAGATCATTATGGGGGAGTGGCACACAAGAGAAAAATCCTGAAATACATTGCTTCCCCAAAATTTTATGCCATTGTATCTGCAGATCTCTCTTCTATCCAATGTTCTATATTTAGCCCTTCTGGGTCTTTTTTTTTTTTTTTTTTTTCTTCTCTCATCCACCTTTCATCAAAGATATACCTTCTGCTTTACATATCATCATCATACCCTCTGCTTTATTACATCCTTTGAATCAATATCACTTTGCTGTAAAGCAGAAACTAACACTCCATTGTAAAGCAAGTATACTCCAATAAAGATGTTAAAAAAATTAATCAATATTTATATGTGTACACTTCTAACTAAAAATGAGAGATAAAAAATAGAAAGAGATATTGCTTTCAGCTTCTGTCTCTATTTCTGTTTCTCTCTTTTCTCTCTCTCTTTGTGTCTCTCTTTCTCTCTCATATATACAAGATGCAAAGGAATCTCTAAATAGATAGATAATCTCTCTATATGTCTATATACAGTCATCCTCCAGTATCTATGGGGTATTGGTATTAGGAACCCTGTGGACACCCAAATGCGTGGATGCTCAAGTCCCTTAAATAAAATGGCATAGTATTTGCATATAAGTTACACACATCCTCTCATACACCTTAAGTCATCTCTAAATTACTTATGATACCTAACAAAATGTAAATGCTATGCAAACAGTTGTTAATACAATGTGAATACCATGTGAATAGTTGCCCAAGCATGGTGCATTCACGTTTCACTTTTTGGAACTTTCTGGAATATTTATTTCAACTATTTTCAATCTGCTGATATAAGACTTGCTGATACAGTGGGCTGATAGAAAGACAGTTGGATAGATGATAGATAGATAGATCTTAGAGATGGAGCAGAGAGAAGAGAGGAGAGGGAGGGCGAGGGAGAGAGAGAGGGAGAGAGAGAGAGAAAAGAAGAAAACAGGAGAGATAGATATACTTGTCAGTGATATATGGTGGTGAGAATAGAAGGTGCAGACAAGTAGATACAAGCTAGATTTGCATATGTACAAAATGGAGATTTAGAATTTAGGGCTGATATTAAGGACTGAAGTCTTGAAAAAGAAAATGATAAGAGAGTCTTCAGAAACAAAGTATTGTGATTAATGCTTGAAGTTAAAAAACAAAACAGAACAGTCCACCCAACAAAAAAACTTTGTCATTGTGGGAAGAATGTCCCTCCTTTCACATAAAGTTACTTGCTCTGTTATTAATTTTAGCCCTTACAGTGATCAGGATGCTTCATGGGATGAACCCAAATGAGAAAAATGGCAAAAATATATAAAAATATCGTGGAATATTTTGAAATAATATTTGATGAAATTGATTTAAAAACGTAAAGGAAATACCTTGTGATGCACATGTTATATGTAGTAGACATAGATGGGCCCTATATAAAAGGGAGAAAATGGATCAGTACAAATGTACATTGTCAAAGTAAATAGTAGGTTCAATTCAATAATAATAAAATTCAAGAACCAGAATAGACTGTACTGTTCTTATACTCAAAGCCCTTCATTTATAATTTTATCCTTTTATTAAGTCACTTAACATGTATTACTGAAGTTCACTGTGTGAAACACACAATGCAATATGTTGGGTATGCAGATATGAATAAAACTTAGCCCTGAACTGATGTTACTTACATGATGGTAAGGAAAACAGACAAGAAGGGGGTGGCTACAGGACTGTTTCATGAGTGCAAGAATAGGGTGCACACAAGGTATTGTGGGGACGTAAAAGAAGGGAGCATAATTCAGCATGAAAGGTCAAGGAATGCATCTTAGTCAAGATGAGGGTTAAGGTGAATTTTAAAGACTGAGTAAGAGTTCACCAATAAGACGGGGTCAAGAGATAGTAATAGCATGAATTTAACCTAGAATGATTAAGCAACTCACTAATCTCAAAAACAAAGACATATTTGAACTTCTGGTCCAGTGTTATGTCCTTCATACCACAATTACAAAGTAAATTTAAACAGTTTGGGTAATTAACGCAGCTATTGAATTAAATAAATTAGGAATAAAACCAGCAGGTCAGTATAAATTTTTATATCCGTTCTGTGTAGGGGACACGTGACAAAATGTATTATCTTTTGTACAATTCTTTTTCCTCTCTCCCCTTGACCACCCACCCTGATACAACGATCCAGTTGTTCTTTCACTATTTTTGTGCCTCAAGAGACAACCTTGAGAGAAGGCAGTCTCTGAGAAGACAAATAAATAGAGCAAAGAGTAAGTGTTCTTCCCTATCGGGCAAGCAGCAGATGACATTGTGCTATAGGTGTGCACTGTTATCTTGACCTTAGAGGCTGCAAAATGTCAAGGATCCTTTCATGTCCTTGTGTGTATCCATCAAACCTGCCAGCACAATAGAGAGCTCTTTGCACTAGTATATTTCTAAAACAAGAAGCCATTAGCTGCCATATTTTGATCTGGAAATGTTCTAGGAAATTTAAAGATCCAGGCCCCAGCTCTGTCTCTGTCATTCACTAACCCACTCAACAGTTATGGCATGACTTTTCACAAATGTGGACATCATTTTCTCTTCTGAAAAATGAAGTTGGATTGGGTGATCTCTACTTTTCCTTCTACATGCTGATATTTTATGTTTCTATGATCTTATAATAGTAACATTAAATTTCTATAAGTTTTATAATACATATATTATTATTTTGCAATATATATTTTGTAATATTTTTAACATAAAATACAAACTTATTTTCAATATATTTAAACATTTCTTAATAATTTCAAGGATTATTAAGTAGAGGTCCATGAATCATACTTCAGTGAGACATTTTAATTATATTGAAACCTGCTGTGAGTGTGTCAGTCTGTGTGTGTGTGTGTGTGTATGTATATACATATGTATTCATGTATCAACAGCTATGGACCCCTGTCACAGCTAATGGAGGGGTCTATAGCTGTCCTCAGGCTCCAGTATGGATCTGTGATCTCCTCTACTTATTCATTCCACTCCTCCTCCCACCTCTGCCACAGACACACACACACACACTCACACACACACACATTATGAACACTGTTACACTCTATGTCTCCAATTTCACTTTTAGAGGTTGTTTTTCTCCAAGTCCAAATAGGAAAACAGAAAGCAATCTGTCATTTTAAACTGAAATGAAATAAATTGTTCACACAGCTCATGAGAGAGTGGAGAAGCCCACAAGGAACAATGAAGCAATCTGCTGATTACATACCTACCACATAAGCCACTATAACCACTATGCTGGAGAGATTAAGGGAAGAAGCAGTGTTACTAGAGCCCAGGGGATGGGATCACCCACCCCCTGGAATCAGCTGGAATCTCAGGGGTTTGTGTAGTGGGAGCTGAAGCCACAGAGGAGGTACAGCTAGAGACAGTGCCTGCAAACTTGAAGATCAAAGTCAATTCTAATGTGACACCACACAGAGCAAGGAAACAGAATGGGGTGGCTCTGATAATAAAGAAACCAGGAAAGGCAGAAAGTTTAGAGTTAATTCAAAACACAATTACTTTCACATCCAAGCCTCTTGCTCTTTTCCTTAGTTTTTATACTACAGCATTTCTACCAGTTACGCAGGCTCAAAAACTTCAAGTTCTCCTTGATTGTTCCCCCCTCTCCTTTGTCCCCCAAATCATAATCATTTTAATTACATGATATCTCAGTGTTTTTTACCAGTTACAAATTAAGAAATATCTCCCCCTAGTCCCTACTCATATTTGGTCTTTGACCTGGGTTGCTGACACAGAGCTCCCAAGTCACTTGGAATTTCCTGGGTGATAAGAGCATCTTTGTTTTAATGAGGTAACTCTTTGTGGGCTTCTGAATAGTGGCCAGTCACTAGAAAGACCAACCATGATTAAAAGCTTAGAACTTTCATTCCCCTTTCTTCCAGGGAGGGGTAAAGGGCTGGAAAAAGATTTAATAATCGATTATGCCTATGTGATGAAGCCTTCATTGATATCCCTAAAGTACAAGGTTTGGAGAGCTTCAGTTGGTGAATACACCAGTGTACCTAGAGGGTGGCACACTACAACTCCATGGGACAGAAGCTCCTGCACTTGGAAGCCTTCTGGACCTCACTCTATGTGTCTCTTCATTTGGCTGTACATTATTATCTTTAAAATATCCTGTGTAATAAGTTGACAATTGTAAGCAAACTATTTTCCTGTGTTCTGTGATCTACTTTATAGTAAATTATTGAACCCGAGTCTGGGATTGTGGAAACATGCAATTTTTTCCCAAGTCTGATAGAACTTGTGGATAAGATGAGGACTTACTGTTTGTGATTGATGTCTGAAGTGGCGCCAGTCTTGCGGGACTGGGCTTTTAACCTGTGGAGTCTGCACTAACACTGGTTAGTGTCAGAATTGAATTAAATTGTAGGACATCCAGCTGGTGTTGGAGGATTAGTCTGTGTTGGAAAAACCCTACACATCTGCTGTCAAAAGTGTTGCATGTGAGAGTAAAGGAAAACAGTGAGTAGTGAGTTTTTCCAAGACAATGCCCCATTAATGTCTTAATTAAAATCTCAATCATTTCTGAATTCAAATCTCACATAGATTTTATTAACATCCATATTGGTCATTCTCCTTCTAGTTCTATTTCTCTTCTAACTCATCATACTGAAGTCTTCATAGCAACCTTCTTAAATCCAAGTTCAGATCCCACAACTCTCCCACACCCCAAATTTTATAAAAGCCTTCAGGTAGTAACTAGACAAGGTTACTTTATGAGCTGGTCCTTACCTTTTGCAGTCTTTTAGTCCTCATCAGAGTGAGTTATAAACTCCCTCATGACACAGAGGATTTGTTCAAACACTGAGCTGAGACTTCAACAAATTTAACCTGGCTTCCACCTGCAATGGTCTGTGTCCCTAAAAATGACACCAACCCCAATTTATTTTGAGTTTTTGCTCAAAATAAATGCAATGCTTCCAAACCACAAAATGTACATTGTCCCAACCCATATTGCCAAACTATTTTCACTAGTTTTCCACTTATCGTCCTTCTGTAATTTTCCATTTTCCCCATAGCCTGTTTTGTACCCCCTATGTTTTCCTTCAAGACACCTTGTCTTAGTTGAGCTGAGCTCAGTTTATAGTGGAATCTCTCCCCAACTGCAGTAATTTTTAATAAAATCTGCCTTGCCACCTTTAACAAGTATCCAGTGCAATGTTCCTTTAACATCAGACGTGTATCTTGTTGAATGACACTCATAGCAGTTTTCTGTACACAACGTGCCTTCTGTACACATGATATGCTTCCTGTCTGGAAAAACTTTTCCTCCAAATTCACACGTCTAAATTCTTATTCGTCTTTGAAGATCAGATCAAGTGCAACTCCTTGTCATTCTGTTACTGCTTAGTTGTTTATGCTTGATCACTAATTCTACTTGCCTTCTGAGTGCATGCAAGCCTGAACTTTCTGCTTCTGCCCCCTTATGGTTGGGAGAGTTTCTGTGACTATTTGTGCACAACGTCCATGAAAGAGACTGTCTTTTTTGGGTCAGATTATTTAGCAACAATTCAATAATTTCCAGTTTTCTTTTTCTTTGGCTATGACAAGCAATGGTGCTAAGAGCAGCTGTTCTGTCAGCCTGGGTCATGGAGCTGGAATAAAAATAGAACTCGCAGCTGGCCCTCAGGGGGCATGAGAGTCTTTGTTGTTTTACATAACTGAAATTTTAAGTATTTTGTTACCACAATACAACCTAGCTTAACGTGATTATTTATTCTACTGTACCCCTCTTAGGTAACTTAAAATTTCTAATATAAATTATATTTTTTATGTATTTATAAGATTTTTCCTACTAGACTAGAAAGCTTTCATGAGAGAATTTGTTTTTAAGAATACAATGAGTAGGCATTTGATAGATATCTTGTTTCTTACTCATGAATACAAAAAATGCATAAATTAATTGGTATACAAATGAATGACTGCTTTCTTTTGTCTATATCTTCAGTCTAGAATTGCACTTTTTAAATGGGTACTTTGGATTGAATAATCCTGTATGCTGTCACTGGGGCAGCTATACATTTTGCTTCCTAAGAGATCATTTGTATTGTAAAGGGCACCAGCAAATCATTATTGATATATCCATAAGTTTTTTTGTACAAAATTTCCGAGATGTGTTGACTGGTACAGGATTGGCCTTGATTATACTTGGAATGAAAGCACCAATACAGATTTAGAAAGTGCTGACACAGTATCACTGGCTTATCTATCTATAACCAGCCGGTTTCCAATTTTACAAGAAGGTCTAGCTGGCAGTGTTAGCATTTTTCAAAAGTTGAAAGCAATAAGAAATAACCTTAGGTTTAATAGGCTTGTTTTGCTAACAATGAGATTTTTTTCCATGAAAAGTATTGATTCATCTCAACATTTCACCATAGATAGCATTGTCAAAATTATTTACTGTTTGAAAATGGAATCAACACTCAACAACTGACATTAAAGTAGAGGGGACATTGCTATAGATAATTCAACTATGCAGAGAATTATCAAATCAATTACTTCTTGTTTGTGAATATATATTTTTCTTGTTTTATATACATATATATATATATACACACACAAAACCAACCACATTTCAATAAAATGACTTGCTTACAATAAAACCTGACTATTGGTTAAAAGCTACCACTTTTTTCTTCACACCAGTTTTAGAAGCCTTGTTTGCTGAAAATAGAAGTTCATTTGAGTGGTTTTATAAATAGAGGTTCATTTGAGTGGTTTCATTACTGAATGCTAACAAAACTTAGTTGGTCGTTATGGGAAGAAGAGCTGTACTCCAGAAAGTGATGAGTGGAAGAGGCAATTGTTCTCTGGTTTTCTCTTTAGCATCAAATATACGTCTGCCTTTCATGTTATTCTCCATGCCTCTTCTCTTCTCCTGTCTCTCAGAGCATGGTTTAATCTCCATTGCTGAGAATGACCTCTGCAAGCCTTGTCTATGTAGCCTCCAGCTAATGCAGTCACAACTTCTTATCCATGTTTTTTTTGTATCTGTTAATTCTTGTTCTCAAGATATTTTAAATTATTCAGTATATGGTTTGGATGTCCACTCAAGAACAAAAGTGCTCTGGCTAGTGAAAAGGGATATGAAGAAATAGATACCCTGATACATCAAAACATCAGACACTTTTCCAGGTGTTATGGGTGGAACAGATTGAGTTATTGAAGGATATTGAGTTGAATCATTTGTGTGTGTGTGTGTGTGTGTGTGTTTTAATTTGGCTCAACTAACATACATAAGGATTCGTAATTGATTTAAAAGAAGAAAGAATTTCCTATTAATAGCTATTAAAGTTAAAAACAGTTAACTAAAATGCTATGAATATCATCCAAGGAAAATAATATGATATGAGAAGCCAATTTAGTGTATTATAAAAATTGTGCTGCCTATTTATAAAGAAAAATTGACACAAAATGCTGAATTAATTTACCTTACCAATGGATGGTATTAACAATCGGCACCATTATGAAATTATTTTTAAACTCTCAAGAAAAACTTGGGTTGTATGTGCTTCTTTTTATATATTTCACATATTTTATAAAATAATAACCTTTTTTATGTACAAATAAATACCAATATTCTCAAAATGAATCATTGAAAAACATCAAGCGCTCACAGCAATGTTTCATTGAATCTAAATGTGCTACCAATGGAACAAATTTCAGTGATAAAGTGGGAGCACATTTTATTTATAAACAAATACACATATATTTGTTTATAAATGAATACATGTATATGTGTATTTTTTCTGAGAGGGACTTTCTCTCTAGATACTGAGCATTGTAGTATGAGTAAATTCTGAAGGAACAGAATATCTTGGAAATGGGCAAGCATTTTGGAAACTCCAAAATTTCTAAGACACTAATACAAGAAACATAGTAATAACAGTAATGTCTCGAATGTCGCAAAGGCATGAGAGAGCAACCATTATACATTCCTGTTTATGCCTTTTACCAGCTGTAATTTATCATGTTTAGCTAGGATCAAATTTAGTGGCTCCCTGACATAAGCACAGAAGGTCTGAAAGAAAGCAAGTACTTTTGAGACTTCAAAGAAGGAAACTTTCCACTCTGCAAAGTAGCTCAGGGCGATGTCCTGAACTGCATAATTAGTCAATGACTGTTTATTTTGATAGGATAATGATAGTATCAATTTGCTGGAACACTTGAAAGCAGTGCTCAGTGAGAAAGCTGTTGAATTCTATTGCAACATGAAAACTCTTCTCCTTGATAATGATACCTGAATTAAAACCTCATGAGAAAGTTAGTTATTTTTTTTAAGTCTAAACTTCCCTTGAACTGCAAATTATTACTTTTCTCAACATAACTATGATGGTCTCTTTCAATTTCGGCTGTGAAACAGCAGTTTCCAATGCCAAATTGACATTTAAGAGCATTGTAGAAAACTACCACAGGTCTTGCAGAAAAATAGTATAGATTTATTTGGTAAGGATTTATAGAGAATTATAAAGATCCCCTTAGAACATTCATAATTCCTGGCAAATCTCCCTTATATTGATGAGTATTGACCCATTACTGTCTTGAATGGCAGGAATACTGCTCCTGTCATCTTTTTTGTTTCTCCTATCCTATAAACTAGGAACCTACAAGCATGTTCACTAGACTCAGAATAACTTGCCCTTTCATTGAAAAATGCCTACACAGTTACTGCAGCTACCAAATGCTTCCATTAAATGAAATACAAATACAGTATGGCTAGAATCCTTCTCAAACAATTTCACATTTTTTCACTCATCACAGTATATAGAGATTTTTCCTCTGCCATCTTATTTGACTACTTTCTATAGTGCAGTTCTATAAAAGTCAGCGATTTAAATATACTAAACAAGTAAAATCATGTATGCAAATTTCCCCCTAAGTTTTCCAGTGGAATGATCTATCTTCTTAAACCAAAACCAGTTAGCATTTGCTATGTAACATACCACCCTAATCCTTAGTGACTTAAAATAACTGCTATTCTAAGGGGGTGGTAATTTGAAGAGGAGGTTGTAGGGGCAGCTAGGGGCATCTAATCTTTGTTGGGCTGGGGGGACTGGGTGGTGCCTCTTCTAGCTTGGTCTACGTAGGCTGGGATGTCTCATCTTTGCTTCAAGAGGACTCCCATCCTCCAGTATACTTGCCCAGCCTTGTTTCCAAGACAGCTCCTCAGGTTTCCAAAATACTGAGCAGAAGCATGTAAGTTATCTTGAGTCCTAGGAAGCAGCGTCACTTTACTCCCTTTACCTTCCGTTGATCAAAGTAAGTCTACAGGCCAACCCAGATTCAAGTGGAGGAGAAATAGACTCTGCATGGGAGAAACTTTAAAGTCACATTCTAAAGGGTGTAGTTACAGGGAAGAATAAATAATTTTGGCCATTCCAGTAATTTACCATAACTCTCTCAAAACTCCAAAGGATAATCTCAATATGGAAGGTGGCAAAGTACTCAAATTCAGTATGGAAAGTACCAAAGCACCAAAAATTAAAAGCTGCCCAGAGAGTGGGCTCAGCTCTGAAATCACTGAAAATGATTGCTGCCATTCTGACTCCGTAAGTTGTGTTATATGACTTTGGCCAACTTATACAATCCCTCAAAGATTTTGTTTTATTCTTAAACAAATAAAAAATTCATACTTGATCCAAGCTGATTCTGAGTAATTTCTAGGCATGTGAGAATGGATATTTTATAATAGCTATCATAAAAATTAGAAGTCCATGACAAGGACACTGTTAGTCTACAGGATGAAATATAGGAAGTTTGATTTAGAAAATAAATTATTGATGATAAATAATGTGTGCTATAGAAAAGTCCAGCAAAAGCAGCTGGCAGTGTGGTGATGGACATTACTTCTTAAAGTGAAGATCAGATTCTGAGATTTCCTGTTGTATGAGCTTCCTGTTTTGTGTGCCCCATTTCACTTATCAGGCCTTGTTTAGACAGTGACTAAAAGCCCTTAAGTTCCCAATTTACTACCAGGAATAATCATGACAATATAAAATATTTGGTTAGTGATTTAACATCCAGTCCATGGAAAACATAATACTGTGAAACTCAAATTTGATTTTTGCAGGAGGGAAATCTTTTAACTTCCATATTTTCTTAAAAAGCAAATTTTTAAAAACCGTGGGACATACCATGGACAAAACTTATAAGAATTTCTGAAGTGAGCAGAATTACTCTAATATGATATATATTTTTTCAAATGTAAATTATTCCTCGATCAAATAGAAAGACTGAAAAAATACTCAGATGCTTACAAACTCTTTCATTTGAATGAGGAGGAAATAAAGATTCAGAACAGTAACTGATTTAGTCACATACACACAGCTGGCCTGTTGACAAAGCTAAGACAGGGGTCTAGGTTTTCTAATCTCCAACACATAGCTCCTTCTACTATTCTATTCTGCAAGATATAGTTTCAGACATATAAAATTGCATGATCTGCCCTCATGTTCTGTGTGTGTGTATGTGTATGTGTGTGGGAGCCGACCTGTGTGTGTCTGTATGTGTGTATTTGTCAGGTATGAGTCTTTTAAAAGAATAGAAATTAGATTTTTAAAAAAATATTTGACTAAGCATTACTCCATCATTCTAAGTTCCTCACCTTAATAAAATAAGAAACTTAAGGAAAATAGTAAGGTGAAAACATCCAATGTAGAAGTAAACTTTCAACATAATACAACTAGCTCCCAAGACAGCAGGGTGTATTACAATATTTAAGTTATAGTACAGTGGAGAATGAACCCCAAATAAGTCTTTGTTTACTTTAAATTCTTGCTACTTCAAGGCCAGTGGGAGATGTGAGTACTAGATAATCTTTAATCTACCCTTGATTCATCTCCAATATAGAGACATCATTTCTATGCCAAAAATATCATATTGTACCATCTTCCCTGTAATTTTGCTTCTTTTTTAAACAGATTAATACTTTGCTGATTGCAAATTTTACAAGCTGCATACATTTCCCATTATTTTCTAATACATTGATGAAAATAAATGCCCTGTGTTTCCAGCATCAGTGGCTCTTTATCAAACAAGTGGTTCCACTGAGAAAAGTTACATTTATTACCTTAAAAGAGATGTGTTATTTTATTTTTCCAATGACGGAAGGCCTCCACAAGTCCAAAGTCACATACAATTATATACTACAGAGCAGAATAATAGAACACTGCACTAGGATAAATTTTGTGCCCACTTAATTGAAACACTTGCCAAGGAGCTGGGTGAGAGCAATGTATTTCAATCACTCTAAACAATGAATGAATGAAACACATTCCTTCTAAATGACACATTTTAGCTGTCTGGAAGCCTATTCACATTTGTGCGTGGTAACATAAATTTGCCACTCTGTAAGTTTGTTCCTTACAACTGGTCCATTTCAAGCTGTGCTTTGAAGCTGTTTATTCCAAGAGCCTTCTTAATATTAAGAAAAAAAAAAAAGAAAATGTTTTTAGATGTAGCACTAAAAGTTTTTAGATATAGATCAATATTTTTTACACTCTCTCTAGAATGTATATGTCTGTATATTTGTACCTTGGTCTTTTTCTATCTCTCTGTCTCTGGTTCTCTGTCTCCCCCCCTCTCTCTCTGTCTCCATATATATATATATATATATATATATTTGCTTCAAAGCAATATTTTCAAATAACTATATTTTTATATTTCTGAAAAAAATAACCTTACAAAAGAGAAATAAAAAAAAGATAATTCACTCCTGAAGCAAGCCAAAATAAAAATAATGGAGAATAGAAGCACAGAGTACTTGTTTTAATGAGTTATAAGCAAGATGGCTATATAATTTGTCATCCTAACCATGACAGTTTTGAGAATGAAAGAGAGTGTTATTAATAGCTAAGCCAGACCACAGATATACCTGGAACTCTCCCAGGTATACCAAGCCTATGGTTACTCTGGTCACCTTAGTTATTACTTATTAATAATACTTATTAATAACTACTTATTAATAATATGGAATTTCCCCAGAAATTCCTTTAGAGCTACGTACATTTACTATATTTCTGTGTTTTTACACAAGAATTAATAATTATGATAAAAATCATAGTATGAGAATAGTAATAATAAATGAGATTGTTTCATTAATAGTAGTAATTGTGATAGTTTTTTCTCCTCATGTTTGAAAAATGCTGTGAAGCTCATCATAAAGCATCTTCCTAGATCCAGGTTAATAAAAGATGAGGAAACTTTGTTACAGTTTAAACTTTGCTCTCTTCTGAGAGTTTTTGCTTCAGAAGCATTGCCCACCTATTGCTTTTCAAAAGCACTAGTGTTCTCAACAATTAGTTTTAAATCATATCCTTCCCCAATTTTTTTAAAAATTTTTTTATTTATGGCTGTGTTGGGTCTTCGTTTCTGTGCGAGGGCTTTCTCCAGTTGTGGCAAGCGGGGGCCACTCTTCATCGCGGTGCGCGGGCCTCTCACTATCGCGGCCTCTCTTGTTGCGGAGCACAGGCTCCAGACGCGCAGGCTCAGTAATTGTGGCTCACGGGCCCAGCCGCTCCGCGGCGTGTGGGATCTTCCCAGACCAGGGCTCGAACCCATGTCCCCTGCATTGGCAGGCAGACCCCCAACCACTGCGCCACCAGGGAAGCCCCCAATTTTTTTTTTTTTTTTTTTTTTTTTTTTTTTAATTTAGAGTTTGGAGAATGGATTTATCTGAAACTTAACATCTATTCAGTGCAGCTTCCTTTATCCTGTGTCTCATCTGACGCTTCAGCAACACTTAATCTTAGATTCTGTTATTTTAAAGGTTATTAATGATTATTCTCACTTTATTAAGTTTAAGAAATGCTTCCTCCCAAAAGCTCACGTGTGTGCACACACATGCACAAACACACAGATGTGCACACACGGAGAATTTTACGGCAGTTTGAAGTGGGGGAGTTGAAATGAGAGAGAGAGGTAACATCTGTAACAGAACAGAAGCAAAATTAATTATAAAAGGGATTGCTGTGGACTCTTTCTGCACAAACATGTGAAAAAGTATAATATTCCCGAACTATGGATTTGTGTAAATAAAAAATGGACATTGGAGAATTTATAGCCAGACCATAATTAACTTAATATTACTAAGTTGTATTTGGGACCCTAAAAGGAAAAAAAGTAATGATATATTCGCCGTTATATAGAAATACTTAGACTACAAGTATCACTTCACAAAGAAACTCAACTAGTAATTGGGGGTGGAGGGGAGAAATACAAGTTGTGGGTATGAACAACTTGATTTGCTCAACCTTCCAGAAATAATCTATAATTCTTTGTGTCTTTGAGAAAATAAATTAACATCTGTAAATTTCCATTGTTTTTATCAAATTGGAAAATTTTTAGGATTAAAGGATAACATATACAAGGTAATATAATAGTATGCAGCACACCTAAATAATAATATTGGTTACCACCTCTTTGGTTCAATCTGAGAGATTTTCTAAACACACTACTTTTTTTTTTTTTTTTTTCTGTCTGTAGTGTAGTACGTGTCTCTCTCTCTCTCTACTAATACCTAATACGTCTACAAGTTTATCAGATTAGTCCTTGAATAAGATTACTTTTAGAACAAATAAACTGAATAAACCCATGAGAAATATGTTATTTCTTTAGTAAAAATACTAGTGTTGGGATTTACAGTTTACAAATCAATTTCACATAGGAGATTTAACTTCCATCTCATGACCAATAATGTGTTTTATCATCATTTTTTAGTTGAGAAAATGGGTTAATAACTTAAAAGAGATTTTTTTTTCCCTAGAGTACTTTGCAGAAGAGGTCAAATAGCAAATAAACGACAGAGATTTTACAAAAACTGAATAATCTGAATCCAAATACTATGCCACTATTCCAAAAGTTTTCTCTTCTTTAAAGTTTATGTTGAATATTAAGCCAGAATTTATCATTATATATATAATCCTATTGGAATAAAATTGTGATTGCAATAAAATACTCAGGTCTTCAGGGTTCTGTGTCATAAGTTAATGTTTTGGGTAATTAATAAATAACCACTATTTTTCTTTATGTTTTTCATACCCTTCCTAGAGATAAATTACAAGCTAAACATTTGGTGTGATTTGTGAGTGAAAAAAGTGAATTATCCATTTTGTTATTTTTTGTACTTCCATTTGACTCAAAATAAATTACTTATCTGTCATTTTAGTTATGTTGATTCATAACACTCATGTTTTTCTTGTTGCATGAGGAATCTGAACTGTAATTCCAGGAGCTATGAAATTGAAAATATTGAAATAACAAGTGAGCTCTCTTCTAGGCACTGGAAACATAGCAGCAGTACAAATATTGTTTCTGCCCTTAGGGAGCTTATAGTCTAGTGGGGAGAGACAAACAAAAAATATTTATATGTGGGGGATGATCATGATATAGAAGAAACAAAAAGTCAAATCAGGGAAATAATGGGGATGGCGAAGATGTTACTCTGCCTTTATTTGGTGCAGGAAATCTGTGATAGTGCAACATAGTAAAAGAGATCAATGGAAAGTGAAGGAGTTAGCCCAGTGGTTATCTAGGAGAACATTGGGATCAGAGGACATAGCATATGCAAAGGCTCTGAAGTAGTAGCATAGTTGGTATGCAAAGGGAACACACTGAAGGCCAGTGCACTCAGACAGTGGCAAAACCTCAGTGATAGTGCATTAGGTCAGAGAAGGTGTTGGAGGTCAGACAATGTCAGGTTTTTGAAGGATATTTCTTTAATATTTGAGAGACGGCTGAATAATGCTGCACCCTTTCTTCAAATATCAAGGTCCTAATCCCTGGAACCTATCAATATTACTTTATATGGCAAAAGGAACTTTACAAATGTGATTAAATTAAGGATCTTGACATGGGGAGATTATCTTAGATTATCACATTGGCCTTAAATGTAATCACAAGGCTCTTTAGAAGAGGGATGCAGGGAGAATTTTGACACAGAGGAGGAAAGCAACGTGACAATTGCAATAAGATGCTTTGCTGCTGGCTTTAATGATGTAGGTAAAGGCTACAAGCCAAGAAATGTAAGGAATGTGGTTCTAGAGCCTGAAAAAAGTTAGGAAAGGGATACTGCCCTAGAGCCTCTTCTTAACTCCTTGCTTTTAGCCCAGTGAACCAGTTTTGGACTTCTGACCTGCAGGCTGTAAGAGAATAAATGTGTTTTTTAAAACAACCCATGTTTGTGGTAACTCGTTACATAGGCCTCAGGAAACGAATACAGATGGGAAGATATTGTAAAGTTTGAGGAGAGATGTGACACATTAGAAGAAAAATCAACATGTGTATAAGATGAGGCCGAATTACATGAGAACAGAAAAAAGATGGTGATGTGGAAGAGAAAGGAGAAATGCCTGAAGAGATGTTCTTGATTAGGCAAGAGGGGCTGTAATCCTGAGCACAAGCAGAAGAGCTGCCCATAGACTGAAGGACTGGCAGTTCACTAATTTTCATTTCATTACACGTGCAGAAGCTTCTGAAAATAAACACACAAAAAAGTGGCATTGTGTATGCTATGAATTCTTAAAAACTCAGCAAACCTATTACCATGACTAAATCACCAATATCAACATTAAAAGGCAGCAATATCTTATTAAACCTTTAAATGTATCCAAATACATTTCCCCTAATCCTAGCTCTAACCCTAACAGAGACCTAATGGTCTCAACCATCTAAGGGTAGACCCATACTAAAAATGTTAATGCTACCTTTTTTCTCCAAATATAAAATAATTTAGAAATTAAAATTATTAGTCATAGAGATCTTATTGCTTTTAGTATAATTAAGGAGATTTCCATTTTGTTTGACATTAAAAAGTCAGGTACATAAAAATATATATCAAAAAATAAATTTAAAGTACTTTTTAGCCAAAATTGAAAGTAAATGATATATTTTCAATATCTATCATGAGAAGCTCTATAGTCTAGTGTTCAAACATAAGGTCCTGAAGTCAGATTGCCTAAGCTTGTTCCCAACTCCTCCACGATCAGAGTTGTGAACTGAGTTAGTCCCTTAACTTCAACAGTGCTCTCATTTTTTTTTAATGTGCATAATAAAAGTACCTGAGTCATAAAGTGAAAGTGAAATTTAGAAAAATGGTCTGGACATAGTAAAGACACCATAAATGTTAGCCATGGTTATCTCATTGCTATTATCTAATCAATATTTATTTTCCAAATACCCAGATACGAGGTTTTGCTGGTGATATGGTAAGAGTTATAGTTCTTTAAGATGCTGCTCTTTTCCTACTGTGCACAGAACTCTTGTTACTAGAAATAAAAGATGCATACAAATCATTGTCTAACAAAGCTGTCAATAACAAATGCCAAATAATAAAATTCATTAAGAATTTAAAACTTGACCTTGAAGGAGTGTAATGATTCAGGCACATAGACAAAGAAAAAAAGCATTCAAGGCAGAGAACACAATGAATGATAGAAGTAGAACATACCGTTTGCTGGGAGTAGAATACATTAATCAGAATATCATGATTTCTTTTCCAAATGTGTCATATTGATTCTGGAGTTATGATATTCCAGCAACCTGGACTTGAGATAGCATGTGTAACTAATTGAAAGAACACCAGATGGGGTTACAGAAATATTTCCCCATTAACCATCTCTGTGACACTAGAAATGTACCTCTGTGATGTAACCTCAAGTTATTTTGAGAAGTTGAAAGAAGAAAGATAACAGAATAATTAATCTAGTCTCCTTCGGTTTTCGATCTATAAATAAGGAAATTTAAATAGCCCAACTTCTGATCAAAATTGCTATCATCCAAGATTAACATCTTTCTTTTCTTCTTCAATGTTGCTGACAACATAGTATTATCCAAAAAAAATCTAAGAAAGATATGTCTTTATTAGATATATATAAAGAGAGAGCTCTACATCCATACCTAAACATATTTGTACATAGTTTTAGTTAAATATCGCTACACATACACGCACATACAACCCCATTTAAACTTCAATAGTTGTTTTTGTAGAAATTGCAAAGCTGATCACAGAATTATAGGGAAATGAGAAAATAATCTAGAAATGCCAAAATTATCTAGAAAATAAAGACAATAGTTGGAGTACTCACACTAGCTTATTTCACAGTTTACTATAAACTTACAGTGTTCAAGATAATGTCATTGGCATAATTACAGACAAATAGTTCATTGGAAGAGAATAGAGTATCTAGAAATAGACTCAGGATGTATGTAAGGACTAAGGAAAAGGAATGGGATAAAGAACATTTTTTAACAAGTTATATTGAAACAAGTAGATAACTACATAGAGAAAAAAACCTCTCAACCCCTATCTCATAACATACATCAAAGTCAATTTGAGATATTTCATAGACCTAAAGATAAAAACAAATCTCTAACACCTCTACAAATTAAAAGAATAAGAGGAGAATATTTTCTCAGCCTCATGATAGGAAAAGATGTCTTACAGAAGTTGCAAAAGGAACTAATCATAAAAGAAAAAAATAAATTGTATACCATCAAAATGGAAAATTTCTACTCATCAAAAGTCACCATAAGAAAATGAAAAGAAAGCAACATATGGAAGAAAAGATTTGAAATATACCTATCTGAAATTATTTCTGTTGAGAAAATATAAATCTTACAGTTGAAAAATAAAAAGACAAGGAATTTTTTTTTTATACAAGCAGAAGACTTGAACACAAAGTTTATCAAGGGAGATATACAAATGTCAAGTAAGTAAATAAATAGTGGTCGACATATTTAATCATCAGAGAAATGAAAATTAAAATTATAATGGATATCATTTACATCCACTAGAATAATTACATTTTAAAGATTGAAAACTTAAAAGACAATTTTAAAGAGTGAAAATATCAAGTACTGGGAAAGATGTGGAACAAATGGTATTTACTAAACAGAAGTCATAATATATATCCAAAAAGGACTACCTATGTATGTTCATAGCAGCTCTACTTTCTGTTGCCAATGGTTTCTCCCAAGACTTCTCTCCTTGGCTTGCAGATAGCTGCCTTGTCACTGTACCCTCACATAGTTTTTTCCTTTGTGTTGTTTGTGTCCTAATCACCTCTTCTCCTAAGAACATCAGTCATATTAGATTAGGGCCCACCCATGTGACCTAATTTTATCTTAATTTCCTCTTTAAAGATTCTGTCTTCAAATACAGTCACATTCTGAGATACTAGTTATCAACATATAAATTTTGGGGGGACACAACCCACCACATAGCAATAGGGTACCATTACTTCACGACCTTTTTCCTGCTCACCCTCCATCCTATGCCTCACCATCCATCTCACACTCCAGGACCCAACCGTAATAGGGCATGGGGAGGTGGTAGCCTTGTCACCTAATCCTAGTACTCACTTGAGCTGTTCTCACATTTCACAATCTTGTTCCATTAAGACCTGACCTGAAAGAGTTCCCATTAATCAGCAATTAAAATAATTTCCACCATCTTGGATGACTTAAAGTAATAACTATATGTTGTCATCTTTGTGCCAAATTTTGTTGATTTGAGCAGAAATCCAGCTCCTTAGGTGGATTTCTTTCTTTTCTTTTTATTTTTTTTGTAGGTTATTTTTTGTGAGAAATAAAAAATACTCAAACCAAAAATAAATCAAATGTGGAAGACACCTATTTCTTCTCCTTTGTACTGAATTATATATGGTGAATATACGTTGAAACACTGTAGTTGCTGTGTTGTTCTTCTCTCATTTTGAATATAAGGAACAGTCAATAATTGCTTGTTCAATTGGTTAGAAAAATGATCTTCATAGCTTAGTCATAAGTGCTGTCATTATGTTTTATTATTCTTCTAAAGAGGAATATTTCTTTTTTAGTGAGTTCATGTATTAAAGCAAGATAGTCAAAGAAACATCAGGAAAATATAATTGGAATATATGGTATAGACTTAAGAGAACAGAAAGTTGTAAACATTAAAATGAGGGAGAGAAGAAACCCAGTTCTGACTGTTCTTATTTGATGGCTACAACCATTCTAGTTATCTAGTAATTTTGCCTTATAGTGAAGGTTACATGGTTACTTTTAGGAACACAAGGTATAAGATGACTAAATGACTGATTCCTAGTTAAATCACCAACATATTAGTAGCAAGTTACCTGCCCACCACTTACTAAAATTATCATTTACTTTTATCCTAATTTATTGTACTCAACAAAAAGTAATATTTTTATCATATTAACAAATATAAAAAAATATTTTGTAATCCTCTAGTGAACAATTTATATATACAGATCTGAAGGTATGATGATTATTTGGAGGGGAGACATGTTTGAATAAGAACTGCAGACAAAAACAAATCAGTGTCTTAATTTTAGAACTTTAGAACAAATTTAGCAATGAAAATGGCTACTCCAATTTGTTACAACTTCTATTCCTGCCTCTTCCTATATTTAAATCATGGTTTTATATACAGTGAATTTATCTGCCTATGAATAATGTATCTTAAAAAACATGGTCTTATGTAATATCAATCACACAGCAACTTAATGTTTTTTCTCATCTCAGTTAAATGCCTTAAGATATCTTAAATACAATCTAAATACATTTTGATTGCAGTCACATATGGGCTTTTGAGAACAAGTGAATACATGGGGAAAGTTTTTTAAAAGTATATTTTCTCTATGTGTTACATAAAATTTATGTAATTTTAAAATGTTGATGCTTGTCAGGGGCATATCAAAGACCTAGTTAGAGACATGACCTACTTAGATGTCTGTAAATTGTGATGTAGCAAAGTTGATCACAGAGTATTAGGGCAAGTTAAACATTTGGAACCTTTCACATCTGTCTCCTATTTTATTGAGTGAACATCAGTATTATTATGGTTATGGGAACATAAAAAATTGTGAAGATGTTTCAAAAAGTATTGCATTTGAGTGTCTATAGACTCACTGTGAAATGTGACTCACTGATGCAGTTTGAACAGGACATTACCTGACCCCTAGGAAATGGTATAAAATAAATGTCAATTAATTCTTATGTTTTTTGAAAGAAAAATAGATTCATTCTCTCGAATGAAGCCCTTAGATGCTAAATGTCCTCAGGTTCTGAAATGGTGAGTCCTGACTCCAGTAAAAATATCCATTAGGATATTTAAATATTATGATGTATATCCTTCCATTAGCAAAATATTTGAAACTTCTAGAATCAGATCAGTTTTGAAGAGCTGAATTTTAGAAGGCAGAATATTAAGTTAGGCCTAGTTGACTATACAATTTGTTATAAAAAACATTTATTTATTTTTTAATTATAGAGAAAGCACTAAGCACTAAGGAACATTTGGAAAATACACTAAATCACAAAGAAAAAATAACACTTTTAAAATTACATTTGATATGGAGTTATCCAGATATAAATGCCTATCTTCATCCATGAGTGTAGTATATTTTAAATTAAGCTACCACATTAAGACATGTTCTAAATATTTGTCTATGCCATTAAATATTTTCCTTTTGCAAGTATTCTGCAAAGGGGTCATGGGTATATATCACCAGCACCACATATAGTCTGAGAAAATTGATATGCAGAAAAGCCACTGAGTGAGCACAATTGCCCATACTCTCAGCCTTCCACAGTTTAAGCTGGGCAAACTTAAATTGTATACCATGTGTATACCATGACCAAATTGTGTATACCATGACCAAGTGGTAAGTCGAGTTTCTGTACTGATGGTGGATAGGGATCTCTGTGATTATATAACAACAGATGCACTCTGGTTGGAGAATTATCCCTGTAAGAAAGGGAGGCCTCTGAAATCCTATGGGTAAAATTAGTCTGCTCTGCTTTAGGCTCAGATCTGGTGAGCTAGTAGCTCTCCACTAAGCTACTGAAAGAAGGAAGCATTTTTTTTCCAGAGCAAATTTGTCTTTAATCATCAATAAATAACAGTGACATCATGTGTGTATACTCAAATTTGCTGGTATTTAAGATGCATTTTTTTGGGCTTCCCTGGTGGTGCAGTGGTTGAGAATCTGCCTGCCAATGCAGGGGACACGGGTTCGAGCCCTGGTCTGGGAGGATCCCACATGCCGCGGAGCAATTAGGCCCGTGAGCCACAACTACTGAGCCTGCGCGTCTGGAGCCTGTGCTCCGCAACAAGAGAGGCCGCGATAGTGAGAGGCCCGCGCACCGCGATGAAGAGTGGCCCCCGCTTGCCACAACTAGAGGAAGCCCTAGCACAGAAACGAAGACCCAACACAGCCAAAAAAGTAAATAAATTAATTAATTAATTCTTAACCAAAAAAATGCATTTTTTTTTTTTTTTTTTATTATCCTGCATCCAATGAGCCCATATTACATATGGAAGTCTTTATGACATTGGTCACCCACAGGCGCTTTTTGTGGATAAAGTCTGGCATCAGTAAGAGTAGAATAGTTCCCACACAAAAATGCCTAATGTCTTCGCTTGAGCTGTTACAATAAAAGACCATAGCCTGAGTAGCTTAAACAACAGAAATTTATTTCTCACAGTTCTGGAGGCTGGGAAGTTCAAGATCAAGATGCCTGCAGAATAGTTCCTTGTGAGTG
This sequence comes from Balaenoptera ricei, assembly GCF_028023285.1. Classification (NCBI taxonomy): domain Eukaryota; kingdom Metazoa; phylum Chordata; class Mammalia; order Artiodactyla; family Balaenopteridae; genus Balaenoptera; species Balaenoptera ricei. The sequence goes on from NC_082643.1 coordinate 86,982,061, forward strand.
TCTTCTTTCTGGCTTACAGACAGCTGCCTTCTCACTGTATCCTCACATGGAAGAGTAAATGAAGGCTTGGTATCTCTTCCTCTTCTTATAAGGACACTAATCCCATCATGAATGTTCCACCCTCATGACCTGATCTGAATCTAATTACCTCCCAAAGACGTCCACCTCCTGATACCATCACCACATTGAGGGTTAAGGTTTCAATGTACGAATTTGAGGAGGACACAGACCTTCAGTGCATAGCACTTAGGTACAAATATATGATATTTCCTCAGGTGTTGTGGAATATTATGAAAGATTCTGATATAGGCAGTGTAAGATGGATAGTACTAATATTTAGTTTTCAAATAATTTCTCTTGAAATTACGATGCAAACTCTATCCAAGATATCTTATATACAAAGTCCTCTTACATAGCACAACATTTTATATATTGATAAATTTGTTAAATAAGTACTTCCATATTACTTTAAAGGTAAACATGGGAATATATAGAAAGAGGATCTAATTAAGTAAAAAGTCAAAGCTTATGTTTTTGAAGACTCAGACTTACTTGAGAGAACTTGAAGCTGAGATCTGAAGAAGGCTTAAATCTTTTATAAAAAAGTAAGAAGTTAGAAAAATAACAATAGACTATCTGAAAGTGAGTAGAGAACAGAAGATATGAAAATAAAACCAATAATACATGAAACAGAAAAGATGAAACTGCAACTTAATAAAGAAACTCATTTATTGTGGAAATAACAATACCCTGTGGTAAATTATCAAGAAAATAGAGAAATGACATTAACAAATAATTTTACAAATAAAACTGGGACATAAATACAGATTATTAGATTGTAAAAATATTAAAATTAAATATATATGACAATTTAATGACAACCTTTGATAACTTAGCTAAAAAGAACAAATAATTAGAAAAATACAGTCAGATCTTTTCAAGAAAAATGTAGAAACTATCTATTTACACGTTTTCAACAAATGATAAATCAGTGCTCAAAAATATTCACACATAGAAATGGAGGATCTAAATAGTGTTGCAGGTGAGTTCTACAACATTTAATGTACAATTTAAATTATATAAAACAACCTTCCAGAGAGGAGAAAGTGTAGGTCAACTCATTCTATGAGGCCAGAAGAATTTTGATATCAAATTCTGAAGGAAATTTTAACAAATAAGATCTATCAGTATATTAAGAAGAAAATAATATATTGTGACCAAATTAGCTCCACACAAGAAATGCATGGATGGTTTAATATTATATAGTCTATAAAAGTAATTCTGTACTAATATACAGAGTTTAATATGATCATTTCAATAAATGGGGCAAAACATTTTACAAAATTCTACAACTAATTATGTCTTTAAAATAAAATTTTAAATAATAGGAGTAAGAAGAAAACTCTTTAATTTGATAAAGGAATCTATTCAAAACACGTAGTCAACATTATTCCTATTGATGATCATTAACCATTGTCTTAATAAACAGCAACAGGATTTGGAACTCACTTGGAAGCCCGTTCTCTTCAACATCTTTGTGAATGTACCCGTCAGTGCAATAAGACACAAAAAAAGACATGAATATGAGATAAGAAGCTTTGACTTCTATAAAGAAAATTGCAAAAATTTCATTGATAGAGTTACAGAATTAATGAGATCTTTGTATTTCTATATTCTAGAAACAAAGTAAAATATAATTTTTTAAAGTAATAATTTACAAAGGCAAATCATAAATTTAAGGTACCTAGAGGAAAAAAAAAAAGATACCTAGGAATAAATCTAACCAAAGTTGTACAAGATACTTATGGAAAATTTTAAAGCATGCTTGGAAAAAAATCTTACCAATGTCACTATTTTAGAAGTATTTTTTCTTCAAAAATTGACTCATGGATTTCATAGAACTTTAATCAAAATCCCAGCAGGATATCTGAGGAAACTGACAAAATAATTCTAAGAGGACTAAGCATAACAAAATCACTCCTAGAAGAAGCCATTTCCTCCCAGCGATTAAGACACTTCTGAAACTAGTAATTAAATCCCTGTGGCATTAAGCCAGAGACAGAAACATTGACCAATGGAACAGAAAATAAGCTTAGAAAAAGACCACATATGGAAACAATATAGTCAAAGTAGCAACATTTTGCGCTGGGAAAGAAGTGGTCTATAAAATAAATGATGGTGGGACGATGGTGATGGGTATCCATCTGGGAAGTTAATTTGAAATTACATCTTTACAATACTCAATACACAAAATATCAATTCCAGATGGATTAAAGGTTTAAACATAAAAGCAAATTTGAAGCCAATATTGGCTACCTTCATGAGTGTATTTTCACAAAGTGCACTACCGAAAAGACATTGCCTGAATAAACTGAAATACCAGAAGCTGCTTATTTAAATAAATTATAAGGAAAAGAAAAAGACGAGCCACAAATCAGAACAAGATTTTTGAAACATAACTGGAAAAGGAATCACTTTCAAGACTATTTTTACTCAGCAAGAAAAATTACAAAAATCAAGTACGAAAATAGGCAAAGGACATCTATAATCATTTTAAAGAAACAAAGACATACATGTCTCTACAAATAAATAAAAAACATGAGCTGTTTTTGTTAACATCATGGAAATGAATATTCACACCACAATGTGATACAATTTTATATTCACTAGACAAGAGTGAATGAAGAAATCGGACAATTACAAATTTTGGCAAGGGTGCGGATCAACAGAGACTTTTATACACGCTAGTGAAATGGAAAATTGCTAAAAATCCCTCTGGGAAAGAATATGGCTTTCTCTTTACAAATATGCATGACTAAAATTTAGGAACTGCATTTCCAAGCATATATATTTGTGCCAGGAAACTTATGCTAAAATGTTCATAGTAAGAATCATTTATAATAGCTAACTAGAAACAACAGAAGTGTCTACAGACAGGAAGAGAGATAACTAAGTTTGGCGGTATTCATGTAATGCAAGAATTGGCAAACTATAGACCATGAGCCAAAGCAGGCAAGCCTCCTATTTTATTTTATTGGACCACAGCCACACTCCTAAGTTTATATATTGTGTAAGGCTGCTTTTTCTATATGACAGTGGGTACTTGTGACAGAGACCATATGCCCTATGAAGCCAAACAATTTATTATCTATTTACAGAAAAAGTTTGCTAATCCCTGCCCTGATGGAATATTACACAGAAGTGAAAATGAAAGAACCATGAAACAGCATGAATGAATCTCAGAAACATAATGATAACTAGAGTATGATAATATATTTTAATGAAGCTCTAATGTATCGACTATCAAAATGAGACAATATATTTCTAGGAATACATATGTATATCATATATGTATTGTAAAATGTAAAAATACATAAGTCTTCAATGAGTAACAATTCCCATAACTGGCTATCTGTATAATGGTGAGAGGCAGCTGGATAGAATAGGGAATTTACAATATAATAACTTCTGTTGGGTGAATAATACATAAGTATTTGTTTTATTATTTAAATTGTATCTTACATGTTCATTCTATTGATTGTTTTTGTGTATCAGTTATATTATTTCAATACTAATATAAAGTAGCCTTGGGTATGAATAGGGAGAGTAGGTACCTATCTGTGTATCTATGAGTAATCCATAAATGGAAAAAGAAATGGAAAATCCCTTAGGAAAGGAAGACAGAGAAATTTGAAGAAAAATAAGCTATGCGTACATGTGTGTGTGTTCACAAGTGTTATTATTATTGTCATCTTTAATAATGAAAATATTATATTTGAATAGCAATATATAGAAGTCGTTTGAAGGGGGTTTTGGAATCAGAATATGTGGATTTGAAATATAGACCACAACTTCCTAGCTCTTTAAACTTGGACAATTTAACCCATCTATAAAATAAAGCTAAAAATGTTTCTACTTAATAGATTTATTGTGGAGATAAATGGAGATAAATGGAGATAAGGCTTTCTCAAATGGTAGAAGAGCATTCAGAAGAGCTTCAAAACGATATATTTTTATTGTTTTATTTCATTTTCAATATATATTTTCTGAAATGATATGTTTGCAACTAGAACAACCTAAAGTAATTATAGTTTAGGGAAATATTTAGTAAATTGGGAGGAAAATTCCAAAGTGCACAAAATATATAGTGACCTCCTTTGAGAAAAGGGTAAAAATACTCCTGGTAAGATGGGCTTGCTCACATATGTGACTCTTGTGATTTTTTTTGTTAGTTACACATGCATTTTTTTTTTAAGACCGAACATCTTGGAATTAGGAAATACATGATAATGTTATGAATCCATATGTACTTCAGGCATTCCAAATTGTTTTCCACTCTGCAGTGAGAGTAGTCTTGCTGAATTCAAAATCTGAATTGTTCCACTAATGTTTAATCCTTCTAGGTTTTTTACAATTTAGGTAGATCTCATGGATACTATTCCACCATATATTTTCAAGACTGGTTATATTGTGTCATACACATCTCAGATCCAAGGTGGTAAATTCAAAGAGATCAGCCTACCAAATTTAAATGTTTAATAAAAGACATTTTGAATAAATGGAGAGAGACTGTTTCTGATTTTAAAATTATATATAGTTAAGATGTTTATCTCTCTCAAATTAACTTAAAATTCCATCCTGCTTAAAGTTCTAAGTATGTTTCATAGGAATAAAAATTCCATACTTTACAGTCAATTTTAAAATATAATGTTATATAATATATAGTTTAACAATGCTTTATAATATATAGTTTAATAATAGTGTTATATAATATATAGTTTAATAATGTTTTACCTATATATAGTTTAATATATAGTTTAATAATGTTTATATAATATATAGTTTAATAATGCTTTAACTATATATAGTTTAATATATAGTTTATAATATATAGTTGAATAATGTTTATATAATATATAGTTTAATAATGCTTTAATCGCATATAGTTAAAACTTGTATCATCATTTTCTTTAATCTTTTCTATGTGATAGAAGACATTTTTTCTTGGTTACTCTTTTTTCAGATGATTTATTACTAAGCTTCATAATTATATTGTATTTATTGGCCATTTAAATTTGTACACGTGTACTGTTTCTCATGTTTAATTGGGTGTGTTTGCCTTTTCTAGACATTTGTTGTATGAAAAAATGAATGAATAAAATAGGCTTTTCATTTTGCAGAGTATATGTGTTGGCAATAAATATTAAAAACACATTTTCATAGTTTATTATTAATTTCTGGTGTTTCAAAATTCTACATAGCCAAATCTATCACTCTTCAAATTTATGGTTTCTTCCATTTTCACTCAAGGTTCAGAAAACCCTTTCTTAATCTTAAATTGAAGAAATATTACCTTGTCTTTTGTCCCAATTCTTTTATAATTGATTTTTTAAACTTAATATATAATTGATTTTCTATTTTAATATTAAGGATTTTTTTTTAGGCTCTACATATTTTTACTGATCTTCTTGTACTGGTTACCTCTGGTATAAAAACAAAACAAAAATATACATATATATAAACATGTTGGACTTGCCCATGATGGTGAAACTGTGACAGTATTTCTAATTATATTTGCATTGTAATTTTTGGCTTGTTATCTATTTTTCTTTTAGTTTTTGCTGTTTGATATTTTGAATAAAACATCAAAAATAGTGATATTTGTGACCCCTCAATCATAAAGCTACACATTTAGGTTTTATGTTTACTATATTTGCTGAAATATCTGGAACAATATTGATAACAGATGATATTGTAACAGCAATTCTAGCCCTATTCCTAATTTGAGGTAGGATAACTCTATGTGTTTCACCATTAATTATGGTACTGGCTGATGGTTAAAAACTAAATATGTGTGTGTTTGTGTGTGTGTATATTCTACAAAATTGAAAAATTAATTCCAATAGTAACCCATGGTAATGCAGGCCTGAGAAAAACGTTCTTTTACATGAGTGACTACTGGAATCAATTGTTCAACTTTATTGAATATAAAATTTTATTTCATTAATTGTAGTTTTATAAGCTTCTGAGATTATATAATTTTATACAAAAAAAATCTATCTTACATTTAATTTAGGCTCATTATAACCATTTAAGGTACCTATAGCTTTCCAGGATGTACTTGGAAAACTTGACTACATTACACACTTTTCATTTTATAGATAAGTAATTTGTCTTATAGTTAAGACAGGTTAAGAAAGGTTAAGTAATTTGTCTATAGTGAGACAGCATAATTGAAAAAGGCATGCATCTAATTTAATTCTGCCACCAATCTCATGCCTAATATGGATAAGATTGCAATTTCTTAATTTTCATCTTAAGCTTTACTACAATGAGATCTATAACGATTAACTAACTGATATGCCCATGTTATAGTTCTCCAAATAAACAGAACCAACAGGACATATCTAAAAGGAGATTTATAGGCGTTGGCTTATGTCTTTACAGAGGCCACAAATTCCCAAGATCAGCCATATGCAATCTGGAGAACCAGAAAAGCAGATGGTGTAATTCAGTCCAAATCCAAAGGCCTAAGAACCTGGGGCTAAGGGTGTTAGTTCGAGTTCAAAGGTCCAAGAAATGGGGAGCCAATGGTGTACGTCCTGGTGTGAGTGTAAAGCTCAGAGAAACAAAAATGCCAATGTCCAGGGCAGAAGAGATGAATGTCTCAGCTCAAGCAGAGAGAGCTAATTGACCCTTCTGCCCTTCTGTTTTATTCAAGCCCTCAGTGGAGTGAATGATGCCCACTCACATTGATGAAGGTAATCTTTTTTACTTAGTCAACTGATTTAAATCCTAATCTCTTCCAGAAACACTCCCATGGACACATCCAGAATTAATGTTTCACCGGCAATCTGGGCATGTCTTAACTCAGTCAAGATGATACAAAAAATTAAGCATGACAGAGCCCAAGGGCATTCTCTGAGTTTGAATTGAGATATGACTGAATACCATGCATCTAGATTGATAGTTTGATGGTCTTTCCACTTTACTATTGTACCATATTATAGGCAGATTGATGGAGGTGGGTGTTTCCTCTTATTCCAACACTCAAACTTAGTATGTCACACTTGCTGCTTTTTTCCTAATTGAGTCTCTAAAATGAATATAACATCTGTAAGTATCATTTCTTTGAATTGACTATCACCTTCACAACATGTGATATGAGATCCCTTTGCCCTGTAGGAAAATGTCAAGAATTCATAACCATTTTCAGGTTCTTGTCACCTTTGTAATCCAGCAACTGAGGCACTGTCACCCCATTAGCAATATCGATCCTACTTTTTCTAACAACATTGCAGTTGTCGCTTTCCTGACAGATATTTTAGAAAATTCACAAATTTTAGACAGAGTAACTTTAAAACCTGAGTGTTGGGAAGGAGAACCATTCTAAAACACAGAGGTGGACAAAATACACCTCATATGCCTTCATAACAACTGTTCAAAGTAGCTGTGCTTCTTAAGAAAACTGTGGAGGCTGGCAGAAGCAGGAGTCTAAAAATGCTGAACGCAGCCCAGCTCATTTGGATCAGGAAGGCTCTTGCTGATATATGTTGATTCAACGAAATAGCCAGACATTTCAAATCCAGACTTGGAGAGAGATGACCTAGGTTATTTTAGCTAATTTTTATTTGACATTTAATACATCTTACTCATTCTTACACTTATAAAAATACATCCATACAACAACCATACCTTGCTGGTATTTTTTTATCCTCCATATGAATATGGGTCCAGCAGATAACTACATGTTCAAAGAAGGAAATTGATGATTGTTTAATAAAGGAATCACTTTCATAGGTAGGGCTAGGTTTAAGAAAAACCGACAAGAGATAGTAAAAAACCCAGGTCATAGTCACTACCTGGCCTGAAGGTATGGTGAAGGGAATGGTTAGGAGCACCCAGCAAGACCTGGAGTTGGAGGAGGGGGCTTCCGGAGAGAAAAATCAGCATTGTCAGTCTTTAGCCTGTCACAGAAAGAACCAAGGGCATAAACATCAAACTTCTAGTATTACTCTCCTGTTGATGCTTCCTATTCACTGAATGTCAGAAGATCAAGATCCTTGGTTGGTTCATTCCGTGAATATCACCCTCCTGAGGCACAGAGCAGGATGGAGAGGGATGGAAAGTAGATGTGCACAGGCTGGTGGACCACATCCAGCACATCACACAGGAGGTAAATGGACTTGCGGAGGTTAAATAACTTGCCTTAGGTAAAAAGATATGTGGTTGCTGAGATGGGATTTAATTCATGATCCTCTAACACGAAGCTCTGTGTTTTTGCTCCGATGCTACCATTATGCCACTTCTCATTAAAAAAGAATTTATTCACTCTACTTTCCTTTTCTGCAACACAGACTTTTATTTTAGCTGAAGTCAAAGGAGTACAAAAACACATCTCAGAATGATAAATGCTTATTTTAGCAACACAACCTAAAGTTACTCTCTATCTCCTTCAACCAACCAATTTTCTTTCAGAGAACCTCAAATGCACTTACACATTCATAGGCTTATACTGAGTGTACCTATGAAATATGTTGATCATGATAAATCCTTATTACTTTTTAAAACTACATTCTTACACTAGTTCAAAAAATTAAATAAAATGTTTCAGTAGCAATCAATTACATGGGAAGAATGTATAACAATCCTCTTATAAAATATTTTAAAATGTTTTCCATTTAAATAATCTTATGTAAATTGCATAAGTTAACATTCTGTCATTCATTTCTATTTGCAAAAAATAATTATAAGTTTAGGAGTCATGTTACTTAATGCTGTGAACAAAAATTTAAGATGTTTTCCTATTGGAAGGTGGATCTTGATGTTTTGATATAGTTCTAAGTAGTGAATGGTACCTTACTTTTTTATAGAATAGTTTTGAAACAATATATTTAACTAAAGGAATCATTAGTCACTTTCCAGAAAGGCAAATAGTTTTTACACATGGGTTGCCTTCCCCAAATCAGAATATAAACATGATGCCTTGCAAAGTGCTATCTCTCTTGTCTTTACAACAAGATTTTAAAGATAAGCAGACACTTGAAACTGATACTGATTCCTTATGCAGATCTTCAGTATAAGGAAGAAATACAGAGCAGCGGCCTCCTCACACGAAGATTGCCAAGAGGTCAGGAGCCTACAATCCTGTGATAAAACTGAAGTATTAACCTGGTAAATGAACCACTTCAACAGCACCAGAGAACCTCTTAGGATAAAATTCTTATTGTTTCAGATATGATTTACCTTGGCAAATGGGATATGTAAGTATCAAAACTGTACTAATATGGTACTGTTATTTCTCTGACCTTTCCATCTAGAGGTACATGAGCCCTTTGATTCACAGCAAGTTAAATGTCACTGTGGCAATAAACTTTGGGCATAATCATTGAGTATATAATCAATGAATGTATTTTAAAATTATTGACTATTTTTGATGTTTCTCTCCCAACATTGCCCTTCAACAGCATCATACGTCTCTCAGAAACCTATAGACAAGTTGAATATATACAATGAAAATATATAATCACAATGTAAAACAAACAACACGGAGAACATCACTTCTTTGTAGGAATTAGTTCTCTGGCCCCTTTCTATCCAAACATGATCTTAAGAATGGAGCAGGAGTGAGTAATCTGAAGTTGTTTGACTTACACATTTCTCTCATTAATAGTAAGCAGGAGTTCTTGGAATTAGAGTTTTTATTACTTCTCAGAGCTAGTTTAACTCCTGGAAGAACTTCCGTTCTAAGGAAGCAAATGAACATTAGCTGGCTGAGAATCGGCTTCTTTGTTTTAAAGGAGACAATGAATAATGTTGCATGACTGGGGAGCAAGAGACTTTGAATCTCGGGGCAGATGCTGCTTCCCACTATATGAATGGAGAAAACACATATGTCCTCAACTACCCCCATTCTACTTACCTAATTAGTACCAACTGTTGGAATGCCCAAGCATCTGGAAGTATAAAAACGTTCATAACCTGAAGGAAATATTTGGACATCAAGATGCAGTAAACAGTAAGCTATTATAAATATTTGTTCATGAGGTGCCTGGTGTACTGAGTCTAAATTGTTCCTTAGTGTTGTTTGACACATCAACTCTTTGAGACCATTCCAACAGTGTAATATGGTGACACTAATTTCCTGAAATAACTGTAGCTAAGTTCAAAAGCAGCCTGTTATAAGTAAGATAATAATCATAGGTACTGTTTTGCCTTGAATAGTCCCAGTTTATATCTCCTGTTCCTGGATAATGTTTAATAATGCCAACTTTCACTCTTAAAGTGTTCCTGTTTGGATGATAAATTGTAAGGCCATCCTAATTATAGGGTGACTGAGAAAAAAAGAGAGAAATTCTATATTTTTATTATATTTTAAAGAAGAAACTAAACTTTAGAAAGTTAGATTTGTTTTCATTGTGAATTTCATTATGTACAATGATATGATGCCTCTGCCATTTGCTATAATTTCTTGAAATGAGTAATACCCAGCACCAAAACAATGACAATTAAGTGAAAACAAAAGAACATGAAAGATATTGTAAAGCACTGAGAAATTTGCATTTTTTTCCCACTATACAGAGGGCACATATTTGTGATGTTTGCAGATTTTTAAAATATATTATCTGAAACAAAAACATAATTTCATTTCCCAAATAATGTCTCATCTTTCTTTTTTTTTGGCATTAATTTTAGAATTGTCAACCTGCTCATTTATGCTACTAGCTAAAACTCTAATTGCCTAAAAAGGATTTAATTTCAAACATGGGCTAGTTTCTTTTTTTTTTCTCTAAGATTTTCATGTAAACATATTTTTTTAATCTTCCAGAGCTAGCAAGTGTATATATGACATTAAAGTAGTGACTTCTGATTGTTGTAAATGCCAAGAAATACATTTCTAAATACAGTCATTTTATCATAAATGATAATTGAATCTTCTTTTACAGGATTTAGAGCAAAACCATTTAAAATAACATAGATTTTGCTTAATTCAAATTAAAAAAAGCAGGATTTTTATGAGTGTTACATTTTGAAAACAGTACTGATTTTGTTTAAAAACTATTTTAAAGAATTTGAACTTTCTACCTTTAATCATGATCTTAAAGCTACTTTTACAGTTAGCCCAAAGTGACTTTGGATGTTCCTCTCCAGAATACAATAATAAATTGATAAGATTAAAGGCTATCAAAGGAATTAATAAATAGCTAGTAGGAGAATATGTATGTAGACATACAAAAGGAAAAAAATATATTGAGCATATGAAGTAAAATCAGAACTGGAGTTTTTGAAAAAACAATTAGCAAGACTAGATTATTCATAATTCAATGTGGGCAGAACATATTATTTAAAAACAAGATAACATGTGTTAGCTGTTGTGGAGCCTTGCTAAAATTGTGTAGAAAAATGATATTTGACATTTTGTTGCATTTCATTTATTTAATTAATAAGAATTATATATATAAATATACACACACCTACACACATTCATATGCATACATATGCACATATATTCACAATTCCCCTGTTATAACAGAGTTCTACGTAGAAAGACTTCAAAATTTTACAATTCACAACAATTTAAATTAATTCTGCATTATTTCAATTAAATGGTGTTTGTATTACAAACAGCCAAAGACTAAAATGGGATTGCCTAGATTTTTTTATTCTAGGAAATCAATATAGTTCCATGGATTCAGTTTTGTTATTCAGATCTTTGACTTGAAAGAGACTGCACTCAGCATTATGTCATGTTAATTCTTGCAGTCCAGTAGACTCTTCATGCTGATTCAGATTTTACCAGAAATATATTGAATACACTTGCGGTTCATCAGTTACAGTACCCTTTGGCTCATTGGTCAAACGGAGTGTTTGGCAAAACACAAGTAAACTGGAGGGATGCATGCAATAAGTAGTACATGCTAAACATAAAACCATTGTTCAGTATATAAAATAAGTTTGCAAACATACCAAGTAATATTAACATGTATAGAGTCACACAGAACTTGGATCATTAGCAAAATATTTTCTTAAACAATTTTGATGCTTGATTTTTCTTTTTGAATGAAGAACTGATCAGATGATCTTAGAAACTTTCATGGGCAATTGAATTTACCCTCAACAAGAATATAGTAAATATGTTCTTATGAAGCATCTACTTTACTTTTTCTAGAGCCCCAAATTTATGTGGCTTTGTGAATTAAAGCGTCCACATAAATAGAGCACTTGCTGGATACTGAATGATGCTAAAGAAATGTTGCTATTTTTTAGATTTAATAATTAATGGTTTTATTTAAGAAAGAATTATCTTTCAAAGGTAAGTATTAAATAGTTATGAGTGAAACACAAACTTTCTTGAATCTACCTCAAACTACTTCTGGAGGAATGGGAAAAAGTAGAATAGAATGTAGACAAACAACATTGGCCCTAAGTTAAAGTGGTTAAAGTTGTGTAACGGATCCATGAAGTTTTGTTGTACTATTATCTCTATTTTTATATGTTTTTGAACTATTCCATAATGAAAATGTTTCCACAATAAAGATAAATATCCCTTCATATATTCCTGAAATAAAAAAAAATAGAAACTTAACCACAATCAAAACAAAGGCAGGAAGGAAAAGATTATGTAATGTACAAGACATCATGTTTTTTGGTTTTCTATCATATAATAGATGCTTTCAATATAGAATAAGTATTTGAGCAATATTCAGGATGTTGTCACCAGCAATCTTGGATAACCTGCAAAGTATGCTCCACATGTCTTTTAAATCTTCAGCTTTCTTTATTATGCTCTGTCTTACTTCTACATTCAGTACCTTCATTAAGCTTCTGGCTGCCCTACCATTAACTGATGACACATGTATCATTCCTTACCATACTTGAGAGCATTTCCATTTGTTTCTTTCTCTAGTTTCCTCCTCTGTTTCTCCCTCTACTTCTTCAATATAAACCCCATTTTCTTATTTATTTGAGTCTATCAAAGTGCAAGCAATTCAGTATACCCCAATGACAGAGGTATGTTATGTGATAGAAGTTTAATATATAAGCACAGAGAAGAATACTTCAAAAAAATCTTAGCATTTCTGCAATTAAATATGGTAGAAAAATAAAATTCCATTTATTGCTATTTAGGATGCAATGGTAACTCCATTTGGTTGTTCTCTCAGACCAGACAGTGCTAGACACCTCCCCCAAAGCATTCATTAAGCTAGTAATTCCACCATTCTGGTTATTCAATACATTTCTTTTTGTGTCTGCTTCCTATTAGCTATTATCCTAGTATCTAGATTCTACTTTTATCCTTTCTTATTCTCTCTTTGGGCTTTCCATTCAAAACTATGCAAGGAGAAGTCAGCTAGTCACCCTCCAATGGAAAGTGTTGCAGTTGGACCGTCCTCTCAGGTCAGTACATGATGAAGACTTTAGTAGTCTTGAAGATTCAGAGCTAGCTCCAGATCCTTTCCTCCTAACCAATATACATACTGCCCTTTGATACCTGAGAGTACCGGGGCTTAACCAAAATGATACACATCATTAGTGGAATTCCAAGTGTTAGATCCAGTCACAACTCTAAAGGAACTTAAGATATACATAGAAAGAACTAAAGAATTTGTGTGTTCATTTCAACTGCTAATAAACATTAAACAGAATGGGATGTTTTTCCTCCCAAGAAGACTGCTAATTTCCCCTGGCTTTCACTTTTCATAAGCTGTATAATGACATACTCTCAGTTAAAATACCGTATTTACTTGCAGAATGTTCACTCTTTGTATAAGTAGGGACATGATAATAACACAAGAACAGACTTAATCTAAAATTAGTTTCAAGTAATCACACAATAAGCTTACAGATACTATTCCTTCCTGTTGTATCTGCCAAGTTTTTTTTTAAGCCAAAGTTTTTTCTGGGGCATTAATAAATCTCTCATATAATTTTTTTAATATAATAGAGCAGAGTCCAAATTAGTAACTTAAGACTTTCTGTTTTCAGAGGCGTGGAGAGGAAAGTTTCAGGAGTTTCAAAACTAACCTGCTGAGCTCCCAGTTATGGTCAAGATCTTATAATGAGAACCAGTAGTCCCACAAACCGAGATTGGGTAGAATGGCATGAGATAAGACATTCCTAGTCTAGAAATTTGGAGGATTTTTGTTTCTTTTTAAGGACAAAATTCATTCTTGTGAAACAGAATTTAATTATTACCATTGGGTTGAAAGGAAAGAGCAACATTGCTAAGTTTCCCACTCCCTTTTGAGTATTTCGTGGTATCTGTATCTAAAATATATTTCTTAAAGATGATGTACAAGATAATTTTCATTCCTTCCTTCGGATCCACTCTCCACTATTTTTCGTCTTGCTCTGAACCCAGGAGATTGCCCCATATTCACTGTGTCAGAGGACTCCATTTCAATTTAGCTTCTGACTGGACTCAACAAATGAGAGATGGCTACAGGAGATCATAGGGTAGGAGGACAGTATTAAGTTGCTAAGAGTTGACTGTGCCCTTGGAGGCCATAGTTTATTTTTCACATAGTTGCCCTATTTAGGTGTTGGTCCCTGCCCTTCCCTGTCCCTTCATGTCATTTTCCTATTAAACAAGATCCACTAGTATTTTTTTTTTTGTTTGTTTGCTTGCTTGTTTGTTTTTAAACCTATATATTCCAGCTTATGAAAATATTAGGTAAGTCTTATTGCCTTTAGAATAAAATACCAAAGTACTTAATTAAGCATTTGACTTTCTTTAATTCCAATGTCCTTTTATATTCCTATTCAGTGTCAGTTCTCTACAGCCATACTGGTGTAGTGACTGTCCCCAAATATTTTCCATTTAATTCAACTTGAATAAATTCAATACAAATTAGGGTCACCTCATATTTCTTAAGCACTGTTAATTTCTAAAAGTATGATATAGCTCCTGAGATCTGTATGAAAAGGGGATAGATAGCAGTTGGAGAGGTTAAAACAGATATAATACAATAAAAACCTAAAAAACTAAGCTCCACAAATGGTGTCACAGGTTACTCTATAAATCTCTGTAGAACACATGAGTACAATTTTTAAAGGCTAACTTTACTTAATAAACTGAATCCTAGGGCAAGGAGAATAAATTGTGTAGACATTTGGGGAGACCTAAAGAAAACATGTAAGAATGTATAGTTTCAATGTATGTCTTATCAGTGTATTGGCTTTTTGCCCTCTTCAACTTGCAGTGAATTTTTCATCTTTAGAGTGTCCTCTGGTTAACAGAAAAAATAGCCACAGTGGTTCATTAGTACCTTTCATCCATCCATCCATTCAGTACAAGACTCTTTCCCCAACACCAGCACATTGTTTCATAAACCCTTCCAAGGTATAAAATCTGAAAATATACTCAGATGAACTTAAATCAGGAATGCTCACCCTGACATTTGTAAATTGCTATCCCCCCAACGATCAGGGATGTCTAAACTTATGCTTTGGGCAACTCAACACTCTAACGTATTGTTTTTTAATTCAAGCTTTTCATTTTGATGACAAGCTACAACAACTAATTTAAGTACATTCTGGATTGTCTGGCTTATATCAATAAACTATTGGTGTGTAGCAAAGAATTATGCCATAATAACTCAAAGTGGAATTCAAAATTAAGCATATATTTCTCACATGTTGGTGGGTCAGCTAGCACAGATTTGTTCCACTTGTGCTCATTCTGGGTCCGAAGGTAAAAGGGCATCTGCTGATGAATGCAATGCAGAAGCATAATGGGGCAAGTCCAATATTAAAAAGCTTCTTTTTATATTTTTTTATTTACCATTTTACTTTATTTGTGTGTGTGTGTTGAGATGTTATTTTATTTATTTATCTATTTATTTACTTATTTATCTGTTTCGTTGGAGTATAATTACTTTACACTGCTGTACAGCAAAGTGAATCAGCCATACATATACATATATCCCCTCTTTTTTGGATTTCCTTACCATTTAGGTCACCACAGAGCACCAAGTAGAGTTCCCTGTGCTATACAGGAAGTTCACATTAGTTATCTATTTTATACATAGTAGTGTATATTATGCCCATCCCAATCTCCCAATTCATACCACCCTCCCTTTCCCCCTTGGTATCCATACGTAAAAAGCTTCTTTTAAGACTGCTTATATTATCTCCACTAATGTCCCGCTGTTCAAAGCTACTTAGATAGCCAAGATCAAAGCCAAGGGTCATGGATGTGCACTCAGCCTCCCTAGTAGTGAATGAGAATTTATAAAGCACAGGATATGGTGGGAGGTAATTATTAGTGCCAATTTGTCTATCACAGCACAATGATGTTGATGCAAACATTTTAATTTGTTTTAGTAAATGATTGTGTTCCAGCAAAATGACAATCAAATGATAACAAGTTTGCAATAGAAAAGGTATTATAAATTGAATGGACAAGAGTTGTATGATTCATGAGTCATCAGATGGCACACTCTACTTTGGTCTGTCAGATAGAGGATCTGTTCCAAAGAGGTGAGTTCAATATTACCAGTCGAAAATGGTTCCATCTTTGTAATCACCTACTCACAACAATCAGTACTGCACAGTTGATCAATAATACATGTGTAATGAAAAAATTATTTTTTCAGAGTTCAGCAAAAATTGGAAGGAGTAGCTGTTTAATACAGATATGAATAACACTAGAATTGTAGATTATTGCAAAATAAAACAGGAGAGCATTATAAGATTATCAAATAAAACCTCACCAAAATTGTCATTTTAGTATTCTACACTGTCACTTTTTTTAAAGTTTGGGGTCTGATTATCTTACCAAACAAATGGTTAAAATTATTAATGCATTTTGTACATATTTATTTAAAATATTTTTCTTTGCATTTCTGTTGTTAGAATCAAAATCCATAAAGAGATAAATATGGAGCCAAACCTAATTTTAAATATTTCTCTTAAACTTAACATTGATGTTTTAGTTTCAATATCACATCATCGCAAGTTATTAGGTAAAATTTCTAACTTCCAAGTTTATTGCCAGAATAAATTATCAATTGTTTGACCACTTTTCCAGTTTTCAGTCTCCTGTATGTCTTCATCCATTTTCTCAGCCTTTGCTCACTCACTGCCCAGTCCCTGAAGCCATGTATTTTAGGTTTCATTTACATGGCAGCAGTCTAATTCTAGGTATCAATATCTGTTTCAAACATTGCCATGATACTGCTACAAAATTAATCATCCAAAAGTAAGGTGGGCTATAACATATACATTTATTGAGATCATGATTCTACAGATCTGTGTTTCAGCTGAGAGTTATTTCTTTTCTTAAAACTGAAATATAAATGACATATAACATTGTGTGAATTTAAGGTGTACAACATATTTGAGACATTTATATATTGTAATATGATTGCCATTGTAGAGATAATTAGCAACAATAATACGTTACATAATTATCCTTTCTTTTTAGAGGTCGGAATCAATAAGTTTAGTCTCTTAGCAAGTTTGATGATTATAATACAATATTGTTTTCTGTATTTACTGTATTGTGCATTAGATCTCTAAGTCATATCAGACAGAGAAAGACAAGTATGTATGATATACTTATGTGTGAAATCTTAAAAGGCCAAACTCATAAATATAGAAAGTAAAATGGTGGTTTCCAGGGGAAGGGAGTGGGGGCGCACAGGCACTGTCTTGGCTGGAGCACATTTGCTCAGCTCCATATTTCTCTGTATTCATACAGAAGATCAGAACAGATTCTGTTCAAAAGGCAGAGGTACCAGAGCAACTAAATGGAAATACATGAGTCATTTTGAGGCCTGTATTCAGAACTGTCACACTGTCACTTCTGTGATATTTTACTGACAGAAACAAAGCCAGGTTTCTCTTCTTTGAGAGGAACTAAATAGTCACATGGCAGAGTGTAGATAGGGGTGGGATTAAAAACTTGGACAATTAATGCAAACAGTCTCTCTTCCTGTGTATTTAATCTGTTTTGTTTTTAAAATTCTATTCTTTTATTTACGTAATTTTGAAACTATCAATACGAATCATTCAATTAAGTACTCATTAATCCTGGGTGATTTCTTTGTCTTTTTATTTATTTTTAAACTGAAATGCGATTCATATATTATGTTTGAGAATCTCAGCCTTATGATTGGAGATTGTTTTAAGAATACATAGGGAAGTAAAGGGATGAATGTAGGCTCAAACTCTTCATTGACAACATTATTTAGGATACCACAAATAAATCTAATGGATTAATAAGAAATCTAATTAAGAGGTAGGAAAGCAGTGTGGTTGAGAGCATGGTTGGCAGGTTCTGAGAGGAAAATTATGGAACTGCAGGAGAAATAGGTGAATCCACTATTACGGTTGGAGATGTTAAGACCTCTCTACTAGTAATTGACAGATCCAACAGGTAGAAAATCATAAAGCATAGTTGAACTGAATAGCATCATAAATCAACTGCATTTAATTGGCATTTATAGAATATTTCATCCAACAACAGCAGAATGCACATTCTTCTCAAGCTCGCATGGAACATTCACTAAGATAGACTGCATTCTAGGCTATAAAATGTGCCTTATTTAATTTAAAAGAATAAACATTATACAGATCATGCCCTCAAAACACATAAAATTATACTAGAAAAATATAACAGAAATTATACTAGAAAACAATAACAGAAAGATAGATGGAAAAATCTCCAAATATTTGGGTATTAAATAACAAACTTCTAAAGAACACATGAGTCAAAAAAGAAATACTGAGAGCAATTATAAATGTTTTGAAATAAATGAAAATGTAAATACAACTTATCAAAACTTGGCAGATACAGTAAGATCAGTGATTACAGGAAAATTTACAGTATTGACTTCATATATTAAAAAAGAAAAAGGATCTCAAATCAATAATTTAAGTGTCTACCTAAGGTAACTAGAAAAATAAGAGCAAATTAAATTCAAATAAGCAGAATAAAAGAAATAATAAAGGAGCAGAAATTAATGAAATTGAAGACAGGAAAACAATAGAGAAAATCAATGAAACCAAAGCTGTTTGTTTGAAAAGAGCAATAAAATTGTTAAACCTCCTAGTCAGGAAAACTAAGAAAAAAATAGCAGTCACTGAACATTAAATTCATTGATTCAATGAACATTAAGACATAATAAAAATATTACGAATAATTCTATGCTCACAATTTGATAACATAGATGAAATGAACCAATTCCTTGAAGGATACAATCTACCAAAATTCACACAAGAAATGAGTAATTTGAATAAGCCTATATCTATTAAAGAAATTAAAACAATAAATAATACCTTCTAAAATAGAAAGTATCAGGAAAAAAGCACAAAATGCAGATGGATCCACTGAATTCTATTAAATATTTAAGGAAGAAATGATACTATAAGTTCCAGAAAATAAAAGCAAGGATGCACTTCCTAAATCATTCTATGAAGACAACATTTCCCTGATACCAAAACTGGAGACATTTCAAGAAGGGAAAGCTATATATGTATATGTATGTTTGTATGTATATAATGGACTAATATTCAGTAAATGATCTACCATATAAATCCATGAAAATGCACAGAAAAAAAAAAACCTTAAATGCATATTGCTGAGTGAAGTCAGTCTGAAAAGTCTACATACTGTATGATTCCAACTATACAACATTCTGGAAAAAGCCATACTATGGAGACAGTAAAAAAAATCAGTGGTTTTCAAGGTTTGGGGTAGGGTTGAGGGTGGGGATGAATAGGTATAACAGGGGATTTTGAAGGCAGTGAAACTATTCTGTATGATAATGCAATGGTGTATACATAATATTAAACAATTGTCAAAACTCATAGTACTGTACAACACGAAGAGCAAACCTGAATATAAACTATGTTAGTTAATAATAGTGTATTGATTCATCAGTTCTAACAATTGAATGCCACTAAGGCAAGATGTTAGCAACAGGGAAAAGTGAGGGCAGAAGGAGAGGGAGCATATGGCGATTCTGTGTGTTTCCTGCTCAATTTTTCTGTAAACATGAACCTGCTTTTAAAAATATGTATATTATACTTAAAATAAAGCAAATTGTCAGCTTCTCCTACATTCAAGGAAAGGAAATTACACAAAATGAAAAAAAAAAAAAAAACTACTGATACACAACACAACATAGATGTATCTCATGGACACCCTGAGAAAATAAGTCAATAGAAAGAGAGAGTACATAGCAGACAATACCATTTATATGATGCTCAAAAGCAAGCAAACTAATCTATGTGTGATTAAAATCAGAAAAGTGGTCATGCTTGTACCAATGTACTAAAAAGCAAGGAGGTACAAAGGAACTTTCTGGAGTGTGGAAAATGTTTTGTCATCTTCATGGTAGTTACATGGGTATATACATATGTAAAATTTTATTGAGCTGTATATTTAAGATGAGCACCTTTACTGCATGGAAATCCGTGTTTTTATTATACCTCAATAAAAAGAAATAATAATTAAATAAGAAATAACAATGAAGAAAACCAATTACTTTCTTTAAACTGCATATCACATCATGAAACTATGAACAAATGAGAAACAACTTGACTGTTGCTTAAGAGTATAGGATCTGGTGCCAGCTGCCTGAGTTCAAATCCTGGATTTGCAATTTTTAACCTTAGGCAAGTACTTTAGTCTGTGCCTAAGTGTCTTCTATAGAAAGTGAAAATCATAGTATCTGCCTAGTAGTATTGATGTGAGGAAGTAAATATTTGAATATATCTAAAGTGCTTTGAACATTGCTTTACATATAGTAAGCTCTCAGAACAGCTTGAATACTTTTGGTAAACAGGTATTCAATAAATGTACTGTGCCTATTCTATCCATTCATGAAATTTAGAACTTAATATTCTGCAGAATGTTGGGGTGTCCAAAGCGTTCGTCTCCAATGCAAACTTCTATGGAGTGTGACTTGAGTGGTCCTTTGGCTAAAATAGTTTCCCTTCCATTTTCCAGACTCACACTTCTCACCTATCAATCGTTATTGATTCTAGGCAATACAATGGAGCTTTTTTTCTTTTTCTTCCTACAGAATAACACATTTAAATTGTATAGTTAATAAATGTCTTTATTTTTGGAATAATTATCACTTATTGAATGTCTGTAATACACAACTCAATATTCTACAGATGTTAGGTTATGGGGTAAGGGGGAAATTTGGAAAGGAATTTCATTAAGACGAATAATGAGTGGCTTTCCAAATCTAAAGTTTCTACCTGGTAAAATGCTCACTGACATTTTAATAATCATACAACTTACAGAAACTTCGCTGATGGCAAATATTTAACATATTGATTTTCATTATGGAAAGTGGCACAAATAAATACTAGAATCTTTTCTAGAGGAAAAGGACAAGGAATTAGAGTTTACCACTTAATCACCTATTGCACAACCTCTCCCCTGCTGAACACCTATGCTATAACCTCACCATCACTTTGCTTTTCAGGCTTTTGAATGACCTTAACTTATTCATCTAGACAATTTCCTAGTATCTAAGGAAAGATTTAGTGAAACACCCTTAAGATAAATAGTTACAACATCTAAAGTTAAGAATTAGGCTATAGGGGACTTCCCTGGTGGCGCAGCGGTTGGGAATCTGCCTGCCAGTGCAGGGGACACAGGTTCTATCCCTGGTCTGGGAAGATCCCACATGCCGCGGAGCAACTAGGCCCGTGAGCCACAATTACTGAGCCTGCGCGTCTGGAGCCTGTGCTCCGCAACGGGAGAGGCCGCGATAGTGAGAGGCCCGCGCACCGCGATGAAGAGTGGCCCCCGCTCGCCACAACTAGAGGAAGCCCTCGCACAGAAACGAAGACCCAACACAGCCAAAAATAAATAAATAAATAAATAAATAAATAAATAAATAAATAAATAAATAAATTTATTTTAAAAAAAAGAATTAGGCTACAAAGGGTTTATCTAATATTTGGAAGACCTGTTGTCCTTACAAACCTGATGCTCTTAGACAGCAGGAATATTTCATTCAAATGTATTTCCCAAACACCAAAGAAACAAACATATACAGTTGTTTATTATATCTTAAACAGTTATATTTAGATTGTTTTGCATGTAGCAAAAATGACTATATTCCCAACCTTAATTAGCATCTCTCTCAGAAGACTTTCTTAATATTTTCTCTAGTGAAAATTATATTTTTATTTTTAAATAATAAATCAAGATACAGAATACAGAGTACACAGTGAAAAATATCAGTTTAACTCAGCTTTACCCAGTGGAGATTTCATGCACACCATTAGACACTTTTCCCTATATTAAAGCCACATTAAGAATATTAATATATTTTTTTCAGTATTTTGATGTCAAAGTCATCCAAGCTTTTCTAATTATCCAGAGATAAACCTAAACAAAAAAGCAGGAACTAAAAAAAATTTCTGCAATATTTGTTTTACTATATCAACAAATAATTTCTGCTCAGCACCTTCAAGATCCTGTGTTGCTTAACTTGTTCAAGCTCATTCAAATTCATTTATTTTTCCAAATGTCAGCAATAATCTAAACTTGTTCCACATCACAGGCTGCTGACAGCTGGTATGTAAGATAATAAACAGAATCTCACATTCACTTGGGACAGTGAAATTCATACATCTTCCTTTCTATGGGCCCCACTCTCACATAATTTAGATATTAGCTTGTCACTGTGATTTTCAATTAATTCTTCATAGAGTTAATGTAACTGAACTGATGCTTCTGCTCACAGGTGTCAACAGAAATGTTAACTGTCTCTATACAAACTGATATGTAGGCCAGTGCATTTTACTCTTCCAGAGTAGAATATATGGAGAAATAAAAAAACATATATGCTGTTCACCTAAAAGGAAACTATTTTACTGTGACGTATCTTTTTTTGAATGGATGGTCAAGGAACCAAAGTGTTTTTTTTTACCTCACCCCCAAGGGAATTTTGACATTATAAGACTTATTGATCTATCAAACTCTTGCAATTCTGGCTGTATGAATTCAGATGCTATCAAAAGAAGAAAATCTAAAATATTTTATTTTCCCTGAAGAAAATATTGGCGTGCAAATAAAGAAAGAAGCATAAAAGTAAGGGCTGATTTTAGTTAATAATTTCAAATATTTTCCTATAGTCCTTTGTTCAGGAACCAAATGACAGAAAAGTATAATTTTTCAGAAATCCCCAAAAATATCCCTTATATATCTTTTATCCCTCCATTAATATCATAGTGGGGCCTATTGTTATCACAGAATTTCAGTCAGGTAAACTAAATCATGCTAGAGTATTATAACTTCCTGAATTCCCTCAATAAAATTTTTTAAATATTCTAAAGAACCTCAGGGTGATAACAGTGAAATCCTAAAGTGATGGATCTTAATTTTGTTCATTGATTTCTTTTTTATTCATTCTTCTTGTCCAGATAGGGATTTAACTTATTCTTTAGTCAACTCCTTGCTATCTTCCTCATCTAAATGGTATAAATTCTGCTCTCCTGAGACACCTCAGCATCACTTCTGTAATTCCATTATTAAATGTACTTATCGCACCATGTTATATTTTTTTTTAGAGTCTTCTCAGAAGCTAAATTTTTTTGACCTCAGCCTCATTTCTGGGGAAAAATAATTGAGCACCTTATGGAGTAATTGTCAAATGAATTTTTGCTGTGAATGTTTTTACGTTTTGTTGCCTGTTCTCCTGCTGGTTGATAACTTTCTTAGGTTTTAATCCAGAGTTTTAAGGGAATAAACTCTATCCCTTTCACAATTCATACCTCATAGTTTTACTCTATAATTTTTGTTTAACGTAGTATGTTAGAGGTTGAAAAACCCTACCTATCAACGCCTAATTTTATAGATGATGAAACTAGGACACTCAAAAGTTTATGTACATCTTCTCTAAGCCCCAATTTCCTCATTGTCAAAAATGCAAAAAATTCTGAACTAAAGAGGTTATTCTAAGAAGTAAATGTATACTTAGCACATGACAGGTAGTAAGCATTCAAGAAAGAGTATATGCTTGGATTATTTTGTGACGATGTGTCAATAATTTTCAAAAATCTCTAGTTTATTGTTTCTTTATTGAATAAATTCAGCATGTTTCCCAAACAAAGAAAACCTTGCCTTTCCCATTAACAATTATATTTATCTGTCAGTTCAATACTATTCTCCCAGCCTGCTTTTTATGGAAATGACTGTCCTCAGGCTGCAGATCCTGCTGTGTTCTGCAGAACTCTTCTGATTATTTGTGCCATATCCATATACACCTTGTCTCCTGTGCAATGGCTATACATTCTCAAGTTTGAGTCAATATGGAAAACTTGTAGGTAGAACTCATATAGTAACTTAAATATCTTTGATACCTTTCATATCTTGTTCTCACACTTCCATTTTCTCAAATTATCTTTTTCCTACAGGCTTTTCCTGTTGTCAATTGAATTATCATTACTTGAGATAATAGAGGATTGAGATCTGGGAACACATATTAATATATAAATTGCCTGGTATGTGTTTTGATTTCACACTTTTTAAATTATAGTTTGTACAATTGTAATGAAATAAATATTTATATAACTATTTTGTTGAAATCTGTCTCATCCATTAGGCTGTGATCTGTTGGAGGGCATGTACTAGGCATATTCAGTTTATTCTAACCCTGACATGTGCCCAAGTCTAGAAAACACCTGCCTATTTGGTGAATTTTTTTCCATATTACTTGCACTCCTTATTTCAGCTTGAAATATGTAAATTATTATGGAATCATGTGTCTTTTTTGTTGTTGTTTCAAATCAGCTATTTGTTTATTCAGTCATTGATAGTTTTCTTTAGCCTTGCTTACCAACTGTTCTCATTAACTTACATCAGTTATTTTTGTTTCTAAACATAAGTGAAAATAGCATATAAATGCATTCTAATGATAGGTTTGTAATTTATACAAAGAAAAATGTTTATATCAGGCCTCTCTAACAAGTTAAAGAAAAATTTTTTAAACATTTGTATTAATATCTACTTATAAATGCATAGGTCACATAACTGCTTCTTTTTAACAATTTTCTGTTTGGTGCATAACAGCATTTATAATATAATGCTCTTGTCTCCTAAATATTCACCTGAATATATACCTGCATAGTTGGCAAGCTACTCATGTCTATATTTTCCCATGTCTGAGAGTTAACATATGTCCTTAGCCACTGAGGACCAGTAAATACTGTCAAAGGGACACTTCTGAGCAACGCAGGTTAATGCATCACACTGTAAATTCTCTCAGCTACATCGTGGTGCCTTCCCCTCGTTTGAAACAAATATTGCTTTTCTTTGGTGGTCTCACTTTCTTCTGACCTGGGGAGAGTTTGTTTGATATTGTTAAAACAAAAATTCAAATGGTAGTGCTAGACCTGAACAAAATAAACAATGAATGGGTATCAAGCTCAATGTTAAATTATAATATTTAGAGGGCTTTAAAAAATTCTTTGTAAAAACAGAGTAAAGATGAGCAATCGAATATTGAATCCTTCAGAAACAACAGTGTAGCCTGGGGAGACCAGTAATTACATGAAAGGTTTATGGAAACATCTCTAAACTAAAGGATATCATAACTCACAGGAATTTGGAGATGAGAAAATATGGGTTAGAAGCAGGCCTGCAACCCACTTTCTCCCTTTTATGCCCAGGCCAAAAAAAAAATGATCCATTCAAATCCCCTTGTAAACTTTTTTAACAAGATATCATGGCAAACACATTAATTATACTTACCAGCAGAAGGAGTTCTTATCTATGGACTTCCTTTAATGGGATATACCTGGTCAAGCTACTTTGCTTATTAAATGTAAATCTTCTGTTTATGGATTCTAGCTAGAAATACTAGAGAATATCATAACAGTTCTAGAACTAACGGGGTATAACAATGGAGTTGTTTTATAAAGAAAATGCTTTCCTTTGTGCTAGCAGTATCACTTTCATGGAAATGTTAAAACTTAACCAGAATGTAACCGGATGCTAGAAGACCAGCAGAGTTGCGCTGACAATCTCAGGTTTTTCTATTTTACGCATGCCTTGATTTTGCCCCTGTCTTTGAATTATCAGTAAAGTGAGAAGAACTATGATTTCTGTAAGTGTGATTTGACAATTCCCTTCCTTGTGTTTTCTAATGTAATATGCCTGGAAGGCATCTCCATAGGCCTGTGCTGCAAGAAACCCAGGTTGAACTTTGTTATGGGCTGAATCGTGGCCTCCCGCCACAATTCATATGGTGAGCTCCTAACCCAAGTGCCTCTGAAGGTAACCATATGCGGAGATAAGTTATTTAGAGTTGTGATAAAGTTAAAATGAGACCTTTAGGGTGGAGCCCTTATCCACTGGTGTCCTTATAAGATGAGGAAGAGACACCAGGGATGGGTATAAACAGAAAAAAAGACAGTGGGAAGATGGATGTCTGCAAGCCAAGGAGAACGGCCTCAGGACAAACCAAACCTGCTGACACCTTGATCTTGGACTTGTAGCCTCCAGACTGTGAGAAAATGAATTTTTGTTGTTGAAGCCACCTGGTCTGTAGTATTTTGTTATGGCCACCTCAGCAGACTAATACAAACTAAATTAGTTTGCCCTCTCATTCCCAGGAATACATACTTTTGCTTAAAAGTATATGCATTTAATATGGTATATTTTTTATCAGTGATTTAATTCTAAGTGAAAGCTTAATGGAACCTTGAAACTTTAATGATGATGGTCTGTTACTTTAAAGATAGGGAACAGAGGCCAAAAAAGCAAGGTGACAAAACGTGTGTTCCAAAATATGGGGGTGGGGGTGAGATAGGCCAACAATTAACACAGTTCTTTCATACATTCTAAACTATGGAGAAATAAGGGGAAAAAAAGAGAATCACAAACGGAGGCCAAAATATCATCTCTATTAATATTTAAAGGCTAACTAGACAAAGGAGCCTAATGGAAAGAAACGGGCTTGCTAAATGCATTCCCAAATTCATCATGAAAATCTACCCTATCAGGTCAGTGCCAGAACATGGCAGACATTCACGCCACTCCAATTAACAGAGTCAGATGTTCTTCTTGAAAGAGAAGAATAGAATGCTTGTTCCTTGTGAGTAAATAGTACTGAAGAAAAAAAAAAAATATGGAGTAGAGCTGCTTTCATTATCCATTGCTGCATATTTCTTCAATTAGGATGGAGCTCAATGGAGAAAAATTGTCTCAGATCCAAATGGCATCTGCTGGAACTATAACATCCAGGATGGCTTCTTCCCTAACATGTCTGAATCCTAGCTGGACTGGCTGAAATAATGGGGGCTGGATAGCATTTGACTCTCTTCCTGCACAATCTCTCTGTGTAGCTAGTTTTATTTTCCTCCCAGTGTGGAAATCTCAGTTTAGCCAGACTCCTTAGCTGGTAGCTTACTTCCTCCAGTAGACAAAAATAGAAGGTACTAGGCTTGCTTAATGCCTGAAATTTGAAGTTCTAGAATGATATTTTCACCATATTTTTTGATTAAAATAGTCATAGAATGAGACAAGATGCAGGGAGAGGGAAAATAGACTGTCTCTTCATGGAAGAGCGATATTAACAATTGCAAAGCCAGGAGCTATTTTTGCACCATTTTTTAGAAATAGGAACTACTAAAGGATCCCAACATGCCAAGTTCATTCTTACTAAATTTCAGTCTGATACTTCCAACGATCTTACCGGATATGCAATGGATAAAGTGTCAGAGAAAAGTCATGTGTGTTAAAATAATTAGGTTTAAACCAATATGAGCTTAAGCTAATGTAAAAGGAAAATGCAAGAGTGAGAAAGAAGAGTTTTATGCTAACAATAATGAGTTACAGTAAATAAAATTGTTAATTGACTAATTACATTAAAAGAAATAAAATATTTTTAAAATACTGCTCACATGGGCTCCTTTCATATTTATTGAGTGTCCTATATGCCACACTCTGTTCTATCCTCTAGGAAGATAGCATATCAAGTCCATGATCTCATAGAGCTTACAATTTAGTGTGTGTGTGTGTGTGTTGAGGGGGTGGTCATGAGAAACAAATAAATGTATAAAATATAATAAAGAAATGTAAAGTGAAGAAATGTAAAGCCAGATGAGAGGAAGAGAATGTGCCTATCCCTTTCCCTTCTGCACATTCTTTGCTCATAGCACAACCACTATAATAAACAAGTTATCTGTTTCCCCTTAGTTTTCCCCCAGGAGAAAGAGAACTTTAAGGAAAGAGATTGTATTTTATGCTCCAAATTTCAATTAGTACAGAGCCCGGATCTACTACTGGCTCAATCAGTGTCTGTTTAACTTCATAATCCGTCAGTCTGCCTTCTCTTCTCCATTTTTCTGTAGGAAAGAAACATTCTTATATATTTCTTTCCACAGCAATACTGAGCTTAGATATGCACAACTTATCTATCAACCTGCTTTCAATGCCATTTTCTAAAACTAGAACACTAAACCTCTATTTTTAATATGTTTAACAATCATACACAGAACAAAACATCTGACTGTTTACCAGATGACACTGATATGCTCTTCTAGAAGGAGTGTTCCACCGGTGTTGGGAACCACCTCTCTGAGTCATACTGACTTACAAATGAAACCCTGTTGCAGTTGGCTGCAGTTCACAGCAGGCCTCCTTTAATTATGTTACCTCCTTTTTTCTTCTTTCCATTTTCTACTTCATTCTACCCTGTAATTATGTGAATCCAGTGTGTAATGTTGAGCAGGACTAAATGGGTTCTGGTACCAATTCCATTGTGGAGGGGGGTTCCCCACACCAACAGGCAGACAAGTCAACTCAATTCTGACACTATGTTCCTGGAGATAGCATCAGATTCCACAGGCTAAGGGTTCAGTCCTATAAGTCTGTCCTCCCCTACTTCAGATGCCAGTCACAAGCCCAGATTTTTCCCTGAGCTTTTGACTAACCAGCTACAGATTGGAGGTTCCCATGACCTCCTCCTTGGATTAGAGATGTCAGGCACAATCCAGACTGGTAGCTGTACTGAGACACTGGCTATAAATCAGGGGTTCCCAAGATCCCCTTCTCAAGTTCTATTAACTTGCTAGACTGACTCACTGAGCTCAGATAAAAAATTTACTTACTAGATTATCGATTTACTGTAAAAAGGTATAATTTAGGAACAGCCAGCTGGAAGAGGTGCACAGGACAAGGCATAAAGAAAAGGTGCAGAACTTCCATGCCCGCTCCAGGCTCACCACTCTCCTGGCACTTCCCTGTGTTCACCAACCCAGAAGCTCTCTGAACCCTGTCCTTTTGGGGATTTATGGAGGCTTCATTACATAGGCATAATTGGCTAAATCATTGGCCATTGGCAATTGATTCAACCTCCAGCCCTCTCCCTCCCCAGAGATCAAGGGGATGGGACTGAAAGTTCCAACCCTCTAATCACCTGGTTGGTTCCTCTGGTAACCAGCCCACAACCTTAGATGACCTAGGGCCATACCAATTGTCAACTCATTAACATAACAAAGGACATCTTTAACTTTCTCAAAACTGAAGAAATTCCAAGTGTTTCAGGAGCTTTGTGCCAGAAAAAGAGACAAAGATCAAATATCTATTGTTTATTATAAATCAATATCATAAGGACTTAATAGCTACCACTTTTATAATAGTATGCTTGATATGCACTAGACACTGCCTGGGGTGCTCTGACTTTCTTATATTTTTAAATTCCATTTAATACTGACAATAATCTATCAAAAGCAGATAATTAAACTGAGACGTAGAGAGTTCAGGACCATGGCCATAGTGAGAGCTTGTATGTGATCAAGCCAAGACTTGAAACCCTTCCTGGTTCACTCCATAACTTTATGTAGTTAATCAGTATGCTCTTATACTGTAATTAATGATCTGCTCTCAATTAGATATTTTATATCTTTTTGAAAGTCCAGATTGGTTGATTTTCATTACAAAATTTCCCCTGTTCTGGAGATAAATTAAATTATCTAATTATCTTTGACTTCTAATATTTATTTATGTAAGGCAGTTCTTAATCTTTGTTGGGTCAAAAACCCTGCTGAGCATATGGGAAAAGAATATGGAAAAAAACAGCAACAACAAACTGTGGACATATGGACATCAATATATATAACTCGACTTCAGAAGGTTTGCAGACATTCTGAAGCATGTCCAAATTAGCCTTTCAAGCAATATTTCCCAAAGTCCACGGAGACTATTATTTGCACACCCCAAATTAAATAGCATTGATTCATGTATTGTGTTGACCTGAAACAAATAGACTGCCAGATATTTCTCTAGAAAAATAGGTTTATTCAGGATCATCAGAGAATTGCAATTCAGGGAATGCAACCATGGCCAGCAACATGCAAGTCCCTACACAGCAAGGGAGGGAGACTGCTTTTAGAGAGAGGATAAGGAAGTTGGGAGGGCTGTAGTAAACAAAGAGTCCATGGCTTTCCACTGGCTGAGTCCTTGCCAGGAAAGACGAGTCTTCTTCTTATTGGGCTCTGCTATCTTCCCAAGGTGTGAGAGCTCTCCCCTTTCTGGTCTCCTAACTCTATTTAATTGAGGTTTCTGTTTATTAACTTTTCACAATTGCAAGGTAAGGCTATTTAAATTTGTATCCAGCATCACAATTACATAAAAGGAAAGCCAGTTTGGTATTAATGTGTCTTTATCACCTCAAAAATTCACTTTTAACTAAGTGAGACTAGATCTCTGGCTCAAAATTGGTTGTTCTTTCTAATATTATTTTGGGGACTCTTCATGTGTTTGTTGATTATTGATAATCAACCAGAACATTGTCAAGCATAGTTTTAAGAGCTTTACAAATATTAGCTCACTTACCATCAGTGACCTATAAATAAGTAATTTAAGTTTAAAAAGTGAGTTAATTAAAATAGTCAGTATAAAGATTTGTCAAAAGATTATTAATGTGGTATGTGGGTTATCAAAAATTGGGAAATATTTCCTTAATGAATGTTAGATCATCTTGCATAAACTATATGGACCACAACTTGGTTGATTTATTCTCTGGCTATAATCATTATGTAAAATTGCATCTCAATGATAGAAGATGATCATTAGCTATATATTCCTATATTTTTGTTTTTAAAGAGAGATATATGGGAAGAAAGCAGAGAGTGTGAAACATTCTACTACTGTAGATCGTATCAGTGATTGCTCAGTTGCTCCAATGCCATCCATGATGCCCTCACGACAGAATTTGAGATAGAGAAGGAAAGTTGGCTGGAAGTGATAATACTGGTGTACATGTGGCCAACCCTTAGATAGAGATTGAAGGAAAAGACATCATATTCCCCTTCCTGTTTTTGACACATGTACCACTGTTTGCTAACACATAGCCATTTTTAGTTTTACTCTTTTGACTGCATTATATATATATATGTGTATAAATATATGATGTATATTTATATGTATATATAAATAATGTATAAATATATATGTATATATAAAATTATTTAGATGGAAATAGAAAAATCACTGGTTATCAATAAATTTTCATATATCTGAAATAGTCATTTGCTTATAGACAATGTCTTTTATTTTTTCCTGAAATAATGCAGTTCATATAAATATGTGGTTGTTGAGGCTATTATCATAATACAAATTCCAAGATAAATATCTGGAATGATAGTTCAGTGATGTGGGGTGGGAATTACTTTTACTTCGTTTGAAAAAAAAAAATTGTGTCATAAGAGAAAATAAACAGAAAAAAAAAAGCCTTCTAGAAAGAAAAGAGAATATAAAAAGAATATATGTTTTGATAATGATCACTTGCTTATATGAAGTCGTAACAAGTTATAATTCCCCACGCCCTCCAGGTTCGTCAGTTATAGTAGGGAAATACATTAGAAATACATCCATTAACGTATCTTCCCAATCACAATTTTAATGATGTTAGTAATGTTCTCTTTCCTTCTCTTTTCTCCCCTCTCCTCTCAACTCTCTGGCACATGTTTCTCCTCTTTCTTCCTTCTTTTCTTCCCTTGTCTGACCCTCCCTCCTTTCCTCCCTTTCTTATTTGCTTTCTTTTTTCATTCCCTCTCCTTAACATTCTTTCTTTTCCTTCTTTACTCCCTCTCACTTCACTTCACAAATGTTTGTAATCACTTCTATTTTTCAAGAAAACATTCTATAATGTGGTAAGTAAATAGATGTCTTCAAGAAGCTTCAGATGTACAAATAGAGATTAACATAACAAAATGTTTAAAAGTTGAGAAAGAACCACACAATCATAGGTTAAGTTTGGAACAAAGTTTAGGAGAGTTCTTATTATGCAGAGACAAATTCTAGCTGGAATTACACTTCATGGAAGAGTTTGAATTAGGTTGGAGTTAGAGAGATGAGATAAAATTTCTACAGGGGAAAATTCTACAGGGAAGAATTGGAATCTCAGACAACAAACAACATTATTAAAGACATTAATAGAGGGAAAGTAGATGGCATTCTTAGAAACTCAGGATAAAATTTTATAATAGCACTTTTTTCCCCCAGGGAATACCGTGCAATGGGCAAGTAATACATTTATCTTCATAATCATAGTTAAGGAACCATGAACATTTAATTCATGTAAGAGGATGCAAATGTAATATACATTGATAATATAAAAAAAAATCTATGAAGCAAGAGGGGGGAAGAAGAGAGGAAGTAGAAGCATTAATTTCTTAAAAGATAGTGCCTAAAATGATTATAATAATATTTTTTGAAAATGCCATTTTACAGGAATAAATAAGATAAATTAAAATTTAGTTACAGGCTTACTTCACATAGTGACTGTTCAGTTAATGACTTTTTGCCAAAAGTGATCTTTAAAATGTTCACATTTTTAATGATTCTTTCTTTTTTAAAGAATGAAATTTTAGCCTCCAAACACACTAAATAAATACACTATTTGAACTGGAATTTTGATATTATGATTTTAAGCAGAGATACTCATAAAAACAAGTTTCTAGTCAGAAATCATGGTATACAATGTTTGAATTTTACATCCTTTCTTCCTCTATCCCTTCCTCTCTTTTCTTTCCTTTTTTCCCATTATTTTTTTCTTTTCTTTTTTTCCTCTTCTCTTCCTCTCCCTCCTCTTTTTTTTTTTTTTTTTTTTTTTTACCTCTCTTCCCTTCTTTTCTCCTTTTTATTTTTCTTTAACTTTCTCTGTGTGCCTGCAAAGTCTGAATTGTGGTCTCTTTCTCTTAGAACCACTTTTTCCAGTTGAACAATTATTCCAGTTACAATAATTTTTATTATTCTAACCCTGACACTGACCACCTTGGGTGAACTCACCATACTCCATTCAGTGTGCCTTAAAGTAACATTGTAAGATAGCAGTTTCCTATGCCCCATGCCACTGTAAGTGGGGCAGATGGCTGAAAAAGAAGGGTACCATGTTTCATAACAGGATTACTGACTTCCTTGATTGTGGTCATCTTTCATAAGAGTAGGATCTTTGCAGCATAGTGCTTTCTGCAGGTACCCTTGTTAACATTACTAATTCCACTCTATCATCATTTTTGAAAAATAAATATTATAGGTGACAGGGCTTAAAGTATTGAATGATACTTTTAAGAACAGTAATGATAAATACTAAAATTCAAAATAGGAGCAAAATGTATACTGAAAAAGCTAAATATTTATATAATAATCTTTAAGTTAGTATAGATTATGATACTGTGTTTATCTCCTATGATACTGGTTTTATGTTCTTTTATTTGTTTCTTGATCAAATGACTTGATGTGGGTAAACTATAAGCATTAATTTTTTTCAAGTATAAATTAATGATAATAATAATACCTATCATTAGGTTATGGTAACAGACTGTATTAGTCTACTAGGACTGCCATAATACAATACTCCAGGCTGAATAGCTTAAACAAGAGACATTTACTTTCTCACAGTCTTGGAGGCTGGAAGTCCAAGACCAAGGTACCAGAAAGGTTACTTTCTCCAGAGGTCTCCCTTTCTGGCTGCAGATGGTCACCTTCTGGCTGTGTTCTCACGTAGACTTTCCTCTGTGTGTACGCACTCCTGTTGTCTCTTCCTCTTCATGTAAGGCAGGGGTCCCCAACACCTGGGCCACACAGCAGGAGGTGAGCGATGGTCCAGCCAGTGAAGCTTTATCTGCCATTCCCCATTGTTCCCCATCACTCGCATTACTGCCTGAGCCATCATCCTCCCCTCCCCCCTCCGCCCTGGTCCATGGAAAAATTGTCTTCCACGAAACCAGTCCCTGGTGCCAAAAAGGTTGGGCACTGCTGATCTAAGGACACCAATTCTATTGAATTAAGTCCCCACTTTATCACTTTAATTAACATTAATTAAACCCTTGAAGGCCCTATATACAAATAAAGTCATGCTGGGCTTTATGGTTTCAATATATAAACTGGGGAAGGGGAGGGGCACAATTTAGCCCATAACAGACATTTCTGGCTGTGCTTAAATTCCCTCAGATCCTTTTACCAATTCTATATGCCCATCTAAAAACTTCTCAGTGCTTTTGCTTTTATTGGCTTAATAATCAAATAGAGTGGCATCTGCCACTCTCTCCCCAAGACTGGAGCCACTATACACACTTGGAATTGCCTGGGAGTTTCTGTCATTCCCTTCTCCCCTGCAGGCTCAGATTGACTTTACCCTAGACTGAACATTTGCTTGGCATATTGACCTTTCCTGTCCCACTTTCTACCTATGACACCCCACACTCCCATCACTTAACTGGGAGCACTTCTTTTCTTAATAAATTACATGCACACAAATAATTGACTTAGATTCTACTACAGGGTATCCTCATCTAAAAAAGATATTGCAAGGACTAACTGAGAGAATGCATCAAAAATCATTAGCCTGTTGTGGGGGAAGGATAAATTAGGAGTTTGAGATTAGCAGATACAAACTACTATATATAAAATAGATAAACAACAAGGTCCTATTGTACACAAGGAACTGTATTTAATATCTTATAATAAATCATAATGGAAAAGAATAGTAAAATAATATATATGTATGTATATGTGTGTGTGTGTATATATATATATATATATATATATATATATATATATATGTATATATATATATACATGAATCACTTTGCTGTTCACCAGAAACTAACACAACATTGTAAATCAAGTATACTTCAATAAAATCTTTTTTTAATTAATTACCTTAGTACTTTCTCATAGTAAACATTCCATACCTGTTAGTTACTGTTTCATTAATGTTATTTGTGTCCGTTATAGTTGCTGTTATTTTGTTAATTTTATTATAATTCAAGGTTTATGTCATGAATCATAGGACTTGTTGTACTTCAATGTTTTTTGCACTTCAGTATTTTTACCTAAAAAAGATCGGTAACAGTACACAACTGAAAGATTTCTGAAGATTAAATGAGACGGAGCATAGACTCTTTTATCAGAGTGATTCTCATAGTATTTATTAAATAATTATTAGTTTTATCTTATAGCGGGTATCTGCAGGATTCCCAAAATAGTTTATCTCTTTGAAAAATA
Organism: Balaenoptera ricei; assembly: GCF_028023285.1. NCBI lineage: Eukaryota > Metazoa > Chordata > Mammalia > Artiodactyla > Balaenopteridae > Balaenoptera > Balaenoptera ricei. Next base: position 87,017,555 of record NC_082643.1, read on the forward strand.
CTCAATCTCAAATGTAACAAATATACATTTTAATTTACATATTCATTTCAATAGAATTGTTTCCTTCTTCATTGTTCTTCATAACCAAAAAGTCAAAATGATATCCCTCAAATTGTTGTATAACAGTGAACAGTATATATACAATATTAAATACTTGTTATTGGGACTTCCTTCATTGCAAATTTATTTCATCTGCAACCTCTAAGAACTTCTTTAAGGTCAAATATCTTGCTTTATTCCAATATCTCATCAAAATAATCAGTGAAACATATACTTTAGGTTAATATGAGTTTTCTGCTCACTGAAAGAAATGCCTTACCATTTTAAAAACTTTGTTTTTTGTTTTGAAGTGAAATTGTTTTAAAGATTTAAACAAATGAAATATTTACATTCAGATTATTGGTTTCATTAAAACATCAACTTTAAAATATATAAGTACCTTTTTACTTTGGCTAAAGACTGCGACTTACACTGTAAAATGTCACAAGACTGTAGTAAAGTTGATAGTAAAGTTTTCAAAATAGATTGAACAAGAAGGATATTGGGAAGAGAGGAAGAAGCAATTTACTGAAGTTAACAAAGTCAACATTTCTTTATGCTTATTTGCTATGCCAGCAGGGAATAAAAATAGAGGTACTGTACTTTCAAGGTGAATCCGAAAAGGAAAAGCCTGTCCTTTGGAAATGAAAGCTCCCCAAATAGGGCCAAACTTGATACATTATAAGAACTGTGCCAGTAAGTTGCCATCAGGATTGCAATAAAAATGGTTCATACAGAGGTTAGGGGAAAATATACTTTCTAGCAGGCATGAAAATAAGAATTTTCTGTTTTACAGGGTTTAAAATAAATCTTTGCAAAAAATAATAAAATAAGATGAAATGCAAAGTAGATTGTCTCTATGTTTTGCCATTTGTCGCTCTATACCTCATTGAGAAAAATACTAAATTTCCATGTCTTCAGTGAAATTGTTCCAAATTCAAAACTATTCAAAGCTTTCCTATGTCCTTAGCCCAGAAGGAAGTGCCTAAATTATTCTCCAGCTTTTCCATCTCAATTAAACCTTTGCATATTTATGATCTAAATGCTTTTACTATACACGTGGCAGTCCATCTGTGTGAATAAACTTTCTAGTTTTCATTAATATAAATATCAAAATGTGCCAAATGGCCACAAATATTAAATAGCTAGAATTATCATAAGGTGCTTCCATGGATGTGAGTGGAAATGGGAGGAAGATTTTTGCTTTTTTTCCATTTACTCTATTTGACATGTGTCAGGCAATTATGATCTTTATACATTAAAACACACTGGAAAACCAGACAGTTTATTAAAAGATCCCTAACTTGGTGAGAGTTCTTAAAAGCGTACCATTTAAGAAATCTGGAAAAGATCTTGGAAGTCTTGCAATTGCACTAGAGAGAATAAGATACAAAAGTCAGAGGACTACATGTTGACCACTTTCAACTATATAAAACTATAGTAAGAGACAAATCAGAAGTTTGTTTCGTGTTGCTTTACAAAGCAGAACTAAGGCTAGAAAGTATATTAAAGAGAAAGAAATGATTATTCTATCTTTGATTTATTCACCAAATGGTTTTTGAACACCTGCCATGTGTCAACCACTGATCTGGGTACCAAAGATAAGTAAACACAAAACAAACAAACAACAGACAAACAAACAAACCAAGTAAGAGTCACTGCCCATGGGGAGTTTACATTCTGGTGAGGGAAAGTTGAAATAATGGGTATCATTATTAATATTATTGAAGCAGAACTGTGGATGATCAAATTTAAGTATATGATGGAAGAAACTTTATACTTGGGTGGAAGTTGACTTTCAATGGTCCATCTAACTCAGAGAGCCTGTGCATTTATACAACTAAATGACTTATTTCTGCTGCACTGAATTATTCTCTCATGCTTTTTTATGTTTTTAAAACACATTTATATTCATTAATTTTATCTATTTTAGATCAAAAATTTCTCAGTGAACTAGAATGACATTTATCTAAATTATTATTATATCATGAAAAAGGCTAATACACTTTTTGTTGGTGATAATATTATCGATAATAATAATGATGTTCTCATATATTACTTTGGAAATGACTCTTGTGGAAATAACTGAAAACCAGTATTCAGAATTGAGATATGGTAAGAAGGAATAAGTCTATAAAAATGAAAACTAATTTTATTTTCAAATATCTCTCTTCAGGAGCTATTCCTTACTCTTTAGTTTATGCCAGAGGAATGCCAGACAGAGATAGGAAGGGACATAAATCTATAACATGGGTTTTACATATTTGGTAGGTTGACCCAAGGCTTCTATTAGAATTGCTTAGGAAGAAAATCTGACATATTGTTGTAAAGCTGTGAAACTGGAAATTGTGACTTACAATACAATAATTCCACCTGTAGGCATATAGAGTTAGGCAATCTTTCACATGGACATTGGGAAAAAATTGGCAGAAGTATTCAAAGCACCAATTTTGAAATAACAAATAAGTAGAAGCAACTCAGATTTTTATTGACAAGAGAAGAAGCAAAAAGAAGTTGTAGTATAGTAATACAAAGAAATATCATTTAGTGGAAAAATAATAATTATAACCACGTATATACATGTGATTGAATATTGAAAAACATATTTGATTAAAAACTCAAGTCAGAGAAGATAGTTATATATACAAAAATATATTAAACATTTTATATGTATTATAAGATCTATTTATATTATATACAAAATATATTAAAATTGAAGAAAGAAGTAGATATGACTGCTGAAGAGAAAAAATTGTTTCCTATAAAACTAAAAGAATGACCAAATATTAAAATATTTATTATGATTAGTTATATAGTAGTCTTTTTAAAAAATATACTTACAAATATACAATATATACAACATATACAATGCACATATTAATATGTACTTATATATATTTAGAACAATAAATAACATACAATATGCTTATAATAGTTTTTACTTTTATTTTATATTTATTATTTTTATTTGCATGCAGTATTAAATAACAGGTCTAATCAATATTTGAGTTTTGGAAGGTGATATCTGACATGTATAATTTAAATAATTTCCTCAGTGTTTCTTTTGCATACAAAGTTTGAGATCTTGTGAGGAATATACTCATCAGACTTGCAAATTAGAAGAATCATTTTGGGAGGCACTTTTTTGGTAAACTGGAGGCAGGTAAAACAAAATGTAAGTCTGGAAGAAGGTTACTTCAGGTTTTATTAAAGAGAAAAGGAGTTTCTAGACTAGGTCAGTGACAAGGAAATGAAGAGGAGGTGTGTATATTTTCAATTAACAAAGTTTACTTAATAACTGATTAGATGAAGGAATTATGATTATGGGTGAATGAGAAACCTAGGAAATTTAACATTTTTCTAGATTATATCACCAATTGCTTCACGGGTTATCGAGTAGGGAAGACTAAATGTGAGGAGTCTCAGAGAGAGATAATACGGATGCTCTGAGATTGGTTCAGTGTGAAGTGCTTGGGGTAGATCTAGATGTAGATGGTCAGTAGGATGTTGGATACATGAGTCTGGAATTTTGGCAACAAATATCATCTAGAGATTTCACAATTGATGACTAAAGTTTTTCTAGAAAAACAGTGTAAAATTAGAATAGAAAAATATGGAGGCCTGAACGCTTTGGGCAATATGCCACCAAAAAATGATCCAGAAGAAGAGGAAACTTAGAAGAAATGAGGAAAGGATTGCCTCACCAAGAGCCAAAAAGGAGAAGGGAGAGAGAGGAAATATTATCCAAAGAAAATATATGGGTCAATTGATACAGAGGTTTAGGAAAACAGACCCTGGGGCTGAGTTATGAAAAAAAGGTGAAGAGCAGTGAGACCTGCAAATAGGATGGAATTAAGAGACTGAACACATTTGTGAGAAAAAAGCATATTTAATAAATGTTGAAAATAGTCTAAATATCCAAGAAAGTGAGATTAAATAAAGTTATATATGCATGTGTATTAAATAAATCTATATATGTATGTATGTATATCTCACCATTATATTCAGCTTATAGTTATGTCATTAAAAATTACATTATCAAATAATAATTAATAAAAAAGTATTTGTGATATAAGATTAAATGTAAAGTGATCTTTAAAACTTCACATGCAATGCAATCCCATTCCTGTAAAATATAACTGCAACAAAATATAATACACGGTTAGGGTAATCAATCTATTGTCATGGAATAAAAATTCTACCTTAGTACATTTCCAAATTTCTTCTATGAGCATATTTTATCTATATAATCAGAACAGAAGTAAATTTAGTTATATAATACTGTTTCACCTTTTCCTATTCCTCAACGTGCTCCATTCTCAAATTATCATCATGCTTTATAATAATTGCTTTTATTGGATATACCTTCACATTTTTACCACTGTCTCAATTCCCTACACTTCTTTGTAAACACACCAACTCTTAGTTTAGTCCAACTCTCCTCCCATTCTCCTCTGGCAACAGCGTAGCAGCTGTACGTGGCTGGAGAAAACACATGAACCAGCTATCTGGACTCACTCTATTACAAGACCACTAACCTCATATAGGCTCTTAATCCTGTTGACAATCATGTGATTTTTTTTTTTTTCCTTTTTCCTCATGCCTCTGATATCTCTATCCCTAAATTCAATCTCATTGAGACTCTTTCATTTAGAAAATAACAGCAATCAAAAGTGAACTCTCACCACATTTACAAACTTACATGCATTGGTTCCCATAACTTTAGCCCTGCTCCTGTTACTATGTGCAAATGACCTGCCTATTCCCCATAGATCTGTCCCCTCTCACTACAACATTAAGGAGCCATAAATTTCCCCTTCTCTCTCTCTCAGATCATCAGTGTTTTCCTTTCTGTTGGATCCTTCTCATCATAAATTGCACTCTGTAATTCCACATTATATATATGCTATGGGCTTACTGTTTGTGCACCCCCTGCCCCCCAATTCACATGGTGAAGCTTTAATCTCCAGTGTGATGTTACTTGGAAGTGGGGTATCTAAGAAGTTTAGCTTAGGCCATGTGGGTGGATCACTTATGATGGGTTTATTGACCTTAAAAGAAGAGGAGAGGAAAGAGCTCTCTTTCTCCTCCATGTGAGGACACAGCCAGAAGGCAGCAGTCTGCAAAATAGGAGGAGGGCAGAGGGGCCTCACCAGACACCAAATCTGTTAGCACCTTGATCTTGGATATCCCATCCTCCAGAAGTGTGAGAAATAATGCTTGCTGTTCAAGTCACTCAATCTATGACATTTTGTATAGCAGCTTGAATTAAACTATAACTTATGTATAATTTGCCCACATCCACCACCTACCATTTCTCTGCTCCTCTTTTTTGCCCGATTGCTAGAGTGTTTTCTATTCTTACCTCTTCCGGTTCCTCTCCTATTCTCCTTTGAGTATAATTCATTCAGGTCAACACATTCACTAAAATGTTCTTTTCTCAAGGGCACCAATAACCTTCCCATTGCTAAATTTGATAACTAATGCTCAATTCTCTCATTATTTTGGTCAATCAGTAACATTTGAGCAGCTGACTCTTTCTTCCCTCTTCAATTGCCTTCAAGCCAACATCTCCTGACTTTTCTTCTTCCTCATTGAATACCTCTCAGTTTTCTCTGTTACTTCCTCCTCATTATCATTTTACTTCCATTTCACTTGAAATATTCTCAGATTACTTCACTTACTAACTTCCTTCATGGCTTTGCTAAAAAGTCTCCTTTTTTTAAAATGAGAAACTATGACCATTCTATTTAAATTTGTGACCTACCAGTCAAGTACTATCCCCACTCTGGCTTATTTTTCGTAAAAACACTATCAAGAGCAGTACATATTATATTAATTTATTTGCTTATTGACTGTCTCCACCACACTAGACTTTAAATTTTATGAAGCCAATCATTTTTGACTGTTTTGTGAATTGCTGTACCAGTAGTGTCTATGCAATATTCAGTTAAAATGTAGGAGGTTAATAAATATTTGTAGAATGAATGGATAATAAATTTTTAAAAGAACAGCTACGATTAAAAGGTGAGATTAAAAACAGTAGAAGGTTATCGTACTACTATTTGAAAGTGAACTACTTTTGAAATGTGATAATGCTTATATGGTCATGTGCAAAGATTAATGAAGTAGCATGAAAATGGAGGTAGTTTATTGTTCTTATGAAATGATGGCAAGTATGCTCATATCTGTGATTAAAGCAATATGTTTCATATCTTTATCTTTAAATATTCTACTTAAACTTCTGTGGGATTTTGCCATAAGTCACCAAATTTCACTGTTTCAGAGTTTTAAGGTATATTTAACATGACTTATGAGATCCTTAAGAAGTCACAAATCTCTCTTTTCCCCTTTAATGGTATAGTTTAAACTCACCTGGACCCTACTTCTTAGAATTGCTGGCATAGTTTTCAGTGTTTTCCTTAGCAATTTGACATTTGATGCCAATGATTACAGATATAAGAACAACTTGAAATTCTTTCCAAAGAGCAACCATTTTACTGATTTTTTTCATTGTCCTCTACATCATGTATGCATTATCAAGGATATATTCTATCTTTATAATATCTTAAAGCTTTCCTCTTAAGTGTCATATATATCATTATAGTCTTGTGATTTCTGCTTCAATGAACTATTTTTTAGATTATAAAATTAAATTCACTTTTATAGTATTACTGACATTAATATTTGTGGCAGTCATGGACATATCAGATCCCATATCAAGGGAGAACCTGCCATGAGGAGTGGGGTTAGCCGACAGGCTTCCAGCTCCATGACTTTGGGATTTGCCAAAGAGTTCACACGAAGGCCATGCCCTCCTTGGGTTGCTCCAACTCAAGGACTAAGTAGAGGAAGGATAGTAGAAGTAGACTATATCCTTCCTAATACAGGACTCCCCTGGGTAAAAATTAATCTTTGTTCTGAAATTCCTGTGGGCTTGGAGAGACTTTGTCATAGTTAGCAATGCAGACTGAAGTTCTATCTGTCCAATTCTCTTTCTTTCCCCATCTCTTTCCACAGGTGTTATATCTGCAGTTGGGAGTGAAGGTACTTCCTGATTATTTCTGCTCTCCTCCTTTTTTCTCTTTCATAGATGTCTGTCTCCCTAATAAACCCAATAAACCTCTTGTACTTCAAATTTTATGTAGGTATCTGTTTTCTTGGAGAACCCAATTTGATATTTTTTCAGAGCTAAAACATAAGAGTATCTTTCCAGTTACCTATTACCAATCAATATCTATGGAAATTTCAATATGTATTACTTGGGCTTGTTAAGAATGGCAGATACCAGATTTAAACTAGCTGAAGTAAATTGAGGAATTTATTAGAAGAGTGCTATGAAATCTCATGAAACATTCAAATGATTAAATAAAATCATCTTTGAGAAGAAAAAAAAAAAAAAGACAGTTGAGCTTAGTAACAATTGTACCCAGGAACTAGAGCACCATGTTTTTCTCCATAATTTATATCTGAGTTAATCTGGTAACTTACTTCATTCTTCTCTTTAATATCAGTATGAGTTTCTATTTGAAAAACAAGAGAGAGAGAAAGAGACAGAGAGAGGGAGGTGCCCAATATTGTGAAGAGACAGTGTCCATTATCCTTCCATGCGTCCCCCCCTGCCCCCCAACCATGTCCAAATTGTAGGGAAGGGACCCGTTGCCTGATTTTTCCACTTTGGCCCATCAATTATAGCCAGGGGCCAAGGTCACTTTGAACAAAATGTATGCTTCCATACTAATGATATACACAGAAGAAATAGCTAAATAAAAAGAAAAAAAGGTAGGAAACAAATGTGAGAACATATAAAACAACAAAAACAACAAGAAGGTACCAATGTACCCAGTAGACTGTATTATATCAATCTACTGGTTTTTTATTTAATCTAATTATAAAAATACTGCTTTTTAAAAAGCATTCACCATTATTTATATCTTTCTTTGGGACATAGATATCACTATTCTCAAATTGTCCCATTGACATGTATTTTGTATTTACAGTATTTACTGGCTACTACAACTAGAACTTTCTACTTTCTCATTTAACAATATTGATGTACAATCTTTGACTACCACGTGTTTTATCAACTTTTAAATCAGAGAGGTAAATTTTATATTTATATTTACTGGTAACTTACCATGTTCCAAAAGTTTGAGATCACATACAAAAAAAGTTTAAATATGTAATAAAATAATGTAATACAAATATTAAATTAAGGTAGAGTAAGTTCAATACTTAGGGAGACATAGTATAGAGAAATATAAACATTATTTCTTACACTATTACAAGAGGTGAGTATCAAATTGAAATCTAGGCTTCTCTGGTAACTAATGAAATAGAGAAACATAATCAGTGACCAATTACTATACATATATACGTATACATATATATATATATTTTCTTGTAAGAGAAAAACAAGCTTTCCTTGGTACTGAAGTACAACTGACCGTTCTCCCATGGGTCTTTATACAGAGAAAACAGTGTAATGAACTTGAAAATGTTCTCAGTGACATTCTGACAATAAATGTACCAAGAGTTTTCATGTAGGTGTTACTAATGGATGTCCTTCAATATAAGCCAGAGACATAACATCAGAAAATAATTCAATATAAATTAAGTTCATGAGGTGTAAGACAATGTAGTTCATGTATGTCGTTCAAGTAGTTGAGTTGTAATTCAGTTCCCTGATGGTGATATATATATATATATATATATATATATATATATATATATATATATATATATAAAATCAGTGTGTTGGATTTCTGTTTATTTTTTGTTTAAAATCATTGATACAGATTATGTGAAATTTTATTTAAGCATTCAGTTTGATTTGTTGATAGGAAAGGTATTAAGCAAATTTTTCAAAATGATATTAATTGAAATATGTCTGCAACTGGGGCATTAATATGTTATTTATTGTCTACCTATTTTGTGCAAGTGCAGTGTGAGCACTGAGGATACAGCAGTAAAAAGAGTGAGAAGGTTACTACCTTCTTGGAATGGAGGAGGCTAGGGAAGCAATAAAGAGGCAAGGAAATGATAGAAAACAGTTAAGACTGATAAAGGCTAAAAATGAAATTAATAGGGGCTCTGATAGGGAGAACTTTGTAGTATCTACTTTAAATGGATTAGTCAGGATAGGATTTTCTGACAATTAAATATAAAAGAGTAGATAATCATGCTAAATATCAGAAGAGTGTTTACAAAGCAGTGTCTCTAAGTGGATAGACCCTGTGTGGGGAAAGGAGTTGGCCTATTTGAGGAACTGAAAAGATGGCATGGGAGGAATGTAGGAAAGCAAGATGACCAGTATAAAATAATGTTGGGGTTATATGCCAATTGTTTCAGAGGACAGTGAGAATGGGATAGTGGCCAAGTTGTAGACTATCACAGTGGTCCAAGCAAACGTCTGGCAATAAATTCAGCTTGAGTGGTGGCAGCAGATGTATTTTGGGGTTAGAAAGGTTAGATGTGTCAAACGAAGAAAAGACTCAAGCATGGTTCCCAGGACTCTGGAGTAACTGGGTGAATTATATTTAAATTTAAATTTCACACAGTGAAGAAAGGAAAAGCTTTGCTGGGGATGGAGTGCTGTGGAAGCAAGAGTACCATTTTGAATATGCTAAATTTGAGATTATCATGAGGCCTCTGAAAGAAGATTTTATGTAAGCAATTAGTTCTATGAGTTTTAAGATATTCTTAGAAAGAGTTTAAAGCCTTGAAACTAGATGAGATATCCTAAAGACATACTACAGATAGAATAGAAAATTGTCCTTCAAAAAACTGATATTTGGAGTTTGGTTCCATGAGAAGGAAGCAGAACAGAAGATTGAGTTTTAAATGGAAGAACAAACTAGTAAAATGGGAAGAAAAACATGAGAGAATACAGTTTTGCAGAAGCCAAGAAAGAGAAGTGATTAAAGACTGCGGCTTGTATGTATTATTCTGAACTTAAAAAAAAAAAAGTATCTATAGAATAATATAATTTGAAAAAGAGAAAATAATTAATAGAATAATTTTCTCACATTGATTTGAATTAAAACAGGCTAAATATCAGAAAACAAAGATTTCCATCAGAATTCTAGACTTCTGCTGAGAAAGTGGTTTGTTTACATTATGGTCTCCTGGGTTTCTTATTATATCACTCATGTCTTCACTATTAGAAGGACTATTTCAGTCATAACCTTGAAACATGATTCATCTGTTCTCAAACTACAGAATTTAGGAAGTCTACTATGGCATGGATTATTATATATACTTCTCAAAACAATCTTATGAGGTAAGGATTTTTAATGTCATTCCATTATACAAATGGAGAAGTGGAAGCTTTGCAAGTTAAAATGACATGCCTATATTTCCACAGTACAAAAAGTTGGAGTTTTAGTAAAACCATGTCTGACTTCTGACTTCTTGAGTAAAATCATGTCAAAATTCTGATCCTATGCTCTTGGCCATTTTGTGATGGTTAGTTTTCAAGTAACATCACCTTCTAGGATATATTTCCAAATCTGTGTCTTTATTTATACTGGTCAAATTTTAAGTCAAAATTTGTTAAATTCTAAGTTTGATATATTAGGCAAAGTATTTCTTCTCTTTTCTTCATTGATTCTGTAAATTTGAAAACCAACTCATCGTTAGTTTGCATAATTATAACCTGGCGCATCAGTATTTCAGCTATTTGTCCTCCACAGGGTAGCTGTTAAGCTACTTAAACAATGCAATCTGAAGAATACTTTCTCTGTTTTATTTGTTAAGAATATGACATAATTTATTCCAGATCCTTATCTTGTATATATTATATGTCTATTTTAACTAAGGCGGTCAAGTTATTTTTATTTTATCCACTTTATACACACATGTCAAAAATTAGATAAAATAATTATTCAATTTTCTTTACAACACTTAAATGATCAGTAATTTCCTGCATGTCAGAGAAGAAAATACGTGGGTGAAATTAATAATTTAAATAGATTTATAAAGCTTATTCTCTAGATGACTATATTCTATTTAGTATAGATAAGCTGCCATTGCTACAGCTATCAGGGCATCTTAAAACAAAAGGAAAGCTTTCCCTGAAAAGAGATAATATGATAATTGCAGTCTTTCCCACTCAGTTGTAGATTTATTATGGCTAAAATACTTGAAAGTTAAAACAAGCATTATATTCAGTGTTAGATGGATTATGATCTGTATCTTCCTAGTTCAGTGATAAGAATAAAGTGAAATGGAGTTTATATACCAATGCATTTGTCACTCAATTGTTCATCACTATTTTCCTCCAGTTTTTCACAGTTTAATCTACTAAAAATCTTTTTGGGCGTTAGAATGGAGCATACGATAATGCCTGATTGTGCTGTTTTTGAAGACCTTTTGTTTACCCAGCTGTGAAGACGAAGTTCTCATGTAAGCAGCTAAGAAGCTTGTGCATATTGCCTTAGTTTTTTCATCTCTAAAAGGGGGATAATATTCATAACATTTAGGATGCTTGTGAGATTAAATTATCCATGTGAAATTCTTAGACTGGTCCTAGGCATATAGATAAGTTATAGTAAATGCTAGTTTTATTGCTGCCTGCTTTGCGCTAAGCTCTAAAGCTCCAAACTTTATTTTAAATCCTTATAGTTTTCTTCCACTGCAACTACAATCATTTCCCCAAGACTACTTCTTATGTCAAAATTTTGTGCCATTTCTCCCTCCTCCAACTTCTATAAATTTTGAACGATGGGTACATTGATCTTGTTACCAAAAATCTTAACTGTGTTTTCACAGGGCTCAAGGCAAGAGGAGCATAGAGTGGCAGCTTTCCTTCCCAACTTTTGTTCTCTTAAGACCCGCTTACTTAGCCCTGCTTGTCTGTTTTTTCACAAATACCTTTATTTAGCCTACATTTTCAAGCCCAAGTCACCTTAATGTTCTCTAGTTCATAACTATTGGTATTTACTTTCATATCCAAGTTATGGAAATATTTCTAATTACTTATTTCCCTAAAAGCTGTTGAATCCTCCTTGCTTCTGTCAAGGCTCACATGCAAGGAGTAGAGTTCATATTTAAAAAATGGAGTCTACCAGAATTTTACTAACAGCTTCTCAAATTAATATCCCCTAACTGAATTGCCACACTCTGCTCACCAGGAGCAACACCCTGCTACTTTATCTTTGAGCTGTCTGGCTATTTGCCTGATGTATGCTTGAAGGTTTTTAACCCCTAGAGGCATCTAATGTTGTTCACCTAACAGAAACTCTTCTAACAACTAGTCTAGCCTCCTGGCATCTACATGATTTTATTAGTTAGAATGTAAGAGAAAACTGATTTCTATATTTCTTTTTTTAAATTAATTAATTTAATTTATTTACTTTTGTCTGTGTTGGGTCTCCGTTGCTGCGCGCAGGCTTTCTCTACTTGCGGCGAGCGGGGGCTACTCTTCGTTGCGGTGCGCGGGCTTCTCATTGAGGTGGCTTCTCTTGTTGCAGAGCACGGGTTCTAGGTGCGTGGGCTTCAGTAGTTGTGGCTTGCGGGCTCTACAGTGCAGGCTCGGTAGTTGTGGCACAGGGGCTTAGTTGCTCCGCGGCATGTGGGATCCTCCCAGACCAGGGATCGAAACCGTGTCCCCTGCATTGGCAGGCAGATTCTCAACCACCGTGCCACCAGGGAAGTCCCATTTCCATAGTTCTAAGTGGAGATTATGCTTAGTTTGTAACTTGATGTAGTAGCAACAACATAGCCTCAGGTTCAGACCCCATCTTTTACTCATTTTATGAGAAGGTACAATTTTCTTTACTTTTTGATATTCTGTTTTTGCATTCAGACATAACCTTTCAACATATACAGAATGAAAATTAAGCCATTGACATAAACTTTCCAAGTAAAACACAAAACAAAATGATAAGATGTCAAAATGGCTTAAAAACCAAACAAACCAGACAATACCAATTGCTGGTAAGGATGTGGAGCGACGGAAGCTCTCATTCATTGTTGACGGGAATGCTAAATGGTACAGCCACTTTGAAAAATAGAGTGAAACTTTTTTACAAAGCTAAATATAATCTTGCCATATGATCCAGAAATTGTGCTCCTAAGTATTTACCCACCTAATTTGAATTCTCAGGTCCACAAAAAAGCTGCATGCAAATCATTATAGCGGTTTCGTTCATACTTGCCAAAAAGTTTAAAAAAATCAAGTCTTCAATAGGTGAATAAAGATCAAAAGTGTCTTATTATCTTTGGGACCTTATTTACTTAGAAGAGATATGAGGTAGTTTTCTAGGTGGCTGATAACGTTCAAAACTTGTTTAGATTTTGCTTACCTGGGTGTATATATGCATGTAAAAATTCATTAATCTGTACACTTAAGATTTGTGCACTTTGATGTCTAAAGCTCAATTAGAAAAAAAAGAAACATTATTTGAAAATATTTCTTAAATTATATAACAATTTGTATGTAGAGTTGTAATGTGTTTTGTTTTTATAATAGAAAATGTTAAGCTTTCTACAGAGCATTTTTTACCAATAAAATATCATTTTTGAGACTGAGTTAATGACCACTGTTAAATTAACAATTCATTAAGGAGTTGAAAAATTACTTCATGCTGCTATGGACATTATTGGCACATTGTATATAAGTCATTAGCCTTCAGTATTAGAGTATAGGAGGGAGCAATACATTGGATTACAGGATTCCACAAATGGATTTGTATTTTGAAGCCGTTATGAGAATTTAAGAAGTTTATGTTGGAGTAGCCTATACATCATCTTGGAAACATTTTGTCTCAACAGGTTGCTGACATAATTAGAAATATTCAAGACGGTAATCCATTATAAGTTCCCTCTCATTCTAAACCATCTTTTCATTGCATAAGAGTTCACATAAAATAAAAAGTTAAGAAATTGTTGCAGCATCAGGATATTACGAAAGTTAATGATAACTGTGAAAACTGTATATGTTTTACAAGGTGATTTTTAGGAATTTCAGTTAAATTAATATTTCAAGCATTTTCTCTCTTCTCACTGTCCCCCTCTCACCTTCCCAAAAAAACCTATCAGAATTTGGCAAAATTGGCCGGGAAAACTTAACTGAAAAGAGAAAATAGTGACAGAGTTCTTGAGTGTGTGTGTGTGTGCACGTGTGAGTGTGTGTGTATAAATAAGGCTAATATTGACACGACTTCTATGGAACTAAATTTGGTTTGACTCAGTGAAATAATCAATTTATTCTTATGTCATTTGGTGTCATGAAGGTATAGTCTCTGATTTATTATCTCTCATTCTTTACACATAGGTCAAAGACTGTGTAACAGATTCTATATTTTCCTATATAGTCCCTAGAACTATGTAGAGGCTTAAAGTAATTCTGGATTTTTCTGCCAACAGAGTTGCTCTCACCACCTGCTATGGATGCTCCTGGATTTTATGTCATTCTCCAGATTCACAAGCTTTAAGATAAATGTTCAGACATGTTCTACTTCACCATGATCAATGATATCAATAGAAAGAACATAAATTCTACCACAAAGTCAGATTTCCTCTTTTCCTGATCAGAGTCTAAGCTTATACTTAAATCTAATAAACAGAACAAGAAAGAAACATCTTAAAGAGACAAACATCTCAAAACTATATGCTCTGCAGCAAAAGTGTTGAAGGGTGTGCAATTAATACTGAAAGAGTCTATGACCAAACTGAAACAGAATGGCTTGACATGAACCTCACCAAGGCAGAGACCGTGTATCACTCTACCAACCGTAAACTATATGTAAGTAAGCAAAGGTCCTCAAACACTATCATTAATGTCACTGGATAGAGCTCCACAGCTGGTTTTTTCTGCTCAACATCATCATATTTAAGGAAAACTTTTTAAGAGGAGAAAAAACAAAACAAGACACTATTTGAAAAAAAATTAGAATAGCCCTTGTCAGCAAAGATTGTGGAGGCAACAAAAATACATATGAAACTTCCTTCCCAGGTAGGAAACCTAAAATATTTGTATCCTTTCACTTTCAAATATAATATAGTACATCCGTAAATTGAATCCCTTTCCTCTTCTGAGCTCATATTTTCAAATATTTTCACATTTTCAATTCAAGTATCTCATAATCTTCTAGTAGAATTTTGCTGAATCATTGCAATGTTTTGTTTGACTCTAGTGCCATTAATTTTGTTTTATGATAATTTTTGTGCTTATTTGAATACATATGCTTTTCTATTAATCCAAACCTGTAGGGAGAGAACTTCAATAAAAATTATAAGGTAAAATTAAAAGTTCACAAGTTAGAATTATAGGACAGGAGATGGAGTGATAACATCTGCTTTAGTGAGATTAAGTACTTTTTAAAATTTAGAATTTTTTTTTTTAATTCAACTTTGTGTACCTGTATTTTGTATAACATAACTTTGAGTATCATAGTTGTGGAGTAAGTATTTGGTAAATAACTGATATTGGATGACTGGTTGAACTTCATGTCCATGGGAAATTTAATAAGTAATTACCATTTAAGCCAGACCACACCTAAGTAAAGCTTTTCTGTACTTCCTCATTTAACATCTGGTGCTTCTTTTTCTCTCCTACTAGACATAATCATTATTTTATAATCTTATACTATTCTACGCTATCTTTATTACGTTCTTGTGGTTCAAAAAAATTTTATTAATGACTGTCAAAATATTATGAAAAAAAGTTTATCCTTGGAGTTTACCCTGGAATGAAGATACTGCTCTTTTACTATAACTTTTTTCTTACTTTTCTATTTATGCCATGATCTCCTATTTGGGGAATGCATTCTGTGTTGGGGTACATATATCCATAAATTTTGAATTCCGTCTAATAAACTACTCTAGGGTCTCGGAATCTCTAAAAACAAATATATAAACAACAAAAAAAAACCCACTCCATTTTCAAAGTATTATTGGATAATTTTTATCCTAAAAAATATTAAAATTTCAGAGTAAAGTCTTTTGTGTTGGTGAGAATAAAGTCTTTTTTTCTTAATAATAACTAAAATTATTTTAAACTAAAATTTGGCTGAATAATTTAAACCAAAATTGTTGACATAAAAGTCATGGGTATGACAGAAAGAAAAAAACACTACATAAAAATAAAAATAATGTTAATGATAAATAATTGTCTTTTTAAGGGGATTAGAGGGCATCTCTGAACTGAATTCTATTGTACCATATATTCAGTTTGTATTTTTCCTCCAGCTGGCTTGGGCATGTGAAGATGGGATTTGAGGCTCTGTCACCAGGTTGAGGGTTTTTGTACTTGAGGTAGAAGACTGATCCTGTAGAGGCTGAAGACCATGGCGATATTCAGGTCTTATTTCTTACTTTGTGTCTTTGCCCATTGAGTTATTAAAAATGTTACTTCTGGAGGAAATAGACATTCTGTCATGTGTGATAAAGAAATAATAATTTTCAGGCCATGACAGTTAACTGGGAAGCCTCGTACCGTATAAAGAAGTGTGCTCCACACTGGATTATAAGCCATGCAAATATTTGATGAAGGCTGGCTTTTGAAAAAAATCTCATTATTAATTAAGGAAATAAACTTAATTTCTCTCCCACCCCTGCACGCTTGCTTTTTTCTCAAAGAAAATTTTACCGGTACCATTTCTTCTTTACTCCGTTATCTTCTGGATAGGGGAAGGTACCAATTATAATTCTATGCCTTGGCAACTGATAAGAACTCTGAATGGAATCAGGTCACAGCAGAGCTTCTACATTACAGCCCTTTCAAAACTCATGCTTTACTTTTCCTAAAGGTTTGGAAAGCCGATTAAATTGAGTACTGGTTATGTGCACAGCCTAAAATGTGTTTGGTGAACAAGGTGATTTCAGGTGTATCTTTTAAGTCTAAAAACTTCTATAAATTGTTGTTTCTTATATTTGACCATAGACATTTGAATAAATGCGGTATCAATGCAGTGTCATAATTTGCATAGTCTCACATCATTAAAATAACTGAAAAGTTAACCTCATTGCAGTACTGAAAATGGCAGAAAAATAGCCTGACACATATATTCATTTCTTTGTTGTTTATTGAATAATGCTGGCAATAAACAAGCAGAGCATGCAGTCAGTGGAAGGGAGAACCAAGTTTTGCTTCTAATCTATAGAAATAATGTAACTGAAGTTACTTGGGAAAAACGTGATTGAATGAGCAGGCTCTTGCTTGATTTTATGAGGAAGGATAGTTCAGTTAAACAAGAAGTGAAAAGGTGGTAATAAGCAGTAACAGGTCCTCCAGACACAGGCAATTGGCACTAGCATCTGGTTGGTTCATGTGTGCAATCAATACAGCAAGGATTATAGCCCATGGATTGAGGGGTGTCTCCTCCACTTGCTCTCTAAGGAGCTTACATCAGTAAAAGAAAATGTTTTGGTTGTTGTTGGAGCGAAGTTACATATCTGATGATTCTACTTTTGTCATGTTAGATGTAGTAATCCTGCTTTGATATTTTTGCTTTAAATAAAACAGATGAGTAAAATTAAACATATTATCTCCTATAGATGCATTAAAGATTGACCATATATTTAACCTGCATAAGTCCATGAACCAGATCTTTATTTTTTTTGTCTGTTAATTGCAGTAATATTTTCTATCCAACCTACTCATGCTGCCACTGAAAAGCGAGCTTTTCCCAAGCATACTTTCCTGATGTCAACCATGTACTCAAAACCTATAGCTTCACTATGAACAAAAGACAAACTTGTATTGGGTTGGCCAAAAAGTTCATTCGTGTTTTTCCATAACATCTTATAGAAAAACCCAATGAACTTTTTGGCCAACCCTATATTAGAAGTCCATTAAAACCTGTACTCAAACTTAAAAAAAAAATTAACTCCTACTAATCTTATGCTATTGTTCTAGTGCATTCTGACTGTACTTTCTGATAATTAACAAACAAACCTTGCAATTTACAATCCCACATCTTTGCCTGTGTTTGTTGTTCCTTCTCTTGGAAATATTCTTCATTCTCTTTCCCACATAGGACCAATTTTTACCATAATGTGAAGACCCATTGCTTGACCCCTACCTGAATTTCTTGGTGTAAAATAACAAGCCCTCTTCTAAAAAATTCAAGAGTTTATTTTCACTGCTTCTGGGGTTCTTATACTGCTGTGTAAAACAGTTGTCTGTGAGTTTGTGTTATTGTCAATAATAACAATATTAAGTGTTTACTAAGGGCCAAGAAACCTGCTACAGGCTTTTTATGCACAAACATGTTTACTCAGGCAAATATGATTTTATCTCAAATTTTTAAATCAGAAGACTAAAGCTTAAGAGGTGTTAAGTAAATTGCTAAGGCCAGAACCAATGACGAAGCTAGGAATCAAATCCACGTTGGTCTTACTCTGAAGCCTAAAAATGACAACCCTCACAATTAACAGTAAACATCTTGAGGATAAACCTTCTCCCTTTTCTGTATTTGTACATTCTTAAACAATTAGCATAGTAATTTACAACTCCTAAGCCAGAGATTTTTAAAGATGATTGCATATTAGAAAGAATGGGAGGTTTTAAAAATTTCTATGTTTGAATATAACTCAGTCCAATGGTTGGGGACAGGTATACTGGAAGGCTAGGTAAGTGTGATAATTTGCCTGAGTGAAGATGTACTGACTTGAGATTTCATTTGGTATCTATTGAACTCAATGAATGAATAAAGGTACAATATAAATTACAGGCATACCTTATTTTATTATTCTTCATTTCATTGCGCTTCACAGATAGTGTGTCATTTATGAATTAAAGGTTTGCAGTCACCCTGCTTTGTCAGATGATGGTTAGAATTTTTTAGCAATAAAGTATTTTTAATTAAAATATGTACATTGTTTTTTAGACATCATTCTATTCCACACTTGATGACTACAGTATAGTGTAAACATTACTTATATATATATTGGGAGACAAAAAAATTCATGTGACATTTTATTGTGATATTTGCTTTATTGTGGTAGTCTGGAACTGAACTCACAATATCTCAGAGGCATACTTATGTGTTCCTGATTGGATATAGGAATATAGTACAAATGAGCACACCTGTACACATAATTGTACAGACAATGTTTGGATATGGCCTGCATATAGTATAAATGTAGAGAGAGTATCTTTTACTATAATCATCTGAAGTAGTTGATTTTTTTTTTTTTTCCAGTCTGTTGAGGAGAGGTGGACCAAGAGTAAGTAAAGATTTTAAGAAGAATAATGTGATCCAAGTTTTGCTTTAGGAAGAGTAATGCAATAGAACAATAATGTAGGATACATTTAAGTGAGAGATACTCCAGAACCTAAAGTCCATAGTGCCCGTTGAGAAGGTTTTGCCATTTCCCTAGTCTTGAAGAACAAAGGGATAAAATAATGATGATAAAGTAGGAAGAGAAATAACAGGTAAAATATGAAAGGTACTAAGAAAAATGCTGATATATAAACTTAATACATTGTGTCTGAGAGAGTGTTTAAATGTGTGACACTGTAGTAATTGAGGAATGAAGGACAGTGATTAGGAAAACAAAAGGAAGAACAGATTTGGAGACCCGAAGTGGAGAACTTATTCTCATATCTGCTTAATATCCTTAGTTGCTACATTGATCTTAATATTTACTAAAGCTAGAGGATTTCTGTCTCTAAAATTAGTCTAATTTTAGTTCAAATTGGATAAAGAATATGGATGTGGTGGAAATTCCACTACACTAAGAGATGATGTTTCTGCTCCTATATTCATGGTGCTATTTTTTTTCATATATCTGAGCAACTCTGGACCTGACATATATTTCAAAGATAGACATAAATGTTTTTGTCTGCAAACCCCAGTGTGCATCAAAGTGAGAGTTGGGGAATTTTTATACACTCTCCTGAGACAGACATAATTGGCTGTGAGAACATTCAATCTTAACCCCACTATCTCATTCAAAGAAGCTATTAGTGGAACTTCTCTGTTCTTTGGTGGCAACATTAACAATCATTCTGATATATTTTTAAAACTACTTCTCATATTAGAAAATCTTCCTCTAGAAGCATTACATATTCCACTTGCTCCAAAAGTGTCAATTTATATTTCTGAGAAAGATGTGCTTAGTTCTTAAAGGATATTATAAAGGAATAATAGATAATAGGTGCAATTTATATGCAAGTCCCCTAGACAGAAAAAATTAAATATATAATGAATTTTAAGCAAAGGTCTTTAGGTCTATAAACTGGCTAGAGGCCTCCTAGAATATACTTCCATGTAAAATTGTCCGAATAGCAATTTAAAGTATGGGAGAGGGAGGGAGACGCAAGGAGGAAGAGATATGGGAACATATGTATATGTATAACTGATTCACTTTGTTATAAAGCAGAAACTAACACACCACTGTAAAGCAATTATACTCCAATAAAGATGTTAAAAAAAAAAAAGAGAGAGAGAAAAATAATATGGTCACCAAAATTAGATATGGCTGACTTTGAAGGATCTAATTATTTACAAATTAGAGCAAATTTTTACATATTTATTGATATATTAATTTTGTGTGATTGTGAATGGATCCCATAGCTAGTGTGTAAAAGGAAATAAATTGACTAGTACCTATTGATCACTTACATCATCATTTTTCATATAATTCTCTCTTTGGAGATAGATTAAACTAAGAATTGTTTATGTTCTGTTAATACATATTCTTTTCAAATTATTAAATCATTTATAAGAACAAAAAAAAATAAAGTATGATAATAGCTCATGTGAGGTCAAGATAAGAGATGTATGAGTTGGAAATCATTTATATAGAGAGTTCAAGTTACAGAAATCAATTAGAAGAGAAAGGATGGAGATTGAGAAAAATAGAGAGATGAGATCAAATCATAAACAAATAAATCAACAAAAAAAACCAAGTGTAAGTGACTCAAAGAATGGAAAGACAAGACACATAAGGAGAAAATGGTGCAAATAGGTATAATGGAATGTCATCAAATCAAAAGTTTTGTTTTGTTCTGTTTTGGCGTTGCTGATTAACAGTGTCATGTGAAGTATTTAAATTAAAGAAGGAAAACATTTAAAAAAGAGCCATTAGAGTTGCTTAATTCATATATTTTGAGAAACCAATAGCAAACATTGAAGTGGGTAACATTCTTATTGTTAAGTCTTGCTAATAGATGCGACCTCATACTGGAAATGTAAAATTATTAAGTTAAATAAGGAAAACTATTATTTATTTCCATGGTATTTCAAAAGATCCCAAAGAAAGAATCTGTTTTTTTCCCTAGCTCAATAGCAGTGGCAACAGCTTTGCATACTCCAAGATCAGATATGCATGTCTAGGAATATTCCCTTATGGAGGAAAACAGATTTTAGGAAGGTGGCTCATTATATACCTTAGAGCAAGAAAAATTTAGAATGGTGTCGTTATTGCCAAAAAACAAGGATACTTTAAGTATTGCAGGGGTTGTTCTCAGAGACTATGTAGTTATACTAATATCATATGATAGAAACTTTAAGGCAACAAATAGTAGTAGAGGAAGTAGTGTGTTTTTTTTTTTTTTTTTTTTTTTTTTAATTTTATAGCTACTTTATTTATTTATTTATTTATTTATTTTTGGCTGTGCTGGGTCTTCGGTTCGTGCGAGGGCTTTCTCTAGTTGCGGCAAGCGGGGGCCACTCTTTCATCGCGGTGCGGGGACCGCTCTTCATCGCGGTGCGCGGGCCTTTCACTATCGCGGCCCCTCCCGTTGCGGGGCACAGGCTCCAGACGCGCAGGCTCAGCAGTTGTGGCTCACGGGCCCAGCTGCTCCGTGGCATGTGGGATCTTCCCAGACCAGGGCTCGAACCCGTGTCCCCTGCATTAGCAGGCAGATTCTCAACCACTGCGCCACCAGGGAAGCCCAGTAGTGTGTTTTATAATGATAAATTGTTTAAGCCACCTAGATGATAAAACAATTGTAAATTTGTATGTACCAAATAACAAAGACAGAAAATATGACAAGCAAAGCATGACAGTATTGAAAAGGAGTAACTGAAAATCTACCATCATAATGGGGAGACATTAACATACATCTTAAAAAAAACCTTATCTTAAAAAAATCAAAGTTACATAGATCAAACAACAATTAATAAAATTAACCAAATAGAAAACTTCACCTAACAATGAAAGAATATGAAATATTTACCAAAATCAACAATTTAAAAGAGCATATATTCAATCATTCAAAATATGTTTTTTAGTCGCAGTGAAATTAATAAAAAACATAAATTTAAAATATTTCTAGATTAAATTTATTTAGAAATGAAGCAATGTATCTCTAAATAAACCATAGGTTATGGAAGAAATCAAAATATATGTTACACAAGTTATAACTTAATTATTATGAAAATATGACATGCTAACAGAAGATTAGCCCTAAATGTATATATTAAAAGAGAAAAAGGTTGAAAATCAATTACCTAAGTACCCAACCCAGAAAGAACAGAAAATTTAAATCAAAGAAAAAGCCATAATAAAATAAGAATAACAATCAGTGAGATAGAGAACAAACATACTGTAGGCAAATTCAACAAAGCAAAATTTGACTCTATGGAAAAACTAACACAATTGGTAATCACTTTGAAAGCTTAAAAAAAAAAGGTGATAAGGCACAAAGTACCAGTATAAAGAATAAAATGGGTACTAACATGGATTTCAAACGCATTAAAAAACAAAACAGTAAGAAAATATTTTGTTGCTATATTTGATAATTTAGATTAAGGGAACAAACTTCTATAAAATATAATTTACTGAAATTTGAGAGAAGTAGAATGAAAATATCTTAGTAGTAATGTAACTTATGAGATATTAAATCTATGATTAATTTTTTTTTACAAAGAACAATCCAGATTCACATGGCATCACTAATAATTTCATTCACAAATATTTGAAGAAGAGAACACATTGTATAAAAATTTTTACAGAGCAAAAATATAAGAATGCTTCCTTGCTTGTTTTAGTAGGAAGTATATCTTTGATAATAACACTAAATGACATCAAGATCACAGGCTAATTCTTTTCTTGAACATGGATGGAAAATGCAGAAAATGCTAAACAAAAAAATAGCAAATCAAATCCAGCAACATATAAAAATGATGATAATAATGAGTTTTTTAAAAGCATGCAAAGTTGGTTTACCCTATGAAAATCAAACAATGTGATTTACCATGTTAATAAAATAAATAAGGTAAGTATTATGATTACCTCAAAAGATGTAGTAAAAGCACATAATAAAATTCAAAATCTCTTTTCATAAAAATATTTAGTAAAATTTTTAAAGAAATTAATAATCTGATATAGAAAATCTATAATAAATGACAGCAGTCTTTATATTTAATGGTGAAATATTGAAAGCTTTCCCACTGAGATCAAGCTAGGGCAGGGATGCCAGTTTCACTATTTTTATTTAATGTCCTCCTTCAAGTCATAAAGAGTGAAATAAGAAAAATATAAATTTCAAAAGTGAAGATTGGAAAAGAACCCAAAATATTAAAACTGTTATGAGCAAAATCAAGTAATTTTCAGCATGATATGTCTAGTATATTCAAGGAATCTAAGTAATATTATTAGATTCAAAAAATAATATCAATAAACAGAAATATAAATTTGATATAGAAGCAAGAGATCAATAAGAAAGTAAATTTAATACAATACCATTATAATAGCAGGGAAAACATCAGATGCCCATGAATATCTAATAAAATTGTGAAATCTCTATAGAGAAGTCTATAAACCATTATCAAGAAAAATTAAAGACCTAAATAAATGATAAGATATACTGTATTCATTAACTCTGAGAATCAGTAATGTAAAGAGATAAATTTTTTGCCAAATTGATCTATAAAGTTATTCTTATTCTAATAAAATGCTAGAATATTTTTGTGATTATTAATAATTCTAAAAATTTATGGAAATGTGGTACAGGTGTAAAAATAGACCAATCAAGCATAATAGTCAAGATGAAGTAGGAGGTGAAGTGGGGTGGGTAAGAAATAACCTTGTGTTCTGATTTTACTCTGTGTGACCTGTTTGTTCAACATGAAACATAAATATATATTGGTGTATGTATTGCTCGAAGTATTCAATAGAATCCATTATTTTTCACTTGTAAGTGCCATTTACATAGCTTAAGAGAAGTTAATTTAATTTATTGTAATCAAAACCTAAGTGATAAAATGACATTTATTAGATATATGTGTTTAATATTTGATAGTATATATATTTTATGTTTTTAGAAGATAGATAAATAGATAGAAATATAATTTTAAAAACTGAAGCACATTCAACAAGTTATAAAGAACTAGGGTTTCTTTTCTTGGTAAAATACTTGGGAATGTTAATATATTAATGCCAGTTGGGAAGTAAAGGCAGTGAGTATATATTATCTTACAGGAGCATAGTATATTACCTCATAGAAAGCAGGGTTCTATTATTTGCTCTGCCACTTACTCATTGTAGGTTCTTAAACAAATCACTTAGACTCAGTGATTTCCAGTTTATTCTTCTTTAAAAAGAAAAAATAATGGCATTGGTATATAGGGCTGTTCTCAATAGTAAATGAGAACACAGTTCAAATACAGCCATTAACACAGTTCTTCACATATAGTTAGCATTCAATTACTGTTGGGTATTATTATTATTACTGTCATTGGAATGTTCTAGTAAAAGCGAAATAGTAGTTGTTAGTTTGATAGGGTAGCAAGTTTATGAAAAGTTATTCTTTTAAAAAATATGACATAGTAGCACCAAGCAAGCTAGTGAAAAAAAGCAGAGGAGTCCAAAGAGACAGATAGTACTGCAAAATGGAGAGATTATCAATGTGACAAATTATGCAAAGAGGTGATGGGGGAAAAAAATGAACATGTAAGGCAGGTGAGAAGGAAGAATATTTCCCATTTTGATAGAAAGAAGGTGATAATTGGTGAAAAACCAAAACAAATGCTTCTAGCAAAAATAAGTGACATGATATCTAGAGAAAGTTCAGGAGTCCAAAACTGAGGACTCAGGTAACAATTAATTAGGCAGCAAGCATCTGTGGAGAGGTAAGGCGGTGAACGTGTGATGTGGATCTTGGGTGGTGAGATGGAATAAAGATGGCCATTAAGTTATCACTCTCACTCTGAGAGGTGGATTTGAGTTTATTTTCCATCTCTTGAATTCAGGCTGATCCTGTGACTACCAATAGAACACATCAGAAGTGGCATTGAGACAATTCCATACCAAGCTTTTAAAATGATTGGAAGTGCCTGCTTTTTGCTTCTTGGAATACTCACTCTTCGAATCTCCTTATCGAGTGGAGCCAGTTGTCATATTGTCAGAAAGCACAAGCAACTATGTGGAGAAATCTACTTGGAGGAGAATCAAGGCCCCAGTCAACAACCTTCAGTTTAGCTTTCATCTGACAACCAAATTGTCAGAAGAGTGTAAGTCATCTTGGAAATGAAGGTAAAGAATGTTCTAGTTCTACTTGAGCTGTTCAGCTTATGATACATAAAGTAAATGTAGGTTGTCCCCGTCAAGCCCTGCTCCAATTGCAAAACTTCAAAATCCTATGACTGATTTTGTTTGTTTTAACTTACTATGTTTAGAGTGCAAATATAGATAACTGAAACAAATAGCAAGAGAAAGTTTGAAAGAGTCTAATATATAGTGTATAGCGACTGATTATATACATATGATATATACATAGTTAAATATATATATTCCCCTGATATTAAAGAAAAACAAAACAAACAAGAAAAACAAAAACAGAGAGTCTGGTAAGAAATGGAGGCAGTGATACATCACTTATATACCACTATCAATGTGGTTATTTTATCTGGGAAACAAAAATATCCAAGACTAAAGGCGAGATCAATAAAAGCTAAATTAAAGGGATTCTGAGGAGATTGAACATTTAGAGAAAAAATAGCTAACTTGCACAAATCGGTTTGTTTACCTACACCTTCTGTTCACACATAAGGAACACAAATTATGATTTATGAGAGACAGAAGGTTACTTTACATATCTACAGAAGGCTTTCCTGGAATCAAACTGGTCTTATGGTAAAATTAAGTGGCAAATGCCCTGAAGCATTATTACGTAAGTTGGGGCCAGACCCATACAATCACATGTACTTACAGTCATTTAACTAATAAATGAATGTAATGTTTAGAGAGAACATCTTTCTTCACTCACCAGTGCACTTGGACATTTAAGATGACAGCATTATATTTTCCTTTCTATGAAAGTTTCTTTAAGTGAAAGCCAAATTCTATAAAAACACATACTTTAAATGCTGCCTCATTTAGAGAGATATATCTAAATATTCAAAGTAACTTATTTTAAATTTTAATTTGCAGTATTGAGTTTAATATTGTTATATATACATATATTACACACACATAATAACATTCATATATGTATATGAATACATATATAGTTATATATGCTTATTCATACACATATATACACAAACACATTAGCATATAGGTTAGGAAATATATCACTGAGGAAGGGATTTAAATGTAGTTGTAAAAAAGAGAAAAAAAAAATCTTGGAGCATCCTGGTTTGATGTACAGAGTTAGATTTTGCCTGGTAAGCATTTAGAAAAATGTCTCCTTAGTGAAGTAGCTTTCTTATTTTTCTTTCTGATCATATAATGTGTGCTAATTTTAAGAAATGTAAAATAAGTTAAAGTTTATTCTATATTTTAATTTTTGTATTTTTTTTGTCTTTAAAATTTTTTTAACTTGTTTTAAATTGCTTTATGTTCATCATGATAGAAGGGCTTATAATATTTTGGGGTCAAAACTTAAGATATATTCAGATAAATGGTATCTAAAATACAAGGTTTGTTACACAGACATCACTATGAAGGATTTAGAGTACAGTATATAAAGAATGTAAAAAAAATATATATATATATATAGCATCTTCTTTATCCATTCAAATTTTGGTGGGCACCTAGGTTGCTTCCATATCTTGGCTATTGTGAATAATGCTGCAATAAACATTGGAGTGCACATATCTTTTCAAATTAATGTTTTTGTTTTCTTCTGATAAATACTCAGTACTATTCAATCCAGCAATTCCACTCTTGGGTAAGAGTGATTTTTTATTAGACACATTTTATACCCCTATTTTTGATTTCTAAATTCACATAAGACATGCTTCATCTTCAGTTCCTCAAGTTACGTAGCTAAATACTAGATTTTCTGATAAACCTGGACTGATGAAATAGCTAATATTATATGAGTACATATTAGCTTAGTAAACCTCTATATGCATACCATTAATACAGAACTACTTAAATAATGTGAATTACAACACTTCAGTCTATGTGAAATAGTAAAAACAGGTAATGGAATAAGGATACCTAATATCTTTTTCCTGATTCTACAAATAACTGCTTATGTAACCATGAATAAAATTACTAATTTTCTGGATAATATTTTTTTAACGTTGAAAAGAGAGGGAAAGGAAAAACAACATGTAATTTTCAAATATCTTGAGGATGTAGGTATTTAAACCCAATATTGTGTAGAAATTCAAATTTTAAACAAATAAAAACAGAAGTATTTTAACTCAAGACTCTTACTTTTGTTGCAGATGACAATAATTATCCTAGCTAATGTCAGCAGAAAAGAAAATTATTGAAAGCATATAATGTAGCCAGTAGAATTGATAGGAAGACAGGAGAAACAAGTTTAGCAAAAGGCACAATTCTAGGAATGCCAGAGAGCTGAAAATACAGCCAAGGTCAAAGCTAAGGAACAAATTTGTTGAAATACCTCCACTGGCATCACTGCCACTGGACATTTGACATCGCTACTGCTTGATACTCTCAGATGACACCACTAACTATGCATGCTTTTAAAGCTGTGAATAATTTCTCAACTCTCCCTGTGGCTTTGCCTTGCTTCCATAAGCCTCAAGGATTTTAGATAGTAATGCAGAGCCTACATATGTATAATAATCACTGCCCAGTGGGTTGTTGTTGCACATATATAGAGAAAAAGAAATGGCATTTTTTTGCCTCAGGAGGTATGACTCTGCCAACAAATCTCATCCAGTGAGGCACTTACTTCAAAATGGAGTGGTGTTGTAATATTTCATAAGAGGTATAACAAACGTTCTCCACTACATACCTAAGGATCTTGAAATTTAATAAAATAATACTTCCCATTTCCATCATTCTCTAGTTCATTTATAACATACTTGGTGCTACTTACTAAGCGATTTTTCATATAAACAATATACCCAAACCTAGATTTTGAAAAACTATATTCTACAATATTCTCTTCCTTTTGGGAAAATCAAGCTTAGTTTTGTTTCTTGAAAGTGATTTTAAAAAAATAAATGGGCCATTTACATATATCTTAGGTAAGTATTGCAAATGTATCTTCTAAGTTTCTATAGACACGTTTAGGTTTGGAGAGGTCTTTTTAGATACAATCTGTGAAAAAATAAATTGATAAGCTAGACTTCAATAAAATTGAAAACTTCTACTCTGTGGAAGACACTTCCCAGAGAATGAAAAGACAAGCCACAAATTGAGAAGAGATGTTTGCAAAAAATAAATCTTATAAAAGATTTTATCTAAAATGTACAAAGAACACTTAAACCTCAATAATAAGAAAACAACTTGATTAAAAAATGGGCCAAAGACCTTAACAGTCACCTCACCAAAGAAGACGTATAGATGGTAAATAAGCATATGCAAAGATGTTCTACATCATATGTTGTCAGGGAAATGCAAATTAAAACAACAATGAGATAACACTACACACATACTAGAATGACCAAAATCAAGAATATTGATACCACCAAATCCTGACAATAATGTAGAGCATCAGGAACTCTCATTCATTGCTGGTGAATGCAAAATGGCATAGCCACCATGGATGATAATTTGGAAGTTTCTTGCAAAACTATACATATCCTTGCCGTAAGAGCCAGTAATCATACTCCTTGGTATCTACACAGAGGAGTTGAGAACTTATATCCACACAAAACCTTGCACACAGATGTTTCTAGCAGCTTTATTCATAGTTGCCAAATCTTTGAAGCAATCAAGATGTTCCTCAGTAGGTGAATGGAAAAATAAAATGGTACATACAGACAAGGGAATATTATTCATCACTGAAAAAAAAAGAGCTACCAAGCCTTCAAAAGACATGGAAGAACATTAATTGCATATGACTAAGTGAAAGAAGCCAATCTAGAAAATCTACATACTGTATGATTCCAACTATACGACATTTTGGAAAAGGCAAAATGATGGTGACAGGAAAAAATAATCAGTAGCTGCCAAAGATTGGGATGGGAAAGAAATAAGAAGAGGTGGAAGACAGAGGTTTTTTAGGTCAGTGAAATTACTCTGTATAATACTATAATAATGAACACATGTCATTATACATTTGTCCAAACCCATAGAATGTTCAACACCAAGAGTTAACCTTAATTAAACTATGCATTCTGGGTAATAATTATGTGTCAATGTAGGTTCATAAATTATAACAGATGTCCTATGCTGGTGGGGAATGTTGACTTAGGGTAGGCTATGTATATGTGAAAGCAGGGAATATAGGAAATCTCTGTACCTTCTGTTCAATACTGTTGTGAATTTAAAGCTGCTCAAAAAAAAAAATAAGGTCTATTCAAAAAAGATAACATTTGTGAGACTTTAATCATGATAGATCTTATGTGTTTTGGAAATAAAACTAAAATCCTAGACTAGCCTAGAAGATGCAGGGTGAAAAATTGAAAAACTGAATTGAGTCTGCTATGGTATAAGAACTGAGATAACCAAGCTACATGAATGAAACACTTTGATATACAAAGTAAGCATACTGAAGCTCTTTTCATCACAGCAGGAAAATACTGATGGTCCCAAAAGTGAAGAAGATAGTGGCAAAGACACATGGGATCACTGAATGTGACAGTATAGTAAGATAATTTGGCTACAAGGATGAGAATTCTTGTTGGAGTAAGGGGTTGGGAGTACAAAATTAGAATCAAAACTGCTTTCCTAAGAATTAAGAAGTAAATATTGGAAAATTTGTATTTAAATAATGCATTCACTTATTCACTATATCAAAATTTATATATTAAGTGACTCGTAGGAGCTAGAAATTCCAGAGAGGGGAACAGGTAATTCATAAAAAGATAGACAGATAGGTACATAGATCAATAAAATACGGAAGCAGCTTGAAGAGACGCAGAAAATGGTGCTAAAACACAGGTATAGTGGCTTATACTGGATTCTGTAGGCTATTTTTTTTTTGTTTTGCTCAAATATATTTTGCCCCATTAGAAGGTCTCACAGAAAGTAATGATTTCTAACTGGGAAGTTAGGAGAGCATTTCAGGGGAAGTTGAAGGAAAGTGAGCAGAGATTTCTGAGGGGAGAGAGAATTGGTTGACATGTTCAAATAAGATGCCATCTTAGTTAAAATTATTTCTATAGACACAAGAGATCGAACATTCAG
This sequence comes from Balaenoptera ricei, assembly GCF_028023285.1. Taxonomy (NCBI): domain Eukaryota; kingdom Metazoa; phylum Chordata; class Mammalia; order Artiodactyla; family Balaenopteridae; genus Balaenoptera; species Balaenoptera ricei. The sequence goes on from NC_082643.1 coordinate 87,048,056, forward strand.
AAAGAGAAATAGGCATTGTGTCAGAGACAATAACAACCAGAGATAAGAATGCCAGATGGTCAATAAGAAAAAAATGACCACTGGATTTTTATGGAGGAAAAGCAGGGGATAAAAGAAATGATATTCATTCATTCATTCATACATATCATTTATTCATTCCATAAATATTTATTGAGTGCTTACTATGTTTTAGGCATGCTGTTGTCAGTAAACAGAGGAAACTAAAGTCTTTCTCATTGTGGAGCTTTCATTAGAGAAGCGAGTAGACAATAATAAATTGCATGAATCATCAAATTTTTTAAAATGAGGTAACTGTGGAAAAAGGTAATCAGCTCATTAGAAAGGAAGAACCAAGAGATAGGGGAGGATGTTGGCAGTATGAACTGCAGTGAAACAACAAAGATTTCAGGGAGGTAAGAGGATGAACTATGAATATATCTAGGAAAAGAATAGTTTTGATTACATGATGTACTTGAAGAACATCAAGGGGTCCAGCATTCCTAAAATGAAGTGAACAGAGAATAGTAGAAAATGATATCAGAGAAGTAAGGGCTCTGTGTCTGGTGGGGAAGACCATGTGAAACCTGATAAATCATTATCTGTAGTCACAGGCTTCCCTTGAGTCCAGAGATGAGAGGCCATTGCAGGACGTTGTATTTCACAGGATGACACTGGTTGTTTTGTTAATAATAGACTGTAAATAAGCAGAATTGGAAGTAGAGCGATATTGCAATAATCTTGGCAAGTGGTTATGGCGACTTGGATCAGGGAAGTGACAGTGCAATTTTTGAGCATAGACCATGCCAGACAGTACCCTAGGAATACTCACAGATGTTTTATTTAATTGTTAATATAAATCTGGCAAGTAAGTGTTATTTCTCTTCTGTAGTGAGAATAATGTAACAAGGCAATGCAAAGCTTATTCAAAATCATAGAGTTAGTGCTTAGCAAACCTTAGTATAAATACAGCTCTATTGGACTAGAAAGTTCATGCTCAATCATGAGAAAATTAAAGGTTGGCCGACCAACAGAAACATCCATCATTTTCATTCAAAATCTGTGGTTGTGGTCAAATGGAGCATCTTATTATTAGACTTGTTACTGCATATCTGTATCTTAAGATGACAACACATGGTTACTTTCATAATGAGAATTCTGATGTATGCTTTGCTATTTCAGAAATATATTAGTGTTCTCTAATTCATAAAGAATCTAGAGCTGTAGCAGTATCATGGTGGGGAGAAATTTAAACACATGCACATCTTTTCTATCTTTACCTTGTAGAAGTTGAAAACCTCATGTTATAAGTAAAATTAGATGACACTATTACATTTCATAGATATACATATTTGACTTAAGTATATAAATTATAATAGAATACATGAAGCTATAAACTATACCCAATTTATGGAGGTGTCTGAAATTCTGACTCAGTCATCAACGACACTAATTGAGTGACCCTGACTCACTCAAACACAGGTAAGTACACATAGGTTTTTGTAAAGAAGAGCACATATTTCTCATGGTTCTTCATAAAGTCTTAGCCCTCATATACAAAGGAGAAGATAAGCTTTGTGAAAAAATTAAGTTTTTATTTTCACACTGTAGATATTTAATACTTGCTACATTTGCATTCACTGCTGATATGGCTATGTGAATCAATTACTTCCATGTGAATTTAAAGGAGAGTCTGTATAACTTGACAATGTGAATCTTTCCCAATGTATAACCTGACAATGTGAATCTTTCCCAATACTGAAAATCTGGAAATAATTACAGTAAAAATGTATCCATTCATATCAGATCTACTTATAACAGATGATTAGAAAAGTAATAAGCCATTTTATCACACTTCATAATTACACTTGGACTTTCATGCTGAGTACTTCTGATCTGAACAAATATTAAATCCAACACTTATTGTTTCCCATATAAATAACACTATGTTTCTTACCTTATTCTTCAATACATAATGCCAGGGCAAACCAAAATAACAAATTGAAATGAGCCAAAACAAGTGGTGATTAAAGAGAGATGTCATCATCTTGGCATTATGAGATGTCCTCGTTGTCTCTCCCCTTCAATCTACAACTAGTAAAACATCCATAATTCAACAAAGTTTTCTTGGTCGAACACAACAGGACACTGGATAGATCCATACATCTATACATCTAAAGGTGGTGGATGGAACACACAAAGAAACCAGAACTGGGAAATAAACCCACACATATATGGGCAACTAATTTACAATGAAGGAGCCAAGACATACAATGGAGAAAGTATAATGTCTTCAATAAATGGTGTTGGGAAAACTGGGCAACCACATGCAAAAGAATGTGTTACACCAGTATCTTACACCATACACAAAAATTAACTCAAAATGGATTAAAGACTTGAGGGTAAGATCAGAGCCATAAAACTCCTAGAAGAAAACATAGGCAGTACACTCTTTGACATTTGTCTTAGTAATATCTTTTTCATTATGTCTCCTCAGGGAAGGGAAACAAAAGAAAATTTAAACAAATGAACAAATGGGACTACATAAAAATAAAAAGCTTCTGCCCAGCAAAGGAAGCAATCAATAAAATGAAAAGACAACCTACTGAATGGGAGAAGATAATTGCCAATCACATGTCTCGTAGGGGTTAATATCCAAAATATATAAAGAACTCATACATGATTCAAAAACAAAATAAAAAAGCATACAACCTGATTAAAAAATGGGCAGAGGATCTGAAAGGACATAGAGCTAAACTGGCTCTAATTTATGTACTGCTGTCACATCCTGTTTCCACATAATAGTGTAACTGGTGTCTCTTCGAAACCCACATATTCTAACTTCTGAAGTATTGGGTTTTAACCTTCACTGTAGAATTCCTGTGTATGTTTGTGGGAAGAGATTGTTTGTCAGTCATATTTATAAAGTACCTAATGCTGCTCTAGTTTATGGGAGACAAGAAAATTGTATCTATTAATGCATGAATAATTAAATTAATTAATGTAAAGGACAAAAAAAAAGGGCAGCTCCAGGTTAAAAAAAAAAAAAAAAAAAACCTGTTTCTTCCTCCCTAAATATTTCCTGCCACTTCTTTTTAATTTCAAACTCATTTAGACACAAGACTGAAGTTGCTTAGGTGCAAGCAACAGATAGTCAAAGGAGCATTACACTTGGATGAGGATGCACCAGTAGTGGGCAAAGGAAAGAAAAACTGATTCACAGTCATGAGAGGTTAGCACATCATAAAACATAGGAAGTCATGCCTCAGACAAATCAGGAGAGTGATACCTGATAAGAATTCCCTCTCTCTTCCTCAAGTAATCATGTATGACAGGAGGAGATGATCAAACATTGAAAATTTAAGATTTCTGTGTATTTTAATATCCAAACATAGTCTGAAGATTTCTATTACTTTGGGTTAAAATAAGTATTAATTATGTCCTGGTCTCTTCAGAATACCATATTTTTATGACTAGATTCAATGAAGGACCCTGCTATTCTTGGCATGATAGTGCCAAACAGTTTCAGAAAATAGTTTCAAAGCTTTGTACCGGAGCTTTATTGAGAGACAGAGAAGAAGAGAGAGAGAGAGATGACAGAGAGAGAGAGTAACTACTTTCAGTTCAGGATTATCGTAAATATTTTAGCAAGTTTTATGTTGATTAAATAAAGTAGCAAAAGTATTTCCAACCCCCTTTTCCTTTTCTCCTCCCTTACTGAGAGTAAGTTTCATTTCTAGCTCTCACTGGCGCCCAGAGCCTCATTTTGCCCTAGCATGACCAAGACACTAGTCCAACTTCTCTAAAGCACACTGCACAATGTTCTCTCCACTCGTGTACTAATCTTCTAGGAGCCTGGCCTTCATCTAGCTTTGATTCTGAAATAGCTCTGATAGTAAGCTCAACACATTGTCTTCTTATTTGTTAATTGTTTAATGTATGAACTTCCAAAATTCAGTACTTGTCAGCACAGTCAGTACCTGTATATTGATAGGGAATCTAATATTTATCCAATGGTAACAGAAAATTTAAAATGGTGGAATTAGTTCTGCAATTTTCTAGTTTTGCAGAAGGGCAAATATTTTCTGTAGTTTGCTTCTTCTGTTAACTTTCAAGGCCCTTTATGCAGGTAGCTGACTGTTACGTAAATCCAAACCACCCTCTTAATGCAGGACAGCGTGTTCTGTTTCATCCTGTTGAAAATTTTTGTTATCCCTTCACTGTAATAAAGTATAAACACACCTATGGTGGCTTGCCATTACCTTTTGGCTAGTGCCGTAATACCTAATTATGTTACATAAGTACACTTGCTTATTTTATAAGCACAAAGAAATGGACAAGTCCTTGCTCTAATGTTTTCTAAAAGAGAAGCAAATGCACGGGAAAAAAGCAATAGAAACTTCACTTTAATAAAAATATCTTCATAGAGTCAAGGGTTTTAATGGAACATTCAACCTGCTCTGATAAACAAATGTTGTCAAATCAAATATGTAATTTAATAGAAATATGATAGCAAAGACCAACTGCCAAATAATTCTTGAGGGGAAAGTTTCTTGACATTTAAGGAAATGCAGTTTTGGAAGTCACTTGCCACGTAGTCACATATTCATTTTTAAGGTAATCACTAGTAAATTATAGTGACCTGCATCTCATTAGACACTGCTCTTTTCTATAATTGATCATCACTTCCTTTGATATGTATGGAGCTAGACTCTTTATGTATGCAATCCCTGAATGTATAATTCCAGAAAGGAACAGTCAAGAGATAGAAGTGTATTCTGATATAAATATTTTTAAAAGATTCATTTATTGCAAATATACCACATAAATGACAAAGGCATTATGGAAATAATATATTTTCCATAAGTTAGATTTAATAGCTGTGTGAATCTGTATATTTGACTGTCTATAAGAGACATGATTGCTAAATCAGGTGGCCTATGTCCTAAAGCATTTGAAATGTAAGAAAGATACTATTTTCAAAAATAATGGTTAACTACTTTTATTTCATTTATCTTTTTTATAAAATAGTAGAGTTGGGCATAGTAAAGAAGAGAAAAACAATGGGACGTGTTAAAAATTATACTTGAAGATACTGTATAAATGAATAAACAAAGTGTGAGGCTGTATATATGTATGAAACATATTTATACAAAGTCATATAAGCTCTGCTGGAAAATTTAAAGCTCAGTGTAACTTCCAATATAAGTGATTTTTATTAAAATTTATTCCTGACTTTTTTTTTTTTTTTCTAATTCAGGACATAACAAAACTTCCTACTAAAGTGAAGGTAAATCATAAGTTTATTGTTCAGAGACATTCAGCTCTTGTTTTCTCTGCTGACACCACCAATATGAATAATGGCAAGATCAGTGATGAGGGAGTTTTTGTGATGCAGATCTCTCCACAGGGACAGGACTATAGTCATCATGAGTTTATTTCACAATTCAGCTTCTTTCTCTAGCAAGCCACTATAATGAGATCAACTGTGCCCTTTCTCTAGACTGGAAATTGAAATTCCAGTGGATCACAGCAGGACTGATTGGGTCCTTCAGCCATCATGGTTGTCAATGCCTAAGGACTTCAGTTCCACGCAGAGATCTGCATCTCTTATTATGATGGTCAAAATGAGCAGGATGATTACACTGTGGTTTTGTTCATCTTAAGAATGTAGAAAGTCTGTCAGTTTGTGTTTGTAGCAGAAAACATAGGTCACATTTAAATACAGCTATGTCTACTTCATAATAATTTATTAGCTTTTTACACTAACATAATTATTTCTTTGATTAAGTTAATTTGCCTTATCCTCCCCGGACCTGCTCACTCCTCCTTAATTTTCCCATTAGAGCTAATCACTTCACATTATTTCATAATTACTAATAAACAATAGTTTTCTTAACTAGATTGTAATCTCTTTGAGGCCTGGGGTATCAAAGAGCTTTTTGAGTGTCAAGATCTACAGAACGGGCAACGTGCTTAGGATATAACACATGTTCAACAAATCTACCCCCCCGCCCAAAAGAGTAATAATGTATCAAGTGTATCATAATGCAATTTTTTAAAAGCCATTTGCTAAAAATGGCTTTTCCGTGTATTACTGTCTGTGACTAATAAATACCAGAATAATTAAATCTTGTAGTCTTTGCCAATGTCTGTAAATTGTTACCAAACTGAACGTGGGTCCACTCATCCACCGCATAGCACAGCCAATATACTGACACCAGACTGTGGTAAAGGAAAGTACAGCATTTGTTACGGGGTACCAAGCGAGGAGAATGGGCAGCTAATGCTCAAAAGACCTGAACTCCCTGATGGATTAAAGGGAAGGTTTTGAAAGGCAACACTTGGGCTGAGGGTTGCAGCTTGTGCACTTTCTTCTGCTTGGCTGGTGGTGAGGTAACAGGGTGATGTTTCTGGAATCTTAATCATCAACCTTCTGGTTCCAACCTTCTGGTCTACATGCTTGTGGTCAGCGTGTGGTCATCATCCTCTACCTGGGTGGGGATCTTAGTTTCTGTTGAATAACTCAAAGATACCCATCAGGTTGTTATGTGTATCCCTTTAGGAGAAATTAAGACTATTTTATCACTGAACTATTGTTTAAACTATCATTAATTTTTTGTTGTTTGACTGCTTTTTCTTTGTTTCTGCAATCCCACTCTTCCCTAATTAGTAACTGCTTGAGTCTGCTCTTTGGAACTCAGGGAAGACCTAGGAGACTAAAGCCTTTTTCTACAAATGAGAAACTGGGGACACAGGGGCTTTTGAAGCCAGGAGAACCCAGAGGTGTCCTGCTTGGTTTCAACAGGACATGTGAAAAAATGCTTAAAGCAAATACCTAGATGGATAATTTGCAAATTCAATTGATCACAGAGAACATTTTTATGAATCAATTTGTGAGACAAGAATTCTACAGAACATACTTCAGGAAATGCTCATCTGAACACGTATTATGGGGCATTCTTTTGGATCACATTGCACATACAATGAATCATATGATTAAGTATTCATTTAACTATGTCAAGTCACTATGAGAGATATTCTTAACTGTGTTTGTCTGTGGGTTATACACACACACACACACACACACACACACACACACACAAAGATAGAAAAAAAGGCTTTACTGGTATCATTAGGTATGGTTTACACATGATAATTTTGCATGAAAATTTGGAAGTTATCTGATTACTGTGGTCACCACTTAGAGAACTATAATGTTTGATTATGAAGCATGTTGCAGAATTTATTTCAGATACTGAATTTATCAATTGGCTATGGCCTATCTTGTTTTTGCTTTTCTTTTCTCCTACTTAGTTTTTCTTTTCCATATTAACAAAAAATTTCCAAATGTTCACTTTTATTTTTACTGATTAACTAGCATTCTGTTCTATTTGAAGGCTCTGCTCCCACCCCACCAAACCTCTCTCTATTCCATATGCCTTTTTCTTTATTTTGTTCTGCAACAATAATTCTCCAGTAAACACACTATTCTCAGAAACAAGACTACATCATCAGGGTTGCTAGTGACAAACAGAAAACAAATGAACATAAGCAAGCTTAAGCTCGATTAGATCCACAGGGAGAAATCAATGACATGGAAAAAAACAAAGTTATAGAGGAATGCGGTTGTATCTTCCAACTTGTGCACAAAGGAGCATAAAAAGAAAGAAAACACTGGATTACAAGACCGAGCTGATGCCAACACATGAAAAGTAAAGTGCAAAATGAAAGCAATTAACCGGGTAATTGGAGCAAAACCAAACAATTTTCCCTCAATTAAATTGTTACTTCACTTGAAAGTAATTTTGGATTTGAATTACTCTGAATCATTTGATAAAATTATTCATTAATCTGTTACAGGAGTGGGAAGGGTACTTTATTGTCTCCAAGGGCCTCTCCCGAAATGAAATGACAGAGTTTTTTCAAATAGAGGAAGCGACAGGTGGGAAAACTTATCTATTAATGACCATATGGTTGTCATATTTGTTACTTTATCCTTGGCCTGACTATTTGTCAATATCTGTCACTGTGTATTCTACTTCTAGCAGTTTATCTTCTGCCTTTGCTATATTAACCAGTTGGGAAATCTGGAGATCTGGATATTCTCAGCAGAGTTCTACAAAATTAAGTTCATGGTTCTTTGTTATTTGACTTCAATTTTTTTCCAACATATCTGGCCATCAATAATAATGAGACACAACATTTATTGATTTCCTCCTCTGAACTAGATGCAATAAGCACTGCTGTGATCCATACAGAAATAATCAAGATGATAATTATTATTGTAATTTTGCAGAGAAATGGAGGCTCCAATAACTCAAATAACTTACCTGAGGTCACAAAATTAGGCAGAGGCCAAGTTGAAATTAATTTCTAGCTTGGTCTGACCTTAAAGCACATGGTATTTCTACTGATATTATTTTTATATTAGTTCTAGGACATAATTAAAAAATCACACTTCATCCTGTTTCTCAAAAGAGCAGGTATAGACTGTTGAAACATTCATTTATTTTTAGGATCAATGGCCTTCAAACATTTGTAGCATGCTTGCATGAAAAATAAAAGGAGCACATTCCTCAATACATTTTTATTTTTCTCCATGCAGGAGCCAGAGAGATCATTTAAAAAGGTAAATCAGATTGTGTCATTACCTCACCTGCTCAGAAGCTTCCAGTGACCTATCACACATTGACTAATGTCCAAAATCCCAGCCATGCCAGGAAACCTATCATGATCTGGCTCTTCTCCATCCGGATTGCCCCTCCTCCCACCTCCAACACCACACCACCCCAGTATGTCCTGGCATTTTTATTTTCCTCAGACGTGCCATGACTTTTCATGTCATAGGACCTCTTTTCATGGGTCACCTCTTTACTTCCTTTTGGCCCTGCTAAAATATTACATTTGGTCCTCCCAGATAACATCTTTCCCAACATACCTCCACCATGTTCTATCCACTTTTTCTACCTTATTAGTTTTCATTGAGTTTATCACTATCTAACATTAAATTACATATTCAATTGTTTGCTTTCCTATTTTATGAAACCTTTACATAAAGCAGCTCTTTTATATGGTGGGTCTTTGGTTGTCTCTTTTAACATTGGCTCTCCAGAAACTAAAGTGTGTCTGGCATATAGTAATTGTTCATAAATACAAAACTCTCTTTCCTTATATTAAGTATTAATATAACAATACTTATTTCTTACATTTTTAGATAAAAGTATGAGAAATTCTAATATTATTGTAATACTCCCTATTGGATTATCCTGCATTTCTGTGGGAAAGGAACACTTTATTTTAGAGAACACTAATTTGTATTATTGAAATACTGTAAACTAGTAATTATGCCCTCTTTCTCATTCAAGTTGGAAACAATTGACAAACTTAAATCAGCAGATGAAAATTCAACCACCATTTTTTTTTTTTTTTTCCCCTAGAAAAGCTATACAGACAAGGCTGACTTGGGTAAGGCCAAATGGCCTGCTAAGATTTCACCCTAGAAATAGACAGACTTATCCAGTCAGACACAAGCTGAAGTGGACAACAGAAGCTTCCCTAACAAGAATGTGTATAAAAGTTAGAAGATGGAAGACAGAGGCATAGGCAATTAACCTATACAGGTAAACTAATACCTAAGGTAAAAGAAAAAGACAAGTTTTGAGCCAGGCACACCCAGAATTTACTCCAAAACTTAGCAATCAAATAGACAAGCCACTTTTTCCTGCAGAGAAGTCAGTGATGAGATGGAAATAGTCTAGTAGTGTAACTATGGTGGAACTTCTTCCACGTGGAAACCTAAGGCCAAGGAAAAGAAATTCTTCTTCCATTATATTACACTAAGTTGTGTTTCCTTAATCATTTTAACTCAAATATCAGGCTTCTGCCTAACCGAAGTTGTGGATGCTTCTCCCAGGGAAGGAGCTACGTGTTTTCTCAGGACAGTCCACATGCATGGCTAACAGCTGCCCTGTGCTGATACTTCTAGAAATGAGTCAGTGCCAATTTGTGCTCCCAACAAGCCACTAAAATTTGATCTGAAAATTCATTGGCTTTTATTATTCCTTACTCTAAATCAAAGCTTGTTATGTTTCCCCAACATAGATCCTCCAAGACTATGCCATTAGATTGAATGAGAGTATAAATATACTCTGATGTTTCTTACCATAAGTGATTTGTCAGTTTATATATTTTTTATTAATTAGTTCTTATATAGTATTTTTGTTTTCTAATGCACGAATCTCTTCTATATAACTTCTTGCTTTCACTTTTCTCTTGTTAGTTTTCCAACCTTTTTAGTTGGATATTTATATTAACACACTTTCATCTTTTATTCTTATGGATATGAGTATTTAAAAATTTGAGGATCTCTTCTGCTTGTTACTTTACTTTATCCCACGTATGTTATCTTATATATTCTTATGCATGGTTTTTCATTATCATCATTGCATTAAAAAATCTGTTTCCAGTAAAACTGTTTTTTGCACAATCTCTACCTGTCTCTGTTCTATTATAGGCTTACAAAAGTGCCTATGGTCTAACATATTTATTTTATTATTTACTTATTAAGTGAAAGTTGTAGAATTTTTCTCCTTTTCAAGTTATAATTGGGAAATTGGGGCAGAGTAACAATATGCCCCATTTTGTCCTAGACACTCTCGGTTCATTGCTCTCCCAGTGTAGTTATTCACAGCACCTCCTTTACACTAATAAATGATTTGCATTATATGCAAGAGAATACAATTGTACCAACAATGGATTTTATTTGCCTCCTTGGGGTGTGTGTGTATGTGTGTGTGTGTGTGTGTGTGTGTAGAGAGAGAGAGAGAGCCCAACTTATCCAGGTACCATTTTCTTACAGAAATATAGAACCCCCCAAAATCTTTGGAAAGGTTCAGAATAAGAAAACTTTCAAGAAATCATTTTCTGGATAATATATGATACCTCTTTAAAGAGGATTAACTAAAATTAATTTAGACTCTATCCTGATTGACTATTCTTTATCACTAATGAGTTTTAACATAAGTGATAATATCAATATAAGAGGCTGATTAGGGTCTTCGGATGAGACTCTGAAAGCCTTGGTTTTGAGGAGAACTGATTCTACCAATATCCTTGTGCCTTTTACAAGTTATTTCAACTCTGAGAATTAGTTTTCTATGGCATAAAAGTGTAATAACGTCATAGGATTTTTGTGAGAGTTAAGTGCCCAATAAATAACAGAAGACTAGTAATTTGTAGTTATCATTACTTTTAACTATTAATAATGTTGAATTAAAATCCTTTTTTGGAACTCTGACTTTGGGGATTTTGAAATTTGATAGAAAATAAATACTTGAAAATGATTTTTCTTCTGTATTACTAGCTAACAGTGTTAAAGAAATTTTAAAAGACACAGAAACTACTACCACATGAAAAGTGTAAACATTATGCGTGAAAAGGCATGATAAAATTCATACTGCATAGAAAAGGGGATAGTTGATTCACATTTTAAAGATAATGGATTAAAATATTAATACAGTAAAATCTAAAATTTAATTAAGCAAGTTATTGCCCAGTAGGAAAAAATGGGAAAGGATTTAACTAGAGAGCTCACAAAAGAAAAAAGCAAGCAAGACAGAAATTATAGCACATAACAAATAAATACATATAACACAAATCTTAATAATAAAGGTCTGTAAATAGAAACACACTACTATTTTTCAACTGTAATACTTCTAATATTTAGAGTTAATGATACTAATAATATTTTTCTTTTAGGATGCAGAAAGTGAACCTACTTATATCCTGGTGACAGTAAAAATAATTACAACTGGTGTGAGAACTATAAATCTTTCAAAAACTTAAATTTTTACTATTCTTGACTTCATAATTTAATATCAGGATTTCACCTTCAAATTATAACCAGAAATTATAATTAAGATATATGTGTAAACAGAAATGTTGATCACAAAGTTATGTAATGAAATGGTGAGAACCAAAATTAAGAGAAATATAAAGTAGTATTTTAATACAGCAATGAAATAGAATATAACAGTGCAGTCATTAAAAAATCTATCATTGTAGTAAAAGTGCTCACAATATGATTGTAAATGAAATAACATTATGCATAGCTGTATGTAGACTGCGGTCTGAATTTTTAGCAATGTATATGCAAATGTTCATGTGTATTACACTCACATTCAAAAAAGAAAGACCAAGGGAAATAATATAGTCAAATGGTCATAATTATTATTCTCTTTGACATTTGTGAAATGATTTTTTTCTTTACATTTTCCAATTTTTTTCTAAATAAAGTCATGTTACTTTCAGAAATAGCAAAGATTAACAAATAAGTGTATAATGTTTTAAAGAAGAAATTATTTTATGCTGTTTTATCCTTTTTTATTATGAGTTTGAGTCATTTTGAATTGTAACAATAGGTTGAGAGTGAGCCTATAACTCTATGGGCTTCTCTTCAAAACTCCTTCCAAGATATCAACTAACAGTTTTAGACAAAGACATAATTCCAAACCAGTAACTCTAGTGTATTTCTACTGCCCTTTTCTCTTTTTCATTCCCACTGAGTTTCCTACAAGAATAGTTCTACTTTACTGTGCATTTATTATTCTAATTCATATGTACTCCAATCCTTAATCCTAGTTTTATGCTGTGATGTAGTTTGATGCCTTATTATTCCCACCCCAAACCATTAAATGTGTCCAGGATCTGGACACATTTAATGGTACTGCCAGAATCTGTAAGACCAAAACACATTTTTTTTTTTTTTCTTTCCTCTGTTGCATTTGGATCTGTTGATCACTCTGTCCTTGAACCTTTCTCAACTGTTATCTTCCACAGCGCTAATCTCCTATTTCTCTTCGGATGATTCCTTTGGTTCTCCTTTTTGGATGCCCTCTCCTTTGTCTTCTTCTTTTAGCTCATCTTTTACTTGTAGGTAAAGGCTCTTGTTGGCAGCATAACCTAGGAAAGCTACCAAATTAAGGTTATAAGATACTAAAATGACTTGCAACTGAAACCATTGGAAAAATTATGAGTAGATAGCTTTCCCGTTCCTAGTTTTTAGGTTTTCTTTGATGGAACATGAAACTGGGAGAACTAAGTGAGGTAATTCAGACTTATGAATATTTACTTTTCTTACTCTGACTACGAACATGTCATAGATAGTATAATGAATCAGCAGAACCTGAGGATTCTCAGGCTTCCAGGATCTTCACAATACCAGCTCAAGTCTCAATCTTCATGACCTCATTTAATGATTACTACAGACTGAATACAAGATGAGTTCATAAGGTGATGCCCCTCCAGGAATTAATGTATTATTCATTTGCATGTAACTTATTCTCATTATAACATCTGCAATATTAGGAGGCACCTGAGAATTTTGGCCGTCAGTTCTCTCTTAAAGCTACTAAAATTATATTATTGATATACTTCATTTTTGTTATCAAACACAAATAAAACCCTTACAATTTACAAAAATCATATCACGTTCATTCCTCTCCTGAATTACCTGTCTTAATATATTCAGTTAATTCTAACACTCACATATGTTTTGCTTCTTTTTAAAATCGTTTCCTTTCTTGTCAAAAGTACTCCAACCTTTCTCTTCTTTCTTATTTCTAATTACTTAAAAAACTATTCTGCAAAGAAGAAAACAAACTCTGCTTTTTGTCAGATTTCTTCCTTAATTAATAATTTCCATCAGTCACTTAAATATTGTTTTCTTTCCCCTATATTTCTTCTTAGCTTAATTTTCTTGACTTTGTATAATCTATTTTAGGTAATATTATACACTCAATATTTTAAGTAACACCAGCATAATAATGACTCCAGTGTTGACCTGTTATATATTCCTTTGAACTGTGGACATTTCTAACTGAACATGTTACAGAGTTGGATGTGAATCAATCAATATTCATTCTGTAGGATAATATGTTCCCAATAACAGGAAGTAAAACCTTTGGATAAAGTAATTGGCAAGACACTGTTTAGAAGTTCTACTTGACCTCCATACCAATCTCTTATTCTAAAATTAAACTACACTACACTTTAATGTGATAAATCCACACTCAGCTGTTCACTCAGCATTTCAGCCTTATGGAAATTCTAACCACCATATGCCACCTGCTAAGTTATTATGGGTGATATGCCACTCTGCACTTGGTTATGTAGATACACATTGTATGTCACTGTAGGTAGATAGTTCAGACTCAATAAATAGGAATCATTTATTTTCCTTTTTTAAAAAATATATTATTCATGCCATGGATATCATTAACTAATCTCTGACAGGAGTGTTAATAATACACAATGCAGAAAGGAGAGTCTTTTCAATAACTGATGTTGGGAAGACTGGATAGCCACATGCAAAAGAAAGAATTTGGACACATCTTACACCACACAAAAATTAATTCCAAATGGATTAAAGATTTAAATGCAAGACCTGAAAATTTAAAAATCTGAGAAATAAACATAAAGGCCACATGTGAAAAGATCACAGCTAATATCGTACTCAACAGTGAAAAGTTGAACATAAAAAATGTTCCTCAAAGATCATGAACAAAGCAAGGATGCCTACTCTCGTTATTTTTACTTAAGCATAGTACTGGAAATCCTAGCCATAGCAATTAGGCAAGAAAAATAAGTAGAACACATCCAGATTGGAAAGGAAGAATTAAAATTATTTCTGTTTGCAGATGACATACAAATGACCAACAGGTACATGAAAAGATGCTCAACATCACTAATCATCAGGGAAATGCCTATGAAAACCACAGTGAGATATCACATCAACCAATTAGGATGGCTCCTATCAAAATATAGAAAATAACAAGAATTAGCGATGATGTAGGTAAATTGGAACCCTTGTGAACCATTGGTGAAAATGTAAAATGGTGTGGCTACTATGAAAAACAGTATGGAGGTTCCCCAAAATATAAAAATAGAATTACCATATGATCCAACCATCTCATTTTTGGGTATATATCCAAAAATAATGAAAACAAAGTCTCAAAATATATTGCATACATATCCACATTTATTGCAACATTATTCACAGTTGCCAAGTACTAAAAGTAACCTAAATGCCCATTGAAAAATGAATAACTAAAGGCAACTAAAGAATAACTAAATGAATAACTAAAGAATATTATATATATACACACAGAATATTATATATATACAACAGAATATGGTTCCGCCTTAAAGAAGAAGGAAGTTCTGTCATATGTTATCACACAGATGAACCTTGAGAACATTATGTTATGTGAAATAAGTCAGTCACAGAAGGACAAATTTGCATGATTCCATTTATATATGAGGCATCTAAAACAGTCAAATGTATAGAATCAAAGAGTGCCAGAGGCTGGAGGAGGGGAAAATGAGAAGTCTTAATCAAATGACGTAAAGTTTTGGTTAAACAAGACAACAATTTCTTAAGAGTGCAGATCTCATGTTGTGTTCTTATCAAAAGAAAATAAATTTAAAATAATAAAACAAAGATAATGATATGATATATATATAGTTTCTGACATTCGACATAAGATTGTACAGCAAGATAGTAAGTTAGAGAGCCAGCCATTACCAAGAGAAAAAAAATTTTCTTAAATTATTTTCACTTTAATTTTAATATATTAAAAATCTAGATGATTAACTATTTTCGTGGACAGAATTCTATAATGACCCTCAGTGACCATTGTATAATCCTCTTCCTCTTGAGTGCTGTTATGAATTGTGTATGTAAGCAGATGGATACCAGATGTTACCTCAGAGATCAGTAGATCAAGAAAATGCCACAGAGGATTTAAGAACCTCTTTGCCCAAACATCCACAAAGTCATGTAGCCTCACCCAAACAAAGAAACCATCCTTGAGAGGAGCAGGATAGGAAGAGAAATATGAAAGACTAAGCATTCTTACCTAGAGAGATCTAACATTAATTAAAGTGACTATTTATATTATTTTTTCAGCCTAATGTCAATGGAAGGAACTGTAATAGTATTCTTTCTATAGCTAGAATGTTAGGGCATCTACAATAATTATAGATAAAGAAACTACACTGTTGCTGCACACCCTAGTCATAGTGTTAATAAATGTTTAATACCAGTATACACACAAATGCACACACACAGACATATACCTTTACTTCAAAATCAAAAATTCTCTATATTCAAATTTAAGTAATCAATTTGTTTTCACATAAACTAGTACAGTGAAACAGCAGTGAACTAATTCCTTTAAGTTCTAATAACCTTTGTTCTTTAATTTTGGATGACTTTATGTTTCATTTATTCTGATAATTTATATTGCAGTAAAAATGTAAGCAAAAATGTAAATTTTATACTCTATTTAGAAGACACTAATCTGAGCAAACAACTACTTAAAAATCATGATTGCACTACCTGATTATGGGTAGTTGATACACTTTCTATATGTTATAGAGAGGATTGAAAAGTCAATCAAATTATTTGCAGTCAGTCTTCAGCATATTTTTTTTCCTGAACAAGGATAAGAATTAGCCAGTTTCTAATTCCAGTAGCATCTGGAGTCAGTATGGAGTTCTGAAGCTCATTAGAGTGCTGTACCAGTTTGGGAGTTTTTTTTCTTGTTTCTTGATGCTAAATTCAAGTATTCATATTTACTGCCTTTTCAGTATTGGTGTAATAGGTACTTCCAAGTTTGGAGTTTTGGAATGCAAACAGGGAGGTGTGCAATTTCATTAGAAATAGAACATTTCACAAATTATCACTGAATAAGATGCTACCCCATCTATCTTGTTAACCTGAAAAAAAAATCTCAACATTTTCTTTTTTCTTCTTTTCGTTTTTCTTTTCATATTTTTGGTGTATGTATGTGAATGCTGAGTAATTCAAGGAAAATAGGAGACAGAAATTCACATCGATTCCATAGCTGATGATTCTTTAAAAAAAAAAAAACACTATAGAGTAGAATATAAACTCAGACCCTAATTTTCTGCAATGAATTCAACTTGAGAACAAGTAACTTTTGTGACAAATAAATGTGTTGATTCATAATAAATGACTATTCACCATTGCATTTACAAATCTTAGTCCCAAGTAGAATTTATTTCACTACCTGGAGAACAGAATATAAAAAAGTATTATATAGGGACAGACCTTCAAGATGACGGAGGGGTAAGACGTGGAGATCATCTTCCTCCTCACAAATACATCAGAAATATATCTACATGTGGAACAACTCCTACAGAACACCTACTGAATGCTGGCAGAAGACCTCAGACTTCCGAAAAAGCAAGAAATTCCCCATGTACCTGGGTAGGGCAAAAGAAAAAAGAAAAGAGACAAAAGAGTAGGGAGGGGACCTGCATCTCTGGGAGGAAGCTCTGAAGGAAGAAAGGTTTCCACACACTAGGAAGCCCCTTCACTGGCGGAGACAGGGGGTGACGGGGGGAAACTTCAGAACCACAGAGGAGAGCACAGCAACAGGGGTGCAGAGGGCAAAGCAGAGAGATTCCCGCACAGAGGATCAGTGCTGACCAGCACTCACCAGCCTGAGAGGCTTGAATGCTCACCCGCCGGGATGGTGGGAGCTGGGAGCTGAGGCTCGCGGGTTTCGGAGGTCAGATCCCAGGGAGAGGACTGGGGTTGGCTACGTGAACACAGCCTGAAGGGGGCTAGTGCACCACGACTAGCTGGGAGGGAGTCCAGGAAAAAGTCTAGACCTGCCTAAGAGGAAAGAGACCATTGTTTCGTGGTGTGCGAGGAGAGGGGATTCAGAGTACTGCCTGAACAAGCTCCAGAGACAGGCGCAAGCCGCGACAATCAGCACGGACCCCAGAGATAGGCATGAGATGCTAAGGCTGCTGCTGCCGCCACCAAGAAGCCTGTGTGCAAGCACAAGTCACTATCCACACCTCTCCTCCCGGGAGCCCGGGGAGCCTGCCACTGCCAGGGTCCTGTAATCCAGGGACAACTTCCCTGGGACTACACACAGTGTGCCTCAGGCTGTTGCAATGTCATGTCAGCCTCTGCCAGCCCTGCATTCAATACCCCTCCCTCCACCCCGGCCTGAGTGAGCCAGAGCCCCCTAATCAGCTGCTACTTTAACCCCGTCCTGTCTGAGTGAAGAACAGATGTCATCAGGTGACCTACATGCAGAGGTGGGGCCAAATACAAAGCTGAACCCCAGGAGCTGTGCAAACAAAGAAGAGAAAGGGCAATTACTCCAGCAGCCTCAGAAGAAGCAGATTAAACCTCCACAATCAACTTGATGTACCCTGCATCTGTGGAATAACTGAATAGACAACTAGTCATCCCAGAATTGAGGCAGTGGACTTTGGGAGCAACTGCAGACTTGGCATTTGCTTTCTGCAACTAATTTGTTTCTGGTTTTATGTTTATATTACTTTAGTATTTAGAGTTTTTATTATCATTGGTAGATTTGTTTATTGGTTTGGTTGCTCTCTTCCTTATTTTTTTATGTATAGACATATAAATTATTTCCTTTTTCAGTTTTGTTGAGTGTGTATGTGTATGCTTCTTTGTGTGATTTTGTCTGTATAGCTTTGCTTTTACCAGTTGTCCTAGGGTTCTGTCTGTCCTTTATTCTTTTTTTTTAAATATAAGTTTTAGTGCTTGTTATCATTGGTGGATTTGTTTTTTGGTTCGGTTTTTAGCTTCATTCTTTATTTATTTTTTATTACTTTTTAAATTTTATTGTTAATAAGTTTTTATTTTAATAACTTTATTTTATTTTTATCTTTCTTTCTTTTTTTCTCCCTTTTCTTCTGAGTTGTGTGACTGACAAGGTTTTGGTGTTCTGGCCGGATGTCAGGCTGGAGCCTCTGAGGTGGGAGAGCCGAGTTCAGGACATTGAGCCACCAGAGACCTCCCAGCCCCAAGTAATATCAAATGGTGAAACCTCTCCCAGAGATCTCGATCTCAACACTAAGACCCAGCTACACTCAACGACCAGCAAGCTACAGTGCTGGACGCTCTATGCCAAACAACTAGCAAGACAGGAACACAACACCACCCATTAGCAGAGAGGTTGACTAAAATCATAATAATGTCACAGACACCCTAAAACACACCACCAGACGTGGTCCTGCTCACCAGAAAGACAAGATTCTGCCTCATCCACCAGATCACAGGCACCAGTCCCCTCCACCAGGAAGCCTACACAAGCCACTGAACCAACTTTAACCAATGGGGTTAGACACAAAAACAATGGGAACTACGAACTTGCAGGCTGCAAAAAAGAGACCCCAAACACAGTAAGTTAAACAAAATGAGAAGACAGAGAAACACACAGCAGGTGAAGGAGCAAGGTAAAAACCCATCAGACCAAAAAAAATGAAGAGGAAATAGGCAGTCTATTTGAAAAAGAATTCAGAGTAATGATAGTAAAGGTGGTCCAAAATCTTGGAAATAGAATAGAGGAAATACAAGAAATGTTTGACAAGGAGCTAGAAGAACTAAAGAGCAAACAAACAATGATGAACAACACAATAAATGGAACTAAAAATTCTCTAGAAGGAATCAACAGCAGAATAACTGAGGCAGAAGAATGGATAAGTGACTTGGAAGATAAAATAGTGGAAATAACTACCTCAGAGCAGAATAAAGAAAACAGAACAAAAAGAATGGAGGACAGTCTCAGAGACCTCAGGGACAGCCTTAAACACAGAAACATTCAACTTATAGGGGTCCCAGAAGAAAAGAAAAAGAAAGGGACTGAGAAAATATTTGAAGAGATTATACTTGAAAACTTACCTAATATGGGAAAGTAAATAGTCAATAAAGTTCCAGAAGTTCAGAGAGCCCCATAATGGATAAATCTAAGGAGAAACACACCAAGACACATATTAGTCAAACTATCAAAAATTAAATACAAAGAAACAATATTAAACGCAGCAAGGGGGAAAAGAAAATAACATATAAGGGAATCCCCATAAAGTTAACAGCTGATCATTCAGCAGAGACTCTGCAAGCCAGAAGGGAGTGGCAGGACATATTTAAAGTGATGAAAGGGAAAAAATCTACAAGCAAGATTACTCTACCCAGCAAGGATCTCATTCAGATTCGATGGAGAAATTAAAATATTTACAAACAAGCAAAAACTGGGAGAATTCAGCACCACCAAGCCAGCTTTACAACAAATTTTAAAGGAACTTCTCTATGCAGGAAAGACAAGAGAAGGAAAAGACCTACAATAACAAACCTAAAACAATTAAGAAAATGGTAATAGGAACATACATATTGATAACTACCTTAAATGTAAATGGATTAAATGCTCTAACCAAAAGACATAGACTGGCTGAATGGATACAAAAACAAGACCTGTATATATGTTGTCTACAAGAGACCCAATTCAGACCTAGGGACACATACAAACTGAAAGTGAGGGAATGGAGAAAGATATCCCATGCAAAAAGAAAGCTGGAGTAGCAATTCTCATATCAGAAAAAATAGACTTTCAAATAAAGACTATTACAAGAGACAAAGAAGAACACTACATAATGATCAAGGGAGCAATCCAAGAAGAAGATATAACAAATGTAAATATTTATACACCCAACATAAAAGCAGTTCAGTACCTAAGGCAAATGCTAACAGCCATAAAAGGGGAAATTGACAGTAACACAATCATAGTAAGGGACCTTAACACCCCACTTTTGCCAATGGACAGATCATCCAAAATGAAAATAAATAAGGAAACACAACCATTAAATGACACATTAAACAAGATAGACTTAAATGATATTTATACAACATTCCATCCAAAAACAACAGAACATCCTTTCTTCTTAAGTGCTCAGGGAACATTCTCCAGGATAAACCATATCTTGGGTCACAAATCAAGCCTTGGTAAATTTAAGAAAACTGAAATTGTATCAAGTATAATTTCCAACCACAATGCTATGAGACTAGATATCAATTACAGGAAAAAAATCTGTAAAAAATGTAAACACATGAAGGCTAAACAGTACACTGCTAAATAATGAAGAGACCACTGCAGAAATCAAAGAGAAAGTAAAAAAATACCTAGAAACAAATGACAGTGAAAACACCACAACCGAAAAACCAGGGGATGCAGCAAAAGCAGTTCTAAGAGGGAAGATTATAGCAATACTATCCTACCTCAAGAAACAAGAAACATCTCAAATAAACAGCCTAACCTTACACCTAAAGCAGTTAGAGAAAGAAGAACAAAAACACCCCAGAGGTACAGAAGGAAAGAAATCATAAAGATCAGATCAGAAATAAATGAAAAAGAAATGAAGGAAACAATAGCAAAGATCAATAAAACTAAAAGCTGGTTCTTTGAGAAGATAAACAAAACTGATAAACCATTAGCCAGACTCATCAAGAAAAAAAGGGAGAAGACTCAAATCAATAGAATTAAAAATGTAAACAGGAGAAGTAACAACTGACACTGCAGAAATACAAAGGATCATTAGAGATTACAACAAGCAAATATATGCCAATAAAATGGACGATCTGCAAGAAATGGAAAATTCTTAGAAAAGCACAGCTTCCAAGGCTGAACCTGGAAAAAATAGAAAATATAAACAGACCAATCACAAGCACTGAAATTGAGATTTTGATTAAAAACTTTCCAACCATCAAAAGCCCAGGACCAGATGGCTTCACAGGCAAATTCTATCAAACATTTAGAGAAGAGCTAACACCTGTCCTCAAAAATCTCCCAAAATATAGCAGAAGGAGGAACACTCCCAATCTCATTCTACGAGGCCATCATCACCCTTATACCAAAACCAGACATAGATGTCACAAAGAAAGAAAACTACAGGCCAATATCCCTGGTGAACATAGCTGCAAAAATCCTCAACAAAATACTAGCAAACAGAATCCAACAGCACATTAAAAGGATCATACACCATGATCAAGTGGGGTTTATCCCAGGAATGCAAGGATTCTTCAACATATGCAAATTGATCAATGAGATACACCATATTAACAAATTGAAGGAGACAAGCCACGAGATCATCTCAACAGATGCAGAAAAAGCTTTCAACAAAATTCAACACCGATTTATGATAAAAACTCTCTGGAAAGTAGACACAGAGGCAACTTATCTCAACATTATAAAGGCCATATATGACAAACCCACAGTCAACATCGTTCTCAATGGTGAAAAAATTAAACCATTCCTACTAAGATCAGGAAGAAGACAAGTTCGCCCACTCTCCCCAAAATGATTCAACATAGTTTTGGAAGTTTCAGCCACAGCAATCAGAGAAGAAAATGAAATAAAAAGAAATCAAATCAGAAAAGAAGAAGTAATGCTGTCACTGTTTGCAGATGACATGATACTATACATAGAGAATCTTAAAGATGCTACCAGAAAACTACTAGAGCTAATCAATGAATTTGGTAAAGTAGCAGGATACAAAATTAATGCACAGAAATCTCTTGCATTCCTATACACTAATGATGAAAAATCTGAAAGAGAAATTAAGGAAACACTCCCATTTACCATTGCAACCAAAAGAATAAAATACCATGGAATAAACCTACCTATGGAGACAAAAGACCTGTAAGCAGAAAACTATAAGACACTGATGAAAGAAATCAAAGATGATAGAAACAGATGGAGAGATATACCATGTCCTTGGATTGGAAGAATCAACATTGTGAAAATGACTGTACTACCCATAGCGATCTATAGATTCAGTGCAATCCCTATCAAACTACCAATGGCACTTTTCACAGAACTAGAACAAAAAATTGCACAATTTATATGGAAACACAAAAGACCCTGAATAGCCAAAGCAATCTTGAGAAAGAAAAACGGGGCTGGAGGAATCAGGTTCCCACACTTCAGACTATACTACAAACCTACAGTAATCAAGACAGTATGGTATTGGCACAAAAACAGAAATATAGATCAATGGAACATGATGAAAGCCCAGAGATAAAACGATGCACATATGGTCACCTTATTTTTGATAAAGGAGGCAAGAATATACAATGGAGAAAAGACAGCTTCTTCAATAAGTGGTGCTGGGAAAACTGGACGGCTACATGTAAAATAATGAAATTAGAACACTTCCTAACACCATATACAAAAATAAACTCAAAATCATTAAAGACCTAAATGTAAGGCCAGACACTATAAAATTCTTAGAGGAAAACATAAGGAGAACACTCTATGACATAAATCACAGCAAAATCCTTTTTGACCCACCTCCTAGAGAAATGGGAGTAGAAACAAAAATAAACAAATGGGACCTAATGAAACTTAAAAGCTTTTTCACAGCAAAGGAAACCATAAACAAGAAGAAAAGACAACCCTTAGAATTGGAAAAATATTTGCAAATGAAGCAACTGACAAAGGATTAATCTCCAAAATTTATAAGCAGCTCATGCACCTGAATATCCAAAAAACAAACAACCTAATCCAAAAATGGGCAGAAGACCTAAATAGACATTTCTCCAAAGGAGATATACAGATTGCCAACAAACACATGAAAGGTTGCTCAACATCACTAATCATTAGAGAAATGCAAGTCAAAACTACAATGAGGTATCACCTCACACCAGTCAGAGTGGCCATCAACAAAATATCTACAAAAATTAATGCTGGAGTGAGTGTAGAGAAAAGGGAACCCCCTTGCACTGTTGGTGGGAATGTAAATGGATACAGCCACTATGGAGAACAGTATGGAGGTTCCTTAAAAAAATAAAAGTAGAACTACCATATGACCCAGAAATTCCACTACTGGGCATATACCCTGAGAAAACCATAATTCAGTGAGTCATGGACCATGATGTTCATTGCAGCATTATTTACTATAGCCAGGATGTGGAAGCAACCTAAGTGTCCATTGACAGATGAATGGATAAGAAGATGTGGCACATATATACAATGGAATATTAGTCAGCCATAAAAAGAAACTAAATTGAGTTATTTGTAGTGAGGTGGATGGACCTAGAGTCTGTCATACAGAGTGAATTAAGTCAAAAAGAGAAAAACAAATACCATATGCTAACACATATATATTTGGAACCTAAAAAAGAAAAGAAAAGAAAAGAAAAGAAAATGGCTCTGAAGAACCTAGGAGCAGGACAGGAATAAAGACGTGGACATAGAGAATCGACTTGACACGGGAAAGGGGAAGGGGAAGCTGAGACCAAGTGAGAGAGTGGCATTGACATATATACACTTCCAAATGTAAAATAGATAGCTAGTGGGAAGCAGCCACACAGGGAGATCAGTTCGGTGCTTTGTTACCATCTAGAGGGGTGGGATGGGGAGGGTGGGAGAGAGACGCAAGTGGGAGGAGATATGGGTATATATGTATATGTATAGCTGATTCACTTTGTTATAAAGCAGAAACTAACACACTATTGTTAAGCAATTATACTCCAATAAAGATGTTAAAAAAAAAGTGTAGCCCCTGCTCACTGCAACTAGAGAAACCCCGCACGCAACAACGAAGACACCACATAGCCAAAAATAAATAAATACATGAAAAATAAATAAATAAATGAAAGACGTAACTCAAGGCAAAAAAAAAGAGTATTATTTAATTTATATTCTAAGAATGATTCAGTGATTCAATCAATACCATTATGTTGAGATAGATGTTTTACACAACTATTTATTAAAAATTATCTTCCAAAAAAAAAAAAAATTATCTTCCATCTATGATTTTCTATCCTTATTTCTTTTATATCCATCTAGTGGTATTTCAAAATCCAAATATTTATATAGATAAGAGATATATATTTTTAAAGTTGCATGTTACATTTTAAAATAAGTTAAATTTCTCCATTCTTCAATATCATTTGGTTTCATCATTCAGTTCCAATGAAAACTTTCATACCTAAATTGACACGTGGTTATTTTGTGTATTCAGACTTCATCTCAGCAATATAAATCTAATCTAAAAATGCATATGTATGTTAAAAATTATAGAGGACAGCAAAAGATTTTTCTGTCACATAGATATCTTGGTTCATTAATATGATGAATGTATTGGATTAGTGAATGTTTTCCTATTACAGTATACAGTGAAAATAATCTATAAGCACTACTATATTAAAATTTGTTCAAAAGTCAACTAGATGATTGTGGTATAGATGTGGGTGTTGGAAGGCAGACATATACAAAAGAATTGTGAGTACAATTCATCTATATACCTATTTTAAATGAAAATAAAGAATAAATAGTATACTAATCAAAAGATGAAACAGAGCTTAAAGAAAGACACAAGAAATATCAACCATAAAGAGGGAAGAAAGTGGGTTGTTTTAGATTATTTCCCCTTCCTCACCACCTATGTCATAGTTGATTATCATTTTCTATTCATCTTATCCCCTAAGCCTTTTCACATCAGCCTTCTCTTTTTCCATCTATAATTTGCCAATTTTAAGCTGTCTTGACCATGCCTTTTCCTGTCATGCTGAAGTGACAGGGACAGAATTTACCCTCTCAGCTTAAAATTTTAAATACAGACAAAATATATAAAGTAAATATTTCCAGATTTTGGAAAATAGACAAGATAGGACACCGATAAATGAAAGAAAAGAAAAACAATTTGAACCATATGATTTCTACAGCTTACTAACTAAACAAAATTTCCAGGCAAAAGCCCAAGGAAGTGAGACTCCAGTAAAGGCTAGATGTATTAATTAGCTGAAGAAACAGAGTTCAGAGTTTAGGGAAGTCAAGGTGACTAGAATTCACAGGGAAAACCCCAAATAGGACACACACACACACACACACACACACACACACAGAGAGAGAGAGAGAAAGCACTGAAGATATACAGTATCCCAAGTATACATCTGAGTGCTCATCAGCACGTTTATGAGAAAACTAGATCCAGGAAAAGATCATCAGAAATGGTCAGGTAGAATAAAACCTGGAAATTATTCATTCTAAAGGATTATTCATATTCCCATCATTAGAATGGAAATATATCCTAACACACACTGCTTCCACTAGAGTCCATAAAAGATTATTGCCTCTGTAGTGAGGCCAGGTTAGCTCTGGATGAAAACCAGTCTGATCTTTCCTAAGAAAGCTTAAAAGCAAGCCTCAAAATGTTAAAAAATTTCCCAAGTAACTCAAATACATTCCAGAGCAAAGTCCAGAAATATTTATATTTATAAGAGCACAAAAAATTCCAGCAACCAATAATGTAAAACTCATGTTTAGCATTTATTTTAAAAAATACCAGGTATGCAAAGAAGCAGGAAAATACAATGAATAATAAGAAGAAATACTAATAAATTGAACCAGATTCCAAAAAGGTACACATGATAGAATTGGTAGAAAAGGACAAGAAATCATACATGGTACATGGAAAATATAATCCATATGTTCAATAATGTAGTGTGTAAAGAGAAAAATAAAATGTAAAAAAGAGACCTCAAGTGAACTTTGAGGAGAAAATATGACCTCTAAAATTAAAAATACACTGAATTGAATTAAAAGAAATTAGATACTGTAGAAGAAAAATATTACTTAATTTAAATATATCACAATCAAGAAACTGTAGAAAATGAAATATAAATTTTTAAAAGTCTGGAAAGAATAAACAGAGCATCAGTGAGTTATGAGCCATCAAGTGGCCTAATATAAGTGTAACTTAAATATCAGAAAAAGATGTGGGAACATTAGAGAAAATATTTGAAAAAATAATAGCCAATTTTTTCTAAATGTGATACAAATTATAAACCCAATGTTCTAAGAAGTTCAACAAACTTTAAGAATAATGAAGAAGAAAAAAGTATCACCAAGGGACATCGTAATCATGGCTTAAAACCAGTGATAAAAGATAAAGCTTTAAAGCTGTGAGAAAAAAAAAAAAAAAGATATGTACATAGGAATGGAAATAAGAATGAGAGCAGATTTATTGTCAACTATAATTCAAGCCAGAAAAAGGGAGAGGCATCTTAAATGTACTGAAAAAATTGTCAACCTGGAATGTTATTTCAGCAAAATATATTTCGAAAATGAAGCCAGAGTAAAGACCAGCAACATATAAAAATATGAAAGGATATATCACCAGCATCACTATTATCATCACTACAAGAAATGTTAAAGTCCTTCAGGCACAAGGAAAATAATGAGAAACTGAAATGTTAATCTACAGAAAGAATAAAAAAATGAAAATGGTTATATGCAGATAAATCAAATTTTTTTTTCTTATTTTTAAAATGACTTTGAAGGATAATTGTTCTAAGCAAAATGAATAACAACATGTTGTGGGATTTATAACATATATAGAAGTAAAATATAAGAAAACAGTAGCATGATAGGATGGAAGAAATGGAAGTATATCGCTTTAAGGTTTTGTGTTAAACATAAGGTGGTATAGTTTTTGAAAGAGGACTATAATACATTGAAAATGTATGCTTTAAATTCTAAAACAACCATTAAAAAATAAAACAGAAAGTTATAGATAATAATCCAAAAATGAGATAAAATGGAATTATTAAAATGAACTCAATCCAGAAGAAGACAAGGAGAAAAATGGGAATAAAGTACAGAGGGGACAAAATTATTATTTCTATAATTTTAAACTAACTCTATCAACAATTTCATCGAATATAAATGATCCAAACACCCCCAATTAAAATTCAGAAATTGTTGGAATTGATAAAAAAAAGACCCAAGTATATGATGTCTATAAGAAACTTACTATAATTATGACACAGATCAATAAAAAATAAAATGGTCAGAAAAATTATTTTACACAAACACCAATCTTAAGAAAGCTGGAGCATCTAGATTAATATCAAGTTTTTTCTTTTTTCCCTGATTCTTTGTTAGAACATCTTAGTCTCAATTCCTCCTGCTTTTTTACCCCTAAAATTCTTTCTGGGAAAGTATTTTAAGATGCATTTTGATAACATGTGTAGGATTGCCAAGTAAATTCTGACGAACATGAAAAATATATACACAGATATGAATTTTCTGACCTATCTTCTGTCCCACCTACACAGCACTAAAATAACCATTACTCTTTCTGCTCTTATCCTTAAAGTCCAAGAATTTGTCTAATTCTGTATGTAGTTATGCCCAACAATATTCTGCCAGCATTGAATACTCAACCCTTCCTGTATTGGCATGTTTGCTAACATCTCAAATTCCTTCTGCTCTATTCTTCACAATGTGATTCTTACAAATTTACTTCCTTTCCATTTCAGTCTTTTAGTTTACATTAGTGCCTTGTTGAATAAATATTTATTGAATAACATAAATCTTCTCCAATATATGTATGATAATTTAAAATTAATAATTCTCTACAGTAGAAGACAATGACAAGTTTCTAGAAACTTTGTGTTTATAGAATGAAATTTCATTCTAAGCTAATATAATCAGATTATAACCTGTAAATTTTGAGCTGAAAGGTAAAATATGAGCAGAATATCAACAGATGAAGACAGGGGTAGAGTATCTGAGAAGGAAGAATGGTCCTGCTAAAAGTTTGCCAGGCACACAAATTTTATGTCTTAGTTTTTCTTTCTTATTTATTTTTCAATCATGTGGAAATATGAGTAGGTAACTTGCCTGGAAGAGAGAGACTGTGTCATGAAGATATGGGAAACAGGTTTTGGATATGAATTGAGAAAGAGTAAAATTTTAAAGCCAAACATAGAAGTGCAGATGCTATTTTAAAAGAAATAAAAAATCATAGATTTATTCTGGCAAGGAAGTTATAAAATCGCAGAGTTGTTTTCACAGTATTAATCAGGAAGTCATAAGAGATAAATTTCTTGCAATTCTGTCATTAGTCTTTCACTTATTTGGGTTAAGTAATCCCTCTTCAGATACTCTCTTTTAAAATACAACATGTTAACTTGAAATAGACTACATGATTTAACAGATTTATTTTTTATTATGAAATTCTAAAAGAAAAGTTAATTTTTTTAAAAAAGGAAATCTTGTCATGCTATATTTTGAAATAAACTTTACTTTTTAGGATAGTTTCAGATTTATAATGAAATTGAGAGTTTCCATATACTCCACACCCAGTTTCCACTATTAACATTTTACATTACTATGATTCATTTGTTCCAATTAATGAACCAGTATTGACACATAATTATTAGCTAAAGTGCAAAGTTTATTAAGAGTTCTTTAATTTCTAACAGCATTTTCTGTTCCAGGATCCCTTCCACAATACCACACTATATTTTGTTGTCATGTCCCCTAGGCTGCTCTTGGGTGTTTTTGGTGACCCTGGTAATACAGGTCAGATATTTATACAATGACCTTCTATTGGAATTTGTCTGATATTTTTCTCATGTTTAGGTCTAGGGTTATGGGTTTCAAGGAGGACCAGAGAGATTATTTTTATTGCATTAGTTCAAGGGTACATTATGAACATGACTTATCACTCCTGATGTTGGCTTTAATCAGCAGACTGACATACAGTTTGTCACAATTCTCCACTGTAAAGCTACTCTCTCCCAGCCCTTCCCATACTATGGTTTTTGCAAAGCAGTCACTCACTAGGTATAGCCTACACTTAAGAAGTAGAGAATTATACTGTCTCTCCTTAAGAACAGAGTATCTGCATTAGTCATTTGAAATTCTTCTGCATGAAAGATGTATCTATTCATCATTTTAAATTTATTTATTCAATCATTTTTATATCAGCATGGACTCATGATTATTAATTTTATAATTTGGAGTATAATACATTTCTACTTTATTGTCTGGCTTAAATTATTCCAGCTTTGTGTATTGCGAGCTCTTTTCATTCTTTCCTAATCCTTTTGATAATCCCCATTAACAAAGTTTGTTTGTTTTAAGCACATTTTTACTTCCTGGCAGTATAAAAAATCCAGGTTCATCTTATATATATATATATTTTTTTTTTTAACATCTTTATTGGAGTATAATTGCTTTACAACGGTATGTTAGTTTCTGCTTTATAACAAAGTGAGTCAGCTATACATATACATATATCCCCATATCTCTTCCCTCTTGCATCTCCCTCCCTCCCACCCTCCCTTTCCCACCCCTCTAGGTGGTCACAAAGCACTGAGCTGATCTCCCTGTGCTATGTGGCTGCTTCCCACTAACTATCAGTTTTACATTTGGCAGTATATATATGTCCATGCCACTCTCTCACTTTGTCCCAGCTTACCCTTCCCCCTCCCCATGTCCTCAAGTCCATCCTCTAGTAGGTCTGCGTCTTTATTCCTGTCCTGATCCTAGGTTCTTCATGATTTTTTTTTTTTTTTTTAGATTCCATATATATGTGTTAACATACAGTATTTGTTTTCTCTTTCTGACTTACTTCCCTCTGTATGTCAGACTCTAGGTCCATCCACCTCACTAGAAATAACTCAATTTTGTTTCTTTTATGGCTGAGTAATATTCCATTGTCTATACGTGACACATCTCCTTTATTCATTCATCTGTCTATGGACACTTAGGTTGCTTCCATGTCCTGGCTATTGTAAATAGAGCTGCAATGAACATTGTGGTACATGACTCTTTTTGAATTATGGTTTTCTCAGGTTATATGCCCAGTAGTGGGATTGCTGGGCCGTATGGTAGTTCTATTTTTATTTTTTTAAGGAACCTTCATACTGTTCTCCATAGTGGCTGTATCCATTTACATTCCCACCAAGAGTGCAAGAGGGTTCCCTTTTCTCCACACCCTCTCCACCATTTATTTTTTGCAGATTTTTTGATGATGGCCATTCTGACTGGTGTGAGATGATATTTCATTGTAGTTTTGATTTGCATTTCTCTAATGATTAATGATGTTGAGCATTCTTTCATGTGTTTGTTGGCAATCTGTATATCTTCTTTGGAAAAATGTCTATTTAGCTCTTCTGCCCAGTTTTGGATTGGGTTATTTGTTTTTCTGATATTGAGCTGCATGCGCTGCTTGTAAATTTTGAAGATTAATCCTTTGTCAGTTGCTTCATTTGCAAATATTTTCTCTTATTCTGAGGGTTGTCTTTTTGTCTTGTTTATGGTTTCCTTTGTTGTGCAAAAGCTTTTAAGTTTCATTAGGTCCCATTATACCTTGTATATTTCTTAAACCAGTCCTGGGATCAGCCATTATTCTAAAGTGCCCAGGCTTGTTTTTCTAAAGCATGGTGTGAGAAACTAAGATTGGATAATAGGGATGATGATTGCTACTGGGATTCTGTTGGTTCTAAACCCTCTTAGCTGACAGAGAAAAGGCATATATGTGTGAATGCTAACATGTATATACACACTCTATACATATTTCTATATATAATTATCTGTGCATAATATTATATAGAACATATTAAATAATTTAAAGAGAGATAGTCCCTTTTTTTTCTCTGAAAATATTTATGTAAACATGGAAAAATCTATTTCTATAACTTCTTTTTTAAATCACCTCTTTTGTATGTGGGAAACTTTTAAATCACTGATCCAAATTCTTTTATGATTATAAAATTAATTATGCTTTCTCTTTCTACTTCAGTCAGTTTTAACAAGTTAAATTTTCCATTTTATCATTTTGCATAAGGATTTTCAATTCACTAGTGTAAATATTTCCTTAGCTTCCTCTTGTATTTTTAAACTTCTATGCATTTGAAATTAATGCCTCAGTTTCAATTTCTAATATTGTTTATCAGTGACCTGCTCATTATTTTTTTTTCTGTATCAATCTTGCCTGGGTATTACAATTGTTTTAGTGCTTTCAAGGAAAGGAGAAAACAACAACAAAAAACTTAACTGGAAACTTTCTTGATTATTTTATATTTTATCTAAATCTGCTCTGATTTTCTTGTCTGTTTTATTCTATCTTTTTAGGTTGACACTTAATATTCAGCATCTCTTTTCAGTCATGTCTTAATAGCTATAAATTTTGCTTTAAGTAGTATTTATAGCACAGCACCATTTTAATATGTAATATTTTAATATAGTTTACTTCTAAATTAATTTCTATTTTATTTATTTTCACAGAGGTATAATTGATTTACAATATTATATTAGTTTCAGGTATACAACATAGTGATTCAAAATTTTTATAGATTATACTCCATTTAAAGGTATTATAAAATATTGGCTATATTCCCTGTGCCTTATAATATATCCTTGTATCTTATTTATTTTATATATAGTACATTATACCTCTTAATCCCCTACCCCTATCTTGTCTATCCCCCTTTTCCTCTCCCCACTGGTAACACTAGTTTGTCCTGTATATCTGTGAGTCTGTTTGTTTTGTTATACTCAATCATTTGTTTGGAAACCATCAACAAATTGAAAACACAACCTACTGAATGGGAGAAAATATTTGCAGATGATATGATTGATAAAGAGTTAATATCCAAAATATAAAAACAGCTAATACAATTTAACATCAAAAAAACAAACAAGCTGATTAAAAAATGGACAGAAGACCTGAATAGACATTTGTCCATAGAAAACATACAGATGGCCAACAGGCCCATGAAAAGATGCTCAACATCTTTTATCATCAGAGAAATACAAATCAGAACCACAATGAGATATCACCTCATACCTGTCAGAATGGCTATGATCAAAAAGACCACAAATAACAAATGTTGGTGAGGTCGTGGGGAAAAGAGAACACTTGTACATTATTGGTGGGAATGTAAATTGGCACTGCCATTATTAAAAACAGTATGGGAGTTCCTTAAAAAACTAAAAATAGAACTTCCATATGATCCAGCAATTCCACTCCTGGGCATATATCTGAAAAAAAACAAAAAGACTAATATGAACAGATACATGCACCACAATGTTCATAGCAGCATTATGTATAGTGTTATGTATATCAATAGTCAAGACATAGAAGCAACCTAAGTGCCCATCAACAAGTGAGTGGATAAAGAAAATGTGATATGTATATAATATGTACATATAGATGGATTAATATATAATGTATATAATAGAATACTTCTCAGCCATAAAAAAGAATGAAATTTTGCTATTTGCAACAACATGGATGGACCTGAAGGGTATTATGCTTGGTGAAATAAGTCAGTCAGAGAAAGAAAATACTGTATGCTATCACTTACACATGGAGTTTAAAAAAACAGTACGTTTTAATTTCTGCTTGCATTATTTAAAGTTCTTGAAATTTCTAATGCATTGGTTTAGTCAGTTATCTTTTTATTTGTTTCTAATTAAATCTTTGTGTTCAGAAAATATTGACTAATTATAATTTGTCCTTTATAAATTCTTGAACATGTTTTTGTCTCAATTTATCAATTTTTATAAATATTTCCTATAATTGGAATATAATTGCTTAAAATAATATGCATACTACAACTGTTTTGAGTAATGTCCAAGATATACCCATTATATCTAATTCATCATTTGTATTGTAGAAATATTTTGTATCCTTGTGAGTTCATGAATGTTTTACTCATCAAAACTGGCAATATTTGCCAATGTCTCCCTACATGAGAGCCAGTTTATTACTTATTACTTATGTTTCTGAAAAATTTTGTCTTATACATTTGAATATGTATTATTGAGTATATACATGTTTAAAAATATTATATTTTCCTTTTGACTTGATACCTTTATTATTATGAGATTACCTTCTTGAACTTTAATAATTCTCTTTTTTTTTAACTTAGAATCTTCCTTGTGTGATTTTTATGTAGACCAGTCTCTCTTTGTTAGTGTTTACCTGGCATATCTTGTCCCATTTATTTAACTCTCCTTCTATGATTCTATGTATTTATGTTTCATTTCTAATAGCATATATGTGGGTTTTGTTTATTAATTAACTCTGACAATCTTGTTTTTTGCCTTTTCCATTTAGGTATATTATCATTTTTTTAATTACTAATATATCTTGATATATTTTTACCATCTTATTTTTGTTCTAACTGATTTTGTGATTGCTTTATTTCATTTGTGTGTTTCCCTTTTTACTTTAGTACCTTCTTTTAGGTTGCCTGTGTTTTTCCTCATTTTTACCTTTACCTTTAATAACTGTGCTTTATAAATCACTATAATGATCACACTACGTATTTTCCTATGCATATGGAATTTAAACCAGTTAAACCAATCCAAAACTGGTTATTTACAATATTTGTTAGGCAGCAGAACTTGGAAACTAAGTTTGACTCTCAAGAAAGAATCAATATAATAAGCATATAAAAATACAAATAAAAATGATGTCAGGCAGTATAAAACTATCATGAAATTCAATGGAATGTGAATTTAGAGTCAGAGTCAGTTAAAATAAAAGTTGAGAGAGAAATTATAAAACTTTTACTAAACAGGAGAATTTGCTCTGAGTTCTTGAATGCCACATAGATATTTAACTGTTTTAGGTGGATAGAGAAAATAGTTTATAAGAAAGGACCTGTGAAACAATTACAGAGGACCTTGAATAATATGTTTTGGCTGAAGTGTGTGTGTGTGTGTGTGTGTGCGTGCGTGCGTGTGTCTGCAGAAGTAGAAGTCAGTTAGCAGTAGGAGGAAGAGCACTAGCTAATAGTGGTAATAGTAGTACATTATAAAGCTTGATGAGAAAAAAAATAAATAGGCGTATACTTATTGGCATACTATGAAATACTTCCTTTTATATTTAATGGTTAACCAATAAAATATTTTGAACAAGGGCGTGATACATTCAAGACTTCACTGTGTGCAAAAATTTAGAATAGCTTATTAACTGACAGAAAAACTATTGATATTTAAGAGATATTTAATACAGTAAGGACAGAAACAAAATGAGTTCTCAGTTTGAGACAGATATACTGTGTCTTGAAAACTGAAATTTTCAAGACATATAATGAAGGTAAAATCTATAGACACTGTCAACTGTTTAGACTTTTGGAGAGAGGATTTCTTGAGGATGGAAGAAATTCCGACAAAGAACTGTCCAAGATCTGGAATTGTGTGATATACTAAATATTCACCAACTTATAAGACTCCAGAGAAACAAAATTGAGGAAACAATCACATATACAAGCACACAGACACACAGGCACACACCTACACAGGTTTTGCCCTTGTTGCATTTTATGGGTAGAATGTCAAATAAATATCCATATAAATATATGATTGTGTTTTGCATCCGTGTTTTGTATAAAGCAGGTTCTCTTATAAAAATATTACCAATTCTCATGTTCTTTTTTAGGAGAAGAGACTGGTCCATTACGGAAAAACTGTTGAATTCAGATAGTGATGGAGAATTTTAAAATACATAAGTAAATCTGAAGATTTTTTTTTCTTTTTTTGGTTTTGAGGAAAGGTGATGAGTTTAGTCTTGACCAGCTTGAGTTTGAAAGGTCTAGAAGCATGCATAAGATTTCTACAATCAAAGTTTTGCTCTTGTAGAATTATCAAGTATTGTCAAAAAAAAGACAGACGTGTAAAGTTTTCATTGTTTCTATGTTGGGTAAAGAATGGTAGTAAGGTTTAGGAAGAGAGGTGGAAAAGGTAATATAGGCAGTGCTTATTTTATTTAATATTTATGAAGTTGTCTTCTACGACTAAAGATTGAGATATGTATTTACCTATTTCCGAGAAGCCAAACCATAACCAAGGATTACATAAATCAGACTTCACTCTTTCGTTGCTGGTGTTACATGAGCCTATGAGTAAAGATTGAGGGCTCTGATTTTGGTAATAGAAATTTTTTTCAGGAGAGATAAAATCACTAGTTTCGCTTTCACTTATTTTGTCTGTGTGTTTGCACAAATTTTTAGTGAAATATATATCACTAATACACAGCTTTTTCTGACCAATCTCTAAAGTTCCTTAAAATTCTATGAGATAAAGAGAACTGTAGCAAAAATGGGATGTTGAGAAAT
Source organism: Balaenoptera ricei (assembly GCF_028023285.1). Lineage (NCBI taxonomy): Eukaryota > Metazoa > Chordata > Mammalia > Artiodactyla > Balaenopteridae > Balaenoptera > Balaenoptera ricei. Next base: position 87,083,826 of record NC_082643.1, read on the forward strand.
ATCCTGTGTTTTCTTAATAACTTTAAATTTGAATTAAAATATAGGAATACTTCATAGGAATTTTCAACTTTAGAGTACACTTTAGTAACTACCTTTGTCATAAATAAGTACAAATTCATCTATATACTCTATTATTCATCTATGTAAATTAAAATTGGAATTTTATTGCAATATCTTTGTAATCACATTGCAGAGAATGCTTAGATTGTTTCATCAAGGAGACAACAAAAGATATCCAAAACCAATAACGTATTTTGGTCTAAAATTTAGTATAAAATAAACTTTAGTCTTTTTTACTTTAGTAGATTTGCATTTGCATAGCCTGTTTGCCCATGAATTCTGTATCTAGCCCACCTGGATAGTCTTTGAATTCTATGGTAAAGAAACAATCATTATTTACAATTCGTTGGTATGTGCATTTCTATTTTGAACCATGCTGGGAAGTTCTCTTAATTTATACATGCTCTTGACAAGTTCATATGGCTTCTGACACAAGTTGGCTAAAATGATTAAAGCTTAAGGATGATTGAACATATTCAATGTATTTCAGAAAACAAAAATGCATAAATTACTTTGTTGTCTCTTTAAATTATATGCAACAAAGAATTCTCTTTTGAGATTCAGGCAGCACAGAGGATCTAATTTCTCTAATTAGTTGCTGTGTTTCTGTTTCTGCTTCCATGGCATCCATCCACAAGCCACCATCACAATCTAAAATGAGTTTCTTTTTAAATGACAGGCATTTTAGTGAAGACATCTAAAAGTGCTGAAAGAATATTGGAAGGTTTTACAAAATTTTGTAAAATTTCTGAAAAGCAAAAAGTTTCTTGTATCTATTTCTTGAGAGAGTGTCTATTCATTCTCTGAGAGAAAGATAATATCTGCCTTATTTTAAATTTTGCTGTCTTATTTTCGTTCATTTCATTGATTTTAGCAATCGGAACCTCTATACCTATTTACTTCTATATATCTTTACCATGTCTATCTGTATAATTTTCACTATTTACTCCTACATCTAGATACAGTTTTATGGGGGAAACCTTCAAAAAAGGTCATGAATTTTAATTATTTAAAGATTTCAATTTGTATGCTATATTCAACTGAGAATCTTGTCTGTCTTAATAGTCATTTTTTTTTTTTCCCTCTATATTTCCTTTCTCAATAGAACCACTGGTTCTTAACTAAGAACTTTACTAGATGAAATTAAGAATTGATGTCCTAGCCTTGTGGCAAAGTGTGTCAAGAGATATGAAATTTGAGATGAAAGTTAGGGGCAAAACTCATGCCGATTATGTTGAAAGGGAAATGGTAGTGAAATTAAAAGACTACAACAACAACTCTGTGTGTGGTGGTTCCTTCTTACTCTTTTAGACAAATTCTAGGAGAACGATATTCTTAGTCTTTAGGTAACCCTTCCATAAACATCTCGTGAGATGGCCAGTTTAAATTACAGGCTAGACAATGAGATAGACAGATAGCAAAGCTCTGCTCCTCATCAGTTTGTTTGTTCTCCAAGGCAGTCTATACATCTCCCTTATTTTTTAATCCAAAGAAACTATTGAAGCGAATATTATTGCCATCTATTTTCCCTTGCTTATCGGTTTGTTTTTGTACATGGTTTTGTATATTGAGAGTTTATCAATAAGGGAATCACTCTACCATTTTTAAAATTCACTGATGGTATACTGCATTCCTCTGATTCAAAATGTCCTTCAAATTTTAACAATCCTGATGAATTGTACAACCGATATGAATACGAAAAGACATTAATATTTTTGGAACGCTAACATTGAGAAAAGGAAGTAAATAATTTAATCTAGGAATATATCAATTATTCCAGTTTCTTCTCTCTAAGTGGAAACTGAGGCGTGAAGAAGGGAAGAATTGATGATGATACTGCAATTGCAAAAGGATACGCATAAGAACTGTAAGTATAATAAATAATAAATCAAAAGCATTTTATTTTCACATGGAGGTAAAAAATGCATATATTATTGATTTTAATAATGACGTTTAGTGGTAATTATCAGCTAAGAATATCGGGTTGCAAATGTAGAAAATATAAAAATAACAGTGGAATAATATTAAAAATTAAGGATTGATTAATTTATAGAAGTACCATATATGTACATGAAAACTTTTAATTAAACAGATTTTTAAAAATTATGAGCAAATAAATGTTAATAATTTGACGGAGAAAACCCACAAAACTGAAAAATGGGAAATGAAAGTTGGGCTTAGTTATTATTCAGCTGTGATCAAGATCAGGTAACTTAATGTGTTTCAGCCTCTGATTTTTTTGTATAAAGTGATAGTATTTGTCTCTTGAATTTAAATATGAATGAACGATGGGAGATTATAGTTGTCTTCAGCAAGACTGAAAGCAATATTAAACATTATTAACTGAGCATTGACGAATCCTGGACCAAATTTATAAATCAAAATAAGTTTACAAAATAATAAAGGACAAATAAGATTAATGTAAACTAATTCATTAAAGTGTATTGCATTAGTTGCTGTGTGTTATATACTTGGAATAAAAATCTGATCATGTTTTCAAGAGTTTATACTCTAGTGAGAGATATAAAATACTAAAAAGCACTTCAAGTGTGAAGATAAGTACAAGTTATTTCCTAAGTCTCCTTAGAAGAAGAGTTAGACATGAAAATTGAGCAGGAACTACACCTTAAAAGAGTGGGAAGTGGAGCTGGGCATGACATAGATGGGAGCTGGAATTAGTCATGGGAAGGTTGAGATGGAGAAAGGTATTCTAAGTAAAGTCAAGAACATAGTCAAGGTTTGAAGACAATGGAGAAATGGTACTTTGGGGGAAAGTTCAGTGATATGGGAAGGCAGAAGCATACAGTTCTTGGCGGGAAGTATTTAAGTGTGAGGTACGAGAGTAAAGCAAGAGCAGATTATAAACAATCACATAACATTTAGAGCAAATTAAAAAAATAAGCATATAACAAAACAAATTCAACTTCAAAGAAAATGTACAAAGACAGCATTTTAGAATAAAATAGACCATATGGAATATACATGCATGGTATGAAATTTTTATGAATCAATAAAAATTACGATAATAATTCCTTGTCAAATTGTATGGATCTTCATTTTAAAGAAAATCACCAGTAATCCAAATGTTAGTTGTATGTTATTTGACTTCAAAAAAACAAAATTTCATTCCAGATATTTAGGTTTGGATGATCTAATGTTATGCCTTATGTTGAGTTCAGGAAAACCAAATAAGCAGATAGCACTGGCCTCACAAAAGACTGGAGACAAGAAAGCCATCAGGAAACAAGGCAGATTCTCTCTGCCTCTTTCTCTAGCTCGCCACCCTCCTCTCTTCCATACAGACAAACCTGATTTCTTTTCAGCTTTGTTCTGGATATCTGCTTCATTCTATCACTACTCTCTGGGAATTATCTTTCAAAGCGCACGTAGACCAAGACTGAAGATCTATCCCTAGAGTCAGAATTTGAGTATTAGATATACAAAGTCCTGATCAGAATGTAGAGTCTTTGTAACATTTTATGTAAGATTGAGAAGGTGTGCAAGTGAGGGTTTGATGACTAGAACTCTTGAGTCACATTGTTACAAACTTCCCACCCCACACCATAATCCCCTATAATCACATAATGTGAATTTATGTCCTTGTGTATTCTACTTCTTCACTATGCCTGGCCTTATGGCTTGCTTGGATGAATAGAATGTAATGGAAGAGATATTCTACACATTCCATGCTTGGGCTTTTAAGAGGCTTTGCAACTTCTGCTTTCGCTCTCTTGGGGTCTGAGAAATCTTGATCATCCTGCTATAGTGAATTTCTACTAATGGATGATCAAAGAAACTCAAATTGTTACTAAGATGTTATGAATTAAATGTTGGGATACAAGGAGGCCTTGGATATATTATACATGTGAAACAAATTACAGAAAGTTTGTTCAGCTATAGCAAATAACAAGATTTATTAATGACAATTGACTAAAGACTAAGATTGATATTATATTATGATGGTAGTCCATCCTTCAAGGAGCAGGACATCAAAGAGAACTTCTTTAGTAATACTCAACTTAGTGTATCCCAGCGTACTTGTTAACAACTGTAATGGTTTTGTAATGTATCAACTTGACTAGGATAAATAATCTTTTTAAAATTCCTTTATTGGGTTGAGGTGCAATATTCATGTTTGCATGAAATTTGAGAAGCATCAGTATTATTGTCTTTTATGCTCTAAAAGTTGGGGCAGGATCACCAGAAGCTTTTGTAGCTCACACACATTGTTATTTACCTGCTGACTCACCATGTTTCTATGAGACAGTAACTGGATCCACAATTCCCCCACCTTCCTTTGGATCCTCTAGTTTTTGAACTTCTAAGCCACGTGGGAATAGCTCCCTGAAAAGGGAACTTGTTTCTTATGAAGGGCATTACAGCATCAAGGTTGGAAAGGTAAGAACTAGAATGCTGTGGGTAGGCAGAATAATGGCCCCCCAAAAATGTCCACACCCTAATCTCCAAACCTGTTTATATATTACCTTAAAAAGAATCTTTGCAGACATCATTGAATTAAACTCTTGAGATAAAAATTATCCTGTATTATCAGGATGGTCTCAATATAATCACAAGAGAGGAAGAGAGGAGGGTCTGAAACATACAAGGTGATGTGACAATGGAAGAAGAGGTCATGTTCAGAGAGAGATTTGAAGATGCTATGCTGTTGGCTTTTAAGATGGAGGGAAGGATCATGAGCCAAGGAATGCAGGAGGCCTCTAGAAACTGGAAAAGGCAAAGATGCAGATTCCCCTCTAGAGCGGATGGAAGGAACGTATCCTTGACAAGACTTTGATGTTATCCTAAAAAGGCCTATTTCGGACTTCTGACCTCCAAAATTGTATGATAATAAATTTATGTTTTCTTAAGTCCTTAAATTTGTAGTAATTTGTTACAACAACCGTAGATGATGAATATGCATGGATTCCAGTCTATTTTTGTATCAGCCCATGCCGTGGGTTCCACCTTGTCCTTGATCACCTCCACTTTACATCCATCTTCCTTTTCCAAATGTCTGCCTTGAGAACTTCAAACTCCAGCAACAGACATGAAGAAAGCTGCCTCACAGAGACTGTTTAGCTCTAACAATTGCATAAGGCAGAATCCCTACAATGAATTTTATTTAGTATGTCTGGTGGTTCTGCTTCTCTGAACCCTGGTTGCAACAAAGGTTCTGACTTTACCTAGACACCATTCCCCAAAGTGCATAGAATTTTGCAAAGCATCTTAAAACACTTTTCCCTGCATTTGTCATGATAACTTCTTGCATGCAAACATCTCTGCCAGCATTAAGAATAGATTTTGGGTCACCAACAGACTCTTTTACCATCTCTTTTGCCTTAATTGACCACGGAAAAATCATCTCCACAGAGTTAGCTTGTCCCAGAGGACTTAAACAATGCCATAATTATTTAGGACTTAAGTAAACTATTAGCTACATATGAACATATTGAATTTCAACCACTCCAAAGGTGGTATTTGAATACTTATTGCACTAGAATCAGGCCTGGGATTTTGACATTTTTATGTAGGTAGTGTTTAGAGGATGATTGATTTCTATGACATCCCAGATAAAGGTGAGATCTGAAATATTATTATTTTTTTTAATGGGAAGTTTGGAAAATCTCTACATGGGACTTCTTAAATTTCCATTTAAGGGTTTTTTTCTCTTTTCCTTTTCATGATATTTGCAAACTATATTCACTTTCTATTGGTTTTAATCAAGTTAACTCAAGGTCTATAAATTCCTTATAAGAAGATAACTTATTGATTTGTAAAGAAGAAAGGGTAAATGATCCTTTCAAATATCTGTAAGGAATCTATCTTTGTTTAGAAATTCTACTTCTTTGTTTTCTTGTTTATGAGGAGAAATTTGTCTATCAGATACCAAAGTAAGTTCAAATGGAATTGTGATTGGATGTCTCTGTTCTCCTGATTTTCTCCCTGTGTGACACTCTAAAGGATATAGTCACATTTTACCTCCTGGAGGCAGCCAGTCTTTTGCCTTGCAATAGTTTTGCAAAAGGCTCTGGCAAATCCTCTCTGCAACTTCAATCCCAAGTCAAAGAAAGTTCATATTATACTAGCCCTGGGGCCCTGAGAATGTTCAGGCAGTTGGTGAATCTCATTTCATCCATGTATTTCTCTCATGTATGTTCCAAAACATATTACATAAGTGAATAGAATTCTCTTAAATGGTATGGAGAACTCCAAAAGTATTAGAGTTAGAAATATTAATTTCAAAAATTCTTTTTTATAGATGGTATTAAAGCTATGAGGGTGGATGTGGTAACCTAAGAAACTTTTCTTTTTCTCATGAAAATAGAAACTACTCAAGAATACAATCTAACATTTAAATGATAGATACAAAAGAATGAAAAAATAGAATACAAAGATGAAAAGTAGAAACTAGCAGAAAATAGTGTCCTTCAGGTCGATGGAAAGAAAGATCTAATGTATAAATCCAGAAATTAGGGAGTTTTGGAGATGTTATTTACTACTCTATAATAACCGAGTTCATATTACCAGATTCCATTCCTTTTAACTTCTGAAAATTAATTTTTTTTTTTACTTAATACATAATAAATTCTCCTTCTAAAGAAAAACTAGAGACGTCTAGTATACAATATGTCGTGGAATTACGATAATGCCATTTATAAACACACGTACACACATCTCAATCTGTCTATTGATTTATCAATCTATGAATCTATTTGCTTACTTATCTATATATCTACAATTTTTAATTTTATACCAAAGTAGTCTGCTGTATCAGTAGGCCATGCTTTAGTTCCTTCTCTATTAACAGATTTGTAGATTTTTTCCTTAATTACTTTCTTTTGTTCTAAGTCTCATGTTAATATAATTTAGAAAGTTAATATCAGGTATTTTAAATTAATGTTTACTTTAGACTTAACAACACATAGGAATGTTTATGTAATCTGACAAGAAAAATCTTCCAAAATTTAGAGATTTTATAATTTTAAAGATACCAAAATAAATATTAATATATGGATGAAAGACTAGGAGAAATGTTTGGAAAAGCTTTAATGAAATATCAGAATACAGAATACATAAGGACTAAAATAAATCAATAATAAAGATACAAACAATCATGTTGGATAGTGGGTAAAAGTGTAAAGTTGGTCATTCAAAGAATAGAACAATAGATATCTCTTAAATGCAAATATTATTAGTCTATTGAGGGAATAAAAATTTAAATCATACCATGAGTTGAAATATCTACACAGATACTCTTCTAGGCTCAGAATGTTCCTGCTCTTCCCAGGGTCCTCCAGCCACCTGTGCAATTGACAAGATTTCACAATCCCAGAGGTCTGGAAACTCTGTAGAATGACAGTTCTATTCCTGCCACTTGTCCCAAGAATAGGTGACAGATGCAAAAATGTTGTTGCATTAGCTGCTGTTTCCCCAATAATCACATTTTTGATTGATCCTGAATCCTTTTATGCTTCTATTGTCTACCACCTGTGGGCATGGAGCTCCTTCATGGATCACATTTTACCGCACATTTAGCCTAAAGTTTTCTGCTTATGTTTGATCTTTTAAAGATTAGACCCACCTTTTTGCCATCAAGAATTCTTGTAAATTTTGGGTCAGGAATATATTTTACCCCTTATCTTGTCTACAATTTCCATGATTAGGTAAGGGGGAGAGATGGCAGTGCATGCACCCAGTGGACCATCTTGAAATTTTGGATTAAAAATTATTTAATATTTATGAAAAATTCATCTTTAGTAAATTCCTTGTAGCTCTTATCACATTTGGAAGCAGTATCTAGTTTTCTTCTGCTGTGGACATTCCCTTGATTTTCCCGTCCCTGAAATTATCCCCCACCTTCACACTTTGATTTTCCCTTTGTCTTAAATATCCTTCTCCTTCTCCCTCTCCATTCCCCTTAAAGAACACTATATATCTTGTCAATTGTTTGAATATTTCCCAAATATGAAGGAGAACTGCTGGCCTTAGCTGCTTCTGTTTTCTTCTCTGCAACAATCTCTAAACCTAGAGGGCTGGTCTCCATTTTAGATATGAAAGGAGGGAAACTATTGAAAGTTTATTGTGAATACACTTGCCTGTTGGACAACATGAGAAATTAAACTGATAGATATAATGAAAAATGATGAAGCAAGATAATATTACAACAGCTTTACTCATCACTTAATTTTTAGATATCTAGGGATTGAAAAATCCACATGAATAAAGATGACATGTAGAAAATGAGAATCATTTATTATATTTTTCATATAATTCAATGAATTATTTCCAAATGGTAATTGAGTCTAGAAATTTAATTCATAAGAAAATAATTAGATTGAGGTTATTTGAAGATAATCAAGTAATTATTACCTAGTCAAAAGATGAACTACAATTTGTAACAAATCCTTTAAACATAATTGCAAAGAAGTATAAAATAAAAATTTCCCAAGAAATTTATTAGGTGTTAAGCAATGAGAAAACAGTATAAAACTTGCTGAAGTTTTGATTGAAGAAAATATAGAGATAAACAATTTAGGAAGCACAATTCTTTAATAACAAAGATGATAGTTACTTTAACTTAAGATTTACAATGCAATAATATTACATTAAAAGGAATTTCAATGAATAATGCATGCCCCAAAAGATTGGATCACATTTGGCCAAAAGAATCAGTGCTCACTTGATAAAGCCTCCTGTAAGTAGTTGGCTTGCTGAAAACTCTAGGAACTTCTCTTTATAAATTATGACCGTTCACTCTTCATATATCTTTTCCTCCTCTGTATTCCAAGATACATCAAGTGTCTACTTGTACCCACTGGAAAGATGCCACAGAACTCTTAGTCAAATCCATTGTTAACTTTCACCAGAGCCTCAGTAGCTTGTTCTTTTTCTCTAAACTTTATTAGGACTTGGAGGTATAATTCTGATATCCACATTTTTAATAGACATTAAATAAAACTTTGTCTTACTGCCAACTGGAGGATGTTTCATGCTTATCTTAAGGGGTCACATTATTTAAAAAGTGTAAGGAGTTTAAATAAAAAAAATAAAATAAAGCAAACAACCCAGCACTCTTTCAATGTGGTGATCATCTGGGAGTCTGTGACTCCCTGGTGCCACTGGGAACTATATGCCCTCAGCTGCCATGTGTGCCCTTCCCTCTCCACTTCCAGTCATTCCTGACTGGACCATGATTCCTTTCATTTCATTCTGTGTGACTATACCTGTCTGAGGAAACTTACGATCTATAGAGAAATAATTCTTGGGCATATAGAATAAAGAACAGAGAATAGTTACACAGAGAAAGAAAAATATGAGAAACAGAGAGAAGAGATCAGAATATAAAACAGTGTAACATGTATCTTTTTATCTTCTACCTCTCAATCCTAAATACATACGTCATCTTGCAGAAGGTAATTCACTGGCTCATGAGATTTTTAGTATAAGTACAGAGTCTAGTGAAATAGAGCCCTTTACAAAATGACCTTAGCTTCCATGTTGCTGCGAAGCTGACATAGTCATTTTTCCAGGATAGACGATAAAATACAAAGTCAAGTCTAAGTGGAGTTCTCGGAGGCTAGCTCAGAGAATCCTAAGCTTAATGTTTCTATTGTATTATGACTGCTATGTCGGATATGCATGACTGTATTTTAAAAGTTCAAGCAAAACCACATATTCTGATTTTTCTTATTAAAGTTTTGACTCCTTTCAAAAGTCTTATTTCTTTTCTGATAATCCAATGTTGAGAGCAGTTTCATTTGGGAACAACACTGTACCTTGCCAGTGTGTGGTGTAATTGTAGGTGTTAGAAGGGTCAAATCAGTAATGACAATTTCTAGAATTGTTAGAGACAGAATTTATTTTTCTAGGCCAAGAAATGCTGAGAATGGTCCTTTGTTATTTGGTGAATTAAGGTTCAACGAGTTTTTGGTCAAAGTTCGTTTCAGAAAAATGTAATTATCTATATCTATAAATTTTTCACATATTTGTAAGTTACTTGACTGCTCCAGCTAAAGAAATACAGATAACATCAAACACTTTGGGGGGAAAAGTCAAGGGACAATAAAGTGATAAAGAGGAAAAGTAGTACATGTGTAGTACATGCTTTAAGAAAACTTCATAAAGTGTAAGACAATTATCTCATGGACCCTTCTCAGCATGAGGCTAACTCTCCGTGATCCCCTTCACCTCTAATGGATTGATTTAACTTCTTGTATTTCTTTATAAACTTTTATTGCCTGCTTTTCACTTTGTTTAAAGTCTTTATAAATAATTACAATCAGTCAAAAAAAAGTTTTATTATCAAGATAATATATCTTTTAAAAGTATCTTTTGGTATCTTTGAGAAGTTTTATCAGATACCTAATTTTCTTTAAAAAGCCATTAATTTTTATCACAAATCACACTAAAAAAACACATACAAAAGAATTGCTTACAATATTATATATTTGCTAGTCAATTTAAATTTTATAATTTTAATTTTAAAAGATTAATTTAAAAATTTAAATTTACAGCCAATATTGCAACAGCTCTCATTGCTTTAAAAGAGATCTATACTTGATATATAGCTTAAGACAGTGGATAACAAATAGTAAATTCTCAAAAATATTAGCAATTATTATGTTGGCATATTCTGAAATTTAATCTTTAGTAAAATACATGGGAAAACTTTTTTCAAATGTTACTTGGCTCTCTGGTACAATTTTAAATTGAAAGAAACACACCCATACATACTCACATACAGCATTCAGGCAACAATAGTAAATTTATCGATCACAATTGAAAAAAATAATGAGTAATCCTGTCTATGGTTACTTTTAAGGGTCAGTTCCAATCCTAGATCATTGCATAATTTGTAAATGAGATTTCTGAAGAAATTTTTCTTTTTCTTTTTCGTATTTTTAAAAGGAGTCACAAGAGTATACTGGAAACACAAAGAATTTCCTGCTGTGCTGAAAAAGAAAGCTTCAGTAAGCACTTAAATACTTCCCAGGCCCTCAGGATGTTTCAGGACATTTCATATGGTTTCTCATCACTAGAATCCATTACCTTGTGGTTTTCTCTCCAAATTGAGTATATCTGATGATAATGGTACTGAATCTGTGAGACTCATGGAAACAAATCAATCATTTATTGTAGTAGTAACAACAATCACATTCAAATTTCTTTCAGGTTTACATACTGTAAAAAATCTTCTTGATGGCACATAAAGGTGGGACAGTAGTAGCTATGAATGTTGGAGGAGGTCATTGAGCGGATGTGACTGCTGGTTAACCCATGAGCTGGAGCTGGGCAATCAGAGTCTCCTCACTCCCTTTCCTGTTCTTGGAGTGTAGACACTGCCCATCATTCTCACACTTGGAGCTGTTTCAAGGACGCAGCCTTGAGAGAGCAAGGTGTTGCTGAGACTATCTGGACTGCATATGTGACTGTACCCACCTAAGGTCTCTATATAAACTTTTAGATTCTGGTGGGAAGATATGGAGATCTAATCTTGTGGCTGCCCAAGACAAGCCTTGTATACATAAGTCCCCTTGCTTATTAAACCTGCCACCTACCAATCTGGAGTGGTTTGCCTATTTCCTCTGTCTCTCCTTGCCCTCCACGTATGGTGGCCAGTTTCAGATTTCACCCAGGAAATTCCCAAGGCTGTGAACCAACAATGAGAAATATTAAGCTAAGATGATGGCACTCTGCTTAATTGTATGAAGTAAGACATTCAATAACACAATGCCATTCATTTTCTGCTTTGTTCTCATCTTGGCTTATTTGCACTTTGGCAAAAATGCGGCTTATTTGGTCTAGTGCCATCTGTATATAAATGACTACGTGGAATCACATGGTTCCCCACTCTGTGTTTTGAGTCAAACACATGGAAGATTGATATAAAAAATAAAATTCACTTTTCTCACACTCAGCTAATTGTCCAGTGTCAGAATAGGCGAAGACTGTATTCACAGAAATTGCCTCTAGACCAGCTCATGCTCTAAGATTTTTAATGGCTTTGTAATTTTTTCTCCAGATATTTCTTTTTCTGTTGAAAGGAACAAATGTTTACCTCGTTTAAGTGTTTTAAGACACTGACCTTCTATCATACATCTTAAAAATTGACCCATGCTTTTAAGAAACCATGTATTTAAAAATAAAAGACAATCATAAAGTATTTGGTGAATTTGTGCAATATAGGCATGAAGATATTTGATATGTTTTTGAACGGAAGTGTTTCAGAGGTTAAAAATAATGTTGATAAAAGTCAGTAAATAAACTTATAAAGCTCTTAAACATAATTCACAAAATTCCTCAAAATTTAATTTGGGAGGGGGCAAGCTAGAAGAATTCAGGGTGTAATACATGTGAGAAAAACAAACAGAACTATTTCACTGAGAAATCAGCACACAGCCTGCATTCCTTCATTTTATGTAACTCACATTTAATGCAATGTTAAAATCAGAAATATAGCAGGTGATACTAATGAGGACACTAGACAACTAGTCCAAATACTTTTTGCTTAACACATTTTGCCATTAATTAACCTGGTAACCTTGGACTAGTGCAGCACTGACGTCTTCCCCTTTTGTGTGTGTAAATTAAAGGATCTAGGTTAGATCATCTATAAAGTCTTAAAATTTAATGTTAAATAATAGGAAAAATCACTTGCTTATATGAGTAAATTAGGTCAATTAAATAAATATATATAGTTAGACCTAGTCTAAGACCTGTGAATATAAGATTTTTATATGCTAAATACCAGCAAATCTGGGTTGTCTTTAGTTTTCTCTTACCAACGTGAAATTAACAGCATATTGAGAAACTGGCGGAATGATCCAGACACCACTTAAAATAAACCAGTATCAAATAAAGCTTTCCTGTATAGGCAAGCTTTCTCCTATCAGTATGATTTTAAAAGAGAGAGCAACAACGGTCATAAATAAATAAACCTATTTAGAAAAAAAATTTCTTAAATGATTTCTTCCCATTTACAGTAAACTCACTTTAAACATTGATGGAGCTTACAAATGTAATATTGTAAACAACAGACACATTTGCTTGAGGATCCCACAGACTAACAGAAAATTGTCACATTTCAAATCTGCTTTCTTCCCCTTTCTTTCCTGCTCTGTCATTCATTCTTACATTTCCTTACAGCCACCTACTTTTCATCCTATCACGTTTCTTTTTTGGCTGTTCATTCACATAGCTCTGCAAAAAATAAAATATCGCCTGGAATTCATTGCCCATTTTGTCTCTTTTATCTACAACTTCGTTCGTATTGAAAATCGTCAATTAAGTGGGCTGAGTGTTGCTAATTATGGGATAACATCTTTAAGAAGGTTTCTACAGAGAATGCTGGACACTGCTCTTTTGAAAAGTGCTTCTTTTAAGAATTAGGTCTGCTTAGCACCATCCCATGGCCCTTTGACTTGCCTTGTCAGGATTTTAGCTGCTGCATCACTTAGCTGTGGATATAGTTGGAAGCAGGTCAACCTGTGACTAATGCCTTAATAAAATGTTCCTGTTATTAGCTTACCTTGCCCCCTGTGTGTTCCCTGCTGACTCAACTGTACTTCTAATTAGAGTTCTTAATTCTTGGTTATTTCAGTACCTGAATATTGTAATGCAGGTGCTGTTATAAAAGAACTAATCAATAGTAAACAAATTATGGAAAATTAATTCCCTGATTGCTGTGCTTATATTCTGCAGGGTTTGGGTGTCTGTTTTCCTTCCTTCTTTACCTGGTCACCAAATTTTATTAGATTGTCATGTTCCCTAAGATAACAAATCTTGAAAATAGCCCTCAAAGCATGACTCTATATTATTTTGTAAGTGAGAACATCTCCTTCTCATGGTGTAATAGGCAATTCAGACATCCCTGAGCATTCTAAGTGAGATATAAAGCAGGTTATCCTCTGAGTTTGAAGGAGATAAATGTGGTAAAACACTGTCCCAATGATGCTTTAGTCTGCTGACCTTGGTGTGGGAATGAAAAGTGATTTTAAGTTCAAAGCAGTTAGTAGAGCTTCACAGCAACTTATTAGGCTGATATCCTAGGCTTGCATTTTTCTGCTTTTTGTGCCTGACCAATCAGCCTCTGGAATTCATCACCACAATCTAAATGCCCCCTCCTTTGTCAGTATCTAAACACTTCCCCAAGTTTTTGCAAGCTAACACAGCAGCTTCCTAAATAGCCTGTAGGTTCAGTCTAAGGCCTCCTGTCTAGGGTCTGGTGAAAGTCTACTCTTGTTTCAGCAATGGTATATGCTCCTTCCTTTATGAAGCATTTTCTGGAAGTTTTAGATACTTACCCAGCACTCCTAGTGGTGCTTCTATTATCATATTATGTTTCACACTATAATGTATTCCTGGTTAACATGTTTATTTTCCTCGTTAGACTGTGATATTGATGAAGGAAGAAGACTCTGCATCCTATTGGAATTTGTAGTTTCAACATCTGGTATGATGTCTCACATATACCGGGCCTTCCATAAATGTTTGTAGAATGAATGAATGTCTGTCTCATAGTATGATGGCTAACTGCAGCAATTTTACCCAATAAAAACTGAGCTCATGTTTTGGATCTGCCTGTGACTAGCTCTGTGACATTATTCATATCACTTCTCTTATTCTCAGTGTGCTTATTTGTAAAATGAGATAATACTAGACTCGGTCTCATAGGCTTATAGTAAGAAGCAATGGTTACAAAGTTCGTCATGGTGCCTGACCTAATGACTGAACAATTACATATGTGCGTATGTATGAGTATTTGCATGGATTCTTATGTAACATACTTTAAAGTATTCATAAACATTGAATGATGTAAAGAATGCTCTATAAATTGGCTCTATATAACAATAAATAGAAACACACAAACACACACATGTATTCATATATATCATTAGTATTGGAGCATATGGCAGTTACTCTCCTTCACTCAAACAGGTGAATTTTTATTTTAGTTTCTGTCTTGTTTTGTTTTCTCTCCCCCATAGTAAGATAACAAACAAAGGAGCTCCACTGGTGTCTTGGCTTTTCTCCCTTTAACTTAATCTGTTTTGTGGTTATTTGGAAATATGTAACATCCCCTTCAATAAATTACAATATTATACATTTTTTCCCCGCTCTCAACACTATCATCTTTTTCTTAAAAAAAAATTGACACTGCTAAGTCTCACATCTTTCAGTTGTAAAACTTAGGTGCCAAAATACGTGGTTTCTAAATTCCCATTCATGTCAAAAAAAATCAACCAATTTTTTTGGGGGTGATTTAGCCAAGGCACCATGGAAATTATTAAAACATCTATTAAGTGTGTAATATGTAAACGAGTAATATATCCCAGGAAAGAAATTGAAATTTGAGGAGGTGCTTAAGGCATGTAATCTTAGCAGAGTCAGAATTCTCCATCATTTGTTCCTTCTTTTGTGCCTTTTTTTACTAAGTATACTATTGATTTCTTACAATGTACCAAATGGCAACTAGTATGTATGAAATGCTTATGATATTCTAAATTCCAGTCTTAACGTGAATTATATAATCTAAATCTCTGTAATAGCTCTGTTTTCTAATTACTCTTATTGTTGTTGTTATTATTATTGTTATTATTTTGCAGGTGAGATAGAGAACTACTAAAGAATGTGCTAAGATCACATAGCAGGTAAGTAGAGGATCTGGGAATGAAACTCATGTCTCTCTCAATCTGCATCTGTCCACTAGCTTTGGTTAAAAAGCAGGATACCATTTTCTCTGTGACTGGAGAGAATGAATGGACTCTAAAATGAAAGAGGTGATATTTCAAGCTCTAAGAGAGAAGCTCATGTATATAATGATGAACTCCATGGTATAGTGAGGTTCAAGTTTAGGCAACTAACTCCCTTACTCTCTCAAAGTTATCACCATTAAACCTAAAGAGAAATTCATCACGGGGGCCTTAGATTGAAGGATATTGAGTGAAAAATTGAGCATTCATTCATTTGTTATTGAAGACACCCATTGAGCTCCTACCCTGTGTAATGCACAGTGCTGTACGCCACAGACAGAATCATGCATTAAGCCAGGTCCCTGCTCTCAATAACTGAAGAACATATTGGTACTTATTTACTTATCTGTCTTTCTATTTCTAAGAGACCCTGATCCTCTCCAGTTGTTTTTTTTTTTTTCTTTTCTTTTCTATTATCCCCTTAACATATTGCCACATCTTCTTAATAGGATTCAACTTTCAAAATGCTTTTCCCCCGACTTTCGTTTCACTACGCTCTCCTGTTTAATAATGTTTTCATTGCTGACATCTCTTTTTTGGTCTCCTTTGCCTTGACCTTCTCTGTATTCACTTTTTCTGCCTTCTTTGTGCTTAGCACTTGCCGTTGACTATTTTTTAAATGTTCTTTGCTTTGCTGGATTATAATACCTCATAATAAGTTGTGACACTTGATCACACTCATCTCGTCCCAAATTCATCTTTAGTGGCTTCATGTTGGAAGTTTGAAACCAATTTTGCCAGAAGTTTATACACCAAGAAAATTAGAAAATATTATGAATCAGGACTTTGTTTTTAATTCTCCAGCCTGTGGTTGTTGATAAATCTCTCTCTTTGACCAGTCCAAGAGAGTATTATAGCTAATGCTTTTTGCACATATATAAATTCCACAGTAAACACTTTTTAGTGTTTAGAATTTTCAGTTTAGAAAATTTATTTGAAGTAAACAGTTATGTTTCGTGTTATGAATTTTGGAAGATCGCAAAATATTCATTCAGAAATTCAGTACCTATAATGTTCTGGGACTACTAGTAGTGAACAAAACAGGTGAAAAAAATCCTTAGTTTTGTGGAGCTTAGATTCTATTATTCTTACCCTTTAAAATGTTATGATCTGATAGGTAGAGAAGGCATCTATACCCAACAAATTATATCACGAATACTGTAATCGGTTAAGTAAACACTGGATAGTAAATAATTCACAACTAAGAATCATGGTAAAAATCATTGAGCCGCAACTTGAAAGATAAGTGATGCTGCATTCACAAGAAAAAGCAGGCAGAACAATTCTTAGCAATTTGGAGAACAATATAATCCAAGCAGAAAAATCTGAGGGGAGTCCAGTGCAGCTTGAGAATCAGGAATAAGGCTAAGTGTGAAGAATGATGAAGCTGAAAATGAAAATGTAATGTTAGGAATAGGCTGTTAAAACCACATGAGGGTGAGTAAATTTCCTTAAAGAGACAATGGAGAGGAATGGAAGGTTTTAGCCTGAGTGTGTAAGGGATTATGCTTACGTAGTACACATTCTCATGACAGAGGTTTAAGATTCACCATTCTTTCCTCGCTTTTGGCAGCAATACAATAGCTGTTACAAAATGATTCAATATCTCAATTTCTGAATTCTGGAGAAATCATTCATGAACCATATGTTCTACTCATATTCTCCATTTACCAACGAGAAGTTACTTTTATGAGAGAGAGGAGTATTTGCCTGACTGGTTGACATCCACCAAATGTTTCTTCTTTATTTATTATTCCCAAATACATTTATACATTAATTTTTTCAACAGATACTCTCTGGCAAAAAGGCACTAGTCTAGCATTTAGAAGATGATGACCTGAATGAGACACAGAACTTGATTTCAATGATTATAATGGGAAGGGCAATAATCACAATACACAAAAAACAATTTTTCTGTTTGGAAGTTAATTTTACAATTAAAAAATTCAGCAAAACATTGGAGTGGGGTTCTGAGAAGAGAGAGAAGAAATATGATTCAGTTATCATTATATATTGATATCAACAAAGATATTGATTACTTAATGTTTCATAAAGGAGGTGGAGTTTAAACTAGGCTCTGAAAGATCTGAGGATATTAGTCATAGGAGATTCTGGACTCAAGGGAAAGGAACTGTATGAACAAAAATGGGTAGATCTGTTTGTTTGTTTTCTCCAGGATACCATTTATATCTTTTGTGTTATAGGTACAGATATGTTTAGGGAGGCACATGAGGATGCTATATTCAGACTTTGGAAATGAATACTCATCCTAGTAACAAAAGCTCTATTAATCTCTGGGCAAATTACTTAACTTCTGAGCCCGACTTCTTCAGCTGCCAAATGGGAATAATAATGGTAGCTACCTCATAAGACTATTGTGAATATCAAATAAAATAATACATAGAATAATATTAGAATAGTGACTGATTGACAAGTACTGGCAGTGTACTGCTCAAAAAACATACTTTTTTTTTTTTATTAAGGAAATAATGTGTGGCATTTATTTTGAAATACATTTGTTGGTAAGCTTGAAAATATATGTCAATGACAAAATATGGAGGATGATGAAATAATTTTGGATATAATGCAAAGGATATGTGAAACTGAAAGCTTTTGAGTGAAAGGCTGACATGATGAGTTGACATTTATTGTTCTAATGCTGTGATTCCTCAGCAAGAATTTATAGTTCTGAGTGTTTCTGTATTAAAAGTTTACAGATTTCACAGAGAATAAATGATAAAACAAACTAAAACATAATTATCCAAAGGGAGCAAGTTGCTCCAAGATTACTTTGTGAACAAAGTACTATTTATTTTTTATTTTCATTCTTCAAATTTCTTGACGACCCTTACACTTTCTTTATTTCTCCCAACGTTGACCTCCTTTCAAACCCTGCTCTGAGGTTTAGAATGGTGTGAAATAGTCACTGGCAATGAGTTATAGTTGGTGTGTCTTACTCTGCCTTGAGAAGCGTGACTCTTTTCCAATTTTGTAGGTTATCATTAGAGTAAATGATAATTTTTGTGAGGAAATTTCAAATAGTTTGTGCAATGCGATATTTTGGGGATCAGAGGACTTTACATTGTTATCATTAAAAGCAAACTGCATCAGGGAATTCCCTGGCGGTCCAGTGGTTAGGGTTCTGCACTTCCACGGTACGGGACACAGGTTCTGCCATCCTTGGTCAGGAAACTAAGATCCTGCAATCCACATGGCATGGCCAAAAAAAAAAGCAAGCTGCATCAAAAGCTTCTTTAAATATGAAAAATGTAGTTTGTCTCTGTCCACAAAAGTTTTGCAATTTACAATTGGTACTTAACTTATATTTATCTTTTTTCTTGTTGATAAATATAATAGAGGATTGGGATGTTCTTCAACATATAATAATTCTAAAGAATACTTGCTAATTATATTCATAAACTACATTAATTATACCATATAATACTAAGAAAATCCTTCTTAGGAAGTTATTATTCTAATTACTAATTACTGTGCTATGTGGCTGCTTCCCACTAGCTATCTATTTTATATTTGGTAGTGTATATATGTCCATGCCACTCTCTCACTTCGTCCCAGCTTACCCTTCCCCCTCCCCGTGTCCTCAAGTCCATTCTCTATGTCTGTGTTTTTATTCCTGCCCTGCCCCTAGGTTCTTCAGAATCATTTTCTTCTTTTTTTTAGATTCCATATATATGTGTTAGCATATGGTATTTGTTTTTCTCTTTCTGACTTACTTCACTCTGCATGCCAGTCTCTGGGTCCATCCACCTCTCCACAAATAATTCAATTTCATTTCTTTTTATGGTTGAGTAATATTCCATTGTATCTATGTGTCACATCTTTATCCATTCATCTGTCAATGGACACTTAGGTTGCTTCCATGTCCTGGCTATTGTAAATAGAGCTGCAATGAGCATTGTGGTTCATGACTCTTTTTGAATTATGGTTTTCTCAGGGTATATGCCCACTAGTGGGATTGCTGGGTCATATGGCAGTTCTATTTTTAGTTTTTTGAGGACCCTTTATACTGTTCTCCATAGTGGCTGTATCAGTTTACATTCCCACCAACAGTGCAGGAAGGTTCCCTTTTCTCCACACCCTCTCCAGCATTTATTGTTTGTAGATTTTTTGATGATGTCCATTCTGACCGGTGTGAGGTGATACCTCATTGTAGTTTTGATTTGCATTTCTCTAATGATTAGTGATGTTCTCTAATGATTAGTGATTAGGATGTTAGCATCCTTTCATGTGTTTGTTGGCAATATGTATATCTTCTTCAGAGAAATGTCTATTTAGGTCTCCTGCCCATTTTTAGCATTGAATAATATTACATTGTCTGGATGTACCACAGTTTAATTGCCCCATTCACCAGCTGAAGGAATTATTGGTTGTTTCCAAGTTTTGTTATTTTTTTTGGCCACACCCCGCTCAGTTTGTGGGATCTCAGTTCCCTGACCAGGGATTAAACCCAGGCCACAGCAGTAAAAGCCCGAAATCCTAACCACTAGGCCACCAGGGAACTCCCCCAAATTTTGTTAATTATGAACAAAGCTGCTATAAACATCTGTGGGCATGTTTTTATGTGGACATGTTTTCACCTTCTTAGGTAAATACCAAGGAGTATGATTTCTACATCATATGTTAGGAGTAGATTTATTTTGTAAGAAGCCACCAAACTGTCTTCCAAAATGGTTGTACCATTTTTGCTTTCCCATCAGTGATGAGTGAGAGTTCCCGTTGCTCCATATCCTCACCAGCATTTAATGTTGTCAGTGTTCCAGATTTGGCCATTCTATTCATTTTAATAGGTGTGTAGATGTATCTTGTTTTAATATGCATTCCCTTGATCACATATGATGTGAAACATTTTTAATATGCTTATTTGCCATCTGTATATCTTCTTTGATGAGGTATCTGTTTAGGTCTTTGGCCCATTTTGCTTGTTTTCTGTTGAGTGTTAAGTGTTCCTTGCATAACTTTATCAGATGTGCATTTTGCAAATATTTTCTCCCAGTCAGTGGGTTGTGCTTTGATTCTCTTGACATTATCTTTCACAGAACAGAAGTTTTTACTTTTAATACAGTTCAACTTTTATTAACTTTTTTATGGAATGCCTTTGGTGTTGTGTCTAAAGTTATCACCATAACAAATAATCTATATTTTCCCGTATTTTGTCTTCTAGAATTTTTACAATTTTGTGTTTTACATTAGGTTTTTAATCTATTTTGATTTAATTTTTGTGAAGGGTATAAAGTCTGTGTCTAGGTTTATTTTATGTTATTTTTTATTTTTGCATGTGACTGACCTGTTGTTCCAGCATTCTCTGTTGAAGAAACTATTTTTCTCCATTGTATTGCCTTGACTCCTTTGCCAAAGTAACTTGATTATATTTATGTGGGCTTATTTCTTGGCTCTCTATTCTGTTCCATTGATTTATTAGCCTATGTTTTCACTGATACCACACTCTTTTGATTACTCCTGCTTTATAGTAAGTACTGAAGTTGGAAACTGTCAGTCTACTTTGTTCTTCTCCTTCAATATTGTGTTGACTAATCTGGGTCTTTTGCTTCTCCATATAAATGTTAGAATCAGTTTGTTAAATTCCATAAAATAAACTTCTGGGGTTTTTTGGGGAAGATTACATTGAATCTATAGATCAAGGTGGGAGGAACTCTTATCTTAACAATGTTGAGTCCTTCTATCCATAATCATGGAACAACTCTCCATTTATTTAATTCTTTTTTGAGTTTGTTCATCAAAATTTTGTAGTTCCTCTCATATAGATCTTGTTTGTATATATTTTGTTAGATTTATACCTAAGAAATTAATTTTAGGGTGCTAATAAAAATGGTATTGTGCTTTTAAGCTCAAATTCCACTTGTTTATTGTTGGTTTATAGGAAAGCAACTGACTTTGGTATACTAATCTTTTTTTTTAATTTATTTATTTTATTTATTGATGTTTGGTTGCATGCGCGTGGGCTTTCTCTATTTGCGGCGAGCGGTGGCTGCTCTTCGTTGCGGTGCACAGGCTTCTCATTGTGGTGGCTTCTCTTGTTGTGGAACACGGGCTCTAGGCGCACGGGTTTCAGTAGTTGTGGCTCGTGGGCTCTAGAGCAAAGGCTCAGTAGTTGTGCCACATGGGCTTATTTGCTCCACGGCATGTGGGGTCTTCCTGGACCAGGGCTCAAACCCATGTCCCCTGCATTGGCAGGAGGATTCTTAACCACCGCGACACCAGGGAAGCCCTACTAATCTTATATAGCAGCTTTGCTATAATTACTTATTAATTGCAAGATTTCTTGATAAATCTTTTGGATTTTATACATAGATGATCATATCATCTGTGAACAATGACACTTTCAAGTCTTCCTTACCAAGCTGTACATCTTTTAATACCTTTTTTAGTCTTATTGCATTTTTAAGAATTTCCAGTATGATGCTTAAAAGAAATGTTGAGATGGGACATCCTTGACTTCTATTTGACCTTAGTGGGAAAGCTTCCAGTTTCTCATTATTAAGTATGATGTTAACTGCATACAGTATTTATTGAGTTGAGGAAGTTTCCTTCTGCTTCTAGTTCCCTGAGAGATTCTTATTATGAATGAGTGTTAGATTTTGTCCAAAATCTTTTCTACAGCTGTGTATATGATCATGTGATTTTTCCTTTTTAGCTTCTTGGTATGAGGATTACATTTATTGATTTTCATAAGTTGAACCAAACTCTCATACCTTGAATAAACTTCACTTGGTGAAATTGGTGTATAATTCTGTTTATTTATTTTTGGATTCCATTTTTGATGATTTGTTGAGGATTTCTGCATCTATGTTCATGATAGATATTGGTTTGTAGTTTTATTTTCTTATAATGTCTTTGTCTGGTTCTAGTATTAGGGTAATATCAGTTTCATAGAATTAGTTAGCAAATATTCTCTCTGCTTCTATCCTCTGAAAGAGATTGTCGACAATTGGTATAATATTTTTCCTTATATGTTAGGTAGAATTTATTAGTGAACCATCTAAGCCTGGTGCTTTCTGTTTTGAAAGGTTATTACTTCATCTATATTACCAAGGTTGTGGGAATAGAGTTATTCATAGTATTCCTTTATCATCTTTTTAATGTCTATGGGGTCTGCAGTAATGTTCCCTCTTTTATTCTGATATTATTAAGTTGTGTACACTCTCTCTTCTTTTCTTCATAGTTACCTAGCTAGAAGTGCATCAATTTTATTGATATTTTTAATGAAACAACGTTTGGTTTCATTGATTTTTCTCTAGTGATTTTCTGTTTTTACTTGTATTGATTTGTTTTAATTCTTATTTATTTTATCCTACTTAATTTAAATTTAACTTGCTCTTCCTTTTCTAGTTTTCTAATGTAGAAGCTTCAATTACTGATTTTAGATCTTTTCTAATCTATGCATTCAATATTATAAATTTCCCTCTAGGTTTTGCTTTTATAGGATCCCACAAATTTTAATAAGTTGTATTTTCATTTTCAGTTAGTTCAAAGTATTTTTGAATTCTCTTGCGATTTCTTTTTTGACTCATGTTTTTAAGAAGTGTGTTTTGTAATCTTCATGTAATTTGTTGTTTTCCAGTTATCTTTCTGTTATTGATTTCTAGTTTAATTTCATTGTAGTCTGAGAGAAGACATTGTATGATTTATGTTATTTTAAATTTGTTAAAGTGAATCTTATGGTGCAAAATGTATTCTATATTGGTGAATGTTCCATGTGATATTGAGAAAAATGTGTATTAAGCTGTTGTTGAATGAAGCCATTTAAAGATGTCAATTATATACAGTTGATTGATGGTGTTGTTGAGTTCAAGTATGTCCTTTCTCATTTTCTGTCTGCTGAATTTGTCCATTTCTAATCAAGTGTATTGTAGTCTTCAAATATGATGGTAGATTCATCCATCTCCTTGAAGTTGTACTAGTTTTTGCCTCAAGTAGTTTGATGCTCTGATAGGCATTTACACATTAAGGATTGTTATGTCTTCTTGGAGAAATGACACTTTTATCATTATGTAATGTGCTTCTATATCCCTGATAACTTTCCTCACTATGAGGTTGGCTCTGTCTGAAATTAATACCTTCTCCTACTTTCTTTTTGTTACTATGAGTATGGTACCTATTTCTCCATACATTTACATTTAATCTACATATGTATTTATATTTAAACTAAGCTTGTTGTAACAACATGTAGTTGGTTATTCTTTTTTTAACTTTTTATTTTATGTTGGAGTATAGTTAATTAACAATGTTGTGATAGTTTCAGGTATACAAGAAAGTGATTCAGTTATACATATATATGTATCCTTTTTCTTTCCAATTCTTTTCCCGTTTAGGTTGTTACATAATATTGAACAGAGTTCCCTGTGCTATACAGTAGGTCTTTGTTGTTTATCCACTTTAAATATAGCAGTGTGTATATGTCAATTGCAAACTCCCTAACTATCTCTTCCCCTCACCGTTCCCCGCCTGGTAACCATAAGTTCGTTCTCTAAGTCTGTGAGTCTGTTTCTGTTTTGTAAATAAGTTCATTTGTATCATTTCTTTTTAGATTCTGCATATAAGCGATATCATAGGCTATTTCTCTTTCTCTGTCTGACTTAACTTCACTCAGTATGACGATCTCTAGGTCTGTCCATGTTGCTGCAAATGGCATTATTTCATGAGAGAAGGGAACCCTTCTACACTGTTGGTGGGAATGTAAGTTGGTACAGCCACTTCCATG
Source organism: Balaenoptera ricei (assembly GCF_028023285.1). Classification (NCBI taxonomy): domain Eukaryota; kingdom Metazoa; phylum Chordata; class Mammalia; order Artiodactyla; family Balaenopteridae; genus Balaenoptera; species Balaenoptera ricei. Next base: position 87,108,378 of record NC_082643.1, read on the forward strand.
GAGAACAGTATGGAAGTTCCTTAAAAAATTAAAAATAGAGCCACCATGTGATCCTGCAATTCCATTCCTGGGCATATATCTGGAGAAAAACATGGTCTGAAAGGATACATGCACCCCAAAGTTCATTGAAGCACTGTTTACAATAACCAAGACATGGAAGCAACCTAATTGTCCATCGACAGAAGAATGGATAAAGAAGATGTGGTATATACACATATACACAATGGAATATCACTCAGCCATTAAAAATAATGATTATTCTTTTTTGAATCACTCTGACAAGTTCTGCCTTAATTGGTGCATTTAGGAATTATAATTTTAGTAAAATAATATTTTCTACTCCAGATATTTTGGAGGATATTTAAATGATACTTTATTTCTCAAGACTTTTTCATATTTAATAATGTTCATTTTAATTCTTCTAGATATGATTCTCAATTTCTATACAGTCACTTTTTGTTAATGTCTAATTATTCTTCCATAATTGATTTAGAGGCTTTTTATTCACATGTTATATTTTAGTCATATCATATACAGGCTGCTTGGGTCTGATTTAAAATAAACTCATTATATGTAGTGACAGTAAAAAATCAGCAAAATAAAGTGTCATTGCAAACTGCCTTATGGTTTATAGCCAAAGATAATAAAATTTACTCTAGTATCTTTTATGATCAGGTTGATAAATCACTAGCTAAGTTTCTGTCAATCCCCAGTTTAAAATGACTAAAGTAACAAACATCAGATAATGAACAAAAAATTAAATGAATTAAAAATTAAATTAACTTATGTGTTTAAAAGTGGCAAAATATATAATAAAAACATATAGAATAAAATTTAATTATTAAATTAATGGAATTACCATGACTTGGACTATTTTTGAGAGACATAAATACTTGCACTTCTTTTCTGTCCCAAATAAGTAAATAAGTGCTATAGAGTTACTGTTTGTGTCCTTCCAGAATTCATTTGTAAAATCCTAACACCCAGAGTGATGGTTTTAGGAGATAGGGGGAGTTCCTGTGGGAGGCGATTAGATCATGAGGGTGAGGCCCTCATGAATGGAATTAGAGCCTTAAGATAAAACCACCAAAGAGCTCCCTCATCCCTTCTGCCATGTGAGGACACAGCAAGAATATGGCCATCTATGAACAAGGAAGCAGGCTCTTACCAGACCCCAAATCTGCTGGTGCCTTGATCTTAGACTTTCCAGACTCCATAACTGTAAGAAATAATTTCCAGTTACTTACACATAATCCAGTCCATGCTATTTTTTATAATAGCCTGAACTGACAAACAGTAAGCAAGAATAGAAACTCCTAAGTTAACTCAGAATCAGTCATTAATTAATCTTCAAAATGTCAATGTCCTTTAAATTAATCTACATATCTATGTATCTCATTAATAAAATCCCTTTATAATATTAGCATTTTAACTGGACAAGTAATAGCATATTTCCTGTGAAATAATTAATAATGATAGAGCTACCACTTAATTCAGTGCTGTTTGCCAGACATTATTTGAGTTCCCTAAATATAAACATAACAATCCTTTGAGGTAGATAGTATTATTTTCTCAGCTGATGAAACTGATTAAGGAACGTGCTGAAGCTGTAGGAAACAAACTTTGATTTTGGACGGTGTGGATATGGAGTTGGCACCTTTAGAAAATATACTATGAAAACAGCCAGAAACTGAATAAGAACAGTGAAGGAGTCTTGTTCTCCTGAAGCAAAATATATTTTAAAGTTTTAATAGTTAAAATGATAAAATACTGATATATGCCAGGCAAATGAATAATTGATATGCAGATATAAAAACAGACATTAAGTATATGCTGATAATGACATTTCATTTCAGTGAGAAAAAGATGACTATTCAATATTTGGCTTTTTTAATAACTGGGTAGCTTTCTGGAAATGAAAGTTAATGGATTCATAAGCCAGACATCACCTAAATGTAAATTCCAAATGATACAAAGACTAATAATAAAAAATAACAATCTGTATTAAAATGATATGAAATATTATTGTTTTACAATTTCAGAATGTTGCAAATTATTCTAACCTTGATTCAAAATCCATATGATACAATGGGTAAGATGGATATATATTCAACTACCTTCAATTTAAAGATAGTGGGTATAACATAGAACACCGTAAGCAAAATTTAAAGGCAAAGTGACAAACTGAGAAACATTTCAATATGCATACCATAAACAAAAAGCTAACCCTCCCAATATATAAATAGCTCCCACAAGTTATGAAATAAAATAGCTCAATAGAAAAATTGTCAAAGGATATAAACAGGTAGTTCATAGAAATTCTCAAATATATGAAAATATAGTCACCATCATTTTAAAATAAAAAGGAAACTAAAACAGCACATTGTAACCTATCAGATTGGCAAACAGATAAATATTTGATTAAGTTCTGTATTAACAGGTCTGCTCATTCATGATTGATGGGGCTCTGTCTCCTACATGGAGAGTAGTTTGGACACATCTCTTAAAATAAAAATTCACATACTCTTGTGTCTCACAATTCAAGTTCTGGAAATTTCATAACAGAGTTGAACATGTTTAAAATACTGTATATACAGTCTTCTCAATGCATCACTGTCTATAATTATTGGAAATAATTGGAAGCAACACAAACGTCCATCAATGGAGAACTGCACAAATAAATTATGGTAAATCCCTATAATGGAATACTATGAAGGTTAAAAAAAAAGAAGGAGCTCTTATGTGCTGATACGGAAAGTTTGCCAAGATAAATTGCTAAATGCAAAAATCAAAGTTTAGAACAAAGTATTTAACATCCTCTCTCTGTATAAAAGCAAGGAGTTGGAAGAGAAACATATATTTGTATTGGATTGTGTACATTTTAAAACATCTTTGGAGGATCATTAAAATTTAATGCAAATTACACAAAATTATAAAGAGTGTTTACTCTTTTCTGCTGTAAGTCAGGGGGTGAACTGGGTGAATGAGATCAGTTATGGGAGACAAGTATTTCTGCAAATAAATTTAGTTTATATGATGGAGTGAAAATGACCCATCTTTACCCTAGTTTATCTAACTGAAAGCAAATATAAGTAAAATAATGATCTTTTAGAAAAAAAACACAATGTGTAATGGGAAATAAAACTGTAAATTTTTGTACAGGAGAAAACAAATTATTTTTCCAGAACTCTTTTGTTAGACAGCATTTATGATAAATAAAACAAATATTAATTCATTTTGACTAGTTTTCATCAATGTATATTGGCTTTTTCTTCCTTCATAAAATAATGATGTTTTATCATAATATAATCACCTTATAGACTGGGGTTTTGTTAAGGATCAAATTTTCATTGTATAGTTTAGGGAAATAGAAAGAGGGGTTGGAGGAAGAAGGCAAGTTACACATAATCTAAAAGAAGATTTTAGAAAAGCAAAAAGAGAAAGTAGAATTTAAAAGCACAAGGGATGTAGTTTCCCTTTTGCTTCCATCTGGCAAAAGAACCAAAATGTATAGTAAAATAAGATACATCGTAGACTGTACACTGAGAATTACAGTGTTGGTCTAATTAAATTAGTCACAGTGAAATTCAGATGGCTTCTCTTCTCTGAAATGTAAAATAATGAGGTAGTTAATAAGTGCAAAGATTTGTCGACTCTTCAAGAAAGTATTTAGTTTTCTCTTTTCAAGTGACAGTGCATGTCAAAATAAAAGGCATAAGGAAAGTATATATTAAAAGTAATGAAAAAGAGAATGTTTATTTATGCTTATTATACATTATATTACCAGTTGTACAGAGTAAATAGGCAAATGTTTCCAAATGATTTATATGGCAAATTTAAAATCTGTTCTCTCATTTGGTCCTGATTTTAAATATTCTGTTCCAGCATCCCCATAAATCACCAAATGTTTCAGGAATAATTTCTTTCAAGATTTTTTGTTGTTGTTGTTAGAAGAAATGTCTCAAATGCCACTAATCATAGCTCTGAGTTTATGTGCATGTGTATGTGTGTCTTATTTTCCTCAAATGAAGAATAAAGTGGTTTGATAATTTTATTCATTTTTATAAATAAAAAGGATCAATTAATGATATTGTGTGTGACTTTAAGGAACATATTTTTAAAGGACTATATAGCTGATATAAAAGGTTTGAAGTGAAAAAAATAGTGATTTTTTTTTTTCATCCAAGGTGACCTAGGAACTTAGCAAATGTCATTTGTTACCCACGCCTGAACAGGGAGAGAGGCTGGGGAACCGAGTCAGGAACTCAGAATCAGCAGAAGGAAGCATCAAGTGCAAGATTAGGGGCCCAGTGCTTTTGAAGATAATTGTATTTGTTACCTATTACAGCATCACGGGAGTGAGCATGCTCACGTTAGAATGAACTTTGGACGAAGAGAATGTGTGTGAATCGATCACTGGGTAACAAAGGAACTATGTGAAATGTCACACATGTCATTGTATAATTAGAACTGAATATCTGTACTTCAAATAGGGTAATTCAGAAAGGTGCCTATCAAAAGGGAGCTCTCTCTGTTAGCACTGGTCTAAGAACTGTTCTGACAAGGACAATGATGAGGCTGAGATAAGAAAGGTAAAATATGGAATCAGGGCAAAAGGAGAGTATGTTATGGGTCAGATTCAAAAAAGGAAAACTATCCCAAACTCTCTTAAAGAAGGGTTTCAGCCAGGCATTTCTAAGAGAAATGTGGTCAGTTTCACCTACATGAATTTACCTGGTGATACCTCAGAAACTCATGTTTAAGGCTACAGTTAATTAACTACATGTTGTTTGCTTATAGAAAAGTTGTTTTAATTGTCAACTATTTCATTAATTAATTCATGATATATCATTTGACACACTAAGAGGTTATAAGCACAGTGTTTAGCACTGGAAAATGAGAGAATGAATGAGAAATCATACTTGCTTTTAAGTACCTCACCTACAATGTAATGAATTCTAGAATTAAAACAACTTTTTCAGTATTAAAGTTAGGTTGCAATAATTGAGCTGATTACTTGTTTGGATAGAGCAAGTACAATTCTCTTGTATTCTCTGAATTTTATGCTATAACATTTTAAGAGGAAATGGGAGTACATTTTGAAATAATATTCACTGAATATACAGTTGGATATACATTGTAGCACACACACCTCTAATACCATTCTCATAGTAGGACATTTTGACTCATATGATGGGTGTAACCTAATGTCTTGTATAGAAAAACATTAATAAATTAGCAGATAAATAAATATTCATTCTTATTTTGGCTAATTTTATTCTCTTTAAAATTATATTATGTATAATGCATGCTATAACTAATCCAAAGAAGTTAATGCAACACTTGATATGTGCAATGTGCTATCCTGGTACTACATAGATAAGGTTTAAACAAAAGTAAAGTATAGAAAATTACTTTAGGAAGTTATATAATATTAAATGAGCTGAAACAATTGTCTTGACGGTGCTGAGCATGAGTTCTCAAACAGTGTCACTTAGCTGGAGCCAAGTAACCCCTGTTTACTCTAGGTGACTTTCCAGTGTGACACTGTGACCGTCACTACCCAAGTCTGGCTTTATTATTTATAACATTTGTTTTTTCCCTATGGGTATTCAGATTGCAATTCTTAAAATAAAATATGTCTGCAGCCATGATAATCCAGGGAAGAATGATGTTCACTAAGAGAAGTTTATGCAAACCATAGTGAGAGTTTTCAGGAAGGAAATTACTTCTGGTTGAAATACCAGGATAGTTTTGATTTAGGACATAGTACATGTGTTGAGTGAATTGCCTTGCAATTGTATTAAACATAAAACCTTGATATCCTCACAATTTCTGCAAGACATTACCTAAAGTATCAACTGGGTATTGATCAATTATTAATCAAGAAATAGCTCTGCTGGTCACTTTGAGCTCAGAATAAGACCGAACAACTGTTGTTCCTGACCTTATGGAGTTTACCAATTTCTCAAAGAAGATGTATTTTAAATGAGTGATTCCACATGGGGAGAGAAATAAAAGGGAAATACAAGGATGCTATGATCTTGTCATGTTCCCTTTGGAAGTGACATTTAAACAAGACTTCCAATTACATTTTACTGTCACTGGAAATAGGAAATTCATAAAATCACTCAAAAGAGCTGAAAACTTTATCTCAAATGCTTCATGGTGGAGCTATAATAGGCATCTTGGAAATCAATATCATTCTGAGTCCTGTGCAAATCCTGATAATCTGCTAAGTTTATTCTCATGGGAAAATAAAGTATGTCAATAATAAAATTATTCTTTCCTGGATCTTTTCTCCTAAAATGAGAGGAATTTAAAAGTAATTATTTCTATGTTCCTCTTTACGTATGTGTTTTTCCCTCTAGGATCTCACACTTCTCATCTATCACCATTGAACTTTTCTCTACTCAGCAGTTACTGTAAAAGTCATCTAAAATTTTATTGCTCTTTAGAAACTCCACTCCTCCTACAGCAACCTTCCATGACATAGAATTTCTTACAATGAAGTCACAGTAGCCAATATTGTTTCCACAAGCTGATATATAAGGTACTGGAAAACAGCTGGAAATATTATGATTGCACTCATGTGAAGTAACAATGACAGAAAATATAGTTTACTATTTCATAGTTCTGAAGGCAACAGATTCTTTACTCTTTGTATTTTATCAATGACAGATTTTATCTGCTTTCATTATCTTCTCCTCTTTATACTTGGGCTCTTGGGATAGCATAGGAGGGTTGGAATAATTTTGTTTAATGCTAGGTAAGCTATGCAAATAATTATAAATTAAAGATTAATGAGTCATGATGTCATGTCTGTGTCTCAAAAATATATCCTTGGTTCTAATGAGAATGTGTGGCACATAAGGCATATTTGTGTCCTTACTTCCAAAGCTTTCAAGCATCACATGGCTTCAATTAGAGTACTACAGAGGGGTTAATTATGTAAAGTGTTTTTCCCTCTCCTTCATGTTCACACACACACATGCATACACACTTGTACTCATTGCATCAACTATCACAAGATTATATTTGTGCAGATACTGTTCAAATTTCCATCTATAAACGCTACGTATTTTGAAAACATCAAATAAGAGGTGCATTCAGCATATAGTTGGAGAATGCTGCCTGGGAACATTTAACGACCTCCTGGACACATATTTTTTCAAATCCTGGTTCTAATCATCAACCTTCATAATCAAGCATTCCTGTTTATCAGGGCCTCAGATTTAGCAGCCCTCAAGTACACTAATTTTCTCTTATAAAGGAGACAAATATTATACCTCAATAAAGCTAAAAATAAAAAAGAAACCAATGGATCAAGCTGAAACAGAAATCCATTAGGCAAATATGAGAGACAACACCACTGTTCCATGAACAAAACATAAAACTACCACATTTTCATTTAGAAACAAGTTACCTGGAAAGACAAGTTACTTAAAAGACGCTTGATGAGTGAGAACTAAAGCAAGCATTTTTGTATAATTAGAATGCTTAAAGAAATCAAATTTTGATGATCTGGTGTGTTTATGCACCCTGGCAAAATTTACTGTTAGGGCAACTAGATACTAACTTTATCTTAAGGTCACAAACACTTCACTGCATGGCTTCTAGATGAGTATCCTAAATGTTTGCCTCTGTGCTTTGCTCTCTGTATATTCCATTGTCACCCCAAAACCTTCTTATCGACCTGGTCTTTCATTAGCACTTTATTACCAAGAATATAGTAGCAAACATTTTTGGTGTCCCGGTAACTATTTGGTCTCTTTGAGGTGATTTTGCACGTTTGGATTCACATTCATATTTTGTTGATTTCATAAAACTCTCATAGGACAGTCTATTTCCCTCATTTTATGACTATACTTAAGTACCTGAATTTGCCCTCGTGAACCACCTACAATCATTATACTGTTTGGTTTTGAGTGTTTCTTTTTCCTTCAGTAATGTTTACCTGCTCTTATATTACAGTGTGCTTTATTATATCAATGATGTAATCCAGCATTCTTGATATTTACATGTATTGAAAGAAAATTTCCACAAAGTTTCACATCGAGGGTTACAGTGCTATCCAATAGAATATACTGTGGTCTACATACGTAATTTAAAATTTTCTAGTAGCCACATTGATAAAAGTAAAACAAAACAAGTAAACAATTTAATAATATGGTTTAAGAAAAATATATCATTATATTATTTATTCAATATGTAATCAATATAGATCTATGAATAATATATTTTCATTTTTTCCATGTAATTGTTCAAAATTCAAGTGTGCATTTTATACTTAAATTGCATCTCAATTCAGACTAACTACATTCCAAATATTCAGTATCTGTACATGACTAGTCATTGTCATAAGGTCAGTGCAGCCTTAGATGTGTACAAAGACTCCAACCCACAACTTCAAAGTTTTCATATGCAATGACCTCAGTTCCTTTTCTATGGTGTACATATTCCTTTTTATATTTGCAGATTAAGTATCCTCTTTGATTTATTATTTTTGATTATATGACAGCCTCACTGTATAATATCATCTTCAAAAATGGGAAATCATTTATTTCTATTTATCACATTTCACTTATTAAAATATTTTTCATATTTTAGTTAATGTGCTAAACTAAAAAAATGTAAACAGTCACAAAGCATATAAACTTACTTGATTGAAAATATGTGGGCAATATATTTTCCATATTTTAATTTAATATTTGAATAGGTGTAATAGAATTAACTGGTTCAACTCTCTTCAACTGTAGATTTGAAAGTATTGCAAATACATCCCAAATGTTCATTTTTTTTCATTTTTTAATCTTTATTTTATTTATTTATTTATTTAACATCTTTATTGGAATATAATTGCTCCACAACGGTGTGTTAACTTCTGCTTTATAACAAAGTGAATCAGCTATACATATACACATGTCCCCATATCCCCTCCCTCTTGTGTATCTCTCCCACCCTCCCCATCCCACCCCTCTAGGTGGTCACAAAACACTGAGCTGATCTCCCTGTGCTATGCAGCTGCTTCCCACTAGCTATCTATTTTACATTTGGTAGTGTATATATGTCCATGCCACTCTCTCACTTCATCCCAGCTTACCCTTCCTCTTCCCTGTGTCCTCAAGTCCATTCTCTATGTCTGCGTCTTTATTCCTGTCCTGCCCCAGGTTCTTCAGAACCATTTTTTTTTTTTTTTTTAGATTCCATATATATGTGTTAACATACGGTATTTGTTTTTCTCTTTCTGACTTACTTCACTCTGTATGACAGACTCTAGGTCCATCCACCTCACTACAAATAACTCAATTTCGTTTCTTTTAACTGCTCATTTAGGTGCTTGTGACAATTTTTTAATTAAATGACTGTGTGAAGAGAAGATATCTTTTTTTTTTTTTCTGGCAGGAAGTCATATTTTAGGGTCATTTTTGATATAAGAAATTTAAGAAGAGTGTAGAGCCTAAATTTATATTCAAAATACTCTACTATTTTCTTAAAGACCTTCTAACTTTCCTCAGGTAATAGAAACAGATTTTTTTAATGGCTTTCTTTTACTTTAGGCTATGATCAACATCAAGAAAGTCTATAAAACTGGTATGTGGCACCTAGATAGATATATCTGATTCAGATACCATGTGGGTTTAGACAAAATTACTCTTAATTAGAATGATACATTGTTGAAAGATATTCGATATCTACTATCCATTAGTTAAAAAGACAAAATGTATTCACTATGAAAATTTCTAAGGATAGTATAAAACACTTTTGCTCTACCTTTGTATATATATTAGTGCCCATCTTTAGTTTTTTATAAATTGAGGTATAAAGAAATACTATCTATGAAAATTTTAACAGGGGAATTTTTTGTTCTTAAAATACTTTCTTTTTATGTTTTAACAAAATGCTTTTAAAATGATTTATAAGATATTTGTTCTAAATATGACCTTTACTACAACATGGTGTAATGTTTTCCCATTATATTTGACTTTAGTAGAGAACTAATATACTTAATAAAAAATATACATTGTACTTTTAAAAACATTACAAAAAGCATTGAAGTATATATACAATAATCTTAAGAAATACTCAAAATAGTAGAAATAATATAGAAATAATACTGATAGAATGGATGACTCCTACTGGCTTAAGACAGAGCCTTATACATAAATACCACATTTGATAATACTTAATTTTCAAGAAATCAAACAAACTTCTTAGATGTGTACAAAGACTCCAACCCACAACTTCAAAGTTTTCATATGCAATGACCTCAGTTCCTTTTCAATGGTGTATATATCCTTTTTATATTTGCAGATCAAGTATCCTCTTTGATTTATTATTTTTGATTATTTGACAGCCTCACTTTATTAAATACCATAATTAGTATATTATAGTCGAAATTTTATCTTGTTTCAAAAATATAGTGCATCAAAATACAGTTTCTGTAAAGTTTGAATAACTTTATATACTAAGTAGTACAATTAAGGAAAAGGTCAATCACTATGACTTGTTCAGAGCAGGCAGTAAAGAAGGCATTTGTTGAGAGAATGGATGATTAACATTAGCATATGTCTTTATAATACTAATCATTATTATTTTAAATACCCAGTTGCATAAATAAGTTGTTATTTATCAGTAAGTTAATGTGGTATTTTCTAGTGATGATAGTTGATTTATTATCAGGGTCTTACTGGAAAGGTAATGAACAATACCTAGTTAATGTTTATCCACTTTTTTTTTTTCTTTAAGCATCCACCTTAAACAAAGATGGCATGTTTTGATAGGTTTCCAGGAGAGTGTGACATGCTGAGGGTGAAGATTTAGGAAGCAAGTAGATGAGAACTGTTACTGTCTGGAAATGGCGTTTACAGAGTTGAGTATGGAGTGGTAGAGAAGATACAGGACTAAGGCAGAAATCTATTCCCCTATCTCAGTTGCTTTCTCACTCAGAAGGTAAGAGAACAAAATGTATGCACTGAATGGTCAATTCTCATTCTGTAATTTTGTAAAGTACCTGGACTTTAAAATCATATTTCTTACATTCAGTTGTTTGCTAATTTAATGATATTTTAGTAAATCTGTAATTACTAAAATAATTATTTGATTACTGAAAAAAATGACACATTTGCCATTACTTATCTTTAAATAAGTATATTTTAGCTGTTTTCAAAGTTGCTTTTGTATTTCTATATTTTATTGCTATTTGAAAATTATGATTTGCTTCAATCCAGATAATTTTAGTAAATGAATAACCAATTAGAATATTTATTAAATTCTATTATATTCCCTGTTCACTAGCCACTACAAAACAAACAAGTAATGAATGATAAAATTCCAATTCTCAGCACAATCCTTTGGATTATAAGAGATACACTTAACTTTTTTTAGTAACAAATGCTATTAACTACTTATACAAAACTTTGACAGGAAGATTTATGTTGTTTTATTCTAATTATGACATGAGCAATGTGAATGCTATGGAAGTAAGAAATGGCAGACCTTGTAAATGAAAACTATGAAAAACAGTGATTTTTATGATATTAGAAGCAGAAGGAAAGAGAAGGAATTAAGGATTTTCTTTAAGTATGAAATATAAGTAGGTAAAATATGTTCTATTTTTCCATTAGATTATTTATATACATTTGAATAATATTTGGAAGATGAGAAAACAGAAACATTCATACTCACACTTATTGTCACATGCTAAAATGTCTATTCTTTCTTTAGAATGGCCTATTAAGGTATTATTATTTTAAATGTCTTCCTGTTAAGTGCTGTGAATTTATTGCACTTGAAAATATATTTAGATAATAAAACAGAATATTGGCTTACAGTTGAATGATAAGTGGAATTAATTTATGGACCAGAAAATATTCCTTTCTTCATACACATTCATGCCAAAAAAAGGAAGATCTAAAGCATTATCTTTAAAGGTTCTACTATATGTGGAATATATATAAGATATATATAATATACATTCTTATATAGTAATATATATTAACACATATATAAGTTAGACATTCTTGAATAAGTGGATTTGATAAGAATAAAGTCAGTTATTTTTTTCTGAGAATAAAACATCTAAATCTAAGTTGAATTTCCATATTTCCAGAAGTTTCTTTTTCTCTTTTTTTAACTTATCTTAAATCTTTAAAAATTGTCACTAGTAACACAGGTTCTCTCAATTATTTGTCTATTTAAAATCTCAAAGAAAGTGTAAATTATGTAAAATATTAATATGTGATGCCATTACTGTAAATTTGTGTAAAGGGGATTTGGTTAGTCATTTTCATAATGTTGAAATTCCAGAGAGCAAAGATCCAACATATTTAAATAATAAGCACTATTACTATTTTCTTATTTCACATGTGCCAAAAAGAATTGGTTATGTTAACAATTTTATTGGTTAAGCTACATTCAAATAATATCAAATTATTATTATTTGATTATTTTAAAAAGCTGAGAGCACATGAAATATAAATTGAAGATAATATAGTTAAAGCAAAAGAAAAAGAGAGAAGAAACTGCTTATACAGATGAAATCATGGGAATTTATTTCAAAAGTGGGCTTCTTTCAAAATTATTTTCTTTTAATTCTTTGAGTTCTATGCATATTAACGTAGCATCACTATAATGCAGGAGTGAAAAAAAAATCTTTTATTTCACCACCTGGCTTGTTTTATGAAATTAAGTCTGTGTGTGTGTATGTGTGTGTGTTTGAAAATCCCACTCAATACTTTATCACTGCTTGACAATTGACATTCCAGGGCCTCAGCTTATCCTTATTAATCATATATATATAGATATGATTATAACTACTAAACTTTTTATACCTAAGAGAAAATTAAACACTACTAGGTTTGCTCAGAAAAAAAAGGTAATATATAAATTATTTAAAGCATGTTATTATATGAATGAAAAAGTCACTGAATCATTAAAACTGATTTTTTTTATTTCCTAAGACAAATCCCCTTTGCTGACATATGATATGTAACCATTATCTGTTGTTGACTAACAAACCAGCTCAAATCCCAGTGGCTTAAACAAACATTTATTATTACATCTCATGAGTCTGGAGGCCGTGGATTCGTGGATATCATCTGGGCTCCCTCGGGCTTCTGTGGGGCATCTGGCTCATGCATCTGCAGTCAGGCTGGAAGCTTCATTAAAGGCTGGCTTGGCCAGAGTAGCTTGCTTGGGTAGTTCTGCTCCATGTGTCTCTCATCCTCTTTTTCTGACCTGAAGACCAGCCTGGACATCTTTCCAGTGAAAATGGTAGAAGCATAAAAAGGCAAAAAGAATACACTGGGCCTCATGATATCTAAACTTAGAACTGAGAACATCATTATTATTGTCACTCAATTAGCCAACTCATGACTGAATTCACTGATGGGAATTGCTTCCCATGCACAGTAGGAGAACACTGCAAAGGGTAGATTCTGAAAAAGATGACATGTTGAGACCATTGATGCAAAGTTACTACAAAATGAAAAGTTAATTTTCATTTAGCTTTAAGTACATGATAAAAATAACCTCATGTAGGTTTAGTCTCAAAATTAAACAGAGAAAAGCAAGTTAAAATAACAGTGAGATACCACTTTTTAATCAGGTATGCAAAAACCAAAAAGGAAATGGATATTAACTTTATGAAGAGATGTTCTTTACTAGAAGTTATATTAATAAGTGCAGTCAACTTGGAAAATTGTCAATATTTAATAATACTGAAAATATTAAGAAGATATGACTGAGCAATACAACTTTTAAGTACTTAAATATTTTGGATCACCATACATCTGAGAATGTGACAAAGCAAATAAATCCATTTCACAGGAAAATTCATATGGTACATACACGAAAAAGTTTTCATATTTTTAGGTGTTTCATTTAAACTCTACAGCCAATATAATATCTGCTAAGAGCCTATGAACTCCATTCACAGGTATGTAGGAGTTAAGGATGAAGATGTTCATGTAATACTGTCTGGAATAGCAAAATTTGGTATCATCCCAAGGGACTAAAGGGGAAGATCTACAGAATACAATGTGGTTACTCACATGGAAGAATATCACAAAGCCATTCAAAGACTCTGCTAGACCCTCAGATATCAATATGAATGAATCTCAGTAACATAATGATGACTGAAAAAGATGAAATTCAGTATTAGACCTTGAATACTATGCAATTTTTCAGTTAAGAAACTCACAGAATGGCATTATATGATTATGGATGCATATGTGTTTGACTTGGAGAACTTATATTAAATACCGGAACGAGTGTGACTATGGTAGTAGAGTTCAGATTTTATTTGAAATAAAGCATAGAAGGGGGAAAGAAAGATCTATGTCTGAATGGATTATTTTAATGTATTTCTAACTAAGGATTATAATTGATTGGAAAGGCCCAATCTGTGACTTAATGCCATACATAAATTTTGTGATTTTTCCCCCAAAGAAAACAAATAACATTTTTAATATGTTTATATATATATATATATATATATATAAATATAATTGACAAGTTAGTCCACCTCTCTAAACCTCAGTTTCCTCACTCATTAAAGGAATCATACCAGTCACCACTTGAAAAGTTTATAGTGAGGATTAATTGAGAAGATATATGCAAAATAATAATGAGTGTTTGTCAGCTTAACAGTTGTTGGTTTAACATTTATTTATTGAATATCTACTATACATTATCAATGTAGGTCCAGAAGAAAGTAGTGAACACACGAAAGATATTTTTTCTTTCATGGGTCTTGAATTTTAGATGGGTGCTGCTGAACCAATGAAAGAGTATATGATGGATGGATCAGTGGATGTATGGATATACAGAGAAAAATATCAAAGAATGATGCCTGCCATATTGGAATATTAAAATAGAGTTGATATCATAGGCAGTGATTGGTTAGCTAACTTTAGATTTGGTGATCAAGGCAGAGTTTCTCAGAAGGCTGCCTTTAAACTGAGCTATAAATTATATGAATGGGGAAAATAGGGGAGATCATTGCAGGAAGAGGAAAAATCACTAAGGTAGAAAAGAAATGTGTGTGTTCAAGGAAGCATAATAGGCCTGAGTCGTGGGAACATTGTAGGGAAGGGAAAGACTGGTAAAAAATAATCACAGGAATTTGCATGAACAACATATTCAAGGTTTGAAAGCCAAGGTAGGGAGTCATAATTTGATTCCAAATGCTATGAAAAAAATTGCATGGCTTTAAGCAAGTGAGTGATATAATACAATTTACATTTAAAATAACCTCTTGGCTGCCAAGAGGACAGCGCATTTCTGCGAATAAAATGTAAGTGAGGAGATTTTAGGAAAATCTTGAAGTAATCCAGGTGTGATATGATAGTGGCTTGAACAAAGGGGAGAGAGATAAGAATGGAAAAATAGTAGATATACAGGATCAGTTTTTCAGGAGACTCCAGAGAACTTCCTGATGAATTAGGTGTGGTAACTAAAAGAAAGAGCAGAAACCAGAAAAATTCTAGCAAGATCATTGCTAATTATTGCAAGGTGATTCTTAATGATGATTATGTGGGTGTTGTTTTTGCCTTAAGTGGCCTCACAATCTTAAATAAAAGATGCATGCAAATAATTACTTACGCTATGTACAAACCACTTAGATTTTATTTTTAAAAATAATGTTAGCAGTGGCATATTAAGAAAACCTAACTTACTTATCATAGTACCTAAAAATATTTCTCATCAGAAAACAATAAACTGAGTAATAAATAAAAGTAATTGCTATAATGAGAAGGAGATCCTTAAATTAAAGTAAGAAACAAACAAGTAGGGAAGTCGTGGTATTTATATTTAAAGTTTATTTCGAGCCTCCAACAGCTAAAGCCAAAAGAAAAATCTAATAGATTAACAAATTATAATTTTCTGATATCTGGTCGCATATGAGACAACAATAGAAACACCAAACATTTTCTGGCTCTGATCTGGGAGAAACTGCTAGAGAGAATTTAAACAATATGAAGAACAGCATACCCTCTTGGTTTCTTATATTATTTCAGAATAATATTTGAGCTTTGCATTTACATAAGCAAGTGGCCTATTGAAGCAGAGCCAAATCCAATCTCTTTGCTGCAAAGAAAGAGAAGCTGGCAGCCTTGAAATAGAGGTTTGTCCCCAGTGAATTGACAATATTACTTATGGAATAGCCTTAAGTTCCTTAAAAGTCCAGCATGCAATTAATTATTTTATTCATTTATTTAACAAATATTTGTCATTATCATTTGTTTTAGAATAATTGTGTTAGGACAACTGTGTGTAAGCAGTTACTTAAAATCACATAAATAAGGATCAAGCACGTTCTTCTTTGTCCATGGTGGAAAAACATGCAAATGAGAAACAAAAATATAACATAAAAGTGGTAATTGAACTAAGCCATTTGCAGATATAGTCTTGTGAGAGGGCTTTTTATTTTATAAGAGGGATAGAGATTTATTTGTTGGTGTGTTTGCGTTCCTGAATGGAGCACTTACTTGGAAGACTTCAAGAACTTCAAAAATGGAACATTTTTGGTCATAGGAAAATGGGGGGAAAGGGCATCACTGGGAAAGAAAAAAATAAGAATGAAAGTGCAGCAAAGTGAAAGGGTATAAAAGTAAGGATAAATCGTTAAGCATGGCTTGAGGTTTTGTGATATAATGATGAATGCTGGAGATAAATCTTAGAAAGTGGATTACACATGGAATCTAGAGCAGCTTTCCTGTTTTCAAATGTACACTTCCCTGCAGACTACATGGAAATTTATTGGCAATTAAGGCATATAAAAGCCATGCTTTAGAAAAATCAATCTGACAGCAATGAGAAGGAGGAAGATGGAGTCCCCCTGGAGCTAACTTGGTGTCTTGCACTCACCATCCAATACTTAGACTTGTAACTATTGGCCTACTTTAGTCCAATAGAACTCTACAAATGTACATCTCTGTAGTAACAAAGACTAAGGGAACTGGACAGAAAGTTTTAGCATGTCAAATGTATTGCTTGCTTCTCATGAAAGAAAAAGGGTGACCAAATTTTAACATAAAGTCATGACAGATGAGTGGATGGAGAAGAAAACTTTAGAGGCAGGAAATGAACACGCTTCTCCATACCACAAACTAGGAAAGCTTTCATTGGTCACCTTATTGTGTGTATATTTATACATTTATGGAATAAGAATCTAGTCCTGCATTACTTTCCGTGAAAAATTCCACTGAAAAACAGAAAATAAAATGAAAAAACAGTCTATTACATCAGTGGAAATCAAGAAACACAGCAAACAGCAGGAGAGAAACAGAACAATGTTTCATTCTCAGCTTTATTTTAGATCAGTTTATTAAAATGGAACTATCTCCTCAGCATTTTGCAAGAATTGACATGTAAAATGTATCAATGTGTACTTCCTAAAAGGATGTTTATTTTATATAATTTCAAGTTTATCATTTCAAAGTTGAAAAATATAGTAAAATGTAGCTTATCATGGAATATAGTAAAATAATAAATATAATAAAATGTGAACATAATATAATAAATATAATAAAATGTAACAGATATAGTAAAAATAAGTATAACAAAATATGACATACTAAATACATATAAAATATACTAAATTTTATTTATATTATTATATGATTATAAAATAATGTAAAATATAATTTTGCATTTATAGTATTTCCCAATAGAAGTATATACATTTTTCATTTTAAATTTAGTTATTTTGTTTTCTAAAGTTTTTCTTTATTATGTTTACCACAGACAAAACTATTTGTCTCACTATTAGATTTTAATACTTGTATATCTTATTCTATTAATTTAGCTATAATATTTATGTGTTTATATCTTATTTTCACTGCATATATTTTATGATTCTTCTAATTCTTGAAATAGATTATTTTATTTATTTTATTCCATTTTGATTTATAACATACCATTTAAACATGTAAATTTTTGTCTGAATACAGATTTTTGTCTCTATAAAGAGTGATAAAAAATGTTTTGGTTTTGTTTACTAAATGTGATCTAATTGCAGTTTCACATTGTTTCCAAAATATAAAATGTTTAAAGAAATTTTATCGCTATTTGCTGGCTTTCTTGAATTATGATGGAAGAACAGAAATATTATTTACTCACTTTTGATATTGCTGTTGTGCCTAATATAAGCTAAATTTTGTGACTAGTTCCAGGGCCTCAGAAAAATTTTGCTCTTTATCTTTTGGTATTAATTTGACATATTTCCAAGCATATAAATTAAACTATTAATATCTTCTATGTGATATGTTTACTTTGCTTCTTTTTTTTTTTTTTTCCAAAGACATTCATACATACATTCCAAAGTATGTATGTTAAGGTCAGAAATCACTTCATAGCTTTTGCGTGTTGCTCTTTCCCCCTTATAATTAACCCTTTGTTGAGACCAAATACTTCAAATCAAAAAGCATGGTGAACTGCTCTTACGCTTGTATTCTGTTTTTGAATGGAATTCTCAAATCCTTGTCCTATGGAAGGATATGACAATTGTCCCTTGGATGACATAGTCACACTCCATTGACTCTTTCCTTGCTCAGTTTTAGTACTTTCTCTCCAAAAGCTCTCACTCAACCACAATCCTTACACCTCAGTCTTCCCAGGAATTGCTTCAGAGTTGTGACAAGGACAGTTTCGGTTAAAGAATGAAGTAATATTCATTAAAACATAATATCCTTTAGGAATAGAGGTAAATTTCAGATTTATATAGGCTTTGGATTCTTTAAACAAGAACAGATAAAATGGCTTTCAAAATGTTCCCTTTTCTCTCTCTTTCAGGGTAGAATACTTGGGTATGCAATAATGCAAGTCTGAGACAGATTTTCCTCATTCTCACTCCACCTGCCTTAATATTAGAGGGGGATTCCTTCCAGATTCTGGACTTAGATTGCAAGTAATATTAGAGTTTTGTGTTTTTCCTGTGACTTCATGTGAATCTTACTGAGAAGTTTGGTGACACTGCATTGGAGACAAACAGCATATTCAACCAGAAGTCCTGTGGCTCACATATTTTAACAAGAACAAAGCAGCCTGCTATTTTTTTAATTACCAATCCGCCTTCCCCCAAAGCTGGAAATCTTCTTCACTTCCAGATCTAATCTTTCCTTTCTCCGTGCTGGTCTGTGGATTGGTGTGGCTTCATCAACAGACTCTTGCCCTCTGGCTCCTGGTTGGTTTTGGGGATGGGAAGAATGAGAGATGATTGGAAGAGGGGAGGAGAATGGGGTTAGGTAGTTTGTTTCCTTGGTTCTCTACTCCAGACCTGGTCTCTGTTAATTGGATTTGGAGTAACGCAGGCTCCCTACACTATTCCTTGGGGTATGCTTCACTATTCACACAACTTTCTGAATCTCCCCTTTATTAAAATAGCATCATATTATCAAGAGCGTGTTATTTCTTTTCCCCAGGGACACTGACTGATACACATCATTGAATAAATTATGCTTGTACAGACTTTGCTACATTCAATTACTTATATATAGCCCCAACTCATGCCTCTAACTCCCAATATTGACAACACTGACAATTCCTGATATATGTGCAAACCTTAAGCCTGTAGCTGTTACATTTAAAAAGTGCAACTCATGGGATGCAACCATAGTGGATTTTTATTTTACCTACCACTGACACTTCATATGTGCTGGAAATGGCTGGATCTTCCACTGCTGCAGGATAAAATTTAGGAAAACTTCAATAAAATTTATTGCAACTTTGACTTTCTCGCACACATACACACACACACACACACACACACACAGACACACACCTATTTCATTTAAACAATTAGTATTCCAAGTCTGGTTGTAACAGTTGAGATTTCATCTTCTCCATCTCAGCAACCAGCAGCAAGGAGCCTGTTCTTCATCTTTGTCTCTAGAGGGAGCCATTCAGTTATGTTCACTCCACGCCATTGGAAAATCTTTGCCCCACCCAAATACACATTATTTTCATTTTGCCATTCTCCAGCTCTGTACGGTCCACATTTTCTCCACTTCTTCTTAGTAATTCAGTAACATTTGAGAGACTTAAATGAAAGCAAGAATAACTGACAATGTTGAACTTTACCTGAGCCCTATGCTCCTGGAAAACAGCAAGAGTCTGTTGAAAGAAATCAGAAAGAAGAAAGAAGAAACAGAAAGAAGAAATCTCCCCATCTTTTGTGTCTGGGAAAGAGCTTCTTTCAAAGAAACATCCACTCCCCTTTGACTAAAATAAGACTCCTAGATGGAATGACAGGGACAGACACAATCCCGAAATTCCCATTGTTTGTCTCATAGATGATTAGCTGAATGGTTTGCCTTCAGTAGCTAATAAGCAGGACAAAATGCTTACTAACTTGTCCTGAGCAAAATTTAGCCAGGTGTCTCCTCTCCACACAAGACACTGACTCCACCTACTCTTCAGTAGGCATATGAATGAAAAACAATCTCTCCTTCATGGCCTCTCTTGAGAATCTATTGATCTCAAAACAAAAAAAATTTACTGATCAGTAAAATATCTTCTGAAAATACCTCGTGCTTATCCCACACCCTCCCCACACATGGTTCTTTCCAGCCTTGTTTATTCCTCCTTATAAAAGAGAAACCATTTTGCCTCATGGATGCCTAACTTTGCCTAACTATTGCCAACAGTCCGTTTCCCCTTATTGCAATAATTCCCCTAACCCCACTGCAACAGTATTTTCAAATAAAGTGTTCCCTTACCTAAGTCTAGATTTGTTTTTCATTTGACATAATGATATCCTGTATTCCAGGCTAAAGTAGAGACTCCTCAATACTGATAAGTAATCTTTATGATTCAAATTTTTATTGTTTATTAATTACTTATTTAAATAGCAGCTCTAAAATATCTCCAATTGTTCCAAATTTCTTACTTTGTCCTAGTCTCCCTTCATATTTTCAGCAGAAGTTGTATTCTCATTTATTAAAATTGATGCCTACATGAGAAACTTTATATGTCTTCATTGAACTATTTTTTCCCCTTTTTGCTAAAAATAACCCTTCACCTGTACCTTTGAATCTTAGTTCTCCCACACATAGACACCTTACTCAATCAATTATTTCTTCAAACTTACATCTTGTAGCTCTCTCCCTCTCCGTCTATACTAGTCATTCGTAGAGGCCTTAGAGGTATCCTATCATATTTAAGAAAGCAACACAAAAAACAAAAATGTTTTTCCTAGACTCAACCAACTTGTAATCTTTTCTCCCCCTTTCCTTTTCTTGCCAAATCTCCTGAAATAGTCATCTTTGTGTCCTCTCCTTCACCATGCTCTTATTATTGATCACCTTGGTGTTCTTTCCACATTATCTGAGTGTAACTACTTTTTTGAAAACTAAGCTCATAAGCACTTTCTAAGGCTTAATCTATCTTGACCATATACAATGAAAACTGCTGAGAACTTCACTCCAAATAACAATTTTCTTGAAACTCCATCTGTCCTTGACTTCTCTCGGCCTAAGTAGTCTAGTTTCTGTTACTCTGTTCAACTGATCATTTTCTCTCTTCAAAAGTTGTTCTTATTACTCCAATTGTTACTCAATTGAGAGTATTATCTCAAAATTCTGTCGTGCTTTTGGGTACCTTCTTTTTTCTATTTGTTTTTTGTTTGTTTGTTTGTTTGTTTTTTCTTCTTGGCAAATTCATGCTCTCATGATTTCAAGTGTAATCTCTAAAGAGATAATATCCAATTCCAGTATTCAGCTCTTATATCTTACATACATCATGTGCTTCTTTGAAACATTTTAAACGTCACATACCTCAGATAAAACTATTTCTTCACCTTCATTATGTGACTTTTCTTTTGGAATTTTCTTGATCGCCAAGTTTTCCATTTTGTTCCCCCTATTTCCTCTCTCTCTTTCTTGTTCTTTCATTCAATAATCCCTAAATTCTTAGATAAAACTCATGTGCAATGTAAATATATGATATTTATGTATAATATATGTATGCATATGCATCAGAGAGCTTTTATTTTTCCAAACTGGATCCTTACTTTTATAATTTTGAAGAGGAATCCAATTAGAGAATGTGTAAATAGTAAAAAATTGAACTGTTTTCAAGAATCTCAGTAGACAAATGATACAGAAGCTGAGTTCTTCTAGTTGAAAGAGGATCATCCACATCCTTGATCAACATCAAGGACACAGTACAGAATTGCTACTGGAAATTATTCTCCCAGTGTTTCTTGAATCTATGTCTTCTATTCTCACCAATCAGTTTATTTTCTC
The DNA here is from genome assembly GCF_028023285.1 of Balaenoptera ricei. Lineage (NCBI taxonomy): Eukaryota > Metazoa > Chordata > Mammalia > Artiodactyla > Balaenopteridae > Balaenoptera > Balaenoptera ricei. The sequence continues at coordinate 87,130,628 of NC_082643.1, forward strand.
CTTTTGTTTTGTAGATATCCTCAGAAAACGTTATTCAACTCCTCCTGCTTCCTAGTACCAAATTTCCTCTATAAGTACCTAATATAGTAATCAGAGAACTCTTCTTCCCAGTGCCTTGACTCCCCACAGTTTTATCAATTATGTTCCAGTTTACGGCTGTGGAACATGTGGATATTCTACAATTTAGAGTAAACTTATATTTCTAGACTTACCTCTCATAACTTCATGTCAAGTCAACATCAAATTCTGTATTTTCTGCACCTTTTCCCATGGTCTCCTGCCCCTGCATATTAACTCATGTTTTTATTTCAGACTAAACTGTTATCCCAATTTTTTGGTAAAGGAAATTGTAAACATCTGCAAATCCACACTCAATTTAAACTCCACATTGTTTTTTAAGCATTTCCCCCAAAATCACCTGACATCATCTCCTTTGCCTTTGAACTGGCATACCTTGTGTGAAAATTTATTTCAGCACTCATCCTCTGGGCTGACAATCCAATGGTACCCAATGAGAGACCTGTGCCAATCGGTATAATTTTGAAGCATATCTATTGGTAAATAATTACTGCCTGGGCCTCCTGAGGTTCCCCATCCAGTTATTCAAACTAGTATGTGAAGGGTTAAGAGACTGGAGAAACAGAGATACCACCTGGATCCCTTCCAAATTTAACACATGCTGGGTAACTGAGAAAGTCCACAAATGTAGACACTTCTCTAGGACAGGCCTAGAAGTTGTAGAGCTGATGCCATCCTATTGGTAGTACTAGCACTCAGGAGGTCAAACAGCTCAGTACTTATCAGAACCCAGAGATCATGAGCATCAGTATCTGGCCTTTGCCCACCAGAAATTTATCCACCTGCCTGTAGAAACTGCTGTTTCTGCCATGAACTGCAGGGATCATGAAATATTTTGAATACCACCACAATCTATAACGTTCATTTCCTAACATAGTTAATTGAGTTAATGCATGTAAAGCACTGAGAACAGTGAACAGCGCGTGTTAATTAGTATGTAAGTGTGAGCTCTATTATTATTGTCATCATCATTGCTATTAATATTAATCTATGCCCCTTTTTGGTAACAGATTTGTTTATTTAAATTGACATACCCTGGAGAACCTAACCTACCTTCTTTATATTATCTATTTAATAATAATATGTTTCCTAAAAATTAATTGGGAAATAAGAGTGTAAGATCATTTCCCTAAATTTACTGCAATGGATTTATGTGACTACTTCTGTGTAGGACTACAAAAGAGACAAAGAGGTATCGTCTAAAAACTATCAAAGTATTGCTAATTTATGGCCTCATGGCTTATGTATGAAATGTTATATTTGAATTACAATAAAGTCACATTGTAATCAACTTAAAATAAGTTTCTAGTTTCTATTCTTTTGTAATGCCATAGCTGTTACAGTTAGTGTACCCTAGAATAAATAAATAGATCAAAAACAGATCAAACATATTACTCAGCCATAAAAAGAAACGAAATTGAGTTATTTGTAGTGAGGTGGATGGACCTAGAGTCTGTCATACAGAGTGAAGTAAGTCAGAAAGAGAAAAACAAATACCGTATGCTAACACATATATATGGAATCTAAGAAAAAAAAATGATCATGAAGAACCTAGGGGCAGGATAGGAATAAAGACACAGACCTAGTAGAGAATGGACTTGAGGGCAGGGGGAGGGGGAAGCGTAAGCGGGGACAAAGTGACAGGGTGGCATGGACATATATACACTACCAAATGTAAAACCGATAGCTAGTGGGAAGCAGCCGCATAGCACAGGGAGATCAGCTCGGTGCTTTGTGACCACCTAGAGTGGTGGGATAGGGAGGGTGGGAGGGAGGGGGATGCAAGAGCGAAGAGATATGGGGACATATGTATATGTATAGCTGATTCACTTTGTCATAAAGCAGAAACTAACACACCATTGTAGACCAATTATACTCCAATAAAAATGTTAAAAAAAAAAACACACAGATCAAACTATTTTGGTTAATGAAATGGAAGTAGGGAGGATGCAATAAGTGATGGATAGAAATGTTGCTTCGGTTGAGTCACATATGATTTCATCAGAGATTGGTGCCTGGAATTAAATCTGTGAAAAAAAAATGTAGGAAGAAAATAGGTATGATATTAAGGATAGGCTATCTTCCAATTTTCTGAACTTCAATTGAGCGTAAAGTCAATACATGTAGAGTAAAAGAAACTAAGCATGGCTGATATTCAGATCATCCAAAAAACAGTGGATTTAGAATGAGTGAAACTATTGATTTTATAAATGTTGAACTATTGATCAGGCACACCATGGGCCTGTTAGCATGAAAGCGTAGTTTAAAACTCACATGTGAGCAGTTCAAAATAAATATAACATGATGAAAAAGGCTTCACTTACTATTGGTACCACAGACAGAAGTTCTGTTAGCCTGAGAATCTTATGATATTTCTCCCATCAGAAAAGTTCTTTCAATCTGATATTGATGACTTTACATGACAGCAGAGGAAGATCACTAGCTTTTTACCTACCATTCCCTGGATCATTGGAATATTCATTTAGGTGGTTTTAAGAATTGAACCACAATTGATACAGCTTTATTTTGAATGTCTAGAAAAAAAATGTTTTTTTTTTTTTAAATTATAGGATTGAACTAAACGTTGTCACCAAAAACTTTTTTCACAACAAACTCCTGCGAAATATGCTAGGGCCTCCAATTCCTTGTTTTGTATGTGCATAGTCTGGAACTGAAATAAAAGTGTGTATCTTTGATTAAGACAATTGCATTTATTTATTTATTTATTTATTTATTTATTTATTTATTTATGACTGTGTTGGGTCTTCGTTTCTGTGCGAGGGCTTTCCCCAGTTGCGGTAAGCGTGGGCCACTCTTCATCGCGGTGTGCGGGTCTCTCACTATCGCGGCCTCTTTTGTTGCGGAGCACACAGGCTCCAGACGTGCAGGCTCAGCAGTTGTGGCTCACGGGCCTAGTTGCTCCGCGGCATGTGGGATCTTCCCAGACCAGGGCTCGAACCTATGTCTCCTGCATCGGCAGGCAGATTCTCAACCACTGCGCCACCAGGGAAGCCCCTGCATTTAATTTTTATGCTTATTTTTTCAATGATTGATCAACAACATCTTTTCACTATGTCATTTAGTAATTGCATCCTGTGATAAGTGGCTCACTCAGATTTCAAATATGTTGGTTTTATCTCTCCAAAGAGCTTAATACCCCTGTCAAAACAGTCATAAAGTACAGTAAAGCTCTGGACCTATTGTAAGTATTAACAAAAGAATTGGTTTTCTGAAACCATTTTTATTTGGTTGAAAGATCTAGGAAAAGTCTCAAAATTTAATTTGCATAATACCTTTATTTCGTTATATTTTTAATTGTGAGGGAAAGTAAAGTTAATGGTATAAAACCATTAAGTCACGTGGTTGATAAGTACAAATACAAAAGGATAAGGAGGATTAAAATTTAATAAAAATTACTAATAAAACCATAAACATTTGCTCAAATCTCATGATAGAAACAAAACAAAAAAATAGTATCACTTAACAGATGGTAGTCTTGTAGTATAAATACGTGATTACTTCAATATCCAAGAGATATTTGCTGAATATCTACTCTGTGCAGCCAATGTGCTAGCTACTATGAAATAATCTGAAGATGTATAAAATAAAATACCACAAACCAGTGCTTACAATCTATTAGAATAAATAAGTCATATGCACAATATATTCAAATTATAATATAAGGACTGCAAATGTATTTAAAATGTTCAACTTTAATATCTCTGGGAAAATATTTTAGGGGAAATATGCAAAAACAAGAAATAATGTTTAAACAATAATGATTTGTTTATTTAACATACATAAAATAAGTTATTTATTTTGTTAATGTATAGCAAATGAACTACATATACCCACAGAATGGTGTATTGTGGTACTTTTGAAAGTCATGGTAAATTCCCCAATTTAATGAATTGGGGAAGCAACCGTGGTACCCTACTAAATAAAGAAGTGGATTAGAAAACAGTAGCATAAAATCCTAGTCTACCTGCAAACATACAGAAGTTGTGCGTGCGTTTGTGTGTGTGTGTGTGTGTGTGTGTGTGTGTGTGGTGTGTCTTACTATGTTTGAACTACTCTAACAAAATACCACAGATTGGGTGGCTTAAACATCCGATATTTATTTCTCATAATTCTAGAAGCTGAGAAGTCCAAGATCAAAGTACCAGCCAATTAATTATCTGGTAAGGGCTCTCTTTCTGGCTTATAGACAACTTGCTTATCCCTGTGTCTTTACATAGTTGAGCAATAAAAAGAGAGAGAGAGAGGGAGAAACAAGCTCTCTGGTCTCTTATAAAGGTATTAATCCCACCATGAGGATGCTCCACTCAAGACCTGATCAAAGTCTAATTACTTCCCAAAGAGCCCATCCCAAAATACTGTCACATTGGGGGTTAGGGTTTAAATATATGGATTTCGGTGTGTGGCACAATACAGGCCATAGCAGAGAGAGACACTGTGGTGTGTGTGTGTGTGGGTGTGGGTGTGGGTGTGCGTACAAGGGCCAACCGGAAACTTCTCAGTTGATCTGCAGGACTTCTAGCTTGTAAGGGTCACGTTGGCCTTTAAGATTTTGTTAAAATTGGCTCAAACTCGCCTCACCATCTCATGTGCTTTAATAAATAATCATTCTTCCTAAAATCTCTGGAGAACCCTGAAAGTATTCACCTGTCACCTGGTCCTGCTAATCCTGTCAACTGCTCCAACTCTCTCCATTTCTATCTCTGTGTGTTCAGGCAGCATCTGTCAAAACATGTTTTCCCTCTTTCATCCCCAAATGAGCTCCTCTTCCTCCATCGACCCTAAAGAACCAATTAAAAATGTTTGTGTGAGCTGAATGCCATGAAAACCTGACACAATGGGGAGATGTTACTCCACAGCAGAGTACAGCCTACAGTTTAATACTGAATATTGTTTTTCCTCACTCTTCAAAGTCACTTGGGAACTGAGTCCTGGTACCGAGTTTATCTCTGACTTCAGTGGTCTCCAACCTTTTTGGCACCAGGGACCAGTTTCGTGGAAGACAATTTTTCCACGGATGGTGGTGGGGGGATGGTTCCGGCGGTAATGCGAGCAATGGGGAGCGACAGATGAAGCTTCACTTGCTCGCTGCCGCTCACCTCCTGCTCTGCGGCCCGGTTCCTAACAGGCCACGGACCGGTAAGGGTCTGCGGCCCGGGGGGTTGGGCACCCCTCTCCTACTTATTCTCCCGTTTGAAATACTGGCTTCTCACTTCTCACCATCTTATAGGACTCCCTTCTCCTCCTCCTCTTGGCTGACAATCTAAAAAGCAAAAAGTCCTAACACTATTTTACGCATAGAAATTCAGCTTTCTCAATTTCTCCACTACAAACTAGTATTTATCTTTCTAAATCTCAGAGTGTATTAATGTCTCTCACATTCTCTAGCATTTGGCAGCACTAAGAAACACTGACATTCCATTTATGTTTGCATCATGGGGCAACTCAAATTTTGTGTCAGATTTTCTTCATTCTAGAGGGAGTAATGCCACCTTTACTTCTTGTATCACTGCTGGATGAAAAGAAGCAATTATAGTGAGAGTGAGAGAGGGAGAGAGTGAGAGACAGAGAGGGAGAGAAAATGAGAAAGAGATCTTTTTTTACTAGCATTTATTTTACTTCCCACTATACAATATATGTATAACAGAGTGAAGTATGTGGCAATGCACGAAAATGCCAACCATCATGATATGACTGAGGGTTATTTCACTTACCTGAATTATTTTTTAATGCTTGTATGAATATTGTAGCCTAAAGTCAGTAATAAAAAAAGAGGAGTGAGATATGGGACATGAACATAGCAAACGTTTTATACAATAATTTTTTTTTAAACTAGCATTCATAGCTTTTTCATCAATAAGTTTAGACTAGAGTTCAACTTTTCACTCCTCACAGAAAATCTGGTTTTCACTGTCAGTCGTTATCAGGTTCTTCCTTATCCTGAGCTACATTTCTGTCGATTAACATGAACACAGCATTTTGTTTCCTAAGGAAAACAACACACTGGAAAATGCAAAATAAATAATTAATAAAATTATTAATTATTAAAATTACCCAGAGAATCTCTTACTCACTGATAACATTGATGCTGCTCTATTGGAAACATAGGCTTTAAAACCAAATATTACAAAAATTAAGTGCTTGACATTTTTGACTTAGGTAAAACTTTCAAATCTTTTAAAATACATAATATTTTTTAAAAAGCAATTCTTGACTCTTAAGTTATAAATAAACTCAAACTGTCTCTAAAACCCAAGGTAATTATGTGTTTCTTTTTCCATTTTACCTCTCTGAAACATTAAATTAATTTTCACAGTTTTAAGACTTGTTTTCTTACTGTTTCATTCTGTCTACCAGACAGTTTGTTACTTGAGGACGGGGGCCACGTCTAAGCCACTTTTGTGTTTCTGTTGTTATCATATTGCCTGAATCATGGTAAATGCTGCATAAATGCTTATTGAATAAATGGAGAAGCAAGAGAGTCCACTCATTCTCCATTGCAGAAAATGATTTTTTCCCCCTAATATGGGTTGATAATGGGCATATATTTGGGGAATTTCCTCCAACTGTTCCCTTAATTTCCAAGTCTCTCTTGTTCTGCTATGAAAAATAAATAGTTCAGTGATTACCTTTTATATTTGATGAATGTTAGCAAAAATCTTGATTATTCAAAGCAAAAAAAAGAAAAAATAAACGTATGCCAAAAGTTTCCTGAATTATTTTATCAATTCTTGATTAACTTTGTAAATATTCATTAACCTTAGAGGAAAAAATATAACATTTTGATATATCGGTTCAGTTGGGTTCTGAATAATAACTGCACCTCACAAATATCTTCCCAGAGATGACTTTTATAGGAGCTAAATATAACTATGAGAGAAAAATAGAAAGATACTGCATAATCTCAATTGTGAGCTAGCTGCCATTGTGCTGAAATCTAGATTCAAATACTTTCAGATATTACCTATCTTTGTAGATTTCTCACTATGAAATAGATTGGTGGCACTATGTTGAATAATGATCATACATAAGAGTTCAAATGTTTTAATTAATGTTAGATGGCCTTACTACTGAGTGTTTTGCAAAATTGCAAGTGAGAACATGGCCTAAATAAGTCAGTTGTACAATTCTTGAAGAACTTCACTTGTTCATTGATAATGTAGTCCATAGACCAGTCAGCATTAAAACATACAAAAAAAATTCTCGAGTATGTGTAGCACTATGAGAGAAAATGGCTTTCAATTGATTACCAGTCCAAGAATAGTACTTGCATAAAATTTACTTTATTGATGATGTGCCTATCTTACCATTACCATAAATGATTGATAGCATTTTATTCAAAAATCTTCTGGGCTAAAAATTTCAGGCTCTCTATTCTGAAAAATCAAAACATTGCATAAATTTCAGCTTGCAGGAAGTATAGTGGAAAGTTTGGAGGCTGCAGAGTCACACTGCTGTGTATGAATCCCAGCTCTACCCTCATTAGCTTCCTAAGTTTGGGCATTTCACCTCTATGCCTCATCTTCCTCATCAGTAAATTCTGGTTAATAAAAATAGCACAGATTTCTTGGGTTCTTGTGAGTATTAAATGTGTTAATACACAAAAAGCATTAACAACAGTGTCTGGTGTCTAATAAGCTCTAAAGAAACTCCCTAGCATGGCTACCAAAACCAATAGATTTATTGCCCTTTTCCAAGTAATTAAATCCAAAAACTCAGTTCTAGTTTCTTACATATTTTACTTGCAATTCTAGTTTACTATATGTTGTTTTTATAGTTTTGTATATTTTTGTAATTTATTTATTTACTAGTTTGTATATTTTAACATAGAAATGAAATTATACCATTGTTAGTCCCTACAAAATAAAGCAGATGTGTCCAATACACAGCCATTTTGACTTGAAGGGATACTCTGCAGATCATTCTGATTCTATTAATAAACACATCCAAAGATAAATTTAAATTCAGTTTCAATTATGTAATTACCTTATTTTAAAAAGCATGAAGATGGGGGGGTGGAGTAAAGATGGCATATTAGGAGGGCACTGAATTCACATCTCCTTACAACTAGGGCACCTACCAGGCACTGGTGGGGGACCACAGACACCTAAGGGGATGGGAAGAACCCCCAGCGACCGGCTTGTGAGATCTTGGTTTCCAGGCTGGAAGTCAGGCCCAAGTTCCTGTGGTGGGAGCTCCAAGTCCAAACCACTGGACTAACAGAGAACCTCAGACCCCAGGGAATATCAATCGGAGTGAGGCCTCCTGGAGGTCCTCAGCTCAGCACCAACACTCAGCTCTATCCAGCTGCCTGTAAACTCCAGGGCTGGACATCCGAGGCTAAACAACCAGTAAGATAGGAATACAGCACCAACAATCAAAAAAAAAAAAGAAAAAAAAAAAAAGAAATGACAAAAGAATTTGTTACAGAGGAAGGAGAAAGGTAAAAACCTACAAGACCAAATAAATGAAGATGAAATAGGCAACCGACCTGATAAAGAATTTACAGTAATGATAGTAAAGATGATCCAAAATCTTGGAAACAGAATGGAGAAAATAAAAGAAACATTTAACAAGGATCTAGAAAAACTAAAGAGCAAACAAACAGTGATGAACAACACAATTACTGAAATTAAAAATACTCTAGAAGGAATCAATAACAGAACAACTGAGGCAGAAGAACCGATAAATGACCGGGAAGATAAAATGGTGGAAATAACTACCACAGAGCAGAGTAAAGAAAAAAGAATGCAAAGAATTGAGGACTGTCTCACAGACCTCTGGGACAACATTAAATGCACAAATATTAGGACTGAGAAATTATTTGAAGAGATTATAGTCAAAAACTTCCCTAACATGGGAAAGGAAATAGTCAATCAAGCCAAGGAAGCACAGAGTACCATACAGGATAAACCCAAAGAGACACATGGCAAGACATGTTAATCAAACTATCACAAATTAAATACAAAGAGAATATATTGAAAACAGAAAGGGAAGAGCAACAAGTAACATACAAGGGAATCCCCATAAAGTTAAGAGCTGATCTTTCAGCAGAAACTCTGCAAGCCAGAAGGGAGTGGCAGGACATATTTAAAGTGATGAAAGGCAAAAACCTACAACCAAGATTACTCTACCCAGCAAACATCTCATTCAGATTCGAAGGAGAAATTAAAAACTTTATAGACAAGCAAAAGCTAACAGAATTCAGCACAACCAAACCAGCTTTACAACAAAAGCTAAAGGAACTTCTCTAGGCAGGAAACACAAGAGAAGGAAAAGACCTGCAATAACAAACTCAAAACAATTAAGAAAATGGTAATAGGAACATACATATCAATAACTACCTTAAATGTAAATGGATTAAATGCTCCAACCAAAAGACATAGACTGGCTGAATGGATACAAAAACAAGACCCATATATATGCTGTCTACAAGAGATGCACTTCAGACCTAGGGACACATACAGACTGAAAGTGAAGGGATGAAAAAAGATATTCCATGCAAATGGAAATTAAAAGAAACCTGGAGTAGCAATTCTCATATCAGAAAAAATAGACTTTAAAATAAAGACTATTGCAAGAGACAAAGAAAGACACTACATAATGATCAAGGGATCAATCCAAGAAGAAGATATAACAATTGTAAATATTTATGCACCCAACATAGGAGCACCTCAATACATAAGGCAAATGCTAACAGCCATAAAAGGGGAAATCAACAGTAACACAATAATAGTAAGGAACTTTCACCAATGGACAGATCATCCAAAATGAAAATAAATAAGGAAACACAAGCTTTAAATGACACATTAAACTATATGGACTCAATCGATATTGATATTGATAGGACATTCCATCCAAAAAAAACAGAATACACTTTCTTCTCAAGTGCTCATGGAACATTCTCCAGGAAAGACCATATCTTGGATCACAAATCAAGCCTTGGTAAATTTAAGAAAATTGAAATCATATCAAGTATCTTTTCCAAACCCAATCCTATGAGACTAGATATCAATTAAAGGAAAAAAACTGTAAAAAATACAAACATATGGAGGCTAAACAATAAGCTACAAAATAACCAAGAGATCACTGAAGAAATCAAAGAGGAAATTAAAAAATACCTAGAAACAAATAACAATGAAAACAAGACAAACCCAAAACCTATGGGATGCAGCAAAGGCAGTTCTAAGAGGGAAGTTTATAGCAATACAATCCTACCTCAAGAAACAAGAAACATTTCAAATAAAGAACCTAAACTTACATCTAGAGCAATTGGAGAAAGAAGAACAAAAAAATCCCACAGTTAGCAGAAGGAAAGAAATCATAAAGATCAGATCAGAGGTAAATGAAAAAGAAATGAAAGAAACAATAGCAAGGATGAATAAAACTAAAAGCTGGTTCTTTGAGAAGATAAACAAAATTGATAAACCATTAGCCAGACTCATCAAGAAAAAAAGGGAGACGACTCAGATCAACAGAACGAGAAATGTAAAAGGAGAAGTAACAACTGACACTACAGAAATACAAAGGATCATGAGAGATTACTACAAGCAACTATATGCCAATAAAATGGACAACCTGGAAGAAATGGACAGATTCTTAGAAAAGCACAACATTCCGAGACTGAAACAGGAAGAAATAGAAAGATAAACAGACCAATCACAAGCACTGAAATTGAAACTGTGATTAAAAATATTCCAACAAACAAGAGCCCAGGACCAGATGGCTTCACAGGCGAATTCTATCAAACATTTAGAGAACAGCTAACACCTATCCTTCTCAAACACTTCCAAAATATAGCAGAGGGAGGAACATTCCCACACTCATTCTTCAAGGCCACCATCACCCTGATACGAAAACCAGACAAGATGTCACAAAAAAAGAAAAAGACAGGCCAATATCTCTGATGAACATAGATGCAAAAATCCTCAGCAAAATACTGGCAAGCAGAATCCCACAGCACATTAAAATGATCATACACCATGATCAAGTGGGGTTTATCCCATGAATGCAAGGATTCTTCAGTATACACAAATCAATCAATGTGATAAACCATATTAACAAATTGAAGGATAAAAACCTTATGATAATCTCTGAATAGATGCAGAAAAAGCTGTCAAGAAAATTCAACACCCATTTATGATAAAAACTGTCCAGAAAGTAAGCATAGAGAGACCCTACCTCAACATAATAAAGGTCATATAAGACAAACCCACAGCCAACATCATTCTCAAAGGTGAAAAACTGAAACCATTTCCTCTAAGATCAAGAACAAGACAAGGTTGACCACTCTCACCACTATTATTCAACATAGATTTGGAATTTTTAGCCACAGCAATCAGAGAAGAGAAAGAAATAAAAGGAATCCAAATCAGAAAAGAAGTAAAACTGTCACATGTTTGCAGATGACATGATACTATACCTAGAGGATCCTAAAGATGCTACCAGAAAACTACTAAAGCTAATCAATGAATTTGGTAGAGTAGCAGGATACCAAATTAATGCACAGAAATCTCCTGAATTCCTATACACTAATGATGAAATATCTGAAAGAGAAATTAAGGAAACACTCCCATTTGCCATTGTAAAAAAAAGAATAAAATACCTAGGAATAAACCTACCGAAGGAGAGTAAAGACCTGTATGCAGAAAACTATAAGACACTGATGAAAATTAAAGATGATGTAAACAGATGGAGAGATATACTATGTTCTTGGATTGGAAGAATCAACATTGTGAAAATGACTATACTACCCAAAGCGATCTACAGATTCAATGCAATTCCTATCAAACTACCAATGGCACTTTTCACAGAACTAGAACAAAAAATTGCACAATTTGTATGAAAACACAAAAGATCCTGAATAGCCAAAACAATCTTGAGAAAGAAAAATGGAGCTGGAGGAATCAAGCTCCCTGACTTCAGACTATACTACAAAGATACAGTAATCAAGACAGTATGGTACTGGCGCAAAAACAGAAATATAGATAAATGGAACAGGATAGAAAGCCCACAGATAAACCCATGCACAGATGGTCATCTTATCTTTGATAAAAGTGGCAAGAATATACAATGGAGAGAAGACAGTCTCCTCAGTAAGTGGTGCTGGGAAAACTGGACAGCTACATGTAAAAGAAGAAATTAGAACACTCCTTAACACCATACACTAAAATAAACTCAAAATGGATTAAAGACCTAAATGTTAAGGCCAGACACTATAAAACTCTTAGAGGAAAACATGGGCAGAACACTCTTTGACATAAATCACAGCAAGGTCCTTTTTGACACACCTCCTAGAGAAAGAGAAATAAAAACAAAAATAAACAAATGGGACATAATGAAACTTAAAAGCTTTTGCACAGCAAAGGAAACCATAATCAAGATGAAAAGACAACTCTCAGAATGGAGAAAATATTTGCAAATGAAGCAACTGACAAGGATTAATCTCCAAATTATACAAGCAGTTGATGCAGCCTAATATCAAAAAAACAAACAACTGAATCCAAAAATGGGCAGAAGGCCTAAATAGACATTTCTCTAAAGAAGATATAGAGATTGCCAACAAACACATGAAAAGATGCTCAACATCACTAATCATTAGAGACATGCAAATCCAAACTACAATGAGGTATCACCTCACACCAGTCAGAATGGCCATCATCAAAATGTCTACAAAAAATAAATGCTGGAGAAGGTGTGGAGAAAAGGGAACCCTCTAGCACTGTTGGTGGGAATGTAAATTGGTACAGCCACTATAGAGAATGGTATGGAGGTTCCCTAAAAAACTAAAAATAGGACTACCATATGACCCAGCAATCCCACTGCTGTGCATATGCCCTGAGAAAACCATAATTCAAAAAGAGTCCACAATGTACCACAATGTTCATTGCAGCACTATTGACAATAGCCAGGACATGGAAGCAACCTAAGTGTCCATCGACAGATGAATGGATAAAGAAGATGTGGCACATATGTACAATGGAATATTACTCAGCCATAAAAAGAAACGAAATTGAGTTATTTGTAGTGAGGTGGATGGACTTAGGGTCTGTCATACAGAGTGAAGTAAGTCAGAAAGAGAAAAACAAATACTGTATGCTAACACATATATATGGAATCTAAAAAAAAAAAGAAAAAGAAAAAATGGTTCTGAAGAACCTAGGGGCAGGACAAGAATAAAGACACAGGTGTAGAGAATGGACTTGAGGACACGGGGAGGGGGAAGGGAAAGCTGGTACGAAGTAAGAGGGTAGCACTGACATATATACACTACCAAATGTAAAATAGACAGCTAGGGGGAAGCAGCTGCATCGCACAGGGAGATCAGCTCGGTGCTTTGCTATCACCTGGAGGGGTGGGATAGGGAGGGTGGGAGGGACATGCAAGAAGGAGGGTATATGGGGATATAAGTATGCATATAGCTGATTCACTTTGTTGTACAGCAGAAGCTAACACAACACTGTAAAGCAATTATACTCCACTAAAGATGTTAAAAAAAAAAAGCATGAAGATGAATAAAAAATTGTTGGGCTGTTCTTTGGGGATTATGGCAAATTCTACTCTGTTTTCAGAAAAACAAAGCACATTTTATTATTTTAACTGTTATTTTTCGTACTTATTTTTTCAGGACTTTTATTTTCCTTTAAGACTTATTATGTTAATAACCTCTTTTTGTCTGTGTCTTCCTTCAAAATGCCTCAAGCATCCTAAGAGGTTTTTTCTGATACATTTTGAAGTACGTGAAATGTTTTCTGGTGAGTATGTAATCATAAGAGGGGCAAAAACTTGTTTTATAAAGGGGAACTTTTGTTCTATATGGAATAGTCAGTAATTAGGAATATCATAGAAGCCATGTTGTCATGTGGTGTTATTATGACACTGTTAATGTTTTCACCACCTGTCAAATCATTGTAATTTTTCACTAGATTGAGAATTATGAAAATCCCTAAAATTCTAGACATACCATTTATGTGCACACCATTTCATTAAATTTTAATATTTGTGACAGGGTACTAAATGACACATCATTCAAATTAATGTTCATTATTTGAATGATCTATATGATAACTTGAATAGCACATAGCTCATTGTACTAAGCTACATTTTTCACATAAATGTTTTATTTGTTAGGTTTCTACTGCCTCACACAGAGAATAGAATTGATAACTCCTGAAATTATGGAGTGTACTATTTTTACATTTCCATTGCAGAGTAATTATGGCCACTTTTCTTCCTTCAGTTTTAAAATAAAAAAGAAGACCTACTTTAAAATAATTACCTACAATTTTGACTTGACAAAGGTGTCAAAGCTTATTTCTTACCTCACAGTTCTTCTTGTGGTGTTCTGGATTAAGAGTAAAATGTTTTGATGTCACTGTATTTCATGTCTAGGATGATATAATTATGAAAAATAAAGCTTAACTTAGGGAAGGCAAAAATAAAAAAGACCTGAATTCATTTTTTAAGATTCTCCTTTTTAGAGGAAAATTAGAGGAATATAACGATGTCTTTCTCTTTTTCCATTGCCTAAAATGAGCTCTTATTTAATAATACCAGTTTCTTAATGTTCTACAGGATTACCACAAACATTTTTTGTGTAATTGTAAAAATTACTCAAACTACTGCTTTGACATTGCATATATGATAATAAGCAATCTGGTATAATTTCTTTTTTTAAAATTGATATATAATGTATTAATTTTGAGTGTACAACACAATGGTTTGATTTATGCATATATTATGAAATAATCACCACAATAAGTTTAGTTAACATTCATCACAACACACAATTACAGTTTTGGTTTTTTTTTTCCTTAGGAGAAATTTTAAAATCCACTCTCTTAGCAACTTTCAAATAAACGACACAGTATTGCTAACTATAGTCATCGTGATGTACATTGCATACTCAAGATTTATCTTTTATTTATTAATATGCAGATCTCTTGCTTAGTATGTGGCATTATGAACTAACAAGTAAATGTGCTAATGCATTTTTTGATAAATTTAGTTGGCAAAAATCAATATCTATGTCATTTTGGCCAATATGTGATCAATGTCATGCACTTTGTGCTCAAAATTTAAATGAAATTTGTAAAATAGTGTTCTAGAAAGTTTTCAGATCCTGAACCTCTAGATTACACACTCTAAGGAATTTAAATGTTCATATGTCTATGCCCACTTAAAAGTGGGCTTAAACTAAATGAATTGGCAAAATATCAGGTGTTGTGTCTATAATGGAATATTTAATGGTAAAACATAGAAATAATAAAAACAGAAAGAATAAAAGGTTATATTTGAAATAGTTCTAAGAAATTGATTTTTTCTTTCTCTCTACTTTCTATTGGTTATATTTGAATCCTATATATCTAGCTATTAATTACTCTAGAATATAATTTGCAAGTATTGTGAAGTGGAGATATAACATTATTTTTTTAGAGAGAACTGATTTTTCTAGCACTATTGAAAAGCTTATCTTTATGCTCTTCATATGAAATGTCACCTTTGTTGCATAATAAATTTCTGTAGAATCTGGAGTCTGCTTCTGAGGTTCATAAACTATTTCAGTACTTTTCTTAAGCTTCCACTAATGCCACTAAACAATTTTAGATATTTTAGTTTTTTTAATAGTATAACTTGTCTCAAAAAGCAAATCTTCTCTCAATTATCTTTTTACCAAGGGTTTCTTGGCCATATTCTTCTACTTATTCATTTGTCCATTTGCTTTATAAAATGAGTTTATCAAGTTTCTAATCACACTAGGATTTTTATTTCAAATAAAAAAGGAGATTTTTAAATTAATTTTGTGATAAAGTCTGTGTTTATAAAAGTATATCATGGTATATCTCTGTATTTTCTAGTTTCCCTTAAAAAATTATATAGTTTTATTAATAAAGTGTCCTTACCTTTATTCCCCAAATGAAGTGGCCTTCTGTCTTTTTGAATGCTCATTAATTCATAGTTTTGAAGCTCCAAACAAATAGAATTCAGGGTTCTGTCTCTTGCTGCTGAATTAATCCTGGACAACTAATGTTCTCTCCCAACTCCTTAGAAGAAAGATTCCTTAATGTAATCGGAGTTCTACAATTAAAATGTATTTCTGTGTATTTTGAACCTAGAAGTAGTGACATAATTGTATCTTAAATGCCAAAGATAATTTTCAGTGTTTTAACAGGAATTGAGAATCCAGTGTAAAATAATGGTAGTAACTATAAGTGTCTTTAACAGACAGTTTCTGTGGAGAGATACTACCTTGTCTTACCTCCTTGGTTAACTATTTTCTGAGAGTTATCCTTCAACTATCACAGATTCCAGAACTAGACAAGAGTAAGAAACCCTTGTGTTGTAAGGACTGGCCAAATTGTTACAGCCTTGTAGAGAAGGTTTGCCTAACAAAGAAATTTCAGGATATTACTAATTTATATTGACACAGTTTGAGATAATTTGTGATAATTAGTTCTGGGATAGAACTGGAACAAAAAATATATTTAGATAGTTTAAATTTATTAATACAATTGATTTTACTTGAGATTCAGACTTGTGCATGCCAATAGGTGGATTTAGTTTCAACTTTTTACTCAGATGTTGATTGAGACCTGCACTCAGTATAGGCCCATTATAAATTAATTTGATGTGAAAGGAATATTTTCATATAATATAGAAGACAAAATTAAAGGTCTGCAAGACATAGGAATGCTGTTGTATACACCTTTACTTATATAGACATAATTCTATTCCTTTGTGTATATCTAAGTTTCTATATGGTGTAATTTTCCATGTGTTTGAAGGAACTCTTTTAATATTTCTTGTAGTGTAGGTTTTCCAGTGATGAGTTATTTCCGGTTTTGCTTATGTAATAGTTTTTATTTCATCTTTGTTTTTGAAAACTTTTTCACTGCTTAAGAATTCTTGATTGTTAATTTGTTGTTGCTGTTTTCTTTCAATGTGTTAAAGATGTTGCCCCACTTTCTTTATCAATGTCTGGAGAATACCCATAGATCACCAATATCTTTCCAACATTACAAGCCAGTCTTTGATTTTCTGCTGTATAAAAACCCTACCTACCTTTTTAGTTGTTCTTTAGTTTACTTTGACTTTTAAGAAATTGTAATATACATTTAAGCATATGTCTATGCTCCCAATATTTTTCTATATGGCCACTTCTATTTGGTTTTCTAATTCCATTTTGTAATGTATAAAGCATACTGTAGACAATTAGGCTTAAAACATATAGATAATATTCCTCTAATTTATTTCCTTGTATAAAGTTCTTTTCAAGTGAATATTTAATGGGATATTAAAATTCTCAGTAACTAGAAACTACTGACAGGCATTTTCCTCTTTAATAATCAGGTAA
Organism: Balaenoptera ricei; assembly: GCF_028023285.1. NCBI lineage: Eukaryota > Metazoa > Chordata > Mammalia > Artiodactyla > Balaenopteridae > Balaenoptera > Balaenoptera ricei. Next base: position 87,148,077 of record NC_082643.1, read on the forward strand.
GCACCAGCATAGTTCATTTTGTAATTTAATAGAATAGGGTATATTTCCAGCTCCTGAAAGAATTTAGAAAAGATGAATTGCTTATTTTGCATTTCTTTGAAAGCCCAATAAATGTGCTGTTTTAGGTGCTGCAGGACAAAAGATGATAATTATTGAGACTGATTGTCCTTTGGGATGTGATTTTTCTTTAGTTTTACTCAGAACTAATATGTGATTTAATTGCCATGTATTTCCTGATTAGAAATCCATACCTTAGATCTTTTCATAACTAAAAGTATTCATTAATTTTCTAAATATGTTGATCAGGTATCATGTGCAAAATTTTGCTCGTCATTAGGGATATACACCTGACAAAGACAGTCTCTTTCCAGGTCTGTATACTCCAATGCAAGGAAATAATTACATGCAATTAAATATGACTAGAATTTTATTAGGACACGTAATAGTTGCAATAGGCTCATAGAAAAGGGAGTCTTAATGTTTATGTGAGAGAGTTATAAGAGAGTTCACACATATTTGACGTTTTCTTCATCAATGGTGTCCAATAAGCATAGTTAGTGAAATCTCAGGATTCTTATCTGTGAGAACTCAGGTGAAAAACAAATCAGAGAGGATATGTAATTTTTCTTAAATTAAACTGTATCATGGCTTACGGGCTGCCTTTCACCAACCAGATAGCTCAAAGGATTCATTGCACAGAGAACCGTTTCCTGGAGAGAGAATACAGCTGATAAAAGAAACTGGACAAAGAATGGAATGTCCAGGTGAATGAGAAAGAAATAGGGTTTTCACCCAGTTCACTGTTGTAGATTGGGGAAATGAGTAGAATAATGGCAATGTCCAATATATCTTAGGAAGCTACGTTTAAGAGTTCAATTGATGGTGAAACAAAAACCACATTCTCTAAGATTCCTGGGAATAATAGAGAGACTAGATGCAGTAAGAAAAGCATATTAAGAAAAATGTTTATTTCAGTGGAGTTTCTCTCTTTAAAAAAAAAAAAAATCCATCGTATATAAGAAACTGAAAGTTGGGAGATTATGTTTTGATGCAAATATTGGAATCTAAAACACTTCAGATTTCATAAATAGTTCATATATAACACATGATCCTGACAGTAGTGGAAAACAATGTAAAGGATAACGATAACCAATTCATCTAATATGGATGTCAGTATGGAAAATAATGATTCAAACTGAATTTGTATACTAGCTCTCCGTAAAAGCTTTTGAGGAGTAAAGAATGTAATGAAAGTGATGTTGTGATGGGTGTGTTCTAATGGGAAGATAATTTTGGACTTGGACAAAATTGGATTTAATTCTAATTCTGCCACTTCTAAGTGTAGGACTCAAAGCACATGCATTGTTATCTATTGTATAAAAGGGATATAGTAATTACTATTCACAATTGTTTTGAGGATTAAAATAAATACAATCATATATAAAATATTAGTACAATGGACAATTAACTAGCATAAGAACATAATAAGAGCTAACTAAACAGAGATTCTCATTTTGCTATCTCTTGATGTATTATTTCTTTATGTCAGAATATTTATTTTACATTATAACACTCCTGATGAATTTTTTGTTCCTCACCAGATTTCACCTGAGGAATAAAACAACTGAATATTTAATATAAAGTCTACATATAGTTGATAATTTGATATTCTTTTGAATATTTAAAGTTAAATTAGGACCAAAATTTATTATTTTCCCCCATCCCTTTCTGATAACTACACTAGTTCTTATAATAACACTTACATGCCTCTAGTATTTTATCTGTAGAAATAAGAGTATTCATTAAACATCATAACCACTAGCTTATGCATTATTTGCATACATTATTTAACAATATTGTGTGGAGGTCCTACTCTGCACCAGACACTATGATGAGTGATTAGGGATTAAAAATAATTAAGACACAATTCGTGACCTCTAGTTCCTGACATGGTACCAGAGACCTTTACACACACTATTGATAGAACATTATAAGGGTTATAATAAATATATAGTAGTGGTGTAGAAAAAGACCTGATGATTAAAGAGTAGATAGGTAAGAAAATATACCTAAGAATAAAGATACTAGAATTTTATTTTCTATGATTTGATGGAATTAAGTATAGAAACAGGGAAGATGTCTTGGTATCCCAACAAGAAAAGGATACAGCAATACTAAGACCTGCATCTAAGCTGTCCCTAAGATAAAATTTAAAGGTTTTGAAATCACAGTAAAAAACAGTGTGCCTTTTCAAAACAGTGTGCCACTCATGTTTTTAACCTCTTGCAGCATTAAACTTGGCAAACTTTTGCACATATTCAGCAAAATATTTTATCAGTACTGATTTAATTCACTCACTACTGATTCTGCCATTACTAATTCAATATTATTTTATTTCTTCCATTGGTCTGTTTATCTACTGGTTATATATATCCCTTTTATTTTTCTTGAAATTTTCTTCATTTTACTCTATTTTCCTTTTATAGCTTTTGTTTTATTACATTTGTTTTCAATAGAATGTATAGTTTTCTTCACTGTCAAGGAATAACCTGGCAGATCATTTGATTTTTTTTTTTTTTTTCCCCTCATATGGCACGTATGGAAATTGGACTAGGAAAACAACCCCCACAAATCCTGGAGAAGTTCCAAAGGATATAATTGCACCATTTTTTTTTTTTATCATTTATACTCCCTTGAGCAATTCAGTGGAGTGGGAGACGTCAACCTCTACCGCATCTAAATTTATTTTTCTTTTTGACCCTTAAAATGATCTCTTGTGTACCTGTGGATTCTTTATTTTTCCAGGTGGTTTATGTTTTACATGCTTGTAACTATTTTTTTGTAGTTTGATCTCCATATGCATGATATAAAACTGGCTTTTTCTTACTAAATCTTTTTCCCTATAAGCAATACTATAAACCAGGGGTCCCCAACCTCTGGGCCGTGGACCGGCATGGCCTGTTAGGAGCCCGGCCACACAGCAGGAGGTGAGTGGCAGGCGAGCAAGGGAAGCTTCATCTGCCTCTCCCCAACCACTGTTTTCTCGATTTTCTAAACAGGTAGGTCATAACAAATACTATATTTTTTTATAGGCTGGCAAAATTATGAAAAGCTTGGTTCTGTCATTTCTTTCCATTATAGTTTAAAATCATTTTTAGTCTCTGCATTGAACAAAATCAGAAAATTGGTGAATCTAATCTTTCCTACCTTCTATGTTTATTGTTACTGCTAATTATCACTGTGGACAGAATAGTCCCCCACCTCCACCCCCCAACAAGATGTCTACCTGCTGATGTGATTAAGTATCTTGACTTGAGAAGATTATCCAGGTGGGATCAAAGTAATCACAAGGTTTATAAATGTAGTTAAGGTCAAAGGCAAATAAAATTCTACCTCTGGACAGCAGGTTTGTCTCCTGTCCAAGAGTTACAGACTGCTCTTCCTGACAGACTACTCCAGAGATGTGGACTTGCCTTAGACAGTCTCCACTATTGTTTAAGCTAATAATGTGCTTTTAATTTCTTAATATATATTTTTTATTGGTTCTGTTTCTCTAGTTGAACTCTGATGGACACAGTCCCTAATATGATTACTGTGGAATTATTTGCTAATGGCAAACCCTCTAATGATATCAACATGTTCCAGAATTTAGTATTTTGACCTAAATAAGCAAACAGGCTAGAAAATGGTAAATATGGTTTCTTTTAAAGGGTAGAATTGTTTTATTTAAATGATCAAAGTAAGTGATAAACCTCTCTTCCAACACCCTAGAATGAGTTGAGATGAAAGACAAGATACTATTCTCTCAAGGAAAGAGAGTTTTCTCTATCTACCACATAAATTTGAAAATTTTATACTTTGTCAATGGAACTTTCAAAGATATAAGCTAGAAGACAGAACAAGTACCACAGCTCACTATTATCAATTTTCTTCCCTGAAATACAAAAGGACATTTCAATTTTTGCATTCTCAACCTCAGTGTCCTTTACGATGTTCTTGAAAGTGATCTAAATACTTATTCCTGGAATTTGGGAACATAAAGCCCTGCCTAATTTATTAATAAATCCAAGTTTCAACTGCTGCCCAGCGCATGCACACTGAGCTTAAAGAGGAGGTCTAATTTGTTTCCTATTTTGCAGTTACCTTAGGATTTTAAAAGATATGTTTCAAAATGTATTTTATTTTCCCTTTACCAAAATATCAAAAGCTACTTTTAGATATAGCTCATAGGTTTAATTTGGTTGTAAGTTAACTTAAATGATAAATGTTTTATGGGTACAACAAATGGAGAATTGGTTTCACGTGAGTCTGTTTATCTGCCTAAATGATGTCAATGACGTAAACTGCCTATCTGTCTTTTCTATGCCTTTTACAAGTTGAGTTTTCTTCAGTCTTCACATGGTGGCTTGAGGGTAACTCAGTATCTTCACTCATAACAGCAACATGACTATAGTAGGTTTTGATTTTGAAAGCTCTCACTGTGTAATCCAGAGATTCCTATGGTTCTCTCTTTGCCACTTGTGTGAATTGCTGCAAGTGTCCAACTATGAATCAATCACTATTGCCAAGAGAATGTGATGTTCTCATTGGCTTAAGTTGTTCAGAGTCGGCCCATCCCTGGATCTGTGGAGTGGATTCAATCTCATCCAAAACACATGGATGATCATAGGGATACATGAATTCCACAAGGAATGGAAAAGTAACCATCAACTCTAGTTCAGGAAATTGTTTTACTGAAATATGCCTGATGGTGGGGTATTCATTTTACAAGAATATATAAGTTATGTAGATGAAGAAACCAATATTAATAATATACAACTAATAATTACTGAACTCTAAGGAAGCATTGTTTTAAATGCTTTAGATGTACCCATTCACTTAATCTTCACAAATAGCATAACAAGAAAGTAATAATATTATTCCCCTTTTATTAATGGGGAAACTGAAGCATTGAAAGGATATTTGACCAAGGCCACTCAACCAGGAAATGAATATAGAGAATAGGATTCCAGACCCTGAAATCTTGAAAATTTATACCATGTTGTTTTAAAGGAAAGATTAAAAAAACTTACCTAAGATCATAAAGCAACTATGCTAAGTGTTGTGGTCTGAATGCAGGCTTCCTATATATTATTTTCCATGTCACACTCTAAATCTTCTTTCTGAATTAAATTATGTGCACTAATGATTCAAAGGTAAACATACAATTATTTATTCATAATTTATTCATTACCACAGTCATGTACTCTCTTAATTTTAAATGAGATATCTCCTGTGAATAGTGACGAGCTCAAACCTGACAGAAGATACTTTGTAACTGTTTGGTTAATGAAAAGACAAATTAACTAATTAAGTGATGTTTTTAAAATCATGGTAGATGATAAATCAATTTTCCCCACTAATTGGTACTTTTAATATTAATTTTTCATTACTATATTTAATATCACAAATATCCCTCAAGTTAATGTTTGAAAATATAGCCCCATAATAGTTAATAAAGAGTTTTATCAAAATATACTTATCCAAATATCCAGAAAGTACATCACTCTCCCAAATTCAATGGAAATAAATTACATGATTACCACTGAGCCCTTAGCCTAAAGGCAAATTGTCTTTTATAGCTTTCAAGTGTCTTTGAGGCAAAAATATTACAGAAAATTTATTTTGCAAAGTAACTAGTAATCATCTCTCAGTCAAATAAGTAAATAAAATAACAAAAATGATTGTAAAATTCTGACTCCATATTCTTAAGAAAATCTAAGCCAGAAAGTATAATCTGCCCTATGCACATATGAATATCAATGAGATTTTAGTCTTATTTATTCACATTACATTCTTTACCAAGTAGTGTTACTATCTTGACATTAAAAAGCATACCAAATGCCAGATATATATCCTTATCTATTTTTAAACAAATCAACATTAAGTTAAATCTTAGCTGTTTGTTTAATTTGTGTGTGTGCATGTGTATGTGTGCCATTTTCAAACCTTAGTAATTTCATATACACATACCTATGCATAAAATATTGGCATTTACTTTTATTAAACCCTAAAATGGCATAAACAAATGCTCTTTTCCTTGTTAAGTCTTTAATAACCTGGTTCTATCCTGCATTATACTCAGACATGACTTCAGCAAAAGAACAGGGTTTTCTTTTTAATCCCTGCTTTTTGGTTTTCATTATTTTGTCTTATTCTTTATTTTTGTTTATGATCCTGAGCAGTAGTGTAATAGTAGCCACCAACCCCAGACTTTTCTGATGACTGATAGCAATCTAAAATCTCTTTACAATTTTATTACGTATTTTAACTAATGAATGAATACGTAGCCCAGTATTTTAAATGTCAGTTCTCCAACTCTGTAGTTACTATCAAACTGTAGCAAAACAAGGTATGGTTTAGTCAGAAGAGTACAGAGCCAGGTGCCACCCCACAATCAGAACATGACCTATGTTGCTGTATTAGATACTCTTGGTGTTCCATCCAGATTATGTTTTTAGGTGGGTACACCCTTCTTTAAATACTTTGAGTGTTGACTACTAATGCTCATAGTGGCACCTTCTGAGGATCACCCTCCAAAGACAGGAGCTACCTAACCTGCTTGCTAGTGGGTTGACTTGGCAAGAGTAAGCCTCTCGCTCACCAACCCACTCATCCAGATGCCTAATGCTTCAAGAGTATAGAATCACCCTCGGAAGTTGCCTGTCTTCTCCGGGTTGGAGCTGTGGGCCTGTGGGAAGTGGAGGAAGACACCTGTCTCAAATTCCCCACCGTTGATCAAAGTCTGGCACATCAGTCTGATCGATGGCGGGAGGAGACCTTAGCAGCAGAGCAGGTACACCAAATATGCCAAGTCTTGGGCCAGAGACATCTGCGGTGGTCTGTTCTCATCCAGAACTGAGGAAATATCCGTGTTTGAGGTAGTATAGCATTAAATAACAAATATAAATCACCATAGCAGGTAGGGAGGCCATAGAAAAAGGTACAAATTTTATAACTTAGCACTTTTCTTCTGCTTTTGTGCTTTTGTACAAGTTCCCTCTCTTCCTAAAAAGAGACATCTAAACCTCTAGTTTTTTTCCATATCTTGGTAAGAAATATAGATATTATCAAATAACTGTCTGTTCTCTTTTTCCCTTTCTTTCAATTATCTTCTCTTTCCTCTTCTTAACTTTTCTTTCTTGCTAATCTTTTACTCTCCTGTGGTTTGAAATACCATCTCCATGTGGACGACTGCTGTGTTGGTCTTGCATGACTGCTATAATACATTGTCCAAATTTAGTGTTTTAAAACAGCACAAATTTATTAACTTACAATTCTGCAGTTTAGGAATCCAGAATGGGACCCAGTGTGCTAAAATCAAGGTACTGGCAGGCTTCCATTTTTCCTGCATTATTGCTCCCTGGGGGAATCTGTTCTCTTGCCCTTTACAGCATCTAGAGGAACCCTGCATTCCTTTGCTTGCAGCCACCTCCTCCATATTCAAAGTCAGCAACAGCCAGGCTCAGTCCTTCCAACATTACATCACTCTGCATTCCTCTTCCACCTCCCTTTTCCAATTTATAGATCCTTGTGATAGCATTGGGTCCACTCTGATAATCCAGAATAATCTCCCTATTTTATTGTAGGTGATTAGCAACCTTAATTATACCTTCTATGTTAATTCCCACTTTGCCAGGAAAAATAACCTATTAACACATCTCAGGAATTAGAGTATAGACATCTTTGGGAGATGTATTATTCTGCCTACCACAACTACCAAATCAAAATAGGTATTTTTAAAGTCGAGATAGAAATGTTAAAAGCAATCTCAAAATTTAACTTCCCAAACACATCCTCCTCTGGTGACACAAGAAATTATCTTTTTGTTTACTTTTCCATAAATCAGTCAACAAAATCTATTGATATCACCAAAAAATATTTCTCTAATTGCCATTCTTTTTTCACCATCACTACATTAGGTAGGTTAATACTAGTTGCAATAACAAATAAAGCTTAAATACGCAATAGCTTAACAAAATTTGTTGACCTCTTAGTCATGCAATATTTTGATGAATGTGTTCAGTAGCCAGCATTTCACACAGCGATTCAGAGACACAGAATCCTACCAACTTACGGGTCAGTCATCTCAGAGGGCCATGGAGTCCTTTATTTCCAGGCAGATAGCAGATGAAGGACAAAGAAAACTTGTATAAATTTCACCACATTGTCCAGGAATTGTATATCACTTTATTTTATATCCATTAGTTACACAGTCATACCTGTTTAAGGCTATTAGAAACATAATTCCTGGCCTTATAGCTACTTGCCAGGAAAACGAAACCAAAAAACCAAAAGCACTGCAGTACCTCTGGGCCAAAGTCTAACTATTAGGCCACAAAAAATTTTTGCAAACCCTTCTTCCCATGCACCCAAGAGCCGTCATCCAAAGGATATGCCACATCAGATCTGGATATGCACTCTTTTTTTTTTTTTTTTAATTTTAATTTTTATTTATTTATTTATTTTATTTATTATATCTGGATACAGATCCCATGGCCTGAAAATGTACAAATTAAAAATAATTTTAGCTCTAACACTTAATATACAATAGTGGGTGACTGCAATAGAAACTCCTCTTTGGAGAAAGAAAGACTTGGAGGTACATAGTGGTCACTGGTTCACACCAAGGATTCAATCACACTGCCAAGCATTGTGAGGTCCCTTGTCAAGAATCATGAAATATCTGAAATGTTACCTTACTTGCAGTCTGTTAATTGACCAGATTTGTGGATGCTGGTAGACTAAACAAGATTTTCTAGGTCACAGACGAAAGTTTAATATTCACAGCAATATCCAGGGTATCGACATTTTCTTGTACTGGTTCTCTGAGCCCAGGTTCTCACAGGGAAACATGAAGACCGTGTGTATCACCTTCATGAACAATAATTTGTGTTACAGTAGATGAAACATGAGCTTAGGGAGTCTGAATTTTTTGCAATGATCAGGAAATGAACCTGTTCTTAACTCTTTAGAGGCTGTTTGATATAGAAATATTTGGTATATACAAAGTTTGCCATACAAACAGCATTAAAAAAAAATAGTCTGGAACAAAAGGGCAATTACTGTCTCACTCACAAAATGTGCAAAAACATGAAACCCATAGAGGATTGTCTCCCAAAATACCTTCATCCTGATGGTGGGTAAATATATTGATTCGGTGCTTATTCTGCTTTCTGGAATAAATTATTTTGTCAAGTATTCTTTGTGATCTATGACTGCTGTTTGTGTGATTATTCCATAATTATTACTACTTTTAATAAAATTTTTATCTTAGAATAGTTTTTGACTTATAGAAAATTTATGAAGGTAGCACAGAGTTCCTATACACCACGAGTTTCCCATGTTATTAACATCTTGCATTATTATGGTATTATTGTCACAACCTGTGAAATAGTTTTGATACATTGTTAGGAAATCTAAATAAATATGGAGCTTATTTAATTAGCTTTTACCTAAAGCCTTTTTTCTGTTCCAAGATTCCATTCAAATACCACATTACATTTAGTTGTTCTGTCACATCATGCCTCCTGTTCGTGATAGTTTCTCAAGATTTTCTTGTTTTTGATGACAATGACTGTTCTGAGTAGTATTGGTTCTCAACTGCCATTTGTCTGATAGTCTTCTCATGATTAGGCTGGGGTTATGGGCTTTTAGGAGGAAGACCATTAAGGTAAAGTACCATTCATCACATCATATTAAGGGCACATATTACCAACCTGACTTATAATAGTTGATATTAATCCCTCAGCTGAGATAGTGTTTGACAGGTTTCTCCACCTTAAATTTATTCATTTTCCTTCCTTTCCATAGTGTATTCTTTGGAAGTAATCACCAGGCCCAGCCCACATTTAAGAAGTGAGGAATTATGCCTCACCTCTTTGAAGGTAGACTATACATATAGGTTTTTTAAAATTCTTCTTTATGGGAGGTGTTTCTTTTCCCTTTATTTATTTAATCATTTATTTATATTAACATGGGCTCATGGATATTCAATTTTTACTTTGAGTTACAATATAATCCTTTTCTATTTGCTTTGTTGCTCAAATTATTCGTCCATTGGCACTTAATCCACTGGGAGATCTTTCAGTTGGCTTCTGTGTTCCTTTGATATACTCCCTATGTGTGTGAATGTGTGTGTTTCTGACATTAGAAATTCTTCAGGCTTATCTTTGATCTATTCTGCCCAAGGCCTAGAGTCAGCCATTTATCCAAGGAGTCCTGGTTCCTATAATTGGATAATGGAATGGAATATTTCTTGCATATTGTTTGAATAAAGAATAAATAACAACGCTTAATAAATAAATAATTTTAAAACCCTAGAAAATGAAACATATTTAGGTTTTTGCATAGGAGTAGCAACTTTGATTGAGAGGATAAGGCTGGCTGTAATTATTAAAACTCCAAATCTTAGAACCTCAAAAACATAACACTTCACTCCTTTTTCAGATTTTCAGAGGGGCTCCTTGCACATGGTAATTTAGGAAACTGAGCTCCTTCCATCTTTAATATTTTCCATCTCTAGGACTTCAAGTTCTTTTGGTTTCACTTAGTAGGCAGGGACAAAAAATAGTGAAGGTAAATTGCTTCTTATCACTTATCCTAACAATTGCAAAGGCTATTCATCCTTGCATGCCTTTGACTATCTTCAAATGTTTAGCTACACTTTGCTGCAGCGGGGCTTAAAAACTACAGTCCCTGGCTGGATGCTGCTTCTTAGCAAAAACTTTAAGTTATGGAAGGTGAACACAAATATTGTATGGATAGCAGGTCTTTATTTCCAAGTATCATTTTAGCTTAAGTCCTTAGTGTTTCTGTTTCCCAAGCCATTACAATAGGCTATCCTTAACCTACACATCAGTCTCATAGTCCTTTTGTTAACTCTTTTAAATATTTCTAGTAAATTTGTGCTCCAAGTCATCCTACACATAGTTGTCAAATTAACAACCCTAAATCAAAGAAATTTTCATCAAATTTCCTTACTCAGAAACTCTTGACAACTACCTATTACAACCAATAATGTTTTAAAATTTGATCTGATTATTCGGATCTCTGTATGAGCTATATATTCCAAACTTTTCTCACACTGTTTCTCAATATATGTTAAATGATGCAGCCAATCTGACTTTCTCATCATTCCTAGAACACACCATTTGGTTTCCCTCCTCCATATTTTAATATCCTGTTCCAGCCCTTCTCATTGTGTTGCATTTTTACTTGCCTTTAAAACCTGGCTTAAATGCCGCCTTCCCTCAAGATGATGGAAGTGAATTTTCCTTCTTTGAATTTTGATAGAATCTTGTAGCTTTTGAAACCACTTTCCAAAAATTTTATTTGTGTTATAGGGTTATTATGACAACTACACTACTTGGAGAACAGATACTAAAATTTACTTATCTTTACATTATTGGCAGTAAATAATAAATTATCTTCCATGTATTTTTCACTCTGTAAAAATTTAAGTAACCATGGACAAATGATTTTAATTAAAAAAAAAAAAACTTTCATTATATAATCTACATAGACAAAATGCTCTTTCATGTTAAATTAAAACCAGTTACAGAGTCTAACTTAAACCTTTAAAATATAACCATTAATATTTTCTCATATAAGTTTAAAAAATTTATATCATCATAATAAAATTAGTGAACACAAAGTAAAAGAGCAGACAATTAAAATATTTAAACAGTCAATTATAATAAATATAGATTAAGATATTAGAGTTTTGGAATTTAAACATGTATACTTTTATGCATTACATAAACATATAAAATATTAATACACAAATGCGTTAAAAAACTGCCACTTATTCAACAAAAATAAATAGGGAAAGCATACATTTTTAAACATTTATTTTTGCTACATTATTTTAATGTCCTTTTAAACAGAACTCTACTTTTCTTACTACTATATCAAGTATATTTTGATATAGTATGACATATAGAAGAAAAAATAGCTGTCATTTTTATTTCCACAACCTGAGAGATTAGAAGTTTAAATTAGTACTTTCTAATCTGATAAAGATTCAGAAAAAGAAGGAAATATTAGAAAGGTCAACAATTAAATATCTAATCATAAATATTTGAAAATGCCTTCACTGAAAATATAATTGGAAAAGTAAAATAAGAAAGAGAGCTAAAGTTACTCTGCTTTAAGGAACTAGATGCTACTGTCTTTCTCAGGGGTGAAGTGAATTAAAATAAATTTCCAAACAGTCCATTCATTTAACTAACTTCACACCAACCACTTAAATTTGTACTCCATATTACTTTAATGATCATGTTATGATCATTGTATCTATATTCAAATTAATATATTACATAATATTAAAATAGAAAACACTAATTTTGTTTTATTTTAGTTTTTTTTTTTAAACCTGCACATGGATACATGGATGTTTATAGCAGCTTTTATTCTTTTTTTTTTCTTTGTTTGGTTGCGCTGGGTCTTGGTGGTGGCAGGTGGGCTCCTTGGTTGTGCCATGCGAACTCTTAGTTGCGGCATGTATATGCGGGATCTAGTTCCCTGACCAGGGATCGAACCTGGGCCCCCTGCTTGGGAGCACAGAGTCTTATCCACTGTGCCACTAGGGAAGTCCCGAAAATACTAATTTTAAATTTGCATTCTTAATAAGTGTCTGATGAAGAGGAAAGCATTTTAAGTAGTTTTCACTTATTCAATCAAACCATGTTTATATAACCTAAGTTACCGTCCAGCATTGGAAGGAAAGTGTTGACAGCTGATTTTATGGCCACTGCTCTATCTTTGGGGATGTCTGAACATTTATTTTGGTCAGTTCTCCTGGAACATATAATTTAAGACACTGTTCTTCATCTAACAACCTGAAAATTTGGCTGAGGCTTATGTACTGGACCAAACCCCAGGACTTTATGATCAGGAGCATGTTTATTGAGTAAAGAGCAACCAGCGTTAATGGGATTCAGGAGAACTGGGAGAATGGGAGTTGATCACGCATGTCTGAAGGGCCTACATATAAAATGCGATGGCTTCTCTGAATTGAAGTTTTCCTAAAAATCTAGCCTAGTCCTTTATGTGCAGGTGCCAAGGGCAGAATAAGATATTAAGGCTGTTTTGAACACTGCATAATTTCTTGCTCTGTGTTTTTTGGAATTTTTTAAAGGTGAGTGATCTTTATTACTCATAGACTGAGGATGCCTATTGAATATGATGTTTGATTGTCATTCTGAAGCCATTGATCACTGATGCTAGTTAGAACAAAGTAGGCATTGTAGGACTGTACCAACGCTGAAATTTTGCAAGCATCGTGTGTGTGTGTGTGCACGTGCATGTTTGTGTTGACTCTCATATAGCTTTGTTTTTTATATCATTAATCTATTTCAGGTTATGATGTTTCTAAACATTATCATTAAGCAGCATTTTATCAGGTGTTCTGGTCAAATTTGCCCGCCTTTCACTGTACAGATCATCCCTGACTTATGGTTCAGCTTACAGGTTTTCAACATTATGGTGGTGCAAAAGTGACATGTGTTCAGTAGAAACCATACTTCAGATTTTGAATTTTGATCTTTTTCTGTGCTAGCAACACATGGTGTGATACTCCCTCATGGTGCTAGGCAGTGGTAGCAAGGTGCACCACCCAGTTAGCTGTGCAATCACGAGGGTAAACAACTGATGAATACACAGCTATTCTGTACCCATACAACCATTCTGTTTCTGACTTTAAGTATAGTATTTAATACATTCCATGAGATAGTCAACACTTTATTGTAAAATGGGTTTTATGTTAGATTATTTCGCCCAACTGTAGACTAATGTTAGTGTTCTGAGCATGTTTTAGGTAGGCTAGGTAAGCTATGATGTTCAGTAGTTTGGGTGTATTACATGTGCTTTTGACTTACAGTATTTTCAGTTTATGGTGGTTTTATCAGAATATAATACCATCATAAATCGAGGAAGATCTGTACTTTTTAACTCTTAGCTTTCAGAGTAGAGCGATAAAAGTTAAAACACATAAATATAGAGATTTATTTACACATTGTAAATCTGTTAATGCACTGAATACAACTGATTCACTGATTCATATATTCTACCTGGCTTGACGTTAATGCCAGCAGGTATTCCAAAAGCTTTGGTTATAAGTATATTGGAATTTGTGATACAAATTGAGTTAAGAAGCTTAGAAGGAAGATGCTTCAAGGCTCGAAATCTATATGGGTTTATCAATTCTGTCTTATTTAATTCCTATAATTTTGTTGTCAGGAAGTCTGGACTTATTGGAATATCTCTAATAGCTTTGAAAAATAAAGTGAAAGTCTTGAGTCACTCTCAAATACTGCAGTTACCGAATATATCCAACGGCCCAGAGAAGATGGCTGAATATTTACAGGCTTGGCTTTATGATGAAATTTCATAAGTGGTAACTTGAGGATGCAGTAATAAGCTTAACTGGAATAGTGTCCTTTCATAAATTTGCACTCATTAAATGCAAAACACATTCATAATTTCTATGAGTCTACTTGTCAATTTAAATCAATTAAAATTATGATCCGTTATCATACTCATCTAAAATTTTCAGCTCAATCCTTTAAATGTGTTACTACTAAAGGTTACTTATATATCTTCTTCATTTTTGTTCTGGGGAGACATTTCATATACATAATGACAAGCGTCCATGTTGGGTACCTACGTGAAAGTGCACCTCCCAGAAGTGTCACTTTTTAATCATCACATCAGTACTCAAACTTGCAACCATTCCATGCAACTAATAAATCCCAAGTTAATTAGTTTTGTATCTACTGTATTCCAAACACTCTTCTTTAAGGTGATTTTTGAAGTTGTTGGGACATTCATAGGTTCCTATTGCATCTCCATCATAAGAGCGCATCTTTTTTGAGATTTTTTTAAATTTAAATTTTATATTGGAGTATAGTTGATTAGCAATGTTGTGTTAGTTTCAGGTGTACAGCAAAGTGATTCAGTTATACATATGCAAGTATCTGCATCTTTATTCTATGTAATACATAACTGGACCCAACATAACTGCACCAATATAACATGACAACTTTCCAATTGATCATATTACTGTTAAAATAATTCCTTTAATTTTTACTTTGAGTACTTCTTGCATTTTCTAAATAAATGTTTTAGCTGAATGATTACTATGATGCGAAATGAATGTTGCATGTATTGTAACGTAGGAGCAAAGTGTCTTTACAATATTTAGTGTTGCTTGATTGAATTAATACAATATTTTAAAGCAACTTTCTGTCAGATGCTGTGCTATGAATTGAAGGTGTACAGATAAATACCATACAGACAAAAATCATAGAAGGGATAACATATAAACTACTGGATGCTTAATCCTACACTGACAATCTTTATTAGATGTATTCTAACAACTTATTTATATTACAAATGTATTTTCCTTTGTTGTGTCAGACTGTGGTTAAATAGTAATAACAATACTCCTTTCAGGGTTTGCTCTTGTTTTTCTCTAAAAATTTCAGCAAGAAAAATTGTCTTCAAAAATGGAAAGCACATGTTAACTATTGTTAAGTTTTCAGAAACATTTTTTCAAGCATATGTATTTTTAGCAGAATAAGAAATGAATTATGTTGGTTGGTCTGATTGGATTATCTGTAGCTTGTGTGGTGAAAGCACTAAAAATATGACAGTAACATTTGGTCAGAAATATAGATATGGAACAAAGTCATGGAGAAGAAGCATATTGCTGGGATTTATTCTCCAGTCAATGCACAGTGGAATAAGTTACATAAATCCCCAGCTATCAATGGAAAAACAGATACAATATTATGTGAAAGATACAACTAAGGAAAAGAGGAAGTTTGCAGGTAGAATGTTGTTTCCTTATTATTGATGTAGAACTAAGTAATGGTAGTATATACTGTGTAAGACAAGGGAAACCACACAAATCTTTGTTTAAAAATTTGGATTCAATGCTCAGAAAGACACTTGGCTCTCTACCCACATTAGTGCTCCCAGGATTGGCAGAAACTAAAGCATTTGGAAGTTCTTTTGGATAAGGAAGAAAACATGTTGAAGAATACATGATCTGCTTGATAGTGCAATTTTTAAAGAATATATTTAAACAATTTCCCATGAATATTTCCCATGAGAAAAAAATATAGTTTTTTATATGGAATTGTTATTGATTGAAGAAAATTACTACTGTAAATTGCTAGGCAACTTTGACCTAATTATTCTTAAATGGATTTTACATTATGTATCACATAGGAATGCTGTTTTCTACTTTGGTTTTTACTTAGATTTCTAGGTATGAATATGTGACTCTTAAGCTCTTTTAAATGAAAGGTTTATTTTAGGTTTTGCTGAATCCCTGGCACAGTGAATATATTTAAGAAATATTTTAAAGAATTAATATATATCATACAAAATTATAAAACTCTCAATTGATAAGGAGATTAAAAAATAGGAAATGTTTATTGAGTGCCAGGCATTGTTCTGAATTTTGTACACATGTTATCTCTCCCATCATGTAGCTATTATGAGATTAGAAGAGTTAATTTAAAATGAACAATTGAAAAAGATAAACAGATTGCATAGGAAACAGAGACAATTGGGGAACATCTCATTAATGTGCAGTCATTTTTCCTAGAATTTGTTCTTTATTTTTCTAGTAGAATTTTGAGAAAATAATTTATTTTCATATCATGGAAGTTTTAGTAATTCTTAGTAATTTTGAATTACTAAAGTGTCACTTTGGTATGGAAATTAAGAGAAAGAGATTTGGTTGCTGACTGAGAATGGAGTTCTCACAGGTGATCTAAAAGACTTCTGCTAGAAAGCACACACACACACGCATGCAGAGTCAGTCAGGAAAGGGAAATAATGTGATGGATAGAAAAGCAAAGTTGAGATGGTACTGATAAAAAGATAGAATTTACCCAATGTGAGTAGTAAATTTTAAAATATTTTATCTAACCAGGAACTTTCTTTTTTTTTAAACAGGAACTTTCCATAGAAAAACATAGTTATCTATTTAATGTTGAAATTCTAAAAAACAATGACCCACCACAATGTCATGACTGCTGGCAGGAAAACTTAATTTTAAATATTGACTGATCTTGGTTACGTTATTGATATATATTTATCACCTACAATTATATATTTCTGGGCTAAGAATGCCTTCCTCCATGCCTTATGCTTCCAGAAATAGAATGGAGATAGAATAGAGCACCATAAACCATATTCCAATTATTTATCAATTTAAAGAGCAGTTAATATGGCAAGTAGTAGCCATTAAACTAGTAAAATTATTGCAGTAGAATTAGCAGAAGTCTCTAAGTGATATTAGATTCCTTTCAAATACATAATTCCAACCTGTATATTCTTTACTTTGCATTGCAATAGATGGAGTATTCATTTTAATATAGAGTGCAAAATTATGAAGTTGTTGGCATCATAACTTTCACTTTGCTGAAGCTCTGTTGTTCACAATCACTCTTTTACCACTCCAGCAAAATAGTACTTTGACTAATAATGAGATATGAATCAACAAATTATTATATTATATTGAGGAAGATGAGGCATGAGAAAATATATTTTGTATTTTATTAACCGGCTCTTCTCCAACTATGTTGGATAATAATATATGTGCAATAAATTCATCAAAATATTATAAAAGTGAATCTAGATACAGAAGACATGAGGTTTAGTCTTGATCTAATGCTGTAGCAATTGTGCTAGCTTACATCAACTTTGAAAGCTTCTTACCTCCCTAAACTTTTATTTTCCTATCTGTGCAATGCCATGGTTCTTTCTTGATACTTCTTATTGACTGTTTTTGGCAATGAAATACTTTATAAAATATTTTATTATATACTAATATTAAATAGCAATAGTATTGTAGGTGAAATATATACAGTTATTATGATTGATTAATAAATGTAGTGTAGGCAACATTAAGCATAAGTTCTAATTATAGAATAGCCAGAAAAGATGAACTACAATTAGCAAATAAAATAATCCTACAAATGTAATGAAAAATATTTTGTAATTATTTGTGTAATATTTGGTTTCTAATCACTTTTATGTAGGACACCACTTTAAACATGTAAATAAAATACAAATTATTAATATTTAATATGCTCACATTTTATAGTTACTTGAGACACATACTAGGTTTTAGCTTAATTCAATCATGTATGCTTTACCCTTTACAACTTGCCTTTCATATACAGGTTTAGTATGAGGATGTGCTGTTTTAGAATTGAACCAGGTTATAAATTAGCATATATTTTATTTTAAAAATTGCAAGTTACTTTCCTATGAGAAAATATATAGTAATTTCACATGAGGCAATATAATTTGTCTCAGCACATTATTTTTCATTTCAGACTATAACATATCCTTAAAAAGGTTATAGTATATTGAATTTTAGAAACAACAAAACAAAATATCTATGTATGTTCCATTGTTGCTTATAAGAAGGCTACATTAGTGTTCACTTTCAGTTTGTAAGTTTGTTTCTTGAATTTTTAAATTTATTTGTTTATTTATATTTTAGTTAGGGGTAAATTTATTTTTTGGTTTTTGTATTAGTTTTTCTTTGTATTATCTCCTTCTGAAACTCTATTTAAATATAACCTACACTTTCTCAATCAATCCTCCATGCTTCCTAAGTTTTCACTCATTTTTTTCCCACATCATTTGTCATTATGATGCCAGCATCCCACGGGCTGCAGTAATTTATTTATATAGCAAATGTTCCCTTTGTACCTTAAATAGGGCTTGGATTACAACAAAGAATAAATTATGGAAATCCTATTCCTCATGGAATTCATATACTGTCAGAGGGAGACAGAATAAACATAAGAAAGTTAAGTCATGGAAGTAGAAATTAATGAGTAGTATGGAAGAAATAAAAGAGGGCAGGGAGGAGTACTCTGAAGTTGCAGCAGTGGTTGAAATTATGAACAGGGTGGTCAGAGAAGACTAGTTAAGAAGGTGTCCATTAAGTAACATCTTGAAGGTTGTGAAGAAGTTAGCCAATATGGACATCTAAAGGTGAAAGCATTCCAGTCAAAGAGGAAAGTCAGTGGAAAGACCCTAAGATAGTAGCATGCCTGACATGGTCAAGGTGAGAAACAGAGAGAGCAGTGAACCTAGACTAGTTCTAGCAATGAGGAGAGTAGTAGACATAAAGTTAGAGAGGCTAGAATCATGGAAGGCTGTGTTGGCTATTGTAAGGACTTTGTCTTTTATTTGGCTTTGAATAGGATGCCACTTAAAGGTTTTGAGTAGAGAGACAATGTGGCCCGACATATGTTTAAATAGGATGACTCTGTCTGCTTTGTCAGGAGTAATTGTAAATGGTCAGTGTTGGAACAAGGATACAGATTGGGAGGCTGTTGCAATGGTCCAAATAAGGCATAATGATTGCTAGATCAGGATGATCACAAAGGAAGTAAGACATGATATGGTTCAAACCAGAGTCATAGCAGTTGAGTAAAGAGAAGTGATTGCATTCTGGAGCTATTTTCTAATGGAATATCTATGTCATACAAGAAAAGGGGCAATCAAAGATGAAATCAAAGTTTGGGGCAAGCTAAGTTGAAGGATGGAGATGCCATCCACAGAGATGGAAAAACTGTAAATGAGGTAAGTTTAAGAGGAAGGATCAGATTAGTTTTGGAAATGGTAAGTTTGAGATGTTTCTTAGACTTTCAAATGGAGATTTGGGGTAGACATTTAGACATGTGAATCTGAAGTTGCATACAGAGGTCTTGGAGAGAGATATAAATTTAAGGGTTATTGCATATGTATGGATATTATTAAAAGCCACCAAGCTATATTATATCAATAAGTGAGTGAGTGTAGTTAGTGAAAAAAACAATCCTTCCTAATGAGCCCTGAGACACTCCAATATTAACAGACTTGGGAAAGTGGAGCAAGGAGCAAAGAGCAAAGGAAATTGAGAAATAATACAGCCAGTAAGAATGGAAAATAAACATGGGAGTATTATCCTGGAAGCTAACTAAGGTATACCTAAGAAGAGATTCTTATCAACTTATGTCAAACACAAAGGATGGGTCAAATTAAGATGAGGAAAGATAATAGACCACTATTTAAGCTATGTGTTTATTATTTGTGAACTGGACAAGAATGTTTTTATGAAATGGTTAGGAATGAAAATTTGAATGAAATGGTTTTAAGAAAGAAATTGAGAAATAAAACTGGAAATGGAAAATATAGGCAATTGTTTTGAGTTTACTGAAAAATGGAACAGAATTGCAAAGGAAACTGGTTGGAGAAGTAAGGTTGAGGGCAGGTTTTGCAGTGTGCCAATTTGTGACAGTGCAGGGGGCTCCCTGAGAATTCAGTAAGGAAATAAATTATCAAATTTGTAAAAATCATCTGAAGTTTGCTCTTTTATCTATATTTTCTTCACTGCCAACTCCTCTGGTTTATTCAGGTGAGATTATTTCTAAGGGTATTGTATATACTTTATCTGGTCCACTTTCTATATTTGATTAAATTCTCACAGTATCTGTATTTCTCATGGTACTTTTTGTTATTGGTAGCCCTGTTGCTAAAATAGTCTCATGCAAGAAAACAGTCTCCAGTTAGCTACGTCACCTGCTTCTCTGAAATAACCGTTTTGTTTCCTTCTCCGAGGTTTGATGCGTGTTGCTCCTTTTTAATGTCAATTTATTGCTCATTATTATGACTAAATTAACATACGAGGTCAGAAATATTTATCCAATAGCATATACCTTATAAAATATTCACCAGTGTTCAATGAGCAGCTGAGGTTATGGCGGAAGATGCTCGGTGGTCCAGATTTCTCAAGATTAGTTTTTTGATACTTGAACATTTGAATCTCTATAAATACATATGCTAAAATATGTAATAAATGTATGTTGAATAAATGTATTAATAAGTGTGATAAGTGACTCTGTACAAGTGTATATAACTTATAAAACCTCAGTGGGAATGGAGTTAAAATTAACTGTTTCAGTAAAAGCCATCTATTTATAGTATAGTTTTTATTCCTTTAAGCCAGATGTTACACACTGCCAGGACAAAATATAGATTGTGGCCATAGACACAATTTTCTTCCCTTACCATTTTTCAAAAATAGATTATTAAACAACATTTTTGAAAAGGTCCCATGTTTATGAAATCCAGATATCTGACTTCTCTTGAGTAAGTAGAATATCTCTCAACACTGAGCCCACATTTCACAAGAACACATCATCTCCAGGCTCTCCTCCCTGGAAAATCATGAGCAATTTTGTCACAGTTCCCTACCTCTTTCATTCATTTTAACTAATGATATCTACAGGAAGTGACTTTCTTGCCTCTGTTTAACTATTTCAAATCAAGTTTAGAGTATTGCAATAAATGTTTAACCAAAATTATAAAATTATGGTGAAACATATGGTTTAAGCAGCAGAGTGAGAAGACATTTACTAAATCCCAACTAGTTATCTGAATATCAAAGATGTTTAAAATGACAACTACCAGTGATATCACATAGGGTTTGTGTTAGCTGCTCGGTGAGCAAACATAATCATGACACTATGATATAGACTACAAAAAGTTGATTTATGTATTTTTTGTCTGTGTGGGGCAGGATTTATATTAGGCAAATTTAGATTAGTGGTTTAGTGAGAAGTGGGTAGGATTCACATTCTAGTCTGACATTAACTACAAAAAGTTGAGAAGAAAGCTCAATGAGAGGGAAAGTTATTCAAGGGGACGCAAAACAACCTCCATGACATACGGCAAATCCATTCTCATTTTAGGTTGCAGGTTGCTCAACGCAAGATACTCAGAGAGAATTCGGATGAGATGCTAGAGATTTATTCCCATGGTCTAGGTAACTCATCCAGAGTTCAAGGCAACAATCCTTGGAGAAGAAGATTGCAATTTCTCAATCAGGAACCAAAGCTGTATCCCAATCTGGAAAAATTATGTGGGGAATCATAGTGACCTTCAGTTTAATGAGACTCTACAAGGTACTGGATCCTGGATTTCACCTCAGATTAGTGACTAAGGAGAGACAGGATCAACACAGAAATCTTCCAGTCAGCAGAGGGAACCAGAGCCATAAACTTGCAATGGGCCTAAGAGAACTACCTAGGGAAATAGCTTAGTATAACAAAACATATAACAAGCAAAAGTCCTCTATAATAAAAAATTTTACATACTTGACATATGAAAGTATGTCCAATTACAATCAAATAAAATTACTTGATCAACAAAAATATCTGCTTTTTATATATCCTAAAATATATACTGGTTTTGACTCCACAGGATATATTCATAATAAAAACAGTTATCAGAATTATATGAAAATATTCAAGAATTTTAAATAAGGATGTTCTGAGCTGTAAAAACAAGCCAAGGTAAATATCAAATCATGCAATGCACAAAAGAGGCTTCTGTGTTTAGTTGCTAAATGCCAGACCGTGACTAATGCTGTCTTTTTCTCAATAGTTTTTAGTGCTTCGATTAGAAAGCCAGGTATACATGTTTTTGAAACTAGATCTGTATATAAGTTTTCTTAGATAACATGCTTGTTTTCATTCTAAGCATGTAAAATATCAAGTTAAAATGGCCCAAACAGTTTTTAGTGGACTGGAACATATTGACTGAAAAATTCTTTAATTTGAAATGTTTCTGTCAGGTTAATGAATTGGAGTAATAAAATCATATTGAAAATACCTGCCTGTGAAAAGGATGCTATATGAAATCAATGGGGAGGAACATATGTAGGTGACAAACTGTAAAGTTTCTGAATGGAAACTAGTTTGTCTGATATAAGCAGTGTTTGATTGTTAAGATTCTTTCAATACGAAATACGTTGATGCAATCTTGCTTATCTATGTATGTATCTTGTTTACACGCTGTTAAGAGGGAAATGCAAATACGTTTATGGAGAGAAACATCTGTGCAATGTAATTTTATTAATTCTCAAAATACCAAAAAATAATATATTTTAAATTAGACATACTCCAAATTAGGATAATGTAAGATTCAGTGTCAGGTGTCAAGGACATAGTAGAGATTCAACAATGGCAAAAATAGAATTGATTCAGTTTTCTGCTAATTTCAAATAGCAACGGGATTTAAACTGTGTAAAATGATAGGTTAATTTCACATACTTGGATAGGCATAGATATCATAAAAATGGGTTGATTTATTAAAATTTATAATGAAATAAAATTGTATTAAATTTCAAATTCCTGAAAGGTAAAGAGCAGTGCTTAATGATTTCTATTTAAATTACTGTTAAACAGAGCTTAGCGCAGATACCTCTGGGTCATAAAGTAAATTAGAACTATATCAGCCAGCAGCAATGAAATATAAACTTCAATAGTATACTGGTTAGATAGCCATGTAAATTGTCTCAAGTTGAATTTATAAGCTTAACTTAATACACTGAGAGAGAGAGAGAGAGAGAGAGAGAGAGTGGCTCTAAAGATTGAGCTTTGGATCTCTCTGTGTACAGTTCTGAAGGCAAGATGTTTACTATTTTTAAGCTTCTGCTCTTGTGAAATAATTCCACTTGTAACAATACTCTTCCACAGAATAATACTAAACTGATATTGATAACACCATTGTAGATGGGTTTATTAGATCAGGTTAATAATTTTTTGTTTGTTTTCCAGTCATCTTTATTCCTCCATTTTTACTCCTTTCTGCAGTGACTTAATGATTTGAAAAAATGACTTTTGTGAAATTTAACCATGGAAGCAAATATTTTGATTTTCTTTTTGTGGTCATGCTCCTATTAATATGCTGCAAAAAGACATGCTTCTATTTTTGTTGTTGTTGTTGTTTTAACAATCCTTTATAAACATTTAATCATAAAAATTCTGAACTCTTTCCAAGACTTATATAAGACTTCTACGTTCATAGATCTTCTTGTGTCTGATTAATATAATATTAAGTAGTTTTTTAAGGAACAGAGATTTCAGACTATGTTCTTGATTGCACCAAACCAAACAAACCATGACAATGATTTCTGCAAGAAATTTTCAGGAATAAAAATTGAGAAATCATATAGACACGTACTAAAACTTGTGACTAAACATTAGCAAAGTTTAAATATGGAAAATAAAATATTTCTACCTAGTTCATAACTTAATGGCATAATAAACATATAGCCACTCTTTAGAAATCCCTTTTTTTAATGCCTATAATGAATTTTATTTTATTTTTATTTTTATTTTTTTAACATCTTTATTAGAGTATAATTGCTTTACAATGGTGTACCAGTTTCTGCTTTATAACCAAGTGAATCATCTATATGTATACATATATCCTCAGATCTCCTCCCTCTTGTGTCTCCCTCCAACCCTCCCTATCCCACCCCTCTAGGTGGTCACAAAACACCAAGCTGATCTCCCTGTGAGAGAGTGGCATGGACTTATATATACTAGAAATCCCTTTTATGTGGCAAAGACAATGCTAGGAATTAAGATAGAGCTCATGAAACATGAACTACTACCTAAGGACCAAGCTGTTCCTCTCTGAACTTGTCCTTCTTAAAAACAGACTGAATCTGTGTAAGTGTCAAGAGCAATTTTGTGATGAAGTGAGTGAGTCTGGAGCCTGGGTGATAGAGCTCAAGTTCTGGCTCCATCATTGACACCATATAAGATGGTATTTGACTGTTGTCAATCTGAGTTCCTTCATCTGTTGATTGGAGGTAAGAATGGCCTTGTTGTATAGCATGTTATGAAGATTAAATAGGATGATGAAATTATAGCTCCTAGCATAGAGTTCACACAATCTATGTTAGCTTTTAATATCTTTTAGAAATGCTTTCAAATGTACTACTTTACTCCTAAATATACTTCCATAAGACTTGACTATGTGGGAAAACTTTGAATTCTGTTTAACTGAAGTTGAAGAATAACTGACTTTTGGAATATAATCCTAGACATAGTAATAGTGTTTGTAGTAATAGCAGCAGCAGCAGTAACAGTATATTAGATATTCTTATGGTGAATTAGGAGAATTATTTAGAACATCATGACCATGGTGAAGAGCTGTGATATAAGAAACAAGCAGTAGAATAAAATAAAAATTAAGAGTTTTTGAAATACCAAGATAATTTTAGGTCTTGTATGGTAAACACTAGAAAACAGTTTGCCCAAAGAGCCAAAATGGAAAACTTGATGACATTAAGGGATATTCTTCAATGAGAAAATTAAATGTTGTTAAGGATTTTATGCTTCACATATTATTTCATAAATATAAGACATTGACAAAATGATCCCAAAATATATTTGGAAGTAAAAGTAGCTAAAACTAACCCAAAATATGTAGAAAAATAGATTAACATTCAACTTGTTTTCCTATTAGCTATTACAGTAATGAAATATTGTTATTTGAACAAGAAATCAGTATTTATCTATCAGTTGTTTATTTCAAATTATATATCTGGAATATGATAAATAAAGACCTAATATCAGATAAAAAAAAAGATGTAATTTAGTAAATGGTTTTAAGAAAATTAACAATTTGAAAAAGGATGCATTTACATATTTACTTCCAACACAATAAAGTAGATTTCAGATTATCAAATTGTTAAATCCAAAAAAAGAAATAAAAGGCAATTTGAAAAAAAAAAAAAAAATATATATATATATATAAAGTGAGAAAGTCTTCCTACAATAAAATGGAAATGCCAGAAAGGGAAAATTTGACCAATTTGATCATAACAAATTTGATCTTTGGAGCTTCATATAACATTATAAATAAGATTAAAATGCAAACAAACATGATAAATAAACAGAATGTTTTTTGAAAACAATGGATAAGAGCTTGACATTATTTAAGTAGTATTAAGTACTTGATTTCTGAACAGGAAACAATTGGTCATTTCAAACTTAAAATATAAAAGGGATGTTATAAAGAATAAATTATAAAATATTACAAAAACATTGTACCTCACTACTAAGAAAATTAGTGAACATCAGAAAAATAAGACCTATACCACCTTATAGTTTTAATGAAAAAGCAACATAGTACACTTTTCATATGTTCACATACTATTCTTCAGAAATTACACTTTAAAACATAGAACATAGTTTCCATTTTTCTGGGGTTTTTTTTGGCCATGCTGTGAGACATGTTGCCTAACCAAGGATCGAAACTGTGCCCCCTGCAGTGGAAGCACAGAGTTTTAACCACTGGACTGCCAGGGAACTAAAAAAACAAAAACAGTTTCCTGAAGAAATAATCAGAGATGAGCACAAATATACATGTAAAACACATAAATTCCAAACAGTAATGATATTGTAAACGAGTTTTGGTATAATCTTTTAAATTATGCTTTAATGGAATATTTAATTTAATGGGAATTATGCTCATTGCTCATAATATTATATTAAATGATAATATAAGAAAACAAATTCTGTATATACAATGTATAGAATATATTATATGTGTGTATTATAATACGTATTTTTTAAGGTGTTTATTTTTATTTTTTTTCTTTTTCCTTCAGTAAAATCCTCCAAATTCAGTAAGATTAAATTTCTACCATTCCAGACTTCTGCCTTGAGCCAAGATGGAGGGACAGGAACCAAATTTACCCTCTTACCTGAAACAACCAAAAGCAAGAAAGACAAATTATATGAAACAACAGTTTTTAAGACATTGGACATTATGCTGAGAGGAAAGCAAGGCTTTTATAATACACATGAAGTGGTCATTTAATATCACTTACACATAGGCTGTGATAAGATAAATTGTATACTATAAACAACTAAATAATAAAGTTATAGCTAATAAGCCAACAAAGGAGATAAATGGAATCATAAGAATTACTCAATCCAAAGAAGGCGGGAACGAGAGCACTGAACTTCACCAGAAAACCCTGGTTACAGTACCAGCTCTGTCTCTGGCTAATGGCAGGAGTCCAGTCAGCTTCTTTCTCTGGATTCCAGTTTCCTTCTTTGTAAACTGAGGTGCTTGGACTAGAGTCTATTCTAATAATTAGATGATCTGCGATACTCCATGGAACTCTAACATTCTGGAGCATCTGCTGTCTCTGCCAGAATGTCACCTGAGATCTTAGAGATGAGGGATTGTTAGAGAGGTGAAAGAGGATGAGAGAAACTATCATTGAAACTTCCCTCCAGAAGGAAGATTGGCCTGGATTCAGGAGACCTGGACTCAATTCCCCTCTTCTGCTGACCAGCTCAATAATTGTCAGCCTCTTGATTTCAGGATTCTCATCTGTGACGGGAGGTGACATGAATCTCTGGGACCTTGTCACTTCGAACATTTCAATTTCTGATTCTAAGTATCATGTTCAACTGTTCCTAGGCCTTTAGTCACCATCCAGTAGAAATAAATTTAAATATGTCTATGAACTCTGATTACAATTTTGAAATTATATTATCCTTGAGGTGATTGTGGATAAAAACAAAGACCCAGCAAAGTCCCAGTTGTAAATGAAGCCAACCAGCTACTTGGCAGAAGAAGATTGAAGTGCATAAAGTACATAAATTTGAAGTTATCTAAGGCAATTACTTCCTTTTTTACATCACCATGGTTACTCACAAACAATTCTGACTATTAAGGGAAGTCTTCAAGACCCAATTCTCCTGTTTCATTCCTAGCCCTCATTCCACATATGATTTATGCTTATTGTTAATCCCTTTTCTATGCTTGAGTAGATTAATAATAGGAAAGAATGGGAAGGATGTTAGCCCCAAACTATAATTCTGTGACCACCTGGGAAACAACACTTTTATGTGGATCTGTTGACTGGGTTTAAGACTTGATCTGAGTTCTATCTCTGACAAATAGAATCATAGAATTCTTGAGCTTGATGGTCCTTAAGAGATACCTGATGTCTTGCTGACATCATGTAGAGAAGAAATCACAGTATTTAGCAGTGCTTGGGTCCCCAGTGAAGACTGGTCATATGAGTCACCAAGGAGACACTTATTCAAGATAAGATACCTGTTAGGGGTTAAATTGTATCACCCCAAAAGATGTTGATATCCTAAACTCCAGTGCCTGTGAATGTGACCTTATTTGGAAATAAAATATTTTCAGATAATCAAGTTAAGATGAGGTCATTAGGTTGGTAGATCCCAATTGGTGTCGTTATAAAAAATGGAAAATTTGGACATAGACATGTGCACAGGGAGAACGCCATGAGAAGATGAAGGCAGAGGTCAGGGTGATAGATCTACAAGCCAAACAACACTGAAGATTGCCAACAAAGCTTGGCAGAAGCTAGGAAAAGGGCATGGAACAGAGTCTCCCTATTCCCTAAAGGATCGCTGGATGGTAAAATTGTGAAAATTTCTAGTTTTCTAATTATCCATTATATTGGTACATATTATAAAATGAATTGTTAGATGTAGATAGATATGGATATAAATATAGATCTGAAAGACACAGCCACATCTGCAGATTTCTGATATGAGGTGGTCATGCACCTAAAAGTCAAGGACACCTAATATGTAATAGCTGAATTTCAAGCACTTAAAATTTCTTCCTTTTTTTCCTACCTTCACTGAACTGTTTGGTGGTAAGTTGGGACACCATAAATCTGCAAGTCCTTCTCTTTTGTTGAAGAGACAAACTAAACAAAGACAAAATAAAAGATAATAGTATAAAGCTGAAAATGCATAGAGATAATACACAGGATCTGAAAATGAAACATTACAAGATGCTAGAGCAGCCTAGGGAAAGGTCTAATGAAGAACTCTTGGAACACACCTCTGTAACAGAAGAACGAGCACAGCTAAAAATAGAATTATAGCATTAGGAAAAAAATGTAAATAAATATGTTTTTTCCTGAAGATTAGATTTTTGGTTAATTGGTTTTTATTTTTTAACGCTGCATTTATTTTACCAAAAAGTCAAAGGAAACAAAAATTCTGATTTTAATGAATTATGGGCACTGTGCTGGCCACCAGTCTTTCTGGAGAAAAAGACTTTTCCTGGGGAGAGTGGGAGAGATTGTTAAACACAGTTTTATCAGAATATGTTAGAGAGAGAAAAACAAGAGTCAGAGATACCTATTTAAGGCTTGTGAAATGAGATGTCTGGGCATGAGGTCACAAGGAAAACAATTGTATTTACCAGGCACAGTTATGGAGGATGAATTATGAAGAAATAACTCCAAATCAGAATCATTAAGAACTACCCATTAATTAAATGAGTGGACTAAGATAAATTCAACGACCAGAGACGACTGTTCTTAAGGCTTAGAAAATTTAGTGCTTTGCAAATATATAGGGAAATTAGAAAGTAACGCAGGTTCTTGAGGTGAGTTTTGGTCATAATGAGTCTAAAGCCATGCAGAATTCTGAAGTAGAATGGATTTGTGGGTAATTCATGCTTAGGAAGAACTTCATGAAAGGAAGCCTTGACAGTATATTCCCTCTCTTCTGCTTCTGACCAATCAGAGTGACTTCTGGAAACAAGCATTCTGTGGAATAGAACGGGCTCTTGGGTGGCTCATTACTGAGTCATGAGAGCAGTGTCACATAGGTCACAGTGAAAAAAAAGAAATCCACTAGAAACAAGTCAGAAGACACTTGCACATAGTCACGCTGTATAGTTATGGCCCTGTTGTTAAAAACATTCCCAAAATAACTCCGTCTTAAAAGTCACCAAGGAATAAGTAATTTTGAATGCTTTTCATGTTAAAAACTAATTCTTCCTACTCTCTAATAATGTTTATTGCTGACATCTGCAGAGATTTACAATAAAATAAGATGTTTAATGCCAACTTGTCAAGTATAATATTCTCTCTGTCCTTTAATAATTTTCTGAGAACATGCTTGCTTTCATTTATTTTTTGAAATTATTATTTTTTATGACAGTTATTCTAAACAGTTGAAAAAAAACAAGCCAACACAAATCATTTTCTGAAGTGTTTTCTGGCCCACTTGAGAAAAAAATCCATGTAACATTTTCAGAGCCAATATCCATTAAAATATAACTAACTTGCAGTGTTTGAAGACCTCTCCATGAACACTCAGTAACTAAGGAAAGACATGCCCGAACTGAGATGTAGTGTCCTGCAGGCCTTGACAGGTATGAGGCTGCCTTTTATTTATTTGTATTTGAACTTTATTTTGAAATAATTTTAATTTACAGGAAAGTTGCAAAGAAAGCATAAAGAATTTCTGTAAAACTCTTTCCCAGTTTCTCCCATTGTTAACATCTTATGTTTCTCTGTTACCTTTGTCAAAACTAAGAGACTGACATTGGTATGTTGCTACTGATTAAACACCAGAAGATTTTATCACTTTTTCTATTGATGGTCTTTCTCTGTTCCTTGATATAATCTAGGTGTTTTAGTCTGGGCTATTATAACAAAAATACCATAGACTGGGTAGCTTAAACCACAAACTTTCATTTCTCACAGCTTTGGAGGCTGGGGAGTCGAGATCCAAGCAGCAGCAGATTCAGTGTCTGGTGAGGGTCTGTTTCCTGGTTTATAGATTTCTGTCTTCTGGCTGTGTCCCACGTGGCAAAAGAGGATGACTTTTCTCTCTGGGGTGCTTTTTATAAGGGCACTAATCCTAATAGTGAGAACTCTGCCCTCATGACCTGATCACCTCCCAAAGGCCCCACCTCCTACTACAATCACCTTGAGGATTGGGTTTCAACATATGAATTTTGGGGGAACCCATATATTTAGTCTATAGCACCAGGTATTACATCTCATTTAGTCCTCATCTCTCTCCTATCCCCACTGGTCTGGGATAGTTTCTCAGTCTTTCCTTGTTTTTCATGACCTTAACAATCTTGAGGAGTACTAGCTAGGTAGTCTCTAGAAAAACTCCCAAGCTGGATTTGTTTCTCTCTATAGATAGATAGATAGATAAATAGATAGATAGATAGATAATATATAGATTATATATATAATCTAATATATATATATATATATATATATATATATATATATATATAAAATTAGACTCAGGTTATGGGGTTTTGAAAAGGATACCACAAAGTAAAGTGTCCTTGTTATCACATCATATCAGGAGGTAGATGATATCCACATGATATCACTGATGATCTTCACCTTCATCACTTGTTTAGGGTAGTAGTTGACAGGTTTCTCCACTGTAAGATTACTAATTTTCCCTCTTCTTATTCTATATTTTGAAAGCTAGTCACTCAGTCTAGTGCACCCTCATGGGTATGAGGTTGTAGTGGGGAGATAAACCCCAATTCTTAGAGGGAGTATCTACATATTTATATTCTTGGAATTCTTCTGTAAGAAAATTTATGTCTTCTACATTTATTTGTTTATTTTATCATTTATTTAGATCTGTATGGACTTATGTAATATTATTTTTATGTAGGATTATAATCCATGATTTATTCATTTTATTGCTCAAATTGTCCAAATTTTGGTCTTTGGAAAATTTTTCAATTTTAAATTTTCTCTTATGTCCTTTGACATCTCCTCAATTGATTTTTTAGAACATTCCTAAACCACAGGATGCTCCAGGCTTTTTTTGCATTTTTCTCTCCCTCAACCTTAAAGTCACTTATTAAACCAAAGAATATTAGTTTTTCTTTTTTATTAGAGAATATCATTCAGAACTAAAATCTGGGTGCTAGGTGTAATCCTTGCCACTGAGTTGTCATTGTTTCTAGGCCCTCTCAACAGACAGAACTAGAGAATATATGTATACTAACCTATGTATACATAGATATCTATAATTGTTTCTGTATCTATTTGTGTGATATTAAACACACACACACACACACACACACACACATATATATATATATATATATATATATATAAAATCATGAGTTCATACTGATGTCTCAGGCTCTAGTGCAGTACCAGAGCATACATACATTTTATTCTTTATTTCTTATTTATCTGAACTTTTTTCGCTGACAATGAGAAACTTGATTCTTCACTCTCCATTCACTTAATTCTTCACCTCCAGTATACGTGTAAGGCAGTTTCAGAATTGCTACCTGTACCTAAGGCTGCTTTTTTTTTTTTTTTTTTAAAGAGAGCATGCAAATCTATGTATCCTTACAATTCTTCTGTGGTTTCCCAGTATCTTTAAGTAAAGTCTGAATTCCTTGGCACAGCTTAAACAAGGACCCTGGCTAACCTAACCTTGTCTACCTCTGCAAATTTTCCTCCCATTTTGTTTCTTAACTCAAATCCTGAATGTCTTTTCAAGTTCATGACCACACTATGCTATGTTCTTTTCTATCTTGGAACTTCACACTTGGTATAACTCTCTCTCCCATTGTGTGATAGCCGGCTTGTTCTTTTCCTTTTTTGCTATTGGTTTTTCCTTTTTACTGCTATATTCATAATGCCTAGAAAAGAGTCCACTCTACAAGATAGTGGAATGCATATTTAATGGATAAATGGATGCTTTTTTTGTGTCTGACATCTGTCTTCTCCTTCCCATTGCCATTTTGCCGGCTAAATCATGCTTATCATGAAACTCAATGCTTAAACTTTACTTTTTCAAAAAATATTTGCTAAACCATTCCTGACCACACTAGGTTTGCTTCTCTTATTATATGCTTGTTTGGACCCAGGCCTGTGTTTTTCTTTGGATCCCTCATGGTGATTACAATGTTCACTGTTCATTGCCTTTCTTTCTCAAGCAGATGGAAATGAAGCCTCAGGACTGTGTTTTCCTTTCTTGGTCCCCATTGCTGCTATCCTGTCTCATCCATACCAGGAACTTGGTAGTTATTTGTTGAATGAATTGAAGAGAGAAAAGATTAGATATGTAATATGTGCAGGCAATGGAGCAGCTACTGAGATTAAGGGCAAATTTCTCTGCGGACTCTTTATCAGGTACCTTCAGCTGGAGGCAAATGCACCCTGGGGTACTTCAAGGAACAAGGTGTAAATTGTCTGTGAAAATGTCATTAACTCTTTGAGGCAGTGAGAATGCCATTGAATAAGTAATATTGAAGTTCCAGAGAACACATTTTCAAACAATCAGTAAAAGCTCACAATAGACATGGGAAAACTTTTGAAAACCATACTTATGAGTTGATTTTGTGGAGGAAAATAAAACCCTTATGTATATTTGAAGTCTGCAAGACAATGCAATTTCTGATTTTTTTCACTCTTATCTTTCTTACATGTGAATCCTCTGAAAACCAAAAATTCTAAGTCTGCACAGCTTACTGTCTTCATTAATTTGACTTTACTATTCATTCTCTTCATCTTCATGACTTTAATACTCTAGGAGAACAGAACTTTGCCCAGGGAAATAAAAATGGCAAATAATTTAATTATTTATCTTAGGAACTACGTAAAGACCCATAAACTCTCAGTAGAAAGTATCAAATGATAGTTTACAGCCCAAAACTCTGACCCCTCTTTCCTCAAATTCCTCACCCCATTGTATCCACCAATCCCACACTATTACATTATGACCCTATGGAATCCTAACCAAGCCCCAGCTTAAAGCGTCATCTTAAAGCAGACTTCAAAATATCATAAATATCCTGAACTTTCCCTCACTAAAAATTTATGGAGGTGGTTATTTCCTTTGCTACAGTAAGTGATAATTCATCAAGTTGCTTTCGTGATATGTTCTGGGAACCCACATTCAACACTACTCAGATTAGCACGTTTACTTCCGTTTTTACTAATCAGCACACTTAAAAGTCCATCATTACATTTTATTTTTGAGGGCAAAAAAACCCCATAAAGAGTGAAGATTATTTTTACAAACTTTCAGTTATCAATTTGACAATTATTAAATTGTTTACTTTTGAAATATATTTTTAATTTAACAATAAATATATATATGCTAACCAGAATGGTATTGCCATTTTCCTTGAATAATTGACAAATGTTTTGCCACTTTATTACAATTCCAACAGTGTTTTTATTGTCAACATATTATCACTGAAAACCCTTTGAAAATATTGTTTATGGTATTTTTTAAAAAGATAATATATTTTAAATCATATTCATGTGGACTAAGAGAATTAGGAGAGTGAATTTCATAATGTTGGTTCTGTGGCAGGGCCATTAGAGCACTGTTCTATGAAACTTTTAATTTTCACTGACTTTGCAGAGTATTCTGTATAATAATTCAACACGAGTTAAATTTTTATTTTACAAAATAAAACCAAACGACTATCAGTCAATAAATTTCAACTGTGAAAGAAGTGAATGAAGTGGTATGTAAGTGCCCAAAGCACTTGCAACAGCAAAATAAATGCCACTGTCCCTGTCTCCCAGGAACCTGTGATACAATCCATACATCATGATGTCACTGTCAAGCTCAGTGTCATGCTCATGCCTTTAACTTAGGAAAAGCACAGACCAGAGATCTAGGATCTTGGATTTTATTCCTGTTCTGTCTTTAACTTCCTCTGCAGCTTTGTTGAAGTAAGCTCACTTTTCAGCTTTTCTGTGTGAAATGAGGCGGTGGGAATAGATTCTTGGTTTTCCCATTGTTTTTCAAAGAGACACTTCAAGAGCATTTTGATGGGAGGGGTAAAGGGTTCAGTAAGAGGAGTTCTTCACTCCCCACTGCTTCAAACACAGCAGCTCTGCTTTTCCCTGTATTTATTTTGGACTTCCAAGCTAGCTTTCATTTGAACAAACAAATCAGTGCATTAAATAAAAACAAACAAAAACAAAACAAAACAAAAAAATGTAACTCCGTTTTTCTCAAATATATAGTTTGAAATGTGGTAAACAATAAACTCCTGTTCCATAGCTAAAATATGTCTCCATAATATAATAATGATGATGTGATTTGTTTAGTCCTTATAGTATTCCAAGCAATTAAATATATAATCTGATTTCTTTTTGACAAGAACACTGAAAGGAAGGTATTAAATATCATGCTTCTTACAGAAAAGAAAATTGAATATCAGAGAGCTTGATTTCCAATTATCCAGTTCCCTAATACTTTTGAGAGCTTACTTGTGCCAGGGCTTTACTAGTTGTTTTTAGGTTCCAAATTCACAATACCTTATGTAGCTACACACATAGCAAATCCCCAGAACTGGAGTTGGAGTGCAGAGTGGCTGATGATGCTTCATCAATGTGAATAATGATAATAAAACTGCTGCCACTGAGGAATGATATAGCTCACCTTGACTTGGAGCTACACTCTTGCATAATACTGAATATCAAAAATTTCATTTCATTTCGTAATGCAATGAGACATACTGTCCAATATTCCTATTTGAAGGATGAGGAAACTGAAGTTTAAGCAAGTAAAGTGGTTTGCCTCTGTCTAATATCACAAGACTAGTAAGGAACAGAGCTGATATTCAATCCTAAGCTGTCTGAGACCAGAGCCTTCATTTAACCCATACAGCATTCTGCTTAATTTATTGCCACACTGATTTCCAATTTAAAAGTGATTAATTTATTTAAAAGGTGGTTAAAACTATAACAGAGCCTGAGGACTGGCACTCCCAACTTTAAGACAGTATAAAGCTACCATAATTAAGACAGTGGGACATTAGTGAAAGAATACACAAGTAGATCAATGCAACAGAATAGAGAGCCCAGAAAGAGACCCATATAAATACAGTCCACTGATTTTTGACAAAGGAACAAGGGAACACAATGGAGCAAAGTAGTCTTTTCAACAAATGGTGCTGGAACAACCGGACATCCACACACACACACACACAAAATGAATCTAGACACAGCCATTGTGTCTTTCACAAAAATTAACTTAAAATGGATTATAGACCTAAATTCAAAATGCAAAACCATAAAACTACTATAAGATGACATAAGAGAAAGTCTTGATTTCCTTGTGTTTAGAGGTATCTTTATATATACAACACCAAACAACATCCATGAAAGAAAGAATTAATAAGCTAGACTTTATTAAAATAAAACAAACAAATACACACAACTTTTGTTCTGTGAAAGACACTGTTAAAGCATGAAAAGGCAGGCAACAAACTATTGAGAAAATTTTGCAAAATAATGTCAAATAAAGGATCATTATCTAAAATATACGAAGAATTCTTTAAAATTAACAATAAAAACAAACCAATTGATTAAAAAATGGACCAAAGACTTTAACAGACACCTCAATAAAAAAATACAGACAACAAATAAGCACATGATAAAATGCTCCACACCATATATCATGAGGGAAATGCAAATTAAAACAACAGTGCATAATATATTGCATACCTTTATATAATTTATATAAATGTAGGCTATGCGCCTCTGAACCCACAGAGCTAGAAGTTTTGTATAATTATTGCTCAAGTGTGTTAACTAAATAACTTGGATATATTCAAAGAGTTTCTCACTGAGATCCATACCAACAGAGATTAAATATTTTTTTCTTACTATACAGCTGTTTAGTTGAACTGAGATATAGAAAAGTATTGTAAAAATTTAATTAAGCAAAGTAATGTAAAGTTTTAGAATGAAAACAACAACATCAACAATGAGATTTCATTACTCACCAATTAGAATGGCCAAGATCCAGGACACTGACAACACCAAATGCTGGCAAGGATGTGGAGCAAAAAGAACTCTCATTCATTGCTGGAGGAAATGCAAAAGAGTACAGCCACTTTGGGAGACAGTTTGGCAATTTCTTATGGAACTAAACATTCTCTTACCAGAGGATCCAGCAATTGTGCTTCTAGGTATTTCCCCAAAGGAGCTGAAAATTTATGACCACACAAAACCCTGCACATAGATGTTTGTAGCAGTCTTATTCATAATTGCCAAAACTTGGAAGCAACAAAGATGTCTTCAGTAGGTGAATGTGTAAAGAAACTGGTACATCCAGACAGTGGACTATTATTCAGAGAGCTAAAGAAATGAGCTACCAAACCTTGAAAAGATATGGAGAAAACTTTAAGCATAATACTAAACAAAAGAATCCCATCTGAAAAAGGCAACATACTGTGTGATTCCAACTATATAACATTCTGGAAAAGGCAAAACTATGGAGACCTTAGAAAGATCAGTAGTTGCCAGGGGTTAGTGGAAAGGAATAAATAGTTTGAACACAGGGACTTTTCCAATAGTGAACCTACTTTGTATGATACTCTAGTGGTGAATACATGTCATTACACAGTTGTCCAAGCTCATAGAATGCACAGCACCAAAATTAAAAATATAAACTATGGACTTGGAGTGATTTCGTGCCAATATAGTTCATCAGTTGTAACAAATGTACCATTCTGGTGGGGGATATTGGTATTGGGTGAGAGTATGCATTTGTGTAGAGATAAGGGATATATGAGAAATCTCTGTACCTTCTGTTGGTTTTTTTTCTGTGACTGTATAATTGTTCTAAAAAATAAAGTCTATATATTAAAAAGTAAATGCTAAGCATCACTAATCACCAGGGAAATGCAAGTCAAAACCACAGTGAGACAGTCAGATATCATCTTGTGCCTGATAAAATGGCTGTCATCAGAAAGACAAGAGGTAACAGTCGTTGGTGAAGATGTGGAGAAAAGTGAACTCTTGTTCACTATACTGTTTTCCATAATGGTCCAGCCGTTATGGAAAACAGTATAGACGTTCTTCAAAATATTAAAAATAGAACTGACAAATGATCCAGCAATTCCACTTGTAGAGATATATCCTAAGAAAGCAAAATCACTATCTTGAAGACATATTTACACTCTGATGTTAACTGCAGCATTATTCACAGTAGCCAAAATATGGAACAACAACAACAAAAAACAAATATCATTGACAAATGAATGGATAAAAAAATGAAATATATGTAATGGAATATTACTCAACCATAAAAAGAAGGATACACTGCCATTTATAACAACACAGGTGGACCTTAAGGGCATTATTCTAAGTGAAATAATTCAGAGAGAGAAGAAAATGTACTATATGATCTCACTTATATGTGGAATCTAAAAAAAGGAATTCATAAAAACAGAAAACAGATTGATGGCTGCCCAAGGTAGGAGGGGGGAAAACGGGCAAAGGTGGTCCTGGTTATTTTATAAACTTTCAGTTATAAAATAAATAAATTTTGAGGATGTAATTGTATATAATTTTCTTTTCTTGTTTTTTACTAAAATACTTGTGGTATAATTAGGGTAGTTGGAAGAAAGGAACTTATAAGTAAAAGACAGGGAGTCAGTGATAGACACAAGGGCACATCTCAGTAAGACAAGTAAGACAACCTCCACCTTTCAGCTTTAATTTGGTGTCTCTGAGCCTGTGTCTGCCTTAATCAAAGGAGCAAGAAATGCCATCTCGGTCTTGCTTGTTCTCCCCAGTAGTTTCTTACAACAAAGCAGAGTTTGAAAAGCTCATGACCTGGATCAATAGTCATAAACTCATTGAACACAACCATTCCACTGCACCAGGCTTGAAAACAACACACATCAGACACTGTCAGAATTTTTGTCTCTACTGATTTTCTTGACCAATTTTACATACAATGATCTTTACCTTGATAACTACTAAGGAGACAAAAATAAAACAAAATTATGACTGTGGCCTAATAAACTATCACTAAGAAGAAGCCTGAACTAAGATGGTTTCCATAAAATCTGTAGTAGGAGGGTATAGTTTCCCATGTCAAATACTTGCCTATATTTTAAGATTTAGCTACATTGTCTACTGGAATGTTAATTTTTCTCAATTTCCTGATCGGAACTACATTCACCTTTTCTCCCTTATCTGTCTTTTAGCTCATTTACTTTTTATCTGTAGCTTGGGTTGTTATTCTATAAACTACAGTTTTTGCTCAGGAAAGTGTGTTTTATAAGATATAATGAGTTTGAAGACCCAGAATTACTAGAATAATTAATTGAATGAGAAGCATTAAAAAACTCAAATTGCAGTTTGCACAGAAAAATATGTTTTGTTCCTGATTATTTTTCTGCATGTATCAAACCACATCTGCTTAGAATTCTATTCATAAAAGCATGATGCATTTTGTTTTTATTCTCTCAAATCGGGAACCAAAATGAAAACTTGCAGAAAAGGTAAAACATGAATTGTTGAAAAAATCAAGTTAGCAAATCTCTACATTACAACAAACACATACATGTTCTCTATATGAGCAACACGTGGTTTGGACAGGTGTTAGTATTAATAGCAACAAGAGATTTGCATATTTTATAAACAAGTTTCATATGTACCATAATACCTAACACTCCATACATAAATTTCCACAGATGCATCTCTCTTGTTTAAAATATGTGTTAAACTTTCTAATATGTACCCAAAACACTCCAGCAATAATGCTTACTGTAGCAAAACACATGCATACCTATTCACAAGATCTAAAATGCAGAATTTATACGATCAATTAAATCAGTGGCAAATGAAATTCCACCACAGGATCCAAAAGGTAACACTTTCAAAATTACAGTTAAATAATATCTTTAAAATTAAGATATTGAAAACAGTAGTGGCATGCTTTTATATTAAAAAAGAGCCGTAGTGATTAAAAACTCTTCTTTCTATCTGGTGTTGTGCTGGGGAGGCATAGATGCAGATACTCAGTTATTCTTCCTTTTGTTTAGTTTTGGCCAGCAGCCAGTTAAGGCTGTAACTCAAGCCTGTGGAAATTGGTTGAGTAAATGGAGACAATGAACCAGGTGCAGAGGACGAAGATGAGGGAGGCTGAAATTATCGAGTTAGTGAGGTGTGATTCTATTGTTTCAGCATGGGTTTCCACTCCTACTGTGGGAGATGGCATGTGGAAAGAAACAGCACATCAATCAAAATACTTTTCCAGTATATAGCCATGTTGGTTTGTATCTCAAATGCCTTTCTATGTATTAGGTTTACCTGTAAGAAGAGCTATTTAAAGAAGTTTTGTGTTATTTTGGATTACATTTGTTTTTCTTTTCTCTTACCAAAACTGCTTGCCCACTGATGGATGGACTGGCCAAAATATTTTTGGGGCTTCTAATAAGAGGAAGATCGGGAAAACAGATGCATACATTTAATATCAGGGTCACTTAAAAAAGTTCTGTCAGTGGAGTCTTATACTTTGACTACATCATTAGCTACTCTTCTTGTGCATGATTTAAAAGTCATCTCAAGATGATCTGATTGACTGTGGATGACATGTATTTTGTTTCTAAATTTGTAACATGCCTCAAAAATGGTAGATTATATGACCCTTACAAGAAAACTGTTGGCATTAACGTGGTCTCAACACTCTGCAGAAACAGAGGATGCTATTTTTGGTTTATGATCTTCTTTTCTCAGTTTCGCAGATTGTATAAAATTTCTGACACTGATCAAGCAACTTCACATGTGTTATGCTTCCCTGGGAAATAGTGTGGCTCGGCATTCTTCCTTCCTTATGTGTAACACTAAGGCATACCTCTACGCAGTTTACAAGGAAAGTCTTACATTTTTCTATATAAACCAATGAAAGAAAAGCAAAAGGGCAAGTGACCTTGATATTCTTAATAAATTCAAGAAAAAATTATTCTGCAGGGGTATATTGATGTTATTAAATCATTGCTAAAGAACTTATAGCAATTATCAAATCTGACACATTCTATGAAAACTTCGATTTTGATATCTTCCTCAAAACTGCTATCATTTAAAGCAGGCTGAAATAGTTCAGCAATCCAGTGTGTGTCCTTACTGAAACAACAACTTATTCTATCTTGTTTAAGTTGAACATCAGTTAAGTGTGGGGAATAGCTCACAGAATCTCAATGAAGCCTAGAGAATCAAGCTTAGAAAAGTCTAGGAGACCAGAAAAAACTACTATATTACACTTCTATTTAGATGCAATATCTTCATCTTTCGACAAGGTAATGCAAATCTCGAGTACAAGATTTCATCACTTAAGATCTTTGCCAGTGATGCCTCTTTTAATACAAATAATTGCCCATCACACTCTGCTGCTTTCATCAGAATGGACAAGGAATGTTCTCATATTTCTCAGTTTTAAATCATTATTTGTAATGGGTGATCCCATCTGCCAGAGACAAAGTTGCCTATGTATATTGTATATTTCAAATGCAAGGGTTTCCAGGAAATTGAGATTTGGTTGTGACCACAATCTTGCCAAAATGCCTGGTGCATATATTAAACTTCCCTAAAATACCACCGACTTACTTGTTTAATTCAACATTTCAACAAACCACTTTGTAACGTGTGAGACTGGGGATTTTAGTATTCTAACTAAAAACTTGAACTGGAATAGATTGTGAATCTGTGAATATACACATCTTATGTCTACATTTTAAAATTTAATAAAATTAAGGGGGAAAGAGAAGAGGAAAAATGTAGAAAGCATCCTACAATGCTAAATATGGTAAGCAGGAACTCCTCTGTTTTTCTCAAAGCCCAATGATTGATGTATTCTGTAGGCCCAAAATATCTGTACATTAAGCCCTCAGAATCTTGTGAAGTCCAGGATGTTACATGAAAATCAAGATCTGTACCTGCATTATTTCTCTATCCTGCCAGCCTTCTCTCCTCCGCACTTTTGGGATTTATTACCAATCTTCAAGCAGCAGCCTCCTGCACTCAGCTCTAGAGTCAATTCAAGCCTTCCTCTTTCCCTTTTCCAACCCCACAATAAGGATCCTGTAAAGCCCCGACTAAACAATATATTACTAACATCCATTGGAAAAGAGCATGCTGAACTCCTGAAAGTATGGTGGGGGTGGAGTGAACAGGAAATTTAACTTTTCATTCTTTTGAGATTCCTGTATTGAGAAACCTGA
Organism: Balaenoptera ricei; assembly: GCF_028023285.1. Taxonomy (NCBI): domain Eukaryota; kingdom Metazoa; phylum Chordata; class Mammalia; order Artiodactyla; family Balaenopteridae; genus Balaenoptera; species Balaenoptera ricei. Next base: position 87,189,780 of record NC_082643.1, read on the forward strand.
AAAGAAATTAATATCTCAAAAGGGTACGCTATCAAAAGCATATAATCCGGGCTTCCCTGGTGGCGCAGTGGTTAAGAATCTGCCTGCCAATGCAGGGGACATGGGTTCGAGCCCTGGTCCGGGAAGATCCCACATGCCGCGGAGCAACTAAGCCTGTGCACCACAACTACTGATCCTGCACTCTAGAGCCCGCAAGCCACAACTACTGAGCCCACGTGCCACAACTACTGAAGCCCACATGCCTGGAGCCCGTGCTCCGCAACAAGAGAAGCCACTGCAATGAGAAGCCCGAGCATCACAACAGAGAGTAACCCCCACTCACCGCCACTCGAGAAAGCTTGTGCACAGCAATGAAGGCCCAACGCAGCCAAAAATAAATAAATTAAATAAATTAAAAAAAAATAAACATATAATCCACCAGTGTCTAGATGTATTATTAATAATATTTTACTTTTCAATAAAATATTAATTGTTGACTATATTCCTGGCATATTCATTTAGGTTATTAAAATTAAGACGTACTTCTTGATTTTTGTTGCTGTCCTGCAAACATTTCCTTCTTATTTATTCCTTCAAAATCAAAGAGCGACTTCCTTCAACATAAGATCGACTTTACAAAGAGTATAACCTTAATCTGACTATCAGTACGGTCAAGATATTAAGAGATAGTAGAGGAAATATTTGTAATCATTTGTCTTCTCAGAATGCAACTTCTCATCATAGAAAACAGGAATAATAAAGTTTTCACTGAAGTTTGGTACTAGAGCTAAGAATATTTCTCATCTCTCCAGTGTTATTGAGATAATAAAATGTATTCTACAATGGTGTCAAATAACTGAATACTGTAATTGTGTTTAGACAATATTAGATTGGAAGTCAGTTGCCTTTAAAATATAAAATTATTTTCCTGAAAATCTTTTCTGTTTTTTTTAACTAAAACATTTCCAGTGGCAAAGTGTCGATTTTATCATGAACAACATGACATTGTACATCATTAAAATATATTCTTAAATTAACTTTTATTATCATGCAATTTTATTTTTATAAGTTCAATAAAGGTAGAAAAATATAGTTAGAGTATTAGAAGTACATTGACAATGTTTTACAATTGTCATATTTATGATAGCAACCTATAGAACCTGCTAATCATCTGAACACTATAAAAATCCACAGGAGAAACTTCATCTTAATAATATATCCCATTGATTAATACCTGGAAAGTAACATTTTTTTCAACAGAATCAAGAGAAAAATGAAAAAAAAATGTTGGCAGTCTCCTCAGTAAAATGCATACACACACACACACACCAATAGCAACTGCAATATTAAATATCAATAATTCAAGGGTAAAGGACAAAGTTGAGATGCTATGACAGTCTTTTGGCTGGATTAATTTTTCCCTATCACCAATACTGTATTCAACAGAATAATTTCAAAAATAAATACATTATTTATTACAAAAATAAATATATTTGGATTTACAAAAAAGTGGACAAATTTATCCAAGGGCATATTTCAGCATGAAAGCATCTTTATATTCAAGAGCAGCATTTGGAAACTCTAGAATCTATTACATTTTTATTTTGTCACATTGTTTAAATACACTGCAGTGTCTTAAATCCTAGAGAAAAATAAAATCCTCAGATGTAAGAGACTATTGTGAAGTATATGAGGAAAAAATCTCAATAACAGCATACCTGGGAAAAGCTTACAGTTCCAGATTCTGTAACTGAATTGTCAATTTGCTAGAATGTCCTCATTTGATTAAAACTGGAACTACTGACCAAATGGTATATACATTTCACAGAGACAAGCTATGATAAATGAAATTTTCAACAACTAGACTACATTGGAAAACAAACGAAAGGAAAATGTTTTTCTCTCTTTGTTAACTAAGAGGTAGGTAGATCATTGTCTTTTCACCAAACTGTATTTTAAGGTAAACGTCATTGCATTACATCCAAATTGGGCTAGATTCAGTGTAGCGGTGAGGGAGTGTTTGCTAAGAAAACCTGAATGAGGCATCTATAAATTTGCATACACCAGTACAGTGTAGAAAAATTCCCAAACTGACCATGATAATAGGCAGGTTTCAGTTACATTCTGGACCTTCAAGTCTAGTATTAGCCAGAATAGGAAGAGCTATACAGAGCAGCAATTACAATGTAAATTTAAGAAAGCCTGGAGATAATGAATTGCATGAAGAAAACAATGGGCTTGTGTGTGTGAGCAAATTGGTGGTGGCCAATTTGGGAAGGATTGGGATAGGGGTTTTTCTCTCTCCCCATCAGTCTGGGTAGACACAGGGCTTAAATGTAACCTGGGTAAGAAATTTCAGACTAGTCCAGAGTAGGCTTCTTTTATTATACGGCCATAGTCTATACAGCAGTGGATAATGAGACTGGAAACTTAAGGGTGGGAACTTAATGGTTTGGAATATAACAAAAAACAAAGAGTTGAGTATGTAACAAATGCCCTGTGGCCTTTACCCACAAGGGCAGCTACTACTGTGTTTGTGTCATAGGGAGGGAAAAACGCAGCCCCAAATGAGTTCCATGCTAAGTTTCACATACACCTAATGTAAAACAACAAACAAATTTGTAACACATAATATGGTAATGGAGCAAATAGAACTAAATCTTAAAATAAATATACTAAATTGACAAAGTAGGTAAAGGGAATATATTGCAAACATTAAAAAAAAGAGGAGACAATTATGAAAAAGAACAAACTGGTGACATTGGTTTTGAAAGAATGTAAAGATGTACTTTACGTTTAAAAGTATATAAAGATCTCGGAAGAATAAAGGCAACCAAAGGGTAAAAGGAACGATTGCCTCTTTAAAGGAATGAAGGAGAATGAGTTTTAAATCAAATGAGGCTCTCAAGCATTGATTTGCATTTATTTCTGTTTTGAGAGCCTAACACTAAAGAATCTCAAAAAGAAAATACACACTAACATTCTTTCCTGGTAGTAACATGTATGTTTAAACTATTTTATCAAACAAAAAATGGGTGGAATTAAAGTTTGTTGTTTTATCTATATGTTGCCTTATCAGTTATTTTGAATGGCATAGAAGTTTTACCTCTTCGCCAGTGTGCAGTTACCAGAGAAAATATCCAAAAATCCCCTTTGCTTCCAATTTGCTTTCAAACTGGAGAACATTGTACAACATGTGCAGTTAAGGTGATATTCCAGGTTCTTCCTTAATGGAACCTGTCCCTCATCTATTAAGCTGTTAATCTATGAACTGACTTAGAAATAGAACTAGTTAAAGGATTGTCACTTTCCACTGCAAAGGCTACCACCAGATATCTGCTTGCTAGATCTCAAATTTTAAAAAATTATTTGATACCATATTTGATCAATTTTGAACAAGTTGATCAATACTCTATTTAGCCATCTTCCTATCTTGCCTCGAGGATACTAAAATCTATTAGCCATCACTATACATCCTTGTGGAACAAAGCACCATAATATTCATTCAGGTTCTGCCTCTAATTCACAAGTGATATTATTGGGCTTCTGCCATTCCAGAATCCCTGAGTGCCCAATACCATGCACTCATAACCTACCAATAACTCTAGTCTACATGGGCAATACCTCCAGCTTCTCAAAGATGTCAATAAGCACCACCCTTTTCCCTCATCCCCCGTGACTAGCATATTTCTTTTTCCTGTCTGAAAATGATGTCCCCTAACCTTTCCTATACATAGCTGCATTAGAAGAAATACATTCTCATAGTGGGTTTTCAAAATATACAAAATAATCCCATTCTAAAGTCTTTGCTTAATCTGGATGCCCATGCCAAGGAAGTTTTGGCATCTCTACCTCATTTACCATAGCTCTCTTTATATCAAACTTTGAGAAACCATCTCAGAAAAATATTAATACTGTCTACAGGTATCCTTGAAAATTTTTATATCTGCAGAAGTGATTTAGTGCCCCCATGTTGATCTCAGGTGGCCTCGGCCCGGAGCGACTTGAAGCAGGATTTTGGTTCCCAGCCAGAGATTGAGGTCAGGCCGTGGCAGTGAGAGCACTGAATCCTAACCACTAGACCACCAGGGACCAGTGGCCAGTGACAAGGCCCTGGCCCATCGGCTTTGAAGAAATGAATTTCCACTTAGAGATGGAAAGTAGTGAAGCAAGTAAAGTGTTTATTAGGAGGAAAAAGAGTACGTGTGGGTAGACACATGGGCGGGCTCAGAGAGAGAGTCGCACCCTTGTGGTAGTTTGAATCACTTTTATGGCGCATTTCTTCTGGGTTTCCTTTGGCCAATCGGCCAATCATCTTGTTTTGCCTGGTTCTGAATCAGTATTTGGTATATCTCAGAGTCTTCCCAGAGTCTACTCTTAGCCAAAAGAGATTCTAGTGAAGAGGCCTATAGGTAGGTAACAGCACTTACTATGAGGTGACACACCCTCCCTTTTGACCTCCGAGGAGGCTTTCTGCACATGTATTGTCGAGAAGGTCTCCTTGACTTCGAGAATGAGAAATATGTGCTCTCTATCTTTTATCTGGGCAGGTCTCAGCTCTTCTTTCTCCAGCTATTTTGGAGTATATGTCCACAGGGCAGAAACTCCAGCTGTTCACCCTGGGACCCATCTACCTCCTGACTCAATGTCATTATATTTTGTTAACCATTCTTATATCTTCTCTATTCTGATGATAACCCAACAATGTCATTAGCTACTCCAAATGTAGTTACCTACCTACCTAGTAGATAGGTGTTATTCCCTGCTAATACCTACTCTATTAGCCCACTACATTAGCTAACTCATGTAATTCTTTCAGTACATAGGTTATTTCTTGTCAGAGCAAGGGCTATACTTTATAAAGACCACTACAAAATATGTTTAAAGAGGGACAAAAATATGTATATTTTGCAAGCATGAAAACATGACCAGACATGCCCTTCTCCACATAGCTCCTTCTCCAATAATAATCCCAGCCCTGCACTGTCCCTTGGGCATTCAAGATAAAAAAAAAAAAAAAAAAAAAGAAAACCAAAATACTTAATCTTCAAATTGTCTCTGACTTCTTATAGTATTCAATCCAGAACAGCCTATGCTTCTTTGAACCTCCCATGAAATCTCCTAATAGGTATCCAAAATTCTATAGGTAATATGGTATTAATCAGGGTTTTCCAGAGAAATTGAAGCAATGAGATAGATAGATTAGATAAAGATATAGATACATATATACCAGGAGATTTGTTATAGCATTTGGCTCACATAATTATGTATCTTGAGAAGTATCACAGTCTGCTGTTTGCAGACCAGAGAACCAGGAAAGCCAGTGGTGGGATTCAGTTCAAGTCCACATGCCTGAGAATGGGGGGGCTGATGATGTAAATACCATCTGGGCCAGAGGATCTGGGAACCAAAAGCACCAATATCTGAGTGCAGGAGGACATGGATATCCCAGCTCAAATAAAGAGAGTACATTCACCCTTCCTCCACCTTTTTATTCTATTAAGGCTCTCAATTGATTGCATGATGCCCATGCTCATTGGGGAGAGTGATCTTTCCTCAGCCTACCAATTCAAAAGCTAAGCTGCCCTCACAAACAGCCCTACAATTGATGTTTTACCAACTATCTGGGCATCTCTTAACCTAGTCAATCTGATATACAGAATTAACCATTATACCCTCCTAACAACTCTTATTGGTGAGGTACCACATATTTCATTGTTTCCTGTCTCCTTTGTTACCAGAGCTTAATAAACCTAACTTTGACCATAAATGTGCTTCCTACAGTCTTTGCCTGGTTAGCACCAACTGAGGAAAAGTCACACTTCTGAATTACATATGATTGGATACCAAGTTGGTTCCCATGAGAACTTCAACAATATAGATCCAGGGCAGGGAGCATCAAGAGCGTAAGGTAAGGTGTTATCACATGTTTTTGTATGAAGCTTCCCACAACCCATTCTAGCATTTACCAGAGACGGGGGTCAGATGGATTTGATGTAAGGTATATGCTGTCTCAGATATAATAAGTATCTGAACAAAACAAGGAAATTCTTTATTTGTAGTACAATGTGAAATGAGCTTTTTAAGCCTATTGGCATTTACATTTGTAAATCACACTATAGAAAACTATATCAAGATAATAATATAATTCTAATGATCATTGTATATGGTATATGATCAAACTATACACTAAGAAAACTATATCAAATGATGGGGATTAGTTAAAAAGATTGCGCAGTGAACATTTCAAAATTATGACTATGAAATTGTAAATATCTCATGAACAGGTTAAATACACATCCATTTTCAAATTAGACATGTGCTTGTAAGTTTAGGTAGATATACATATGGAACAGACTAATTTCTTCTCTGAAATCATCTCTACATATTGGAAAAAAATTGAATTTGAACTGTAAAAAATGGTCTATAATTCACTACAATAGCCAGGAGGTGAGCACTGAGGTAACCATTTAGGGCTTTATAGATGATAGTAAATAACTGGAATTGCTCTCCAATGAGATTGTTGCTAAAATAGACTGTTAAGATTTGTGTAGCCCTGTTGTCCTGTGAGCTCAAGATACTTCACATTTTCTTTCCATATGTTTCCCTTGAGATTTGTGCTGATATTTAAACAAAATAGCTGTCCAGAGACATTTTTCATTTCTGGAAAAGCAACAACAACAACTACAATACTTTTTCATCCAGGCTTCTTACGCCTAGGTGGCCATTTACAGAAGTCTCCTCCTATGACAATATGAGCAGAATTGTTTCCTTTTCTTATTTCAATAAATATGTTTTCCACTTTAATTTTAGTTTTTATCTTCTATAAAATGTTGGAAGACCAGGTGTAACATTTTAAGTGTGCACTGTTATTTATTACTATAATATACTTTTATTAATCCAGAAAAAAAACCATATTTTCTTCCGTTTAAACCATAAACTTGAAATTAAAATCAGATGTAAAAATCTCAGATTTCAGTCAGATGTTTTATTGTCTTTATTCATTCATTCATGTATTCCTTTTTTCACTCAGTAAATATTTATTGAATATTTCTGTACCAGGCACCATGTCAGGTACTTGAAAACAGTCGTAAACATGATACATTCAACCCCTGTTCTCATGAGGTTTATAATTTAATACTATTATGCTTAAGAATCTCACAGTAAATATGAAAAAGGCTTTCAGTATTGGGGATGACCTTTAGAAGATATTGAAAAGCAATTTCAATATTGTCTGCAAGCATATAAGTATTTTCTTATGCAGATTTGGAGAGGAAGGCTTTTTCATCAAGCAAAGCAGTTATTCTCCTTAGATGATGACAGTGATTTGGTAACAGATATTCCAAAACGATGTTTCCCTACCATTAGCCCTTTGGTTTTTCACTTGGCAAACACTGAAAAGCAATGAGTACATACAGTTGAAAGGCAACTGAAAATAACATGGGTGTTTCTGTTTTTTACAAATCTTAGCCACTTAATAGTTCATCAAGCTCAGAACATCTTTATTTTAGCATTAGCATCACTGTCTGCTGTGAGGAAACTCTGCGAGCTGTACCTGGTGGAAGCTGCAAAATCAGCTGACGGAAAAAAACACCCTCAATGTGGTCAATTCCAAGAGCTACAAATGAGAGGCTACTTTTCCCTTTCTTACATTTATGCAACTCCTGATATTGTTAATAAGTACAGACAATAAATAAGGCATTTTCTCATGTATAATTATTTTGAAGTAAAAATTTGCAGCCATCGATTAGTACAACTATTCTGTGAAAGAAGACTGTAGTTTAAAAGAAGCAAGGGGAAAAATACACGAAATGTGGAAGCCTATTCACAGGGAAAATTAATTATGAGATTATTTACAGAGTGAAAGGTAGGTAAACTACCTTAAATCTATCAATAAAACAAGTTCCAAATTTGGATGGTTTAAAACCATACTCTTCATGTCTAGTTTGGAGCATATTAATTTTTTTGTGAAAATTTACTTCCTGTTGTTTTTAAACATAAGTGAAATAACAAACCTAAAAGCTGTCTTTTTTTTTTTTTTTTTACTATATTTCTCTGAAAATTAATGCTTTGGAGATGATAACTCACTCAATAACTTTTTTTCAACTAGTTATCTGTACGGATATATTCTGTGTATATGCAGACATCATTAAAGTAATTTTGTAGTGATAATTTTATTACAAATGTGATAATGATATATACAGAAAAATGAAAGCATGTGAGATCTCAAATTTATGTTATAGTATTTCACTTATCAATCTTTTCCTCCATTCTTTAATAATTGCCAAATAGCCTTATATTGTCTTTTGAAAATACTGAGTAGTAATACATATTTAACACTATCAAAGGCATGTATGTATTATCAGTTATTGCCAGGAATAATGAGTGTTGGAAAGTTTTGACTACAAAGCAGCACAAGAACAACTTTTGAGTGATGGCACTGTTCTGTACCCTGACTGTGGTGGCGATTATATGATTCCATGCATTTCTCTAAACTCTCAACACTGTACACCCCAGAAAAGCAAGTTTTGCTTATGTAAAATTTTTTTAAATGATTAAAATAGATTTAAATGGGCCTATCCTGTAGGCTTTTCATGTAATATGCAAGGATTTTCACATGATAAAATTCCATTTTCCACAGTCTACTATTTACATTTTATCAAGTTTATATTTTTCGTTTTCCTAAATTAATGAACATATAATCTTTACAAAAATTGTTTGAAGAGTTTTATTTTTTATTTCAAATTATGCTTAACTTGTAAATTTTTTAAAATTAAGATTTTAACATATTTTTATTACTGAAGTTTTCTGAGAAAAGTGGTAATGTTTTTGAAGCAATCTTCAATAGAAGAATTAACAAGTTGATTTTCATATTTCTGGTAACTTAATTAGTCTTCTATTTGTTAGTACAGAAGTACAATTCTGTAAATTAGAACAGAACTTTCCAGTATTTTGTATAGCATATTACTTACACCCACTAATTTAGGTAAGAAAAAAAACTCCATAATGGTTTCCTCATTTTAATAGCATTGTAAGTCATATTCCAAGTTTTAACTTTCATATTTTTATTGGAACTTTATTCAACGTTATTTATTGTGTGATTTGCCAGTCATTCTGCTTGATTATAAGGAGATTGAAAGATGAGTAAGAGATGGTCTTTGCTGTTAAACAATTTAGAGGTAGAGGAGGAGATTATGGGAAACGTAAAATGACTGAATCCCAATGTTTATGGGCCATAACAGGTGTCTGAAAGAAGTGGTACAAAGAGGTGAACTAAGAATCTTTAAGCTCTCTTTCATACAGACTGAAAAAGTTGTAAAGACTAAACTGTTTAAAGCCCACTATCAGGGGAATTCCCTGGTGGTCCAGTAGTTAAGACTCCGAGCTTTCACTGTCAAGGTCTGGGTTCAATCCCTGGTCAGGGAGCTAAACTCCCACAAGCCGCATGACCAAAAAAAAAAAAAATAAAGCCCACTATCATTACATTACTAAATATTATATTAAATGTTAAAAGTAATATTAAATTAAATGTGAAACTAAAAGCTATCATATATGTGTGAAATTAAATTTGCCACTACACCTACTCAAGGGAAGTTTTTCTTCCTCCCCCAGCCCTTAAGAATAAAGAGACTTTCCTCAGGAATGGAAAGACGGTTGGCTGGTTTATCCCTCCTACTTTCACTGTTTCCAGAGTACAGCACTCTGAGACCCCGCCCTGTGAAGAAAGTCTCTAATATATTCCAAATATATGTTGATATATTTGGAAGAGCACTAATGTTTAATTTCTCACCCCATTACCCCCAAAAGCAGTCAAACTGAAATCTTTATTTTCTTTTGTGATGAGTGATTTTGAGTCCTATTCAAGAAATCTTCATCTACTCCATGGTCACAAAGATTTCCTGCTACATTTTCTTAATGAAGCTTTGGAATTGAAAAGCTTTTATTTTCTCAGTTACCTTTATGATTTAAAATTTATTGCAAGTTTTTTGTCATAAAGATACAAGTTTTTGTTGTTGTTTGTTTTTATATAGAAATCTAATTGATCTGGCACAATTTATTTCTAAAAAGAAACAAAATGAAACTAAGATACCCTAAATATTCTTTCCTTATGGAATTGCAATGATGAGTTTTTTGTATATCAAGTTTGCACATGTATCTTCTATTTATTGACTATTATGTTTCAGTAGTATATATGCCTATCACTGTTTCTATAACACTGTCACAATATCACTTGTAGTAAATTTTGAAAATATTGATGCAATACCCCTAAATTTGTTCTTTTCTTCCAGATTCTCTTGATTAATCTAGGTTCTTAACATTTTTATATGAACTTCAGGGGTATATTTTTAATTTCTACAAAAATACCATTGAGATTACTTTAAGATTATATTAAATATATAAAACAATATTCAGGGAACTGACATCTCAAGAATATTTAGTCTTTTTGTTCATAAACATGGTATATCTCTCCATTTATCTAGGTAATCTTTAATTTTTCTATCTGTATTTTCAATGTAGAGTTATTATATATTTTACTTAGATTTCATTTTTAGTTATTTATTATTTGGGATGCTAGTATAAGTGGTGTTTTATAAACCCCATTTCTAGTTTTTACTTGTTGCAAATATTTATAGGTTCAATTGATATTTGTATACTGACCTCTATCCAGTGACCTTGCTAAATACACTTATTAATTCTAGTTTTATATATACACAATTATGTAATCTGTGGATAAAGATTATTTTACTTCCTTCACTGAATCTTTTCATTGGAGTTGGGGGAGTGGTCCTATCTTATCATACTGCCTAGGACCAACCATTAGTACAATGCTTATTACCAGTGGTAAGAGTAGACATTCTTGTCATGTTTCCAAATTCCAATATTCTTTTAATTTAGTGAATTACACTGATTTGTTTTCTAATGTTAAACTAATCTTACATTCCTGAAATAAGCCCACTGTGGTCATGATATACTAACCTTTTTATTGCAATGCTATCTTCTTCCTAATATGTTGATTAGCCTTAGTGTATATAAGTTTATGAGAATGCCTATCATATCTTTGTGCTCATAACTTTTTTTGAAAGTTTCAAAGGCCTGAGATAAAGCATACACCAAACTTATATATATATATATATTTTTTTTCTTGTTGTATTGGCTAGAACTTGGAGGGGGAAAAACAAATGAAATCATGAGGGTAATTAATCACCAACTTCAGGTGATATGTGAAAGTGTTTAGGCCTCTTTGGCAGTATGTTAAGAAACTCTCATCTCTTACAGTGAGTGAGCAGATAAATGTAAGGCTTCATCATAAAGGTGGCCAAGCTACCAAAAAAGTTTAAATTCCAAACATAAGCAAATCTGATATACCTAGGCTGGGACCCTTTGGGGGAAGGAGTGTGACACTGGGACTGGAAATTGGGACATCTGGATACATACACTGGAATTCATTGAAACTTCACTTACCCATGAACTCTGTGAATTAATTTGTTCCTCTTAAAAATCAGCACTCTCCCCTTCCCTGATGATGGAGAGGCCTCTGACTTGCAAGACAACATGCCTACACTAGGAACTTCGCCCAACTACACACTGGAAACCAAACCAACACAAGAGTCAAGTCATAAGTCAAACTAGCTACTGATATGCTGGGCTATATCTGAAAGTCATTGCAGGATCTAGCAAATACTGGCAAAGAGGATTTGGAAGAATATGCATGGTCCCTGGTTTTGAATGTGCTGAATTAAGTGTGTACTGTGAAACTTAAAGTTGAACAAAGAAAGGTTTAGCAATATGGAAAGACTCTTCCTTCTGTAAGATTTAACAGTTTGACAAGGACTCTGGTAGAACTTGTTAACATCTTGCTAAGATGGTTCTTGGAAATTTGGAAAAAGCAATTGGATACATGAGTGAAGTAAAAATGCAAGAAAAATGAAATGTACTGCTTGAGAGAGGTGTCACCATCCATGAAAGAGTGATGGTCACCCTCTGGTGACCAGGGCTGATGGTAGAGAACACTGTTACAAAACTGGACTCCTAGTAGCAATGGAGATAATAGGATCCTAAAGTAATAAAGGTCAGGTGGTGGTAATGAGCCAAAATTACATAATTTTTGTAGTAAGCAGAAAATTTGGATTTGCAGCCAAGGGGTACTAACCTGTAGAGAGATATGAAGATGGTTAATAGAACATGATGTACCCAGATGCAAGATTAATGGATAGCCAATAAAGACTGACTATCTAAAATGACCATATATAAAGGAGGAATTATAAGTATGCTGAGAAAAGCTGTCCTAATACAACTCATAATCTCTAGTCCAGTTCCCAGACTTGATCCAGTTATCAGATCTAGAATCCATTGACTGAAGTATAAGCCTGTTCTAAGAGGATGAACCCTGAATTTCCCACAAATATGTATACGTGAATGATTTACCCAATCCTCTAAAGGAATCTATAGCCATTAATTAAGGTAACAAAATGCAGGAGAAAGAACAATGTCAAGATATTTTGAGGACACAGGATCTAAGTTATTGATATCATGGTATTTGATAAATAATTAAATAATATTAAACGTCGTTTCCATAAAGAATTCATGATGTTCTACATACCAAAATATTCAGCATTTTTGTATATTTTAGATAATATCATAAGAATAAAATGTAACAGTTATATACACGTTACATACAATATATATATAACATACAAAGATAGACACATATGTTTAAGAAGAAAAGATTAACTTTATTTGAAAATTTGTTATAATCCCTACATATGAGAAATTCAACATGAAATGACTGCAATTTATAAAAGATTTAATAAATAACATATATAATTAAAATGAAATTAGAAAAATAAACATATTTAGGCATAAATATAACAGAAAGTAGCAGGACTTAAGTGAAAAGAATTGTACTTTTTATTGAAAGATATAAAACTTTGTGAAATATAATAAAATAATATCTGGGTTAATGTAAAGACAATTTTATTCTGGAGATAAAGTCATAAAAGTGGCACTTCTTCCTAAATTAATTATTAATGTAATAAGATTCCAATCATACATTGAGTGATATATGATTTGCTTTTGTAACTACTAAATTTACAGTTCATATGAAAGAATAAAAATGGCTGAAAATTACAGAAATTTTACAAAAACATTTACAAAAGAATAGTGATGAGTTCCTTTCCTTCTCCTATATTAAAACATATTTAAGATACTATTTAAGAAAACAAAAATATGCAAAAGATTAAAACAAGATTAAAAGATGCATTTGACAATTAATATTAATAAAGTTGAAAATTTAATGACTAAATTTCTCAGAAAGTTTCTAATGCCAAAATTTACTTGAGGAGGGTTAGAAAACATTGACAGAAAATTCACTCAGAGATAAACACTTAAAAAATTACATCCAGATTGTTTTATACCAGCAGTTATTTTTGTTTGATAGGTAAGAAATGGTTTTATTTTGAGAAATACACATTCCATAGATGGTGATCTGTTACAAATATATCAGAAATTTAACAAACATTTATATGCAATATAATCCTTATGTTATTTCTGCTATTGTGGAACAAAAATCAGAAAAAAATCCATCCAAAAAATATTGTCTGAATCTTAATTCCAAAAGTCATTAAACAAGTTAATGATAAATACCATATTCAATTATATCAATATTTGAAAAATGTAAAATTGATGAATAAATTTGACACAAATTATCAGAAAACTTTTGCAAAATTTTCCATAAGAATTTTAAAATATTTTTTTCACATTTTAACATTATGTAGGAAGCAGGAGAGAGCAAGGACAAGCAACCACAGGGAGAAGTGTCCACGGAGTTCTGTGTGCCACCATAGAATGACAACAGTGGTGGTGTCATCATAGTGGGCCTGTCACAGATCTTTATGTTTTCCAGAGACCCAGCACAGTGGGAAGAGCACCTAAATGTTTTTCTGACCCCCACCCCTTGCCTTAAGAAGGGTAGAGAACTCAGCGGAGCAAGGGACCATGGGCCTGTAGCCATTGGGATGAGGAGACTGCAGTGTCCATGTGGAACTCGGAGATCTATAGTGACACTGAGGACAAGATTTCACTCCTCAGTGAATGGTTTTCAGTAAACTCACAGCCACTTAAACGCATTAAAGTTCCCTCTAGAAAATTGGGTATTTAACTATGTTACGAATGTTTGTTTCTTCCCAAGTCCACATGCTGGAATCCTAATACCCAATGTAATGGTGTTAGGAGGTGATTAAGTCATGAAGATGGAGCTTTCATGAATGGATCAGTTATCTTATAAAAGAGACCACATAGAGCACCCTAACGCCTTCCACCATTTGAGGCCACATCAAGAAGTCTACAACCAGGAAGTGGGCTCTCCCAGGATGCAACCATGCAAACACCCTAACCTCAGACTGCCAGCTTCCAAAACTGTAAGAAATACATTTCTGCTGTTTTTAAACCACTAAGTCTGTGGTATTTTGTCATTGTAGCCCAAATGGGCTAGGACACCATTCAAAGCAAATATTAGTTTCAGTATGTGAAAATAAAGTTTCATGTTGGCACATTTGATTTTATATTTTTACAATTATATAATTTATAAAACTAACAAAACTAGAAATAAATAAATCAACACATTGCTTCTTACAGCTTATTTTCTAATTAGTACTCTTTTGTAGTTTTCACAAGGTCCTGTACTGTCTACAATATAATGTTTATTTATTCATTTATCTTAAATGCTTGTTCAGAAGTCCACTTTTATTTAGCAAAAACCTTGTCACACTTAGTAGGAGGGATTATATCCATTTCTCAAAAGTTTCCAAAGCTATGTAAATAAGATAATGCTTTTTTTTACAAATAATGTTCATTATCACACACTAGAAAATTAAATACTATTAATGATAATGGAAGACACCATGAATTAATGATAAAACATGCTCCACAAATAATATTCAATATCATTTGTAAATTGTAGTTTTGGTCACAAAATTTTTGTTTTTCTATTTCTGAAAATTTTTTGCAATCTGTTTTATTTACAATGACAACTTTTAAAAGAATAAATTCACTGAGTGTGTATAGGACAAGATTTTCAGTTTTTAAGATGTTGGAAATATATATATACTTTTTAAAAAACTGAGCTACATAAGATAATGATATGTATTTAGAAGCACATATTTATGTGTGTAGGGAAAGGACTATGTATTGTCAGTTCACTATTACTCTTCCTTTTGATGACCCTGTTAAATTAACAGGACACTTGAATGTTAGAATACACAGAATCTTATCTCTTAGTATAAAAGCTGGCCCTCTCTTTTCAAACCTCACACTCCAGAACTAAGAGGTATGTGCAAATTAATAGCATGTATCTATTTTATACAATATTCCAGACACTAATGCTTCTTACATGTTGGTGGGAGAACTTTCTACATACAAAAGCAGTGTTATATTTGGCCAGCCAGATATGGCTTAAAATATGTCCATATAGATAAAGCCTTTATTTTATTTACTTGACTCAAAAGTATTTCTATTTCTATTATTTATTTACAAACCATATGCATTTTCTTTTTTTTTTTTAAACATCTTTATTGAAGTATAATTGCCTTACAATGGTGTGTTAGCTTCTGCTTTATAACAAAGTGAATCAGTTATACATATAAAATATGTTCCCATTTCTCTTCCCTCTTGCATCTCCCTCCCTCCCACCCTCCCCATCCCACCCCTCTAGGTGGTCACAAAGCACCGAGCTGATCTCCCTGTGCTATGCGGCTGCTTCCCACTAGTTATCTATTTTACATTTGGTAGTGTATATATGTCCATGACACTCTCTTACCCTGTCACATCTCACCCCACCCCCTCCCCATATCCTCAAGTCCATTCTCTAGTAGGTCTGTGTCTTTATTCCCGTCTTGCCACTAGGTTCTTCATGGCCTTTTTTTTTTTTTTTTTCCCTTAGATTCCGTATATATGTGTTAGCATACTGTATTTGTTTTTCTCTTTCTGACTTACTTCACTCTGTATGACAGACTCTAACTCCATCCACCTCATTACAAATACCTCCATTTCATTTCTTTTTATGGCTGAGTAATATTCCATTGTATATATGTGCCACATCTTCTTTATCCATTCATCTGTTGATGGACATTTAGGTTGCTTCCATGTCCTGGCTATTGTAAATAGAGCTGCAATGAACATTTTGGTACATGACTCTTTTTGAACTACGGTTTTCTCAGGGTATATGCCCAGGAGTGGGATTGCTGGGTCGTATGGTAGTTCTATTTGTAGTTTTTTAAGGAACCTCCATACTGTTCTCCATAGTGGCTGTATCAATTTACATTCCCACCAACAGTGCAAGAGATTCCCTTTCCTCCACATTCTCTCCAGCATTTATTGTTTCTAGATTTTTTGATGATGGCCATTCTGACTGGTGTGAGATGATATCTCATTGTAGTTTTGATTTGCATTTCTCTAATGATTAATGATGTTGAGCATTCTTTCATGTGTCTGTAGGCCATCTGTATATCTTCTTTGGAGAAATGTCTATTTAGGTCTTCTGCCCATTTTTGGATTGGGTTGTTCGTTTTTTTGTTATTGAGCTGCATGAGCTGCTTGTAAATCTTGGAGATTAATCCTTTGTCAGTTGCTTCATTTGCAAATATTTTCTCCCATTCTGATGGTTGTCTTTTGGTCTTGTTTATGGTTTCCTTTGCTGTGCAAAAGCTTTTAAGTTTCATTAGGTCCCATTTGTTTATTTGTGTTCTTATTTCCATTTCTCTGGGAGCTGGGTCAAAAAGAATCTTGCTGTGATGTATGTCATAGAATGTTCTGCCTATGTTTTCCTCTAAGAGTTTGATAGTGTCTGGTCTTACACTTAGGTCTTTAATCCATTTTGAGTTTATTTTTGTGCATGGTGTCAGGGACTGTTCTAAGTTCATACTTTTACATGTACCTGTCCAATTTTCCCAGCACCACTTATTGAAGAGGCTGTCTTTTCTCCACTGTATATGCTTGCCCCCTTTATCAAAGATAAGGTGACCATATGTGTGTGGGTTTATCTCTGGGCTTTCTATCCTGTTCCATTGATCTATATTTCTGTTTTTGTGCCAGTACCAAACTGTCTTGATTACTGAAGCTTTGTAATATAGTCTGAAGTCAGGGAGCCTGATTCCCCCAGCTCCATTTTTCATTCTCCAGATTGCTTTGGCTATTCGGGGTCTTTTGTGTTTCCATACAAATTGTGAAATTTTTTGTTCTAGTTCTGTGAAAAATGGCAGTGGTAGTTTGATAGGGATTGCATTGAATCTGTAGATTGCTTTGGGTAGTAGAGTCATTTTCACAATGTTGATTCTTCCAATCCAGGAACATGGTATATCTCTCCATCTATTTGTATCATCTTTAATTTCTTTCATCAGTGTCTTATAATTTTCTGCATACAGGTCTTTTGTCTCCTTAGGTAGGTTTATTCCTAGATATTTTATTCTTTTTGTTGCAATGGTAAACGGGAGTGTTTTCTTAATTTCACTTTCA
Organism: Balaenoptera ricei; assembly: GCF_028023285.1. Classification (NCBI taxonomy): domain Eukaryota; kingdom Metazoa; phylum Chordata; class Mammalia; order Artiodactyla; family Balaenopteridae; genus Balaenoptera; species Balaenoptera ricei. Next base: position 87,207,267 of record NC_082643.1, read on the forward strand.
GATTTTTCGTCATTAGTGTATAGAAATGCAAGAGATTTCTGTGCATTAATTTTGTATCCTGCTACTTTACCAAATTCATTGATTAGCTCTAGGAGTTTTCTGGTAGCATCTTTAGGATTCTCTATGTATAGTATCATGTCATCTGCAAATAGTGACAGCTTTACTTCTTCTTTTCCGATTTGGATTCCTTTTATTTCTTTGTCTTCTCTGATTGCTGTGGCTAACACTTCCAAAACTATGTTGACTAATAGAGGTGAGAGTGGGCAACCTTGTCTTGTTCCTGATCTTAGTGGAAATGGTTTCAGTTTTTCACCATTGAGGACAATGTTGGCTGTGGGTTTGTCATATATGGCCTTTATTATGTTGAGGAAAGTTCCCTCTATGCCTACTTTCTGCAGGGCTTTTATCATAAATGGGTGTTGAATTTTGTCAAAAGCTTTCTCTGCATCTATTGAGATGATCATATGGTTTTTCTCCTTCAATTTGTTAATATGGTGTATCACGTTGATTGATTTGCGTATATTGAAGAATCCTTGCATTCCTGGGATAAACCCCACTTGATCATGGTGTATGATCCTTTTAATGTGCTGTTGGATTCTGTTTGCGAGTATTTTGTTGAGGATTTTTGCATCTATGTTCATCAGTGATATTGGCCTGTAGTTTTCTTTCTTTGTGACATCTTTGTCTGGTTTTGGTATCAGGGTGATGGTGGCCTCGTAGAATGAGTTTGGGAGTGTTCCCCCCTCTGCAATATTTTGGAAGAGTTTGAGAAGGATAGGTGTTAGCTCTTCTCTAAATGTTTGATAGAATTCACCTGTGAAGCCATCTGGTCCTGGGCTTTTGTTTGTTGGAAGGTTTTTAATCACAGTTTCAATTTCAGTGCTTGTGATTGGTCTGTTCATATTTTCTAATTCTTCCTGGTTCAGTCTCAGCAGTTTGTGCATTTCTAAGAATCTGTCCATTTCTTCCAGGTTGTCCATTTTATTGGCATAGAGTTGCTTGTAGTAATCTCTCATGATCTTTTGTATTTCTGCAGTGTCAGTGGTTACTTCTCCTTTTTCATTTCTAATTCTATTGATTTGAGTCTTCTCCCTTTTTCTCTTGATGAGTCTGGCTAATGGTTTATCAATTTTGTTTATCTTCTCAAAGAACCAGCTTTTAGTTTCATTGATTTTTGCTATTGTTTCCTTCATTTCTTTTTCATTTATTTCTGACCTGATCTTTATAATTTCTTTCCTTCTGCTGGCTTTGGGGTTTTTTTGTTCTTCTTTCTCTAATTGCTTTAGGTGCAAGGTTAGGTTGTTTATTCGAGATGTTTCCTGTTTCTTGAGGTAGGCTTGTATTGCTATAAACTTCCCTCTTAGCACTGCTTTTGCTGCGTCCCATAGGTTTTGGGTCGTCGTATCTCCATTGTCATTTGTTTCTAGGTATTTTTTGATTTCCCCTTTGATTTCTTCAGTAATCACTTCGTTATTAAGTAATGTATTGTGTAGCCTCCATGTGTTTGTATTTTTTACAGATCTTTTCCTGTAATTGATATCTAGTCTCATAGCGTTTTGGTCGGAAAAGATACTTGATACGATTTCAATTTTCTTAAATTTACCAAGGCTTGATTTGTGACCCAAGATATGATCTATTCTGGAGAATGTTCCATGAGCACTTGAGAAAAATGTGTATTGTGTTGTTTTTGGGTGGAATGTCCTATAAATATCAATTAAGTCCATCTTGTTTAATGTATCATTTAAAGCTTGTGTTTCCTTATTTATTTTCATTTTGGATGATCTGTCCATTGGTGAAAGTGGGGTGTTAAAGTCCCCTACTATGATTGTGTTGCTGTCGATTTCCCCTTTTATGGCTATTAGCATTTGCCTCATGTATTGAGGTGCTCCTATGTTGGGTGCATAAATATTTACAATTGTTATACCTTCCTCTTGGATCGATCCCTTGATCATTATATAGTGTCCTTCTTTGTCTCTTGTAATAGTCTTTATTTTAAAGTCTATTTTGTCTGATATGAGAATTGCTACTCCAGCTTTCTTTTGATTTCCATTTGCATGGACTATCTTTTTCCATCCCCTCACTTTCAGTCTGTATGTGTCTCTAGGTCTGACGTGGGTCTCTTGTAGACAGCATATATATGGGTCTTGTTTTTCTATCCATTCAGCCAGCCTGTGTCTTTTGGTGGGAGCATTTAATCCATTTACATTCAAGGTAATTATCGATATGTATGTTCCTATTCCCATTTTCTTAAATGTTTTGGGTTTGTTATTGTAGGTGTTTTCCTTCTCTTGTGTTTCTTGCCTAGAGAAGTTCCTTTAGCATTTGTTGTAAAGCTGGTTTGGTGGTGCTGAACTCTCTCAGCTTTTGCTTGTCTGTAATGGTTTTAATTTCTCCATCACATCTGAATGAGATCCTTGCTGGGTAGAGTAATCTTGGTTGTAGGTTTTTCTCCTTCATCACTTAAGTATATCCTGCCACTCCCTTCTGGCTTGCAGAGTTTCTGCTGAAAGATCAGCTGTTAACATTATGGGTATTCCCTTGTGTGTTATTTGTTGTTTTTCCCTTGCTGCCTTTAATATGTTTTCCTTATATTTAATTTTTGACAGTTTGATTAATATGTGTCTTGGCGTGTTTCTCCTTGGGTTTATCCTGTATGGGACTCTCTGTGCTTCCTGGACTTGATTAACTATTTCCTTTCCCATATTAGGGAAGTTTTCAACTATAATCTCTTCAAATATTTTCTCAGTCCCTTTCTTTTTCTCTTCTTCTTCTGGGACCCCTATAATTCGAATGTTGGTGCGTTTAATGTTGTCCCAGAGGTCTCTGAGACTGTCCTCAGTTCTTTTCATTCTTTTTTCTTTATCCTGCTCTGCAGTAGTTATTTCCACCATTTTATCTTCCAGGTCACTTATCCTTTCTTCTGCCTCAGTTATTCTGCTATTGATCCCATCTAGAGTATTTTTAATTTCATTTATTGTGTTTTTCATCATTGCTTGGTTCCTCTTTAGTTCTTCTACGTCCTTGTTAAATGTTTCTTGCATTTTGTCTATTCTATTTCCAAGATTTTGGATCATCCTTACTATCATTATTCTGAATTCTTTTTCAGGTAGACTACCTATTTCCTCTTCATTTGTTAAGTCTGGTGTGTTTTGACCCTGCTCCTTCATCTGCTGTGTGTTTTCCTGTCATCTCATTTTGCTTATCTTACTGTGTTTGGGGTCTCCTTTTCACAGGCTGCAGGTTCGTAGTTCCCGTTGTTTTTGGTATCTGTCCCCAGTGGGTAAGGTTGGTTCAGTGGGTTGTGTAGGCTTCCTGGTGGAGGGAACTAGTGACTGAGTTCTGGTGGATGAGGCTGGATCTTGTCTTTCTGGTGGGCACGTCCACGTCTGGTGGTGTATTTTGGAGTGTCTGTGGCCTTATTATGATTTTAGGCAGCCTCTCTGCTAATGGATGGGGCTGTGTTCCTGTCTTGCTAGTTGTCTGGCATAGGGTGTTCAGCACTGTAGCTTGCTGGTCATTGAGTGATGCTGGGTCTTGATGTTGAGATGGAGATCTCTGAGAGATTTTTGCCGTTTGGTATTACATGGAGCTGGGAGGTCTCTTGTGGACCAGTGTCCTGAAGTTGGCTCTCCCACCTCAGAGTTACGGCCCTGATGCCTGGCTGGAGCACCATGAGCCTTTCGTCCACACGGCTCAAAGTAAAAGGGAGAAAAAATAGAAAGAAAGAAAGAAAGAGGCTATAATATAGTGAAGTAAAATAAAGCTATTATAAAGCAAAGCTATACAGACAAAATCTCCCCCAGAAGCATATACATATACACTCACAAAAAAAAGGAAAAGGGGAAAAATTAATATATCCTGCTCCCAAAGTCCACCTCCTGAATTTGGGATGATTCGTTGTCTATTCAGGTATTCAACAGATGCAGGCACATCAAGTTGTTTGTGGAGTTTTAATCCGCTGCTTCTGAAGCTGCTGGGAGAGATTTCCCCTTCTCTTCTCTGTTCGCACAGCTCCTGGGGATCAGCTTTGGATTTGGACCCGCCTCTGCGTGTAGGTCGCCTGAGGGCGTCTGTTCCCTGCCCAGACAGGACGGGGTTAAAGGAGCAGCTGCTTCGGGGGCTCTGGCTCACCCAGGCCGCGGGGAGGGGGGGGTACAGAGGAGGCGGGGTGAGCCTGCGGCGGCAGAGGCCGGCGTGACGTTGCAGCAGCCTGAGGTGCGCAGTGCGTTCTCCCGGAGAAGTTGTCTCTGGCTCACGGGACCCTGGCAGTGGTGGGCTGCATGGGCTCCCGGGAGGGGCGGTGTGGAGAGTGACCTGTGCTCGCACACAGGCTTCTTGGAGGCGGCAGCAGCAGCCCCAGCGTCTCACGCCCGTCTCTGGGGTCCGCGCTGATCGCCGCAGCTCGCGCCAGTCTCTGGAGTTCGTTTAGGCGGCGCTCTGAATCCCCTCTCCTTGCACACGGCGAAACAAAGAGGCAAGAAAAATTCTCTTGCCTCTTTGGCAGCTGCAGACTTTTTCCCGGTCTCCCTCCCAGCCAGCTGTGGTGCGCTAACCCCTTCAGGCTGTGTTCACGCCGCCAACCCCAGTCCTCTCCCTGCGATCCGACTGAAGCCCAAGCCCCAGCTCCCAGCCCCGCCAGCCCCGGCGGCTGAGCAGACAAGCCTCTCGGGCTGGTGAGCGCTGCTCGGCGCCGAGCCTCTGTGCGGGAATCTCTCCGTTTTTTCCTCTGCGCCCCTGTTGCTGTGGGATCTGCGCTGATAGCCGCGGCTCACGCCCGTCTCTGAAGTTCGTTTAGGCGGCGCTCTGAATCCCCTCTCCTCGCGCACCAGGAAACAAAGAGGGAAGAAAAAGTCTCTTGCCTCTTCGGCAGCTGCAGACTTTTTCCCGGACTCCCTCCCGGCTAGCTGTGGTGCACTAACCCCTTCAGGCTGTGTTCACGCCGCCAACCCCAGTCCTCTCCCTGCGATCCGACCGAAGCCCGAGCCTCAGCTCCCAGCCCCGCCCGCCCTGGCGGGTGAGCAGACAAGCCTCTCGGGCTGGTGAGTGCTGGTCAGCGCCGAGCCTCCGTGTGGGAAGTGCGGGAATCTCTCCGCTTTGCCCTCCGCACCCCTGTGGCTGCGCTCTCCTCCGTGGCTCCGAAGCTTCCCCCCTCTGCCACCCGCAGTCTCCGCCCGCGAAGGGGCTTCCTAGTGCGTGGAAATCTTTCCTCCTTCACAGCTCCCTCCCACTCGTGCAGGTGCCATCCCTATTCTTTTGTCTCTGTTATTTCTTTTTTCTTTTGCCCTACCCAAGTACCGGGGGAGTTTCTTGCCTTTTGGGAGGTCTGACGTTTTCTGCCAGCGTTCAGTGGGTGTTCTGTAGGAGCTGTTCCACATGTAGATGTATTTCTGATGTATTTGTGGGGAGGAAGGTGATCTCCGCGTCTTACTCTTCCGCCATCTTCTCTTCTCCTCCCCATATGCATTTTCATTGAATAAAGCAAACAGTAAACAAAACTGCATACCAATAAAACAGAGTCACTTTGAATATTTTGATTAGTACCTTTCCAGATATAGGCTAAAACGGGTTCAGTACAGATAATTAGATATGTATGTTTGTATTCCAAAATGTAATCATTTTATGTATGTATGTATTCATATATGTGTATTATAGTATGTGCATGTATATCACAAATATCCCAGACTATAATCATAGTATATATTCTGCTTTATTGAATAACTTTTCCTAATGTTATTTAATAATATTTTTTAAATTATTCCATTTCCATACCTACATACCTGCATCATTATATTCATCAGCAGCATCATCAGCATGCTTTTTTTTTTTTTTTAATAAATTCATTTATTTATTTATTTATTTGTGGCTGTGTTGGGTCATCGTTTCTGTGCGAGGGCTTTCTCCAGTTGCGGCCAGTGGGGTCCACTCTTCATCGCAGTGCACGGGCCTCTCAATATTGCGGCCTCTCCCGTTGTGGAGCACAGGCTCCAGACGCGCAGGCTCAGTAGTTGTGGCTCACGGGCCCAGTTGCTCCGCGGCATGTGGGATCTTCCCAGACCAGGGCTCGAACCCGTGTCCCCTGCATTGGCAGGAGGATTCTTAACCACTGCGCCACCAGGGAAGCCCCCAGCATGCTTTTTATAGTCACATAATGTATCTTTAAAGATAGAATATAACTTTTGTAAATAATCTCCTATATGGAAGCATGTAGATTATGAATTTATAATGTTATACATAATTCATGATAAATATCAATCGTTAAATGTATATTTCATTCAACAAAATGTACCTCAAAAACTTTTCTAGCAAATGGCCACAGCAGGGAAAAACACAGAAAATATATGTTGGCATGGTCCTCACGTATTTGTTTTCAATTATTTTCTTGCAAAATAATATTAGAAGTACCATTATTTGCTCAAAGAAAACATTTAAAGGATCTTTCCATATATTGCTAAATTGTACTCAAAAAAGTTTGAGCCAAATTAGAAACCCATTATAACATATGAAAGGAACCTATATTCCTATGTAATTACCATCGTTGAATACTGTCGTTTAGAAATATCAATTTGTCAGGTGTATCATTAATTTGAATAATTTAATTTGGGCAATTTAAACTAATACTTAGATTAAAAATATTTAATATACCTGCTGAAATTTGGTATTTCTTCTGGAGGCAATATGGCATAATGGTTAAAATCCTGAACAATGGTGCCAGACTGCACTGGTTTAAATCTCAAGTCAGCTATCTCTCAGCCATATGACCTGGGCCTAGTTACTTAGTTACTACATGCCTCATTTTCCCTATCTATAGGGAATAGGTTTTAAAAAAATGAGTATTACATATACAATACATATATATATAATTCATATGTATATAATTACATATATAATTTTGAATAATAACTGGAATATAAGAATCATTATATAAATACAATGATTGTAGGCTCAAGAGCATGGCCCATATTCATTTGAGAATTAATCTTTTGATTTTCTGTTATAAGAATTCCTTAGGAATAAATACTATTGACTCTCTTTCAGCCATATACACTCTAACTTCCCTTTATCTCCCCAGTCTTTTACTTGGATGGTCCCCAATACAATGTGTTTTCACTTAAAATGTCGTAAATTCAAGGCTTAATTCTCTAAATGAACTTATGCCATATTTCATCAACCTATAGATTTTCTTTTTAGTAAACCTGTATGGTTAAAGGGAAGTTTTATTTGTGTTGATGAGTGTTTTTTCTGAATAAATAAAAAACTGGATTGTTTTAACCTGTATCTAGAGGGGCCTGCATTTTCTTGGGAGGTCTAGAAATAAATTCATGGTGGTTAATAAAAATACAGACCTACCTTGCCTGTGTTTTCAGATAGATGATCAGTCGTAAGGAAATGCACAATAGTGGCATTACAGGAGATTCCCAGCTGATAACTTTCACTGTATTGCTTTCGTGAAAATAATGACAATACTTCAGAGGAGACTTGTTGCAGTTTCATAATCAATAAAGGGGAAAAAATCCCCTCTAGCTACTTGTCACTCTCAACTCTGACAATTAGTTCCATTTCCCCATGAGAAAACACACGGCGAAGAGGAATGGCCCAAAGTTTTAAAATTTGGGAGGTAGAAAGGACAATCGGTAAGGCAAAAATTATAGCAGAGACTGACATTAAAAGTAATTCGACAAAGTCAGAATTGCCCTGAATCCCTCATCTCTTTAATGATGGGCCCACATGCTCCATCTCCACATTGTCTCATCTCACTGCAAGCTTCTGCATTTAGAGACATTATCATAAAACTTTCTAAAAGACCTAGACCTAACCTAGTCCTCACCATCTGAATAAGAAATTGTGCCAGCTTTGTGTCCTCTTATTTCAGATCAGGCAGTGTAATTAAAAATGAGTCACACTTTGGGAACCACAGAAAGACACCTTTTCTTGAAGTGCAGGTATAGTGCTATTATTTCTGGTAGATTCCAGTGGTCTAATTCATTCAAATGTCCAATAATAACCCAGCAGGGACAGTGCCTGGGGTCCTATCATGAAGTTTCTGTCTCTCAAACCCCTTGCTTGTAATAAAAGAAACTACAGAAATTATTTTCCTGTGTCATTTTTAGTCCTTCAAGACAATGCAGGGGAAAAAAAGTTTCTACCAGCAGTCTAAGTATGGTGTCATTGTTATCTATCCATTCTAATATTCTACCTCCTTGTCTAGTCCTAGACTATGCTCAATTTAGACAGGAAGGTCAGTATGAAAAAGCAAAAAAAGATAATATAATCAAAACTGTAGAAAAAGACAAAAAAAAAAAATAAACTCTTCCACAATCAGTGCCTTGAATAAACTTGCCTCAGCCCCATTTGTCCATATATACATATGTATATACTATATAATATAAAATTAAATAATCAATACATAATTATAATACATTAGCAGTACATATTTTGTCCTTTGCAACCACGTCTCCCAAATGTCTACTACTGATTCTTCTTTGAAGGGACTCAACAAATAATAATACCAAGACTAATTGGCACTTCTTAAAATATAACATGGCTGACAAAACACAACCCCTAAATAAAAAGATTCTCAAGAATGCAAAGAAAGCAAGTGTATTGATGCCTGCATTCAATTACTGTACTAGAAAGCATTCATTCCTTTGGAAGAACCTATTATCTTTCAAAATAATGCAAAGTCTCAGCAGGTGCCATTGTATTGGGCTGTGCAAACTGTATCTCTGCCAAACTCCAGTAATTATTTAGACCAGTCAGACTCTGTGTGTTCTTGACGGCATAGTCAGTGTTCACTACATCACTTCAAATTGTTTGTTGGATCTTATTGTTAAGATCGTGACATTCATTACTGGGGACTAAACCCTTCATTACACAGTTTGTCAAAGTCCTCAAGCAGTACAGTATTTGAAAAAGAACAAGCAGAATTAGTTTCCTATGGGGAGCTCTTAGAAGCGAAACAATTAAATAAATAAAAAAAAATAAAGAAAAGGATTTCCAAAATACATGTTACTTTGTCACCAAATAGTGACAGATCTTTCTTCACCCACATGTCAATCAGATCAGCAAAAGCACACGATATTTAAGAATACTCAATAAACTTCTTTTGAACAATACTATAGCTTTGAAAGTTCACTTTTTCAAAATACTATCTTTCCTACGATCAAATAATACCTATTGCTTGAAGTGGCATTTTGGGTTTTTTTCACAACTGATACATGATTTGAGGAAATACCCAGTGATGTTGGAATGAGACAGTGATTACCGTATAAGTTTTCTGCAATAACTACTTTATTTCAGGGTGTCTTTTGATAAATAAAATTTTATCATAATCCCATTGAAGTTCTGAGAGTAGAAAAAAATCCACTAGATTTAACTACTGACTGTTTTCCCATATGTAAGAGGAATTCTGGAGATTACTTCCTACTTGTTAGTCATGTCCACTATGCCCTCTAACCTAAAACTTGTCTACCACACTGCATAGGCCTTTGTTCATGCTTTTTTATAATAAATCCAAGTATCTCTTCAATGGAGCATAAATCCAAAGAAACTTGGCAGTCTCTGAGAGACAGAATATTCAATGCACACCAAATGCATTCACAGCCAAGAAAACCAACTGACATTACAGACAATGGATTAGGATTTTACCTTCCTCAGATGACCGTTTACTCTTCTAATTATCCAGGGCCATTGAAAGACACTACAGCCTGGCCACTTAGCTTGAAGTCTCCTCTCTCTGAACGGCCTTGCTGATTGTTCTGTTTACTCTCCCTTAATTAAAATTTATTCTCACGTCACATGGTAAGCTGGATCCAATGAAGCTAAATGCCTTCTTCAGCTTTTCATTTTTTGTTAATATTTCCCAGATAATGTTTTTTCTTTGTATGGATGATCTTCATTATCTACATGTATTTCTGAACTGTTGTTGTGCGAATGTTTTTCAGGAGGTCATATTTCTTCCATTCAACTTCTGTAGTCATCTTGGCTTCTTTGCATCTATCTTCTAGGAATGTTTATGAAACAATCTATTCATAAATTTTATATCATTAGTTATTCCCAGAAGTGAAATAGAGAACATGATAATCAAGTTACCTATAAAAGATAACAAATTTGAATCTATAAGTTCACCTGCGTGTGGCTGGGTTGTGTGGTGTGAATTTTTGTGTCTGGGTGTGTGTGTGTATGTGTGATTGCTTTATAAACAGGGGCCAATATCTTCTTCTTTTTCTATTTTTCCTAGTCATTTGAGAACTTGGGTTTCTCTATAACAGGTCTGTTTTCCCTGGCCTGGTGTTATTGATTTCTAAGATTTCATTTCAAACAATATAAAATATGCCATCCCTGTCTGGGACTTGTCTTTCACAATTCAGCCATTTCTGTTTCACAGGTATGCAGTTTTAACAAATTGTCTTAGACCCCTGCAGTTTCCAATTATTACAGTTTACCTGATTTAAATTAAACTGTGGGCCTCAGCCTGCCCTAGGGAGAGAGGGAGTATAGGATTCCTTCTCTGACATTCTGAGACCAGGGAAGTGTGGGTCCTAAGCCCAGTATAGCTTTAGAGAGGGAAGAAATCATCAGAGCAGAAGAAAGTTGCTTCAGTCCCAGGAGGAAAACCCCTTTTAATCGAGCCAGTATTCCAGTAGCAAGAAGTCTGTGGAAGAGTTACCCTGTTTTACATCCTGAGTGGACTGTAGACTAAGGTGTCAGCAGTCATGACACAAAGCAGTTCTTAAGGCAGGAAATTAAAAACTGCTAACAGTAAACTCTCAACTGCTTAGCATTGAAAATCTACTCTTTGCAATAAGATACAAATGCATCTGAATGTTTTGGTATAATCTTTCCCATAAAAATGTATTTGTGGTAGCCTGATATCAAAAAGCTGAATGCCTTTCCTGCCCACTAATGGACAAATAAAATATTTGCATTATTATACTTCAAATTTGGAGTGATACTAAACATCATATACAACAGCACTCTCCTCCTATGTCCCTCTTTTAATCCTTGGGTCCACAACAGTCCCAACACAGAATTGTCCAGCTGGAACATAAATACTTCCAATGGTGAACATTGTCTTTTGCTTGGTGACATATTAGTAACATCAAGTGGCCCATTATTTCAAGAGAAGAGTAAGGTGAAGAAAATGTGCTTAGGAAACAATATTCCATTTGATTCACTGGGGTTAATTTATCAGTTTAAAAAAGGTCATGATGACTGTCTATGAGCAATCAGCTTTTCATCATAAAAAGATGGTCACTATCCAGATTCAGTGAATAGTCAGAATTCTTTTTGGTCTCTTCTCACCACTGTTCACTTTTCCTGACCTATCTCACTACCAGGACACTGTCTGAGATAGTTCTGTTTAGTGTCTGTACTGTTTTCTCACAGAGTTCCTATATTTTTTCATAAGATGATTTAAGGTGAAGTTAGCGTCCAATTGTATTTTCCAACAACAAATATAATTCCTTGTCTCATTCAATGTAATATGTAAGATCTCCCATGCTATGCCAATGAATTCCACTTTCTAAGTAACTCATTCACAGATAAATATATGGGAATGTCTTCACTGTTCTTTTCATGGATTATCATTTACAAGAAGGGAAAGAGAATAAAGTTCCTACTTAGTGATACAGTATAGATGCTGCACATTTTTACTGAAAATCTACTCTTTGCAATAAGATACAAATGCATCTTAATGTTTTGGTATAATCTTTCCCATAAAAATGTATTTGTGGTAACCTGATATCAAAAAGCCGAATGCCTTTCCTGCCCACTAATGGACAAATAAAATATGCCCAAGCATGACAGAAATTGTCAGAAATTCAGCATGACAGAAATTGTCCAAGAAAAATGACTCAACATGATGAATAGTAAGAAAACATCTCCTACATAGAAAAGGATTCTCGGGAAAGTAGGGACAATATTGAGGGGATTAAGAAAGGTGTTGGCACTAACTGGTGCCACATTAAGAAGATAAAATTCTGGTAGATGTCTTTCCAGCCTGAGGAACTAAAGGAAAGAGTCAGGGCAAAAACGAAGGATGAAAAGTCTAGCGGAAAATTCTGAAAATAATTGAACTAGAGATCAGGAATCTAAAAATCTGTAAGTGCTGCCCAAATCCCTGGCTGATACGCAAACCAGGTAAAAACCAAGGAAGGCAACATACATCCTAGTTAAGAATGAAAAAACAGGACTGAGATTTGAGCTGACACCTGCAAGTGAGTCCAACCAAGTTAACTGTCTGCCAAACCAGATAGAAAACAAACAATAACACTCTTCAGAATTTAGAGTCTCCACAAATTAACAATCACAATGTCTTTACTAAATGATAAAACATATTAGTGAACATAATAATAATAGTTTTACCCTCCGAGAGAAAAAACATTCAAGGAGACCGTTCTTTGGGTGTCTCAGATGAGAAAATTATCAGATAAAGATTTTACTTTGCTATTTCATCGATACTCAGTGATACAAAGGGGAATATGCATATGGTGAATGGAAAGTATATCTGAGTTATTCAGCTGAGTGTAACAACTAAGGAAACATTTTCAAACAGACCATCAAAGTAAGGAGACTGGGAATCCAATGTAGAAACTTGAGGGATTAAATAATGGGGAAACATATGTATATGTATATATATATATATATATATATATATATATATATATATATATATAATATATATATATATTTTATATATATAGACATATATATATAAGATATATAAATTATATATATAGACACATATATATATATATATTTTTTATATATATATATATATATATATATATATATATATATATATATATATAAAATAAAAGTAAGCTTTGGAGAAGAGAGAGTATATATTTCCCAGAAAAAAACAACTTAAAATTGAGCTGCAAAACAACTTAAAATATCCCAGTGTTTAAATAAGATGTACATGCAAAGAGGGAACCATAGCCAAGTGCCTAGAAAACAGTATGCTTCAGGGTGAAGTAAACTAAAAGAAGGATGGGGTACATTTATCTAATTTTCCCTTAGCTTTTGTGTCTTGGGTCTAGCTGATGGGGTGGGAGTGGGGGACTGTTTTATTATTAGTTGGGTGACTGATGTAAAGTGTCATAAAAATAAGATAGCTATGTCAGGTATCATCTAAGACTTTAAATCCCTTGGTGTGCTGTGGTATTTCTAACACTGAGGAAATGGCTCATGCTGGAAGTGTTCCCTACTTGTTGGAGAAAAGAAAGAGAGGCACCACGATTGGCTCTCCAGAAACATAATGATTCTTAAAATCAAAGTTAATTCATAAGTAATCCTCAGACAGTAAGTGTCTAACAAAGCAAAACCTCAAAAAAGGCATTTCTCAGACTGACTTTTCAGGGTATAGATAAATTGTCCTAGCTTGTGTTCCCCCCAAAGCAGAGCCCAATACAAAACTTTCTGGTCATAAATTTTATAATCCCTTTATTAGGGATGTAATTCCAGAAACAGGAGTAAGGCCAAAGGCAGTGAGGTAGGAACCACAGCGAGCAAACACAGATGTGTGTTATTAAGGTAGCCACCTCATGATATCAAGCAAAAATAACTGCTCAATCTTGCAGTCCCATCTCTTAAATGAGCTTTACTGACTTTCCTATAAATAGGAAGTTGTTTAAATAAGATAATAATAATAAAGTAATTTTTTAAAAATTTAATTAAAATTTTAATTTGAGTCTATTTCCCCAATATATAGTTTCTCCGGTTAATGTCCACAGGTCCTTTGGGAAGTATAGGGATATGATTATGATATATACTGGATGGTATTGTAGAGCCCTTCCCCTAGATGAACTGGGCTATTCTATTCTTGAAACGATTAGTTCTGTATCTATGAACTGTCTTAAAACTAGAAACTGGGTTAAAGACAATAGTTTTCTATTGTGGAATTTCTTTTTCTTTTCTTTTAATTATTCAAGTTGAGCTACATCCTAATGTACTATCTTTCCATCTGACCCTCAGGAATTGTATCATTTCTGAATAAAAAGAAAAATGAGGAAAAAAAGAACAGTATCAGAACAATAGTCAAAAAATATAACTTGTTGACCTAAGTTCCAAAATTGAAAAGGCTCTCTAAAATGTCAACTATTTAGATGAAAATACTGATATTTGAGTTTTTCTTTAAAAAGGTAGAATATTAAAAATCCTATAAATATTCAGACTCATAAGAGCAACATGTTATTTAACGATAAATGTGTGCATGCCTTGATCTCTTAAGCAGGATATCTAGAAGACAATGTAAACTATACAGAAATTGGAGGATGAAGGCAGGAATCACCACCACATATGTCAATGTCTAGAACAATAACCAATGCATATCAGACACCCAATAAATAATTTTTTAAAGAATAAATGGAGAATTCCCCGGCGGTCCAGTTGTTAGGACTCTGTGCTTTCACTGCCGAGGGCCTGGGTTCAATCCCCAGTCAGGGAACTAAGATCCAGCAAGCCGTGCTGTGTTGCCAAAACAAACAAACAAAAAGAGCCCAGAATAAATGAATATGTGTTAAAGGAGGAAACAAATGATATAAAATTACTAAATGTATGATCATAGTATTAAAATTACTCTGATATTTCTATTACATTGGATGTATATTTTGAAACTAATGTGTTGATTTTATTTTAACATGTCAATACTTATAATACAACATAGATTATATTCCATAAAATTATTTAAATTTATGACAGATAATTACACATACTACTAAACAACATTCCCTGAGGTTACATAGTTCGGGCATTATTTTAAAGAGTATATGATCAAAAACATTTAAAGACTACTAGTTTAGAAAATATTTATGTTCAAAATGCAGTGGATTCCATTAAATTAGTATTCATGTAATACTTTATTCATTCTTCTCTGAACCTTTGTTTTGAGGCAGGTGATCTGACAGCATTGGCCTTGTGATGAGCAAAGTAGATTTGGCCTCTCTGGCATAACTTCTGCTTTAGTAATACACAGTTAATAATGCTAAAGAAATAGTACAAGTGTAAGATATTAAAAGTTACTGTATTGAAATGTTCTATTAGCTTCAAAAGTATACTTATTAAATTAAATGCAAAAATATAAAGCCTTATGTCGCGCTCCAGATTTTATTTTACTTTTAGTAAAACACAACTCTCTAGAATAGTCTCACAAAATTTCTTAATTTAGTTTATGTAAACCCCAGTCAAACTGATCCAGATTCTATCATAAACAATTTCACTTAGTGTGATTAAGCAAGAGAAGTCTCTTTACTCAAAATGTGTAAAACAGTAAAAATAAAGAAAAACAGAAATTTTTGTATCGTGAATCAAGCTTCCATCAAAATTCAGTGCTTTCCTTATCCAATCACAATGAACAGGATTTGCCTATCACTAAACCAACATATTAAGGTGTTATTCTAGTTAAACTGCACTGCTTTTTCTTTCATACTCCTCTGTAACATTTCTAGATGCACTGAAGCCATTTAAAACACCTGAACTGTATATTAAATTGTATACCTTCATTTAAGAACCAGCTTAAAAATCAGCACCCTCTTAAATTAAGCCTTTTCTACCTACAAGTGTAAAAGTACCTCAGTTCTCTGTAGTGTTTTTTTTTTTAATTAATTAATTAATTAATTAATTTTAATTTTTTTGGCTGTGTTAGGTCTTCGTTTCTGTGCGAGGGCTTTCTTTAGTTGTGGCGAGCGGGGGCCACTCTTCATCGCGGTGCGCGGGCCTCTCACTGTCGCGGCCTCTCTTGTTGCGGAGCACAGGCTCCAGACGCGCAGGCTCAGTAGTTGTGGCTCATGGGCCTAGTTGCTCCGCGGCATGTGGGATCTTCCCAGACCAGGGCTCGAACCCGTGTCCCCTGAATTGGCAGGTGGATTCTCAACCACTGCGCCACCTGGGAAGCCCCAGTTCTCTGTAGTTTTAAAGAATGTAGTGACATTTATTTTGCAAGACATCATTATCATCACCATCAGCATCACCATCATCTTCATTCTCCATAATTATATCTTATATTGCAGTTAATTCTGAATTTCTTACCTCTACTCTTTATCAGGGATTTGTCTATCCAGTGGTTTACGTTGCTAAGGTTTTAACATTTGTGGTCAAATCATGACTGATATAATTAGCACTCAAACATTTGCAGATTTTTATTCAAATAGTATCCTAATATTTCATTTCAACCAAATAATTTGATTATGGTTTATAGACCCTATTCTCATGATCACTGTCATGTTTGCTTGTCTTCATTCTGAAGGCTAAAATGATCAGATGACCTTTATTATGGCATATTTTTAAAAGATTTTTTTTCCTCTATCTAGATTAGAATCACAACCATTATGCAAAACTAGCAGTCATCCTGTTAGATATCATTTATGTGATTCCATGAATTAAGTATGGCTTTTGAGCTAGATATGAAGAGTTTATATTTTGAAACAGTTTTCTCTAAATATAATGTGAGGGAAATATCTAAGTATAAAGAACAAAGGACCATGCTAATTCTACTCACGAATTATATTATAATTTAAATGTATTTACTGATGTATATTGTTTTCTAATAAAACTATTGTTTGTAAGATTTCTTGCTTTAAAATTAAAGTGAGATTTTTCTTCTGGGCTCTCCTCATTATTGTTATTTAATATTTACTACAAACCCATAACATTCCTGTAAAGATAAATTCAGTAATAGACACAACTGTTTCACCTAAAATGCTTACAAAATGAGAAAAATACAGAAAGAACAGGCACATATAGTTTGATTATTTTTCTCCATTGAGGTTTCTAAGCCTTACATTCAATGACAAGTAATGAATTCTGTTGATTCCGTACATTGTAGATTTATAGCTGCGCTGATGCTGGCTGAAGGATAACCTATTACCCAATAAGTTTGCTCTCTCCAGAGGGAGTAAAAATCATTTTACAAGAATCCCTTCCTTATTTCATATACAAAAAAAGGGTTAAGTTCAGAGCCTGAAATCCTACTTTGTTTTATTTTTTTCCTCTATAGAACATTTTTCGGGAGCTAGCATCTGCATTTCACCTGCTCTCAATCTCACTATATTCTACATTATATCATGTGTTGATGCATGAAGCAGGAGACATTATAGTTTTAAATTCTAAAGTGTCTCAGTGGGAGGGATAAAAAAGAGGAAAAAAATCTTTCTTTATATAAGATCTCAGTGTTTACATGTATTGTGCTTTTCACTTGAAATGTAATTGAGTTCCATAAGGGATTTGGCACACTTTCAGATGTAATAAAAATCATTAATGAGCTAGACAATTAAGGAAAGATATTTATTGAAAAACTTGTTTCTGGCTGAGCTGCTGAAGTGCACAAACCCTTGTTTGGAAGATGTGTCTACCATGTGGTAGTTCAGCATACAAAGGAGCTGTCATGCTTCTGATTTGAAAGTATATAGAAGAATACAATAGGGAACACTTAAGTATGCAAAGTGTAATGAAATGAGATCACATTGTTTCTAGTGAGTATTAATGCTCCACATATTGTCAAGGTAAAATAGTTTCCACATTTTAGGGTTATTTTCAATGAACTGTTGCTATTAGATGAATCACAAGCTTCACTTTTTTTTTTTTTTTTATGTATTTGTTCAGCTAACATTTATTGTTATGTGGACCTGGCTTCATGACAGACACAGGGGATACAAGAGTAGACAGACAGGGCCACCGATGTTACAGTTCACACTCTAGGGGACAGCGACCTTTTATCTTCCATCCTTACCTCCACCTGGCAAGGTAGGTTAATGGGGAGGACTCCATACAGGTGACTGGAGGGAAGGTGTGCTTATTTCTGATTTAGGGAACACAAAGGAACCGGAGGACAAAGCAGAACAGCAGTGTGATGGACGGCTCTGAAACTGAAGAAGAACGGAAGTCCAGGCTTAAAACGAGATGTAGGAGCCATGGGCGCACGTGTAGTCAGATAAAATTCTCATCATTCCAAAAGACAGCTCTAAGAAGTGAGGGTCATAAGACATTGAATGTAAATGTGTAACATTCAAACAGGTAACGTAATTCAGTGAGTTGCCATCTGATTCTTGTACTCTTTCAGAAAGATAGTTCTTTGGTGGATTGAAACATCTCTTGATTCCTTTACTGAGGTCCTGCCCAAACCATTTAAAGTGTCTCTCTATTAAGAAACTGGTAAGTCGAGAACACAGAAGAAGTAGCAAACCTAGAGTCAATTATAGTGTTTTAATGATGGTTTTCAGTTAAATCAGTGTCTCCTTGGGCAAAGTTTGAGCTCTGCACATCTTTTTTTCCATTTGGGTCTTGGCTGCCCCTTTATGGTTATGATGTCTCTGTAGGTATTCATTTGAATCTCTTGAAAAGTCCTATTATGTGGAAAAGTGCTTCATTTTTTATTACCCTGCTGTGTTCATAGGTCCTTTTCTGTGTGTAAAACTGGAAGGAATGAAGGAAAGAAGGAAGGAAGGGGGGAGAGAGAGAGAGGAGAGAAAGGAAGAAAGAAAGAAAGAAGGAAGGAAAGGGAGAAAGGAAGAAAGAAAGAAAGAAAGAAAGAAAGAAAGAAAGAAAAGAAAGAAAAGAGAAAGAGACTATACACATGGTAAGAAATTAAGAATCAAACAGCCCAAATAAAAGACTGAATATTAGAAGGTATTTCACATCAATCTAGTAAAAATAATATATAATCATTGTTGATTTCATACTTTAAAAAGCTAAGCAAAATTTATATGTCTTACCGATTCATTCATTTTCTTCAAAGATACCAATATCGTCTTAAGGAAACTCTTCTCATGATAAACTAAAAAGATAAATTCTCAGTTAAACATCAAAAAGAGACAATTATTATATTTCACGTATTATGCCTCTCCACCACATACACAAACATGCAAACCTGTGCTTGTGTCTGCAGAAATCATGGATCAGGAAACCAAGTCACCATGGATTCTAGTAGTGAATCTGACTCAGTTTGATTGCATGACCCTGAACCATGTAAATTCTAATCCTTGGCTCTCAGCTTCCTCTAAAATAAACGATTTAGTTTACAGGTTTTCTAATATTCTATAATTTAGCCTTAATACTCTATGTTTTAGGGTCCACGTAGTTGTCCATCTGATTTACAGAGTATTTGTATGTGGCCCTTGTTCCACTTTTGAGCTTTTGTTCACATCATTTCCTTCTCTCTTTGCATTCTCTCAGTCTTTGCTGCCTGTATAGCCTAAATCCAAATGCACTGATTTATCTGTAAGACCTCCTGGGCACTAATAAATTGTCATTTCTTCTTTCATGCCTGGTCAATGGTTCTGTGTAGGCTACAATAAAAGAATCCCAACACTTTTACCTGAGAATCAAGTTATATTTGAAGGAAATTAATATGGATAGCAGAATATAGTTGATCTTATCAAGCCCTGGCTTCTCAAATCCTCACTTGAGGATGGGACTAATAAATCCCACCATGTTTCTATTCAGTGTGCTCCTTTCCTACCTGCCACCTAAAATCCAAGAAGCTCTGTTATCTGTTCTCTTCTTATTTATTTCTTCTTTTCCTTTAGAGAATCAAGTGCAACTCACTTTTCTACCATACTGCCTGGACCTGCATCTCTATTACAGACAAAATATATCCCCGTACTTTTCACTGAGCAAGTTTTACTCCTCCCAGTCTTAAATTATAATGAGCTCATTCCTTTTCAAGTAAACTAGTTCAGTTAAATGTTACCTTTTGTTTTCATGAATAGAGGTTAGCATGCAGAGACTTAAATAGAATTAAAGTACATTTTGCTGGAAAGAAATAGCTCAGAATTAAGCAGAAGAGAGGTATCAGGGTTGCCAACTCTTTAGCCCTGGGTTTTACATTTCTGGCTTCAAAGCAGCTGCTTCCAATCTCATCATAGTCCTGCTATCAGGAAAGGGGGGATTTGAAGTAGATGGCAATTTACACATTGTAAGTTTCATTTCTGCTCACATTGCTTAAACCAAAAGATGGCCATACCGTGTTGCAAAAGAATATAGGATATGTTTTTCTAGCTGAGCAGCCATATGGACAGATAAATCTCAGGGGGGGATTTAAAACTAAATGAAAGAAGGTGTCATGGATATTTGTGCACAGTTTTTTTTTTTTCTGCCACATATTGTTTCCCCTGGAAACTTCTCATTTTCACTCACTACTACAAAACATAGAAACACTCTCCACTTACTTCTAAACCAGTACTTTTGGCTAAGATCTCAAATACAATAACTTTTGTTTGATAGCAAATTTTTCTATATAGGATATCTGGATTATGTTGGCAAAGGTGAGAGTCATTTTCATCTTTCATCTTTTCTAACTTCTTAAATATTTGACATGAGCTACACACTTTTACTTCTTAAATCACTTTTTTTAAATCACTTTATTATTTATCTAATAATCTCTCCTCTTTCATGGAAGAGAAGCTCTGACACCTGTTCTCTATTTGTACATTTGAACATTATGAACTTTAGATGGCAATCAATCTCTCATTCTTCTCCACAAATACCTTTGCATAAATAGTGATGTTAGCTGAGATATAGCCTCAATATAAACAACTTATAATAAAGTAACTTGTAAGCATTGAGTAACCTTGTGTACATTATAGACTTCTTTACTTGAAAGTCGAAAATCCTGAAATCTAATTACTGCAGTTGATTATTCAAACGTCCAACTCAAGGGCCTCTTGAGATTATAAGATCCCAAGTGGAGTGAAGCACACATCACAAGTAGAGAGTATTTTTTGAACTGGTTGTGGAGCTCAGTTAGTTCTTTTAGGGGCTAATAGCTCCCCCACCCTCTACCCCAGCCATTCTAAACAAAGTAATCCTCCCGGTTTCCTCCTTCACAGTTGACTGGGCTACAGATGGTGATCTAAGTTGGAATGATCATCACTTGATACCCATGTATTTGGAACAAAAAGTGTGGAGGAGAGAGTCTAAGAGAGACAAGGGGAGATAGAAAGCTAGAGCACAAAAGAGTCAGTTCCACTGTGCAGTAAAGCAGAGAGAGACAGTTTGCAGAAAGAGAGAAGGAGCACGTGACAGGAGAAGCAGAGAAAAAGAGGGAAATTAGCACATCCCGGTTCCCTATCAGCCTTCTAGTTTCCTGTTACAGTCTTCCCTTAGTCCGGGCTGGACATTGAGGACCCTGTGAAACATTTCTGACTTCTCTTTGGAAACTGACATCTTTATTTTGTTCAAGTTAATTTCTGCAACCTGCAAGTAGAGATCCATGTAAAACTTCAAAATTCTGCATATAATAGAGTAGCTACATATCTCTACAGATGAGCTAAACACAAAATAGATACTTAAATGGGAATTTGTGTGTGTTGTTCTGGGTTAGTTTCAGCACAAAAGGTGAAGAAACTTTTCAAACTTTTCTGAGAAATAAAAGTAACAAAAAATATGAGGTGATTTATAGCAACTGAGTATGTTAGCATTGAAGGAAATTTAATGAGTTTTTCGAAGAGTGGATATTTTGATGATATAATTGGAGATGAGTTACCTACTACAATAATTACAATGAGTCAATAACTACATTTCACAACACATTAGATAGATTTGTTCAATTCTGATTAAGAAGGAATTGAGTGACCTTTTTCTTCCTTTTCTTTTGGCCGCTTGTTTTGGGAACATAAAACATGGATTCTGCCTTTTCACTTTCTTGCATTATAAAATCACTTCACTTATGGTTTTATGCTAGTTTAGTCATTTAATTCTATTGATCACCTCAGTTTTCCCCATACACAGCCATAATTATGCTGAAATAATTATTAGTTCTACTGATAATTATAAGGCACTTTTGGCATCAAAGTCATCAAGGAAATCAAATTAGGATGTGATAACAAACATTTCTTTTCTTTCTTCTTACTATTACTTTTCAACAATAGATCTTTGTTACCAGATAAATGGTAAAATATGCAAGCTAGAAAGAAATGGCAAAGAGGTGACAGCAGTAAACTCTGTGTGTGTGTGTGTATATGTGTGTGTGTGTCAGAGAGAGAAAAAGAGAGATAAAGACAGACAGCAATTAGAACTAAGAAAGGATGCCAATCAAGAGGAAACATAAGAACATAAAGACACATTGGAGAATATAGCCTTTATATGACTCGATGTATAAAGATTATGAAGGCTAGCAACTGGCCTTGCATGACAGAATATTCAAATAAATCTGTGCCACTGAGAATGTAAGCTTTCTAGAAACGAGTTTGGGATTAAGACATTTAGTTCATTTTAACTACACCATTTAGTTGAAACATTTGTATAATTTCAAATGATTAATTAAATCATTTATTTGAAGTTATTCATTTAGATTGGTTATAAAAATTGAAGTGTATATTGTTTAAAGGGTTTCACTGAACATGAATTCTTTGAAACAAAAAAGGTCATTTCTCCCCATTTACTATGCAAAATAAAGTGTAAATCACATCTTTTTTGCTCCTTAGAATTACAGTGACTTTACTGGTCATCAATTTTATCCTTTTATGCTGATATTGTACAGTCATAACTTCACCTTAGTGCAGCCCTTGACCTATGGCACTGATTTAAATGTATATTCATGAGTGCCTTTGTAGTGATACAATACCAATGGACATAATACTGTCATTAAACCACAAGTCTAGAAATTGGTATCTTGACTGAATAGTAATTTAGTCCAAATTTAAATATACAGAATCCAAGATTTAAGTATAACAGGTCTTTCAACTGAAGGCAAAATGGTCAAAGCATGTTACCTAAGAATAACAAATGACATAATATAAATTATGTTGTACTGGCTAGCATGTTAAGCAAAAGGCAAGATGCCAACTGCCTAACCTCTGGTGTAGCAGAATATGGTATACTTTCCATTGGGTGTTCTGATTGCACTTGCTTGAAAATTTAAAGGCACTCTGGAGACCATATTCCCACATATCACTCCCTTAAGGACACTGCGGTAGAGTAAAAGCATGGAAAATGAGAATCTTCCTTCTTAGATAAGAATGATGAATCTAGTGGGAAAAGTAGGGATGTTAAAAAGATGTGGGAAGTGATCTCACACATTCAAAGCTCTTTACTGTTTCTACAAGGAGCTCTGGGGTAATACATTGGTGGAAGCTCCAAATCACCTTCCTGTTGTAAATCTATGGGAAAATGCCAGATGATTCTGTGGACTACAAAAGAAACTTCTCTCTCTTAGTCTCATTTAAGAAAAAGTGTGGAATCTTATTCTCCATTTTTTGGAGCAGATCATTGCTGTGGTTGTTACCTGAGGCTTCAGGAACATGGATGGTTTAATAAGAGAGAATCTGTCAACAGTATCTTAGACAGGTAGGCAATAATGACGATCTATTAGAAAAGAGAAATTGAAAAATGTGAGGAGTAGAAAATATATAAACTTAATCCTTAGTCTTTAGAAAACAGGTGCTAAAAAATGTAGAACAAACACGTCAAGATATCAGTTAGAGAAGTGGAAAATGGAAGGAGGAGGGAAAAGAAGAGGAAGTATTTTTCAATGGTAACAATACAGCCTGTTAATTTTCTTCTCAAAATACCTCCAAAAAGCTATATATTGCCTACTAAATTTGTTGAACATGTAACCTGTCAGATTTCACAGATGCATTCATATGGTCATTTTTATTTTTAAAAATAAATCAAAGAAGTCAGTATTTGAGAGTATTTGCTGGTATTTAACAGTAAGCTTGAATCAAAAATTAAAATAATCATAATAATTAGAAATGACTGAGACTGGAAAGAAGGAAAGTGAAAAAAAAACTGGTTAAAGGGCTTCTAGGCAAGTTATGATAGAGTCACATACTCAAGGGCTTGGACAACCGAGGCATAACAGATGATCTAGAAAGGAACAATAATGATTATTTCAACAATAGTCCACTAGCTTGTAATCCAAATTCTCTTTTATTTCATCCAGTTAAGTTTAAACTCTTAGAAAGTGGAAAAGATAGGATTAAATAATGGAATATGCTTTATTTTATTTTTATCTAATTTTTCATTCACTGATTCAATTAATATTGTTGACAACCTACCATGTACCAGTCATTCTAATAGATACTGAGATCAAGGTAGATAGAATAGGCAGAGTTCCACCTTTAGGAACTTACATTAAGTCCAATAAGAAAGACACTATTCTATTGATTACAAGTGTCATAACTGTTTAAAATGAGGAAAAAATAAAGATATAGTTTAATGTAAGAATTTCTGGTTGTATTCTGCAATTTTACAACTGCATCATATAAACATCATCAATTGTTTGCTATTGACCAATTTTCCAACATTTCTCCATTAGCATATTACAACATCTTTGCATCAGGTAAGGAGACCCTGCAATCTCCATTGTATAGACAAGGCCAGCAAGCCCAAGTTGCACAAGAGGCTTGCCTGAAATAATACAAGAGTCAGAGAACTACAGTCCGTGGCACAAATCTAGCCTGCTCTCTACTTTTGCACAGCCCACAATCTAGGAATGCTTTTCTTTTTTCCATTTTTAAGTAGTTGAAACATATCATTTGGAGAATAATATTTTGTTATACATGAAAATATATGAAATTTAAATTTCAGTGTGCTAAATAAAGTTTTATTATAAAACAGCCATCCTTCTTCATCTGCATATTTTCTATGGCTGCTTTCACTCTGCAGTGGCACGTCTGAGCAGTTGGAAGAGAAATCACGTGGCCTGAACAGCCTAAAATATTGATAATCTAGTCCTTCACAGAAAATGTTTTTCCACACCAGGTAATAAAGGAAACAGTCCTTATAATTTTCATAATATTTGAGTTTTATTGACTATTTAATATATGTGAGTCACTACCATTTACTCTTTGCATATATTAAATTAAACAATAAACATATTTATGAGGAAGAGACTCCATTTTAGAAATGTAAAAGTGAAAGATGAGATTTTTTTTAAGGTCAGAGAGTAAGAGTTTTGAGCAGGGGTTTTAACCTGGGAAGATTGGCTCTAAAACTTAAGCTGTTTTCCACTATTCTATACTCATAGTAGGAATAGGCTGAGTCCTCATGATTTTCAAGATCCTTTCTAACTGGAAATTGTGATAATTCCTTAATCTGAACCCCAATCAATTTTATATAAATGAGTCACACTTTGCTGACATCTGTTTAGTATTTTAGATGCTAATGGTGAACTCTGATAGTTTTCTTTGCTGCTCTACTGTTTGAAACTGAAAGTTAGTACAGTATCATGAAAGAGTCTGCTTTTTGGTTCACATATTTTTACACCTTGGTTATTTTCTACAATTTCTATGACCATTCATTCTTCAATAGCCATGGAACTGATTGTATTTAAAGATGTGTGGTAAACTCTTAATTTCTAATCAAGCCAGACATCTTGTTTATTTTTTTTTTTTCTTGGTAATTAATTAAAGAGTTTGGAACCAAGTAGGAACTTAATCCACATTTCTACTGTGACCTGAGTGGCACTATTTAAGAAATGAGTCTTCATATTCAAGACCTACACTCAAATAAAAGGTAAATAATTAAACACTATCAAGTTGGATTAATTGTGATCCATAGTGTACACACAATATCAGAACAATTGTCAAGAAAATTAACTTCAAATAATCTCACTGACTTTTGCCCTGAATTAGTTTAAGCAAAGGGAACAAGACGGACGATTCAGGGAGCTTACTTTCAAGTTTAATTGTACATTGCAAACCTCGGCTCAACACTGCCCTTGGGGAACTTTCAATAATCTGGACCAAAACAACAAGAGAACTGTCATCTAATCCACATGCATACTAATGTAGCTACCCCAAAATCTTTTTTTTTTTTTTTAACGTCTTTATTAGAGTATAGTTGCTTTACAATGTTGTGTTAGTTTCTGCTGTATAACAAAGTGAATCAGCTATATGTATACATATATCCCCATATCCGCTCCTTCTTGCGTCTCCCACCCACCCTCCCTATCCCACCCCTCTAGGTGGTTACAAAACACGGAGCTGATCTCCCTGTGCTATGCAGCTGCTTCCCACTAGCTATCTAAGCTGGGATGAAGAGTAGCACCGACATATATACACTACCCCAAAATCTTTAATCCTGTGCCGAATAGAGACAGTAAACCAACAAAATTCACCAACTCTCTGTTGAAGGAATGCTTTATGTCAGTTTCTAAGCATTTCTTTCTGAATGAATAGAATCTAGATGAGCATAGAGTCTCTAGATAAGAACAGTATTGAGTCACTTCTTCAAAAGCCTCTTCCTTCAACTAATTCTTCTTTACTCAGTGTCTTTTCTTGTCATTTTCAAAAATTATTAATTCCCTCTACTTGCTTTTATTTCTAATATTATTTGGTCATGTATGTATATATGTGCGTGTTTATGTATAAAGTCCATTCATCACTAAATTATAACTTGTTTAAAGGCAAGAGTCAAGTATTTGTTTTTTTAGATATCTGACACTTATTTTAGTAGTATCAATTCTATAATTTTTATATAACAATTTTGAAATAATGAAGTCAGAAAATAAACAATTTTTAAAAGCTAATTTCATCTTGAAATTTTAATAAAAAGCATAATATTGGGATATTTGTGATCTTCATGACAGAACTCAATATCAACATAATTACTGTCAATTTTAACTATAAACTATGTGCATTATCAATATACCATTACTTACCCTAGGAGGAGGCTGAACTGTGCTGAACATGAAGTATTTTATTTAATCCTCAGACCATCCTAGTAAAATAAGTTCTATTAAAATTTTTATTTTAAGGGAAACTGAAGCTTTCCAAGAAGTCAGAGGTAGGAAACCAGCAGTACACCAAGACATGCCTGAATCAAGGTGCCAATTTCTTTACTTCAGGGTTCTACTGACTGTATAAACAAATAGAGAGAGAGTGGGGTAGAAAGAGAGATAGATAATTATTTAACACTAAAAGCATATACAGGATATTAAAATTAAAAGGTAAAGGTAAAATTAAAGGTGATGAGGATAAATATGCATTGATCAGTGTATTTTTACTTTTTCTTATATTTTTAAGATGGCTGGATGAATAAGAAAGGAGTATTTCTAGAAGCTTTCCTTGAAATCTAACTACAAACTGATAGGAAGTAAAGAAGAAATGGGAAGTGGTGAATGTAGACAAAAAAGGGAAGAAATTTTAGGCAATTATTTATTCAGTTAAGTTTCCTATGTGACCCTAGGGGTGGAAAAATGTTCTTCTTCACTTGTATGTTCTTTAGCTGGTCTAATAATTAAATTGATATATGACAAATTAGCAGGAGAAACAAAGTTTATATGTATGAAAATATGAGACTCCACAGCACTCAGGTAATTGAAGTTTATACACCATCCTGAGCCAAGGATAATGGTGTACTTATCTGGGGCTTTAAAGGAGAGGAAGACAATTCTCAGGTAGATGAGAATGACAAATATTTGCTATGCCATGCAGATAAGTCTTTCTGATACAAAAAAGTTATCTCTGGTAATAGCTCTCTCCCTGGCACAGGTCATCTGTCCAAATTCTTTTAGACAGTTAAGGGGGAAATGAAAAGCTCTTCCTGAGTCTGCTGGTTCCTGACTGTCTTCAGCTCAGAATAATCCACATGCCAAAGTGACACATTCTGGGGTGATGTATTCAGCTCCCACATGTCACCAAGAGCTTTCATTTTCCCACCCAAACTTAGAGAAGTATATGTTAACAGAGAAGTTATATTTCAGGTTGTAATGAATGTCGATAAATATTGTAGCCCTATTCTGTAGCTACTTTTTTTCCCCTTTTTTTCCCCACGTGGTTATTTCCACAGTCCATGATGGCAGTAGGACCCAGGGGAGGAAACAGATATAATTAAAAGAAGGTATTGAAGCACACAGGAACTGAAGACTGACTCATCTCTCTCTTTTCATTGCCTCCTCGTATTAATGCTTTCATTTAAAGTGTCAGAATTTGAGTACTTGTTATAATGACTGTACCAACATGTTAGTCATACCTTACAAATCATCTTTTTTTAAAACGGAGAAATACAACAAAATTTAAATGAATTGGTAGTAACATTTAAGTGCCAAAAATGTTCTACTTATTGGCCCTAACAGTGAAGTTTGTCTCCTATTAAATAATTTTTAACATACTATACATAATTTAGCAAAAGAGGGAATATTGGCATTGGTATTAGCATACTTGAATTTATTTTCTATTTTTATTTGAAATTGTATAAACATTTCTATGCAAAACAAAATAATTTTTAAATGACGCAGAATAGGTTGAGCTCTTTTCTTCTGACAGTAAACAAAATCTGAATCAATGTAAGGTTGTAAGATGTGAATCTTTAACATTTCGGCCCAGAGGCAAGTGTGATTCCAAGTGACAAAGGTGATTGTAAGTACTAGCTGAGTTCCTCAGAACTCTAATTAGTTCATCAGATTGTTCAGTTTTTTACTTCCTATTATATTATGTAGTAGTAAGACACAATAGGTGATGCATGTCAAGGTGATTACAGCATGCCCCTGGTGAAGTTGTAAGACAGAAGTCAGAAGAAAAGGTTACTGTTTCTTACCAGAATTTCAGTAATGACTCCAGAATTCACTGTCTACGGTACGTTCTTGCTATCATTATACAAATAACAAAAATAAGTCAATAGACTTATCCTGGTGTAATGCATGACATGACTGACAACAAATTATAAAGTTTGAATTGTTTATCTTGAGTTGTAATCTCAGTTCTTATTTAATAAAATTTCTTCCTGTGTCTACTATGGTTAAAAAGTACACGTTAGATAAAAAAAAAAAAAAAATTCTCAGAAATCAAGTTTTGTTATTGCCTTGGTCATTAAAAATACTTCTTTGCTTGTTCTTTTAGTTTGTAAAACCTGAGGCTATAAGAAAAAAAAATTCCCAATACTATTACTGAATATAACCCCCATTTGACCAGATAAATACCTGGATACACAGAATAAAACCAAGATGAACTAAAGGTTAACAGAGTCTTCTTAAATTTTATTGCCAGATGAATAGGAAATAGAAAAAAAAAATAAAACAAGTAGATGAGATATAATACTATTCAAATAAAATTTCTATAAGGACATAGGAGAAAGAATATAATGATCTTACCTGCATCCTATCCAGGAAACTGGGTTTAGCTTCACTAATCCCAATACGAATTTTCACTTTATTTTCTAAATCATGCAATTTGCCTCTTCTGAAGGACAGATATTAACATTAGCACATTTCCTTTATAGCCTTAATAGTACATTTAATCTGCCTTCCTGACTTTACTTAATGGTTCTCAATAATTTTATTGCAGTTAAGAAAATGCAAAGTAAAGTAACTCTTTCTTCTATAATAAATTAACTATTTTAAAACATTTGGAGAGTCTGGAATGCTTTTACAAATTCTGCAGTAAAGAGATAGACTGACTTCAGCTCATAGCATCATCATAACATGAGAATTATTACTTGTCCATACAGGGAAGGCAAATGTTCACTATAATCACATTCCTAAAGTAAAAATATAGTTTTATTCTATGTTTCTGTTGAAATTAGACCTTAATTAGTATAATATTCTCATTTAATTATTATGATAATGTAAATATTTATAGGTTACAGGACATTCTTTTGGATAATTAAAACATAATTTTATTGAAACAAACCATGAAAAATAATGTAACAATTTAGAGTTCTCCTAAACTTAGTCAAAATAATTGAAGTTGATGTAGGTGAGTAGAAATATCAAATCCATGAACTATATTGCTTATGTTCTCAGAACTCTGATTTTTGCACTATCATCTTTTCTTTTCCCTCATCACCAAAAATGATGTTTTCAGTGTTCTTGCTCCTGGCTCCAAGTCTATCCCAAATGTCCAAGTTTGTCAGAAAAATGTTTGACAAAGAAATGTGCCTGTCAGTGACTCTATCACTAATCTGTCTTAACAGTCTGAGACAGTAAATAACATTGAGAGAAAAGATTATGCGTTGCATTAAAAAGCAGATCTAATATTTCCAACACTTTGTAGGTACAGGTGAGATTTGGGCAAAATTAAAAGGGTGGTGATTTTGAATAATGTTTCTGAGATCCATAGTGACTCTCATCAGGAAAATAAATAAAAATTCAAGTGAAGATTTTAATGACAGAATATGAGATAATTTTCCAGTGGAATTCAGTTGATTCTATATTGGGTAGGGGGCAATTATGCATTTCTTACAAAAAGACTATGTATTATAGAGCACCTTGATCCTCAGGGAAACTGGAAACCAAACAACTTTCCTGGGCATATGGTCCTTTAGATGTGTCTGACTCCCATATTTGCTCTCAGGGAAACCTGAAGTTATTCTTGATTTGTGCTACTTTGGAGCTACACCACTGAAACCTAAGTCTAAACAAAAATGCTCTCTGTAGTTTCAGGTGAAAGAAAAAACATCCTTAGATATTAGAATGAGGCAGTGCTTTATTATGATAACTTGGAAGAAGCAGATTCTGTAACAAGTATTTGGTTGCTTAATAAGAATGTCCAAAACCACCAGTTTTCCTATTTTATTCATTTAATGAGCACATATAAGTGACTTACTGTCATCAGGAACACAAGGAATAAAGCAATTCAGTAAAGTAGTCAAGGGCATTCGTTCGATGAGTGGCAAAGCTGGGAAACTCAGACAATTCAACTTTAGAATGAGTCTGTAATTTATCACTATGCTACGCTGTCTCTATACTGAATAGATAAACATATTCAACAAATAATTTTTCTAACTTTTCTTTTCCTTATAAGTAAATCAAGGATAAAAATCCATGTCCTACTTATCTCTCTCAGTTAAAATAGTGCATGTAAACGCACTTCATAAAGCACATACTATTGCTCATAGTAGCATTTAATCATAATGGTAAAGACATTAATTTCTCATAGTGAACCAGGTACATTGAAAAACATTACACATCGATTATTTCAATTACTAGAACAACCTTATGAGTTTGAAAGGATCTGTTATCACCCTGTTTATATATAATGAAATTTTGCTGTAATTACAATTAATGTTTATAATACATACTTGTACTTCTTCCAATATTAAACAGAAAGTAATATAGAGATTTTCAAGAATGGTGTTATTATATACTTGTGTGTCACCATTAGTTTTGCAGTATGTAATTAAGTTGGTACTAATAATAATTAAATTTCTGAATTTCTCCAGTGATTTTCTGTTAACAGTATAAATTAGATCAGAAATGAGTTTATTTCTATAATAACCTCAAACTTTTTCATTTGCATTCTGATATGCTTTTTTGAATGGAAGAAAAATAATGGAGGGACAGCTAGATGCTGAAAATTGCATATGTTAATATATCACAGCAGAAGAATGATTCTGGAGGATGTATGTTGATGGACAAATCATAGCTTGGAAGTATATAGACATCTTCCCTAACCCCTTATTTTAGATGCTGAAACCTATAGAGGCCATTGTACTGTTACTTCAGCCTTGTTTCTCTGGTATTTATGTGCCTAACAACTATCTGGTACTTTTATCAATTCTTAATAATCTTCAGTATATTTAATCAGATTAAATTTCAGACAGATTGTAATCAGACACAAACTATAATAATAGCCAAAAACTTAGTATATCCCAGTGTTCTTTTATTTAAATATTTATAATTGTAAATTATAGATATTATAAACAATATAATTTATATTTTAGATATTTATAATTATAATTTTCAACCAACATTTTAGGGGCCAACTTTTTTTTACGTGCCATGATAGGTTCTGAGAAGGTACTCATATTATCTATAGTCTAATTGGGAAGACAGGTTTATATTTCATAGTGTGATAAGGATAAGAATAGAAGGACATCTATATAGAGTTAGCCCAGCAAAGGGATGATTTACTCTATTTGGAGAGATCATAGCATGCTTCCCTAAGACAATGATATTGGGATGAATTTCAGTGAACAGTAATTTCATATATAGTTAAAACTACCATAACAGTAATAGAAAAGAGAGTTTATGGTTTGCTATATTTTTAGAATAAAAGTAATATTACATAGTGTTTTCTGCTGTCCTTCTCAAAGGCCACAAAATCTTGGGATAATCTTGTAAAAGTGAAGAATTTCACACACACACACACACACACACACACCCACAAATAGCACAAGAATACATGAATTTAAAATTGTGCATTCATTGCAGCACTATTTACAATAGCCAGGACATGGAACCAACCTACATGTCCATCAACAGATGAATGGATGAAGAAGATGTGGCACATATATACAATGGAATATTACTCAGCCATGAAAAGAAACGAAATTGAGTTATTTGTAGTGAGGTGGATGGACCTAGAGTCTGTCATACAGAGTGAAGGAAGTCAGAAAGAGAAAAACAAATACCGTATGCTAACGCATATATATGGAATCTAAAAAAAAAAGAAAAAGAAAAAGGTACTGATGAACCTAGTTGCAGGGCAGGAATAAAGAGGTAGATGTAGAGAATGGACTTGATGACATGGGGTGGGAGGGCGAAGCTGGGACGAACTGAGAGTAACATCGCCATATATACACTACCGAGTGTAAAATAGTTGGCTGGTGGGAAGCAGTAGCATAGCACCGGCAGATCGGCTTGGTGCTTTGCGATGACCTAGAAGGGTGGGAGAGGGAGGATGGGAGGGAGGCTCAAGATGGGGACACGTGTATGTATATGGCTGATTCGTTTTGTTGTGCAACAGAAACTAACACGGTATTGTGAAGCAATTATACTCCAATAAAGATCTATTAAAAAAAATATTGTGCAGTCATGTTGAAGGGATTTATGGACAGGCTGATGATGCCTGCACAACATACTCTTCTCAGCTCTGAAGTTCTTGACATTTAAAGAAGTATTATGGCAGGAGAGTAAATGAGATAGAAAACAGTAGGACCTTCTTGATCTTCATACATCTTGATCTCTCCTTCTCCCTTAAAGAACCAAAAAACAAAGACAAAAACACATACTCAGATTACTCTGCTTTCTACCATAGTTCAGCTGCCTCTAAAGCTTATTTCCCAAAACTCAAATCAATTCATGCTGCTAAACTGCACAGACATATACTAGCTCCGTAGTGTCCTCAGATTTAAATCTGAACTTAAGAACATGGTATATGAAACTATTCATAACCTGATTCTTAGCATTATTTTCTGCTCTTCCCACATATTCCCTTTTTGTGCACGTATGATGATCATTCTGCCTATAATGCTCTGACTAGTTTTTTGCCCTATAACTTTACAAATTTTTAAAGGACAGATCTCAAAGTTTTCATTTTACAACTTTTTATGTTGTCTCACAATTGTTGCACGTTCCATTGTGGTTTTTCCCTTTCTTCATCTGTTTTTTAAATTTCAGTTTTGGAAATTTCTTAGCTTGGTCTTTTTGCAGCTCCTGATGTATCCATCAAAGGCACTCTTTATTCTTCTTACTATGATTTTGATTTCTAGTGTTTCCTTTTTATTCTTTCTTAGAATTTCCATCTTTCTTCTTTCACTACCTATCTCTTGCACGTTGTTTACTTTTTCCATTAGAGAACTTAATATGTTAATTATAATTATTTACATCCCTGGTCTGGGAATCTCAAAATCTGTGCCAAAGTTTTCTGGTTCTTTTGTCCTCTGGCAAAGCCCTTTCCACCACAGAGTAGGCATGTGCTGTGGAGAAGACTTTAGGCATGGTTTACAAGTGATCATTTTCCTCCTCTGCCTCCTAGGATCACAAGGAGATTTTTCTTGAATCCCAACCTGGTGGAACTCTAAGACTATGGGAGTGTCTATCTCTCATGTTAGTCCACACATAGTCTTCAGCAATTTGTCAAAATTACCATTGAACTGTTCCTACCACCTAAGACATCCAGTGACCTCTGTTCAGGGTAAATAAATCATGGGTGCTGTATCTTTATGCACCAGATCCTCCAGATTTGGGGATGGTAGTTTTCCTGCAACAGTCCAAGAGAAATCATCAATTTTCATTTTGTCCAGTTTTTTCCTTATTGTAAGTTTGAGAGTGTTGACTTTCAATCTCTTTATATGCTGGAGTTGTCATTGGAAGTCCACAGTTGCCTTTTAACTCTCCTCAGTTCCCTTGTAAAGGTCACTATCCACCATGATCTCCCATACTATTCACAATAAAAAATTCTCCCTTAACACTGCTCATTATAGATATAAGATATGGCTTTTTATGTAATGTGGAAATAAACAAAGACAACTCAAATGACAAAAAACAGAGGAAACGCATTCAGAGCTTGCGGGGGAGTCAGCCCTCATCACTTCCATTTGGCAGAGACTCAAAGGGAGGCAGGGGAATGTGGACTCCTCATGGCGAACAAAGGGAAGACTTCCCATAGGCTCTGATTGGAGGTTGTTTGCTGGGGAAGCTGGAGGTGGGCTAATCAGCAAGGCAGCCTATGTGATTGGTTTGGGTAGAATATCTGGCTTTCTCTGATTGGTCCCAGATTAAAAGTGAGAGCAAAAGTTAAAGAAGCTGGCAACTACTGACCAAGTTTGGACCATTTGGGGTCACCAGCGCTAGAGGTTTGATTTGGCTTACTGAACTCATTGCTCTAGAGGTTGTAGGCTAGAGTTGCATTTTTACATATATTCTGATCATTGGCCTTTTGTGTATTTGGTCTCTCTGTAAACGTTATTCATCTCTTTGTGGCAGGGTCTTTTTATCTTCCTAGTGACTAGTCCACAGCTAGAACAAAGTTTATGCATACCCAATACAAATTAATTGAAGGAATGAATTTGTTCATTTTAATACTAAATTGTATGGTCACAATAACTTTGCAAGTTTACCAAGGTTAATACTAATATGCCAACTTCTTTTAGATTAAGAAACTGGGACCTAGAAAATTATATGATTTGCATTAAGTTATATGGGTTATAAATGTTAGAAAAGAACCCTAATCAATTTCTTTGGGTTCCTATTGAACACAGCTATTTTATGCATATGTTATCTTTAATTTTTATCCCTGATACATTAACTGCACAATTATTGCATACCCACTATGTGTCAGTCCCAATGCTACTTTCACTTTCATTATTTAAATTAATCTCGTAAAATCTTACTAAAAACTATTTATATATAAATCAAAGGACTTTTAAATTTCACCAGAAGTTATATCCATTTTTAAGTTTAAAGTATTTGATTATTTACTTTAAGTATTTTAAGCATTAATAAAAGCAGTGTTATACTTTATTCTTGACCTCAACATTTTTCAGTCAAATTTTTCTTTAGACTTTTAATATGGGAAATGCTGTATATTATATAGTAAACCTTCATAAAGTCATCTACTCCATATCTGAAGAGTATTTTTCCCTTTTTATTATATAAATCTTGCCTTTTCCGCCATTTTCTTTCCTTTCTGTCCTCTCCTATCCCCTCAGATATAATATATCCTCCTAGATCCCTCCATTAATGCAAAGATATTACAGATTGAGAACATCTTGTCACCATAATATACTTAAAAACAACATTAATAACAGTCACAAACACAACACACTAGTTAAGACTATTTGGGCTTTGCGATTAGCACTTTTGTCTTCAAACATTGTTCATTCCCATGTGTTATTAAAATAAGACTGATGGAAGGTTGTTGGGTATATTTGTTTATCTGTAGTATAACCATGACTTAAAACACTGCGAGGGCTTCTCTTTTATTAACTGAGTTTGTAGAAGATGTCCCAGGAAAGAAAAGATTGTAATACTAATAGCAAATACAGACCAACAAATTCTCATATCGATTGATTTATTTTTCCGATCTGTAAAAATCACCCATTCTGTGGAGCCCTGGGGCAAGCAAGTGATATAAAAACACAAACATTTTGAGCCAAAACAAATAAAAACCAGCCTTGCAGCTCCATTTCATTTAAAAAGCTTCCTCTATAAATTAGAAACATCTGGTCTAGAAGAAAGCTTGTGCTCCACTCCCAGAGGTTAAATGACATTATATTTCAGCACATGGAAGAAACTATAAGGCTTGAGGACTGTCCTTGATCAATACCCAATATCCATTCCATTTATTGTAAACAGGTAAATTCTGGTTAATCCTAGATGGATTTAAAGCAGCAGGGATATTGAATATGCAATTCACCCTGAAAAGACTGCTCCTGCAGGCAAACTCAGAAAAACAAATGTATGGATATTTATTTTCAGTAGGCTCAATATTCATTTTAGGGGAGCAGAGAAATATACATGTGAACGAACCACAGATAGACTGAGAATACCTGTTTTCAAAATGGTTGAAACATTAAGGGTAACACTTTGAAATACGTAGAATATTTGTCCCCAGATAATCGGAAAACCCAAGAGTGTTTGAGTCTACTACCGCTGACAGAAGAATCTGGTAACCTCTTCCCTTCTGAAAGAAGTCTACCCTTCTTTCAGATTTGAGCCATGGGCAAGGTGTGACACTTGCAATCTTATGTTAAATCTTCTGGGCTGTGGAAAAGAATTTTGGTTCCTAGAATCAAAGAACTGAACTCAAAGATATATGGGAGATTTCAAAGTCAAAATAACAAGTCTGAAACTCTATATAATAAAAATAATGTAAGCTACTTTAAAAAGTATTAGTAGGTGCCAAGTGTTATTTGAGCACTGTATGTTAAAGTATCATTACTCTCCCCATTTTACAGATGAAGAAATAAAGGCTTAAGTTACTGAAGATCATATATGCACTACATAATGATTAGAACGACCACGAATTGGCCATATTAAAGGGATAAAATAGGTTCTAAAACTAGGAAATTATATAATAAAAGGCAAAAGAAAGTAAAATTAGCCTGCAGCAATTGTGGAAATAGAATGTAGGAACTTAGAAGGCTATTAGCACCTAGACAAACGGAAAAAGATAGTAAAAAAAGTGATGTTTAGCAGCAAAGTTTTTTCACGCCATCATGTTGTATATATCACCACTTGAAGAAAATACATCTATAAATGATGAATCAGGGTCATGGAGAAACCAGTCTATTCCATTTTTTTGAGTTTCTTAAAAGCGTAAAAATAATACAATAATATGTGGGGGTCAGAAATCCTGCCCTTTTTCTGTTCTTGGGGAACAACAGCAAAACATTTTGGCTAATCCATTCCAGCAGCAGAACAGTCCCAAGATCTGCAGATATTCTAAACTTCTTTTTATCTTTTGAAATGGTTCCAAATGCTTGTTCTGCCACCTATTTGAATTTATTGATACTTGAATCCAAGGAGACTAGAAAAAGATGTTATGTAAATTTTCAAATAGTCATTATTAAGGAACATTTGAAACGAGAGTGTTTTATGATTTCTGTTCCAGATTTAGCTTAGATATTTATTAGCTATTTGAACTTGAACAATATGTGTTAGCTATTGGAGGTTCCCTTTTTATTAACATATAGGAGATGAGGTTGCTCTCTAATATATGGGGATGCTGTCAGAATCAAGTGATATAAAACAAGTCAAAAAATGCTTTGTTTTAAAGAATATAGATGTAGTAGTTATTATCACATTGAAAGTCTTCAGCACTTTTACTAACCAGACTTTAATAGTTTCTGGAAACTTTTTAAAAGCAATGTCATTATTTAAAGAAAGAAAATAGAATGGAAAAAGAAGACATGTAAAAGAAAGATGTGTTGAATATTTTGATATAGCCACATATTCCATACATAAAATATCCCAGTCTTCTGGTTTATCTGTACTGAAAGGCAGTTGGTCACATGTAAATTTTTAAAGATCTTAGAGATATGAAGTCCTCCTGAGGTTGTGCTATACCACAACTGAAAAATTTCTTCTACAGAACAAAACTGAGTAAATAAACAAAATGAGAATTTACAAAGAGAAGAGAATGAAGTAAGACATAAGTAAGCATTAAGGTAACTATTGATGCAATATTTATACAGAAGAGAAAACAGAGATGCAGAAAGTCCATCCAAAGTCTCCTTGGCCCTGTGATTATTGCTTTAATTCAAAAGACATTCTATTCTATGAAAGTCCATAAGTAGAATGAGTGTGAAATCTTAGGCAGCTGATTCTCGGGAGCAAAGTTGGATTTTTGTTCAAGGTCTAGTCCTCTATTCAATCACTGCTAAATAGTAGAGAAGAGTTTGTTCTTTCAGTTACAAAGAAGCAAACATCCTTCTCAACCTCATAGTTTGTGCAGCTACATTTTGTGTTCAAGGATTATGCTTTGTAGAAGAGTTAGATGAAAGTTGAAAAGTTATTGAAAAAAATTACACTCCCCTCCCCTGGCAACTATAGTCAGCCAGGAAAAATTAAAATGTTCACTAAGAATTAGAGTGAAAGTCAGTGTTGATATTAAATTAATATTTTCAAGCTGAGTGAATTTATTTAGGATAAAACTTGAACAGTAAAATTATGTTGACCTTAATTGAGAAGAAATATTGAGTCCAAACTCTCTAAATGTTAACTTTTGAACCAAATTAGTGTTTAGAATGATTATAATAATTTGATGTTTCTCCTAATAGTTTTTGTATAACAGCAGCATATTTGACCTTTTTAAATGTCAGAAATAATATTTAATATTAATATGCTTCTCAGCCACTTTAAACACTCAGGTAATATTTAATTTTAAAAATAATAATCTTGATATTTGTGCTCAAAATGTCATCATATATTGCTTGAAGGATGATTCAATATCTCTCTAAAATTGATGAATTCAAATATTTCTTCCTCAAAGTGGTTTAGAAATTGGAAGAAGAGAAAAGTAATTTATTTTGTAGAAATCAAGTAGAATCTACTCCACCTAATGTAAAGTACAATGACACCCCATTACATTAAGGCCACTTTTATTATGGGACTAACAGTAGTTTAGAGAATGAATGGCTGGGAAGAAAAGTCTATGTCTTAATGCTGGCAACAGAGCCTCTAAGTAAAAATTTCAGGGGAACACTGTAACAGTGAAACTTAGGAGAACACTATTAAGTTCAAATGTCAAATGATTTTTGTCTTTATATAAACAATATATTGCCTGAGTCCAGATTCTGTAAGTTAGAGTCTGTTTCTCTTTCACTAGTTATTACCATAAACTGAAGTTGTTCAGCTATATCTGGAATAGATTGGAATATTTCTTACAATATGGATCATTTGCACAGCCAGCTTGATCTTATTTTAATACTACTTTGAGTGGCAAGCACTTTAGAGGAGCAGACATATAATATTTTAAGAAATTCATACAAAGTAGTCAGAAATATCCCTCTTCTATATCTGACATAATGATGTATTTTTTTCAAGAAAATTTCTATGCAGTGTTTCCTTTATTACTATAAATGTGATAGCAGAAGATGTCTATGTGGCATTTGTATATATTTTTCAAGTCCTTGTGGAGCAGGAATATTAGCTACTCTCTCTCAGGGTGTGAAGATTAAATGAGGACATTCATGGACACATTTGGTATAGGATTTGGTCCATAATAGATGCCTCACAAAGAAACAAAGATTTTGAGAGGCAGTGTTGACTACTTGAAAGAGTTCAAGCTTGAAATGATGCACAGGCCTGTGTTTGCAACCTGTCTTTAAAATTAGTGATAGTATGGTTCAGGTAATGAAGAAAATGTATATTTTAAAAAATCATTTTGATTATAATGCAGGAAACTCTATCAAAGTTGTTGTTCACTACTATGTTGGGTTCTCCTTCTCTAGACATACTGTAAGACTGCATTCCCTGACAATGCCATATGAGTGGAATGACCATACACCTACTAATGGAAGTCTTTTAAGATCCAAGGCAGAAGTGTCCACATTCTGTTCCCCCACCATTGACTGCAATGCTCATGATTTTTGGAGAGTCTGTGTGTGTAAATCCCCATGTAAAAATATGTGGGCCAGAAGTTAGTGTGCTGGTGCAGACATTTGTAGAATTATCTTAAGACTGGGCAGTGAGCACCAAGAAAACTGATGTTGAAGATTGAAAAGATGGCAAGCCATGCTATCAGGAGAAACCATTTTATTACTTATCTGTAGGAATTTGTATTTCTGATGATTATTTTAAAGAATTAATTTGGAGAGTTATGTTAATTCAGAAATAGAAGTTTAAAAGTTTAAGGGCTTGTGTTAGCTGTGGTTAGCAAGTAATTCAAATAGAAGTTGGGTGTAAACAAGTAATTATCCAATTAGCAAACAGGAATGAAAAGAATAGAGAGATTCTATACATTTAGAGAACTTTAGGATTCAAAGATGCAACTGATTCTTAACCCTAATAGTTAAAAATAAAATAATTAAAATTTTATAGTTGGAAAGAATAATTTAAACTTAGCCTTCAGGGAAGGTTCAAATTAAGGTATTAGATAAGCAAGCTATGTATAGGGAGTAGAATCAGGACCAAGAAAAGAAATATTCACTACCCCAACTGATTTCAGAATTTCTGTAATCCTTTGCCTGTTCTGAACTATCTATTCTCGTTATTTATGAATCAGGAAGGGTATGGGTGTGTTTTAATTATTATACATCCCGTTCTACCATTGCAGCTTGTTTGTGCAAACATCCTCATACTTTAGTTTTTGAGTTACTTAAATCTTCTGGAGATCCCAGACTTTAAACTTGATTCTGTGACTGAGTAGTCATTCAGGTTATTGCTCTTCTGTTTGGTGAGGCTTTACATTGGTGTATAAAAAAGTTAGAATCATATGTTCTTTCTGACTTATTTCACTTAGCATAATATTCTTAAGGTCCATCTATGTTGTCACATGTGGCAAGATATCATCTTTTTATGGCTAAGTAGTATTCCATATATACTCCATCTTCTTTACCCATTTACTCCTTGATGGGCACTTAGGTTGTTTCCATATCTTGGCTATTGTAAATAATGCTGTGATGAACATAGGGGACATATATCTTTTTGAATTAGTGTTTTAGAATTCTTTGGATAAGTACCCCAAAGCGGGATAACTGGATCATACGGTAGTTCTAAATATTTTGAGGAATATCCATACTGTTTTCTACAGTGCCTGCACCAATTTACATTCCTACCAACAGTGTATGAGGGTACCCTTTTCTCCACATCTTCACCAACACTTATTATTTCTTGCATTTTTGACAATGGCCATCCTGACAGGTGTGAGATGATACCTCATTGTGGTTCTGACTTGCATTTCTATAATGATTAGCAATGTTGAGCATCTTTTCATATGCCTGTTGGTCATCTGTATGTCTGCTTTGCAAAATGTCTATTCAGATACTCTGCCCATTTTTTAATCAGGTTGTTTGTTTTCATGTTGTTGAGTTGTATGAGTTATTTGTATATCTGGAATATAAAAAAATGAACAAGCAAACAAATATATCTAAATAAAACACATTAGGTACAGAGAATGAGTGGTGTTTACCAGAGGGGAAGCAAACGGGGCAGGGGGAGTGATGTACACTGATGAATGGAAACTTAATGTTTGGTGGTAAACATGCTGTATGGTATATAGAAGTAAAAATATAATGACGTGCACATGAAACTTATACAATGCTATCCACCAATGTTACCTCAATAAAAAATAAATTAAAAAAAGAAGTTAGACCTACTTAATTGTTGAAAAACAAGGTGCACATTGGAGGATTACACTTCACCACTCACTAGATGCTAGTTTTGGCCAAGTGAGTCATCAAGGCCGGAAGTGGTATGTGCGGGTGTTGGACAAAAACCTGACAGAGGCAGTGCCTGATCATCTATATTCACTCTTTCCTTCTGCAGAATGATGATATGGGAGGAGTTGAAGCCTTTACCATCTTATGCTCTGAAATAAGGATTACAAAGATCTGGGTGTCACACAAATATAAGATAAATAGAAAGCACAGATGAGAAATAAGCCTTTATTGATGTATATCAGTGAGAAAACAGTGTTGCTTGTTACCATGACATAACATATCTTTTCCTGACTGAAAATGGGGTGAGAAAGGAGGGAAAACAAACAGAAAAAGAAATCTAGAAAGATGTTACAGTAAACAAGAAAGAGATGGAATGAGCAACTAGAACAATGACTACATGAAAAACAGCAGAGGTATCTAAAATGCAAAATTAAATGAAATGAGGTAATTTGTTGGATGTGGGGGGAAAGAGGATGAAATGAAATCAAAAACAATATTTAAATTTATGACTAACAGGGGTGAATATTGAAACTGTCCATAGGGAAAAGTAACTAATGTAGGAGG
Organism: Balaenoptera ricei; assembly: GCF_028023285.1. Taxonomy (NCBI): domain Eukaryota; kingdom Metazoa; phylum Chordata; class Mammalia; order Artiodactyla; family Balaenopteridae; genus Balaenoptera; species Balaenoptera ricei. The sequence continues at coordinate 87,249,315 of NC_082643.1, forward strand.
CATTTGAGGCATCCAGATGGGGTGGGGATTATTTAACCATGCTAATTAAGATGTAACATTTGTTGAGTCTGCCAAGGAAATTGTGTAGGATAAGAACCCAACAATAGACTCTGAAAAACACCTATATTTAAATGATAGCTAGAATTAAAAAGGCACTTATAAGATGGCTGAAGAGCAGCCCTCATGATAGGAGAAAAAGTGTAAGATTCTGCACTACAGAACTAAAGGAAGAGTTATTTCAGTAAAGCAGGGTAAGTCAACAGAGTCAGATGTTCTTAGAGGCTAAGCAATATAAGATAAACAGAGTTTGCTTGTATTTAGTCACAACAAGATCATAAATGTGCTTCATGAAAGTTTTTTTTTTAATTGAAGTATAATTGACCTCCAATTTTGTATTAGTTTCAGGTGTACAACATGGTGATTTGATATTTTATAGATTATACACCAAAGTAATTATAATACTATCAACCACATTCCCTGTATTGTACATTACATCTCTGTGACTTATTTTATAACTGGTAGTTTGTACCTCTTAATTTCCTTCATCTATTTCATCTATCTCCCCACCTCCCTCCTCTCTGGCAACCACTAGTTTGTTCTCTGTACCTATGAGAGGTCTTTAACTAGAGTTATAGTGGTGGACACCAGATTGAATTTGGTTGACGAGTAAAAGGGAGATGATAAAGTGGAAACAATACATGGTGGGCAACCCTCTCAGGCACTGTGAGTATTAAAACAGGCCAGGGATAGCATTAGGTAGAAAGAGATACAGATCAGGAGTGAGATTTTTTGGTCTATATTTTTACTGTATATAAGTAGAGAGGCTTAAACATATTTAAATGATAAGATGAAAAGATAAGTAGTAAAGAATAGGAGAAATGTGTTTGACAAATTCAGGAAGGAGAGAATCCAGTTTCCTGGTAAAATGTTGTATCTGAGATAGAAGAAAGATTATAGCTTTCCTTCAAATAGAAGGGGAAGAAATATGGTGAGTGCATATATTTTTATGTATCTGGATAGGGTAAAAAGAAGTTGAGAGATTATTTTCAGATACTTTCTATTTTCTCTGTGGAGTAAAAAACAAAGCCATTATCTCAGATTGAGTGGTCAATGGTCAGATCACATGTTTGGATAGAAGTGCAATTGGTTTAAAATAATGAGTAGGAAATATAGAAGAATGTCCAGGCTGAACTGAGGGCTTGGATAAGGAGGGGACATATACGTCCATTGGGTCAGGTCCGCATGATTTAAGATTTTCTCTAGCTGTGCTCAAAATCCTGGGTATTAATGCAGAGTGTAGACAGTCTAATTGTGCTAGGGTTGTGGCTATACTAGATGGATAAGACAGAAGGCCAGCAGGACAAGGGATTCATTTATGCTGGAAACTGAACTTTATAACTGATGAGACAAAAAGTCTAAAATCGTTAAGGAAGAAAGGAGGGAGTGATAGGAAGTCCAAACATGTAGTGACTGGAGGACTGAAATCTACACAGTCCAATTCTAGTTATAATTAGGCTTAATGAAAGGATGTTTAGAAATAAAAGACCAACAGGCACATGAAAAGATGCTCAACTTCACTAATCAGCAGAGAAATGCAAATCAAAACCACAATGAGATTACCTTACACCTTATACTTTTCACCTATCACCTTACACCTGCCAGAAAGGCTATTATCAAAAAGACCACAAATAACAGATGCTGGAGAGGATGTGGAGAAAAGGGAACCCTCCTACACTGTTGGTAGGAATGTAAATTGGTGCAGCCACTTTGGAAAACAGTATGTAAGTTCCTCAAAAAACTAAAATAGAACTGCCATATCATCCAGCTATTCCACTCACTCCTGGGTATATATCCAAAGAAAATGAAAACACTAATTCAAAAAGATACATGCACCCCAATGTTCATAGCTGCATTATTTACAATAGCCAAGATAGGGAAGCAACCTAAGTGTCCATCAACAGATGAATGGATAAAGAAGTCATGGTATATATATATATATACATATATTCTAAGTTTCATTTTGAAAATCATTAGAAATATCTAGATATCACCTTTCATTACTTTTCATTACTTTGGAACAATTTAGCTTAGCTGTATGTTTTCAGCTTCATAAATGCAAGGTGACTATCAACAAGGTAGAAACACAATCAGTACATTCTAGACTACAAGTCACACTAATTTTTATTACATAAATACATAAGAATCATAGGTTTCACTTATAATTATTGCTAATTAAAAGAAATTTGTTCTCCTGTCATAAAACTAGAGATTTTATTCAACTTGTTTTCATCAAAAAGATTTTAAAAGACAGATGACAGTGAACATTAGAGGGCAAATTGTATAAAATTATTAGATGTGAAGTGTTGGAAAAGGTAAAGTTCAAATATAGAGAGACCTATACATTTAGCCTAGCAAAGCTGGGGCAAGACAACTTATGTCCAAATTTGAAAAAGCCATGCTAAGAAGATAACAATTACAATCCAATTTACTGACAGCAAAGGTTGTACATAAACTTTACCATGCAAACAACTTGGCAAAAGGTAAAATTCATTAGATACTTTGCTATTTGAGAACTTAGAAGACTGAACTCAAATTATGGCCAAATATAAATTCATTTTATTCTATCAGTCAACACATAGTTACCAGCATATTGTAGAACGTATTGATTTATTATATTGATGGCATGTTGTTTGTCCTTGAGACTATCAACTCCATGTTAGTAGGAATGTTTCTTCTTCCAAGTTATGATTTTATATCTGTTTGCCTCATCATATCCAAGTTTCTTGTGACTTGATCCAATGCCAGCTGCAATGTGATCTGTGTGGGCTCTAAGCAAATTCACTTGTACACGACTCAGTAGTGACCCACTTTGTCCATGCTACACTCCTCTCATATCCTGCTCCAGAGCTTCTCTATTGTTTTTTTTCCAGAATGATTTCCTGAAAGTGGGATTACATGGGGTGGTATCAGGTTAAGTGGAGTGGGGGTGAAGTGACAGGAGGCAATCTGGTACCAGGGGTAGAAGAACTCCTGGAGATAATTACTTCTCCTTTTCTAGTACAGCAGGGAAGTCCTGAGAAACAGTTACTGGAATGATTTTCAGATGCTTGATACAACGTGGGAGGCATGTTTACATTGGCTTTCTTTAATTCCCTCTCCTTGCCTCTGTTCTCTGAGATTACATTCTCTAAATCACTTGATCTTTCTTTAGGTTCTGCCCTCTGGGAAACTAGACTAAGATATTTAATGATTTCTAAAGCCTAGAAAAGTTTAAGGAGCATACGTGGCACTCAGTAAACATTTTTAGTGACAGAATAAGATCATAAATGATGTTATGGTGGACTTTGCTATTGTTGCTTTCTTAACATCTATTCCAATATCTTTTGGTAAATACATACTAGAGGCTCTAAGCAGAAACATCCCTTCCAATCTTTCAGGAAAGGAACTTTGATTGAGGTTATCCTCATATATAGTCAGGAATGAATGAATGACTTAGCCCATACCAATCAGTGAATATGCCTCCTGGCATCCAGAAACAGCATATTTCCTCTTAGCAGGAATAATTCCCTGACACAATGCATACATTTTGTCTATCTCTCTATCTATCATGTATACTCCTACTAGAATATAAACTCAATGAGGCCAGAATATTTGATGTTTTGTTCACTGCTATATCTCAAATACTTAGCATACAGTACAGAGTAGATACTAATAAATTCATTAAATCATTGAGCAGAAACTATTTGCCAGCACTCTCCTGGGTTCTGGAGAAAAAACAGTGAGTACATGAAACAAACTAAATATACTTCCCACATGGAGTTTATATTCTGGTTGGGTGAAATAAACAAGAAAACAACAAACAGACAAATTTGATTAGCATATATATACAATTTACCACTATATAAAATAATATCGATATAAAAACCATGTGTATGATGGTGGTAACATGAAAAATAAAGGAAGGAACGGGATAGGGAGTATCTACGAAGTGAGTAGATTTACATAACTAAATTTAAAATAAATGTATGAGCAAATAAATCATTGGCTCGGTATGGCCAAGGGAACTAACTCTGTTCAGATTAAGCTGGATACTCTTTCCATTGGTCTTGAATTTGAATAGGTAGGTTGTAATCATTCAGCTGCTGGCAGGCAACTTGATTCCTCAGTGGGAACTCTGCCTGAGGGTGTGTCCAATATGGAGGAAAATGAACACAGAGGAAGCAAGCACAACACCTAATGATAAAATGAGAGGCCGTGGACCTAGAACCAATATTATTTCTCATGGCACTATTTAGTTATATGAAGCCGTAAATATCCATTTGTTCTTAAATAGGTTGGAGTTAGATTGTGTACCATTCATACTATAAAAAAAATCAATTAAGACAGACACGTAGGAAAAAAAGGTCTACATTGAATCTTAATTTTTCAATAATTCAAGTGCACAATTTATGAAGAGGCAGACACATCTAAAATGGTATCACAGCTACAAAATAATATTTTTTAAAAAGAGCACAGTTAAAAAATTAAATGCTACCACATCTTTGGATTACTTAAATGCCATTAGTTTTATTTTTTAATCTCCCCATTCTCTTTGTCTTAACATTTCTCTTTTACTCTCTCAATTGTTCGTTTTCTATATCTATCTGTCATATATTTACTCTGTTTCCTACAAGCAGAATACATAAAGAATTTTCAAGATTTTGCATATTATTTACCAAACAAAAAATTAAAAGTAACAATATATCTAAAATAGAAATTTAAAGACAATAGTTAACAGAAATTATGTACCAATAAATATAATGCTTGGAAACTTTTATTTTAAAAGTCTATAAGTAAAAAACTGATTCACAAAATAGAACTTGTAAATTATGGTAAAATATATTATAACTTAAAATAAATGAACATGGGCTTGGGATCAGACAAAAGGGCTTGAAATCTATCTTTGCCACTTTGTAGCTCTGTGTGCTTTGTCAGGTTACACCTACCTCAAAGGGTGGTTAGAAAATTAGCAAGTAAGGTAATATCTTCTTAACATATTTTTGTTTCTTAGCCTTTTAAACTATGGTTAGATTATGCTTTGGTGTTGTTTCTCTAGTGTTAAACAATATCTTTATCATCCGTTAGATATGTCTATTTTCCTCAATTCTTTTGTGTGTAGCTATGAAAAATCCAACTATTGTAAAAATTATCCTAGAATTTTAGAACTACTTTCCCTTTCCTTTCTGCAGCATGTCATAAAAATTCAGAGATATTGTTCATGTTACAATATATGAAGTTGATGATATTGGTAATACTGAAACAACATGAAAAGTTTTCACACTAGTTTTATCAAGTTGTTTGTTCAACAGCCAAGGAAGGAACTAATCATTGCTTCCATGGAATGAACTGTGTGAGGGATGCTGAAAAGATGTTTTGTTCTACTTTATTTTCTCTACTTTGTTTCTCAGTAAGGAAGTAAGTAGTTTGTTCTCATGTTATTTTTCTATGGATTTTTTTAATGATTTCTCATTTGGAAATTGTATTTTGTAGGAGAAAAATGGTTTGTGAATGGTGTATGAGACAAAAGCTTTTGTCAGTTTAACCAAGAAATATTAAAAATCATTAGAAAGATATGCTGATATTCAAGAAATGGGATATTTAGAGACAGGAAATTAGCAGCTCCTCGAATTTGGGTGAAATATATGTACTAGATGCTGAAGATGCTTGAATCAAAATTTGTGCAAATAAAATGTGGACAATACAATAGACTTCTGGCAATAGTTTGAGAATAAGAGATTAAAATTGTATAGAGAAAATTGTATAGAGAGTACTACATATAAATGTATTTAATCTGTATTTTGAATTTTTGAAACATTGTTTTTCTTTATAACATTATATTCTCCTTATATGTGTAAAATCATGTTTTGAAAAGCTGTAGTTTGGCTACAATTTATGGAAGGTAAGTTTTATGTTCCTGAAAATAAAGATTGAAAAAGTGTCATAACTTTCCATGTTCTCTGCATTAAATTTAGAGAAAATTACTTAGATTTTAACTACAGGTAAAAAAAAAAAAAAAAAAAAAAAAATCAGTTCCATGGTATTGGCCCCATGAGCAAGCAGTCTTCACCCAAGAACATTTTATGGAAATAGAAGCACAAAATGGAGATACTAATAAAATGACATTATTACCGAAAAAGGAGGAATGAAAGAAAGAGAATAAAGAAGGAAAGAAAGAAAGAAAGAAAGAAAGAAAGAAAAGAAGGAAAGAAAGAAAGAAAAGAAAGAACAGAAAAAAAGAAAAACAGAAGAGAAAGAGACTATAGACATGGTAAGAAATTAGGAATCAAACAGCCCAAATAAAAGACTGAATATTAGAAGGTATTTCACATCAATCTAGTAAAAATAATATATAATCATTGTTGATTTAATACTTTAAAAAGCTAAACAAAATTTACAGTGGAAGGGCTATGTCTTACTGATTCATTCATTTTCTTCAAAGATTCCAATATCGTCTGAAGGAAACTCTTCTCATCATAAACTAAAAAGAAAAATTCTCAATTAAACATCAAAAAGAGACAATTATTATATTTCAAATGAGTACTTCCTCTCATAAATTCATTTTGAAGGTTGAAAGTCACTTAACAGAACATTATGTAGTTCATTATGGGGAAATGCAATTTAATTATAGTGATTCAGTATCTAGAAAAAAAGGAAGATTTTCCTTAGAGAAAAGACACGTATAATGAGTTACCTGAACAATCACTTTGGATCTATCTGTCAGGATGAGGACTTCAGATGATCTATAGGATTAATAAAACTTTGAAATAATTGAATAATTTGGTAAAAATGGATACATTATTCTCTTTTCTGTACTACCAAAACATTTTTAATAGCTCTATTATTAAACATAACACATTGCATTGTCATTGTTCTATTCACAGCCTATTTCTTATTAGACTGTATCCACTGCAAGGGCAGGGCCAATACCTTTTGGCCTACCCTAATTTCATGCCAGATGTGATGCTGAAATCTTTGTAGGTATAGGTCTTTGCTGAGGTCTCTGACACAGCAAAGTCTCAGCCACATCCAGCAGCTTTTTCTTCACTGGTCAGTTGAAACTTGAAGTCACTTCCTTTGTTACCCAAGATCTGGTAAGACTGGCCGTGAACAGGGCCATGAGTTTCCATGTGATTTAAAATCTCTGCTTACCCTCTGTCTGCTCAGGTTGTTTATTTAAATCAGTCTTTAATCCTCACTTTATTACATTATGGCTTTTTATCACCTAGGAGAGGGTCCTGCTTCACTAAGCCTTGCCTTTAGAATCTAGCCTCTTAGCAATTTTGAAGCATGTAATGCAGTATCCCCACCACAAAAAAAGAAAAAAAAATTATGTGACGTAATGGAGATATTAATTAATATTACCGTGGTAATCACACTGCAATACATCAATGCGTCAAATTGTTCTAAACTTATACAATATATATGTCAACTATAGCTCAATAAAAAATAAGTAAAAAAATAATAATCCTTGCCTTGAGGCTGATGATCTTTTCTGATTTAGAACATTCTCACCACCACAACTCTCTCACCATACTCATCACCTAAAAAGCACTGCATGAACATTGTTCTATGAACATGTTATTTTAGTCTGCTGGCCTTTCCTTTTGGGGAGGACTAACCAGTTGTTTCTCTGATCATCTCTCCAAAATGTTCCTGATTTAGTTATTTTACTTCCCTAAAGTTCTTGGCATGCTCTGAGTAATACCAGTCTTTGCAAATTAATGCGCTAAAGCAGTAAATGAATGGATCATATTTACTGATATGTTTCAAAGATTTACAGCTTATATCTACTCTTGAATTCCCAAAAAGCCTTTTTCTAACAAATCTGCATTATTTATATCCTCAGGTCCTCCACCCAAATATAATATTAAATTCTACCATGTAAATGGAGATCAGTTACAGCACACAAGCACACACAAGGCATGCCAAATATGGGACTTTGTTAATTCTGACTATGCACATCAAACAACTGAAGGAAAAAAGGATACAATTATAAAAGTTGTTAAGTTGAATTAAAAATTTTATAAGTGCAAAATACCCTTTCTGAATTCACTTAATATGATGTAATTGACAGCAGTTAAAAATAACATTTAAGTTACAGTATGTTACACGTTATGTTAGTAAGATGCTGTGGATGAAGTGGCCCCAAACTCTGCCTGGAGAATCTCAGAGAGATGCGTGTCATCTGACCTAGATATATAGCATGTAATAAAAGTTCTTAAGGTGTGGTCTTACCTATTTAACTCCACTTAATTCTCAGCAGCCACCATTGCACCACTTTAGGTCCCTAGAAGGACTGGTTTTCTAGATGTTTGGTAAACTATTGAAGTGATATCAGATTTTATTCACAAAGATTACCCTGGAAGTAATGCAATTTGATAGAAGGTAAAAATGGAAGCAGAAGTATAAACTGAATACTTGATATAATGACCTAAGAAATAGATGTTGAAGACCAAACAATAGTGGCTATAGAGACTATATGAGAGATATTAGAAGGCATATTTGGTGTGACACAGTGGTAAACTGAAAGCTGGTGTACAGAACGAGAAAGAAATATTATGGGCTGTCTCCTAGGTATCTGAATTGGCCAACATGATGACTGTAATACTATATACATCATGTTGTTGTTAAGAAAGATATGAACACTGGAAAGATTTTTTTTTTATTCACAGATGACACAATCATAATTAACTACTTAATTTTCTTACGAATCAATTTTGTAGTTAAACATGATGGTAGATTATTGAGTGTAAAGGTTTCATATGCTTATGTTAACTGTGAAACTTAGTCTCTCATTTAGACCAACTGATTACTTTATTTAGACCAAAGTAAGATTGACTTACTTGGACCCCTTGGCATAGGAGGGAATATACAGCATTTGGTTGAAAATGCTATTCTTTCTCCCCTAACTTGTCTTTATTCCTTTGTTGAAAATAATTTGTCCATAGCTGTGGTTCTATTTTTCATTTCCCTATTTTGTTCTGTTGATGTATTTGCTTATCTTGATTCCTGTAGCTTCCTAATAAGTCTTGAAGTCTCAAACATTGTTCTCTTTCTTAAAGTTGCTTAAGCTACTCTAGCTCCTTGGACATTTTCATATTAATTTTAGAATTAATTCACAAATTTCTGCAAAGAAAGTTGGCTGGAATTTTGACTGGAAGTTTGTTGTATCTATTAATCAATTTGTAAAGAATTGATGTCCTAACAATATTGAGTCTTCTGACCCATGAATACAGTTTGTCTCTCCATTTATTTAGGTCTTTAAATTCATTCAGTAATGGTTAGTAGATATTAGTATGCAGACCTTTCACATCTTTTATCAGAATTACTCCAAAGTTTTTTTTTCATATTTTGAAGCTATTGTAATGGTATGCTATTATAAATTTTTTTAAAAAATTTGTTTTAGAATGATTTTAGATTTGCAGAATAACTGTGACGATAATGCAGAGTTACCATACAAGCTACAACCAGTTTCCCTATTATTCACATCTTACTTTAGCATATTATATTTGTCAAAGTAAATGGATCAATATTGATACATTATGATCAACTAAAGTTCATACTTTATATTCCTTAGTTTTCCCTAAACATACTTCTTTTATTCTAGGATCCCATCTAGGAGATAACATTACATTTACCCATCTTGTCTACTTTGTCTACCCTTACTCTTGGCTGGGACCACTTCTGACACGTTCATTGTTTTTGATTACTTTGACAGTTTTGAGGAATGCTGTCAGGTAATTTTTTGTAAAATGTCCCTTAGTTAGAACTTGTCTGGAGTTTTCTCAAGATTAGTCTCTACTTATGGGTTTTGGAGGGGAAGGTCACAGAGGTAAAGTGCCATTCCCCTCACATATCACTGCTACATACTAGCAACAGGACTGACCTTTCTCGATGTTTACCTTCATCACCTGACTGAAGTAGTGTTTGTCAAATTTCTCCACTGACAGTTACCATTTTTCCCCTTTCCAACCTGTACTCTTTGAAAGTCTCTGTGCACAGCTCACACCTAAGGCATGGGGACTTATGTCCCACTTTCTTAATGGCAGAATATCTGCATCCAGTATTTAAAAATTTTCAGCATAGGAGATTTAGCTTTTTTCTTCTATCTATCTATCTATCTATCTATCTATCTATCTATCTATCTATCTATCTATCATCTATCTATCTATGTCATCTCTTTACTTATTTATATAACTATGGATTCATGGACATTTATTTTATGCTTTGGGCAATAATCCAATTCTCTTTTATTTATTAAGTTGCTCAAATTGTTCCAGGTTTGGCCTGTGGGAATTCTTTTAGTTGGCTGCTGTATCCTTTTGGTGTATACACACTATTGTGGGATTTACATTTTTTTAGGCACTATCTTATTTTCCGGGTACTAACGGTTCCAGGCTGATCTTATTTAGTCTCTGTCTCGATACCAGATTTGGTCATTTCTCTAAAGATTCCCAGTTTCATTTATTGGTGAATGGAATATGATCCAAGATCTGGGCACTGGGGAAGTTCATTGCTATTGGGATGTCATTGATACTAGTCTCACTCAGCTGACAGATAACCTGTTTATATACAGGTCTATAAATATTTCCATACGTAACCACATGTATCTATATTAAGCTAAACATGAGTTTATACTGACATCTCTTACTCTAATTCATTATCACATGACTTATTATAGCCTTCTCCCTTGCTTATCACTAACCTCCAACTTCAGCACAAGAAGTCTGGTTCGCAGCGTTTGCCATCCATTTACTTAATTGTTCAGTTCTAATACTATCCTAACATGGTTTCAGAACTATTCATCTGTACCCATGAGGGAAATAACCTTACCAACAATTACAGTGGTTAGGTGCAATTCCCTTGTCCTTTAGTTTTAGAGACTCCACTTCCTTCCAAATGACCTTAGGTCAGCATTTTTTCCTTCATTCTTTTCAGTGAGATTATTTGGCACATTTGTAATAGAGTTCGCTATGTTTGTTATAGTCTGCCTTCCATCCTGGGATTCCTCAATCTCTAATTTTTTTTTTTTTTAATTTGCATATATTGTTTCAGTTTTTGTGCTTTAAAATCTATGGTTTTTGACAAATGCATAATGTTATGTATCCACCATTACAGTATAATACAGAAAAGTTTTACTGATCTTAAAAGTCTTCTGTTACTTAATTTTTCAAGCCACACTCTCCCAAATCCCTAGAAACCACTGATCGTTTTTATTGTCTGTATAGTTTTGTTTTGTTTTGCTTTGCTTTTTAGCTCATTCTTTTTGTTAGCACAATAGTATTCCATTATACGAAAGTAGTGCCTCTTGCTTAACCATTCACTTGTTGAAGGATATCTTATTTGTTTCCACATTTTGGAAATTATGATTAGGCTGTTATAAACATTCTTATAAGAACACCAGTCCTATTGGATTAGAGCCTTACCCCTATGACCTGATTTACTCTTCACCACCTCTTTAAAGAACTTACCTCCAAATCTCCAAATCCAGACACATTCTAGGATATCGGGAGTTTGACTTCAACATATGAATTTTGGGGGGACACAATTCAGTCCATAACAAGTATAGCATCTTCTGACCTGTTATTAAAATTCTTGAAGATATTTCAGAATGCAAAAAAAATCTTCCTAATACATTTCTCTTATTTTCTTTGCTTTTTCTCCTAGGCTATTTCAAACCTTAGTGCAAGGAAGAGCATTTGCTGTTCAAAAGAGTTCCCTTATTGCTAGGTATTTTATTCTGAGATTTCTGATTGTTTCTCGGATTATAAGAGTCATGAAACCCAACCCGAGAATAAAATGAAGAGAAACCTGGGAGAGCAGCTCTCTCTGTGATGGCTGCTGTCTCACTTGATTCATGTCATATCTATTACACACTCCAGGCCACAAAGGCATTCAATTTTATTATTTTGCTGGCCTTGTCTTTCTGTATAACTACTATGATTTTACACTGTTTAATATGTAAAACATACTGTTTAACTACCATGAGTTACTTTCAGGTTGCAGCCATATAGCTTGCCTGGTGGTCTCAAAACCTGAGTTTGAGATTAAAGAAAAAAACAACAAAAATAAAAAATTAACCCCATTTCTTTTTTTTTTTTTAAACATCTTTATTGGAGTGTAGTTGCTTTAAAATGGTGTGTTAGTTTCTGCTGTATAACAAAGTGAATCAGCTATATGCATACATATATCCCCATATCTCCTCCCTCATGCATCTCCCTCCCTCCCACCCTCCTTATCCCACCCCTCTAGGTGGTCGCAAAGCACCGAGCTGATCTCCCTGTGCTATGCTGTTGCTTCCCACTAGCTATCTATTTTACGTTTGGTAGTGTATATATGTCCATGCCACTCTCTCACTTTGTCCCAGCTTACCCTTTCCCCTTCCCATATCCTCAAGTCCATTCTCCAGTAGGTCTGCATCTTTATTCCCCTCTTGCCCCTAGGTTCTTCTGACCATTTTTTTTTTCTTTTTTTAGATTCCATATATATGTGTTATCATACAGTATTTGTTTTTCTCTTTCTGACTTACTTCACTCTGTATGACAGACTCTACGTCCATCTACCTCACTACAAATAACTCAATTTCATTTCTTTTTATGGCTGAGCAATATTCCATTGTATATATGTGCCACACCTTCTTTATCCACTCATCTGTCGATGGACACTTAGGTTGCTTCCACGTCCTGGCTATTGTAAATAGAGCTGCGATGAACCTTGGGGTACGTAACTCTTTGTGAATTATGGTTTTCTCAGGGTATATGCCCAGTAGTGGGATTGCTGGGTCGTATGGTAGTTGTATTTTTTAGTTTTATAAGGAACCTCCATCCTGTTCTCCATAATGACTGTATCAATTTACACTCCCACCAACAGTGCAAGAGGGTTCCCTTTTCTCCACACCCTCTTCAGCATTTATTGTTTGTAGATTTTTTGATGATGGCCGTTCTGTCCAGTGTGAGGTGATACCTCATTGTAGTTTTGATTTGCATTTCTCTAATGAGTAGTGATGTTGAGCATCCTTTCATGTGTTTGTTGGCAATCTGTATATCTTCTTCGGAGAAATGTCTATTTGGGTTTTCTGCCCATGTTTGGATTGCGTTGTTTGTTTTTTTGATATTGAGCTGCATGAGCTGCTTGTATATTTTGGAGATTAATCCTTTGTCAGTTTCTTCATTTGTAAATATTTTCTCCCATTCTGAGCTTAACCCCATTTCAAAACAAATTTTCTGACAGTGTAGTTCAGTTATTCACAGACAATGAAAATCTACTGTCACGTGCTGTTTTGAGCAGTAGAATAGAATATTGGCTAAAATGACTACATTTTGATATCACACACAAAAAGATATTGGGTGAGTTTATTGGGGGAGCAAGCACGGAGTGCTTTCATTTTTACTTTAATCCCATACAATAAAGGACCTTGAACAGAAATATGATATATTGCTAGTCAATTATGAGGTCTAAAGTTTTTCTATGATAGTATCACTCAATAATAATATTTTACTCAGTACTAAGAGATATATTTATTTGTGGAATTTTTAAAATGTTCTTATTGCCAGGAGAAGAAGAACCATTGTGGGTTGTTTTATTTTTTTTTTAACTTTGTTTTTAAAATTTCCTAACTAGAATTATTTTCCTGGCAAGAACAAGAGGGCTTATACTGTGGAGCAGTTTTGTCTATCTTGGGTCCTGAGTGGAAAAGGGAATTGCCCCATTGACTGTGATAGCTATTTATGTTAGATTTTCTAAGGCAGTCTGACAATCATTTACACCAACTGTCAGAGTGGGTTCTGATTTGGGGCTAAGAAAATATATTTACTGTGGCTTCTAAAGACATGGCCTGAATATTTGAGATTTAAAATGAAATCTAGGGATGAACAAGCATTTTCAAGTCACATCCACATGAAAAGCAAGGGAAAAGTCCAGTCAAAAAGAGCAGGACCTAGTGGGTATAAAACGTGTTGACATTATAAGGCTCACTGTTAAAAAAATATGTTTTAAGAGAGGAGTACAAATTGGTAATCATAAATCAAAACACAGTGAGTCTTTAAAGATTCAAGCAAACAGACTGGTAATTCGAACCACGTAAACCTGTCAACAGGTATTAATGCCCCTGTCACCTGACTGTAGTTTGGCAGCAGGACCTAAGTATCTAGGAGGATGACTAAGCCAAATGAGGCAAATTCTACTATGTCGAGAAATTTTTTTGTTTTAATGCGAGATTCCTAGGCTAGGCCCTATCCACCAAAAATACAAACACACACACAAAAAAAAACAGTGAGAAAGAAACACCATTCTCATCCTTGGGGACTATAGATTTTATAATTTTGCAATTATAATCAGACCCAGATTAGCAGCTAAAACTGAGGATTGAACTTGATACAGTAGGGATGTAGCCTTTGGCAGATATGAAGAAGAAAAGAAAAGATAAGTAAGGAAGATCTGGGGATTTTCCAAATTTTAACATTGCATGCAACACTTTAGGGAGTTTTGCAAGTTGTGCTGCAATATTTTCTTGTAAAGTGCCCTCCAGATGTTGTCTCTTGAGCAAAGCAAATGTTACAGTGATAAGGGTTTAGTTTAAGTAGAAGCCTTTTGATGTGATAACATCTACCTTTCATCTGAGAAGTAAAAGATACGTTTCTGATGTGAACGCTGTTCATACTGTGTTGGCAGAGAGGATTTTTCAATGGAGCCAGCAGAACAGAGAGAACAGCAGCTAAAGATTGCTGCATAGGCTTTCATTCGTAAAACTTCTGCCCATTTTTTTCTTTTTTACACTACACACTGTGCATCCTTGGTAAAGAATATTTTGTGATGGCAAGAACAAAGTAAAAAGACAAACAGACAATAAACTAAGTTAACTCTATGCAGAAATGGGTGTGTCATCTGAAATCAACTTCTTTCAGATTCAAGTTCCAATTCTGCCTTTTGTTTCTGAATTACTCCCACCTACTGTGACTAACATGCATGACTTTCTCCCTTGACTTACTGTGTCATTACATTTGTATCATATTATCAGGCTTCCAATTTCATATTTACCTCATTTGATCTTCTAAATACCACATTACCATTGAAATAAGTAGTTAGGTCCTGATTTCTCTGCTACATTTATTGTCTCATTCACCATTAGCAATTAATAAATGCTCAATAAAAATAGTTGCGTTGAGTTATGCATTTTGTAAATTAATGACTTCATTTGTTTTTTCTTTCTAAACTTCCTGCTGTTTCTCCTTTCGAATGTTGTAAGGAATTTCAAGAGAGATTTCCCTCTTAGCTATTTGGACAAGTAGATACAAATTGCTTATTTATATTCTTTCTGGAATTTGAGTGCAGATTCATTTCTAAAATGTTTTTGTTTATTTCTCTGTGTCACAGGAATATTTTTATTTCAATGTGGTTCAGATTCTTCTAGTGCAGAAAAAATAAAGATAATGTACCCTAAAAATTGCAATATTTTAAAAAATCTATAAATATAATAAAGAAACAGCAACACAATATTTAATAGAGCAAAACTTGAAGTTACTGAATATCCAAGGAAATGAGTGATTTAATAAGTTCAAATCCATATAAAATAGCCATTTAATATGATGCTTCAAAAACACTTAACAGCTTAGAAAATTGTATTCCATTCATTAGTGAGTAAAAAATCAGTAACACAAAGAGAATATCATATATACTCATTTTTTCTGGAAATATATATGTAAATATGCATAAAAAAGAAAGAAGAAAAGAATTATTTGCAGTAAAATATCATTATTGGTCACCTGATTGGGGGCTATATGATTTTTGCTATTTATTTTCTTTTTTTGCTATTTGCATTTTCTAACATTTATTTGCAATAAACTATAATTGCTTTTTCAATAAGAAAATAGAAAAAACAGCCTTATTATCAAATATCTGAGAGGTCAAAATGAAACAGTCTGTAAGCAATTCCATTAAGATGCAATTCTTATGACCCCCATATACATACTGACCCTTAACTTTAATTCCTAAACTAGAAGATTTATGTTTTATTTTAATTTATGCCCTCTGTCTTCAGATTCAGGCTTATTTTTTGTAATTATTATATTATGTAATATAATTTTGAACTGTATTATCCAGGGATTATCCAGGGAACATGTATTGAAGAAAGATCATTTCAACACTGAGAAAACGTTTGGGAAATCCAAAGTTTTTCTGCTTTCATAGTGAATAGAAAATTTTCTTCAATGTACCAAAGCAGAATTAGAATTTACCTCAGGGTGCTTCAGTCTATGGCTGCAATTTGATGCAGTTGTATGGAACTCTCCTTATTGATTTATCCTGCTTAAAGCTACTAAAAACCATAGGCTGACAAATGTTTTGGGAGATATCATATTTGAGAGGTGGAGTTTTAGTTCAGAGGATAAACAGCAGTTTTGACTTGTGAGTTTTGTTTTCTTTGCTTTGCTTAAAGCAAACATTGTAAATTCTGCTAATGGATGTCATTCACTGGTGGAAGTGTTAAGAAGTAGTCATTTTGTCTTCTTTTATAGTTTTTGTAGTTTTTCTTTTTTTTAACTTCAATTTTCATGAGCTTCCTTTCAAAATATCAGATATCAGGATTGATGTTTTCCGGTTAGTTCTTCTTAACTAGGAGCAGAACAGAATAAGTCCAACAACAATTAGGCTGGTTTCTAATAGGAAAGAATTATAGGCTAAGACAATTTATTAGCCCAGTATATTATTTTTATTACCACACATGATTTTCCATATCTTATTGCATTATCTATCACATTTTTTACCACATCTTGTAGTTGTGTGAGTTTTCCTGTAATGAGAGAAACGTGTGCTCTTTGTCTCCAAAACGGATGTATAAGAATTATAAAGTACATATCAGTCCTAATCTGTGTTATATTGCACAGTGTTAGTACAATATTTCATATAAATAGTTGCAGTTTCATTTATTGCACATTGACTATGTCAGGACTGCTGTGGGAAAGAGCATGCTTGTGTTAATCCTTTCAGTAATTATATAGCTAAGTGTTCACACATATTTCTATGTGACTATTAAAGCAATACAATATTGATAACCACTGCAGTACTCTGATCCAGTAAATAAAATTCACTTCTAAAGGTATTTTTAGTTTAAAAATGGCATTTATATGTTACTATATGTATTATATATTACTATGATTCTTCCAATTAACCGAACAGTTAAACATACTTTTTATATCAACGGCTGTTTTATTTATTTTTTTAAAATTTCATTATTTTTTTATATAGCAGATTATTATTAGTTATCTATTTTATACATATTAGTGTATATATGTCAATCCCAATCTCCCAATTCATCCAACCACCACCACCACCCACCCCGCCTTCCCCCGTTGGTGTCCATATGTTTGTTCTCCGCATCTGTGTCTCTATTTCTGCCTTGCAAACAACTTTTTCTGTACCATTTTTCCAGATGCCACATATATGTGTTAATATATAATATTTGTTTTTCTCTTTCTCACTTACTTCACTCTGTATGACGGTCTCCAGGTCCATCCACGTCTCTACAAATGACCCAACTTCGTTACTTTTTATGGCTGAGTAATATTCCATTGTATATATGTACCACATCTTCTTTATCCATTTGTCTGTTGAAGGGCATTTAAGTTGTTTCCATGACCTGGCTATTGTAAATACTGCTGCAGTAAGCATTTGGGTGAATGTGCCCTTCTGAATTATGGTTTTCTCAGGGTATATGCCTAGGAGTAGGATTTCTGGGTCATATGGTAATTCTAATTTTAGTTTTTTAAGGACCTTCCATACTGTTCTCCATAGTGGCTGTATCAATTTACACTCCCACCGACAGTGCAAGAGGGTTCCCTTTTCTCCACAGCCTCTCCAGCTTTCATTGTTTGTAGATTTTCTGATGATGCCCATTGTAACTGGTGTGAGATGATACCTCGTAGTTTTGATTTGCATTTCTCTAATAATTAGTGATGCTGAGCAGCTTTTCATGTGCCTCTTGGTCATCTGTATGTCTTCTTTGGAGAAATGTCTACTTAGGCTTTCTGCCCATTTTTGGATTGGGTTGTTTGTTTTTTTAATATTGAACTGCATGAGCTGTTTATATATTTTGGAGATTAATCCTTTGTCCATTGATTCATTTGCAAATATTTTCTACCATTCTGAGGGTTGTCTTTTCATCTTGTTTATAGTTTCCTTTGCTGTACCAAAATTTTAAGTTTCATTAGGTCCCATTTGTTTATTTTTGTTATTTCCATTACTCTAGGAGGTGGGTTAAAAAAGATCTTGCTGTGATTTATGCCAGAGAGTGTTCTTCCTATGTTTTCCTCTAAGAGTTTTATAGTGTCTGGTCTTATATTTAGGTCTTTAATACTTCTGGAGTTTATTTTTGTGTATGGTGTTAGAGAGTGTTCTAATTTCATTCTTTTACATGTAGCTGTCCAGTTTTCCCAGCACCATTTATTGAAGAGGCTGTCTTTTCTCCATTGTATATCCTTGCCTCCTTTGTCATAGATTAGCTGACCATAGGTGCATAGGTTTATCTCTGGGTTTTCTATCCTGTTCCATTGATCTCTATTTGTATTTTTGTGCCAGTACCATATTGTCTTGATTACTGTAGCTTTGTAGTATAGTTTGAAGTCAGAGAGTCTGATTCCTCCAGTTCCGTTTTTTTCCCTCAAGATTGCTTTGGCTATTTGGGGTCTTTTGTGTCTCCATACAAATTTTAAGATTTTTTGTTCTAGTTCTTTAAAAAATGCCATTGGTAATTTGATAGGGATTGCATTGAATCTGTAGACTGCTTTGGGTAGTATAGTCATTTTCACAATATTGATTCTTCCAATCCAAGAACATGGTATATCTCTCTATCTGTTTGTGTCATCTTTTATTTCTTTCATCAGTGTCTTATAATTTTCTGCATACAGGTCTTTCACCTCCTTAGGTAGGTTTATTCCTAGGCATTTTATTCTTTTTGTTGCAATGGTGAATGGGATTGTTTCCTTAATTTCTCTTTTTGATCTTTCATTGTTAGTGTATAGGAATGCAAGAGATTTCTATGCATTAACTTTGTATCCTGCAACTTTACCGAATTCATTGATTAGCTTGAGTAGTTTTCTGGTGGCATCTTTAAGATTCTTTACGTATAATATCATGTCATCTGCAAACAGTGACAGTTTTACTTCTTCTTTTCCAATTTGTATCCCTTTTATTTCTTTTTCTTCTCTGATTGCCATGGTTAGGACTTCAAAAACTATGTTGAATAATAGTGGCGAGAGTGGACATCCTCTTCTTGTTCCTGATCTTAGACGAAATGCTTTCAGCTTTTTACTATTGAGAATTATGTTTGCTGTGGGTTTGTCATATATGGCCTTTATTATGTTGAGGTAAGTTTCCTCTATGTCCACTTTCTGGAGAGTTTTTATCATAAATGGGTGTTGAATTTTGTCAAAACTTTTTCTGCATCTATTGAGATGATCGTATGGTTTTCATTTTTCAACTTGTTAATATGGTGCATCACATTGATTGATTTGCATATATTGAAGAATCCTTGCATCCTTGGGATAAATCCCACTTGATCCTGGTGTATGATTCTTTCAATGTGTTGTTGGATTCTGTTTGCTTGTATTTTGTTAAGGATTTTTGCATTTATATTCATCAGTGATATTGATCTGTAATTTTCTTTTTTTGTAGTATCTTTGTCTGGTTTGGGTATCAGGGTGATGGAGGCCTCATAGAGTGAGTTTGGGAGTGTTCCTTTTTCTGAAATTTTTTGGAAGAGTTTGAGAAGGATGGATGTTGGCTCTTCTCTAAATGTTTGATAGAATTCACCCTTGAAGCCATCTGGTCCTGGACTTTTGTTTGTTGGAAGATTTTTAATCACAGTTTCAATTTCATTACTTGTGATTGGTCTGTTCATGTTATCTATTTCTTCCTGGTTCAGTCTTAGAAGGTTGTGCTTTTCTAAGAATTTGTCCATTTCTTCCAGGTTGTCCATTTTATTGGCATAGAGTTACTTGAATTAGTCTCATGATATTTTTTATTTCTGTGGTGTCCATTATAACTTCTTTTTCATATCTAATTTTATTGATTTGAGTCCTCTGCCTCTTTTTCTTGATGAGTCTGGCTAAAGGTTTATCAATTTTGTTTATCTTCTCAAAGAACCATCTTTTAGTTTTATTGATCTTTGCTATTGCTTGATTTGTTTCTATCTCATTTATTTCTCCTCTGGCATTTATGATTTCTTTCCTTCTACTAACTTTGTGTTTTGTTTGTTCTTCTTTCTCTAGTTCCTTTGGTGTAAGGTTACATATTTTATTTGAGATTTTTCTTGTTCTTGAGGTAGGATTGTATTGCTATAAACTTCCCTCTTAGAACTGTTTTTGCTGCATCCCATAGGTTTTGGATCATCATGTTTTCATTGTCATTTTTCTCTAGGTGTTTTTTGATTTCCACTTTGAGTTTTTCAGTGCTCTCTTGGTTATTTAGTAACGTATTGTTAAGTCTTCATGTGTTTGTGTTTTTTACATTTTTTTCCCTGTAATTGATTTCTTATCTCATAGTGTTGTTGTTGGTAAAAATGCTTGATATGATTTCAATTTTTTTAAATTTACCGAGGCTTGATTTGTGACACAAGATATTATCTATCCTGGAAAGTGTTCTGTGTGCAGTTGAGGAGAAAGTGTAATCTGCTGTTTTTGGATGGAATGTCCTATAAATATCAATTAAATCTATTTGCCCTATTGTGTCATTTAAAGCTTGCATTTCCTTATTCATTTTCTGTCTGGATGATCTGTCCATTGGTGTAAGTGAGGTGTTAAAGTCCCCCACTATTATTGTGTTACTGTCAATTTCCTCTTTTATAGCTGTTAGCATTTGCCTTATGTATTGAGGTGCTCTTAAGTTGGGTGCATATATATTTATAATTGTTATATCTTCTTCTTAGATTGATCCCTTGATCATTATGTAGTGTCCTTCCTTGTCTCTTGTAACATTCTTTATTTTAAAGTTTACTTTATCTGATATGAGTATTGCTACTCCAGCTTTCTTTTGATTTCCATTTGTATGGAATATCTTTTTCCATCCCTCACTTTCAGTCTGTATGTGTCTCTAGGTCTGAAGTGGGTCTCTTGTAGACAGCATATATATGGGTCTTGTTTCTGTATCCATTCAGTGATCCTGTGTCTTTTGGTTGGAGCATTTAATCCATTCACATTTAAGGTAATTAATGATATGTATGTTCCTATTACCATTTTTTTTAATTGTTTTGGGTTTGTTTTTGTAGGTCCTTTTCTTCTCTTGTGTTTCCCACTTCGAGAAATTCCTTTAGCATTTGTTGTAGAGCTGGTTTGGTCGTGCCGAATTCTTTTAGCTTTTGATTGTCTGTAAAGTTTTCGATTTCTCTGTTGAATCTGAATGAGATCCTTGCTGGGTAGAGTAATCTGGGTAGTAGATTCTTCTCTTTTATCACTTTAAATATATCATGACACTCCCTTCTGGCTTGTAGAGTTTCTGCTGAAAAATCAGCTGTTAACCTTATGGGAGTTCCTTGTATGTTATTTGTCGTTTTTCCCTAGTTGCTTTTAATAATTTTTTCTTTGTCTTTAATTCCGGTCAATTTGATTACTATGTGTCTCGACATGTTTTCCTTGGGTTTATCCTGCCTGTGACTCTCTGCACTTCCTGGACTTGTGTGGCTATTTCCTTTCCCACGTTAGGGAAGTTTTCGTCTATAATCTCCTCAAATATTTTCTCGGTCCTTTCTCTCTCTCTTCTCTTCCTGGGACCCCATAATGTGAATGTTGGTGCATTTAATGTTGTCCCAGATGTCTCTTAGGCAGTCTTCATTCCTTTTCATTCTTTTTTCTTTATTCTGTTCCGTGGCAGTGAATTCCACCATTTTGTTCTCCAGGTCGCTGATCGGTTCTTCTGTCTCAGTTATTTTGCTATTGATTCCTTCTAGTGCATTTTTCATTTCAGTTATTGTATTGTTCATCTCTGTTTGTTTGTTCTTTAATTCTTCTAGGTCTTTGTTAAATATTTCTTGCATCTTCTCGATCTCTGCCTCCATTCTTTTTCCGAGGTCCTGGATCATCTTCACTATCATTATTCTGAATTTCTTTTTCTGGAAAGTTGCCTATCTCCACTTCATTTAATTGTTTTTCTGGGGTTTTATCTTGTTCCTTCATCTGATACATAGTCCTCTGCTTTTTCATTTTGTCTGTCTTTCTGTGAATGTGGTTTTGGTTCCACAGGCTGCAGGATTGGAATATTTCTTGCTTTTGCTCTCTGCCCTCTGGTGGATGAGGCTATCAAAGAGGCTTGTACAAGTTTCCTCATGGGAGGGACTGGTGCTGGGTAGAGCTGTGTGTTACTCTGGTGGGCAGAGCTCAGTAGAACAGTCTGCTTGTCTGCTGATGGGTGGAGTTGAGTTCCCTCCCTATTGGTTGTTTGACCTGAGAAGACCCAGCATTGGAGGCTACAGGCTCTTTGGTGGGGCTAATGGTGGACTCCAGGTGGGCTCATGCCAAGGAGTGTTTCCCAGAACTTCTGCTGCCAGCGTCCTTGTCCCCATGGTGAGCCACCGACAACCCCGCCTCGGCAGAAGATCCTCCAACACTAGCAGGTAGGTCTGTTTCAGTCTCCTATGGGGTCACTGCTCTTTCCCCTGGGTACTGATGCACACAATACTTTGTGTGTGCCCTCCAACAGTGGAGTCTCTGTTTCCCCGAGTCCTGTCAAAGTCCTGCAATCAAATCCTGCTAGCTTTCAAAGTCTGATTCTCTTGGAATTCCTCCTCCTGTTGCCGGACCCCTAGGTTGGGAAGCCTGATGTGGGGCTCAGAACCTTCACTCCAGTGGGTGGACTTCTGTGGTATAATTGTTCTTCAGTTTGTGAGTCACCCACTCAGTGGTTATAGGATTTGATTTTATTGTGATTGTATCCCTCCTACCATCTCATTGCAGCTTCTCCATTGTCTTTGGATGTGGGGTACATTTTCTGGTGAGTTCCAGTGTCTTCCTGTGGATGATTGTTCAGCAGTTAGTTGTGATTCCAGTGCTCTCGCAAGAGGGAGTGAGAGCACATCCTTCTACTCTGTCATCTTCTAGCTGTTTTAAAGTGACTACTTGTTAAGTTCCTCTTATAAAGGATTTTGTACTGGTCATATTTTAAGTAAAGAGAAAAATAATCCAGCAATTCCTAAGTGGACATTGAGTAAAAATATACAGAATTTAAAAAATATCTGTCAATTTCTTGTACATCTTTGGCCCTCATCAAATTACAAGATATTCCATGTAACAGAATTAGTAACTAAGTTGCGCCCTACTGTAAAATGTGAGTGGAGAGTTAATGGTTCCATGAGAAAATACTCTGACTCTAAAATGTTTGTAATTTTATTGTTTACTCTTCACCTCTGATATAATGCAAAGAGAAATCAAAGATAATAAAAGACAACTATTCTCCTCATAAAAGTGATATATGCATGTGTTTATCACTAATATGTCAAGACTGAATGAGATACTATCTTGCTCCATGGTTTAGTGACTTCAGAAATGTCAACATGGCTGCCACACTGTGAGACATATTTGCTATTAATTCTGATGTGTTATATTGTGGAGGTGTACTGGGGCTAAGTCTGACTGGCTAATTAAAACTTTATTCTGTGTAAAAGTAAAAAAAAAAATCACTCTTCATTCTTTTATGTTGTTTTCTGACACTGTGTAGATAACTTCAGACACTAACTTGAACTGCCAAAAAATATATATATATATATTTTCAATGCAAATCAAGAAAAAGATAAAATTTTGCTTTGAATATGACAGTTATATGCCAGTCCTTGATTTAGATATGCAGAGGTAGCAAGACATGTTAGCTGAAAGTAGCAACCCAGCATATTTCTAAACATGATGTCCCATTTATGTTCAAAATGACGTGGATGGAATCAATTAGGAGAAACAAGTGAGTTCCAAGACATACTTTTAAAAAGCTGCAGAGTTGCTTAGTAACCTGATGTAATACTTCATTTCCCAAGACAGCTGTAAGGCTGTCAGAGTAGGTAATGGAGCACTCAGAAATGAATCAAATCTCATGGGCTCTGTCAAGATCATACTCATATTAAATATGCTTGATGCCCCCCTCCACCATCAGAAGTTGTATGTATATGTTCAGTAAAACATATAGCAGGACAGTGATCAGGAAATATGACTTCAAGTTGTGCTTTGACATAAAAATCTTGTTTATTTTCTTTACATACACTGTGTTGCCATAAATCATCAAGCCACGTATCTAACAGTACTCATGTACATTCAAGTGTTTCATCCGGCAGGATAACTTGCTATATCCTTGGCTCCTCTCTGGCAGCACTTACTGCAGTCTGCACCTAATATGCTCTGCATTTGAGGATTTCACACACGAAGTCACAAGCAGTGTTACTTTTCCTTCACATTGTCCAGACAGCAATATATCAACTCATGTAAATTAAATTCTTACAGGGGAACTATACTTATTGAACACTTTAAATAATTTTACTATCTCCTCTGCAAATAAAACCAGGCTCACACATACACATAAACTAAACTGTAAATATAATATAACTTAAAAATTATCTATGCTCATAAAACATTTGAACCTAGGTCCTCTAACAGATGATATATTTTTGTTTTAACTTTCTAAACTCTTAATTCTCCTTTTTAATTTGCTAAGATAAGAAAAATATATATATTGAGAAAATTCCAGAGTACCTTTCCTGAATTATAACAATTGGGATTTAAGAGTTCATAAGAAATTTTAAAAAAAGGAAGGTAGAGATGCATTAAATGATTACCTTCATTGGTAAGAACTCATATGACAGGTCTTGATTTTCAAGTTAAAGATCTAAAGAGAAGAATATTCTCTATTATCTCCTCCTCAGAGTTAGCTGACACATAATCATTACATTATTAATTCTTGTATCATCTTTGTGAGATATATTGGGAACAATCATTTTTCTCATTTTTATAAGTAGATTTTATAAATTTTTAGTTATTAAGCTAGCATGTGGCTGAATCTTAGGAAAATCATAAAAAAATACATATAATATTTATTGAAATAATCTGGAAATAGATATTATAATCAATTATCTGATAATAACCATGAATATATTTAGTAAAAGCACAACAACAATAAAAAAACTCTATTGATTTGTATGCAACATCCCTGACTGTGCTTGGGCCCATTTCCAACAGTTCCCACTACTTATGATTTAGGACTAGAAATGTAACAGTAATACAGCTTTCATTAAGACACATGGAATGAGCATATAGGACCTTCCTCCTAAAAGTAATCCTTTCAAAAGGGGAGACAGGGCTTCCTTGGTGGCGTAGTGGTTGAGAGTCTGACTGCCAATGCAGGGGACGAGGGTTTGAGCCCTGGTCTGGGAAGATCCCACATGCCGCGGAGCAACTGGGCCTGTGAGCCACAACTGCTGAGCCTGCGCGTCTGGAGCCTGTGCTCCGCAACAAGAGAGGCCGCGATAGTGAGAGGCCCACGCATCACGATGAGGAGTGGCCCCCGCTTGCCACAGCTGGAGAGAGCCCTCGCACAGAGGCGAAGACCCAACACAGCCAAAAAAATTAATTAATTAATTAATTAACAAAAGAATCAATGTCTGATCATTGTTTAAAAAAAAAAAGGGGGGAGACAAAAAAATGAGCGATCAAGAGTGAATCACAAATCACCAGTTTTCTCTAGGATTGTTGCCATATAATTCTTCGGTGATGAGAAAACCATTTTTTGAGTTGCTGCCTAAGCATTTTACAGTATGACAATTCTGCTTATACCCAGAGTGTGAACATTTAGATAAGGACCCGAGTTCAGTATTCCTCCACAAGTTCCCACCTTGCTTTTCCTGGGGCACCATGTAAAATGACCACTCAGTGTTGAGCTCCCAAAATAGTCGTAACCTGGAACCCAGGTGTCTCTTAAGTAACAGGTGGCTGCTCTCTATTTCCTGCTGGCTAGTGACCTAAGACAGAAAGCTGCCCTCCCCTGGCTCATTACACCTCCCCTTCTGGGCTCTGTAAGTAATACACTTGTGACTTTACTTCCTTTGTGTGAGTGTATTGAAACTGCACCTTCAATCAAAACAAGCCCCAGGGTTTCCCCTTCCCCAAAGTGGGAGCTCCCTCTAGTGCTCAGGAAGTTACCTGCTGCACCCCACGGCCCCACTCCCACCCCAAGCCCTGCGTGTGGATTGTGCCTCCTTATTCAGCAGGTCATAATTTGCATAATCTGCATATTCTTAGTTTAACACACCAGCTCCAGGGTTTCACGCACAGCTTCACACTATCATCATCCTTTAAAAAAAAGAAAAAGGCAATTTTAAAAATCAAGAGACATAAAATAAGGCTTAATACTGATTTAATTTTTGTTTTTCTTTGAACATCAAAAAGTGCATTAATATTGAGGTATTCATTGCCAGCCACCCAAAAAGGGTCAGGATCTACGTGGTCCAACAGGCTAGAAATTATTGATTCGGATGTTATTATAGGCTCTAACAGTGATTTAAAAGCATGCATCTTATTTACAAAGCAGAAATAGAGACACAGACATAGAGAACAAACGTATGGATGCCAAGGGGGAAAGGGAGAGGGTGGGATGAATTGGGAGATTGGGATTGACATATATATATATTACTGATACTATGTATAAAATAGATAACTAATGAGAACCTACTGTATAGCACAGGGAACTCTACTCAGTGCTCTGTGGTGATCTAAATGGGAAGGAAATGCAAATAAGAGGGAATATATGTATACTTATAGCTGATTCACTTTGCTGTACAGTAGAAACTAACACAACATTGTAAAGC
Organism: Balaenoptera ricei; assembly: GCF_028023285.1. Lineage (NCBI taxonomy): Eukaryota > Metazoa > Chordata > Mammalia > Artiodactyla > Balaenopteridae > Balaenoptera > Balaenoptera ricei. The sequence goes on from NC_082643.1 coordinate 87,276,175, forward strand.
AACTATACTCCAATAAAAAAAAAAAACATGTTGTAGTGTTAAACAGCTTATCAGTAAACTCTGCAAATAGCTAGTAATTTATGTATGATGGCTATTCCAAGTATTCAGTTTGACCCACTCTGGCCTCAGAGAATATATTCATGTAATCTGCAAGATCAGAATGAGGAGAAATTTCTCTATTGGTTGCTCTTATAGAGCAGCACAAAAAAGAAAACACCATTTACCCATCTGGAAATACATAAGTGTCCTGTCATAAAGTGTGTACACATAATTTTCTGAGTAATGAGTTAAAGAATTGAACTGCTTTGTGATAATTAGACTTATAAAAATGAGTAAATAAGTTACTAGAATTGTTAAGTTTGAAGACCAGTTAGTTATTCAACTGGTGAAGGAAAGCAAACTGATGTCTGCTGTCCTTTGCAGTTTACAGATAGACGTTGTCTAAGCCCAGTGAAACAAGAGCAGATAAAGACCTCATTTATTTATTTCCTCAAAAAATCCAATCACACCAGCCTTTTACGATTTTTTTCTGCCAGAGATTAGAGGTTTTAATCCCACATTTTAGAGGGCATACATTTCCATATCTCTGGCAGATAATTATTTTTATCCAAATTTCTTTTTTGGGAAGACACTGTCTCTTTCCGCCTCTGATTCTTCCATCATAAACTAAAACATATGTAAGGGATTTCCACAGAGCTGGAATTTGTTCTGGACTGTTCAGCATGTAGACTGTATGAGAAGTTTTCATATAAATAATAGCTGTTGCATTTACAGTGCACCTTACACTGTAACCATCACACGAATTATTTTCAGCCTCATATAAAGTATTCAAAGTTGACATTTTTTTATCCTATTTTACAAAGGCAGGGAACATAGCTCAGAGAATTTAGTTGAGATTTCTAAATCCTCTGAGCTAGTAATTATGGAGGCAGAATCGTCACTCTTATTTGTCTGAAAGCAAATATGCATGTTCTTTCCTTGGTATCACTCTGCTTCTCTGAGGGGGAAAAAAAAAAGGAAAGAAAAAGGCATCACTGATAAATGTACAAAGTGGGAGCAGAGGAGGGGAGCTTTCTTAATGTGTGCTATTTCCAATGAAAGAATAAAGCTAGGACATTTCCATCATAAGTATCCGTGTCATTTTACATCTGATATTGATGTTCAAAATCCAACTCTGATACTTAAATTATATGAACTTGATTTTAATAAGCTACTGTTTTCTCATCTGGCAATGACAATGGCTTCTAAATCAAAGATCCCTGATGAGAATTTGAAGAAATAATTAGCACAGTGCTTGGCAAAAAAAGTAAATGCTCATAGAATTTTAAACATGATTATGGTTACGTTTACCTCTAGAATCTGCCACAACTGAATGTTTTGAAAAACTCAGTGTGTTGCAAGTGACAAGATCCTTGCTAGCTCCCAATAGTTATCTCTGTTTCACTTATATATATTTTTTATCTGCCAGTATAGTCTACAAAGAAATGTGAGATTCAAGGAGGTTAAGTGACTTCTATAAAGTCATGAAAGTAGAGATAATACTTTTCTAGAACCCAGATTTCTTGACTCACATGTCAGATCACACAGAAAATACCTTGCAATCCCTACATTAATTCACTAATTATTTATCCTAAATTATGTGTTATGTGTTAAGGAAAACCTTGGATGAATCACTACATAAAAAAGAAAAGGTTATTTATCAGTTTAGAATAATTGATATATATCAGAGTTTTTTTTGAGAATTAAAGTACAAAGAAGAAACATACAATATAGCGAATCACAACTTTATGTACCTCTTCTTAAATCATTTTTTTGTCAGTACAAAAGTCTATTAAAAACAAACAAACATGATAGGTAAGAAAGAAAAATTAAAGAACTTATATCCCATTAAAGTCAAATATTTGTGTGTATATAAGACTGTAAAATAGAGAGTTGTTTATTCAATAATGCAAAAGAGGGAAATATAGCTTCAGTAACCATTTTAACATAAATTTCTCATATCTAGGCCCACAAAGGAATAATGTACCTACATAATTATATGACAATGTGTTAGAAAACATAGCTGCTCAACTGACAAAGAATTAGTTGACTTAATATGAGGGCAGACTAGAAGGTGAGGTGAGGAAAGGAAGAACAATGCTATACCCCCCTGCATTTTGGCAAATATTGTTTTATAAGGTACATTGCCCTAATGTTATTTTCAGTTTGGAATTATCTAGAGGAGGTCATAGGAAAACTAAGTTGAGTTCAGGTTTGTGATAAATTTTGTTCAATGCCATACATACATATAAAAAGCAAAACATGATACATATTTTCTGTTAAAGTTTAATTTTTTGATTATAAGATCATTAATTATGCTAAGTAAATGAGAGGCATACTTGAAATGATTAGCAATGATTTTACTCCTAATATGTAGTCTCCATGGTGTCTTTCATCTCAAAAGTCATCAAGTATGGATATTAGATAGTGACATGTAGGTTCTGTTTAGTCAGGCATTAATAAATAGGGCTAATGATGAAATTCATATATATCAACTTTTATTTGAATAAAATTATATAAATTTATATTTATTTTTAATGTTTACAATATCCATTAACGTCAAAGAGAGAGTACTTGCACTGATTTCAATCTTGTCTAAACATGTAAGTGTATGTTTATTTTTACTCTTCCATATGCAAACTTTTGTAAATTCAAAGCTGCATCTTGCCTTTTGATCTTCTAGAAAAAAACATCCAACTTTCTTTATCGCTCTTCCAAATCCTCACATTAAGAATCTTGAGAATGTTAATTCCTATAAATGTACTATCCAAGTGTGTGTGTGAGAAAATGTTGGTTTCGCTTTTTACTTATCTCTCCTCTCCTCTCCCCTTTCTTCTCCCTCCCTCTCTCCCTCTCTCTCTCTCTCCCTCCCTCCATATTATATGTGTTTGTACATAAGGATTCCATATGTCTTATTTTAAAAGAATATTTTAATGACTTTTAAAATGGATAAATATTTTGTTATTTATTTATTATGATAAATATAAATGAATAATACAAATAAATATAAATTGTGCTATACAAAGCACCAAGTACAATTGGAAAAAAAATGCAGTTCGTGCCATTTATTAACTTTGAAGTCCTCAATTAGGAAGGAAAATAAAGTGTTTTAAGGCCAGAGTTGCAGAGAACCACCAAGTAGTAGATCTTGGCTTATAAAATGTTATTTAGTTTAGTTACATGTCTGTGCTTTTAAAACCTAGTGCTGCATATTTATGATTTCAACAAAACACAGAGCCATGAAGTTATTGGTTTTGTCTATTCTAATCACTGGTCATTGGTATGACTAACAAATTGTAAAAAAACATGAAATTTAAATTGTTATAGATAATATTATGTCTATAATGCTAATGAACTGTGGATTATCAATATATCTGGTTATTTTACTATTTAGTTAGTTTAGGAAAACTTTATCATTTTTTATAACAGGGAATTTTCTAGATGATTTTGATTTGACTTATTAGACTTTTTGATATACCTCTAGCAAATTATCTCTTTGGTTTTTAAAATAAATCTTCAAAGTTGTAAACTATTTTTATTTCTTTTTATATTAGTTAAAGATTTATAGCTTAACCTATGTTTATGATACATTTGTATAATTATAAAGTTTTTGTGTGTGTGTGTGTGCATCAGGACACTCACTATTAAGAAACTATTTCCTAATGCTTGCTGTCACATAGCTAATAAGATAAAAGGAAGAATTTATACTTAGGACTTCTGACATCTACTTTCAACTGGATGCTGTTACAGTCTATTCACTGTAACTACTCCTAGCTTACAACTTGTATTTGTTTATATGATGTCACTTTTATATACTGTGATTTTATATAGACTACAACATTTAAAATGCTATTAACACAAAGTATCTCTAGAGTAAAATTTCCTACAGGAACTGAGTAAATTGCAGTTGTCTGTTGTTCTTTTTCACAGTATGTAGTGTGTGTGTAAAACAGAACACACAGGCATACCTTGGAGATATTCCAGACCACCACGATAAAGTGAATATCATAATAAAGTGATTCACACAAATTTTTTGGTTTCTCAGTGCATATAAAAGTTATGCTTACACTACACTGTAGTCTATTAAGTGTACAATAGAATTGTGTCTAAAAGACAATGTATGCACCTTAATTAAAAATACTTTATTGCTAAAAAATGCTAACCATCATCTGAGCCTTCAGCAGGTTGTAATATTTTTGCTGGTGGAGGGTCTTGTTAATGGCTGCTGACTCCTCAGAGTGCTGGTTGTTGAAGGTGCGCCTGGCTGTGGCAATTTCTTAAAATAAGACAACAAGAAACTTTAGTGCATTGATTCAGTCTTCCTTCCACAAATGATTTCTCTGTAGCATGCAATGCTGATCAATATCTTTTTACCTAGAGTAGAAATTCCCTTTATTCACCAGGAATAGATTCCCTCTAAAGAAACCACTTTCTTTGCTCATCCATAGGAAGCAACTCCTCATTCATTAAAGTTTTATCATGAGATTGCAACAATTCAGTCACATCTTCATGATCAATTTCTAATTCTAGTTAATTTGCTATTACTACCATATCTACAGACAGTTACTTCTTTCACTGAAGTATTGAACCCCTCAAAGTCATCCACGAGGGTTGGGATCAACTTCTTCCAAACTCCCGTTTATGTTGATGTATTGACTTCTTCCCATTAGTCATGAACATTCTTCATGACATCTAGAATGGTCAGTCTTTTCCAGAATGTTTTCAATTGACTTTGCCCAGATTCATTAGAGGAATCTCTATCTACAGCATCCATAGCCTTACAAAATGTATTCCTTAAATAATAAGACTTGAAAATCAAAATTACTCCTTGATCCATGGGCTGCAGACTGGATGTCGTGTTAGCAGGCTTAAAAACAACATTAATTTTATTGTACATCTCCATCAGAGCTCCTGGGTGACGAGGTATGTTGTCAAAGAACAGTAATATTTTGAAAAGAATTTGTTTTTCTGAGCAGTTTGTGTCAACAGTGAGCTTAAAATATTTCAATTAATCATGTTGTAAACAGATGTGGTATCATCCAGGCTTTATTATTCCAATTTTGGAACACAGCAAAGTAAACCTAGCATAATTTTTTAGAGCTCAAGGATTTGGGGAATGGTAAATGAGCATTGGCTTCAATTTAAAGTCACCAGCTGCATTAGCTTCTAACAAGAGAGGCAGTTTGTCCTTTGAAGATTTGAAGCCAGGCATTGGCTTCTCCTCTCTAGCTATGAAAGTCCTAGGTGGCATCTTTTTCCAATAAAAGGCTATTTTATCTACATTGGAAACCTGTTGTTTAGTATAGCCATCTTCCTGCATTGTCTTAGCTAGATCTGGATAACTTGCTGCAGCTTCTACATTAGCACATGCTGTTCCCCCTGTCACTTTTTTGTTATAGACACAGCTTCTTTCCTTAACCCTCATGAAACAACCTCTGTTAGCTTCAGACTTTTCTTTTTCAGCTTCCTCACCTCACTCAGCTTTCACAGAATTGAAGACAGGCCATTAGTCTGAATTACATTTGGCTTAAGGGAATCCAGACTGCTCAAACTCTCTCCATATCAGCAATAAGGCTGTTTCACTTTCTAATCATTGTTGTCTTCCTTAGAGTAGCACTTTTAATTTTCTTCAAGAATTTTTCCTTTCCATTTACAGCTTGGCTAACTGTTTGGTGCCAGAGGCCTAGCTTTTGGCCTATCTTGGCTTTCAACATGCCTTCCTCACTAAGCTTAACCATTTCCAGCTTTTGATTTTAAGTGAGAGACTTACCACTCTTCCTTTCACTTGAACATTTAGAGGCCCTTGTAGGGTTGTTGATTGGCCTAATTGTAATATTGTTGCGTCTCAGGAAATAGGGAGGCCCGAGGAGAGGGAGCGAGATAAGGAAACAGCCAGTAAGTGGACAAGTCAGAATACCCACAACATATAAGGATTAAGTTCACCATGTTATATGGGCACAGCTGGTGGAGCCCCAAAACAATTACAATAGTAATATCTGAGAACACTGATCACAAATTACAATTACAATTATAATAATAATGAAAAGTTTGACATATTGCAAGAATTACCAGAAAGTGACACAAAGACACTAAGTGAGCAAATGCTGTTGGAAAAATGGTGCCAATAGACTTGTTCAGTGCAGGGTTGCTGCATACCTTCAATTTGTAAAAAACAGTATCTGTGAGGTGTAAAAGAGGAAAGCACAATAAAACAAGGTATGCCTCTATATGGTTCTAATATAAATTCTTCTAAAAGTTAGTTTATTTATGAATTGTTGGTCCAAATCTCTTGGAGGAGTTTCCCAGTAGTAATGCAGATCATCAATTGAATCAGGGACTCCTTTGTGGCCAGCAAATGAAACCTCATTGTAGTCATTTACAGGTGTAAGAAAAAGGGATGATTTAATATTAGATCACCATTATGAAACTTACCTCTGAAATTAGCATTGTCTTCCAACAATTGGAATATAATCAGAGATACTTGTCATGCAATGTCAAAAGTGGAAGGGATTCTCTCTCTACACCCAAGTATACCAGGTAGATTTTTTTCATCATCAGTCTTTTTATTTCTATCACAGCAATTCACCCACCTTATAATATTTCTCCTCTTCCCCTTCCCTCTCTCTCTCTATTCCCTCCTCTTGTTTCTTCCTTGTTTGTGTAATGACCACATATGTTTTATTTCTGTTATTAACTAGGAGCTAAACACACATTTGCTGAACAAATAAACACTGACTGCATGACTATTGTGAAAGATTTTACCAACAAGGATATTATCATATGTTAGATGCTTTTATTGTTCCAGAATTGGTAGTTTTGAATAAATTATTTACTTCTAGAATTATGCTGCACAGAAATTAATGTTAGATCATTTGAGTGTGTTTTTTTTTCTCAGCAGATATCTTTATATATGAGAAAAGCAAATGCTAAGAGGAAATTGCAATATAAATATTCAAATCTATTTAGTAAAACCAATAAATAAAATTACAGACAAATGATTTATTAGTTTTTTCATTAAAGCTAACTGAATAGAAAGAAAATTTTTTCTAATTGTAGTCTAACTTTTAAAATTTCAAAGTACAAATGAGAATAATTTGAAAAGCAATATGTTTATCCCATTATTCTTTTAATCATTGCATAATTTCATTTATTATTATTTACATTGGCCATTGCTTCAGTATTTTCTATTTTCTACTTTTCAGAAATGTTGATAATAATTTTCTACTTTAACATCCAGATAAAAGGACACTTGCAAAGTCAACCAATAGATGGCACTAACAATGGCATGTGCTTAAACACTGACAAGTTTGTTAAAAACTTGAGTTTTGTGGAAATGGATTTAGTTAGCTTTTAGTGAGTGTCATAATAACTGCAGTGTAGCGCATGTCTTAAATGAGCAGTTGTAGAATGTGTTCTAAAATTCATCCAGTTTTATTGGGAACCTGATAGGTTTTACTTCCGCCTGTACAGGTGCAGTGAATCATTGGGAGCAGTGTAGGAAAAAAAAAAATTCTTTGAGGACTCATCCTTGAGTTTTCTGCTCATTGGAAGTCCCAATTAGGAACAAGACACATATGTAAGATTTATATTGTGTCTTTCTTTTTTAAAACCTAAGGTGAGTTATACAGTACCTATTAGAACAAACAACATCCTTTGCAGGTTTAACCATAACTCTGAACAAAAGGGTAAGGATCAAGGAACTGACTTGGCTAAATTAGTCCATTGGAAAAAGATCAGTTGGTATTATGAAATATTATTGTGAGTGAAAGAAATAAACCAATATAGTTTAATGAACATTCAGGAAAGAATGTGGAGTAGCAGATCAACAGAATCTTGGTAGAGGTTTCGGAATGCCATTATGCTATTATCCATGCCCTAGGCATGATTCACTGCCATCCTATAATATATATATGAATCAAATTGATGCTAAATGTCTTTCCAAGGAATACTTATTTAAAATTTGAATGTGTGATTTTGTACAAAATTTTACGTTTTGTGGTTACATAGGAACATATATTTGAAAGTTGAGGCACCAAGTTCAGAGACTATTGGCTTAATTTTGAATAAAATATTGGCTCAATTTAGAATAAAGTAAACTAACTCGCTTAAAATAGAGATTTTATAATTTGGACGTTTTAAGTGCCTTATACCTGAACATAGCGTGATTTGTATTATCCAATAGAAAGCACATACATGCATTTCACTTGCATACATTATCTTTGTTTTCCAGTTCAGAAATTTAAGGCAAAAGAAAAAATTATGAAAAAATACACTTTATATATTATTTCCTCAGAAAGCTTCATTCATCTTTAATATCATCAACCATATTAGTATTCTAGATTTTATTGATTCCTCTTTATTTTTGAAAGGGATTTTAAGAGAGCAGGTTAGAATTTCTTTCCTTAGAGTATGAGGATTAATACATTTGACTTAATGGAAGACACAGCAAATTTTAAGGTAGCCCCAGCTTTCTCAGTTCTGATGATGATACCCAGCTAGGAATATAGAAATGAGTATTGGTTGAGGAGAAAATTCCTTCCATCAGTGCAAAGTAGTGTAGTTTATCCTTTTATTGCCCTAAATCACGAATAAAATCCTTTATCTTGTTGACACAGTTCCCCCTCCATAAAAATATATAAGTCTGGAGCCAGAGGAAATTGGGGCACATAAGTGGAAAAGGGGAGCTATAACCTATGTCTTAAGAACATGTTCTCTGTAGCTACAATACCTATGGCACAAATCTTGCTTCTACCAATGACTGACACCCTTTGCAAACTGCAAGCATCCTCTGTTCTTTAGTTTCCTGTATCTTTAAATAGAAATAATAACAGTAACTGCCTTTTAAGGTTGTTGTAAAACATGATATGTAATAATCTGTAACTTTGATCCTAGTTAATTACTATTATGTTCTTGATATTTTTTTCCTTAGCAAAATCTTTAATGTACAGAGTTAGCATGATTTTGTACTCTGAGGAACTTGGACTTGCCCTGCTTTTATAAGGGACACTGAAAATTACAGTCTGTCACACCCTATTAGAGCTGGTAAAATGTAGACAGTATAATGTTCTCTGAGTCTATGGTAGTACTTTGTTTAAATGCTGAAACTGATGTTTATGTATTTAATTTTTTAATTAACTGACTAAAGCCTACTTGTTAATTTTCAGGTAATATGACCAGTATGGTCTTGAATTAGCTAAACCAATTTCCATCATGTACCTCTCATTTGACTGGGCAGAAATGGCCTGGGACTACAGTACTATTCACACATTTAAGTTAAATACGTTCAGCCTGACTACAGGTGCTGCAGGATCAATTATTCTTCCATAGCTTTAATTGGTACTTGGATTAACTAATTACTCCACCAGGTTGAGTGTTTACAAAGTGGGTTGGTTTTACTTGCCTATTTTCTCCCTAGTGTTTACTGTAACAATATTATCATGTTAAGGTACCATTTCATTATTGTCATGAGACAAATCCTATACACAAAAAAACTACCAAACCTCACTCATTGGCTAACTTAATTCTCAGATGAGGTTTACACTAGTTCTTGAAGTTTGTTATGATGGAATTTGTCTTTTCCTAACATCATTGAACATCTTACCAGGAGCTAAAGGGAAAAAAATGGTGTGTAAGGACAAATTAGAGGACACCTCAACATGAGGTACATACTTCTGTAACTGGAAGGCTAAATTATCGATAACTGTGGAAGAAATAATGTTGGTCTTATAAGAGTTAATAAGCAACCATTGTATCTGCACAATAATATGCAGGAAGATTGGCAAGATACTGAAATACATACACATAAGCAAGGATTGTGAGATGTACTGGAAAATGCTTGCTAGCATTTCATGTAATCTCTGAGTTCAGAAATGAATCAATAGCGTTTTTTTTTTTATAAAAGTTAATAGTGTCTAGAGCAATGTGTGCAATAAAGAGTTAAAAGCAAAATTACAGAGACAGTAATTAAGACAGACCACTTTATTGGGGTCAAATGATGCTCAGAAGAGATGAAGGAGTAAGGAGAAAATTTAAGGAGAAAATTTTGTTTCATTTTGTGAGGTTAAGGGCTAGGGTCGTTGTCCTAAAGCCTGAACTTTCTTACACTGAAAGAAGTGTTTCATACGGGGTTTAGAAAAAAAGAGAAGGAAAGAGTCTTCCACCAAAGAGAGAAGGGAAAATGAACAAACCAAGTTTGAAGAAACTCGCTTTATAATAAGTACCATCTAGGTTGAGTCATGAAGCTGGCAAGGAGTTAATGAAGTTGAGGAAGTAGCATACCTCCCTTCAGGCAGAGAGAATCCCATGGTGATGTAAAACAACATGGCACATTCAGGGGATGGCAAACCATTGTATGTGGTTTGAATTGTTCCCAAATAATACTCTTTTGTCTAAACTTTCTATTTAAAAGCCTCAACTAACTAGATAGTGTTTGTAATGGTAGGAACGGCATCCCAGTCAACCACAAAATTCATGCTTAGGCAAGAGGACCAGTCTCTGTATCAGTTAATTTAACCACACCCCTTCTTAATGCAGCAGATGTAGGTAACAATGTATTACAGAATTGTTACCCAAATCCAGATGGCTACTTACATATTCAATATAAATTTGTTACTTGATTTAAAAGATATTTTATTTTTTGAGTTAAGCAGAGCTTTGTACATGATAATTGAAACAAAACTATACATGAAAATGTGTTTGTGAGAAAACATTCAGTTGAGGCTAATGTCTATCATCTTCTTGAAAACTCATTTTACATGAAGTAAAAGGAACAGCAGAAGAGAGTGACAGTGACATAACTTTATCTATAGTAGAGTTATGTACAAAGAAAATAAATAGTGATGAAATGGGAAAAAAAAATGTGTGAACCTAAAAGGGTCAGGCATCTGGTTCAAAAACAAGTAAATGTTTTTCAGTTTGAAAAGTACAGACTAATAGACCTGAAAAAAAAATCTGAAGCACATCAACTGGAAATATAACCCACAAAACAGTAATGTCAAATGAATGTTGCTGTGCCTCACTGTAAACGTACCTCCTGACAGGTGTCTGCAGGTATTTCCTTTTAAAAATTTGCCTACAGGTAGGTTATTAAAATCATTGCAAATCAGAGCATGTCTTTCCTGTGGCACAAATTAAACTATACATGAATAGAGACAAAAGTAAGGACAAGAACACTTACGGGGCAGAGAGAAAGCTTTCTGTGAATCCCATGTTAACACTGAGGTATGGCTCTAAGTAGTTACATTTGATATGAAACAAAATTTGATTTTAAAAAATGCTGTGATGAATTACTTCAAAATAAATGTATCTGTAAGGTGGTTTGATGCAAAACTGTGAATGACTTGGTTGAGTTTTATTAGTGCTATTAGTAGGTTAGAGAACGTGCTCATAATTTATACAGGGGGATTGTTCTCTGCTGGTGCATAGGGCCAGCCCCAGTTTATGTCTGATGTTCTGACCTTATCATTAATAGGCCCCTCCTTCATCTCAAAACCTCCCAGTTGTAGGGTCTAATTATGTGTGCAAGTGTGTGTGTTTAACCTCATTCATGCCAGTATCATCTCTACCTTGTCTTCAGCAATAGATTTCTTCTGATTTCCTTGCTCTTTTGTCTTTAATCCCCAACTCTTTTAAAGCATAGTTTCAAACTTAGAGAGACAGGTTAAAGGTAATGAATGAGTAACCAGATGATAATCAATGCCCTCTCAGCCTCCTGGAGAATTTCTATCTCCTTAGTTTCCCTATTCCTGTAGTTTCTGGAAAATGTATTCAGTAATCTACAATCTACTTAATTTTCTAGAGCACATGAACAGCAAATACTATGTAAAAATTTATTTCTTGGCTACAAGCCACATTTCTCCATTTAGTTCTTTCTCTCTTACCTTCTCCTGTTCTTCAATTTTCAATAAATTTTGATCAGTGGCTCCCGAACCCTGACAGCTTGTAAATTGCTTGAAAATACGCTGTGCTTTATATGAACACCAAATGTGAATACTAAGCAATGCTGCTTCTAGAGTGCCTGTAAAACTCTAATAGCCAGCATCCAGATGTGCTAACAATCATGTAAGCTGCTTATTGATTTATAGAAACTTAAATAAGTATGGAGCACTATCTGAATTTAAAAAAGTGTCCCTGGGAAGACTTGACTTTCTCATGTGGTGCTTAATAATGGTTGATGAGGTAGGCTGAATAGTGAGTTCTCTTGATTTCTTAGGCAGACCTATGAAAATATGTTTAGCATACATAAAAAAATCACCTTTAAGGTATACAATCAAACTTCCAATCCATCCATACTTTTATATTCTCACACATTTTAACATAATTCTAGGTTGTTTAACAACTAGTCTTAACAAATGCAAGGGCAAATTCCATAACAAGAAAGATTCCAGGTCACTGTATTTTCAAAGCAGTTTAGATAAATAGTTTAGTGGAAATATTAATAGAGAAATGACAGACTATCATTGTTTTATCTGAGGTAATGGAAATTTTGCCAAGAAGAAAGAAATTGTTTGGGCAATTTCAAGAAATGAAGACATTACTTATATGCAAATGACCTAAAGATGGAAAGATCAAAAGGTTATAGTATTCCAACTTTTGAAAAAATTCAGCATCCATTGTCTATAAACTGCCTAGGTTTAGCTATGGATTTCAAAATTTAGATATGTGAAAAATATCCATAATATTGCATTCACCTCTATCCATGCAGCATGCCACAGTGATGTTCCTCTAGGTCTGCCCCTGTGTCCACTGTGAGCTTAGCCCTTTGCACCCTATCCCTAGAGATAAGCTGTGCATGTACTTCTCACTGACAGCAAGAGAAGGAAACCATAAACCAGAGCACCGCAGGGCAGCAAACCCTTTGGACATCTGTTCAAAGAATGATGTGCAGGATAAACTTAATTCTTTAGAAGAGAAAATGAACGTATAAGGCCCTTTGTCAAGCCATAAAATTGTTTAAAAATGGCATTAGAGACTCACTTTTATTTGGCATTAGAGACTCTTTTTTACATGGTTTCAGTTTATACTTAGGTTATACTCTGTAAGGAGGAAGAAGGAAGCCTAACCTTCATTAGGAAACTCATTTATTTATTTAATCTTTTCATGGAGATTTGAATGAATATGCATTACCAAATTGATCTTTATGTCTTCAAAGTTACAACCTATATATGACCTACATTTTACAGGTGGTGAACATGTCAACTCTAAGTGTGATCAGAAAATCTCTTGTAAATGTTTTAACCTTAGAAATATAGATTTTTTTTCTTTTTGTTTTTTCTTTTTTCTTTTCTCTTTCCTCCCCACCCCACCACCTTCCAGGCGTTCGGCTAGGTTTCTCGTGATTCTGGGCCTTTGCTCAGACTCAACACAGACTCGCTCACACAATTTTTTTAAACAAAAGCAATTAGATTTCGATCCCGGTTCATTTGCATTTGCACCTCGAAGCAGTGGGGAAGGGGGAGTGGGAGGGAAGGAGTCGGGAAACTGGCGGCGGCGGGTTACACCTTCCGAGAGCCACAGCTGGCCCGGGCTGCCATTGCGCAGGCCACATCTGGCCCGGCCGCACGGTAGCCGCGGCCCCCTCCCCGCCCGCTCCCGGGGCCCGCGTGCCGCAGCCCGCTCGATGGCACACTCATCTATCGCCGGGGCCCAGATTTTTTAAATGATGTACTTCTATGACACTCGAGTACATATAATAACACACTAAGAGAGTCTCTTTGACTATGTGGGAACTACATTAATAATTTCATAATTTACATTATGTAAACATTGACAATCTAATAATGTATATACAAGTGGATGTTGCTCAGGCAGTCCTACGAAGAAAGGTCATACATAACAAGAACAAAAACAGCATCAATAATGACAACGTGATCTTTATTAAGCAATTTCTCTGTACCAGACACCAGACTAAACAATGTATATACCTTCTTCCATTTAAACATCAGATTAGCTTGATACAAGTAGTATTATAATCTTTAGATTATAAATTTAAAATTTAGAGATAAAACTATAGATGAAAATTTAAAAATGAAGTTTAAAAAAAAAAAGCTACGTAATTTGGCCGTTATAAGCTATAAAATGGCAGAACTATGTTTTTTGACTCGATGCTCATATTCTAAATGCGAGGTCAACAAACTTTTTGTGTAAAGGACTGGGTAATAAATAGTTTATGCTTTTGGACTATATGGTCTCTGTCATAAACTACTCAACTCTGCCCTACTCAACTCTAATCCTTGGTCAGTGTAGGGTTAGTGTTAGGGTTAGGGTTAGGTTTAACTGTGAATCAATTCTGAATGTACATATAGACAATATGTAAATTAATGGGCATGCCCAAGTTCCAATAAAACTTTAATTAAAAGAAAAGGCAATGAATTGGCCAACCCCTCCTATAAATCATTGTGCCATATGGATTCCATTTTATACTATGATGAGAAAATGCGAAACAAAAAAAAAATCCATATTCTTGAACACACTAGTAGTTAATTTACTTAAAACTATGTCATAGTTATTTTAAAAGTGAATTTCAATTGAAATTACTTTATATAATGGCATCTTTCAAAGTTCTAGAATAGTAGGATAAATGTGTCATATAAACCAGATTCACGATTCCTAACCTGTTGTGTATGTTGACATGATTACATTTGTACTCCAAGTCTTTGATATTTTTATTACAACTAGTTTAATACTTATTTTAAAATTGCTTTAAAATTAAACATCTAAAGAATAATAAAACGTGGTTTTTATTTCTTTAGCTTTGTGTAAATGGAACTGAGGATTATTCATTAAGGATTTTTAAGTGTGAAATCAAAACCTCATTGCATTGTAGGGTAGCACAACATCAGAAATCAAGAGGATATGTAATTAATTTTTATTTTTGCTGCTATAATTATCTACATTATGTCTGACAAGATTAAACTGAGCTACAAAGACATAAGTGAGCTACTAAAACAATTGCATATTTAAACACATCTTTTTGTCATAACAAGTCCTGGCTGCACACAGTATGTTGAAAATTGCAAATCAGGTCAGGAAAAAAAAATAGAACTTGAAGGCTACAAATAAATCAAATTATGTATAAAAAGGATGAAATAAATACACCCTGGACTTTTGACTCCAAAGCATCTTTTAAGTTGGTTTTCAGGTGGAAAACGTAAAGCTGATGTGCCTCAAAATGTTTCTCTTGTCACAGCACATTCAGAGAAGGTGGCCATGTATTGTCTTGTCAAAGTGTAAAGGTGATAGAGCCACGTCTGATTCCAGTCTCATTAATACTGGAAAAGGTAGCGATGTGGTCTATGAGAGCAGTTATCTTTTTTGTTTGTTTGTTTTGTTTTATTTTTATCTAAACAAGGGCCATAAGCCTGGAGCCCTGACAGATGGAAGTGGGCATGGCAGATCGTGTGCTGCATTCTACCGAGAAAGTGACATGTGTCTTCTCCTCACAATCATTGATCAGATCAATTTGTGGGATTACACCCAACTTTAAAGAATCTGTTTGCAATCTTGCCATGCATGAAAACTTAGGTTCAAAGCTTTCATGAACTATGATTGTGTTTACCACCACAACACCTGTCTTTACTGAATAATCTACTGTGTGCAAGATAGGGGAGTCAAAACTGTATATACATATTTTTTAAATGATTAATACAGCACAAACTCTTCCAACAAAGAGCATTTGGAGGAGTAAGGGAGATGAGCAGTACATAAAGTCATGATGGAAGCTAAGATGGATAACATAGCAATATTTTTAAAATTTTGTATACACTTAAAGAAGTATGTGCTGACCACCTCAAAAATCGCAGGAAAGATTTATGAAAGATTTATTTTACGGGATGATTTTTAAATTATATGTAGGAATCTGACATGTGATATTTGAAAGGGAAGAATCCTCTTGAAAATCTGGCCTGTAAAAGGGAGGTAGCAAATAGTTGATTTTGGCTGAAATATGTGGTGAGGGGGATAATTGACATAAGCCTTTGCCCTCATGCCATAAATAAATACCATGAATAAATGACAAAAAGTTGTTTACATCATAAATCGTTAGTTACACATGCATCTCTCTCTCTTTCATGTATCATCATAAAGTCATCATCTGTGCATCTCATGTATCATCATAAATCCTTTCAAGAAATAAAGTATTTTCTTAAAGAAAAGTAATGGCTTCCAGGTCATGCAGATAGAAATTAGGATCTAGTATTAATAGATGTATGGCATTAAGCTATGTAAGTTACACATCTGCTCTAAGTTTTATGTTTCTCACTTGAGTACTAGAAATATTAAAATACCTTTTTCAGGGAGGTTTGTAGGGGGAATTGTGTGAAAATATAAAATGCTTTGTACTCTGCCTGCCATGTAATAAGCATTCCATAAATGGTAGCTATAATCATTAGCAAGGAGAAACATATACTTTGCTACAATTTATAGTACTGTGCACGTTTTAATTTAAGTACCTTCTAAATGAACAAAGTTCCATAGGCCATTATAAAAAAGTTATTCTTATACTGAAGATTTATAATACTGTCTAAAAATATTTTTTTCTCATTATCCCACTCTCTCTCTCCCTTTTCTTCTCTTTATTTGAGTGAATGGTTGACGGGAAAGATTCATATTTAAGAGTTTCGTAATGGTAAATGACAACACGAGACTTTCATTGCCCTAATTTCATTTCATTTTATTTAAAAATTAGAATCATCCAACGAAGCACAATAATTATATTTACACATACGAAGGTAATTTTAGGAGTAAATTAGGGTCTCTCCTTTCACTTTATACCATGGTTATTTATATTGAATCACTTATATTCCCAATTCTATATCACTTCAAGAACACATCAGGTGGTGATGTCTGCTTCTTTCCACTGACTTCCAAAAAAATGCAGAGACGACCGGCAGGGAGCACCAGTCAGCACAGGCTAACCTGAAGAGCTGGGCTTCCTGGAGGTTAACTTGAGCATCAGAGAACAAAATAAATCAGAGAGTAAACTGACATTTACTGATTTCACTGTATGCACTTCTTGCTTGAATTATACTTAAAAAGGCCAATAAAGCTTTATTAATCCTACTATGTACAATCTGTAGATCTTAAGCATTAAATAACTTTCCCAATTTCATGCCATAACCAGTAAAATAAACCTCAGCTTTCAAGGTCTATCCTCTTTCTCCTCTAAAAAAAACTCTCTGTTTTTCTGAGTCTAAAGTATCTTTCCCTCAAAGTCTTACCTGAACACAATATTACTTGTTTTAAGATATTTTTTTTAATGGAAAATAAAACACCAAAAAGGATACAAGGCACTAGGCAGTTTTTGTCCTCTCAAGTCTAAGTGTCTAAGTAGATCCAATCTACTCGCTCACATGCTGCTCCTGGGTAGGAGAACTTTGTCTGCATCTTGGGTTGGTGGAGAGCAGAAATGTAACCTATTATGCATGGAATATACCCTTCAAAGTTTCTCTTCAAGGAGTTATAGTTTTGACTTTGCTAACACTGAATATCCTTTACCCTGTGCTTGTGCCATCCCATCCACTTGGGCACAATCCATTTGCTGATCAATAAACATGAGCCTGGGGAAATTGAAAATAGTAACTTAAACTATCTTAATTTACTCCAGCCCTTGCTGTGATTCCCAGTTTCATTCTCATGTATACCCAGGTTTTAACTCTACCTTGAGCTAGACTTGAGAATAGGAGTCTAGTTCTGTAGTTTCAATTCTCAGTACACGCCCTCCCCTCTAAACTTTTCCCCACTTCTGGTTCTTTCTGGTTCCTGTCCTGCTCCATCTGTGACCCCCTAAATTGAAAAATTGTATCAATGAGAGAAAAATCGGACAATGATCTTGCCTGTGTATACACAATGCCTTCACAGCACTGAAACTGAAATCTCCATCAGTAGTTAAGAGATCCCAGGACACAAATGATCTTGATAGAGGATTTCCCTTCCATCTATTCCCTCTAGATGGCATATTGTTTGCTTTCTCCTTAACACACACACACACACACACACACACACACACACACACACATCCCAAAGAACATCAAGTGTAATATATTTAGAAAACAGCAGTCAGATTGTCAAAGATGACACACATCTGTAAAACTTAGACTTATAATAAATACTATAAATATCTCATTGACTAATCACTGGTGTCCGCTGGACCCCAACTCTTTCCTCGTCAATACCTAGTGATGGTTATATATCACCTACTTGGATATCTATTTTTAAAAGAATGATGAAAAGTTTTACAAAAAACGTTGATCCAATATTCGTGATGTGTCATATTTACAGACTACATAATTCCAACACAGTGGCCTTCAGAATGCTGGCTACCTTCAAACCATCGACTTAGATGTTGTTCAATAGCTTCACTCTCTTCTAATACAAACTTAAACAATTTTTTTTTTTTTTTTTTTTTTTTTTTTTTTTGCCGCGCTTCCTGAGGGATCTTAGCTCCCCAATCAGGGATTGAACCCGGGCCCCGGCAGTGAAAGTGCCAAGTCCTAGCCACTGGACTGCCAGGGAATTCCCCCAAACTTAAACATTTTAAATGATTGGCTTTGAGACACTTTTTCCTGCTTTTTTTCCCTTCTATTCTATCTCCACTTCCTTGTGTGTGTATAGATATAGATAAACATACAGATATAAAATCTTCACGTAGCAAGGGACGAATCTGAAAAAAAATAGCCTAAATGGAACATGACTCCTTTTTAAAAATTATGGACAAAGTTTAAAAGACAGATAAACTTCAACCCCTATTATAAATATCATTTTTTATATTTCCAATATTTGTGGCTGGAATCCTTATGCAGGTAAATATATGAGTAAAGTCATAAAAGTCCATGGCATTTAAAGCACTAAAGATGAAACTAGTTTAAATTCCAAAACTATTCTGAGTTCAATTTCAAACTTCATGGAGCTGCCATTGCAAATTTTCTATTGGAGAAAGTTTGATCACTAAAACATCTGTTAAAATAATGAGGAAAATTTAGAAATAACTTAGAATTTTCTACCTAAATCCCCTTTTTGGCATTGTTTTGAGCAAATGTTGCCACAGACACGCACTGGGGGAGCATTGCCCTAAGTGTTCCAATACGTAGCGACTAATGGTCTACACATATTTGCAATCACTTTACAGATTGGCACATGCCACCAAGATAAATTAAGTGATTGCATTAAGAAAGACTATCTTAGTCCATTTGGGGTGATATAACAAAATACCATAGACTGGTGGCTTGTAAGCAACAGAAATTCATTTCTGCAAATACCTTGCAGAACTGGGCTTAGAAGGTTTAGATTCAAGGTCTCAATCTGCAACTCTCTACCTTTGAAGTCTTGCAAACCTCTTTTAACTTCTTTGATTCTTGGTATTCTCATTGGCAAATTTTTCATGTGTCTGGGTATGGTTGCCTTATGCTCACTCCTGTTCATTCTTTGGCATCATTTCATCAACATACACAATCCTTTCCTGGGGAAGAGAAATGAGAAAATTGGCATGTGAAACCTATCGCAATTCTCTTAGTTCTCTTGAAAGCAGGCTAGAAAACAGACAACATATGCTCTACTCTGCTTTCTGCCTTACAGGGAATGGCTGTCGCTCCTTGCATGAGTCAGTTTGACTAATTTTATGAAACCTAGTAATGCCCAGATATGAGCCTTATTCTTCAATATCATATTTTCCAGTTATAAAGCTGTTGTTTTCTAGTCTTCATCTACTGATCCTTTGTGTCTCGATCAGTGTAGAACTTTGAAAAGGAAAATGGTACTATTTATCAGAACATCTCAAACACCACAAACTGGTGATATAGTAGTAGTAACTTTTTGAGTTTGTTGTAAATATTTAAATATCTAAAGAGATAATGAACTAATCCACATTCAAGCACACATATAATATAAAGCACTAAAAAAAATCAAAATTTTATCAGAATTATAATAAAATTTTAGTTTTCCTTCCTCTGGAAAATTGGAGATTAGGCCAAAAATAATATATTCTCCTTCCACTGAGAGGTGAGATTTATTTTCCCTCTTCTTGAATTTAGACTGATCTGTGAGTGTGCAATCAACAGAGGATGGTTGAAATAATGTTATGGCAGATCGAGGTCAGAATTTTAAGAGGACTGGGAGCTTCCAGTTTGATCTCAGGGATTCCCTAACCCAGCATGTTAGAAATATGAATATCCTGCTAAGAGATGACATGAAAAGCCCCTGATACTACATGGGTGATGGGGACAGCTGAACCCAGTCTCCCAGCCATCTGTAATATCATGCCAGACATACATATGAGCAAGCTGTCTTGGATCCTCCAGCTCATCCCAATTGCTCTCTGAAGTCTGTCATGTAACTCCAGTTGGCACCCAGAGTTGCCCAGCAAAAATACCACTTAGACTCTGAAGCCACATAATAAGATAGTGTAATAACTATTTTTAAGTCATAGTTTTAGTATGTTATATTGTCATGGATGATCATGACATCTCTACAACACAGACAAAACTGAAGAGCATATGGATAATTGATGTGTGGCTGAAACAGACAACAAAAATCTTTCACAATTCAAAGGAAAATGCCATGTCCAGAAAGTAAGATGATCTGGTAAGGCTTCAAGAATATATTAGAATAATACGATGGTATATTTTGTAAAATTAGAAAATGGAAATTAAGCAAAACCAGCATAATCTAGTCATATAAAGAAACACATTTTATTGTATATCTTTTCAGGTTTTATTTTTCTATGTAGACAACCCTTAACCTGGGGTTTTCATCACATTCTCTTTGGTAAACTTTTTATTTTACTTTTTCTTCTATAATATAAATAAACAATTTTCAGTGCTAATATTATCAAGAGACATTTTATGCATTTAAATCCCATGCAATTTTTAATGGCTGTTAAATTTTCCATTATGTGACTATATGAAAAATTTATGTTTTAGTGATAAAATGTTACTGTAAGTAAGCAATGACAATGCCATAATTAATCCTCCCTCAAGCTTTTTCTATAAATCAGGACTGTATTGACAGAAATGATATTCATAACATTTATCAAACATTTTTGATATGTATAACCCTGTGATGAGTAATTTAGATTCACTCTTTTATTTAATTTTCACAACAGAAAACGAAGTATATAATATTATTTCTCTCTTTCATAGACAAGAAAAATAAGGACCAGAGAGATCATTCATACAGTAAGAATTTTAACTAATGATGGAAGCCTAATCATATTTGACCTAAGGTCAGGAAAGATCAAAATGTGTTTGGGAGATAACAAAGGAAGAAATTTGAATAGATTATAGAGGTTTCATGAAGGTGAGAAACAAGGCTAAAATATTAAGTTTTAGCCAAACTGTGAAGTCTTTTAAATATCAGGTTTAGTGAGCAGTGTAACAGCATTTGATGCTGAAGCTCTCCCCTAGGAGATCCAATTTTGATATCCTTATGGCTGGACAATCTTCAAGAGTTTACATTGGAGAAGTAATCTATGTCTTTCTCAAAATAGCATGTGAGGGAAACACAGCTGGTTTTTCCGCTTGTGCTCTCTCAGTTGTCTGAGGGCACCAATGAAGAACGTGCCTTGGCATGATATATATAGGATAGAAATCAACAGCACATCACAATGAGTAATTTCCACAGCCCAAAAGGTCATTTGCTGACACCCAGTGATATAAGTCCTAACAGTAAGACCAAACATAATTTGCACCTTGATATGTAGGGAAAATCAGGTGGACCTGGAAGAGTTTAACCGCAAGCTCCCCTTCCTGCTCTGCTTCCACAGCTAAGTCCCTTAGCCAAACAAAATTCCTATCCATGAGAACCAGACACTGTTCATGCTTATCACTGAGAAGTGGGCTTCAGCTCCCTGCCTGCCCATGGAATTATACAAACAAGCTAATCGTATCCACCCATGGGAACCAGAGGTCCCTGACTCTCTTGCCCTTGATTTTTCACTCTGTTCCCAAGTGCAACCCCGGTGGGGCCCTTTGTAGCAATGTAGTGTTCTTGTCCCCGGGGCTGTGAGTATATGTGACTAAAAATATCAATCTCATCTGTCTAGTATCTGATGTCATGTATTTGGCCATCCCCATAATCATAGGATAGGAATCTATCTCTTACCAGTGGGGTGAATGGGATTTGACACATCCATAGGCACTTGACAGCAAAACAGGAACTATCTGTGAGTGTCTGAAAGGAAATAGTCAACATGTATCTACCTCTCTGCATATACAGAAAAATAAAACATGTTCTAGAGTTTCAGGGAGTGTGCAATCTATTTAGGGAAAAGTGAAATGTAATTAAATGAATAGATAAGCTAACAAAGTATTACTGTACAAAATTCCAAATATGCTGCCATAAACTCTAGCAACTGTTGCAACTATAAAATTAGATTTCAATTATTTTACAGAATTAGTTATATAGAAAATTATAGAACACTGTTCGTAATTATTGGACACTATCATTTAGAAACCAACTCTCTCCTGAAACTGAGGCTGGATTAAAGAGGTGGTTAAGATCAGGCTGAAAAGGGAGACTGCATTAAGAAGTATCTGCATTAGCAAGAAAAACAGAAAAGGCAAATAATGATCAATTAGCCATGTATTATATGACATTATTGGCTCCATGCTGTGCCTTATACAAGTATTTAAAATATGTAAGAATAAATACACTGTTAAAATATAATTTAAAAAATTTTCATCAGCAAATTAAAAGAAAAGAAATATTATTAAAATCTTGAAAGAATCAAAAGCCAGTGAACGAATGGAAGCTTCACTTTCAAGAACCACCAACTTTCGGCCTAAACTTGTCCCCATATTCCTATGGAGTATACCATGATAGGCTTCTCCTACTTGTAGAGATACTTCAGAACACACTTCTGTTCTTTGACTGATATGAAATATTTTATTTTAGATTATATTAGATGTCTATACTGTCCTCTACCTACCTCTAGACTATAAGATTTTTTTGGATGGGCCTTTGTTCAAAAGTCCATGTCATCTGATTAAAGACCCTTAAGGTATAAAACCATTCAAACTCCCAATGACAATTATAAACAATATTCTTAAAATATATTCAAAAGTTCATTCATGAACTTTCTACTGTTTTGTCACTGTCAAAAACAAATCTGATTATCAATAATCTATCTATCCTATACTGTTTGATTAGGGGGATGTTTACCATCACTTGAAAAACCTTTTCTTATCATACTTACCAGGTACAGTCACTACCTTCTCCAAAATCTTATGGCTTTACTATTTTCTCTATATTCATAGAACTTACAGATCATATCTTTTTTTCCTCATATTTATTTGGGTATATAGTCTCTAACACAATTGTAAATTTCTTGAATGCAGAAAATGTACTCTCTATAATTTTATAAAGTATGTTTCCACCAATTATTCATTAATTCGTTTTTTTAATAGATTTTAATTGGAGTATAATTGCTTCACAACACCGTGTTAGCTTCTGTTGCACAACAAAGCGAATCAGCCATATGCATACACATGTCCCCCTATCCCCTCCCTCTTGAGTCTCCTCCCATCCTCCCTATCCCACTCCTCAAGGTCATCGCAAAGCACTGAGCCAATCTCCCTGTGCTATGCTGCTGCTTCCCACCAGCCAACTATTTTACATTCTGTAGTGTATATATGTCGATGCTACTTTCACTTCACCCCAGCTTTGCCCTCCCACTCTATGACATCAAGTCCTTTCTCTATATCTACCTATTTATTCCTGCCCTGCAACTAGGTTCATTAGTACCATTTTTTAATATATATATTCCATATATATATGTCCTGGCTATTGTAGATAGTACTGCAGTGAACATTCTGGTGCATGTCTCTTTTTGAATTATGGTTTTCTCAGAGTATATGCCCAGTAGTGGGAATGCTGTGTCATATGGTAGTTCTATTTTTAGTTTTTTAAGGAACCGCCACACTGTTTTCCATAGTGGTTGTATCAATTTACATTCCCACCAACAGTGCTGGAACATTCTAATCATCGTAATAAATATATTATTACCCTTCTGCTTCAGGGTAAGATATTACAGAAAACAGGCTTTCCTTCAATTATAAATATTATAATGCATTAATTGTCTCAAAATTTTACACTAAAAAATAGAAATTATAAATGAGCACATGTATATTTCTGGCTTTCTCCCACCCACTGTGCTTACGTTTTCAGTATTTTGTTGTCATACAGGTGAGGTTTTTTTTTCCTGTTTCCATGGTACATTTTCAAACTCAGCAATGCAGTTATTTCCAAGAGTATTATTTCCAAGGTAACCAGATGGCAAACAAAACCAAAAGTCTTCCCCAACATCAGCATGTTCAGTTTCTTTAGGAAGTGAAGATTTTAGTTTTATAACTTTGGCAAGAATTTTTATGGAAAATGCAGACATTAAGATAAAACTTCTACCAAAACACTTTAAAATGATTATATTTGGGGATAATGCAAATTATAAATTGTTTAAGAAATAAATGCTTAATTTAAAAGTTAATTGTTTAACATCGCTAAATATCCATGAGGCTAATGAAATAGAAACAATCCTGTTAATTGTGTTAGTCTTGACTCTATTTATTTGATATAATGAAACTTTGAAGAACATGAAGGAAAAACAATAGATATTTAGGATTCTATTTATAAGTGTGAGTATAATAAATAATCATTTAATGAGAAAAAATTATATGTAATCTAAATAAATTTCAGTCAAATACTTCAAAATGTATAAATATATTTCCCATGTTAACATATAATTCTAAAATTAGGTAATCACTGAGACTGGTTAATACATTTCTGATGTTTTCTACAAAGTTAAAAAACTATTCCTACATTAGGAATGAACCATTATATTAACATTAATTTTTTAATTCCACTAATAATTTATACTTATACAACAAGACTAGTAAATCATTATTTTTTATATCTTAATATGGTGATTACTTTAGGAAAAAGAGATTTTGAAGTAAATTTTGTTCAATAGCAAATAATTGCTGCATGAAGTAAATTGTAAAAGTAATCCAAAGTACTTCCCCTCATTCATTCATGCTCTTGCAATGTGATTTTGTTGAACCTCTTACAAAAGGGCAGAGTCTATTCCTTTGGTTTTGTCTTTAGTTTTTGTGAATCTTTTATTTTTCAAATTAAGTCATGAGCTTTTTAGTCATGCAGAAACTGCATAACTCCTAAATCATCCATTTTCATCTTTTTTTTAATAAAAAACTTGAGTTTTTGTAGTACAGATGACCACTTATCTAGAGATTATATTTTTCATCATTGCATGAGCTATGTACAGTGATGTAAAAAAGTCTAATTGGTAGAATATGAATAGAGGTGTTATATACAGATTTCATAATATTTTAAAAGGCTATTATTTACTATCAACTTTGCATCTTTCTGACTTAGAAGAAGCAGAACACAGAAAATTTTGGACCATATTTTACCATGTTGACAAATGCAGTAATATAGAAGGAAAGTGTGTCATGGATGGTTTTGTGGGTAGAGATACTCTGGTTCACATATCTATACTGGACTGTTATATGAGAGAAGAATTACTTCTGTTTAGCTTTGGCTCTTGTATTTTGAGCTACCTTTTTTTCTACAGAATCATAGTTTGTATCTTAAATAATAAAGAAACTTAAAGCAGAGTGCCTCTAAAAATAATAAAAGTTAAGTATTTGGAAAACTTGTGATTTCTTATGTCATGCCAAGACATTTAATAAAACTGTTACTTGCTGTATTTTAGGAGGTGGACCATTGAGCCTGTAGTGCTTAAGAAAATGTTTGGAAAAATCTGAAGATTTGTTTAGTTATGCTGACTGTTACTTTTAGCAGCATTTTAGACAAGAGTGACAAATAGGAAATATTAGGCAAAATGCAAGCCTGAAGACATATTGTTCTCCAATGGCACACTCTTGCTCACTGAGTCTCCCAGTTTGTTTGTTTGTTTGTTTGTTTTGGCCATGCCACGTGGCTGGTTCTCAGTTCCCTGACCAGGGATTGAACCCGGGCCACAGCAGTGATAACACTGAATCCTAAACACTAGACCAGCAGGGAACTCCTGAGTCTCCCAATTTTAATTGCTTGAGGAACTAGTGATTTGGAACCTCTCGTGTTATGAAGAAACACTGTTTTTGTACCACATATCAACTAAATAAGGTCCGTACCCTTTCTCAAGCAACTCCCATTAATAAGTCTTGATTAAGCAAAAAAAAAAAAAAAAAAAAAAAAAAAAAAACTAGCCCAGTGGCAAAAACACTATCAGATACTCAAAATCTAGAATAATTGGGTCTCTCTTTCCCTTTAATTATGCATTCTATTAATCAGAAGAGTCTGCCAATTATATGACCACTGCTCATTATATGACCACTTTTCATCAGTTTCATGGGTTTTGGCAATAGATTACATAAAGTCAGAAATAGAGTTAATAAGAAATGAAAGTAAGTCATAGAAAGTATGTAAAGAAATCAGAGGAAAAAAATATTAAACCATCTTCATATATAGCATGCATGTGAAAAGACTGGAAAAAAAGATAACATACCTTGAATTGCTAACTTCTATATTAAACTGTCATTATTCAATGATACTTATTATTATCTAGGACAACCAATAAAAGAATGTGACACTAATGAGATGATAGAGGATAAAACAGAAAAATCAACTAATTTTATTAGCCCAAACAAAGTCAAAAAAGGAGAGACTAAGGGGTATAAAAAAGGTGAGTTAAATTGAAAATTAAAAAGAAGAAAATGGTCATTAACATTATGACTATATTTGTATTTTACAATAAATATAGAAGACTAAGGTTGGCAGATTTGAAAAAAAAACTGAAATATTTTCAACTACATGAGATACATTGTAACAATAAAGATATTGCAAGATAAAATAATAATAATAAATAAATACTAAATATTCAAACCCTAACCAAAGTAAATCTGAGTTAGTTATATTAACAAAGACAATTTGACATTATGACAAGAAACCTTCTCAGAATCAAAAAGTGATATATGCATACCTACCTACACATATATGTATATTCTTGTGAGGGAGATAAATAAATGTATATATATAATATATATATATTATATATATATTATATAATATACCTTTAAAGTATAAAGAAAAAGTTAGCCAACGTACTCAGAGCAGTAACTCCTTGCCAACATTAAGAAATTTTTAGCACATCTCTCTAAAGATTTGATAAGAAGAATTATCTCATAAAAAGAGGGTACAAATTATTTTCAAATGAACATGGCGTATTTACCAAAATTGGTTCAAGGCTGGTATATTAAACAAGATTTGACGATTATCAATGGATGAACATTATTTAGAGAGCATTCAATAGCTCAAAAGGAATTGAGCACTCAATGACAATAAAGGTAAATCAATGACAATAAATGTAAAAACCACAAAAATAATAACCTCTTTCCACTTGGAATTTACCAATATATTTTTTAAGAAACCAGGGAACAAGAATATTACATTGAAAATATCAAAATTACATTTTGAATATCAGTGGAAATATTTTGAACTGAATGATATTGAAGGGAGGCATATCAAGATTTGTGGGATGAGGCTTACAGCATGACAAAAAGAGAACTTTTAGAGTTTTAAATGAATAGATTAGAAAAGCTGAAAATAGAATATCTGAGGTTTCACTTAAAAAAGAAACTCCATAAAGTGAAAGGAAGGAAACAATTAAAAAATAATGGATAGAAGTTAAACGTGCAATAGATGAACTCGATTAATGTAAATTGATAGTACAGTAAAGAAAATGATCAAAACTAAATGTTAGTCCTCTAAAAATATTACTAAAATTATGAAATCATAACAAGAGTAATCAAGGAAAAAATACAAGTCACCAATATCAGTAATAAAAAACAGGGAGTATGAAGGTTTCAGTTACATGAAGTATGAATAATATTCAGAGAAAAAACAAAAGATGCCCAGGAATTTGTTATCAATATTTAGAATATTACAGAGGTCTCAGTGAAAGATCTATAAGTGAGTGGAGAAATGAGAGGATAATCAATACAAATGTAGAGATGAGAGGAATTATTTATGATCAGAGAAACCTCCACAAAGGAAAATATTAGATAATTACATCATAGAATGTTGAGTGCTCTAATAGAAAAATAAATGTAATGCCGGGGGCAGGGGGCAAGTACAGAAAATGGTATCTAAGGCCAGCTTAAATGTTACTTCTAC
The DNA here is from genome assembly GCF_028023285.1 of Balaenoptera ricei. NCBI lineage: Eukaryota > Metazoa > Chordata > Mammalia > Artiodactyla > Balaenopteridae > Balaenoptera > Balaenoptera ricei. The sequence continues at coordinate 87,304,393 of NC_082643.1, forward strand.
CATGAGACAACCTCTCTCCCATCTAAGCTCCTAACATATTAATTTGAATATCTCAAGGTCCTGTCAGTCATTCATTTACACATTTTTATCTCTGAATTCCATAGGAAAGTTCCTGATTTCTCTTTTAATTGCTATTTCACTGTCAACATCTAACACAAAATAAAATATTAATATATATTTATTTTTGAATGACCACATATTCTAAACTCTGTGGAGAGTATGATAATGATTAATCTAAATATTAATTAATTCCAATACTGCTACTAGCTTAGTGATCAGCAAAATGAACATAGGCAACACATATTTGTAAATAAATGAAGAAATAAATGATTCAGGAAATCTATTTCTCTATATGGGAGATGAGTCACATTTCCAAAGAGTTATTTCACTGAATAAAACTTTGAAAAAAGCAGAGGATGAGATTTTTAAATATTAAAAAAGTACATATTAATTTTATTTTTAATTTTTTGAGAGATTACACAGTTCTTTTGAAGACTTCATGGAAGTATGAATACACACTTGTATTCCATGTGAGTCTGGATATTAAGCTGTGCAAACTTACGGATGCAAAACCATGATGTGATTGTTGATATTTCAGCATTTTGAATTAAATTACTGCATGGATAGTGTATATCAATTATTCAGTTTTCCAAAATGGCAGACAATGTATAGTCACAAGTAATTTACAACACAGTTTGAAAAAATATTCTAAAACTTACTTCAACTTTGAAGAATGGAGGTGTGAGTGATGAATAATATTTCATATTTCTTTCTTCATTTTCCCTGTTATATTTAGGAAAGTGTATGTCTATCATGGTTTTTCATAGTATATGCATGTTCTTTGACTATAAAATTAATGCATATTTATTATAGAAAATACAGAAATGCAGAAGTAAAAGATTAAATCCACCCATGTTTTTACCAACAAGGAGATAAACAGAAAAGTGGGTTATGTTTTATTTTATTGATACATAATTCCATTCATTTTGTGCATAAACGTGCTTATGTATTTTTCTGCAAAAAAGTATAATGTATACATTGCTTTTTTGATTTATCAATATTTGATTAGCATCTTTCCATTATTTTAAATAATCTTCAAGAAAATAATTTTTTTTCTCATTAAAAATAACCCCTGGGTTCATCCTTATAATTCTACCTTTGTACATTTCTGTAGTGATTTTATTAAAATTAATTCAGAAACATGGAATTAGAGGGTTCAAGATTTGGAATGAATAGTCTGATATATTTCTATGCACAAATAAAGTATTTGTACAAATTACATTACTATTAATCATATGGGCTTGATGCTGAAGGATAAAGGAAATATATACTATATTGAACTTACACTTTTTGTGCATTTTGTTGGCTATTGGTATAAATTATTTATTCATATCATATAACATATTTAGCTATCAGGAAGGAATGGTGTTGTTTGTATTCTTCTGAGGGGTTATAGAAAAGAGCTTATGTTAGTGTGAGTCTTATAAGAAGCATATTCCAAAACAGGATTAGATGGATTAGAGATTTAGTGGGGAAATACCTGTGAGGGAAAAATGCTGAGAGGGAGTCAGAGGAGGTAAGAAAAGCTGTCAGAAATGCTGGGCTGAGCTTCTGGAAAAGACAGAGAAATCTATGGTAGGGGAAGCTGGACTTTGATGATTTTACTTGAGCTTGGGTATCATTGAACAGAATTAATTGAGCTGAATTGGGATCGAAAGTTGGGGAAATGAGTTCTCATCCTGGTTCTGTTGTTACATTTTTAGTGTCTTAGACAAGTCACTCTATTTATGTAAAATTCATTTATTCATCTTTCAAATGTCAATGATGCAATTTATCAGTAGCACCCATTTCACAGAAATGGGTAAATTAATAACATATAAGTATTTGGCAAATGATGTCAGGGTACTGTCATGGAGGGGAAATTTTCTCTCTACCACTCTTGGTTCTTTTTTTCTGGTTTTAATAATTAAATTGACACAAAGCAGATTAGCAGGAGGAAAAAATAATAATTTCATACTCACAGTGGTCTCATAATGTCGAACTCAAGAAACGACCAAAGTAGGCTGTTTTTATACCTTTTAGACAATGAAACTATACGTTTGTGAAGAACTAATGAGACAAAGAAACAGGCTTGGGTGCTTATTAGTGAAGAAACCAAGCAGAGTTTGTTTACACAGCCTCTTTGGCCCTTAATTCCCTATCTCTTGTATAAGAATGTCTCTCTACCTCCTGGTGCAAGAAGGGAGATATATTTCCTGCTTTCAGGGGAACAGAGAAGAGGGTCAGAGTTTCCATGTGGCTGTTTCTCCAGTAATGTTAATTCAAAACAATCAATATGCCACTTTGTCATATTTTGGGTCACCTGCCCTGAGCCTCATCAATACCTAAGTAAATGCAAAATATTATTTTTGCAGGTTTTTACATGCAGTAGTCACTTGAAGAGTACATTTGACTAAAATGATAGCTAATTCCTGCTAACTAAATCCTCCAAACTCCCTGAGGTTATAGGAATATCACACACTGAAGAACCAGAAGTCAGAGATGTTCTTATCATCTAAAGAGCCTTTCAGTAATGGAAAAGAAAAATAAGGTAAAGATAGGTTGATGGTGGAGAAAGAGAAAGAACAAGTAGTACCAGTTCATTTCTAACCATCTTTGAGTCCTGAAATGTTTCTTCCAAGTTGGAGTACAAAACCTCATAGAAATGTAGAATAGAGGAGGTATATGAGCCTTGTGTAGTCAAAGATTTGTATTAACATCCCGTCATAAGCGACTGAAACTGGAATTCTGATAACTCTATTTTTAAAATGTAGCTTTAGTATTTGTTGTCCAAAATATAAGATTATTTATTTTTTTGAGGAGAAAAGAAAAAACAATTTACAAGAGTCATTCTGTGAGATTCTTTCTATTTAAACACATTAAGCCTTCATAATGGCCAAAGAGAGAGACAGAGAGAGAGAGACAGAGAGAGAGAGAGAGAGAGGCTAGTCTTATTCATTACTCATAGATTTTTAAATTTATCATCTTTAATCATTTGGGTCCAAAATGTTAAAGTAAAATTGTTCCAATGATTGTTCTCTGAATTATAAATCAGTTCATCATGCTCTTAAGTGCAAGTGTTTTTTTAATAAGATTTATAGGATGATAGTGATGATGGCATTTTGTGGTGTAAAAGACCACTTTTTACACTCTCAAAAAAAATTGGCTCTTCCAAATGGAAAAGGTCATTTGATATTGCTTTTGTTGACAACTATTTATGTTTTTACTTTTGCAGCATATTTAATTCACATTTTTTGAATGAATCTTGAATGGTTAGTCATAATTGAAGAATATACCTGGCCATTTCAAATTTTACCATTTCCTCCATTTTGTAGCACAATTTTCTCTGCCGTTGAATGAATATCCAAAAAAAAAAATAAATAAACTTACATTTGTTGTTCATTATATATAATCTCCTTCTATCTCTTTGTTTTTTTATACCTGAAAAACTGCAGTACAACATAAATGAATAACACAACGTTTGGCTTGTGAAACTGGATCATTACTTATGTTGGCTTTGTGATAGTCTAAAAAATAATTTGTGAGTTTTAAAAATTTGTTTGTGTAGAAATCAAAACAAATTTGTGTAGGAGAGGAAGGATGATAGGAATAGTTCAGGGAGATATTCTGAGTCATATTTTGAGTTGCTCTCTGGTAGTCTGAGGTCAAGGTCTGAGGTACAACCACATTCAGAGACTACATTATAAAATAGTAAGTAGGAGGAAAGTATTTTCATTGTTGTCAAAATGGAGTTATTTAAAACTCCTTGATAAAATATTAATTATTTTCTAAGCTCTTTTCATTATGAAGGTAGAAGTATAACCTGAACTAGCTAAATTATCAAAGGGAATCTATTGGCCCATATGAATTAACCAAAGAAGGTCAATGATGTCTCTGGCCTTGTGAACCACTGGGCTAGCAGATAGAGTATATTTAGGATTTCCTATTTAGGTTCTCTATTATATTAGCATTAGATTTTACTTTTTAGTGATGACTGGAAATATGCCAATGGAAGTGGTTGCCAGCTGTTTTAAGTTTTTTTCTTAGCAGTTTCATGAGCAGAAATTAAAAAAACAGCTTCTCTTCTCACATACAGGTTGGACATTACCAAGGGAGATCCTCTTCACCTATCACAGGCCCATTGACCAATCATAGGTCTAAGGAACTGACATATTCTGACTGGTAATGCTCAGGATGGACAACATGACCAATCCATTGACCAACAGGGCAGGTGAGTCTTTTATTATAAGAACATGTGGAGGCAGACCACAGTCATGGCCAGTAAAGATGATGTACCCAGGAAGCTACTCTAAATTATGTCTACTGAAGTCTCACACCAAATAAATTCCATGCTTTTACTCCTCAATTGATTAGAACAAACGCATTTTAAAAAAAAAAAATTCTTCTAAAAATTAAGTAAATACAGTATCTTTAATTGAAAAGTTGCTATATATACACAGTAAAAATTTCAAACAATATAAGGAGATGATTTTTAAAAAGTATAGAATCCGCCCACACCAAACCTTCAGTTGTCTCCCAAAGGGCTTTGATAGTGTTTTGTCTAATCTTCCACAAATTATTCATTCAATAATATCTCTCTGGCCTCGTGAACCACAGAGAAATTTACATATCAACCCGTACTCACCAACAGTATTGTTATTACTGTTATCATTGCTGTTATTATTTACAACTACTATTATTTATTCCACTGCTTTTAAGCACCAAAATTTTCTTAATCATTTCTTGAATAATAGTTGTGGGAAGCAGAATAATGTCCCCCAAAAGGTGTCCAAGTCCTAATTGCTATAACCTAAGAATGGGGAAGACGGAGACATGATATGATATCCTGAGAGAGATGCAGGGAGCTATTGCTGGCTTTGAAGGTGAATAAAGAGGACTATGGGCTAAGATATGTGGGCAGCCTCCAGAAGATGGAAAAGGCAAACAGATTCTCACCTAAAGCCTTGAGATACCTTGCTGATGCCTTGATTTTGGCCAATGTGACCCACTTTGGATTTCTGACAGGCACAAGATAATATGACTATGTGTTAAGTCACTAAATTCATGGTAATTTGTTACAGCAGAAATAGGAAACTAAAACAATAGATTTTTGTGGTTTTTATTTTGTTTTTAAGAGCTATTTCTCAAGTACTCAAATCATATTATTACCATTTCTTTACTAAACTTCTCATGCATACCTGAAATCAAATACTGTTATGGTATACAAAGCATTTTTTGGTGTGGTCCCAATCTATCAGCCTGTCTTTAAATACTCCATCTCTCCTTTCTTAATTCATTCTTCTGCTCACATTCATCAAACGTGTCATGCTGCTTTCACTTTTACACATTTATTCTTTCTGCCTGGAATGCCTTTCCACCCATTTTGCACTCAATGCACTCTCCCCACATGACTCAGCTCAAATGACACCGTCTCAGAGATGTCGCCTTGAATGCACATCTCTATGCATATATTTTTTCATAATACATATTTGTATATATATTGGGTAATTTTATATTTGATTATATCATACTATATTTAAAATGCAGTTGCTGTTTCTGGAAATGTCATGCCGATTTCTACTCCAAAATTTTGCACTTTCTCTTACCTCTACTGAAGTTCTCCTCTTCTGGATACTTATTAGCCACTTAATATGTTATATGTTGCACTCTGTATGATGATATCTAATACATATTTATTTTATTGCTCCATAGCCCACAGCAAAATTATACATTCTTTCTAACCCTGGATAAAATCTTGGGAAAAATCATATAATTTTACAATTTTTAAATCATTTTAATTTTTTAAATTAAATGTCAAATTCAAACTACTATAGGAACTTCTACTCAATTTAAAGCTCCACTCCCAGCTGGATGTACCTTAGACCCAGAGTCACTATGGAGAATGGGAAGGGGCTGTGTGTTTGATTTCTTTTCTGTTTTAAATTGCGACACATCCTACCCTCAGTATTTGCAGTTTTCAGTCTTGCCAAGGGTGAACTGAGGGAGAGGGAGAGGGCATAAAAGAAATAAAATAACAATTGCATTTGTTGTTGTTATAATCTGGCATTGATACCTCATGGGATTACCAGACTTCAAGATAGGACAGGAGGAGCTTCAAGATGGCGGAAGAGTGAGATGCGGAGATCACCTTCCTCCCCACAAATACATCAGAAATACATCTACTTGTGGAACAACTCCTACAGAACACCTACTGAATGCTGGTCGAAGACCTCAGACCTCCCAAAAGGCAAGAAACTCCCCACGTTCCTGGGTAGGGCAAAAGAAAAAAGAAAAAACAGAGACAAAAGAATAGGGACAGGACCTGCACCAGTGGGAGGGAGCTGTGAAGGAGGAAAGGTTTCCACACACTAGGAAGGACCTTCACGGGCAGAGACTGCGGGTGGCGGAGGGGGGAAGCTTCGGGGCCACGGAGGAGAGCGCAGCCACAGGGGTGCGGAGGGCAAAGCGGAGAGATTCCCGCACTTCCCACACGGAGGCTCGGCGCTGACCAGCACTCACCAGCCCGAGAGGCTTGTCTGCTCAGCCTCCAGGGCGGGCGGGGGCTGGGAGCTGAGGCTCGGGCTTCGGTCGGATCGCAGGGAGAGGACTGGGCTTGGCAGCGTGAACACAGCCTGAAGGGGCTAGTGCACCACAGCTGGCTGGGAGGGAGTCCGGGAAAGTCTGGAGCTGCCAAAGAGGCAAGAGACTTTGTCTTGCCTCTTTGTTTCCTGGTGCGCGAGGAGAGGGGATTAAGAGCGCCGCCTAAACGAGCTCCAGAGATGGGCGCGAGCCACGGCTATCAGCACGGACACCAGAGACAGGCATAAAACGCTAAGGCTGCTGCTGCCACCACCAAGAAACCTGTGTGCGAGCACAGGTCACCATCCACACCTCCCCTCCTGGAAGCCTGTGCGGCCCGCCACTGCCAGGGTCCCGAGATCCAGGGACAACTTTCCTGGGAGAACGGACAGCGCGCCTCAGGCTGCTGCGACGTCACGCCGGCCTCTGCCGCCGCAGGCTCGCCCCGCCTCCGTACCCCTCCCTCCCCCCGCCTGAGTGAGCCAGAGCCACCGGATCAGCTGCTACTTTAACCCCATCCTGCTTGAGCGAAGAACAGATGCCCTCAGGTGACCTACACGCAGAGGCGGGTCCAAATCCAAAGTTGAACCCCGGGAGCTGTTCGAACAAAGAAGAGAAAGGGAAATTTATCCCAGCAGCCTCAGGAGCAGTGGATTAAATCTCCACAATCAACTTGATGTGCCTGCATCTGTGGAATACCTGAATAGACAATGAATCATCCCAAATTGAGGAGGTGGACTTTGGGAGCAAAGATATATATATATTTTTTTCCCTTTTTCTCTTTTTGCGAGTGTGTACGCATATGCTTCTGTGTGGGATTTTGTCTGTATAGCTCTGCTTTTACCATTTGTCCTAGGGTTCTGCCTGTCTGGTTTTTTTTTTGGTTTTTTTTTTTGCCTTTAAAAATTTTTTTCTTAATAATTTTTTATGTTAATAACTTTATTTTATTTTATTTTATTTTATTTCTTTCTTTCTTTCTTTCTTTCTTTCTTTCTTATTTTTTCTCCCTTTTATTCTGAGCCATGTGGCTGACAGGGTCCTGGTGCTCCAGCCAGGAGTCAGTGCTGTGCCTCTGAGGTGGGAGAGCCAAGTTCAGGACACTGGTCCACAAGAGACCTCCCAGCTCCACATAATATCAAACACCGAAAATCTGCCAGAGATCTCCATCTCAACACCAAGACCCAGCTTCACTCAACGACCAGCAAGCTACAGTGCTGGACACCCTATGCCAAACAACTAGCAGGACAGGAACACACCCCCATCCATTAGCACAGAGGCTGCCTAAAATCATAATAAGGCCACAGACACCACAAAACACACCACCAGACGTGGACCTGCCAACCAGAAAGACAAGATCCAGCCTCATCCAACAGAACACAGGCACTCGCCCCTCCACCAGGAAGCCTACACAACCCACTGAACCAACCTTAGCCACTGGGGACAGACACCAAAAACAATGGAAACTACGAACCTGCAGCCTGCAAAAAGGAGACCCCAAAAACAGTAAGTTAAGCAAAATGAAAAGACAGAAAAACACACAGGAGATGAAAGAGCAAGGTAAAAACTCACCAGACCTAACAAATGAAGAGGAAATAGGCAGTCTACCTGAAAAAGAATTCAGAATAATGATAGTAAAGATGAATCAAAATCTTGGAAATAGAATAAATACAAGAAGCGTTTAACAAGGACCTAGAAGAACTAAAAAGCAAACAAACAATGATGAACAACACAATAAATGAAATTAAAATTTCTCTAGAAGGGATCAAGAGCAGCATAACTGAGGCAGAAGAATGGATAAGTGACCTGGAAGATAAAATAGTGGAAATAACTACTGCAGAGCAGAGTAAAGAAAAACGAAAGAAAAGAACTGAGGACAGTCTCAGAAACCACTGGGACAACATTAAACACACCAACATTCGAATTATAAGGGTCCCAGAAGAAGAAGAGAAAAAGAAAGGGACTAACAAAATACTTGAAGAGATTATAGCTGAAAACTTCCCTAATATGGGAAAGGAAATATTTAATCAAGTCCAGGAAGCACAGAGAGTCCCATACAGGTTAAATCCAAGGAGAAACATGCCAAGACACATATTAATCAAACTATCAAAAATTAAATACAAAGAACAAATATTAAAAGCAGCAAGGGAAAAACAACAAATAACACACAAGGGAATCCCCATAAGGTTAACAGCTGATCTTTCAGCAGAAACTCTGTAAGCCAGAAGGGAGTGGCAGGACATATTTAAAGTGATGAAGGAGAAAAACCTACAACCAAGATTACCCAGCAAGGATCTCATTCAGATTTGATGGAGAAATAAAAACCTTTACAGACAAGCAAAACCTAAGAGAATTCAGCACCATAAAACCAGCTTTACAACAAACGCTAAAGGAACTTCTCTAGGCAGGAAACACAAAAGAAGGAAAAGACCTAAAATAATAAACCCAAAACAATTAAGAAAATGGTAATAGGAACATACATATCGATAATTACCTTAAATGTAATTGGATTAAATGCTCCAACCAAAAGACATAGACTGGCTGAATGGATACAAAAACAAGACCCGTATATATGCTGTGTACAAGAGACCCACGTCAGACCTAGGGACACATACAGACTGAAAGTGAGGGGATAGAAAAAGATATTCCACGCAAATGGAAATCAAAAGAAAGATGGAGTAGCAATTCTCCTATCAGACAAAACGGACTTTAAAACAAAGACTATTACAAGAGACCAAGAAGGACACTGCATAATGATGAAGGGATCAATCCAAGAAGACGATATAACAATTGTAAATATTTATGCACCCAACATAGGAGCACCTCAATACATAAGGCAAATACTAACAGCCATAAAAGGGGAAATTGACAGTAACACAGTCATAGTAGGGGACTTTAACACCCCACTTTCACCAAAGGACAGATCATCCAAAATGAAAATAAATAAGAAAACACAAGCTTCAAATGATGCATTAAACAAGATGGACTTAATTGATATTTATAGGACATTCCATCCCAAAACAACAGAATACACATTCTTCTCAAGTGCTTATGGAACATTCTCCAGGATAGATCGTATCTTGGCTCACAAATCAAGACTTGGTAAATTTAAGAAAATTGAAATCATATCAAGTATCTTTTCCGACCACAATGCTATGAGACTAGATATCAATTACAGGAAAACATCTGTAAGAAATACAAACATATGGAAGCTAAACAACACACTACTTAATAACCAAATGTTCACCGAAGAAATCAAAGAGGAAATCATAAAACACCTAGAAACAAATGACAATGAAAACACAATGACTCAAAACCTATGGGATGCAGTAAAAGCAGTTTTGACAAAATTGATAAACAATTAGCCAGACGCATCACGAAAAAAAGGGAAAAGACTCAAATCAATAGAAATAGAAATGAAAAAGGAGAAGTAGCAACTGACACTGCAGAAATAAAAAGGATCATGAAAGATTACTACAAGCAACTATATGCCAATAAAATGGACAACCTGGAAGAAATGGACAAATTCTTAGAAATGCACAAACTTCCAAGACTGAACCAGGAAGAAATAGAAAATATGAACAGACCAACCACAAGCACTGATATTGAAACTGTGATTAAAAATCTTCCAACAAACAAAAGCTCAGGACCAGATGGCTTCACAGGCGAATTTTATCAAACATTTACAGAGGAGCTAACACCTTTCCTTCTCAAACTCTTCCAAAATGTAGCAGGAGGAACACTCCCAAACTCATTCTAAGAGGCCACCATCACTCTGATACCAAAACCAGACAAAGATATCACAAAGAAAGAAAACTACAGGCCAATATCACTGATGAACATAGATGAAAAACTCCTCAACAAAATACTAGCAAACAGAATCCAACAGCACATTAAAAGGATCATACACTATGATCAAGTGGGGTTTATCCCAGGAATGCAAGGACTCTTCAATATATGCAAATCAATCAACATGATACATCATATTAACAAATTGAAGGAGAAAAACCATATGATCATCCCAATAGATGCAGAGAAAGCTTTCGACAAAATTCAACACCCATTTATGATAAAAACCCTCCAGAAAGTAGCCATAGAGGGAACTTTCCTCAACATAATAAAGGCCATATATGACAAACCCACAGCCAGCATCACCCTCAATGGTTAAAAACTGAAACCATTTCCACTAAGATCAGGAACAAGACAAGGTGGTCCACTCTCAGCACTATTATTCAACATAGTTTTGGAAGTTTTAGCCACAACAATCAGAGGAGAAAAAGAAATAAATGGAATCCAAATAGCAAAGGAAGAAGTAAAACTGGCACTGTTTGCAGATGACATGATACTATACATAGAGAATCCTAAAGATGCTACCAGAAAACTACTAGAGTCAATCAATGAATTTGGTAAAGTTGCAGGATACAAAATTAATGCACAGAAATCTCTTGCATTCCTATACACTAATGATGAAAAATCTGAAAGTGAAATTAAGAAAACACTCCCATTTACCATTGCAACAAAAGGAATAAAATATCTAGGAATAAACCTACCTAACGAGACAAAAGACCTGTATGCAGAAAATTATATGACACTGATGAAAGAAATTAAAGATGACACAAAAAAATGGAGAGATATACCATGTTCTTGGATTGGAAGAATCAACATTGTGAAAATGACTCTACTCCCCAAAGCAATCTACAGATTCAATGGAATCTCTATCAAACTACCAATGGCATTTTTCACAGAACTAGAAAAAAAAATTCACAATTTGTATGGAAACACAAAAGACCCCGAATAGCCAAAGCAATCTTGAGAAAGAGAAACGGAGCTGGAGGAATCAGGCTCCCTGACTTCAGACTATAGTAAAAAGCTACAGTAATCAAGACAGTATGGTACTGGCACAAAAACAGAAATATATATCAATGGAACAGGATAGAAAGCCCAGATATAAACCCACACACATATGGTCACCTTATCTTTGATAAAGGAGACAAGAATATACAGTGGAGAAAAGACAGCCTCTTCAATAACTGGTGCTGAGAAAACTGGACAGCTACATGTAAAAGAATGAAATTAGGACACTCCCTAATACCATACACAAAAATAAACTCAAAATGGATTAAAGACCTAAATGTAAGGCCAGACACCATCAAAGTCTTAGAGGAAAACATAGGCAGAGCACTCTATGACATAAATCACAGCAAGATCCTTTTTGACCCACCTCCTAGAGAAATGGAAATAAAAACAAAAATAAACAAATGGGACTTAATGAAACTTAAAAGCTTTTGCACAGCAAAGGAAACCATAAACAAGATGAAAAGACACCCTTCAGAATGGGAGAAAGTATTTGCAAAAGAAGCAACTGACAAAGGATTAATCTCCAAAACATACAAGCAACTCATGCAGCTCAATATCAAAAAAAGGAAAAACCCAATCCAAAAATGGGCAGAAGACCTAAATAGACATTTCTCCAAAGAAGATATACAGATTGCCAACAAACACATGAAAGGATGCTCAACATCATTAATCATTAGAGAAATGCAAATCAAAACTACAATGAGAGATCATCTCACACCAGTCAGAATGGCCATCATCAAAAAATCTACAAACAATAAATGCTGCAGAGGGTGTGGAGAAAAGGGAACCCTCTTGCACTGTTGGTGGGAATGTAAATTGATACAGCCACTATGGAGAACAGTATGGAGGTTCGTTAAAAAACTCAAAATAGAACTACCATATGACCCAGCAATCCCACTACTGGGCATAAAACCTGAGAAAACCATCATTCAAAAAGAGTCATGTACCAAAATGTTCATTGCAGCTCTATTTACAATAGCCAGTACATGGAAGCAACCTAAGTGTCCATCGACAGATGAATGGATAAAGAAGATGTGGCACATATATACAATGGAATATCAGCCATAAAAAGTAACGAAACTGAGTTATTTGTAGTGAGATGGATGGGCCTAGAGACTGTCATCCAGAGTGAAGTGAGTCAGAAAGAGAAAAACAAATACAGTATGCTAACACATATATATGGAATCTAAAAAAAAAAAAAAAAAAAAAAACCGTCAGAAGAAGCTAGGGGCAAGACGGGATAAAGATGCAGACCTACGAGAGTATAGACTTGAGGATATGGGGAAGGGGAAGGGGAAGCTGGCACAAAGTGAGAGAGTGGCATGGACATATATACACTACCAAACGTAAAATAGATAGCTAGTGGGAAGCAGCCGCATAGCACAGGGAGATCAGTTCGGTGCTTTGTGACCACCTAGAGGGGTGGGATAGGGAGGGTGAGAGGGAGGGAGATGCAAGAGGGTAGAGTTATGGGGACATATGTATATGTATAGCTGATTCACTTTGTTATAAAGCAGAACCTAAGATACCATTGTAAAGCAAGTATACTCTAATAAAGATGTTTAAATAAATAAATAAATAAATAAATAAATAAATAAAAATATAAGACATGTTCTGTCACAAGACATTTTTGTTAATTCTTCAATGATCCCCTGTCTCTGGGAATCTCCCAGCAGTACACACAGGAGAGAGAGGAGATCCTAATCCAGCAAGTACTTTGCATGCCAAGCCATGTACCCTGTGATTTTATTTTATTTTATTTTATTTTTTCCAAAAGGACCATATCCTGTCCAAACCTTGTCTGCATGGAAATTTATCCAACTGGAGAGGATACAATTTTCTAATTTGAGAAAAAAATTAAATCAAAATAAAAAAAGCCTCACTAGGTAGAAACCACCTAGGAGCTTTCAACTGCAGTTTCTTTGATGTTGGCAATGTGTCTCCTGCCTGACATCTGAGGCCTGTCATATCAGGTCCAGCTATGCTAGTGATCTAATCCTCTGTTGGAGATGCTTTCCTCCAGTTGGATGTCTAAATCATAGGAATCATCAAAATGACTCAAATCCCATTTCATTTTTCAGGATACACATCCAGATTATAAGAAACACATCCTGTTTCTCCAATGCCGCCTGTATCTTTGTTATGACATCTGTATGCCTATCTAGAACCAGTTGTCTTTCACTGATTCTAATCTAAAGTTACCCCATTATTTTATGTACTACTAAAAAATGCTGTTCATCGATTAAACAGGACAGTATAATGGAAAATAATTTCCCATGAAATAACAATTTAGGCTCTTATGGTAGTCCTAGTAATGGTCAAAAGAACATATTTAAAGTTCAAAAGTAATGGTATTAGAAATGTTGTGTTTAATATAAATGTTGGGGTGATTCTGCTCTCTATGAATTCACAAAAATTTAAATTGTTTATTAATTTTATAATTATAAGAATCTACATAATTATTAGTCATTAATAACACTAAAGCAGCAACTGTAATTAATTGATCATCCTCTAGTGAGAGATGATTTGGGGTACTTTGCTGTATTATGTTTTTTTAGTCTCACAACAGTTCCATAAGATAAGTCTTATTGTCAATATTGCACCAATGTGGAAATGGACCTTCAAATTGCTTACATAACATGATAAAATATACATATAACTCAGAAGAAAATATAACCCAAGAGCAAGTATGGCTGATTCTAATGACCATGGTCTTAAAAAATATTTTACAGTTTTAAAAACAGAATTTTTCCAGATTATTTATTTTTGCATGCCACAAGATTCTGTTGTCTAATTTTTAATTTTAACTACAAGCTTGAGTTTTATTACCTTTCTTCTGGATTCAAGCTGTAACTATGTTTTATATCAGCCATGAATTTTAATCAGTCCCCTGATATAGTATAGGAATCATAGGAAAATAGTGATGAAAATTTTAAAAATATGATTTTATCTTATAGATGCATTAAATATAAATTTAGAAATAATTTTTGCTTACAGAAAGTGTTCATATAGATCCTGATCTAGACTGAGCCCTGCTTCCAGCCACAGCATTTCGAGATCTGTCTCCCTCCCCTTTTAATTGGCAACCTGCGCTCCCTCTCGGAGGCTTCACTGGTGAATGACCACAGCCCCACGTGCTCCGAGCTCGTTGTCTATTCAGGTTTTCTTCAGATGCATGGTTTATCAAGTTGATTGTTGGGGATTTAATCTGCTGCTCCTGAGGCTGCACAGAGAAATTTCCCTTTCTCTTTGTTCGCACAGCTCCTGGTGTTCAGCTTTGGTTTTGGCCCCGCCTCTGCGTGTAGGTCGCTCTCAGGAGTCTGTTCCCCACCCAGATAGGAGGGATTAAGCAGCAGCTGATTAAGACTCTCTTGCTCACTCAGGATGGGGAGAGGGAGGGATACGGTAGGTAGTCATAATTGGAATGTGGGGCGAGCATGAGGCGGCAGAGGGCGGCGTGACATTGCAACAGCCTGAGGCTTGCTGTGCGTTCTCCCAAGGAAGTTGTCCCTCGATCTCAGGACCCTGGCAGTGGCATGCTGCACAAGCTCCCAGGGGCGCGTGGGTAGTGACCCACGCTTGCACACAGGATTCTTGGTGGCAGCAACAGCAGCGTTGGCAGTTCATGCCTGTCTCTGGGGTCCAAGCTGATAGCTGTGGTTTGTGCCCATCTTTGGAGCTCACTTAGGTGGTGCTCTGCTTTCTGTGGTCACATGGGGAAGGAATCCCCTCTCCTCGCGTGCCCCGAAACAATGGTCTCTTGCCTCTTTGGCAGGTCCAGACTTTATCCCGGACTCCCTCCAGGCTAGGTGTGGCGCACTAGCCCCCTTCAGTCTGTCTTCATGCAGCCAACCCCAGTCCTCTCCCTGGGGTCTGACTTCCAATGCCTGAGCCTCGGCTCCCAGCCCCCACCCGCCCCAGTGGGTGAGCAGACAAGTGTCTCAGGTTGGTAAGTGCTGGTCGGTACCGACCCTCTGTGTAGGAATCTCTCCACTCTGCTCTCTGCATTCCTGTTGCTGCACTCTCCTCTGTGGCTCCAAAGCTTCCCCACACCCATCCCCTGTCCACACCAGTGAAGGGGCTTCCTAGTGTGGAGACATTTCCTCCTTCACAGCTCCCTCCCAGAGGTGTGGGTCCTGTCCCTATTCTTTTGTCTCTGTTTTTTCTTTTTTTCTTTTGCTCTACCCACGTACATGGGGATTTTCTTGCCTTTTGGGAAGTCTGAGGTCTTCTGCCAGCACCCTGTAGGTGTCCTGTAGGAGTTGTTCCACATGTAGATGCATTTTTGATGTATTTGTGGTGAGGAAGGTGATCTCCACATCTTACTCCTCTGCCATCTTGAAAGACTCCCCCTCAATAATTTTTTACAACATGAAAACACTAGTGTAATCTCCACCCATATTAATAAATAGAACTTGAGATGCCTCATAGAAGCGTCCCTTGTACTCCATCCCAATCACTACTCCTCAAAGAAAGTAATTAATTAA
Organism: Balaenoptera ricei; assembly: GCF_028023285.1. Lineage (NCBI taxonomy): Eukaryota > Metazoa > Chordata > Mammalia > Artiodactyla > Balaenopteridae > Balaenoptera > Balaenoptera ricei. Next base: position 87,320,352 of record NC_082643.1, read on the forward strand.
AGATGCTTATATTTATTTTAAAAAGAGAGAAAATAATTTACAGAGAAGGTCTCAAATAATGTATCATATTTTGGAAATAGGTTCTTAAAACTACCTATGATAATTCCTTGTTTCGTTAGCAACATGTATTAAAAGTTAACTCATTAATATTGTTGATTAATCATTTTGAACCCTGACTAGGAAATTTTAGTTATTTCAAATATTATAAGTACCTGTGTGTGCCCTGTTTTTTCCTACAGTGGGTTCCCATGCCTTTGAGAAATTTTGATAACATGCAAAGTCAATTTAACTTCAATTCATTTCACATTTTAAAAGCCCTTACTTTATGTCAGGTTCTGAACTCTGTTTTGGAAATTAGCAATATAAATAATGTCACTATCCTAAGAAGAATAGCTTGCTTAAAATTCTTACTTTGTCTACTGACAAAAAAATAACATTTTGTAACCAGCTGAAAGTTAACTATCTAATTAGACATTTAAAAAAAATGTCTAGTATCTGTGGATAACCATGTTCTTTTCTGGTTTAACCCCAGCAACATGTCTCATACATCTTTACTCCCATAATCTCTATTCAGTTGTCTTACTGATCTCTTCTTCTTTATAGTGTCTATTTCTTTATATTGCAGATGTATGCATAAAGATCTTTTCAGTTGGTTATATGGTTTTAACATCACCATCCAATCATTTTTATATAAAACACTTACTTTTCCACCCTGAGATTGAGTTCTGATAGTTCAAGATTGCGAGTGGAAGAAGGATAATGGGAATGGTGGGGCCCTTAACAGACTCTCAGTGTTGTAAGCTTTGGGTAGAACTTGTGAACTCGAAAAGATTTCCCAGTCAAGTCCTTCCATTACACACACACCTACTACACAATCGAATCCTCCAGAAACATCTTTTCTCAGTTATCATTGAGGCAAAGAATGCAGCCATGTTAAATGATTTAGTTATAACAATTTCATGATTAAGATAAATGCACCCATGCAAACTCTCTGTTTACTCTCTCATTCTGGTTCATTATAGACTAAATTGATGATTATAATGGAATGGAAATAGGCCCATTAAGGTAATTACCCACAAGTACATCAAGTATGGTATAGCTTCATGTCATACGAAACTAAGAATTTCTACAAAAAGTCAGAACCTTCTAAGATAGATACCTCAATATGTTAGAACAGATGACTATTTTCTGGCTCTTCAAAAACAGATACAAAACCAAATTATTAAAATGAACATAATCAGAAGACACTTATTTATGGTACAAGGTTATGGGCATTCTTCCTTATTTTTTTATTTTTATTTTCTTTAATTTGCCAGTTTCCCACATTACCTCATTCATTGACTCACCCATGACTTAAATGTAGATTCAATAAATAAATGCATGTCTTGTGCCTGAGGCACAGAAGGTAGAATGTGTGTTAACACACTATGGGGTGGGAAAGATTCTATGGCATAGAAATTAAAAGTCTTTATTGAATTCAACCATAAGAGAGTGTTTTTGTCGCCTTAACTGTGAAATAATAAGAAAAAGTTCTGAAATCTGGTAAATTGTTTCCAACAGAAATCTTGAAAATTAACTAATATAAAATACCTTCATCTGAATAAATACTGCATATGTGAAAACAAATTGTAAGTTCTTGACAGACATATCCAAGTGTTTGGAATGACATAGTAAAGCTATTTTGTTCAGGAATATTGACATCTGTCAATTGACAGTTTAAATTTAGAGGGATAACTTGATCATATAGTAACAGTACAGTTTAAATAGAAGGATTTACAACCAGAGAAAGGAAGGTAAATTAGGAGACAAATCAATTCAATAAAACAAATATGTATTAAGATTGGTGCAATATTCTTGGTGATGGATCATGAGAACCTAAACTATGACAGTTTTCCGTGGACACAGAGAGGTTAAGGATGGAAGGGTGATAGTTCATACGTGTTTAAGAAAAAGAAACATCAAAACATTATGAAAGTTTGAGTGTCAATTAGAAAGGTCGGTGAGAGTGAAGAATGAAACTTTTTTCCTAGGTATTTAAATTAGATCATCAAGTGAATGTATTAACTAAAAAATAATAAAGGTTTTGGGAAAAGGGTTAGTTTTATGTATATTGAATTTGAAATACTCACAGAAAATACAAACGAGATTTCAAATAAAAAGTTAGAAGAGCCTAAATATCAGAAGATAATTTTTATATGGACATACAAATTTACCAAAAATTAATTTAAAATTCAATATTGGCATAAAAAGTAAAATGTTACGGCTACAGGGGAAAGTGCAGTTGAGCAGATATGACTAAGGACAATTTCCTATGGGAGTACAGAGAAAATTTTAAATGGGCACTTAGAATATTTTTGATAAAAAGGTAGATAAAAATGTAGGAGAATATAGGGGCATGGAAGCTAATGGAGGCAAGTTTCAAGGAGAAAGAATGGATGAAAATGACAAATACATCAAAAACTTCAGCTGTGATTAGAACTGAATAGGGAACTGGTAATTATTAATGACCTTCAGAAGGACATTCACAATAATAGGTTGGGTAGGAAAGGACCCATTTGAGAAGTCTGGCTCTGAGTGGAAGTAAAAAGAGGTACAAAAAGCACATGCCGGGCTTCCCTGGTGGCGCAGTGGTTAAGAATCCGCCTGCCAATGCAGGGGACACGGGTTCGAGCCCTGGTCTGGGAAGATCCCACATGCCGCGGAGCAGCTGGGTCCGTGAGCCACAATTACTGAGCCTGCGCGTCTGGAGCCTGTGCTCCGCAACAAGAGAGGCCGCGATACTGAGAGGCCCGCGCACTGCGATGAAGAGTGGCCCCCACTTGCCACAACTGGAGAAAGCCCTCGCACAGAAACGAAGACCCAAACACAGCCATAAATAAATAAATAAATTAAAAAAAAAAAAAAAGAAAAGCACATGCCATAGTAGGTGCAGATCACACAGGCTTTATTAATTTATTTTTCAGGAAAATATTAAGATATCAACAGTTGTGGAGTCCAGAAGTATGTCATTGGAACATGAGCCAGAGGAGGTCATAAGCTCTGATCATAAAGATTTCAGGACAAGTTTTTTCCTCAGAGAAGACTCAGATGTCTGATAAGACAAGACAGTGGGAAATAAATCTGCAGGAGATCATTTATACTGCACTGGGAACATTTATAAGGTTCAATAAATATTCATGAATGGATGAATGGCTTCCATAGAGATAGAATGTATCTATGTGACAAAGAGGGGATAAATGGAAAAGAAGATATAGCCTTCAGATTAATATAATTCTAAATATTGCTGAGATGTTCTTCTAATGCCATGAAGCACTTTCTCTCCATGGTATTGAAAGAGCGTTCTAAGGATGCTGTCCCCAGTGATGTGGGGCCCCAGACCCAGAAATACAAAGGACTCTAAACTCTCACTTTCTCTTTAACCAGAGACCTCCTCCTTTCGCTGAGGTTTTCTTTAAGGAATTTTTAAAAGAAAATAAACACAAATTAATAATAATAATAATAAGCTCATAAACCACTCTAAATTTGGTCCTATAGTTTTTAATCATGATACCTCTTATGGGTTGAATTTGGATTTGTGATTTTTGTTCCTTATAGCAATCTCCATGGCCATGCCTCAATGGAGTAGTGGCAATTTTATTAACTATATAAAACTATACAATGTGTGTAAATTAATCAAAACTCAAATACATATGTGTACAAGCAAACTCCTGACTTTGTCTAATCTAGAAGAATTTAAAGTCTTTTGTAATAATTGCTAATATTTGTAGTATCAGTTTTAAATTGGCAAAAATATATTAAATTGAACTCAGTTGTATCTTACAAAACATACTGAGATACGTAGTGTCAACTATTATAACCACTCACATTTAACAGATAAGGAAACTCTGAAAGAAATTAATTTTCTGGATGAAGAAAGAAATTAACAGAAAAAAAATTGGGATCAAAATTAGGCATGCCATGGAAAATCTCATATGTTTCTGCCCTATAACGTTCTGCCTTGGACAGCTCATACAGGTGGTAACACAAATGCATGTATTGAAAGGAATGTGTCTTAAATTCTGATATCCCTTCATTTTTTCTACCTCCTAGGATATGTTATTCAGAATTTCTCTTAACCTTATTTTTTCTTTGTATTCTCATTTTTGCTCTAATTTACCCATTTTATTTCTGCTGCTAAATCCTGACTCCTGCTCCTGATCAATTCAAGCAGGACCAACCCACAGTGTTCTCTCTTCTATATCTAAACCCCTTTCAATTCTGGCAGGTCTAACCACGTGTTCCTTTACTCAGGCTTTTCAGTGCTCTCCCAATGCCCTCTGGATCAAAAACCAGCATCTAACTATGGTCCACAAAGTTGTATGCAGCCTCTCAGCCCCACTCAAACACGACCTATATCTTCAAGCTTACCATTTTGTGTTCTAAATCTCGTTGCTTGTTCTAACTCTTTCCTCTTCATGTCTGAGTTGTATCTTAACTCTTCATGTTTATGAAACAGCTTTGATACTCAATGTCAAATTAGACAACTTCTTTTTGTTCTGTTACCTGGTGAATAGCAGTTGTTTCAAGCATATTTCAATGATTATCCACATTATTGCTAGATATGGTCAATTCAATACCCATTCTTTTTCTACATTTTTATTCACTCTTGAACTGATTGTATATGTGAATGCTTATTACATATTTTCATGCTTTTTTGCTACCCCTGTTTTAAACTTCCTAACTATAGATGTAATATCTGTCTTTATATATTATATAGCAGATATTAAAGAATATTTGCCATCAGAGCACAATGTCACAGACATCAAAAACATAGTATTTATAACAAAATAAGAAATACAGAATATAGATATAATAGTTTTAAATTATAGTTTGTGAGTTGATACAAAAATTTTAAATGCATTGGGAATTATGAAATAAGAGAAAACATTTTGTGTTTTTAGTGTATCTAGAAATTATCTTTTGATTGTCTCCAGTTAATATGTTGAGTATTGTTATTACTGTCAAAATCATGAGGAAATTTATGTAATGACAATATATTACATTTTATCCTTTGGAGCTCACAATGCAGAAACACTCTGTCTAACATTTTATTTAATAAGGAGAGTACTTTGTTTTCCAGGTGTGTGTTACTTAGATAGCTAATTGCATGGTTGAAAACCAAAGTAAAAGATTTGCTGAATAACTGGCAGGGAAGAGAATGAAAATAAAGAGAAAGTTTCTAAGGATCTGTTTACACATGTATATAAGAACTAAAAGTGACATCCTAGCATTCAACCACATTTTTCTCTCAAAGATCTTAAAATTCTTTCAACATGTAAAATATATGAGAAGACCACTCTAGTTATTCTATACTTCTAGCACTCCCAGAGGTTTTAAAGATAGAATGAGTATGAAAACAGAGAAGTCATTTTGAAAAGAATGATCTCAGAAAATATGACAAATATCAAGAAATGCCTTCATCAATTAGCCATTCATGTCTGGGTACACATAACTTGCATATTTATATTTTCACTTACCAAACATTACATCTTCATGTGGTACATTTCTAATACTTATTATAGAGGTAAAATGAAACTTTTCGTTACTCTACATCCAGTCATTCTCACTTTAGTTAGAAGATGACTTCCCTAAGCCAAACCTTGTTCATATAAGTTTCTCACTGGGAGTGGAGGTGGGGAGAGAAAGGAACTTGTAGAATAAAAATTAAGTACAGAAGCTTATTTTTTCCCTTAGCAAGAATTAAGTCCACAGAAATAAAATATTTCCAGAATAGGTGTCCCTGAATAGAGGAATGATCTTAGGTTCTTCCTTCATATTTCAAGTAATAATAACTAAAACATTTAAGGTTAATTTTATTAATCATAGGGTATATCAGGTTTCTGATGACTTTCATGAGGATGAAATTTGGGGAAATAACTATGCAAATAATTTGCAGTTCAAAAATCCTTCTACAGAAATCATAAATAAAGTCAAATTTTAAAAAGTCAATATTTCCTCCTTTAGTACACATGGAAATTGCTTTAATGGATCATTAAGTTCCTACCACTGGCTATTGGTTTGTTTGTTTGCCTTTATAATTTCGTGATCATTCTAGAGTTTTATAGCTTTCTATTTAAACTGACTAATTAATGATACACTGTTATTTTTTTAATGTTAAAAAACATGTTAAGAAAGGCAATCACCATATATCATATATCTAATTAGAGACAATATTTTTCATATCACTCTCTCTTTCTCTCTGTCTCCCTCCCTCTCACTCTCTCTTCTCTGTCTGTATATGGTTGGAGGTTAGAAGCATCTGGGAATAAGTTGGTAGAAGTAGATTATTTTGTAAAATATTAGAATTCACTAATAACCATGTCTTTTTGATTCAGAAATATGTACTTAATACCTTACATAGCTACATCCTTTGATATGTAGATATGTAAGAGGAATATGTGTGTGAGTTAAATGTTAAGTTTTAACTTAGGAGAGGAAATAGAGCAGAAAGAATTGAAGTCTCTGGAAAAAGCTGTCTTTTGCTTTAAATATACACAAAAACAAGCCTGAACTAATCATGAGTGGTTAAATCAGCCACTGCCATTGCCAAGATTAAGTGTCATTAAAGCCATCACTGAAATGAATGAGCTCCTAGTTAAAAGGGGCACTATTTTCTTTCTGTTAATTGACAAGAAAAGAATTATTCTGAAATGATATGTTTCCCTATTCCTAAGTGCAAACTAGCACATTTACAAAATATTTTATTGCTAAACTAATTGTTACTACACTAAACAATGTTTGGAGACAGAATGTTTTCATTATTCCCTGCAATTCCCATTTCCCTTTCTATCTTTCTCTTTTCATATTTTATCTTTTGCTCATTTGGGATCTTCACTGTGTATCATTTATAAATATAAACACCTCATTGGTTTCAAAATGCCTTTCTTTTCTCCATTTGTTTTTCAATTGGAATGTATAATGGAAACACATCTTTCATATAAGACAAACACTTCTGGTGTTTTGAAATCTTTATTAAATCTTCATCTTATCAAAGAGACCAAAGAGCCCAACAGTGTGTTTTCTTTTAAATGGTATTTGTCATAGTAATTTGGGGATGCACTGATTTTACAATTATGCCAAACATTTATATTTTTTATATCTAAAATTACTCTGTTGGATTGTTCTTCTTCTGACTTCACTTTCTTAAAACCTTTTCAATAGTGAATGAATATTATGTTAACAGGTTTATTAAATATTAGAGGAAATAAAGAACACTTAATGGTAAATTATTTACTAACTTCTTATTTTAATTTCTTATTGGAATGCCACTGCCTCCACTATAACCCCAAAGACTTCCTCCTCAACTACTGCCAAGCTAACTATTCAATACATTTTGTGGTAGTGCTGGCTCCTAGCCAGTCATATAGGTGTATGTGTGTGTGTGTGTGTGTGTGTGTGTGTGTGTATTTTTAATTAGTTATTTTTTTTGTATATATATATATATATATTTAACATCTTTATTGGAGTATAATTGCTTTACAATGGTGTGTTAGTTTCTGTTGTATAACAAAGTGAATCAGCTATATGTATACATATATCCTCTTATGCCCCCCCCACTTCTTCCATCTCCCTAACACCCTCCCTATCCCACACCTCTAGGTGGTCACAAAGCACCAAGCTGATCTCCCTGTTCTATGCAGCTGCTTCCCACTAGCTATCTATTTTACATTTGCTAGTGTATATATGTCAGTGCTACTCTCTCACTTCATCCCAGCTTACCCTTCCCCCTCCCTGTGTCCTCAAGTCCATTCTCTACATCTGCGTCTTTATTCCTGTCCTGCCCCTAGGTTCATCAGAACCTTATTTTTTTTTTTTTTTTTAGATTCCATATATATGTGTTAGCATACAGTATTTGTATTTCTATTTCTGACTTACTTCACTCTGTATGACAATCTCTATGTCCGTTCACCTCACTACAAAAATATCAATTTCGTTTCTTTTCAAGGCTGAATAATATTCCATTCCAACAACTTTTGCTGCATCCCATAGGTTTCGGGTCATTGTGTTTTCATCGTCATTTGTTTCTAGATGTGTTTTGATTTCCTCTTTGGTTTCTTCAGTGATCCCTTGGTTATTTAGTAGTGTATTGTTTAGCCTCCATGTGTTTGTATTTTTTACAGTTTTTTCCTGTAATTGATACCTAGTCTCATAGCGTTGTGGTTGGAAAAGATACTTGATATGATTTCAATTTTCTTAAATTTACCAAGGCTTGATTTGTGAGCCAAGATATGGTCTATCCTGGAGAATGTTCCATGAACACTTGAGAAGAAAGGGTATTCTGTTGTTTTTCAATGGAATGTCCTATAAATATCTATTAAGTCCATCCTGTTTAATGTGTCATTTAAAGCTTGCATTTCCTTATTTATTTTCATTTTGGATGATCTGTCCATTGGTGAAAGTGGGGTGTTAAAGTCCCCTTCTATTATTGTGTTACTGTCGATTTCCCCTTTTATGGCTGTTAGCATTTGCCTTATGTATTGAGGTGCTCCTATGTTTGGTACATAGATATTTACAATTGTGATATCTTCTTCTTGGATTGCTCCCTTGATCATTATGTGGTGTCCTTCTTTGTCTCTTGAAATAGTCTTTATTTTAAAGTCTATTTTGTCTGATATGAGAATTGCCTGCCCAGCTTTCTTTTAATTTCCATTTGCATGGAATATCTTTTTCCATCCCCTCACTTCCAGTGTGTATGTGGCACTAGGTCTGAAGTGGATCTCTTGTAGACAGCATGTATACAGGTCTTGTTTTTGTATACATTCAGCCAGTCTGTGTGTTTTGGTTGGAGCATTTAATCCATTTACATTTAAGGTAGTTATCAATATGTATGTTCCTATTACCATTTTCTTAATTGTTTTGGGTTTGTTTTTGTAGGTCTTTTCCTTCTCTGTGTTTCCTGCCTAGAGAAGTTCCTTTAGCGTTTGTTGTAGATCTGGTTTGGTGGTGCTGAATTCTCTTAGCTTTTGCTTGTCTGTAAATGTTTTAATTTCTCTGTTGAATCTGAATGAGATCCTTGCTGGGTAGAGTAATCTTGATTGTAGGTTTTTCTCATTCATCATTTTAAATATGTCCTGTCACTCCCTTCTGGCTTGAAGAGTTTCTGCTGAAAAATCAGCTGTTAACCTTATGGGGGTTCCTTTGTATGTTATTTGTTGCTTTTCCCTTCCTGCTTTTAATATTTTTTCTTTGTATTTAATTTTTGATAGTTTGATTAATATGTGTCTTGATGTGTTTCTCCTTGGATTTATCCTGTATGGGGCTTTCTGCACTTCCTGGACTTGATTGACTATTTCCTTTCCCATGTTAGGGAAGTTTTTGACTATAATCTCTTCAAATAGTTTCTCAGACCATTTTTCTCTTCTGCTTCTGGGACACCTACAATTCAAATGTTGGTATTTTTAATATTGTCCCAGAAGTCTCTGAGACTGCCTTCAATTCTTTTCATTCTTTTTTTCTTTATTCTGCTCTGCAGTAGTTATTTCCACTATTTTATCTTTCAGGTCATTTATCCATTCTTCTGCCTGAGTTATTCTGCTATTGATGTCTTCTAGAGTATTTTTAATTTCATTTATTGTGTTGTTCATCATTGTTTGTTAGCTCTTTAGTTCTTCTAGGTCCTTGTTAAACGTTTTTTGTATTTTTTCCATTCTATTTCCAATATTTTGGATCATCTTTACTGTCATTACTCTGAATTCTTTTTCAGGTAGACTGCCTATTTCTTCTTCGTTTGTTTGGTCTGGTGGGTTTTTACCTTACTCTTTCATCTGCTGCATACTTCTCTGTCTTCTCATTTTGCTTAACTAACTGTGTTTGGGGTCTCCTTTTTGCAGGCTGCAGGTTCATAGTTCCCATGGTTTTTGGTGTCTCCCCCCAGTAGTAAGGTTGTTTCAGTGGGTTGTGTAGGCTTCCTGGTGGAGGGGACTGGTAACTATATTCTGTTGGGTTGGGCTGGATCTTGTCTTTCTGGTGGGCAAGGCTGCGTCCGGTGGTGTGTTTTGTGGTGTTTGTGAACTTAGTATGAATTAGGAAGCCTCTCTGCTAATGGGTGGGGTTGTTTTCCTGTCTTGCTAGTTGTTTGGCATGGGGTGTCCAGCACTGGAGCTTGCTGGCAGTTGGGTGGAGCTGAGTCTTAGCACTGAGATGGAGATCTCTGGGAGAGCTCTCACTGATTGATATTATGTGGGGCTGGGAGGTCTCTGGTGGTCCAATGTCCTGAACTTGGCTTTCCCACCTCAGAGGCTCAGGCTTGACCCCAGGCCAGAGCACCAAGACCCTGTCAGCCACATGGCTCAGAAGAAAAGGGAGAAAAAAGGAAAGAAAATAAATAAATAAATAAAATAAAATAAAATAAAAGAATTAAAAGAAAAAATTTTAAAAGTTATTAAAATAAAATGTAATAATAAAAAAACAAAGAGGGCAACCAAACCAATAAACAAATCCACCAAGGATAACAAGCACCACCAGTGATAACAAGTGCTAAAAACTGTACTGAGATAAAGATAAAAATCAGAAACAAGTCAGTTACAGACAGCAAACCCCATGTCTAGAGTTGCTCCCAAAGTCCACCACTTCAATTTTGGGTTGATTCATTGTCTATTCAGGTATTCCACAGATGCAGTGTTCCTCAAGTTGATTGTAGGTATTTAATCTCCTGCTCTGGAGGCTGCATGGAGAAATTTTCTCTTCTTTGTTCACACAGCTCCTGTGCTTCAGCTTTGGTTTTGGCCACCTCTGCATGTAGGTTGCCCTCAGGCTTCTGTTCCCACTCAGACAGGACGTGGTTAAAGCAGTGGCTGATTAGGGGGCTCTGGCTCATTCATGCAGGGGCAAAGAGAGGGGTACAGTTGTTATAATTGGAATGCGGTGTGAGCCTGCAGCAGCAGAGCCCAGTGTGACTTTGCAACAGCCTGAGGTGCACCGTGTGTTCTCCTGGGGAAGTTGTCCTTAGATCATGGGACCCTGGCAGTGGCGGGCTGCACAGGATCCCAAGGTGAGGTATGGGTAGTGACATGTGCTTGCACACAGGATTCTTGGTTGCTGCAGCAGCAGCATTAACGGTTCATGTCTTCTCTGTTGTCCGAGATGATAGCTGCAGCTTGCGCCTGTGTCTGGAGCTTGTTTAGGCGGTGCTCTGCCTTCTGTGGGCAGGTAGGGAAGGAATCCCCTCCCTTCACGCACCCAGAAACAATGGTCTCTTGCCTCTTATGCAGGTCCAGACTTTTTCCTGGACTCCCTCCCGGCTAGCTGTGGTGCACTAGCCCCTTCAGGCTGTGTTCACGCAGCCAACCTCAGTCCTCTCCCTGGGATCTGATCTCCGAAGCCGGAGCCTCAGCTCCCAGCCCCGACCCGCCCCTGTGGGTGAGCAGACAAGCCTCTCAGGCTGGTGAGTGCTGATGGGCACTGATCCTCTATGTGGGAATCTCTCTGCTTTGCTCTCTGAACCCCTGTTGCTGTGCTGTCCTCCGTGGCTCCATACATTCCCCCCCACCCTCCCCCTGTCTCTGCCAGTGAAGGTGTTTCCTAGTGCATGGAAACTTTTCCTCTTTCACAGCTCCCTCCCAGAGGTGCAGGTCCTGTCCCTATTCTTTTGTCTCTGTTTTTTCTTTTTTCTTTTGCCCTACCCAGGTACGTGGGGATTTTCTTGCCCTTTGGGAAGTCTGAGGTCTTCTGCCAGCGTTCAGTAGGTGTTCCATAGGAGTTGTTCCACATGTAGATGTATTTTTGATGTATTTGTGGGGAAGAAGGTGATCTCCACGTCTTACTCCTCTGCCATCTTGAAGGTCACCTCCATCTATATCTTTTTAATTCAGAGTTTGGGTTAATGATCCTTCCTACTTAAATATCTTTTATTTATTTCATTCTGTTTTTGACATTTTATTTTATGGATATATTACATTATTTGACTTTCTACTATATCTTATCACATTTATACTTAACTCTCTAGATTTTTTAAATTATTTTAATTTTGAGAACAGTAAATTCAATTCCTAGGTTTTGAATTTATTGGATACCCATCTTAGGACCAATTTTCTTCACTGAGTTTGGAATTTCTCTCTCTCTCTCTCTCTCATTATTTCTGGGATCTTAGATTTTCTGACTTTTTCTTTTTTTCCTGTCACCTTTGGAGCCCTATCTAGTATTAAGTCAGACAATGGCATCTCAGAATATCAAACAATTTTATTAGGGTAATCAGAGATATAGTAACCAAATCTTGGTTCAAATCTTGCCCCTGATATACAGCTGTGTTCTCTGCTTCTTTTCATATAAGATGCAACACCAATATTCTGTAGTAGCTTTTTTGTTAACCTCCATATAAAAGCAGGAGGATACCAAATCAAAACACTAATAAGTAAAAAAATGGAACACCTTTAATCTCATTAACGATATGAGCCAAAATCCAAATGAGCCAAATTTTCTTGGCTAATTCTGTGTCAATAGGATATGTATTTTCACCCAGGCTCACCACTTTGTGTTTTTGCTTTTTGTTTTTCCTTCTTCTTCTTTTGTTCTTAAAGCTATGACTTTTCAATATTTTTTTATTGTAATATCTCATTGTTTTATTTTACCTATCATTGCTATGTGTTCAGAACCAAGGAAAGGTTTTAAAACATGAAATTCAACACCATCTTGACTGAAATAATATTAATGATATTTTTTACAGTAAGTTGAGAATAAAGCATTTTAATTAATAGAGGCCTTTTACTTGGAGAGATGAGGTAGATTGTATTTTCTTTGTTATCTTATGGTCCTCAAAATACAGTTTAGTTTCTTAATTAGTAGGCCAAATTTAGCTTGGAGGAAAAAAAAGAGAACAAAATAGCTAATACTTTCCTAAGAATCTCCTTTTGTGCTATATCCAATGGGTCACTCTCATTTTCTATTTTAATATTTGCCAACTTTTTTCAAGCTGGGTAATGAGTTTGCCAATTTCTATTGTAGATTTGAAAATGTTATTGCTGATCACCCAAGGGAGAGCTACTCCTTGTCTTTGTTTCATGAATTATATTGAACATCCATCAGATCAAGCACTTTTGGCCTCTGCTAAAATCAGCTGGATTTGAACTGGCCACTAGGAAAGCCTTTGGTTCTAATTGCCAAAGATCTTTGCCATTGTGTTCCTCAGAGACTTAATTTTCTTACTTTATCTACACTGCTGTCATTTTCTAATCACAGTTCTGGCATTAAAAAAGAAGTTTTACTTTCAAAAGTTAGGAATTGAAGCAAAAAGTAAGTTTTTTTCTCTTACTTGATCTTTCTGAAAATGCCTTAAGTCTTATGAACAATATACTTATGATTTAATTATGATATCTATCTATCTATCCATCATCTATCTGTCTATTTATCCCATTTACACTTTTGTTTTGTCATTAGGCAAAGAGAATATAGCACGTTGCAATATACTTTGAATTTGTAAACTTATTAGGTTAATTAGCACTAGCATAAAATGTTAGTTAAATTAGTTACAGCAGTCATACTGTAGTCAGAGACTAAACAAATGTAAGTCATACTACAATGGGTGAAAGTCAGCTCCAAATCTTAACATAATACATTTTGATCTAGGCTTAAGCGCTAAGCAAATTTTTCTCATGATCTAAAGGAATCTTAAGGTCTAGAAACAAAACCAAGTAAAATTTCTAATTTTCTATTCTTCACATTAAATAAACATATGAATCTTGGATCTCATTACTCTTCAATAATTAATGTTAATCCATAACTATCCAACCTGAGATAGATAATGAGCATTTGTCACATTTCTTTAAACAGAGTCATCTTAGGCTTTCACAGTAGAAAAGAGAGGTGATGATGACAGATAGTGGTGGAGGGGACTCTCCCAGATATGAGTGCATCTGAACATCCCACATAGTAGAGAATAGTGAAAAAAAAAAAAAAAAAAAGAAAAACAATAAAGGAAAGCAAGCTGGACCTTCTTGGGAGAAGCCTGGCATCCCCTTACACATAGACCTTACCACACCACAAAGGTTACCCCACATTAGCTGAAATCTCCATCCCTGGGCTTATTGCCCAGTACAACCCAATTCATGCCTGTCTTTCACTTTATAATGCAAGTTTTTGAAAGGAAAAGCTGTGCTGTCTCTTCGATTGGTCAGTCTGCCATACCAAACACCATACCAGGCTAATAGGAAGTGATAAGTACATACTAGTTAAATGCTTGAATGAATGACTAGTTATCAAGCTATCTAACAACTTTCAAAAAAAATTCTACCCTCTTAACTCACTTTTGTACATTTATACTTTGGTAAAATAAGACAATAATATATACCCTCATAAGATACTGTCTTGCCATTATATGATTACTTTTAGCAATATAGTGCAAATTGCTTTAAAGTTGTTTTCAAAAGCTTTGGTAATGGCCAGATATTTCCTTGGTTTTTCAATAATCTCCTTAAAGTCAAAAGTATTCACTTCTTCATTTGGTGTATTGTACTTGATAAGTTCTCAATAAATTTGATTTATATGAATTGATTAATGCAGAATATATATAGTCAACAAAGACTCAAAAATATTTTTAAAAAGAAGTTGTTTCCTAGTTACCTTTATTTTATCTTACACTGAATACTTTTATCTTCAATTATTTTGCAGAGTAGTTAAAATCAGGAGTTCATTCTTTGCAAACTGGTATATCCTAATACCACACTTACTTCTTTGAACTTAGTTGCTGCTAATAAATACATGTAAAAAAAGAAAGAATGACTAGTTGGACATATTTTGATATCAGGATCTTTTATTAACTCTGTAGTTCTATCAACACTACTCTGGTATATATTTTAGGAAATGCTTCTGATTGTGTATCCTTGCTTCATAGAAATTTATCAAAAGAAAAAAAAGGTAAATCAGCTCAGACTTCCTTGTAATGATTTTCTAGTGAGACTCAGGCAATGTAAAGAATTTCACAAGGTTCTTCAAAATTCTAAGGTGGTGAAAACCAGATTGCTGTCAGTTAGTGGCTGAATATTTACAATAGCTAGCATATCAGATTGTTGTCAGAATCACTAAAATGTAGAATTATATTTATTGCTACTTTTACACTTTATAGTGCTTTAAAGTCATCATGTACTGTACATTTGTACCACACTTTTAGGAACTTGACTTTAATTTTATTATTTTATAAAATTTGAGAATTTATAGCTCTAACTTTATTTTAGTACTATTTTGTTATAAGCCTTGCACATAATTTTAAAAAAGATTTACTCCTACAGAAATCCTCAACCTGGATTTCAAATTTTGTGGAGAGCAGTTAGGCTCTAACAAGTGTAGAAGGACAGACGCAATAGAAGGAGTAATAGAGTGAATGTGTACTGCATATAATTCAAAATGAATGCCTCTTCGAAGAGTGTTGTGTTTGAGCCAACCTCCACACTAACCAAGACAAGGCAGAGTTCACTCAAAGACAGAAGAGAAAAGTACTTGAGTGAGCTATTTCATTCAAGTCCAATTGATTGAATTCACAAGACAAATAAAAGGGAACTTTGGGGGGCTTCTGATAATCAGATGGGAGAGAGGCAAAAATTGTCCTGAGAAACTGCTAAAAGGATTGCTGAAGTGATGATTAGTCAATAATTAGGTGAGTTGATTTACCTGGATGAACAGATTGTGATCTGAACTGACAGGCCCAGTTTATATCCTCCAAGAAATATTACTTTTCTGTGATTTTTCAACACTTGAATACACTCTATTGAAGGACATTGGAACTGTTTTTGGGAAACAGAAACATTTAAAATAAAAATCTACAGAGGGAAACTCATCTGACATTAAATATAAATAGAAAGCCTTAATTTAGTCATTTGTTATGGCAATGTTAATTCAAGATAACATATGCTTAGATGATAATCTTTGGATGTTACTCAAATATGACACATATAGGCAAGGATTAATGATTATTTTGCACAAATAATTCATAATTCCTCAGGTTTCTGTAGTAATATTATTGATCTTTAGATTCAGATTACATGACAAATATTTATTTTTGCAAACATACTAGCAGGACATCTGGCCAGGTTGATATTTAGCCGGGATGCTTCTGTGGGGCTGTATCAGCTGAGGATGGTTGGCATGCATTCTGATTGGTTGATGCCTAGCTGATATTGTTCAATATTTGAAATCACCGCTACACCAAACAATGTTAGGGGGAGACTGAATGCTCATATAAGCTCAATGAAAGTTTGAAAAGTTGTAGATATGTCAAAATCCAAGTTAAGGCTGAGTACATGTGGTCTGTGGAAGTATATTGTATCCACAGGCTACATTTTGATTTTGGTATTTACCCCATTTCTTCCCACTTAAAATAAAATATAACTTGACAGATCTATCTAAGTAAATTGACTCGGGAATCTCTTTATCAATCATTTGTCTTTTTTTTATTCTCTGTCAGTGGAATGGCGACTTTTGGATATTATATCTTTATTACTAATCAAATATCATTTACTTAATAGGTAATATTACAACAAGTATATTTTAATCAGAATCCTCATTAATTGAATTAACATTAAAGTTTGCTTTTCCTGGTGTTCTGAAAGGAAAGAGTAGTTTGTTTCATTTGTTTTTAACATTTTCTTTGAAAAATAATAACATATAAAAATGAAAAATCTTATTATACAGTAACAGCTCAATTAATTTTTACAATGCAAACATGCCCATAGAACAAACATCCAGATTAATATGTGAAACTAGCACTAACACATACTAACACTCTGGAAGCCCCCCCCCCCTTGTGGTCCATCCCACTTATTACACACACTGCAAAGGTGCAGACTATTCTGATTTCTATCACCATTGGTTCATTTTATTTATGAACATTCTATAGAGGGCAATTCCACATTTTCCCATTATGTCACTCATTCTTCTATGATACTCACCACTATTAATTCAGGTAGTTTATTCTATTTCATTGCTGTATAATATTCTGCTATATGCATACACACTATTTTATTTATTCCTTCTGCTATTGATGAATATTTGAGGTGTTCTCAATTTTTTTAACTTTTATAAATAATGATTGTTGTCATTGCTTTTAGCCCCTTAGCAGCAGTTTCTTTCTTTCTTTCTCTCCTTCTTCCTTCCTTCCTTCATTTCTTCTTTCTTTCTTTCTTTCTTTCTCTTTCATTTCCTTTTCCTTTTCCTTTTTCTTTTTCTTTTTTTTTCTTGACAACATCTTACCCTGGAAATGTGCACATTGGAAACATCAATTCATTCAAACAGAATTTAGGTACAGAATACCATATCAGGTGTGCTTTTCTGCAGTTCACTTTTATCTGAGATGTTTGCTTTGAAGTCTTATCTTCCTTGGTGACCATGTATACAATTTTGCTTTCCCTGTCCCACTGAGATTATAACAAAGTCTAGAGTGTTGGTTTGTGTTGTCTTTCTGAATTTTGCACTCTATGCCTGTAACTGAGAAGGAGCAAATGTCCAGTGGTGAAATAATCATAGAATAGATCACATCTTTGATATCTCTATTTTAATATTACACTTCAAGCTAACTCTGCTAAATTCTAATTGTGGGGGTTTGCATAGCTTTCAGTTTTGCAAGAAAAGTTAATCACAGTTCGGTTGTTGTCACTATTTTCAACCATCATGGATGTCATGAAGTTTCAATATAAAAATAACAACTCTATTCATTCCATATAAATCCATTGTTTCAATGTTAATCACTCCACATTGTCTGAAAAATGAGCTCTCTAATAGTAAAATCACACCAGGAAGATATAAATCATAAGATTTTAATCTATTTTTCAAATAGATATGGAAAATCTAGTTCCACTAAAAGGAGACCTCCACTTTTAAACATTTTATTTTGAAATAACTTCAGATTTTTAGAAAAAATTTATATCCTCAGTATACCCTTTATACAGATTCCCCATATGCTAGCATTGTTTTATGTTTGCTTTATTGTTTCTTGTAGATATTATTATCTTTGAATCATTTGAGAGTAAGTTACATATATGATGCCACTTTACATCTAAGTACCTCAATATATGTCCCTTAAACAAAAGGGAAATCCTCTTCTGTAACCACAAGCCAATGATCAAAATCAGGAAAGTATCAAAAATTAGTACTATTTTCTAATCTATAGATCTTATTAACATTTTTCTTATTGACCCAATAACGTCTGTTCTTTACAGAAGACAAAATGTTTCTGGTTTCACATCCAATTCAAAATTACAGGTTGCATGTAGTTGTCACATTACTTTAGTTATATTTAATTTGGAATATTTCCACAGTCTGTCTTTCGTGACCTTGACATTTGTGAAGAGTGCAGGACATTTATTTTGAAGACTGCCTTTCAATTGGAAAAGTATGATATTTGCTTCTGAAGAGAATCATATTATGCAATTTTAGCAATAATACCATAAAAGTTATGCTAATTTTTTCAGTGTATCATCCATAGCAGGAATAATGTGCTGTTCCATACACCTCTTCCAGGAAATACTAGCTTCTGTGATCAGTTTAAGTAGTATCTGACAAGTGATTTCACTGTAAATTTATTGTTTTACTTTTTGTAATTAGTAAGCACCCTGAAGGGAGAGACTTTGACACTATGTAAATGTCATATTATTCTTCAAATTCTCACTTAATAGTTTTAGTGTTAACTGATGAATCTTGCCTGAATTTATTATTATTGTAATGGTTGTCAAATGCCAATTTTTCTCAACCTATCATTTATAGTAAATTTCTTAACATTCTACTCTAAGGGTGATTTATTTATTTGTTTTTGTCAGTATGGACATGTGGATTATGATATTCTATAGGTTATAACCTGTTACAATATTCATTTTCATGTTCTAGTCCTTGTTAGGCAACGTTGACATATTTTTAATATGGCTTGTTAACATTTTATTAATGTGTTTACCTTTAATTCATAAATTATATTATGGGGTCATTTCCCTTTTGTATACTTTTTTATCAGAGTTACATGCCAAGATATACTTGCTTCATGAAAATAATCTTTGAATCCTTCAATATTCTGTATTCTTGTATTAGTTAGGGTTCTCTAGAGCAACAGAACTGATAGGGTGTGTACATATAGAGAAAGAGATTTGTTATAAAGAATTGGCTCGAACAATTATGAATGCTGATGAGTCCCAAGATCAGCAGGATGAGTCA
Organism: Balaenoptera ricei; assembly: GCF_028023285.1. Lineage (NCBI taxonomy): Eukaryota > Metazoa > Chordata > Mammalia > Artiodactyla > Balaenopteridae > Balaenoptera > Balaenoptera ricei. Next base: position 87,339,513 of record NC_082643.1, read on the forward strand.
GCAAACTAGAGACCCAGGAGAGCTGATGGTGTAGTTCCAGTCCAAAAGCTGGCAGGTTCCAGATAAAGTAAAATCTGATGTTTCACCAGGAAAATTGCCAGGGTTCAAGAGCAGTCAGGAAAGAAAAATTATCTTACTTATGGAAGGTCACCCCTTTTGTTCTATTTAAGCCTTCAAGGCCCTCCTACATTAAGGAAGACAACCTGCTTTACTCCATCTCCCCATTTACATATTAATCTCATCCAAAAACATCCTCATAGAAACAACCAGAACAATCTTTGACCAAATTTCTGGCACTCCATAGCCTAGTCAAGTTGACATATATACCCATCACAACTCCGAAAAAAAATTTGAAGGTTTTTTAAATTCCAATTTTAAATCATTTGGCTTGGTGTTTTTTGTGCTATAGTTTATTAAAAAAGTTCTCCATCTCCACTACAGATATTTGCTTCTTGGAACTTTATATTTCTAATAAGGTAAACTCAATTTCTCTAATATATTATCCATTTTATCGAAATTTTATGATATATGAAAAATGCTTTTTAATTTAAAAAATCCTAATTCAACATTTATTTCTCTTAATTACATGTTATTTTGTTAATTGTACTTTTCCTTTCTTCATTTTGATGGAATTAACAAAGTCTTTATCTACTTTATATAATCACTTTTTAAAAAAATGCAGGATATTGAATTATGAATTATTTCTTAGGAGGTTTCTATTCTCCATGGCATTGATTTTTATTTTATCTTTATATTTCCCTTCTTTCTCTTTCTGGTTTGTTGTTGTTTTTGTTATTTTCTTAGCTTATTGAGATGGGAATTTAGTTCAAATATTTTTATTTTTTATAAAAATATTAGTAATTCATATCTGAACACTTTTTCAAATAATTTAATTATATACTAAAATATGTGGTTTTGGTTATTGTTATTTTGAAAGATGATAATTTCAGTTATCTTTTACCTAAGAGTTTTAAAAAATGTTTTTAATTTTATTTTTTCAGTTTCAATCTTTTGGCTGTTTTTTCTGCTTTTCTATAATATTATTTTTTAAGTTTTTATTCTACTCTATTCTTCCTAAGGCACTTTTAAACCAAGTCTTCATTTTTTTTTTAATGATTTTCTTTTTGTCATCTATTTATTGATATTTAATAAATTCAATCAATTCTAATTTTGCTTCTACCTTTTTGAGTTCTGTTTTTAGTGTCTGTTTTAAATATTAATGTTTTATCATGTCATATCAACATATTCTTGTGTGAGTATAATTTAGAAGTGCAACACCTTCTGTCAGTTTGATAAATCAAATTTTTTTACTAAATTCTTTTTTGGGGTGGTGGAATGATGGGGAAGATATTGAATGTCTTTTGATTTCTTATGTCATTTTTCATTTTCTTTTTTTGGAAAGACTCATTTTTCTTCTCTCTCTCTTCTTGTCACAGTGCAAATTTTATGCTTTTGACATTTTTTTTGCCTTACAGTTATAGTAAAGATATATGTTTAGTTATATTTTCTCTTCATTTTTAACTTTTTCTAAAGATGACTTGGAAAATTTTGAATTAAACAGACACCATTCTCCTCAAGAATCCTTAAGAAAAAAACAGTTTGTTTTATTTTTATTTGTTCTCTTTTGTTCTACTGAAATTTTCATCTCATGACAAAAATCCCACAACCAACCCAGGAAGACATATTCTATCTTAACTCTGGAGAAAAGTAATGTACTAATACTTCTCTTATACCACTACTCTCCACTTGCAAGATTATATCTTTACTTTCATATGCTGGACATCAATGAATATATCCATAATTAAATTAAGAAAGAATGAGGGACAGATGAAATATTTGCAGAAGGTGAGTGCAGGCTTTATATTATTAGGAAGTAAGGACATCATAGGCATATTCAGCCTTCCAAATATTTTTTTGAAAATGATTTTACAAAGGCATACACTAAGATGGATTTGAAATTTTGAATGTTTAAAATACTTCTGAAATATGTCTTCAGTTATAAATATAAATACATATATATTTCTACACAAAAGAAGGTATTTTGAGGCAGTTTGTACCCAGAGGAAACACGGAGAAATTCAGTTCTTAGCAGACATAAGCAAATGATGGAAGAATCAATATTTGTTAAAGATAGATACAAAAGTTTAAAATAAATTTAAACAAAACAGAATAAACCAGGGTAATGGTCCATAAAGAACTGGGACTTGTTCATCTGTGCCATTTTTCTACATTCCACATATATGTGTTAATATACGATATTTTTTTTCTCTTTCTGACTTACTTCACTCTGTATGACAGTCTCTAGGTACATCCACGTCTCTAGCAAATGACCCAGTTTTGTTCCTTTTTATGGCTGAGTAATATTCCATTGTATATATGTACCACATTTTTTATCCATTCATCTGTCAAAGGAGATTTATGTTGCTTCCATGACCTGACTATTGTAAATAGTGCTGCAGTGAATGTTGGGAGGCATGTTTCTTTTTGAATTATAGTTTTCTCTGGGTATATGCCCAGCAGTGGGATTGCTGGGTCATATGGTAGTTCTATTTTTAGTTTTTTTAAGGAACCTCCATACTGTTCTCCATAGTGGCTGTATCAATTTACATTCTTACCAACAGTGCAAGAGGGTTACCTTTTCTCCACACCCACTCCAGGATTTATTGTTTCTAGATTTTTTGATGATGGCCATTCTGACTGGTGTGAGGTGATACCTCATTGTAGTTTTGACTTGCACTTCTCTAATAATTAGTGATGTTGAGCATCTTTTCATGTGCCTCTTGGCCATCTGTATATCTTCACTGGAGAAATTTCTGTTTAGGTCTTCTGCCCATTTTTGGATTGGGTTGTTTGTTTTTTTGATATTGAGCTGCATGAGCTGCTTGTAAATTTTGGAGATTAATCCTTTGTCCATTGATTCATTTAAAAATATTTTCTCCCATTCTGAGGGCTGTCTTTTTGTCTTGTTTATAGTTTCCTTTGCTGTGCAAAACTTTTAAGTTTCATTAGGTCTCATTTGTTTATTTTTGTTTTTATTCCCATTACTCTAGGACGTGGGTCAAAAAAGATCTTGCTGTGATTTATGTCAAAGAATGTTCTTCTTATGTTTTCCTCTAAGAGTTTTATAGTGTCTGGCCTTATATTTAGGTTTTTAATCCATTTTGAGTTTATTTTTGTGTATGGTGTTCGGGAGTGTTCTAATTTCATTCTTTTACATGTAGCTGTCTGGTTTTCCCAGCACCATTTATTGAAGAGACTGCCTTTTCTCCATTGTATATCCTTGCCTCCTTTGTCATAGATTAGTTGACCATAGGTGCATTGGTTTATCTCTGGTTTGCAAGGCAGAATTGAGGCACAGATGTAGAGAACAAATGTATGGACACCAAGTGGGGAAAGTGGGGGGGGGGCGTGGGTGGTGGGATGAATTGGGAGATCGGGATTGACATATATACACTAATATGTATAAAATCGATAACTAATAAGAACCTGCTCTGGGCTTCCCTGATGGCACAGTGGTTAAGAATCTGCCTGCCAATGCAGGGTACACGGGTTCAATCCCTGGTCCAGGATGATCTCACATGCCACGGAGCAACTAAACCCATGAGCCACAACTGCTAAGCCTGCTCTCTAGAGCCCACGAGCCACAACTACTGAGCAAGCGTGCCACAATTACTGAAGCCCAAGTGCCTAGAGCCCGTGCTATGCAACAAGAGAAGCCACTGCAATGAGAAGCCCATGCACTGCAATGAAGAGTAGCCCCCGCTTGCTGCAACTAGAGAAAACTCGTGCACAGCAACAAAGACCCAACGCAGCCAAAAAAATAAGAAAGATAGCACAAGGAACTCTACTTCACTTTGCTGTACAGTAGAAACTAACACACATTGTAAAACAACTATACCCCTATTAAAAAAAAAAAAAACTCTGCCCCAATATAAAATTAATTTTTTTAAATAAATAATAAATGTAAAAATGTTAAAAGGATAAATAACCAACAACTACCTACTATATAGCACAGGGAAATCTGCTCAGTATTATGTGATAACCTGTATGAAAAAGGATCTAAAAAAGAATGAATATATGTATATGTATAACTAAATCACTTTGCTGTACACCTGAAACTAACACAACATTGTAAATCAACTATACTCCGATAAAGTTAAAATATTAAAAAAAAAAAAAAGAAGACCTGGTAGTGGTGAAATGACTATTTGACTTATTTTTGAAGTAAAAACAAAGACATGGTAAATTGATATTTTAGTCAAGGTAGAAAAACATTAATAGGAATATTCATTTAGTTTTTTTCATATTTTTATTTTACACCCATTGTGTTTCATGTATTTTATTAGGCACTTGGACTGTAGTTTTCATTCTCACAATGATCATCATGAACCTTATCAAAATTTGTTACACACTGAAGACATTTATTAAGTTAATTTGAATGCACTGATAAATGGTTTAGATATGAATACAAAATATAGCACTTTGTTCTGAATTCACTAGGAGGAAATGTGGTTAAAGCTACTATATATATTTCAGTTGTTTAGTTCATGCCCCTTGGCATTTTATTTCAGGGAAGTGTTTTTTGTTTTTGTTTTTCTACGTAGAGGATATCTTTTAAAAAGAGTAAAATAGCATCTTTATGATCAGTCTTGTTTTGTTTATTTCTTCTCTTGTTTTTATCATTTGCATAAAGAAATTTCTCCATAAATCTTTACATATGACTCTAATTCAGACACTAGATCTATATGCAGTAAAATTTTATCACAAAAATTAATAAAATATAAAATAATGAAATATAATTATGTTTACCATGACTAATTTTAAGATAGGACAAAAATATTTAACTTCTATAAATTTACCATATAAATAACATTCTGACATTTTGCAAAATCTCATAATTTATATTTCTATAGTCAATATTAAGTTTTAATAGCGTTTTTCAACTGAAGTAATTATTTTTCAGTTTTATTTAAAAATATCAGCAAATATCTACACAAGTTTTGATTTCTAAAAACTATTATGACTGAAATTTAGCTTGGTTTCTCTTAGCAGGATTTTTTTTTTCTTATTCTTTTCTCTTCCTTTTTTTTTTTTAATAATAGCTGAAGACTGAATAAAGAACTGCTCATCAGATTAACAAAGGAGTTAAGCATTCAAGGGAGGAATTTGCATTTTTAGAAAAGTCGTTTCTTGATATACCCTCTGCCATGTTACAGGAGAGAAATACCTAAGGTGAATTAAATATTCATGGATTATAATTTGCCACATACTAGTTACCTGCTTTTGCAGGATAGTAAAACTAATTTGCCCCATCTTTAGTGATTATGGTCTCTTGCTATTCGTTGTAAAAAGCTTTCCTTATCCAAATGTACAATCAGCAACCAGATATTTTCTTACTCAAAAATCCTATTTTTTCTTAACATCATGAGAATTATATTAAGATATTAAGTGTTTGCATATCTTTCTATAGAGAATAATTGGAGAGTTTTTAAAAGAGAAAATAATCTTTCTGGGTGGTTGTAATACAGTCCAGACTGGAGGCAGGGCATAGAAGAAATAGTGTGTTGGCATTTCTTTGACCTCTATGATCAGAACAGCTGCCTAAAGGGTCCTGATTTTTTTTCAGCCATTTTTATAATTGCATATGACTTTGATACGAAGTATAACTATGCTCAAAGGCCAAGCTTCATTCGAGGAAAATTATAGACCTGTACTGCTGAATGCATAGAGACTGAGTTCATAAATGCAATTTAGCAAATTCTTTTTAAGTGGGGCATTTTTGATATGGTCCCTAAGGGTATTGGAATCTTCTACCAGGTAAAAATGTATGTCAAGAGGCTCTGAAATAAGCCTACTCTTGCAGATGTTAAAATTTGAATGAGAGTTGAAGTGAGGTGAACATAGTAATAGAGATATAGAAAAGTTGGGAAAGAACTAGCTTCCCTGGAGATTCCATATTGACACTCCATATGACTTAAAAATCTGATGGGTCTGCAGTTATGAGAAAGGGCCCTTAGGGACAAAACTTCCCTGTCCTAGCAGGGTTTGTGTTTTGATGGATTTAACTGGGACAACTTCTAAATACTGTGTGAAACTAGGTTGAAACTAATGGGTATTAGCTATAGTTATTTTAGTTTAATACACTTTTATGCTTTTTTCAGGGGTAGCAGGGGGAAAGGTTGTCAAAATACTTCACAGCAGTGTTAGACTATCTCAGATTTACAGTTTTATCACTTGTATTTCTGAATTCCCTCATTATGTCAAGATGTTAAGAAAATCAATAATGAAAGAATATAAGCAAGGTTAAGCAGATTTCTAGAGATTTGATATCAAGCATTTAAAAAATGTCTTTTTGCTTTTATTAGAGAAATTTATGTAGCTCATTTAATTCAAAGCAGAAATACAATAAAAATAGAATTATTCTCTCAAATCATATGTCAGAATGAATGAGCATCTTTAAATAATAAGGTCAGAATTATAGGTAACATTAAAGTGAAGTCTGTTTACTGGAGGGTAGATAATTTATGGCAACAAGGACCTGCTTCCACATTGTTACAGGTTGTTTCTGTCTAAAATTATAAATATACAGTTGATCCATTTCATTATTGTCATTTTAGCTCATGGATGATTTGTTTCAAAATTGTACCTGCATTATGAATAGGTAGATAGATATATAGAGAGATAGAGATGTATATAAATACATATGTATACATACATGTGCACACATATTATCTCATATTTTTCTGAAGAATGTTATTTCCTTGCAACTGGTTTTTCATATTTCATATGTTATTTATTTTTGTGGCATCTTTATATATTCATGATCTATTTCCATCTCCATTATTCATATTTGAAACATGAGTTTTACACAGATGGAATTGTGTGTAAGTTTAATTGGACATCACTTTTCTCCACCTAAGAGAAATATTCAACTGGAGAGTATTTACCGTTTGAAGTCTTACATGGGACCTTGGTGTCCCATGGCCCCAAGGCAGGCAGCCTCTTGGAATAATGACTTGCCTGTGTCTGTTCCCTTGGTGTTCATAAACAAGGAGAACAGGGAGCATCTGTTATTAATGCGTGTTCTAATTCTTGCTGCTCCAAATAAGGCATTTAGGTTTTGTATCTCAGGCTGTGCTCCTGACCATCAAGGAGTGTTTGTTTTCGGATCTCTCTGAGGACAAGCTCTGACATCTTATAAGCTTCACCTCACGTATAGTTCTTTGGGTTTCTACTCCTTTTTTTGTTTTTAATTTTTTCATTCTTTCTTTCCTTTTAAATATGGCATTTGGAATTTTAAATCACTTGCAGTTTCATAAAAAAAAATTTCTTTACTTTTAAAAATTTTCAGCCATTTTGGGGAAGGGGACAGTGGAGGAATTGGGCCTCAGCTTCTGATGACCATTGCTCAGTACTGTGGCCTGTTCAGATGTGGGGTAGGATGTCTTCCTTAAAAAAAAAAAAAATGATAATAATAATAATAAATTTTTCTTCTTGTTACTGTACAATTTGCAGGAAAAGAGTTGTGTCAATTTAATACCATAATCCTAAAATGGAAAGGATAATTTATATATATTTAAAATACAGAGTTGAATTGAATTAATTAATTTATGTAAATATATATATTCAATATGTATGTCATAAAGATTAGATGAAAAGTTTTCATCTATTAGAAGACTTTAATTGTAAAGTCACATTCCTTGATAATAACTCAGCAAAGTTTAAAAGTAATAATAACAATTTAAGAAGACATATGCAATAATAACAATAAAAAGTATCTTCTTAAATAAAAACTGGATCAATAGAAAAGATATTTATTTGATACTGGGTTTACAACCTAGAGAAAGGGATAAACACATAATATTTTTAAAAAAGGAAATATATGACAGTGAATTCTTGAAAAGAGATGTAAATGAAATGTTTTTGAGACAGAGAGAAACTGACAATTTTGAATGAAAAAGCTAGAATGAGCATCCACCAAAATGTGCCATTTGAACTGGTTTAGAATAATGAACTGGATGTCCAAGGTTGAGAAAGCATACAAGAAAATAAAATATGAAATTTTGCCTGACTTCTCTTTTAAAAAATTTAAGCCATATGAAAAATAAAACAACATTCTTATCTCTAAATAAAATTGTTTGAAGTTACCTTACTATGTTTTTAAAATGTTAGCCTAAAGTTTTACCAAACCATATAAACAGAATTGGTGGCCTCTGAAGGCAGAACTCAAGATGTGGTCAGAGCTGCGTTATGTTCTGCAGGCTCTAAGGAAGAATTTTCTTTCAAATATTTTAGTTGTTCACTGAATTCAGTTGTGTGGTCCCAATTTCCTTGCTGGTTGTTAGCAACTAGACAGGTTTTGTTTATAAAGACTGCCCCAATTCCTTCTAGTGTTTTCCATATGGCAAAGTGAGGGGGAGTCCTTCTCAGTCTTTGAATCCCTCTGACTTTCCCTGCTTCCACATGTTTTCAGTACTCTAACAGAGAAAATCATTGCTTCTAAGTTTGGACCCAACTAGAAAATCCAGCATAATTTCTCTGTTTTAAAGTCTCTAACCTTAATTTTATCTGCAAAGCTCTTTCTGCCATGTCATGTAATGTATTCCCAGGTTCCGGGGACATCTTCCTGGGTAGGGAGGGAAGGGGAATGAGGAAGCCTTCTACAATGCCATTTTTATGCATTTATCCAGCTTTAATATTTACTCTCACTTTTCATTAGTCAGTGTTATAAGGCAACAATATTTATCCTCAGATCCCAACTCCATGGTTTCTCTCTACATTAAAGAAATAATTTGAAAATTACAGCAATAAGATAGCATGAAATAAAATTAATTATATAATTGCATATTTTAAAATACCTTATAGACATTCTACACTATATCCAGATCAATATTTTGAACTAAATGTATTCATTTACAATTTATCCATGCTCCAGTCTCCCACAGGCCCCCATGCCTCCCTCACATACACACACACTGGATTTTATGTAAAGTGCTAATGTCTTCAAAGAAACATTTCCTCAGAGGCTACACATCAGCATGCACCACTTATTTCCACACACACTATGTTTAAAAGTTGAATTAACTGATTGCCTAGCTGGCTGCTTTCCTAAAGTTCACGCTATTCAATTTAATGACCAATTTTACTTAACCTTATGAAATGTGTCTAATGTCATTCATCCATATAATTTATATAAGTAATTATTTCTAAATATTTTATGGAAAAAAATAGCCCTTCCCAGAGTGTGGGTTCAATAAGCTTTCTCTTTCCAACACTTATGCAATTAAAGATAGTGTGGCACAGAATAATGAGCTGCTCACCACACCCACTTCTTTTGAGGTATTCAGCTAGACTAAATTGTCTACTTGCTGTTGCACTTAACTTTAGCTATTTGTGCCTGAGATCTAACAAAATGATGTGGGCCCACATCCAAAACTTGATACTCTGCTCTTTCCATTTCTGGGTCTTGATGCAAACCAGCTTGATGAACACGGAAGCCACAGGATGAAGTTGGAGGAACCACCAAATAGAAGTTCCCTGACATTTTTAATCACTGCTGATAGCAGACCACCCACTCACTGGTCATGCCCCACCTGCTTTGCACTTTACAAGAGAAGCATATTATTCAGTGACTGAGAGTTTGTGGTTTATCTGTTGTAGCAAGTATCATTGCACTGATTCATGCTGATAATGTGAAAATAAAAGTTCAATCTTGTCCAGTTAATGAACCTACATCCCTGAACACAGCTAAAACGTAGTGTCTAAAATATATAAGACTACATTAGATCTGATACCTGTTATGTTTAGCTTGAACCAAATCACCTGTATGTTAGTGGTAATGCTTCCTTCTATGTCTTGGTCAACATGAGTAGAGAACCCTGTCTTCATTCTGTAGCAAGTTTAACCTTCCCCCAAAGGGACCACACTTACATACTTCATGTCAGTAGTTTTACTGAGGTCCTGAAGTTCTTCTTCTCTTTCTCCTGAGAGATGTTTCTCAGGGGAAATACTCCCTCCAATAATTTAAAGAACTGACTGAGATCCAGAAGAACTGGATTAAGCCACTATGATGTAAACCATTCCTTCAGGTACTGGCCATTCCATGAGAGGACTCAAAATCAGGGGGAAAAAAACAGAGCACCGCACACTGTTTGCTCTTCACACAGAAGAGCAATTTCAGTAATTAATACTTTTCAAAAATGGATAATAAATAAGCAAAAAATATTTCAACACACCATGATTCAAAATTTTAAAAGGAATTCATAACTTTAAACAATACAGAAAGGTTTACAAATAATTTTCATGCTCTATTTTTCACAACTCAGGAGAAGATATGTAATGTAATTTAAAACAGTGCAGAAGAGGACAATTGTGGAAAAATTCGCACAAATGAGAGAAAAAATAAGATGTAGGGAGAAGCAAAGTGATGGGTATAGTATGAGCTGCAACCCTGAAAAAGAATAATCAAAATGATTGGCAAACAGAGTGAAAGTAAATGTTGGACAATGAAGATGTGGAATTGATAACTGAGTTAGAAAATAACCTAAATATAGAGAAAGCAAGCTCAGTGAAATTGTAGATAAAACATACTCAAGGCAACTGTTTCTTGTCACAGCTGATTTTCATTTGGACTGCAGACTTCAAAGTAATTTATCACAAATTATTGTTATAAAAGAGCCAAGATCAGACTAAGTCTTATCCATAAGTCTTCAACTACTATTTTTAATTTAAAAAATTCTACAAAATCTCTACACTGAACTACCTATTAGTGTAAAAATCATTCTTGAATTTTGCTCATCGTCAAAGACATGCTTCTTTAGCTTCACCCTGTACCCATGGAGCCATTGTACTTGTTTTAGGGGCATTACTTCGTTTCAAATCATTCATATATTCTGTGACTTGTAGGTGTGAGGCAGCATTGGAAAATCCCTCTTACACATTTCCCTTAAAACAACCAAGAAAATAAAGAAACTCATATTTTAGGAAATTATATTATACTTTCATGTGCTTTGTATAATATTGTGTAAAAGTTGTTAAATAGCCATTCTCCTGAGCTGTTTCTGAAGGAGGGATTTTTTTTTTTTTTAATGGCATTCCCAGGATGTATTGAATGTCCTCATCTCTGTGCATTTAATAATCTGTTTTTAGAAGAGACTCCAAACAGAAAGTAACCTAGAAAATCTTTAAAATACCCCACATTTTACTGCAGTTCAAAACCAAGTTTCAAAGTAAAGACAGTACAGGTGAAGACTAGAGCCTCAGATGAGAACAGAGAACTGAGGCCGTGATCACTCCCGAGAGAGTTCTGCAGGTGTATAAGAGAAGGAAAAGGAGACTTTCATATAAATCAATGGATAAAAGCGCCATTCTTAAAGACTCTAATTTTAGATAATAATAAGCAAAGATGAAAACTTGCCCCGTAAGATGCAAAAATAGTGTCAAGAATGGGACAAAAACAAAACTTTCAGAAACATGTCACTATCTAATAAAAAAGAATCTTCCCTTGCCCTTACCTTAGTGCAATTCCATTAGATCATTTGGAAATTAAAATTAGAATCCATAATAAAAACTTTATTGATTGGAAATTTTGTCATTGATACAACTACACAGAATACATTTTACATAGTCCTGCTAACAAGATGTGGGTTGAGGTATTCACATCAAGCTATTCTGAGATCTTTATATAGCTCACAATTAAAAAGTATGTATGTGACTGATTATTTCATCTATTCAATTTTTTATTAAATAGTTACTCTCATTTATGCATTTATTTATTCCTTTGTCCATAATACACAAAAGATCTTTAGCCAGTCTTGCAAAGCCTTCTCCTTGACATTCACATTTCACACATATAAAATCAATATCTATTTTTTATCATATTCAAAAGTCAAATTCCCCAAGAATTTTAAATTTTACTTAGAATTTAATGTTCAGTGTCAATCATTATTCCAGTGTTAACTGTTATGTTTGGTAAAAGACAAGTAATTTGAAATCAAATGAGGAGATTTAGGGCAATACCTGAAATATCCAATTATATGGAAACATTTACATTCTGATATATCAAAAATATACCTTGAAACCAATACAAACATCTTGTAAAATTCTGTCTTGTACCCAACTAAAAGTATAGATAGGTATTTCTTAAAAAGGAGCATATACAATTTAAAATAATTTACTATTAAATTAATTTCAGCATTATTTCAATATAATAATTTACCATGATCAAGTAATTGAATGTTCAAATAAAAACTTATGCAATAATATATCTCATATCTATAGGTTAAGTTGTTTTAATTTGTATCGTTGTCTATAAAGAGGTTGAATGATTCCTCAACTTATAGGTCAAGATAAAATGTATTCACCTATATAGCTTATTTTCTATAAAGTTTAAATTTCTACATAAATAAATAAATTACATACATTTAATTTATATTCCATCCTTCCATAATACATATTTTTGAGAGTTCCCACTCTCAATAACATTTAAGAATTTAACTAATAATACTTCATCATCATTTACTGTGCCATATCAACATTTAATAGTTTTATTTTTGTTTCTTTATCATAAATCTCAGCAAAAGGGTCACCTTTAAGATTTTCCAGCTCACAAAGAAGCAGAGTGAACGTGCTTAAGAAATAAGCAGAGATCATAGGTTCCTTTCTGTTAAATTAGTCATCAGTGAATGTATTTCTGATAGCTAAAAAAGGTCAAGAGAATCAGAGGGAAATTTAAAAATATTCAAAGCTAAAATAAAAGCTGTTGATTTTTCCCCTTGAAAAATTGCAGTTACATTTTTGTCACAATCTTTTATTATATTTAAGAGCAGAAATTAGCAGCATTTGCATTAGCTTAATAGTATACTATAAATTTGACATTGATAAGAATTTTTATGAAGAATAAAAGTATTCAGTTGGGTCTTTCTTTTTCTTTCTTGTTGTGCCTTCTGCCTTCTATTCTTCATTTGAATAAGGATTTGAGGTCTATGAATATTTCCATGGGAACATAGTTCCTTCAGATAAGCCTACTTTCTAAAGTATATGGACCTCTCAGGGTATACAACATAGTTTCTTTTAAGTGTTCAAGTCACTCAGGACTTTTATTTTATCTCTTCTCACACTACATTTTCTCCCTTGGAAATCTCATTCACTCCCCAGTATTCCAATTAGTTTCTACATACAGCTATATCTGAAATGTATATTTTAGCCATAGACATTTCTACCAACTTCCAACACTTACATAAGATGTATTCATTTCAATGTCTGATAGAAGTTTCAAACTTAGGATCCATGTATTTAAATAAGTATTTTCTAATAAAACACTATTCTTCATCTATTGTTCTCTATGTCAATACTATTGTATCAGTTAATGATTACTGTGTAACAAGCCACTCTGAAACTTAGTGTCTTAAAACACTTGTGAGTCTACTCATCAGCTGGGCAATCCTCTCTTACTCTTTCACCTCCCAAATACAGATTTTCAATAATTACTGGGGATTCAGATTAATCCTGCAGTCACAGTTTTCATCATATTTGACCAAAGGGGTATTATTTTTCTAATGGATCAGCACAATTAACTTCTACATAATCTTTGATTTCATCTTTTGGCCATCTCCAGTTATTCTCAATTGCCATAGATCTCTCTAAAAATGTAATACTGTTTATGACACTACCCTACTAAAAATCTTTGTAGTCATTCTCATGCTTTTTGGATAAACTATAAAATGCTTGAAGTTTGACAGTCTTCATTACCCAAAATGATTGGGAATATTTCTTGCTAAACTCTTCTACTTTCTTTGTCGAGTCTAATAACTATAGAATCACACGCTCTGTTTTCTCTGCCTGTGGTGTTTTATACTACCTCCATTTAATCTTTAAACTCCAAACTTATTCAACCTAGTAATTTTTAGTTTTATCTTAAACATAATTTTCTCAAGGAAGATTTCTTTTCAAATATTGTGGTCACATACTCATCCCAGTTACAGATGAATTAAATTTTTCTGAGACTGTTAATATATTCCCAAAATGTCCTATGTTTCTATTTCAATGTATTAATTACAAAGGCAATTTTGAATTTCATTCCTGTACTGTCTTCTACTCCATCGATGTTCAATAAAACTTTCTGCAGTGATGGAAATATTCTATAATCTTGGCTGTCCAAAACAGCAGACACTAGCCACAAGTGATTGATATAATCATATAGTATGACCAATGAAATGAGTTACTAGTCATATTTTATTTTAATTCATTTAACTTTAAATAGCCACGTGAGCTAGTGGCTAATGTATAGCACAGTTCTAGACTATTAGCTTTTGTGGGTGGAATTCAAATATATATGTTAATAGCTGTATCGGCACACTATCATAGTACCTGGTTAATATTTACTGAATGTACAAATGTAATGAGCCTTTTTTATGCCCTCAAAATATCTGAAAGGGTATGTAGGTACAGTCCATTATTTAAAAGAATACAGCCTTTCCTATATCTTATAATGAATACATTTTGAATTCCCTCTAATGGCCTTTCTTAATATGTAGAGTCAGTATCATTTAGACTGTCAAATATCTCTATTTCCTTTTTCTTTTTGTTTATTTTATACTCCTCAGTCTTTTTACTCCCCACCCACCACCCCTTCACACCTTGAATCCTTGATCTGTACTGTTCATGATATAGATTGTCAAGACTGGAAAGATATTTTCCTTGCCTCCATTTTGAAGAATTCTTTTGAATCTTTGCAGAAAATAGCTCTTTGTGTTTCCTCTTGAAGTGCAAGTTTAGGTTTTTCTCTAAGAAAATTAAAACATATTATTGGCAATATTGATAGAGCTTGTAGCATAATTTTGAAGTATTTTATACTAAAGACAGTCACTTTCACATTAGGTCAGTATGAGAAGAAAGTAAGAAATGTAGTGGGTGTCATGTGGAAAACAAAGGCAAATGATAAATGTTCACCCTGACCTCTTCACACTGTATGTGATAGTATCATGGAACATTAGAATTTAAAGTGTAAAGACTGATATTTTACTTTTAGAATGAAAAACATTTTTTCAGCTAAATGTATACATATAGTGTAAACACCAAATATATAGTCACGCTAAACAGCTAATCTGATAAGTGCCAGGGGGGTATCTGGTAAACTGATCATCCCCCCACACCACCCAAATAAAACAGTATTCAACTTCAAAACCTAGGGCTTGTGGAGCACAATTCGAAAACATTAACCTAGAACAACATCCTCATTTAATAAGTTAAGAAATAGAAGTGATTTGCCCAAATCATGATATTAGAACCAGATCTAAGATTAGCTAGCCCCTGTTCTTCTGACTCCTAATGCAATTTCTTTTGTTCAGCTTGGTTTATTTTCTTTCATGTCTTGTACTTCCCCTATTAAAAATAGCTTGCCTATTCCCATTTTTATACAAAATATGCAGAAAGATAAAGGGAAGAAATATCTGATGTAATGCTGCTATATTGGAAATCTTTAAATAAAAAAAAAGTCTCTTTCATTTTTGTAGATTGGGTATTTCACCCTAGTCACTCTGCTTTCTGATTTTCCTTTGACTATTCTTTTTAAATATTGTATTTTTTATATTTGTTTGGCAATGGGTTTTTCATATGTCTCTCCTCCTCAATGCCAAATATATAGTCATGAAAGTAAGACCCTTTTGTTTTGATGACTGTGGATTCCTGCTATCTTATTAGAGCCTCTGGTTCACAGTTATTGATCAGTAGATTAGAGTTAGAGAGACTGAGTTGAAAAATGTTCTCAGAGGTAAGGAGATGGGAAAGTAAAATTTGAGAGCAGCTTTATAAATCAAAACAGGAAGTGGGTGGATGAAATAACCTCCAATTTGAAAAAAAAAAAAAAAAGGAGAGGTGATACACATTCCATTTTCTTGGGTATCAGAAAATTGGCAAGAATGGTAGAAGATTTGGTTCATTTGTTCAAAATAATTAATAAACAAGTAGAGCTGAAAGGATGCTCATTTTTTTGACCAATGGAGAGTCTCCTATAAGAACATTCTCAGCAGTGAAAAGTAGAAAACTATATTTTTTAAACTGGAGAAAGAAGGAAATAGAGATTTTCTATTGAATAGTAAGGGAGAGAGGAATTCTAAATTGTAAATCATGTAGTGAAGACTATATAGTATTTAGTAGACACATTTTGTTTGTTCTGTGTCTCTTGAGGCATTGAGTGTGATGGTAAACTATGGAATAATAGAAAAAAATCATGATACCAAAAGTAATTTGAATGAAATAGATGAAAAACATAGAGAACAAAGTAAATTGTTAGTTTAGTAATTACAGAATATGTATGCTATTTATAAAAAGAATATGGATGAACTCATAGTAGTACATCTTTTATAACCAGAAGGGAAGTGTCCTGGTCAGCTGCGGCTGCTATAACAAAAGACCATAAGGTGGATGGATTAAATAATAAACATATATTTCTCACAGTTCTGGAGGTTGGGAAGTCTAAGATCAAGGTGCCAGCAGATTTGGTGTCTGGTGAAAGCCAGATTTCTGGTTTACAAATGGCCAAATTCTTGCTGTGGTTCTTCTATGGCAGAGAAAGAGAGAGCATTGGGCTTTTTATCTTCTTATAAAGGACACTAATACCTCCATGGGACCTCCACCCACCTGAATTCATCTAAACCTAATTACTTCTCAAAGACCCCAACTCGAAATACCCTATATTGGAGATTAGGGTTTCAACACACAGATTTTAGGGGGCACAAACTTTTGGTCCAAAGCACAGAAAAAGTCTTATCTTTATTCTTTGTCTGATGATCATGTGTCTTCATAAGTCCCTATCTAGTACACATGAAGTTTCAATTTGTATTAGCTGAGGACTAGTGAAAGACACTAGAAAATCTGGTAATGGTTTTCTTCTCCTCTCATTTTAATTTAGACTTTCTTAGCTTGTTTCAGAATAAAAATGTATCAGAGGAAATACTTCAATTAGTTTGGACAAATCATTTTCCCAGAAACTTGGAAAAGTAAAACTGGATCAAAATTTGCAATGCTTAATGACCATCATTGGTATACTTGAGAGAACTAATGTACATTCTGGGAAATATGGAGACTTCTGGGAAGCATATATGAATTGAAGGGAATAAACTTTCCATTTGTATATAGAATTGTCATGTAGTGAGGTCATAGGGAGGAGCTTTCACCCACTCTCTTACCAATTCTGTTTATTTGTGTAATTAAATAGAAATATATTTATTGATTTCCCTCCAAGATGAGTTTGAATTTTAGATATTCAGTATTCACAATCAATAAAGGAGAAAGTTGATTACTTTGAAATAGACAACATTGTATTTTTCAAATATGTTACTGTGAGCATTTATGGCTCACAAGTTCTAGTTCACATCATATTTATCAACTTCATGAAGATTTTGAAGGATGTAATGCTCTTATTATTTTAGCAATACATTCTGATGACCCAATTTTAGTCTGCATATAAAGTCAGGCAAAGGAAATATATTATTAAATAGCTCATATTCTCACTGTTATCTCTTATTACTATTTATAAATGTTTAATTTCTAACAAGGGGGGGTTAATCAACATAGTTAATATAAACACATCTCAGCATGCAGTCTTACCATTTCCCAAATGATTAGATAAAATTAAGAAATTATAAATAACCCTTCTTTACTGACAATGTGACAGAAATAGGAATCTAATTCCTTTCAATCTAGTTATTTGTAACATCTGTAGCTTTCACAGCTATCAATCTGCTTTCTTGCTTTCTTCTCCTTTTGCACCCTGTGAAATGGCCATGTCTGGAAATGAAAAATGGCCCTGGAAGGATATGTGTCCATTAGAGAATGACCAGAGCCAGTCAGGGGAGTAGAGTGAGAAGGTGAGGAATTCAGCTGCTGGAATTCGTAAAGCAAGGTGATTCGCCATAGATAGTAGTGCAGATAAACTATACCAGAATGGTTGAAAAGACATCAAAACACAGCTTGATGCTATAATAAAGGGATAGATATAGGGATAAAAAGTCTAGAAGAAGACAGTATAGGTATACCCAGGAAGACTCCAGTTGTCATTCGGAATATCTATCACGCTACAGAAGATTTTCTGTAACAGAAAAAGTTTTTGGTAACTGTGTAACAGAGTTACACAATTCAGCTCCTAAGACTGGCATTAAAAGAAGTCATGAGAGCACCAATATTAGAAGAAATAAAGACCCAAGATAAGCAGGGACTCAGGTTCAAATTACCTAAAGCAGTGTTTAAGTTGGGAGCAACATTATCCACAAAAGGACTGCCTTGATTTGCAGAGACAATCAAAGAGAATTAGACTCATTGTTATTAAATCGTTTAATCACTCCTGGTTTCCAATTACAGTAAACCATCAACTTTCTCATTTTATGACTGGAGCTATTCCTGAACAAAAGTCATCAATTATAATAGCTTAGGTGCATCCCATTCATGTATTTTATCTCTGGCAGTAGTTGTATTTAAAAATCATTCTACAGGGACTTCCCTGGTGGCGCAGTGGTTGAGAATCTGCCTGCCAATGCAGGGGACACGGGTTCGAGCCCTGGTCTGGGAAGATCCCACATGCCGCGGAGCAACTGGGCCCGTGAGCCACAACTACTGAGCCTGTGCGTCTGGAGCCTGTGCTCCGCAACAAGAGAGGCCGCGATAGTGAGAGGCCCTCGCACCGCGATGAAGAGAGGCCCCTACTCGCCACAACTAGAGAAAGCCCTCGCACAGAAACGAAGACCCAACACAGCCAAAAATAAATAAATAAATACATTTATTTAAAAAAAAAAAAAATCATTCTACAGTAGGATTGTTTCCTCTAAATTTATCATCCCTGAAAAGCCAAATGTATCAAAGCATGTGTTTTATTTAATCACTTATTGTCAAAAATATAGTCATTGTACAGTATATATGATTTCCTCTACCAATTTCTGGCCATAGAAACAAACTCCTGTTATCAGCTATTATAGAACAATGGAACTGAGTTATACATATTCATGTTTTGTTACTGTGATCTGTTTACATTTAAAATATTTATTGTGCAAATCAATTTTATATTATTGCTTTCCATTAGAGAACGGTTTTACAATTTAAGTTAAAAAAAAAAAAAAACAACAGGACACAATAAAACTTGAACACAGAAACTATATATAGTCATCAGTGGTAAATCTACTTATGTATAATACTCACACCATGAGGGATGACTTTTCCAATAACCAAACAGGTGAGAACAGAGGTTTCCTGCTTTCTTCACAGTGTGTTTAGATTATGAAGGAACCTGCCTGAGAGTATGAATATATGTGCGCTGGTAGCTGGTGGTCAAATATTGCTTATTAAATAGACCTACCATGTGTACCACAAACTTTCTTAAGATTAGAAATGCATTTGAGAAATCCATGCTATAATCAAAAGTCATTTTATGATATTATTTTCCCTTTTTCACACAGAATGAGGAAACACTTTAATTCAGCCACTTTTTAGTGGTTGATACACAGGATATTCATTGCATTAGCATGGGTAATAATTGTCATTAGTCCTTCATAACTAAGGTAAAACATTATTCCTTCATTTATAAAGCAAAAATGTAAGGTGCCTTTGTTGTTTTTACAAAAGTGACAGTTATCAAAATTTACTACATTCTTCAAAGGCCTTTCTTAGTCTTCATGTCTTCTGAAACTATTTCTGCTAGCATAAAAATTCGATCCTCAAACAAGTTAGTAAAGAAGGGACTATTAATATATTAGGATGAAAAGGACAACTAATCCAACAAAAATTATTTGTTAGTATAATTTGTATAGCACCATAAAAACTTGTCTCTGGAATGTATGGAATATAAAATAGTGGTTTGGATAATGGGCTATGGAAATAAGAGTATGGAATTTCTAATTGTATGAAAGCAAATATTATATTCATGATGTATATAACTTATTTGAAGAAAGGAATTAAAATATCTGTGTTCAATATGAAAATGAATTTCTGTGTTAAGTGCCAGGAATTAATGTTATGGAAAGTATTCTTTAAAAATCAACTGAACTAGAATTTAAGTGTCTAGAAAAACAATATTTTAAATGTATAGAATTATCCCTAAAAAATGACTGTCTTTGATGTCTGAAATTTTACTCTGTTTAATACAGAAGACTTAACAACTTTAAAATTATTTAAATATTGCAGACAACTAATAATGCTGCTATCAGCTGGAAGTTCATCCTATAAAACTAAGTGTAAATATCAAGAAAATTATACGTTGATTTATATATACCATAACACTTGACTATTAATAACTCTAAAAATTTTCAATTTTTAACATTTTTACATGACACTTGTCTTATTTTATAATGTTATTCCACTTTTACAGATTCAACTCATGTAGAAAGAAGACAAATAGTACCCATGTGATTAGTTTAAAAATATTTAAATCATTTTTCATCTAGTAAAATAACAATTTTATGTCTGTGTGCATTAATTATTCCCTTCTGTTTTCACCAAATATTAGAAGAAAGAGATGCACTCAAGAAATAGCGTAACAGTTTTCAAGCAGATGTTAAAATTAGAGAGAGAGAGAGATTAATTCCATAATGACATCAATGTAGCCACATTAAGTTGAAACAGAGGAGCACAAAAGGAAGGAAATAATGTAGGCTTGAAAATGATATTGTTATGCCTTCAATATTTTTATGTGGCAATTGGATCTGCCTGAAAACAAATAGAACAATGTTTATGGCACTGCTGAGGGAATTGTGTAGCCAGAGAAACCATGGGTCTACTTTGAAAGAGCCTGTGACTATAAAACAGCTGCCAAACTCCCCAACATGTACTAACAGAAAACAAGCTATTGATATATAAATCACTCAGCCCCCAAGGAGGATGTGCTCAAGAATGACCACTTTAGATGTGGTCATGGAGGACAGGGAACAAAGAAGAACTGCCCAATGGGTGAGCTTCCCAGGGATCAACAGACATGAAATTCCTCCTGGAGAGCAGAATCAGAGTCTGAAAAATGAATGTCTCCAACTGCCAGGACAAAGGTTTCGCCACCACATGGCCCAGTAACTGCTTTATAACTCCAATTCTTCCTTTTCCAAACTCCAAAATTCCAAATGTCTTATTGTGAGTATCCTGCCCTGCAACTCATTAAAATGAATGTTGAATTTTAAAAATAAATAAAATAGCAATTTTAGATACAATGATATTTTTAAATTACGCTAATGGGAATTTTATGCTGTATTTTTCTATTTATAGTATGAGTAGCAGTATAAGTACTGCTACCACTATTAATAATAACTGATGTTTATTGAAATTTAATCATATGCCAGACACTGTTCTTAGTGCTTAAACAGATTGTCTGGTTCGTCACAACAATTTATGAATATACTGTGGTTATTTCTATTGTACAAATGAGGTGAAGTCACATAGACCTGGAGAATAGCTGACATGAGTGGTACCCAGGCAATACAGTTCCAGAGGCTACATTTTTGTTAGTGACACTGTCCTACTAGAAATGACCTCAAGCAGTTTGTACAAGTGAAACATATTTCAACAAATAATTTAATGATGTTAGTTATGTTAACCAAATATATGTTTCATTTAAAAAATATTTTATAATTAATATTTCTGCCTATAGTATAAGACATATTGAAATGTGTGTATAATGTTTTTATGACCTCTATATGGATTCACTGAAATGCCTTCCTTAATATGTATTACATCATACCATCTCAAACTATATACCCCTTTATTTATTTATGCTATGGTATTATAGAAAACACATAGGCAATCAAAACAATCAAGTGTATTTCTAAATAAAAAATTATGTATTTTTATTATATATAATAATTTTATCATATATAATTTTATATACATAATGTTATATATTATATATGATAATATATATTATATAAAATAGAAAACATAGATAACCAAAAGAATCAAAAGTGAATAAAATATACATGTACCTAATTAACAAATAATTTCAGTACAGTCTATATAAATTGCTCATTTACTTCTCAACCTAGTCATTAATTTTTAATAATGTTTAAAAGAAATTCATTCCCTTAGGATATTTAATATACCATATGAATATACTTAATTTCAGTTTCGATCTTCTTTTGAGACTGTCTTACTCAGAAGTCTCAGAAGTCCTGTTAACTCAGAAACTATGTAAACAACTAACTAAAGAACCCTCTAAAAATTCTTGAGGTATAACAAAAGTGTGTTCAAGATTAGTAAATCACAAATATAAAGATGTGGTTCTCAATCAAGAAACAACAAAATATACTGTTTTTCAATAATTTGAAAATCCAAGAAAACCAAGAAAATCGATCAAATAATTAAGTGTGAAAAAATAATAAGGTTTTAACATGATTCTCACCAGCAGGCATTCATTTCCACCTACTTAAAACCAGGCAAATACAATCCCATGAACCATGCATTATTATCAAAAAATTAATTTATTCATTTTACCTGAGACAATGAATATTCCACAAAGGTAAATTATTTGTTGTATGGTTAATTTTAGGCTAGATTATCTCACAATAAACCATATTCACCTAACCTTTGTGCCTAATGACTATATTCTTGCTCTTAAACTTTATTTAGCCTCATAAACTTGGGGTCCAGCTTACGAAATATGGATATACTCTACAGAGAGGGCAAAGTTTGAATTGCCATGTTAACTCTACTGACTTCACCCCTCTTGAGACTGAGATATCAAATATGGCTTTATCTGAGCATGTTAATTTGTGGCCACATGTGGCTGTTGGGTACAGAGGAAAAAGGAATGCCTGGTACTGAAACATCCAAAAGACCATTAACCTGGAAAAGCTCCCATCAGCCTACAATGCTCTACAGACTGAGCTCACCTATTCAGGTGACACTGACAGGATCCATTAGATACCTAAGTGAAATACATATTCATCATGTATCAAAAAACCCTCATAGAGGAAATTACCCAGGTTAAGAAACTCTTGGTTGTCAGTATAATTGCTGCTGGCTCCTATTAGTGATGAGAGTAGCAACTTCTGACAGAAAGAAAACAGGACATCTGGTATCGTTCCTTTTTCAAAATATTTTATAATTGTTAGTTATGATTACTGAAGAATATTACAGGTAATATTTTAAGAGATAAACTCAATAAGTTTATTTCTCTTGTCAAAGTCAAATTCCATTAAAGAATATTTTATTCTACTCACCTATCTAATAATATTTGTGATTGAATATATTTTTCACTTGCTTCTTGAAAGAAAGACAACTACACTTTTGACACAAACAAAAATTCACGAAAGCCAACTAAATAGAAATAGAAACATTCACACAACTGATTCACTGTTGCTGACATTTAATGTCTAAGGTAAGGTCTATGAAAGAAAAACATTAAAATTCCATATTAGGTTGTATTATTTGTCCCACTTCTGCGATGAGCACAATGTTCCCAAGGCTATATTCTGGCTTTTGAAGCTACACTAGTCATAGAAAGAAGAGGTGAAACTATTTTTGAGTGTCTAGAGTTAGTAGACTTAATGACTACACAGTTGGAAGGCTTTGAGGCGGTTTCTGGCTGAACACTTCAAAGCATGAATCTTCTTATTTTTAAATCCAAAGAAGATATCTTTCTCTAAAGTAAATATAAGAAATAATTTAGCCCAATATATGTATTTAAAACCCCAAAATGGGAGAACACCAATGAATAATAACATTGAATTAATATTGTTAAGATGTCCATGTTCCTCAAAGCAATCTATAGATTCAAATCAATCATTTAAAAAAAATTCCAGTGGAATTTTTCAGAAAAACAATTCTGAAATTGGTATCAAGTGCCAAAGATGCCAAATAGACAAAGCAATCTTGAGAAAGAACAACAAAGCTGAAGGTATAATACTTCCTGATTTCAAAGTGCATTATAAAGTTATAGTAATCAAAACACTATTGCACTGGCACAAAAACAGAGACATAGACCAATGGAACAGAATAGAGAATCCAGTAATAAACCCATGCATATATATGGTCAACTAATTTTTGACAAAAGAGCCAAGACTATAATGAGGAAAGAATAATCTCTTCAATAAATGGTGTTGAGAAAACTGGACAGAGACATGCAAAAGAATGAAACTAGACCTCTATCTGACACCATACACAAAAATCAACTCAAAATGGATTAAAGAAAAATTTAAGACCTGAAGTCATAAAAGTCCTAGAAGAAAACAGGGAAAAAGCTTCTTGATATTGGTTTTGGCAACAATTTTTTTTTGGCTATGACTCCAAAAGCACAGACAACAAAAACAAAAATATACAAATAGGATTGCATGAAACTAAAACACTTCTGCACGGCCAAGAAAATAATCAATAAAATAAAAAGGCAACCTACAGAACGAAAGAAAATATTTGCAAATCATATATCTGATAAGGGGTTAATATTCAAAATATATAAAGAACTCACACAACTCAATTGTATAAAACAAACCATCTGATTAAAAAATGAGCAGAGAAACTGAATAGACCTGTTTCCGAAGTCATGCAAAAGGCCAACAGAGACATGAAAAAGTGCTCAACTTCACTAATGGTCAGAGAAATTGAAATCCATACCACAATAAGATATTACATCTGTTAGAATAGTTATCATCACAAAGAGAGGATAACAAGTGTTGGTAAGTATGCAAAGAAGAAATCCTTGTGCACTCTTAATGGAAATGTAAATTTGTTCAACCACTATGTAAAGCAGTATGGAGCTTCCTCAAAAAAGTGAAAATAAAACTACCATATGATCCATCAATCACACTTCTGGGTATATACCCAAAGGAAATGAAAACAGGATATCAATGAGGGATCTGCATTTCAATGTTTAGTGCAGCATTATTCACAATAGCCAGGATATGGAAACAACCTAAATGTACATCAGTGTATGCACGGATAAAGAATATGTAGGATATAGATATATATGTCCAGAAATATTCCATACATATATCCAGATATATCCACATACATATGGAATGGAAATATGTATACACACACACACACACACACACACACACACGTTATATAACTTTCCCAAGGTCACACAACTTTTAAGAGATCAAACCAGGTTGCAAAGTCACTCTTAGTTAAAACAAAACAAAACACAACAACAGCCAACAAGAAAATAAAGATATGCATTATGGGTATATACATGTTTATTCACTTTTTTTTTTTTTTTCTGGAAGCCCTACCCAATACTATCAAGTGGGATAAAAATCTAACATATATAAGGAACTTCTATAACTCAGTAGCAAAAACAAAACAAATAAACCAATTTAAAAATGGGAAAAGGGACTAAATAAACATTTGCATGTTTATACAAATGACCACCAGGTATACCAAAGGTGCTCAACATTACTAAGCATCAGGGAAATGCAAATCAAAACCCCAATAAAATATCACCTCTGCCTAAATGCAACCTAAATGCCCATGAATGAATGAAAGGATAAAGGTAGTGTGGTATAAACATGCAATGGAGTATTATTCAACCTTAAAAAAAATAAGTAAATGCTGCCTTTTGCAACAACACGGGCGAACCTGGAGGACGGTATGCTAAGTCAAATAAGACAGAACAAATTCTACATATACCACTTATATAATGAATCTAAAATAGTCAAATTCATAGAAGCAGAGAGCATAATGGTGATTGCCAAGGGCTGGGAAGCTGAAAAACAGGAAGGTATTAGTCAAAGAATACAAAGTTTCAGTTATACAAGATGAATAACTCCTGAAAATTTACATTACAGATTAGCGACTATAGTTAAAAATGATGTATTATATACTTACATAAAAGCAAACAGATAAGGTTCTCTTTTGACATACTGTTTAGAAGGGCTTAAGTAGTTCAATCAATTATAACTCCTATAAGCAAGAAATTGATTTTTTTTTTTTTCATTTAAAGTATTGGGGAAAAAACAAACTGCTTGAACCAAGTATTTTAATTTAAACACACAGTTATAATTACTGAAAGTGAGAGAAGGTAAGTCAGATTAAGGTGGCACTTTTCTTTAGTCAGTTTTTCCTTATCAAGTGTTCTGACATTTACATATTTTTAAAAATAATTTTTGAGGATAACACTACATAAATCACTCTCTGAGGCTATCACAGTCTTATATCGATGAGTACATTCAACCATGATTTGCTATTTTTTTTCTGGTACAAGTTTTTGCAAAGAGAATGTCATTATTTTACTGATCGATTCACCAAAATATTTGTAGGGCATACCAAATGGCAGTTCTCATCTATTTTAATTTTTACCATGGCTTTGTCCATGTTATGGATAAGAGAGAGCTATTTTTTAATTAATTTTTATTGGAGTATAGTTGCTTTACAATGTTGTGTTAGTTTCTACTGCACAGCAAAGTGAATCAGCTATATGTACACATATTTCCCCTCTTTTTTGGATTTTCTTCCAATTTAGGTCACCACAGAGCATTTAGCAGAGTTTCCTGAGCTATGCAGTAGGTTCTCATTAGATATCTATTTTATTCATAGTATCAATAGTGTCTATATGTCAATCCCAATCTCCCAATTCATCCCACGCCCCACCTTTCCCCTCGGTATCTGTACATTTGTTCTCTACGTCTGTGTCTCTATTACTGCTTTGCAAATAAGATAATCTATACCATTTTTCTAGATTCCACATATATGTGTTAATATACAATATTTGTTTTTCTCTTTCTGATTTCACTCTGTATGACAGTCTGTAGGTCCATCCACAGAGAGAGCTATTTTTTAATGTTATAAAGACAAATCTAACACTTAAGTTATTTCATTAGAAAGTGATAATATCTAACAAGAATATATAAGTTACTGAGTACTGGCTGTTACCTAGGTAATATGTTATACATGAATTCTTTAATACTCAGAACAGTCTTGCTAATTTTTTATTATTACTTAATGGAGAAATTATCAGATACTAAATGCAAGAATGAGTGTTGCTTTTATGATTGTATTTATTAATCTATTAAGAGAGTTACAGTTCTGCTATTTATTCTGTTTATTAGTATATGGTGATGATTGTTGATTTTAATTGAGGCAATATTTATATAGCACAAGATTTCCACAAAATAAAATTTACTTACAGTTAAGTGCACAAGATTTAATTGTGAGTTTGGTGAGTTTTAACAAATATATATATATATACACCCAGGTGGCCACTGCCTCAATCAAAATATAAACTATTTTCATCACCTCAGAAAGTTCTTTATACTCCTATCTAGTCAAACTCACTTTACCCTCAGGAGAAACACTTTTCTGATATCTATCTCCATAATTTAGTTTTACCTACTAAGAAGCAAGAAAAATGAAATCACATAGTATATGCTCTTTTGTGTCTGTTTTGTATTCATCCATGTGTTGCATAAATTATTAGTGCTTTTTTATCTTTAGTAGTCCATTTTTGAATGTGCTAAAATGTGTTTACTTACTGTTTGCAGGTAGACATTTGAATTATTTCCAGTTTGGGACTGAATAAAACAGCTATGAACATTTACACAAAAGTCTTTGTGTGGACATATGTTTTATTTTGGGTAAATACCTAAAACTGGAATTGCTAGATGATATAATATGTTTAACTTTATAAGGGATCTCATATGCTCTTAGAAAGTTGTTACATAATTTAATACTCCCATGAGCAATATGTCATTTCAGTTATTCCATATTCTCACTGACATTTGGGATATTCATTGTTTTTAATTTTAGACATCTGAGTTTGTTTAAAATATGGCACATTGTGGTTTTTAGTTGCATTTTCCTAATGATTCATGATGATGAATATCTTTTAATGTAACTTCTGGCCATTTCTGTATTTTCAATTGTGAACATCCTTTTAAATAAATGGTAAAAATAATCAGACAAGGACTGAGGTTAAATTGTTTTTACTAATATTTTAACTACCTACAGTATGACCTTATGCTTCTTAGTCCTGTAATTTGTTCTTGATGACAATAGTGTTAGTTCATTAAATATGCCTGATAATCCTCACCATGTTTATCGATAGTATAATGGCCTTCTTTTGAATTCTTGTACCTTTAATACTTGCCCCTTGATCACATATATTGCCAAAAGACCAAATATGGAAAGTAAAATTCTTACAAATTTCTATAAATGTATACAAGTAGAATACAATTAAGAAATGATACAAAATTGAGATCTTAAGTTGGAAAAATACTTTTAGAAAGTTACAGATAATTGAAGGAAGAATAACATAAAAATACCAATAAAAACAAATAAAGAAGAGGTATATTTTCTCTGATTCAACTGGAGAGATGTTTTAGTTCTGCTCTTTTCTTTTTTCACAATAAAAGCAAAATTCAATGCATATGGTCTGTTGGTGTAGCACCTTCAGTATTGTTTAACATTTGAAAATTTTTATTCATACATAAGAAAGATCACCAAACATTTTGCATGTAGGATTTGGCCTGGTGCCAGTTAAGAAAAGCTTTAAAAACTTTTAATTGCTGCATTTAAATTTTGGATGCCACATTAGTGTCAATGTAATGGGAAGCAGAGCTGACGATCCTCTTATCTAAACAAGGGCATGAGATCCATCCAGGGGATGTGACAGATCAGTGGTTAGCAAAAGTTTTACCAGACAGGATATTTTAGCACATGACACTGTATTGTCTACTAATTATGGGATAACTCAAAGTAGAGGTTTCTGCTGATAATCAGGAACCAGAGTCAGTGGAAAGCTAATTGCAGGGTCAGAATTGAAGATTTGGAGGTGGTAGCTATGTCCTGATTTATTAACTCAAGACAGGACCACAGTGAGAAAGGATCAATCATGCTATTTAGCAGATAAATTACATCCCTGATTTTGCAAAGCAAAGAAAGAACATAGTCTTTGTGTATGTTATAATCAAAGACAAACTTCTCATTTATTCTACTGAATCACAAATGAAATAGTTACTTCAATTTTGTATTTTAAAACAGAATATATGGTACAGAATAAAAGGATACTATTTTCAAAAATATGCATGTCTTGAGTGATTAATGAAATGTTGTAAACTTTAAGGAAAAACCTTAAGAGAAAAGTGGTAACTTTTTAATGAAAGTTTTCGAGAGAATATTTTATTTTATTATTATAAATTCAAACTATATTAGATAATATTCCTCAACTCCAGTATTAGCATTAGAGTTGTGTTGTGATGCTTGATTCATAGGTGGAAAAGTCACCTTCTTGTTACTATATGTAAGAAGTATATGTGTCTCATTCTTTTTGAATGATATTATATACTAGATTAACCAAAAGTGTAACACGGCCCAGAGACAGTTTACCGACTGTGGTTAGTAACACCCAGATTGAGATCTTTAATGAAATGTATATAGGAACAGAGAAAGCAAGACAAAAATGACTGTACTTTCAAATTTTATTCAGAAACTGAGAGAACTAAGAATATTTTAAATGAAAAAAAAGGAGGAAAATAAGTTTCCAAGGTATGAGAATGATGAGTTTTTTCAAGTATTTAACCAAAAAAAAAAAAAAAAAACTGTCATAGAGTATCATCACTAGATCAATTCAATAGTTTCTTGAGAGGATGGAATAAGTACGGAATCCCTAACCTCCAACATGACTCTATTTAGAGAGAGGAACTTTTAAGATGTAATTAAGGTTAAATGAGGTCATAAGGATGGGGTCTTAATCCAATATGACTGGTGTTCTTATAAGAAAAAGAAGAGACACCAGGGATGCACACACACAGAGGAAAGGCCATGTAAGTATAACGTGAGAAGGCAGCAGTCTGCAAGCCAAGGAA
The DNA here is from genome assembly GCF_028023285.1 of Balaenoptera ricei. NCBI lineage: Eukaryota > Metazoa > Chordata > Mammalia > Artiodactyla > Balaenopteridae > Balaenoptera > Balaenoptera ricei. The sequence goes on from NC_082643.1 coordinate 87,369,278, forward strand.
AAAGACCTCAGGAGAAGCCAAACTTACCAACACATTAATCTTGGACTTCCATCCTTTAGAACTATGAGAAAATAAATTTCTTTTGTTTAAGTCACCCAGTCTGTGGCATTTTGTTATGGCAACCCTAGCAAACTAATGCATATACATAAAACATAGCAATTGTTTATTCAGACATGCAAAACTGCATGTTTGAAATATTGCTGCTGACTTGAGAGACTTTGGAAAATGGACAATGCACAGGGATAAATCCTAAACTCTATTCTTAGTAATGGGTATAGAGAACTTAATTCTAAAGTATGTGCATTGGATTCACTGTAAGTAAATGACATGTAGAACAGGTTAAACGCATTAAGCTGTCATGTCTGATTTATTTGCTGAAGTTATTAGTAAACTTATGAAAATTAATTATTTGGACTCTGCTAATTCATAGCTAACTCTTCTAACATTTAGCTTACTATAATTAATTTAGAATCAGTTGCCAGAAATTTGACTATAAATGTTTAGAAATAATTTAAATTTTCTTAAGTCTAAAGAGCAATTGAAATCTACTGAAATAGTATATATATGCATATTATATTTATGATACCTTTACCTATTACAACTTAAGTTTATCTTATAGTTGCCATACCATCAAAAGCATTTACTGAAAAAAGTATAAAATCCAGTGCCTGCTCAAATACTCAAATAATTCTTCAATAATGCTAAGGGAATATGTAAGGAAATAGAAGACTATTAGCCAGTTAATATTTTATTTTTGCTTTCACTTGTAATTTACCTTATTGATGGTACCTGAAATATATTTAAGCTTGTTTTGGTATAGTTTTAATATATGTGTGTTTATAAATATAGATTTAATTAACAATCCATACATGCTTGTGTGAATATAAAAGCATCAGTTGGTCTTAAACTGATGCCAAAATAATGAATGAGAGGATGGGTTCTTTGTTATCAGCCTAGTGGCTCATCGCCAAAAATATATTCCCTAAGCACATTTCAAATATTTTTTACAGTTGTTCATAATGAAAGAGTTCACAAGCCTTGGTCTTAGAATTCAGTAAACACCTTTCTCGGGACATTACATAATATCGCAGTAAAGAATTTGTTTCTCTAGGAACAAAAGAGCATTATGAGTGTAAGAGTACCTTTTATCCTTCCCTCATCCTACTTTTCCCAGCATCCTGGTCTCTCATAGATATGCCCAGACACAGCAGGAACAATCAAACCCACAGGTAGAGAACTATCAAGATCCCCAGGTTTGCAATCACCACTAGCAGATGTCTAGGTGTTTACACATCCCTGGAGCAGTGACTACCCACTGTTCTGTCTGGCTGAGGATTTAGTTTGATATTCACGTATCTCCTAGCAAATGGCAGGATGTATTGTAGACATTTTGCCAAATATACTTCTAGCCAGTGACACCTTGGGGCCTCTTTGAAATCCTTGTAGGAAATAATTAAAATCCTCTAGAGTTCCTATAACACATTTTGATGAACGAACAGAAGCCACAGTGCATGTGATTTGTCCTGATCACGTATTTTATTCTATATGAGACTTTCGGTTATATGTTTCTGGTGAACTTCAGAAGTCCTAGACTCCCAAAAGTTCTTGGAGAGTCTCTCACTGAATCATGGTTTTACAACGAGATGTAACAAAACACTAAGTCCCTCCTTGAAACTCACTGCACTGTAACCCCCATTTGAATTCCCTGTTTTATTCAGTGCCTGAACCAGTTCTTCCCCACGTAAGCACTGCATTGACTCTTCCAAAAATCTCACCCCTAATTCACAGTTAGGGGCTTCCCTTAATACCCTTGTCTTACCCGAAAAAAATGTAAAAGTTAAAGGAAATAAAAGGGTTCTTTCTGCTCAGAGATCACTACCTAAGTTATACTCTGTAACAATTCACAGTTTGGTAACTTTGGGAATACAAATTAGTACAAAAATCTTAATCATTAGACAAATATAGTCCTACTTTTCATAGTATTCTCTGCTAGGCTATATGCTGAGACATTTTCTTACCCTTTGCAATGTTTTAATGATAAAATGGAAAACTATTTTATCTTAACAGTATGAATTTACTGAGTAGTATACACATAATTGAATGTAAAGGGGAAAAAATAAGGGAGAAAAAAAGCTAAACTTTAACAGATTAAGGAAGACTACATTTAAATTGATGGTGAAGGGAGGAAGATGGATTCCTAAAATTAAAAAAAAAGATAATGTTAAATATGTTTTATAAAAGTATTTTAAAAATGTTACCCATGTAACAACATAGATATGAAAACCACTCCGTCACAAACCCCACTCCACCAATAAGCTTTATGTGAGAACTTCACTGAAAATTCAGTGCAAAATATATAAGTGAAAGGAAATCAGATTAATATCTATACCTTTTAAAATAAAAAGCTATACTAACCTTAAAAAGCAAGTTTTGTCATCTTTAATTGACATATTTTGTACTAATCAAACAATTATGTTGAAAATATAGGGTGTCACATAGGTACCAAATTGGCCAATATATGTTTTGGGATGGAATTTTATATTAGCTAGCAAAGATGAGTTATGACAGAAATGTATTGATATTTAAAAGGAGAAGGATTGGTAATGCTGGGTTCTGTTTTGTTGTGTGTGTGTGTATGTGTGTGCATTTCCTTTCTTTGACACATTTTTCAAATGTGACTATGGTCAGCCCTGTAGGTTTCTTTCTATGAGTCCCAGAATGTGGAGAAGGGAGAACACCATGTGGAGACAGAAGCAGATATTATAATGATGTGTCTACAAGCTAAGGAACACTAAGGATTGCTGACAACCGATAGAAGCTGGGAGGGAGTCATGGAACAGATCAAACATTTATTGGATGAGATCACAAAAATAATATTAAATCTGCCTAGATTCGTTAAGGGAAATCCATCACTCCTTACTGAACATAAACAGGGGGTATATTAATATTGATGTGGAATTATAGCTCTCATGCCGAATACTAGTTTCTACTTTATACCACCAAACTGACCTCACTTGAGAATCTAAATGCTACCGATAGATTTAAGAAGGAGGCAGAATTAGGGTGGTAGGTTTGGGGAGGAGGTATAGACAAACAAAAAACCGTTAAAAGAATGGCTCAGGGACACGGCAGAGTAGCACAGGTCCTCTGGAGTTCTGTTAGACTCTTCAGTACAGAAGAATGAGGTCCAAAGGAGAAGGCTTTCACTTTCTGCCTTTCTACTTTCCTACTGAATTTCAATGATGTCAATGGAATTTTTTACATGTTTAAGTCAATATGGGTTATCTGAATAAATAATGAAATTAGGTGCCATTGTTGTAACTTTCACATTTATTATAGTAAACAGAATAATAAGTTGATTTTTTGAAAGAAATGAATGAAGAGGGTGAACCAACACCATGGAAAGAGGAGTAGAATCATCTCTCTTCTCATCCCCATCCACTGCCCATCCCAGATAGTATTTATAAATGAGTGAGTATCTTCCCAGTTCATTCTTCTGTAGACTGAAAAGGAAAGTGCACACACCTAAGCTTCCATACAAAGGTACATTTACTAGTAATATTTGTGTAGGCTAGGGCAGAGGATCCAAACCTAGCTGTGCATCTTAGTATTGTCACTGTGAATAAGAATATCTGTGGTTGGTATATGAGCCTGTGTTTTAAAAAACCTTTCCTGTATTGGGGCTATAGTTGGATCCCACTTAGGCAACCACTCTTCCAGTGATCCCTAGTATTTCCTCTTCCCATTCTACGTTCTGATGCAACAACTCTTCAAGTAAATTCATAATCATATTATTATATGTTGAATAATTAATAAAAGAAAAAAACATAAGTGAGCCATGAATAATTGTTGGATTAACTCAGAAATTAATGCACTACTTAATTTTGAATAATGGTATCATTTATTAAACTTAGTATCTGATACAGGTGCCACACACTCTGTTAGGTGAGATATATATATATATATATATATGCATATATACACTAGTTAAGTACTCATAACAATACTATAAATTGGGTATTATCATATTAGTTTAATTTGTTATGATGCTGTGTGGCTTATAAGTAGAAGAACTCGGATGTGGCTCCAAATCAAGTATTTATTTTTCTACTTGCTGTAATAGTTTATTAAAAGTCAAACAATAATCAACAAGGCTGGATTTAGAGATCAATTTCTTTCACTTAAAATTTAGCATTCTACTAAATTTGTCTTCATATTGACTGCTTTGCCAGTGCAATACATTGAGAGCAAAAAAGACCTTCCAATAGAAAATAAAAATTAATCTCACCTCTGAATAAAACAAAGAATCTCATTTGCATGGATACTTATGTAATGATGACATAACCTCTGTTCCCAAACTGGCTATGTTAATGATGTGTGTCAATATGAATTCTTTTTCGAATACATAGTTACATGAAGCTAGTTTAATGACAGACATCAGTCTGGAGCCTCATGGAAGCTGTAATTATACCCTAACTTTCTGCTTTTTTAACTGAAAGGAAGTGTTGTACTCATTCCAAAAATATATCCAATTTGACATGAGGACTCTACTATCCTTCACAAAGGTCTTATGACTTAAAAATTACTCTGACCTCACCGTAAAATATAAAAAGTTAAATTTTCAATAAATACACACTAATGAATATAATACAAATTTCTATAAAATTTTCCCATAGTATTATCTTAATTACCTCATTATAAATTTAATGTTGTAAGAAGAGATCAAAAGACAAGCAAATAAATTTGTCACAGAATTATACAAAAGAACTGCTCGCAAGAAGTGTTCAGAGTATGTACCCCAATTGAGACCAATTTTGTGTGCTTTCAAGTGTCTACAGTCTTGTATAATTTTAAATTTCAGAATAATAGTTTTAAACAACTGCAAGTCCTCCAATTTCTTTTGACTTTCAAAGACTAACAATATCTGAATAACATATAGAAGTATTTTCTGCTAAGGTATTGAAGTGTTAACAGTATAATACAATATTCATTAGCAATGTGTTGATGTGTTGATTACTGATACAGATTATTGTCAGCCATATATCTGCTTTTCCCAATCAGATTAATAAATAGAAATTTATTTCATGAAATGTATATTTCATGAAAATCAAATGAAGAAATACTTTGCCAAGAGGAAAACTTCATGAACCAGATACTTGACTGAAAAATTAATTTGAAGAGAACCACTAATAATGCAAACCTAGCAGTGTGTCACCTGAAATCTTTCCATAACATGTTTGTTCCCACAATACTAGCTTTCTGTATGCTCCTCTGATTTTGACCTTGGCATGCAATTATGCCACTGTTTTTGCCATCCAAAATTTCTTGAAGGGTGGAGCAAATAGATCAAAAATTGTGAATTGAGAGAAAGACAAAAAACAGCAGTAAAAGTACTCAGAGACTACATAAAAAGAGGCAAAGAAAAGAAACTGCTCAACATAATAATAAAAATGAAATCTTACTAGTGCAGTAGTCACTTTGCTTCTCTCTTTTTTACACCCATCAAGACAGGTGTCTTTATTTCTAAAAGAGTTTATTACCCTCCTAATGTAATGGTTTCTGCTAGAAAAAAAATAAATAAATAAACTATGCGTCATTACTTTCAATCTCATTTGTTTCTCCATGTTACATTTAAGAAAATGAAAACACATTAAAGTGCTCACATATCAACTTCATCAGTTAGGTTATTTCTAGCTGGATTATGCCTAAGGTAGTGCAATATATTAAATCAACTGAGGCAAGAAAATGTATTTTGTAAATGCAATGAAAAATATTCAGCATATCTTCTGCATTTATTTCTTACATTACTCTATAATGAACACGTGCTCTTGGAATCCTTTTTAAATAAACGATATAAGCAACTAACGTAAAGGAAAATAATGAAGTATATTATTAACGAAACTATCTCTATAATTTGGTAATTGCAAAACTTAAAACAACTATTCTGTTTTGTGATATTTTAAGTTACCAGAACACCAAATTTGCTTTGTAAATTAATAATGGTGTCTTTTTCTATTTTTTCTTATATATGTTTGAACTCTTGATACATCAGGCTTTATATTTGGATAATACATTTTAGAGTTCAAGGGAGCTAATAAGCTACATGCTTGTCTTCACCGAAGTTCAGAACTTTTTGCAACATATAAATGATGAATTAAACAGATAGATATGAAATATCAGCTTAAGTATATGCAAGGTTAGTTTGGAGAATGTGGCTTAAACTTTGGCCACTTTTAAGCTTCCAATATTCTCCTAACTTGAACTTGCTCCCCAAAACTGGATATTTCCTTTTTGAGGGCTATAACCTGTTTCTATGAGCATTCTCTGTAGAGAGATTGATCCAAAAGAGAATCTAGATGGATACAACAAGGAATGTTCCATCCATCATCCAGAGAAGCAACCACAGGAGATTAAAAACTTCTGCCATCAACCCTTCCTTCTTTCTTTCTTATAAACTTTAAGCTTAATAAACACACTTTGGATCAACCAGGTGGGGATGACGTTAGGGTTTATTATATCTGAAGTTTATTATAATTGTCAGAATTCGTGGACTGATCTTCTAATAGCAAACACCAATACCGTCTACTCGGTGCCCCCTCCTGGGTACACCGCCCACTCTCTGAGCACATTTAATAGACTGGCTGAAGAGGGATAAAGGGATGATTTATGATTTTTGTTTGTTACTTTGCATTGGTTTAGCCTCTAAACCCTGTCTAAGCCTAGAGTTTTTATTCCAGAGGTTAAAGAAAAAACTGAAAAGTCACTTCCTTGGACCAAATCTTTGAGATATTGTAGCATAAGCAACACCTACATGAGAACTACATGTCAGAGAGAGGTGACTTTTCCATTTGTGGACAGAATACATATAGGTTATTACATTAAGGATTCTGAGACCAGCACTACATTGACACTTGGAGTATTCAAACTATGTATGTATTATCTTGTATCACCCTCAACAAAGGCACTGATGCTCTCAACATGGGCTCTGGCCTCAGCAGATATGGTGTGGCAGCAGACACAAAACAGGAATCAGAAAGCAAATATCAACACAAGAGACTGTGAGGAAACCTATGATACAGAAATCTGTGAACTCATCCATTGTATCTACAGGAGGCAATACCTTTTCGAGATGGAAAAATGGTGTAGGGGTAGATAGGAGTAATATGGAAACAAGTGACGTGTGTGTCTCTGAGAACAGATGTCAGCAAACTATGACCCAAGGACCAAATCTGGCTTTCCACCTGTTTTTTGTAAATAGTGTTAATTGGAACACAGCCACACACATTTGTTTATGTATTTTCTATGGACGTTTTAATGTTATAACAGCAGAGTTATTCAGCTGTGATGGCAAAGAATACAATATTTACTATCTGACATTTTATGGAAAAAGTTTGCTAATCCCTGGTCTGGAGGGCAACCCGTGAAAGAGCTGGGCAACATTATGTATTGATTTAATTCAGTGTCTGCTATAGTTTATACAAGACAAGCGTCAGAATGGTTTTTATTTTCTAAAAGTTTATATAAAGCATGTTTGAAGAGTGGAGAATTACAGAGGAGTATATCAAAATTATCTATGCACCTAACAATGACTTTAATTCACAAACCTCTCCAGAAGAAAGCCAGTCTGCAAATACGTGTTAAATATCTCCTCAGCTCCATGCCCAGCCTTAGCCACAAGTGTGACAGTAGTAAAAAAATCAAGTATTATTCATGTTTTAATATAGCTTTCATCCAAGGGAAAACAGAAGAAAATAAACACCATAATAATTTACATTTACATAGAGGTAGGTTCAGAGTATGAAATGTAAAATGTAATAATCTGAGAAGGGAGGAAACATTGGGTCTACTGGACCTAACTCACCACCTGGGACCACACCCACTGAACCCTCCTGGATCCTAGCCAACCTTCAGATGTAGAAGTGAAACATATATGCTAATTTGTGCATGCTACTGATTGTGTGGTGGTTTATTACCCACAGTGATCGTGGTAATACCTGACCATTACACATCACATTTAGATCAACATATAAAATCCTTCTATGTCTTACAAAGCCTTATGTACTCTATTCTTAGTTATCTTCCCAGCACTATCACATGTGACTTCACTTTTTGCTCATTATACTCCAGTTACACTGGTATGCTTCCTGCCCCTTGGTTAAGTCAAGCAACTTTCTGACTCAAAGCCTTAATCAACTCTTTGTGGAATGCTTTTTCTCTATGTATCTTTCTGTCTCTTTCTTACCTCATTAATATATGACAATACATCTCACTGCTATGTTAATCTTTCTTCTTAGTCCTTTTACCTATATGATATTTTATTACGCCTTTTATTATTTAATTGTTTATTCATTGTCTCTTCCACTAGAATTTAACACTATAAGGACAAAGACTTTTATTTGTTTTGTTTTCTTCTCTACCTCAGGGTTATTGAATAGAACCTAAAAATATTGTAGTTATTCAATACAACATTTGTTGAATGAAAAAATAAAATTTAACTGACTGATTTTGCTGTACATCTGAAACTAACACAGCATTGTAAATCAACTATACTCCAATAAAAACTTTAAAAAATAATAATAATAAATAAATAAATAAATTCAGTAAGATCACTGGTGGTCTTTAGATACTATTATGGTTGTCATTCTGTCATAAAGAATATATATATATGCACACATATATTATGTATGCATATATAATTTACATCTATATAATTTTCATTCATTTTCTACAAAACTTATAAAGTTTGATACATAGTGAGCTTGCTTTTACTGTCCTAGATTTAAAGGCAACAATTTATGGCCATGTTTGAGATTAAAGAAAAGCAGAAAAAAAGTCCATGTAACTTATATTCAGAAATGTTTGGGGTGGGGGTCTGGAGTCTCTGCAGTTATGCGAGATAGGTTATTTGTTGGGACTTCCCTGGTGGTCCAGTGGTTAAGACTCTCCACTTCCACCCACTGCAGGGGGTGTGGATTGGACCCCTGGTCCAGGAACTAAGATCCCCCATGTCACATGGCACGGCCAAGAAAAAAAAAGAGGATTTTTTTGTTATTAAAGAGTAACTCCAAAACACTAGTAAGCACAACTACACACATATAATATATATGTGTATATATATATATATATATATATATATATATATATATATATATATTTATAAAATGTGCCTGCTGTGCAAAATGTAAGAAATAAATTTGTTAGGAAACAATAGCATGTGGTCTAAAAGAGGATGGTCTTCTTGAAGCCCTTTAATCTCCATTCAAATATACTATAAAGATATAACAAGTTTGTAAACCTAACAGATGTTTTAAGAGAGATAGAGTAGAAGACCTAGGGAAGCAGTGAACAAAAAATAATTTCAAAGGAAATATAAAGATTTTGGAAACAGACTAGAAAATGAATAGGAATTATATTTTTAAAAAATCCTAAATGCTGCAGAGGAAATTTTTTTAAGTAAATAGAAGTAAACTAAACATGATTTTTACAGTTCTCCAAACATCTTGGTTTAGTAATGGAGATGATATCACAACATTTTAGAAGACTAGAGTTAGCTGCATTATTTTTTCCAATATTGGACCTGCTTTTTATTTTGGGGCAGTGTTTTATTCATAGATTATCAGATTTTAATATGCATTAGATGTCAAGATAAATATTTACAAGTTTTGGAAGGAAGGGGATTGACAGAAAATGATAGTTAATAATTAGTTAATATGGAAAGAAATAAAAGCCCTTTTTAATATCTACTTAACTTTATACCCTCATAAATTCCACAGCACTATGGCTTCATTACTGGAGCAGTTTGTGATTGTTTGTCTCTGTGACTGATCCACAGGGCCTCGGCTTTGATACTATAGGGATTCAAAATAGATCAAGCTGTGCTCGCTTCGGCAGCGCATATACTAAAAAATAGATCAACCTGACTGGGCCAGTGAAACTTATTGACCCCACTGCTGTTCCTTCATCCATTTGCTTCAGGCATATAAACATAGTTCATGCCTGTATGACCCAAACACTGGATTGTAGCAAGGTCGATTCACTGTTTTCACCCATCGTAATGACTGATTTGGACTGTCACACAGTCAATGTGATTGATTATATAAAAGTTGGCAAACAAAACTCAAAGTTGCATTTCCATAGCTGCTCTCACCACGGCATAAAAACAGAGTTGTTTTATATCTCTCCAGAGCAACATTTGAAAAGGGGTTTTGTAAATCACCTTGTTCATTCTAATGCAGATGTCCAAACCAGATCTTTCTCCCTTTATCTACCATCACAACTTCCTAAGTACCACTGACACTACCATGTTTAAGGCATTGAAATGGTTGCAGCTGCCATAAGTCCTTACATTGAGTTTATGCTCAGGATTCATACAATAGACCACTTTTTCCAAGAAATGCTATGTGGGCCTTTGCCACCTTTTGGCTGACTACACTTTCTGTTCCCACAATATGATGCTACCATGTTTACATATCAACAAGGATGTAATAGTTTGTTATTTCTGATTACTCTTTTCACTGATCACAATCTTAAAATTCTAGTTTTGGGCTCAAGTATACCCATATTAAATAAATGAATGAAAAAGAAACTATTATATGAGAGATATTAACTTCCAGGGCCACCATGGGCAATGACTAATAATTACTTAGGAAGGAAAGCATTTTAAAGAAAATATTCTCAAATTTTAAGATAGAAGTCTCTTAGTTCATATATATAAAACCAGGTCATTTTGGGGGGTAATTCAATGATCTTAAATCATAAGGCCAAATTTCATTTTCATCAGACTTGCTAGCTCCCATCCCATTAAAATGTGAAGCAAATTAAAACATGTTTGCACTCAAAGAATTACATACTCTTATTCTAATAATGCAACCTCAAGGAATTTTCTTCATTTTCATATGGTAAAGATAAATAATGTGGGCCTATGGGAGCAGTCTAAACACATTTTTGTAAAAAGCTAATTGTTAAAGTTTCATGTTTGGAAATTTTTTAAAACTTTATTTTTTTCAGAATACTTTATATTTAGAATAAAATTGAAAAGGAGGTATAGAGAATTCCCATATACTCCCACCCACACTAATGCACAGCCTTCCCCTTTATCTACATTACTACCCAGAATGGTAATTTCTTTTTTTTTAAACCAAGGACAAACCTACATTGACACATCATAATCACCCAAAGTTCATAGTTAGGGTTTACTCTTGGTGTTATACATTCTATACATTTGGACAAATGTACAGTGAGAGATATTCACCATTATAGTATCATACAGAGTATTTTCACTGTCCTAAAAATCCTCTGTGCTCTTCCTATTCATCTCCTTCCCCATGACACCCACACCACTGAACTTTTATTATCTCCACAGTTTTGCTTTTTCCAGAATGTTGTATAGTTGGAATAAAACAGTATGTAGCATTTTCAGATTGGCTTCTCCCACCTAGTAATATGCATTTAAGATTGCTCCATATCTTTTTATGCCTTGATAGTTCATTTAATTTTAGCATTGTATAAGATTCCATTTTCTGGATGTACCTCACATTATTCATTCACTTAGTGAATGAAGTTCAGTTGCTACCAAATTTTGACCATTAAGAATAAAGCTGCTATAAATTTATATGTGCAGTGTTTTGTATAATTTCAATCCCTTTGGGTTAATATTAAGGAGCACAATTGCTGGATCATATAGTAAGAGTATGTTTAGTTTTATGTTTATGCTTAGAAACTGCTAAATGTTTTCCAAAGTGACTCTACAATTTTGCATCCCCATCAGCAATGTGTGACACTTCCTGTTGCTCCACTTCCTTACCAGCATTTGGTGTTGTCAGTTTCTGGATTTTGGCCACTATAATAGGTGTGTAATGGTGTCGTATTGTTGTTTTAATTTGCATGTTCCTGAATACATATGACATGGAACATATTTTTATATGTTTATTTTCCCTTTGTATAATCTTCTTTGGTAAAGTGTCTGTTAAGATGTTTACCCCATTTTTTAATCAGGTTATTTGTTTTCTTATTATTGAGTTCTAAGAGTTCTTTGTATATTTTGGAAAATAAACCTTTATTCACTGAGTCTTTTGCAAATAATTTCTCCCAGTCTGTGGCTGATCTTTTCATTTTCTTGACACTACCTTTCAAAGCAGATATTTAAAATTTTTTTAAAGTCCAGCTTATCAAATTATTTCTTTAATGGATTGTATCATTGGTATTGTATCTAAAATGGCATTATCATACCCATGGTCATACATAAGCATATCATATATACATAAGCATACATAATCAAACACATTGTTGCTCTTATTATTTTGAACAAACTGTTATCTGTTAGATCAACTAAGAATAAGAAATATAAAATTTTACTTTTACTTATTTCTTCTTCAATGCTCTTTTTTCCTTAATGTAGATCTGAGTTTTTGACCTCAGATATTTTCCTTCTCTCTAAACAACTGTTGTCATTTCTTGCAAGGAAGGTCTGCTGACAACCAATTCTTTCAATTTATGTTACTTTTTGAAAAAGTCTTTATTTCTCCTTCAGTTTTGAAAGGTAATTTCACAAAGTACAGAATTCTAGGTTGGTGCTTATTTTCTTTCAAAACTTGGAATGTTTCACTCCACTCTTTAGCTGGCATTGTTTCTGAGAAGTCCAATGTATTTCTTATCTTTGTTTCTCTATATGTAAGTTTGTTGTTGTTTTTTTTTTTTTCTGGCTTTTTTCAGAATTTTCTTTATTTTCTATAGTTGTAAAATGATATGCCTAGATGTAGTTTTTTTGTTTTTGATTTTTTTTCTCATTTATTTTGCTTGGTATTTTTTGAGCTTCCTGGACTTGGTTCGTTCCTTTCTTTCTTTCTTCCCCTTTGGATATTCCCATGTATATTACAAATTTTGTAGTTGTTCCACAGTTTTTGGATATTCCCTTTTGTGTTTTTATCAGTCTTTTACTTTTTACCTTTGGGGGTTTTTGGTTTGTGGTTGTTTTTGCTTTGCTTGTTTGTTTGTTTTACGATTCTATTGATATATCCTCTAACTTGGAGATTTTTTCCTCACTTGTGTCCAGTCTACTAGTAAGCTCATCAAAGGTATTTTTCAATTCTGTTACAGTGATTTTAATCTCTAGCATTTCTTTTTGGTTCTTTCTTAGCATTTCCATCCCTCTGCTTACATGCCTATTATCACATACTATCTACTTTATCCATTACAGTCCTTAGCATATTAATCATAGTTGTTTTAAATTCACAGTCTGATAATTCTAACATCTCTACCATGTCTGGTTTTGGTATTTGCTTGATCTCTTTAAATTGTTTTCTTGTCTTTTGATATGTAATTTTGTCTTTATATCTACACATGACGTATGAGGTAAGAGAAACTGGTGCAAATAAGCCTTTGGTAATGTGATAGTAACATGTGGGGAGATGGGGAGCATTCTATAATCCTACGATTAGGTCTTAATCTTTCAGTGAGCCAGTGCCTCTGGACTGTGAATTTCACAAGTGTTTCTCAGGGTTTTTATCTCCCCTTAGTTGGGACAGAAAAGCTAGAGTGGGCTGAAGTAGGGTATTTTCCTTGTCCCACGTAAAAGACTAGAGTTGACTGGAGTTAGGTATTTCCTTTCTCCTAAATCAGTTAGGCTCTGATAATACCCCAGCAGGTTAGTCTCTAGTTGACTAGTTTCTCCTGAGGGCATGCCTTTTTAAGTAGAATAGAGTAATCTGAAGTATTTCAAAATGTTTCCTTTTCCCCTCTGCATACTGAAAGCCCGAGGGAATTTTTTCTGAAATTTATTGTGGGTCTCTAATGGACTTCATGGAGGTAAATCTTACAACACTGTGGGGACCTTACTATGAATGGGCTTTCCTGGAGTTTTTAACTCTCAGACTTGTATACAATGAGCCTCCAGCTGCTCGCCAACCACATTTCAGGTTTTCCAATTCCAGCACTGATTCTTCTGGAGATTTCCATTTGTGAGTCTCTGCTCTGGTAAGTGGTTATTCTCTGTTTTCACCTGTCAGTCTCTCCAATCTTGAGGGCAGTGGTTTGCCCTCTGTCCTCCCCTTTCTGTCTCCTTTTTCTCTCTTCTTGGTTTGCCCAAGAAGATTTGTTACATTAGAGTCTGTTCAGCTTTTCACTTGTTAAAATGGAGTGGTGATTCTAAGATCCTAACATGCAGAACCAGAAACTGAGGTCTACATGATTTTTTAAATTCAGTGAAAGGCACAAGATATGAAAATATTAATCTTTTATCTTTTCTAATAGTTAATAACAAGTATCTTGAGAAATTGCTTAGATAGAGTACTCTCCATGGATGTAAAATGCACACTTTCATAACGCTGAAGAAATAGCAGCAAATATCATTTCATTGGGCATTTAAAACACCTACTTATATTGATAAATAACTTAAAGTGCAGAAATAAAACTAATATTTGTTAAAGAGTTTCACAAATTACCTTTTCTCAGCAAAAATAATTTCCTGTTATCTTTATTGATAGTCCACTTACATTTGTTAGTCCTCTGAGAAGCAAGGTTATAGTTTGCTTCTTTGAGGGACAAGATTGATAATTAACATATGATAATTGTTTATAAAATTACACACACATACACACTAATTTTATGTGTGTGTTGTTAAAAATTGAAGTTATGGATAATGTTCATCCCAGCACTTAGTACAGACACTTGAATAGAAAAAGAAACAGCCACAGAATGAACTTCAAAATAAAATCCTTACTGTGGCTAAATTTTCTAACTTTCCTACGCTAAAGTAAATGCATTTAATTTCTAATTCCTAGGAATTCTATGCTCCAAGTTAATTTATATAAGACTAAAATAACTAGTTTTTATTAAGTGTTTCATATATGCCATGCACAATCCACAATTATCTATTTAATGACACTTATCATTACATAATTATTTCATACACTACGTAGAATTTAAGTTCCATAAGGACAGAAGCTATGTGTCTCCTCCAACATTCGCCTCAGTACATGGTACATAATATATGTTACATAAGTGCATAAATGTCACTAATAAATAAATTGATAAAGAAGAAACATTTTTCTAATCCTACAAAAAGCATAGTGAATGTATATTTTGTTTTTTATTTTACATTACATATTGATGGAGAGACTTAAAATGGGCTTGACTAATGCCATTTAGCCAAAAGACCTTGGTCTGTTAGATTCCAAATCTACATCTCTCTTCTTTATTGTGGTTCTAAAACTCAAATAACTATAAGGTCCATAACATGTCCAAGAAATTAATTAGCTCAAGCTCATTGTTGCCACAAACAAAATAGACTAATATTCCTACATTTCCCTATTTTACAAGAGAAGGTGAAAATCACCATTTTAAGCTTTCTGTAGATTTAAATCCCAATTTTTAGTAAGAAAATAAATATACTAATAATATGACCATTAGTGCAATAAGACTTGCAGATCTAGATTTGGGAATTACAAATGTGTAGCCAATATTGGATCCATGATTGTAGATAGGCCATATTGGGGGAGACAATAGAGTGAGACTCAAAGAAACATCTTCAAGAAGAATCACAAATTAAAGGATGACAGGGAAAGAGAAGCCCAACTGGAGAAGTATCTGGGTGAGTAGGAAACCATGGTATCATAGAAACTGAAGAAATAGAATGATTCAAACTCAGTGGTCAACACTGCTAAATAAAATAGATGGTTCGAGGGAAACTAAAAAAATGATTATGCAAACAAGAGGTTGTTAAACATATTCAAAACAGTTTCACTAATGTTAAGTGGAAGTTGCTTTGTAGCAAGCTGGGATGTAATTTGAGATAAAGAACCTGGGAATGTGCACAGAGAGACTATTAGAAGCTTCGCTGTAAATTTGAGAAAAATAATAGTTTGGGAGAACTTCTTGTGGATACTGACATCTTTATTTGCTTGTTTTGTTAAGTTTTGGATGAAAAAAAGTATTTAAATGCTGATGGTAAGAAGCCTTTGAAATGAAAACATGCAATTTTAGTTGAGAGTGGAGGTCATAGAGGAGCCCCCAGAGGATGCTGCAGGTTACACCACAACCCAAAACACTTGTAGAAGAGTAGCCCAAAGCAGAAGAAATGACACATTTCCTATCTTTGTAAGATGACTCTGAAATACAAGATAGACTTTTAATCTAGGAATATGTGTAAAATGTCTATGACAAGAAATTCAGTCTTTCTAAGATACTTACAAACATCTTAAACATTTGTACCTTTGACAAAGTCATCAGTATCTCTCAAATTTATTTCTAGGTTTAGGGTTAAAAATAGAAAGTATCTTGTATGTAAGTAATTTACCAATGTTTATCTAAAATCAGATGGAAAAATAAATGTAGCAATGCTCCAACATTGCACTTTTTATTGATTATATCTAGAAATATTGGCTGGGCTGTTTACTTCTCCTCTGCCCCTTTTCCAGCTCTGGATTAAAATCCTGTTGATTCAAGGTACCTAATCCATAGTTTGAAAAAAAAAAATATATGTTGGAAACTATTGTCTGATTAGTTATTTGAGATTGTCCAATTTCTGTTGAATTTCTGAATCATAATTTACTATAAACAAATATTTTCAAGGAGAAAGTAAGTTTGTTTGCCTTTTAGTTAAGCTGTCACATGTGTAATATAAGCTCGGTGTGTTTCTAGTAAAGAAAATTGAAGTTAGAAGATCATTATCCTCCTTTTACTGTTTTTATTATTCCAAAATTCGCAAAATTATTCACCACAATTTCACTTTTTCCTTAAAACTCTAGCAATAGAATTTGCTTTCATTTTGTTACTGTGAATTTCTGATAAGTCAAAAAAATACTGTGAGTAAAAATAGCATTTTCAGTTACTTTATATAAATCTGAAAGGATTATTTCTCAGATTCTTCGTAGTCATGAGTGTCTGGCTTGATCTGTAACACTCAGTCCTCTGTTTTTACTCTAAACAAAACTAGATGCAGCTGTAATACTGGTGTGATGTCATGGGTTAACTGAAAATTTAAAGTTACTTGTAAATTAAACTTTGACAATGACTTATAAGTTTCTTCATTAATGTCTATTTAAGGATTCACTTTCCAAAAGGGCTAAAAGTCAAGTAAAATAAGATGAACATCTTTGAGTGATGGCTGTTCACCTTGTGTGCTGAGATAGAACAAGAATAAATGACTTGATTTCTACTATTAGGTATTAGGAAAACTTTCCAGGTAATGATATACAGTAGTTGCTAAAAAGATGATTGTTACTTTAAAGAAATAAAGAGTTTGTAGGAGATAGGGAGCTGTTTTTTTATTACCTCATTTATTTGGTCCTGAATATATATATATTGACTATGCTTACATATTTATTCTAACATGGATGTACCCTACCTTCACAAATATATTGTAAAATGTTTGAGGTCAGTTGTATTTTTAAGTTCCTAATAGTCTACATGATGCTTTTAACATAGTACTATCAAAATAGTATTTGTTGACAAATAGTTAAAGATTGAGAAAATATATTTCAAGGTACATACATTTTCTTCTAACCAAACATTTTCTTTCTTTTCTCTCTCTCTTTTTTTTGTTTTAGTGAGATGTGTGACTCTTTTGTTTTTTCTTTTGTAAAGACCTAGACTTATATCCATTCATGTCTCCTGAGACATTAAAATTTGTCCTAAGCAAAATTAGTAGTGGCAACCTTAGTATTGATAGTTTTCACTTACCAAGGACCCAACAATGTTCACCCTGAAGATTGTTCTACACAAATCTTTTAAGAGACTATTTCCTCAAATGCCTGTGTCTGTGTTTGAATTAGGGTTCAAACTAAATAATGATATCACTAAATTACATAGCATATTTCCTTTCAAACAAACTAAAAGAAGACATATATTGTAGGTATGCAATAAGCAGACATGTCAAAATAAATATCGAAGCACACCTAGGGCACACAGATATAAATTATTTTTTAAAAACATCAGGTAGGCAAATAAGAGGTAATACCATTATTAACATAGGATAAGGAGGTCTTTGATCTGATTTCCCTTCCTGAAGCCCCTAGAAAACCTGCCACATATTAGTGAATCTCCCCACTCCTTTAAGAGAGAATTGTTAAAAAGATTAAAATAATAAATTTTGATTTAACCATTATTCTCAAGCCCATAGTAAAAAGTAAATATATATCCTTTTTCTCAAAGATACACTTAAAATAAACAAATGCAACATTTACTGCTGTACAATTAGTATGTTTAAACTGTTACCGGTGTTTAAACTGTTACCAGAGGACTAAACTAACGCACATCTGTAGAATCAGAATGGTACCTGAATAACATCTATGTAAAAGGACTAAATCACCACAGCCACTCCCAACTCCTTTTTAACAGATATAAAGTGTGGGCAAATAGACATGTACTGTCATTTCAAACAGGGGACCCAGAGATGCTCAGATATGAAGGGGGAAAAGAGGGCTTAAAGCAATGTAGTGATATATGAATACTTAGTAAGAGACTGCAAGAACAGCTTTATTGGATGATCTTTAAGTTTCTGTCCCAAACACACTGTCTCACTGATTACTTTATACAAACCAAAATTAAACCTACCTCAAGGAAGTGTTAAAAACTACCCTTGATTTAGTCGGACACCTAAAATATTTTTTTTATACAACCAGCACCACATATACACATGGAATATCTCATGGTAAAAGTAAAACACAAATATTGCCCATAAATTGGCAACATATTGAAAATTTTTATTGTAGATGGTTTTGTGGTGCTCCAGAGAAATGAACAAGAAAACAAATACTAACCATGGAATCTGAAAGTAGAGTATGAATGCATGTATGTACCTAAACAAATATAAAATAAACAGATGGCAAAACACAACCTTGAAAATAGAGACAGGAAGATTGTAATAACTGTTTGAAATAGCAACAACTTCCTCATCTCTACTTTACCTTTTTAATGCTAAGGTAGTAGTAACTGGTATTTATTGAGTGTGCACTTCCAATATGTCAGGAAATGTTCTAGACATTTAAACCATACAACAAATATATTAACTATGCAATATTATTATACCTAGTTTGAGATACAGAAACTGAAGTCTAGAAAATTTGAGTAATTTGTCTAAGGTTGCACAACCTGTAAGTCTTACTTCCAGTAAAGAGAACTCTATTAAAATGATTAAAGAAAACAAAAACAAAAAAAGGAAACCAACTAAAACATGAAAACTCTGGCATGCTGACTAGTTTCGTCAAGAGGAAAAGGTATAAAATTTAATTGACAGGAATCATGGGAAGGCATCTAGAGTCAGGAGTTTGTTCCTCTTTTTCTAAAACCCACTCCTTACCCCCACCACTTTTGGCCTCTCCACCAGCTTTGAGTAAAACAGAACTGTTTTCATTGCAACCTTAATCTTTGTCAGGCAGAGTAAGAAGCCCCAATCACTCAGGTTAATCTTTATCCTTTATACTCTAATCACCTTAGGTTCAGTAAATCCCATCCTTGCCCTAAATAGTTGGGAGATGTCTCCCACCCCTCCTCCATATAGTAGTTGTTCAATTATTATTCGCTGAATAAATTAATGAATAACAGTATAAATGAATGAGAAACATGTGATGTAATGGCAACTTATGAATAAATTTAGTAATTTTTTTAATGTTTGAAAATATAACACATCCACATTCATATTAAAAACAAAGAAGTCAGAATATGAGTAAATACATAAAATAATAATAGTACAAATCACAACAATTATAAAATGTTATTTCCAGTCTATGGATAATAAAGATGAGAGAGAAAGAAAGTGATAATGAGAGAGAGAGGACCACTTATCTATTTTATATAGAGTAGTATGTATCTGTTAAACCCAAATCCCCAATTTATCTCTCCCTCCCCTTTCCCCTTTGGTGACCATAAGTTTGGTTTCTATGTCTGTGAGTCTATTTCTGTTTTGTAAATAAGTTCATTTGTATTAATTTTTTTAGATTCCACATATAAGTGATATCACATGATATTTGTCTTTGTCTGACTTACTTCACTTAGTATGATAATCTCTTAGACAAGACATGGAAGCGTAAATGTCCATCAATAGATGAATGGATAAAGAATATGTAGAATATATATACAATGGAATATTACTCAGCCATAAAAAAGAAAACAATATCTTTATTAATTCATTTATTCAAATAAAATCAATTAAAATAAAAATATTTGAAATGTTTATCACTACTACTGATATTATTATTCACTATATGTAGCATTTTGACAGTGTTTTTAGAAAAAGTAATGTAAAAATAAATCAGGATGAAATTAAGTCAATATTGCACTATGACCCTTTCTTAATCACATCTCATGCCCAAACTCTCTAATGAAAAACTGGGATCCAGAGTAGAGTAAAAATCCCCTAACAAATGATTCAAATAGTTCACAATTATTGACTGTATGGAAAGTATCAAACAGCTTGGCTCTATGTAATAGTAACAGAAGCATAGATTTCACAGTCAAGTGTTCTGGTTTCAAATTCTTGTTTTACAAGAGTACAAATGACAACTTGATGAGGTTCTGTGATGATTAAATTAGTTGGTGCATATGAGAAGCTGACAGATAATGAATTTCACCCCAGAAAATATTCTCTACTTCAGACCTCCTTTTTTTCCTCTTTATATCATCCCCTATGGTGACAATTTCCCTGCCTGGTGAAACTGGTGATAATGATGGAAATCTGTGATTACAGCCTTCTATGCATCAGGAAAATTTTGGTAATGAAGTTTGAATGTGATGCATTCATATGCAAACAAAGCAATGGACAAGGGATTAATCTCCAAAATATACAAACAGCTCATGCAGCTCAATACCAAAAAAACAAACAACCCAGTCAAAACATGGGCAGAAGATCTGAATAGAGATTTCTCCAAAGGAGACATACAGAGATGGTCAAGAGGCACATGAAAAGATGCTCAACATCACTAATTATTAGAGAAATGCAAATCAAAACTACTATGAGGTCTCACCTCACACTAGTCAGAATGGCCATCATCAAAAAATCTACAAACTATAAATGCTGGAGAGGGTGTGTATTAAAGGGAACCCTACTACACTGTTGGCGGGAATGCAAATTGGTAGAGCCACTATGGAGAACTGTATGCCTTAAAAAACTAAAAATAGGGCTACCATATGATCCAGCAATCCCGCTCCTGGGCATGTATCTGAAGAAAACCATAATTCAAACAGATACATGCACCCCAACGTTCATTGCAACACTATTTACAATAGCCAGGACATGGAAGCAACCTAAATGTCCATCAACAGAGGAATGGATAAAGAAGATGTGGTACATATATGCAATGGAATATTACTCAGCCATAAAAAGGAATGAAATTTGGTCATTTGCAGAGACGTGGATGGACCTAGAGATTGTCATACTGAGTGAAGTAAGTCAGACAGAGAAAGACAAATTTCATATGATATCACTTATATGTGGAATATAAAGAAATGGTACAAATGAACCTATTTACAAAACAGAAGTTGAGTCACAGATATAGAAAACAAACTTGTGGTTACCAGGGAGGAAAAGGGGGGAAGGATAAACTGAGAGATTGGGATTGACACTTACACACTACTATATATAGAATAGATAACTAATAAGAACCTACAGAATAGCACAGAGAACTCTATTCAATATGCTGTAATGACCTATATGGGAATAGAATCTAAAGAAGAGTGGATATATGTGTATATATAACTGACTCACTTTACTGTACAGCAGAAGTTAACACAACATTGTAAATCAAGTATATTCCACTAAAAAAGAAAAAATGCAGCCAGAAGAAAACACACACACACACACACACACATATATTATGCACCTAAGAACAAAGAATAACAGCAGATTTACGTACAATTTCATAAACCTGAGAAGACAGTAGAGCAACATCTTTAAAGTATTGAATAAAAAAAAAAAAAAAAACTGTCAACCTAGAGGTCTGTACCCATAGAAAAGTGTTTTCAAAAATTAAGAAATTATAATGAGATTTTAGACATACAAAAGCTGAGGAATTCGTCACCAGCCTATTCTCATTTCAGGAAATGTAAAAGAACTCCTTCAGACAGAAGAATAATAATTGGTAGAAATAGAGATGAACAGAAAAACAGAAAGAAAATGTAACTATATGGATTTTTAATTTCCAAATCTCTTTAAAAAGATAATGCTCTCTAAACATAATAACAAAATGCATTAATTTTATTAAACAAAAATGATAACAATTTAGTTTGGGTTTTTGAACATATGTAAAAATGTATGACGGCAGTAAACAAAAGAATAGAGGAGAGAAATGGAAGTGTATTACAGTATGTTTTTATAGTATAAGTGAAGTGTTACAATATCACATGAATATGGACCATAAATTAAAGATTAACACTATAAGCCCCAAAGTAATTAGTAAAATAAAAAACCAAAGAGCTATAGCTATCAACCAAAGGAGATAAAACAGAGTTTATTTTAATAAAATAGAAATCATAACACATGTTAAAAATTGTGGGATTCTGATATTGCAGTACTTAGCAAGAGATTTGTTGTATTAAAAAAATATATAAGAAAAGAAGAATGGATTCAAATCATGCTGCTTCTCTTTTAAGAAACAGCAGAATAAATGAACCCCAAACAACTAAGTAAAACAAAATGACAACAAAAAATAATACTAAAGATCATAGTGGAACTCAATAAAATAGAAACAAAACAAAATTCAATAAAATAGAAACAAAAAAATTCAACAAAACCAAAAGTTCATTCTTTAAGAAGTTATCAAATTGATACCTTAGTCAAAATGACCAGAAAACAATGAGTTACCATTTTCTGAATTGAGAGAGGTACAATCACTATTAATCATATAGATATTAATAAGATAATAGGGGGAATGTTATGAATGACTTTAGGCTAATATATTTGACAAGTTAGAAGAAATGGGCAAATTCCTTGAAAGACACATACTACCAAAGCTCACTTAAGAAGAAATTAATAACATGAATAGACCTATATTAAAATTTAATTAAATAAATTGAATTTGTACTTAAAGTCCTCCCTACAAACAAATCTCTAAACCCAGATGACATCACTGGTGAATTGCACAAAATTTTTACAAAGAGGCCCAAATGAAATGAGGTATTTAACCAGGCGACTCTGGGAAAGGGCATTACAGGAAGAGGAATAGATAACACAGAAGCTCTGAGTTAGAAAGATGAATTGTCATATTTGGTAATAGTTTCAAACACCTTTCTTTCCTGGGTCCTGCTTATCTCATGAAACTATCTCCTCTGGTACAGGATGGTTTCCTCAATGGATATTTTACCTTTAACCTGTCTGCATTATGAGAAGTCATGACAATATGGATACACAGGAAGAACTGCAATGTTTCTCAATTTTTTCTCACTAGATTTCAAGCTTCTATGATACCTGGAACACAGTCTGGCAAGGGAGGTGCTAATAGTCTACCTGAATGGAGAAATGAAGGGATAATATTCTTCCTTGTCAACTGGTTCTTCAGAATTTTTGGCGCTAAGACACAGATTCAAAAGTCTTTTCTATTGTGAGATACACCAAAGAAGAAATGAACATGAAAGACTAGGAGAAAATATGTCTTTTATAATATTTCTATTAGCTTGATACAAGGTTGAAGTGCTCCCTTATTTATTCTGAAATCTAATATACACGATAGTGGGGTAGTAATCACTGAACATTCCCATATGTTGGGAATAAGAGATATGGTGCGGAGCTGTTTGCTAAAGTAGCATCTGTATTCTGCAGAATGCCAGCCCTTTCTCTGTACATTGTATTCTTGCCACTGACAATGCTGCATACTGTTTCAGTGTCAGTCTGATCATTTTTATCTTTTTATAAAAATTTTTATTGGAGTAGAGTTGATTTAAAATGTTGTGTTAATTTCTGCTGTACAGCAAAGTGAATCAGTTATACGTACACATATATCCACTCTTTTTTAGGTTCTTTTCCCATATAGGCCATTATAGAGTATTGAGTAGAGTTCCCTGTGCTATACAGTGGGTCCTTATTATTTATCTATTTTATGTAGAGTAGTATGATCACTTTTATCTTAATCAGCATTACTGCTTGTCACCTTGAAGCCTAACCATAACTTTCACCTCACTCCTAATACTGGAATTTAGAAGTACTTAGAAGAACTGGAGTAATGCCAAACACTGTCTACTTGAACGAAGGTAGAGGACTTTGAAATTCTCTTCCAGATCACTGTCATATTCTGATTCCACAAATATACAATCTAGACTGCATCTTAACTTCAATCACCATTTTTTTCCTCAAAATAAAATTTCTTTTTTTTTTTTTTCTATCTTGCAGTTTTAGGCATTGTATGGATCAGAAAAGTGGCAATTTTTTTCTTCAAAAAATCTTCATATTAAACAAACAAACTTGCCACTGCCAATGCTGCAAACAAACAAAAACACAATATAGTATAAGTGATGTCTAAATATAACTGGTTTCTCTTCTATTTGTGAAAATGAATTAAAACTCAGGCTATTTTGTGGGTTAGGAAACTACGATATGCTTGCAACTTCAAGCAAGGGGTAAAGTAAATGAATAATGCTTTATATTGTTTTTCTGAACTCCCTTTTCTTTTTATTGGCTTCATTAAAATGATCAGTACACCTGGCTGCTTGATCCTCACACAAATGATAAAGAGCTAAGGTTTTGCCAAAGCCCTTAGATATAGATTTCCTACATCCTGTGCCTTTGGCTAAAGGGAAATAATAGTTAAGCAAATCCAATTGGCAGCAGCAGTCAAGTATTCCACTATTTGAGGACAGCTCTAAGGAGCAGTTGTATCAGTATTGGCATACTAAGCTTCTGGAATATCCTGTGCATCCTTCTTTTCATTCGAGTCCTAATAGGCAACAACATTCAAATGCATTTGTAAAAAGAATGATAGTCTTCTAAAAACCTCCGGCATAAGTTATTAAAATTGTAATAGGGCCTACAGTTACATATCCAGGAGTAAAACATGTGCATTTATTGATTAAATGCAAACATTTCCCCCCCTAAATGTGACTAAAAGCATTGTCAATTTGATTGATGAATACTTTACCATAAATCTAAGCACAGGATCAGAAAAAGCACTAAAAGAATAAAATGCAAAGTGACTGGTGCTTGGATACCAAGATACAGAAAGCAAATAATCACAGAATACATATGTTGGTAAATTTCAAGTAATACATTTCAATAATGGCCACAGAAAATGACCATGAGTTTGTAATTGGGGCAGCCCAATTTATGTTGGGGACAAAATCATTGCTCACATTTTCTTGTCAAGTAAGGATAAAAACAACAGTATTCTGCTTCAACAAAATTATATCTCTGAAGTCAAGGGTGATTTAGACTCTGAGACACCACCGTATCACTATCAGTGCAAATAAGGTTTCTGTTCTAGCTCAAATCCCTCCTATGGGGACCCACCAAACACTACTTTTTGTTTAATTTGTCAATCTACACAAACAATATAATGCAGAAACTAAAATGCTACTGGTTTAGCATTACAATTACTTTTCTATGTATTTTTTTCTTTATTAGTCAAAATACTTATAATTGTGATATAAGCATTTATAAAAGATTCAAGGTAAAATAGTTATTTTACATTTTTACTAAATTATTTGTTGTTTGTGAATTATTCCAATGATCTAACAGTGGTCAAAGTATTGTTTTGTTCCCAAACAACATACTCTACATTTATTAGGTAACAATAAAAACAATCATTAGTATTATTAATTTATTAGTAAAATTTCTGTAAATATTATCTCTATGATGTGTTTTAAACACTAGTCGTTTATAAATACACTTATAAATATATTTTCTTTTCAATTAAAAAAAAAACTTATATAGCATAAATTCCAAATATTAAATCATTAAAATGCTCATTTGATTTTTTTTTTCATGTAGATGCCCTTAATACATTCTCCTTTGATTGGGATCTAATTGGAAGTAATCTATATGGTGAGAAGAAAAGAATCACAAAATGAAAATATAAATCACTGAGATTGAAATTAGACTTTGCTAGCATTTCCCACCAAAATATAAGAAATATATCCATTTTGTGGAGGTATAAACTGCATTAATGAGCGATGTCAGAAATTAGTTACTACTTTAAGGCATATGTTCAACATGGTTGAAGAGAAATCCTAATAATTTTTAAAACCCTACCTGTTACATTCTTAGAGGAGACTGTCCTGCCAAGTTATGGGACAATTTTGCTTTGTTAATGAGTACATATTGAATCCAATTCAATAATACATAATTCCTGTTAAAATATACATGTGATATTTGCCATGATAAAGAATAATTAATTTTATAGTGCATAGCTCTTCATATATTTCAGAGAAATGAGTCATAATGTTCAAGTTCTAATAGTCCTGATTATTTAACCATTTACAAAATTCTATCCGTGTGTTGACCATACTGTCTAGAAATAATGAAACTTAACTGATGTTGGATATTCCTAAAGCTGTTGTCTGAGAAATTTATTCATTAAATAGGTATTTTATAATACATTTAGAATTGCAAATACTATAATTTTTAAAAAGTCTGTATTGGTGTAGTGATGTACCTCCTCCACATGTTTCTGATTTAAAATCTGAAACTACTCTAAAACTGTATTTCAATAGCAATTTTTAGGATAACATATGCATATAGAGACAGAAATGTGGAAAGGCAAGCTTCTTAGTAGAAAATCACTTTATAATTATATTGCAAACACAAGATAACTGTATATATCTTTTAAAATTTTGTCCCTGATATTTTCACCTGTTCTTGTATTCATGATTTCATTGTCAGTTATTTCCTATTTCATGCCATATACCTTCCTTTCTTGTCTCATTTCTTTCCTTCTTCTTAGCATATTGACTCATGTAAAGCAAATAGGTAATTTCTCTAATTATTGAGTGCATTCTTTTTAATTTTCTCTCTGTTCCTCCTCCCTTCATTCACAGAGAGTGCCAGTTATAAATTTATTGCCTCTCAGCTACAAATTTAAACTTCCTTGCCTGCTCTGTGAAAATGGAGCTTGGCCCTATAAATATTTGGTTTTTGCTAACTGGAACGACGGTAATCTTTGTCAGTTGCAAGCAGAAGGGGCTTCTTTTCTTGTTCTGCTGTGCTCCTCATCGTCAGCTGCCACAGTTACCTGGCTTCTCCAGTGTCTGGTTCCTGCAGTGTGTGCAGCTTTTCTGGGACTAGGCTTCTAAAATATAGGCAAGTTCCTTAGTTCCAGGCTTCTTTCTGTAGCAACGGTGGCTTCTGATAGGCAGCCTCCTACAGTGCATTGGTTTCTCCAGTGCCAGGCTCCTTCATTGTGTGGACATTGCCAGAACCCAGTTTCTGCAGTGCACACGGCCTCTCTAGTGCCAGACTCCTGCAGTATCTGGCAGCTACCAGCCGTCAGGTGCCGTAACTTTTTCATAGACTCCCCCTCCAGTGTCTCCTAGACAAATACCTCTGGTAAGACACCTTCCCATGAACAATTTTCCCCAGCATCTAGAGAATATAGATTTCCAGCCAATTCCACCAGAGCAACACCACAGTGACTTCTCTGCCATTCAGTGAGACACAGATGGACACTCCTCATTGGGAACTCTATCTCAGCTCCAGGATTAGTGGCTTTATATCCACTATTCTTATATACTTTAGATTTCTCTTACTGGCCAATACATTTTACTCTCTGTTATAGTGACTTTTTTACATCAAACTTTCTCCACGCAAATAATCATGAGGTTGCCCTTTCCTTACTGGACCCTGATTGATACAATAGTCAAACTTTCCAAATGCACAGTAAATACTTTGCTTATTTCTATTTTTACAACTGTATTTGAGAAAGTTACTCTCACCACTTTGCTTAAACTGATATTTTGTTTATTCACTCATTCGTTCATTTACTTAGTATTTACATTTATTCAGTACTTGCAATGCAAGAGGCACTATGCTGATGGAAGTGTAAACCAATTGTATTTAACACAAATTCAGCAATGCATCACAGAGAATTAAAGAGAAGCACAATCTAGTTCAGAAAAGACCTAAGAGAAAAAAAATTAGTGTATTTGTACTACTCAATAATTTACCCATTTTAAAATTCCTTCAAAAAGACACATGTATGCATATGTAAAATTTATTGAGCTGTAGAGCTAAAATTTGTGCATGTTAGCATGTGTAAGTTATGCCTCAATTAAAAAAATAAGAAATAATAATAAAGGGGAAAAAGAAATAATAATAAAGGGGGAAAAAAGGACACTTGTAAGTAGATAGAAAGAAAGGGTAAGAAAAAGTACTACATACAAGTTTTTTTTAAAAAAAAGAAAAATATCTCTGCTATGTATCAAATTGTGATCATTTCATCATACTCCAGACTCCCTGTAGAGAAAAAATTATATCCCTCGTAAAAAAGACTAAAGCCATATGAAAACACACCCAAGGCAGGTGATAACATTAAAATATAGACATTGGGACTCCGGAGTTAGAGTACTATCTAGTGCTCTAGAAATTAAACAAAAAACAAAACACCAATTCATGTGAGATCACATGGTTGACTAAAACATATTCTACATGTAGTGATTTTGTTTCATTTTAATTTAGATCATCAGTACTTTATTTGAACATTAACTTCTCTAAAACTCATCAAAGGAGCACCTGTAAAGCGGGAAATTAACAGGTATGTTGCTGTCTTTCTACCTCTAGGTAGGAGAGATATCTAGATCTAGATGGATCTATCTATCTATCTATCCATCTATCTACCTATCTAAAACAAAGAAACTGAGACACACTGCAAAAATCATCTGAGCCCTTCCCAGTTGTACTATAGCAGCCTTTCATGTCTTACTGTACCTTTTAAACTTCTAGACATCTATTTTTTAACAGAAGTAGTCCGTTCCCCCTCAAGCAGTTCTGTCAACAAATATATTAAATGCTTTTATGTCTGGCAAAATATTGTATTCTGGATTGTCAAAGATGCATAATATAAGTTCTATCTGTTATTTTTTCTTAAAGAAGTTATACTCTAATGAAGACTTTCACTGTATTTAGGCAAAACCTCAAAGAGTAATCTCCCAAATGGAAAAATGAAATAAAAGGCATCCCAGGTAGAACAGATAGAGGAAATAGTGCATGCAAACATTTGAGGATATAAAAAGGCAAAGAAAAACTATACAGAGTGAATGCAGAGAGAATGAGTAGTTACTGATCCTTAAGAGATGCAAGAGGACCTATGGAAAATTCATTTGGAGAAGTTAGCAGGGACAGATTTTGAAGGACTTTATGTCATGTCTAATTTAAAAGTTAGGGCATAATCCTGTGACTATGGGTCTTAATTTTTATGATAGTTAAGCCAACTTGGAGAATCCTATTATTATGTAGTAATCCATTAAAAGTAAATACTGTGATTAATCAGAAAAATAATTTTATAATTATTAAACCTTTTCTGAGGATAAAAGCAGTCTTTGAGTATAATACAAACTGATAATTACTTACGTGTTTAATTTTTGGTAAACCAATTAGTCTTAAATAACAAGATTACTATAGGTGCCTACGATGCCTAAATGTAGCGAAACTGCAAAGGAAAAAAATATAAAATAGATATATGAGCTACTTCTTGCTTAAAATAACTTTTAAAAGTAGGATAAAGGAATGAAATAGCCCTTATATTACCCTACAGATTATAAAGTAGTTCTTGAACACCACTTAATCCTCTCTCAATCAGTGCCTTGAATTTAGTAAAACAATTTGAGAAAGTTTATGCTGGGACTTAACCTACATCTAATCATCAGTTCACCTTATCAAATGCTTTTTAAATTACTTCAGTGTATATTTGAGACTCTAAGTCTCAGTACAGAATTGTCAAATGCTAATTATTATTTTGTCCTTATCACACAGAGACAAGCATATATTCTTCAAAAAGGGAGACTTTCAGGGAAGTAGATATGATTCAGTTCTAAAACAGATGAGGAAGGCTAATGCAGGCATTTTCTTTTTAATTGTTATCACTTGTATAATGGACAATAAAATTTTATGTTTTTCAAATCATGCAAGTAAAATATGGAACACTATGTCATAAATAAATCATACTACTTTTTTCAGTGTTATCAAACATAATGACATTGAGACTTAACATTATGAAATCACTACATTCAGCAGTAGGTAGGAACCAAGTATATAGATAGCAATTGTCTGCCTTCAAAGGACTTACAGTAAAAGATATTCAAGTGTTAATTACAATGAAAAAAAGTCATAATTATTACAAATTTTGTATAGATCTTCATGGAAGACTTCACAAACAAACCATACCTTGAAGTATAGAAACACAGATGATGAGAACTGTGTAAGCCAAGCCAGGGATGTGGAAAACAAAACTGTTTTTGTTTTTGTTTTTTTAAGAGATATTTCATTTTGGCTGAAATAGAAAATGGTATAAAAGAAAAGACTGGAACTTTGACACTGCAAATAATCTTGTATATTAGAAAAATGTATTTTTACTTTGTCAGTAGGATAAACAATAAAAAGAGCCAGAAAATGCCATTGAGAAGAAAGTTGTAATATCCAAACAACACTTTACAAAGATTGAAATTCAGCAATTTGAAGATATACAAGACCATGGAGACCATGAAGGCAGTTTGGCTTATGTGGGTGATATAAATCTATGTAAAGTTTCAGGAATGACTTAGGATAGCCCAAAACAATATGATTATGAGAACTAAAAGCACAGAAGAATATGATACACATTTTAAGAAAAGAACCTTGATGACTTAATGACTGCCTATTTTCAGGGAAGAAGGAAATGTCAACAAAAACTAACACATTTCAGTTTGAATGTAAAGAGTGTTAACAAATTGAGTACAGAAAAATGGAGAATGACCCCATTTGGAATAACCTTTGAAAGCACAATCGGTGCATTAGCTGATTAAATTCAGAATAATTTTCAGCAGGAGGGTGAAATGCTACAAAAGCCCAAGGAAAGGAATATTTTTAAAAAGTCAACAGTGACCATTTTGGAATGAATACTTTCTCCTATATATTACAGGCAGCAAAACAAACAAACAAAAATGGTGGACATTATATATATATTTTTACTTTAAATAGTTTATATAACTTGAGTATTAACTTATTACTGTATATTAATGGCCTAACAGCCTGAATGTCACTTGTCATCTTTATGTGATATACAATAGCCTGCAGTTTTTCTCCCTGACTATCCAATTATAAACTTTAAATGGCAGATGAAAATACTTTCAGAGCCACTTAAAACTCACTTTAACATGGAACTATGGAGGTATCTCTTCAGTGCAGCACCTCTTAAATAATACTCATTTTAATAGAGGAGCTAAAACAAATTTAGGTGAGTCCTTATGTCATTTGGCAATCAGAAATACACAATAAGTATGGACAACTAGCTAACTGATTAAAATTAAGGTAATTATAAAAATAAACCATTAAACTAAAGTTGGTATTACTGATAATTAAAATTAAGTGTAAAACCAAAATAATAATATATACATTAGGATAAACTAAGCTATCCTAATAGCTGTAAAGTAAAACCCTCAGATTTTAGTGGCTTAAGACAATAAAGGCTTATTTTGCACCCATGTGGAGACTGGTGTGCCACTAGGTGCTCTAGTGGTGACTCAGAGATACAGGATGCTTTGTTTCTATGGCTCGACCCTCCCAACTACAGCAATAGCAGGGCAGGGGAAGGAAGTAAAGGACCTCGCACCAACGATTAAATGCTTCCACAAGGAAGTGACTCATGTCTGTTTACAGCCCATGGGAGAACTTGTGGAATACCCCAGCCCTATGACAAAATATAAGGAAAGGACTGTCATCCTCATCAATTAGAGGGAAGGAGCATCAGACTTCATTGAGAATAATTCATATTTGCCAAAAATATAATACTGAAAAGTACTAAAGAATCATCCCAATAACACACTATTAGCAGTTAGTTCATTTATTTTCTTTCTGTGAGTATTATTTATGTAAAGATTATTTTTCCCCAAAGATTATCTGGGATATTGTATTCAGAGGTTTTGATCACCATGTACCTTCTGTAATGAGAATTCCTGCCAAAGCAAAGAAACATACTATGTAGAGGGTCTTCAACATCTTATTAACCATTATTTTGGAAATACTAAAATAGTTTACAAGTTTTCGTTACTTCATTGCACAACTCTTAGACTGCTTTACAAGTATTTCATTGGGAACTTATATATATGTGTGAGAGGTTAGTTTTGTGTGTGTGTGTGTGTATGACTGATCTTTTCACTTTCTTGCTTAGATGACTTTAATATCATCCTAATGCTCTTGGGTTAAAGTTCATAAAATTTAACAATTTTTGACACCCATCATAATTTGGTCCCTACACGTTTTTTATTCTTAGCCAATTCTCCCTCTTCCTTATTATACTCCGATCACATTAACCTTCTCTTTGAATGTGCCAAATACCTTCCATCTCAAGATCCTCACGGTATTATCTTCTTAGCAATTCCTTCTTCCATAAATTTGCTCAGTCAACTGCTACTGAATATTTACTTTTCAGATTAAACCATTTGATATTCTTTCATTCAGAAGTTTTTCATCTTGACTCAATCCACCTTGCATCAAAAGACATTGATATTCCTATATGTTGTTCAAAGAATGGAGATTTTTCCACTATTAAATGTCTTTACCTGTTTCATATTTACAATTTTTCTGTATTCAAACTCCATGCAAGTTAGGATATGATTACTGCTACATCTCTAACATCTATCAGAGTGGCCATTCCATAAATAATAACATTTTAATAAAAGAAAAAAAATGGGGCTTCCCTGGTGGTGCAGTGGTTGAGAGTCTGCCTGCCAATGCAGGGGACACGGGTTCGAGCCCTGGTCTGGGAGGATCCCACATGCCGTGGAGCAACTAGGCCCATGAGCCACAACTGCTGAGCCTGCGTGTCTGGAGCCTGTACTCCGCAACGGGAGAGGCCGCGATGGTGAGAGGCCCACGCACCGCGATGAAGAGTGGCCCCCACTTGCTGCAACAAGAGAAAGCCCTCGCACAGAAACGAAGACCCAACACAGCCATAAATAAATAAATAAATAAATAAATAAATAAATAAATAAATAAAAAGAAAAAAAATATTTAAGTTGCATATTAGTTTCTCTAATATATCACATAAATTTCATTCTTTAAATGTGAATCAAGGTAATATACTGGGTTTTTTTCTCTCACATTTACAAGATGAACATAATTTCTTCTCACCAATGTGTTTAGAAAGGTAAAACATGTCTTTGAAATATGAATAAGTAAAGCAATCCTAATTGCTTTGTTTAGGCAATGTGTTTGGATGTATATGCATACATACCTGTACAATACTCAGAGAGAAGAAGAAGAGGGGGAGAGCGAGGAGGAGCAGGAGGGGAAGGCAGCAAAGAAGACTCTTCTGATGATGAAGAAGCAGCAACCACTGCCAGTTGACGTTATATCTGTGTGCAATCAAAAGGGCATTCAAATCAGAAAGGACTCAATTTCCTCAAGATTCAGGGCAGGAAGTAAGCTTACAATTGAATGTTCTCCCTTGCAATATGTGGTATTCTGCCTACTTCCTTTGATTGTGGCCACAGTCCAGACTTCTTTTGGATATCTAGCACTGACTGGACTCCCAGAGTTGGCTCTCAGCCCTGGTCTATCTTGTTGGTCTGTGGAATACTCTTCTGAGAGATTTTATTCAGAAACGTAAGCACTCCAGTGAGTATCACAGCCCTAAGATTTTCAGGTATGACAACAATGTATGCAGTTATCAAACTGTACTTCCCAAAATCTTTCCTAGAGTAAAGAAGGTAATTGCCAGAATTTCAAGTGTCTGGAATTTCTACTTGAAGTGGAAATGTGGAACATACTTGGGAACACTTGGAACCAGAACAAGAAGAACCGTAGAAAACAATAAGAATGTAGAGTAAACCATTAAGTAACAGACTTGGGATCAGATGGAGTCAGAGACCAAATATCATGATAGAGCAGTCTGTTAGGTTGGGTGTATTAGTTTTCTATTGCTGCCATAAAAATCACTGCTAATTCCATGTCTTAAAACAAGAGAAATTTATTATCCCACAGTTCTATAGGTCAGAATCTGGTAGGATCTCTTGGTTTCTCTGCTTAGAGTCTCACAAGACCAAAATCAAGGTGTCAGCAGAGCCAGGTCCTTGTCTAGAGGCTCTGGAGGATAATTCACTTTAGGCTTATTCAGACTGTTGGCTGAATCCAGATTCATGCAATTGTAGATCTTGCTCTCTTGCTGGTTCTAGGCCTGGGGGTCATTCTCAGTTGCTAGAGGCTGCCTGCATTCCCTGGCACATGGCCTTCTTCATCTTCAAGACCAACAATGGCAGATGAAGTCTCTCCCATACTTCAAAACATTTCCGCTTCTTCTTCTACCACATCAGTCTGACTAGCTGGAGAAATGGTTCTACTTTTAATGGTCCATGCTATTAGATTTATACCAATCTGGTTAATCCAAGATAATTTTCCCCTCTCAAGGTCTGTGATCTTAATCACACCTATAAAGTCCCTTTTGCCATGTAACCTAAATATATTCACAACTTCCAGGGAGTAGGGTGTGGCTATTTTGGGGAGGCCTTTATTAGCCTACATTGGACTGATAGAATTGGACAACCATACATTCATTCTTTTGAGATCAAGAATGAAAAGAGGATCAGAAATGCAGTCAAAATAAACCATGAATGAGTTGTGCTAAAACTGAAACAATTTTCTTTTACCAATACAAGTGTATCAAGATTAGATGCCCAGAGTTTTAGTGAAATGCTCTTGTTTAAACATATGGTTGAGAGGTGTCCAAAAACTAAGATGTTTCTGAAAGACAAATGAATTACCAGAAAAAAATCTAATCCTTCCTACTTTTCCTGGCCACAATTATTATATACGATATAATATGGTCAAATGCTGGCCCTTAGTGCAGACATGTGGAATGTACATTCTGCAACAACTTCCTTAATAACATTAAGGTTTATTAAGAACTAGAATGGATTTATGCTACATATTTAAAGTTGCATGAGAGAACTGAGTTACACTGGATTTTTAAAAACTTTTATTTCTCAATTTCTCTTTTGTCTCAGTGAAATGGCAATGGAGATATCTTTACTTGATATATTTAGGGACTGGAGAATTTCATGCTGACTTCACTCCAAGCATTAGCTCAAAAGGCACCTTAGAGTTCTTTAAGGGAAATCCTGACCTAATGAATCTCTGCTTAATGACAGATAATGTGATAAAGCCATGAATTTTGCCAAGTGCAGGGGTTGTTTCTGCTTGGCTTTTTGTGGTAAATCTGGTATTCCTCATTACAAAAGGAGGTAGTAAATGAAGATTCTTTGTCAGTGCGTGCAATGTCCAACTACCTATAAATCCGCTTTGGCACTGATATTGCTGTATTCTCCACTTGTCTATTTTAAGGAGTTCATAAACACAGCTTGACTTGTTTATTAGAGTTCGAAAACCTGGCAAAGTACATCACTGCAGCTCTTTTTCATCTGCTGTGTTGACACGAAGATCAGTGACCCTTTTTGAATGATCGAAATTTTGACAGCTTAATTTCTATGTCATGAGTTGCTAAGGTAACACTATTTTTGTGAATTCCACAGTATAAATGCTTAAGAAATGTCTTCCATTTTTAGTATTGAAACTAATTTAATGTTAAAGTTAAAAGACTTATTTCTTGGTTCACTTTGCATTCACTGAGGAAACTCAATCTACTTGTTGGCTATTGCCCTCTTCCATGGAATATCTGATTCAACCTGGGCAAAAAAGGGACTTAAAATACAATGACATTACCTGCAAAGGAAATAAGGTATCTCAAATAAGAAAGTAAAGCAACCTCTTTTTAATAGCTGGATTCAGCTTTTGAGACGAGCTGACAAAAGTACAGTTTACAAGGCTACCTTTAGATTTGAGAGTTTGCATTTTTATATTCAGAGTGTGGTATAGCTCTCAATTTTTATTTGCATATACTCAAATCATTTTCAGAGAAAGCAGATTTTTCATTTTTCAGTGCTGTTTAACAAAGTACCACAAACTTAGCTACTTAGCACCCATTTATTATCTCACAGTTTCTATAGGTCGGAAATCCACACATGGCTGAATTGAACTCTCCACTCAGGGTCTCATGAGGCTGAAAGCAAGGTGTCATCTGAGTAACCTTCTTTTCTGGAGCTCATGGTCTTCTTTCAAATTCAAATTATTTTTGGCAGAATCCCATTTGTTGTGCTTGTTTAACCATTTTCCTGCTGTCTGTTGACAGGAACCACTTTCAGCTCCAAGAGGCCACCTGCAGTTCTTAGTCACTTGCCCCCTACACAGGCCATCTCAACTGCCAATGTCTGACTTCAGAAATGGCCCACTTGATCAAATCAAGCTCAGTGGGATCATCTCCTTTGATTAAATCAAAGTCCACAGGATCACAGGAGTGATAGCTCCATATTCACAGGTTCTGCCAGAACTCAAGAAAATGGGGTTATACAAGGTTTATACAGCAGAGGGCAGGAATCATGGGGGCATCTTAAGATCCTCTCTACCAAAAGTAGGTTGTGTACTTTCAAATACAGAGTATTGCTATTCATAAGATAAATAGTTCCAAGCCCATTCTGGTGATTGGTTGAAGCCATAATCCTGGAATTTTTGCATTTACAAAAGTCCTTATTGGGATTTCCTATTGTGAGTCTTTATATTCATAAAACAGAAAATAATGTTCTGGCACAACTGCCTGCCTATTAGCTAATAATATAGACAGATTATTGAACTGTCAAAATTGCATATTAATATTTAAATAACTGTAATAGTGACATCTTTACAACTATATAATATATATAAAATAATTTGGTACATTTAAAAGAATTACTTCATACAATTCTGGACTTTCCAAATATAAAAAGTTCTAAGAAAAATTTCAATTTCCAGGAAAACATTTGAATTCCTGAAAAGTATATATCATATGAAACAGAAATATAAAGTAAGTACACAGCTTGAGAAATATACACTAAGTACAAGCCATTTCAAGAATTTGATAGAAATTAGATGCCTTGCTGGAGAAGAAAAATTGGTTAGACATGTTAATCCAGGGAGATTTATGAGATGACAGTAAACATCATACGAGAAATTAGTCACCTGTTACAAGCAGTCAGCAGCATTATCCTGAGGATTCAGAATGGAATTATGTCACATATCAAATCTGGAAGTAAGTTACCCATCAATTCAAAGTACTCAAATGGACTGCAAAGCCAATTGTAAAAAATATTAAAATAAACAACAACAACACAAATATCTCTACAAATCTCTCCTATATAGGAAAAGGAAGGAAATGCCTTTGGTCAAAATATCATGGAAACTACAATATCACATAAATGAAACCAGTAATATATAAATAATTTTACATAAAACATATAAATATGTTTCTTAAAACTGTATAAATGTATGTAGATAGTGAAGAATCCATAGAAGAATTAAAGAAATTTGTAGGTTATTATGTTGTTAAAATCCAGCATCTAGATATTGAAAACTGAATTTCTTTTCTACTGTTTCAAAGATTTTTCTTCTCCTGTGTTCTAATATTTTCAAATATAATTGCTGTCTACTTAATCATAGTCAATACAACATTCTACCTCCACCATTAGAACACATCAAAGTACCTTGATTTCAGTTCACAAAAATGTCTTGAATCTATTTTTGTCTTCTGTGTTCACTGTAATTTTCCACTGGTTCTTTATAAATTATGGGCATCAGATAAAACTATTGAAAATTTTAATATATACATAATCAGTGCCCTCATCTTAAAATTCTGTTTCAGAAAGTGTGGATTGGAGCCCAAACATCTATCTTTTCTAAAAGCTTCAAATGTTATACTAATGAGGCTTTTTGGTGAAAACTATTATTGTTTTTCTGGTTTTCACTATTGATATATAGTCCTAAATGGCTTTCTTTTTAATAATTTATTTCCTCATTACCCATACATCATCTATAAGTTTCTCAGAATACCCAACCTTAAAAATCATTGTCATATTAATTCTCCATTTGCACATTTCTATATTACCCCGTCCTTAGATGATAAAGTTAAAACTCGTAAGTATGGTGCCTAGATTTATCAAAATATATTGTTGCTGGTCTCATCTTGCACCAATTATAGCCTTTCTTCCAGTAGTATTGAATTCTCATTACTTAGTGGCATGATATACATTTACACACTCCTGTGACTTTTTTTATACTTTTGTATAAGTTGTTCCCATTCCCCAAATATTATCTGCCACTTTTTCTGTCCATGAAAATTTCTATTCATCCTTTAAGAGGTGGCTTATGTGTTGTCTTCTCCGTGGAATCTTACCTTATTTGTCCTTAATTAGTTTATTACCTCTCTGTGGTGACCCAAGTTTTCTTCGTCTTTTAATTAAGTATATATATTATAACAAGTTTGTCTTACACCAAACTTCCACTTATTCAAAAATAGAAGCCATGTCTTTTTCATCTTTGCGCTAGCCATGCTCCATATAATTTCATACAGATCAAGACACACAAGACTTTCCTCAATACATATTTGTTTGATAGATAGCGAATCAATAAATAGACGTGCATGTCTGTATCAGTGGGAAGAATCTATTTCTTTTCACCGAATTTTCCCAGGTATATTTCAATAGAGTTGAAATGATGGTAATAAAATTATGATAATTTGATTAAGTATAAAAAATACTATTTGTCCCTAAATTAGTTGTGGAAGTATATGTGTGGACCTTTATCAATTTGTCTGAAGTGATAAATATGAAAAGCCCTAATGTAAAGTAAAAAAGTGACCAGGCCATGTGCTTTGACTTAAAGGTATCATTTTAATTTGCCTCTACATTTTGTCAGGAGCACGGCTGGGTTGAGAGAGAAAGCTGAGATACCAAGTATCAGAGTAGCTGATTAAAGCATCAGGCCAAAAATGAAAGCGGTAAGCCTTCAATCACTTACTGTAACACTATAAGCAAGAGGCTAAAACCCAAGAAAACACCAACTCCCACTCTTCCATGTTCCCCCATGGAACAGCACACCAGTAGAGGGTCAGGTAGATCAGCACAGATGTGGAGGTCCTCTTACTATTGAGGGAGCCCCAATCAAAAGGCTGTGAGAGTTTTATGGACCCTGGGGTTGGGGTGAGGGCAAGGAGTAAGGACTAGGAATGGCAACTATTGAGTAGTGAGTCAGAGTGGGAAAAGTTGTCCTCAATGTCTTCCCTCCTCCCTCTCCGCAAAGGAGGAGGCCTCAACAGAGGCTCCTGGAAGACCTCTGGCCAAGGTCTCAGATAAAGGGAATGAAGGAATGAATCTGAACTAAAAATTCAAATATGCAAAACAGCAAGACCTGCCAGGGGTCCTTGACTGCAGTATATTTGATGTGCACTGTCCGGTGAAAAAGGGCAGCTTTCCCTCATGAGGCCTGCCAGGTAAAGCCTTTGTGATCTCCTATAATCTGAGCTAAAAAATCACATAGTATTTTGGCCTGGAGCTGGACTCCTCACATTTGACAGGAAATTAAGTGACAAATACATGCATTTGGTATGAAATAGAGAGCAGCAAAAAGTATTTAGTAGCAAATTCATGTTTCATATGATAAATGTGATCTTCCATTAATTAATTATGTCCACTTGCATCATAACTTACATAAATCTCCAGCTAGTGGAAATCTAGAGGGGACTGAGGAATGAAGCAGAATCATTGCATGAGAAAAATACTGTCCAGTAGGATACTTGACTAGAACCAGAAATCAGCACAGTGACCAAATAAAAAATAAACCTGACTACCTTACTTGTGAAGGATGTTATAGGTTTGTAACATCATACAACAAATATTAAAAGGAGATTTCCTATGTGTCAGAGACACAGTCTCTGATTTCACAGACTGCAAACGAGACCCCATGAGGACAAAAAATTTTATAGGTTAGGAGTATTGCAAAACTGAGTTGCATTCTTAGGTTAAAAAAAAAGTGTAGTACAGAAAACAGAAATCTGAGATCCAGGTACTCTGAGAGACAAACATTCTTCAAACTAACTTAAAATACACCATTAGTGATGGTTAATTTTGTGGCGAGGCCATGGAACCCAGATAGTTGGTCACAAGTCAGTCTAGATGTCAGTCTAAAACACTGTGAAGGTGTTTTTTAGATGAGATGAACTTTAAATCAGTAGGCTTTGAGTAAAGCAGAGGCTCCTCCATAATGTGGATGGGTCTCCTCCTGAAAGCTGAAGGCCTTTCAGAGAAAAGTCTGAGGTTCTCTGATGAAGAAGGAATTCTGCCTCCAGATGCTTCCAGTGTTAGTTGCAACATCAGCTCTTCCCTGGGTCTCCCGCCTGCTGACCCACCCTGTAAAATTCACACTTGCCAGTTTCCTCTGCCTCCTCCACACAACCCCCCAAAATTTCTTAACTTCTTTCTTTCTCCCTCTCTCATCCTATTGATTCTGTTTCTCTGGAAAACCATAACTAATACACCATCTAGTCTTTAATTTTTCTTTTCCTGAAAATTATTGGCCATACTCTCTCCTTCCCTTCAATCAAATTATTTGCTCTGCCCATGACATTTAAGCATATGTTACACTGGCCATTGCTTGATCCATTACTTAAATGAGTTTTAACTTTCTAAACTTCTTCTAACCTCTTTTTGTTTAGCCATTTCTCAAAAAAGATAAATTTTTTTTTTATAAATAGGTGTTTCATAATGTTTCTTACAATGCTCAACAAATAACTTTATATGTAAAAAGCATTCAATATGTCTATTATAATTCAATTTGATAGCAGTTTCGGGGTAATTTTGCCTCTATTCATTTTTCTGGTGAACGATGCTGTTCCATTTGGCTGCCATATACAGCTGTGTAGGGCCTTATTTATGTGTCCTCTATGATGGCCCTTGTGAACAGAAATAGCAATGATAAATTTTTAAAAAAAGAAAAAAAAACAAGCTCGGAATGGACTCATGACCCATCCACCTTGACAAATATACATATGTGTATACATTTAAAGTGCACCCAATTCAGAAATGAGACAGTGTCTTCCAGAGAAATTCTAGATTTAATAGCATTAGCTTGTAAAAGAGCAATTTATCACAATTGGCTGTTTTGGGTTACAATTGCCCTGATTTTAATAGAAGGAAAACAACTCTATAGATTTAACTACTTTTTTTGCCTATATCTTTATGGGGATCCATTTCATTATGTATTTCATAGACATACAATCAATTAATGGGACCACTGATTCTCTAGGAGTTAACATACTTCAATTATAACAAATTAAATTCAATATTTATTGATCCTAATATTGGTTATTCCTGAATAACAACTTTAGAAAAGTTTATAAAGTCCTTGAAAATTTTTACCTCATTCAATATGGAAAATGAAATAATGGCCTACATATTTTCTATTAAAACTTTTAAATGATTCTTATAAGATTTTTCTTCCTTCATAGTGTTTATAATATTTTCATGGGCCATTAGACTTCTAGGTACTTGTTGAACAGGTAAAAAAATCCCAATGAAAACAAAAGAATTTATAGACCTATATTGTATTTAAATTATTTTAAATTTAACTCATTTATAAAAAATATAGATTTGCATGTTAAAACACAATCTAAAACCCAATTTATATCTTATTATATTATATACTATATGTTAATATAAAAGTAATTATCTTGGTTTACTCTCATGTACTTTAGTTTTTCAGGAGTATTTAAAATATTAAGCAAAATTTATATATGCATATGACTGACCATGCCCAGAAAAAAATGTATCAGCCTTGCACTAAAAAGCCCTAGTTGGCTCCTATCAGAATAGCATAAATGTAAAGGAAGTTTTCTTGCATATTCATTTTTTGATAAGAGTAACAACCATCTTAACAGAATTAGGTAGGTTCCCTTTCTTTTGAGATCCAAGGGTTGCCAAAAGCAACTTATTTGTATTTAAAAAGAGAGATTATAGAGTTTTCAACACACATTCATGGAAAATATATATTTAAGAAATACTGTTTTGGGGACTTCCCTGGTGGTCCATCAGTTAAGATTCCATGCTTCCACTGCAGGGGGCATGGCTTCAATCCCTGGTTGGAGAGCTAAGATCCCACATGCCTTGAGGCA
This sequence comes from Balaenoptera ricei, assembly GCF_028023285.1. Classification (NCBI taxonomy): domain Eukaryota; kingdom Metazoa; phylum Chordata; class Mammalia; order Artiodactyla; family Balaenopteridae; genus Balaenoptera; species Balaenoptera ricei. The sequence goes on from NC_082643.1 coordinate 87,411,409, forward strand.
TGGCCAAAAAAAAAAAAAAAAGAAATACTGTTTTGAACATATAAATGTATTGCTTAAAATCATGTGCATCATTTATTATCAAATATTTTGTCATGTATACTGAATCTTCTTTCTTAGACTCACAAATATTTAAGATAAATGCCATATAGATCTGTATTTAAAATAGTTTTTAGTTACATCAATTTATTTTCTTCTACATATTGTCAGTAGGAAATAAGCTCTCCAAAGAGTACATTTGATACAATTGTTAAAGGCAGAATCACATGATCACATTTGAGCACTGGTTGGCCGAATCTGACTTTCCCATTGTTTTGTTTTCAGCAAATTATGCTCAGAGACTGAGATTGTCTTTGCCAATAATTTATTTAACACAAGTTCACTGTGGAAATTATAATTTGTAATAATATTTCACAATCCAATAGCATACAAAATAATGTCTCTTAATAAGCCAATAAGGAAATAACGTACTCCAAAACAATGATAAATTAATTACACTATTGTTCCAGGAAAAAGGGGAGATTAAAGAAATAAAGTCTGAATTTATTTGAGACTTACCTTTCCATGAGTTGATTCTTGGAACAGTTGGTTTAACCAACCAAGAGCTGCTGTCCAGCTGCCAGTGCAAACCCAAAGTCCCTTGTCACTAGAGCACAATGCTAATTGAAGGAAGACACTGGTATTGGCAGGCAAGACCATCTCTTTCAGGAGCTTTTTGCATGGTTTTCATCCCTGCCAGCAGAGCAGCCTTGCCACAGCAGGAGCTAATGTCCCAAGGTCTTTGGAGAGCTATTTAGATCAGCAAAGAGTAGCCTTGCCCACACAGAAAGTTCTCAGAAAACCCTCACAACTTCTTGGTATTTTACGTTTAAATGTTCATTACATCCTAGTCTCTCCACTGTATGTTCATATCCATAAGCACTCAGTAACACAACGATTTTGATGAATCATACTGACACGGCCTCCCCAATGTAAACAAATTTACCCTTCAGTCAAAACAACTTCACTTAAGCCATAAGTCGATTTGAAATCATGAGAAACCTATACACACACCCTTTTCCTTTTTTCCTGATGTGATTTGAAAAACACTCAAAGAAGCTTCTGCTGACAACTGCCAGGATCACATGTAACTGGATTGAAAGAGACCTTCCAGATCAATGATTCTAAGTCTGGCTGGCAGACTTACATTTCATGGAATCGTGAGAGAGTACTGAAGTAGCTTCAACCTCGTGTAAGCTGAAACTGTGCCTACAGCACATTCTTAGCCATGGCAAATGTTTCCAAAACCTCTTCTCTAACAAAAAGAAAAAAAGCACAGACTGAAGTGTGGAAAAGGATATTTTACAATGGAACATTTGAAAAGAGCTAAGGAAGAAAAAGAAAAGGGCAACAGATACAATTTCACAAAAATCAATCACATACGGTGTAATGTTATCTGAATTTAGCATATCATTAGTTCCTTTAGTTTTTCCATTTCTCATCATAGCCTCTCTGACATAATAAAAATCTTTCTGATTGTTTTTAAAACTATTGCCTTAGTTTTTCTAATCCTATAGAAGTCCCCAACAAAAATACCATTTTAATCACATAGAGTACAGTCAACTAGGTCCATACTTAGATTCCAAAGCGCACAAAAATTAGTGAAGCATTCTTTATTTTTTGTATTCTGTTATACCTCATTATTATCCCTTATTTACTGTGAACATATTTCTAATTGTTTATATGTCTGTGTTTGTTTACTTTACAATTAGCCTATATATCCCTAGTGCAGAATAATATTACTTGTACTTAGTAACTTACCACTATGTTTTTGTTGAGTGAATATTTCTCTAGCAAATCTAGGATATTGCTAAAAGTTACTGTTCTGTTTTATCTGTTTTGCTCTATTTGTATCCAAATAAACATTAGGGAACCATTTAGATGATATGGAAGTTCTGCCTTCCAAACATATAACTGCCTTTTTTGTTTTCAGACCTAGTATGGAAAACTTAGTGGAAAAATCACAGGAAAAAACCCCAAACCCTAAAAAACTGTATAATATAGGGTTGGAAGTTGTTTTCGTTTTGTTTTGTTTTACATAAAATCCTTGAAAAGTGAGGGGGAATCTATTGTCTTTTCCCGTCATGTAAATTGACCTTGGTGCAGCAAGCAATGGTCATTCCAAAATTAGCTTCTCTTTGGAGTTACTCACAGTTCACTTTTATGCAAGTGAAAAGGATGCAAAGACACATTTTACTGAAGCAGACCTGCAGCTAAATGACTCAATTTTCACTTCAGTTGTGTGCCTTTGAGATAATTCATGTTTTATAATTTAACAATTCTTATATTTAGAATAACTTGAAAAACAGTGTCTACTTTGGAAGCGAAAAAAACTGCGTCAGGGTTTTGCTTTTAAAAACAATAGAAATAAGAGAATACATTCAATGGAGTTTTTTTTTTTTTTTTTTTTCCTGATCAAAAGGCTAAGCCCAAAAACACTCAGTATGATTAATTTCTCAATTTGGAAACTCCAATACAATTAAACAAAAATAATATTAATAATAATAAAAATAATAAAGCAGCAGATAAATATGTGATGTTGTCTATGATCTTTTAATTTATAACATATAACAGATTATAAAATATAAAATTTTGAGGACCACGTTATCAGTTATGGTCTTGGCAGAAACTAGAGAGCCTATTCAAATTGGGTAATTTGAGAAGAATTTTTTAAAGCTATTATTATCAAGGGTTTAGAAAGAATGCTGGGAAACTTCAACACAGTTTAGTAGTCCTTTGTGGCTGTTGTTAGTGGGCAGGCACAATTATCACTCTTTCAATTCCTAGGACTTCAGACAATGGAAAAAATGAAAGTAAGAAACGTACATATTCATTTATGTACAATAGAAAACAGTGTATAGTGATTTAATACTGTAAATTAAACCAAATGTTCAACAATAGAACATATGTTAAATAACATGTATAATTTCCACAATATAAAATATTAATGCTCAAATATTTTTCATAAAAAAAAATCGTAAAAAACTGACTTTAATATCTTAAAAAAGAAAATACATTGTTAGAGCTCTATTAAGGTAAGTTTATTGTACAAAACTGCATTAACTTAAACTTTAAAATTTGATGAGTTTTAATATATGCTTCTTTACACACCATGAAAACACCATAATGAAGATAATACTTTCCCATGCCCCATTGTAATACATACATTGTATCACCGTGGCCTAGCACAAACTGTATTTTGGATTAGTTTGCATTTTCTGGATTTGTTATAAAATGGAATCATAAGCTGTATACTCTTTTTTATCTTTTTTCACACATCATATATTTCAAAACAAAGAGGAAAAATAACACAATGAAGTGTTAGTACAATAATACTATTAGACTAAATAGAATTTAAGGTAAGAGTATTAATAAGGACAGTATATTTTACATTTTAAAAGAATCATTAAAATAATGAAAAATAATTCACTTCAATGTATGCAATGTGTCCCAAATTATAAAGCAAAATTTAACTTTTAAATAAAAATATGAATTTGCAGTCAGAAGAGTTTAATACGACTATCCCAAATTTTATATTTGTTCTGATTCAGTCTGAAAAATAAATGAGAATATAGAAGTCTTAAATTTTTGCTATTTTTGCAAAAGAGCAAAAATTGACAATTTATGATTCAATATATCTTCCTTTTAACACATAGAAAGTTTTCTACCCAAAGTATAAAGAATGCACATTCTCTTAAATATCCAAGTAATATTTACAAAATAATGACCACACCACTAGTAAATTCTCAATGTTTCCAAATGACCATTTATTTATATGAAAATTCAATACCTTAAATAAAATAGTAAAATTATTTAAAATTAAAACTTATGTTTGGATTCTAAAAATCACATTCTTAAATAACATGTATTAAAATGATAATCACGAAAATAAATATTTATACTCAAGAAACAAAGGCATTATTGTCTATATAAATGGATATTTAAAGAAAATATATATTACTATACAAGTTGTTAATAAATTAGGAAGACTTCAAGCAAATGAAGTGACATATTTATAAGATAGGAAAAGTTACTTTAATTTAAAAAAATGAAATAGAAATGATGACAGTAGAAATTAGGAAATATAAAACACAAAGCAAAATGATAATTATAACATAATAATAGACAAATATATACAAAACATTGTCAACAATTATGAGATATGAAGAAACATTGTTAATAATGAAAAGGGGAATATTTATAGTAAGACTAAAAAGTTATAGGAAAATATACTCACAACATTACAAATATACAATATGAACATTTTTAAATGACTATTTTCCTAGAAAATAATTCATGATTAAATTAACTCAAGAAATATTTTAAGATGTAAATACATCAATTACAATTTTGAAGAGTGAATGAGTGCTTTAATAATAAGACACTAGATAATTTTACGAAGAGTTTTATAAAATAGTTTGTCTTATACAACTCTTGCACAATATAAAATATTGGTAATTCTACCCAAAACAATTTATATTATTTATATGAATTGGTTATCAAAGGTGATAGACAATCAATAAAGGTTATACATGATTCACATGAACGTATAGATCCAATAATTCTAAATAAAAGTAACTGCAAATATGATACAGCAGTTCATTTAATGAATGAAATTAAGTAATATGAAGTTCAGTTAGCAATAAAATACTTATGAATGTATCCCACTTGGCACTAAACATTAAAGAGGAAACTAATGCTCTTCATAGGTGCAAAACAAATTGCTAATAAAAATTAACTTTCAAGATGGTGGAGGAGTAAGACATGGAGAGCACCTTCCTCCCCAAAAATACATCAAAAATACGTCTATATGTGGAACAACTCCTACAGAACACCTACTGAATACTGGCAGAAGACCTCAGACTTCCCAAAAGGCAAGAAAATCCCCATGTACCTGGGTAGGGCAAAAGAAAAAACAGAGACAAAAGAATAAGGTTGGAACCTGTACCTGTGGGAGGGAGCTGTAAAGGAGGAAAAGTTTCCACACACTTGGAAGCCCCTTCACTGGCAGAGACGGGGGATGAGTGGGGGTAAGCTTCAGAGCCACAGAGGAGAGCGCAGCAACAGGGGTGAAGAAGGCAAAGTTGAGAGATTCCCACACAGACGGTCGGTGCCAACCAGCACTCACCAGCCTGAGAAGCTTGTCTGCTCACCCGCTGAGGTAGGTGGGGGCTGAGAGCTGAGGCTCGGGCTTCAGAAGTCAGATTCCAGGGAGAGGACTGGGGTTGACTGTATGAACACAGCCTGAAGGGGTTAGTGCACCATAGCTAGCAGGGAGAGAGTACGGGAAAAAGTCTGGACCTGCCTAAGAGGCAAGAGACCATTGTTTCAGGGTGCACAAAGAGAGGGGATTCCTTCCCTCTCTGCCCACAGAAGGCGAAACACCGCCTAAATGAGCTCCAGAGATGGGCATGAGCCACGACTATCAGCTAGGACCCCAGAGACGGGCATGAAACACTAAGGCTGCTACTGCAGCCACCAAGAATCCTGTGTGCAAGCACAGGTCACTATCCACATGCGCCCCCACCCCCAGGGCCCTGTGCAGCACGCCACTGCCGGGGTCCTGTGATCTAAGGACAAGTTCTCCAGTAGAACACACAGTGCGCCTCAGGCTGTTGCAACACCAGGCTGGCCTCTGCCACCACAGGCTCGCCCTACACTCCGATTATAACCACAGTACCCCTTCCTACCCCTGGCCTGAATGAGCATGAGCCCCCTAATCAGTCACTGCTTTAACCCCATCCTGTCTGGGAGGGAACAGATGCCTGAGGACGACCTACACGCAGAGGTGGGGTAAAAACCAAAGCTGAACCCAGGAGCTGTGCGAACAAAGAAGAGAAAAGGAAATTTCTCCCTGCAGCCAAGAGCAGCAGATTAAATCCAAACAATCAACTTGACGTACCCTGCAACTGTGGAATACCTGAAAAGACAACGATTCATCCTAACATGGGGCGGTGGATTTTGGGAGCAACTGTAGACTTGGGGTTTGCTGTCTGCAACTGATTTGTTTCTGATTTTTATGTTTACATTAGTTTAGTGTTTAGTGCTTGTTATCATTGGTGGATTTGTTTATTGGTTTAGTTGCTCTCTTCTTTTTTTTAATTATTTTTTTATTTTAATAATTTTTTCTTTTTATTAATTTATTATTAGTATTATTTTTTGTTTGTTTTAATACCTTTTCTTCTGAGCCATGTGGCTACCAGGTTCTTGGTGCTCTGGCCTGGTGTCAGGCCTGAGTCTCTGAGGTGGGAGAGCCGAGTTCAGGACACTACACCACCAGAGACCTTCCGGACTCATGTAATATCAATTGGCAAGAGCTCTCCCAGAGATCTCCACCTAAATACTAAGACCCAGCTCCACTCAACCACCAGTAAACTCCAGTGCTGGATGCCCCATGTCAAACAACTAGCAAGACAGGAACACAACGCCACCCATTCGCAGAGAGGCTGCCTAAAATCATATTAAGTTCACAGACACTCCAAAAGACCCCACCAGAGGTAGCCCTGCCCAAAAGTTAGACAAGATCCAGCCCCACTCCCCAAAACACAGGCACCAGTCCCCTCCACCAGGAAGCCTACACAAGCCACTGAACCAACCTCACCCACTGGGGGCAGACACCAAAAATAATGGGAACTATGAACCTGCAACCTGCAAAAAGGAGACCCCAAACACAGTAAGTTAAACAAAAGGAGAAGACAGAGAAATATGCAGCAGATGAAGGAGCAAGGTAAAAACCCACCAGACCAAACAAATGAAAAGGAAATAAGCAGTGTACCTGAAAAAGAATTCAGAGTATTGATAGGAGAGATGATCCAAAATCTTTAATAGAATGGATAAAATACAAGAAGTGATTAACAAGGACCTAGAAGAGCTAAAGAGCAAACAAACAATGATGCACAACACAATAAATGAAATCAAAAATTCTCTAGAACGAGTCAATAGCAGAATAACTGAGGCAGGAGAATGGAAAAGTGACCTGGAAGATAGAATAGTGGAAATAACTACAACAGAGCAGAATAAAGAATAAAGATTGAAAAGAATTGAGGACAGTCTCAGAGACCTCTGGGACAACATTAAATGCAACAGCATTCGAATTATAGGGGTCACAGAAGAAGAAGAGAAAAAGAAAGGGTCTGAGAATATATTTGAAGAGATTATAGTTGAAAACTTCCCTAACAAGGGAAAGGAAATAGTCACCCATGTCCAGGAAGCACAGAGAATCCCATACAGGATAAAACCTAGAAAAAACACACAAAGACACATATTAATTAAACTATCAGAAATTAAATACAAAGAAAAAATATTAATAGCAGCAAGGGAAAATCAACAAATAACATGCAAGAGAATCCCCATGAAGTTAACAGCTGGTCTTTCAGCATAAACTCTGCAAACCAGAAGGGAGTGGCAGGACATATTTAAAGTGATGAAAGGGGAAAACCTACAACCAAGATTACCCTACCCATAAAGGATCTCATTCAGATTCAATGGAGAAATTAAAACCTTTACAGACAAGCAAAAGCTAAGAGAATTCAGCACCACCAAACCAGCTTTACAACAAATGCTAAAGGAACTTCTCTAGTCAGGAAACACAAGAGAAGGAGAAGACCTACAATAACAAAACGAGAACAATTAAGAAAATGGTAATAGGAACATACATATCAAAATTACCTTAAATGTAAATGGATTATAACGGAAATCAAAACAAAGCTGGAGTAGCAATTCTCATATCAGACAAAATAGACTTTAAAATAAAGACTACCACAAGAGACAAGGAAGGACACTAGATAATGATCAAGTGATGAATCCAAGAAGAAAATATGACACTTCTAAATGTTTATGGACCCAACATAGGAGCACCTCAATACATAAGGCAAATACTAAGAGCCATAAAAGGGGAAATGGACAGTAACACAATAATAGTAGGGGACTTTAACACCCCATTTTCACCAATGGACAGATCATCCAAAATGAAAATAAATAAGGAAACACAGCTTTAAATGACACATTAAACAAAATAGACTTAATAGATATGTATAGGACATTCCATCCAAAAACAACAGAATACACTTTCTTCTCAAGTGCTCATGGAACGTTCTCCATGATAGTCTATATCTTGGATCAAAAATCAAGCCTTGGTAAATTTAAGAAAATTGAAAATGTATCAAGTGTCTTTTCTGACCACAATGCTATGAGACTAGATATCAATTACAGGAAATAAACTGTAAAAAATACAAACACATTGAGGCTAAACCATACACTACTAAATAACCAAGAGAAAACTGAAGAAATCAGAGGAAATAAAAAAATACCTTGAAACAAATGACAATGAAAACACGACGACCTAAAACTGAGGGGATGCAGCCAAAGCAGTTCTAAGAGGGAAGTTTATAGCAATACCATCCTACCTCACAAAACAAGAAACATCTCAAATAAATAACCTAACATTACACCTAAAGCAGTTAGAGAAATAAGAACAAAAAAAACCCAGACTTAGAGTAGGGAAGAAAACATAAAGATCAAATCAGAAATAAATGAAAAAGAAATGAAGAAAACAATAGCAAATATCAATAAAATAAAAGCTGGTTCTTTGAGAAGATAAATAAAATTGATAAAACATTAGCCAGACTCATCAAGAAAAAAAGGGAGACTCAAATCAATAGAATTAGAAATGAAAAAGGAGAAGTAACACCTGACACTACAGAAATACAAAGGATCATAAGAGATTACTACAAGCAACTATATGACAATAAAATGGACAACCTGCAAGAAATGGACAAATTCTTAGAGAAGCACAACCTTTCAAGACTGAACCTGGAAGAAATAGAAAATATGAACAGAAAAATCACAAGGACTGATATTGAAACTGTGATTAAAAATCTTCCAACAAACAAAAGCCCAGGACCAGATGGCTTCACAGGTGAATTCTATGAAACATTTAGAGAAGAACTAATACATATCCTTCTCAAACTCTTCCAAAATATAGCAGAGGGAGGAGCCCTCCCAAACTCATTCTACAAGACCACCATCACCTTGATACCAAAACCAGACAACAATGTCACAAAAAAAGAAAACTACAGGTCAATACCTCTAATAAACATAGATGTAAAAATCCTCAACAAAACACTAGCAAACAGAATCCAGCAGCACATTAAAAGGATCATACACCATGATCAAGTGTGGTTTATCCCAGGAATGCAAGGATTCTTCAATATACGCAAATCAAACAATGTGATACACCATATTAACAAACTGAAGGATAAAAACCATATGATAATCTCAATAGATGCAGAAAAACCTTTCAACAAAATTCAACACCCACTTATGATAAAAACTCACCAGAAAGTAGGCGTAGAGGGAACCTACCTCAACATAATAAAGGCCATATATGACAAACCCATAGCCAACATTGTTCTCAATGGTGAAAAACTGAAACTATTTCCTCTAAGATTAGGAACCAGACAAGTTTGCCCACTCTCACCACTATTATTCAACATACTTTGGGAAGTTTTAGCCACAGCAATCAGAGAAGAAAAAGAAAGAAAAGGAATCCAAATTGGAAAAGAATTAAAACTGTCACTGTTTGCAGATGACATGATACTCTACATAGAGAATCCTAAAGATGCTACCAGAAAACTACTAGAGCTAATCAATGAATTTGGTAGAGTAGCAGGATACAAAATTAATGGACAGAAATCTCTTGCATTCCTATATATTAATGATGAAAAATCTGAAAGAGAAATTAAGGAAACACTCCCATTTACCATTGCAAAGAAAAGAATAAAATACCTAGGAATAAACCTTCCTAAGGAGACAAAAGACCTGCATGCAGAAAACTGTAAGACACTGATGAAAAAAATTAAAGATGTTACAAACAGATGGAGAGATATACCATGTTCTTGGACTGGAAGAACCAACATTGTGAAAATGACTATACTACCCATGCAATCTACAGATTCAGTGCAATTCCTATCAAACTACCACTGGCATTTTTCATAGAACTAGAACAAAAAATTTCACAATTTGTGTGGAAACACACAAGACCCCAAATAGCCAAAACAATCTTGAGAAAGAAACATGTAGCAGGAGGAATCAGGCTCCCTGACTTCAGACTATACTACAAAGCTACAGTAATCAAGACAGTATGGTACTGGCACAAAAACAGAAATATAGATCATTGCAACAGGGTAGAAAGCCCAGAGATAAACCCACGCACCTATGGTCACCTTATCTTTGATAAAGGAGGTAAGAATATACAATGGAGAAAGACAGCCTCTTCAGTAAGTGGTTCTGGGAAAACTGGGCAACTACATGTAGAAGAATGAAATTAGAATACTTCTTAACACCATACCATAAACATACACAAAAATAAACTCAAAATGGATTAAAGACCTAAATGTAAGGCCAGAAACTATAAAACTCTTAGAGGGAATCATAGGCAGAACACTCTATGACATAAATCACAGCAAGGTCCTTTTTGACCCACCTCCTAAAGAAATGGAAATAAAAACAAAAATAAACAAATGGGACCTAATGAAACTTAAAAGCTTTTGCACAGCAAAGGAAATCATAATCAAGATGAAAAGACAACCCTCCAAATGGGAGAAAATATTTGCAAATGAATCAACTGATAAAGGATTAATCTCCAAAATATACAGGCAGCCCATGCAGCTCGATATCTAAAAAACAAACAACCCAATCCAAAAATGGACAGAAGACCTAAATAGACATTTCTCCAAAGAAGATATACAGATGGCCAACAAACACATGAAAGGATGCCCAACATCACTAATCATTAGAGAAATACAAATCAAAACTACAATGAGGTATCACCTCACACCAGTCAGAATGGCCATCATCAAAATATCTACAAACAATAAATGCTGGAGAGGGTGTAGAGTAAATGGAATTCTCCCTCTTGCACTGTTGGTGGGAATGTAAATTGATATAGCCACTGTGGGGAACAGTATGGAGGTTCCTTAAAAAACTAAAAACAGAACTACTGTATGACCCAGCAATCCCACTACTGGGCAACACCCTGAGAAAACCATAATTCAAAAAGAGTCATGTACCACAATGTTCATTGAAGCACTGTTTACAATAGCCAGGATATGGAAGCAACCTAAGTGTCCATCGACAGATGAATGGATAAAGAAGATGTGGCACATATATACAATGGAGTATTACTCAGCCATAAAAATTGAGTTATTTGTAGTGAGGTGGATGGACCTAGAGTCTGTCATACAGAGTGAAATAAGTCAGTAAGAGAAAAACAAATATTGTATGCTAATATGGAATCTAAAAAAATGCTTCTGATGAAACTAGGGAGAGTACAAGAATAAAGATGCAGATGTTGATAATGGACTTGAGGACTAGTGGAAGGGGAAGGGGAAGTTGGGACGAAGTGAGAGAGTAGCACTGACATATATACACTACCAAATGTAAAATAGATAGCTAGTGGGAAGCAGCTGCATAGCACAGGGAGATTAGCTCTGTGCTTTGTGACCACCTAGAGGGGTGGGATAGGGAGGGTTGGAGGGATACGCAAGAGAGAGAGGATATGGAGATATATATATATATACATATAGCTGATTCACTTTGTTATACAGCAGAAACTAACACAACAGTGTTAAGCAATTATACTCCAATAAAGATGTTAAAAAATATAAAAAATAAAAATAAACTCTATGAAAAAATAAAATAAAATAAATAAAAAATAATTTGTATTCATGAAGGGGAGCATATTTAAATGTAATTGGTCATCTGGAAATTTTCTTATATAATAAAATAATCAAAAATTCTACAGTAAATATTATACTTGACAGAACAATTTTAGTCATATATTTTTAGGGTTAAGAATGGTGGTAGTTCAATTGCTATCAATCCTTGTATTCAAAAGTACAGTGCATGTCTGAGTCAATGCAATAAGAAAAGGAAAAAATTAATTAAAGCTAGTGCCTGGGGAAGAAGTAAATAAAAGTGTTATTCTTTGCTGATCATATGGTAATCTACAGAGAACACATTCATGAGAATCAGTAGTGTCAATGGCCAGTTAGAATATAAAATAAAAGCTGAAAAATACCATTTATAATAGCAATAAATACAACACAGTCAATAGGAATAAATCCGTCAATATAATGTATAAAACTGTTGTGAAAAGTGTTACAAAGTATTATTGAAACTCAAGAAACACCGGAAGGAATGGAGGAACAGCCATTAAAATGCTAGAAATCCTCAATATTAATGTTTTTTTTGGAAAATCAAATTCAAAATATTTAAATAGACAAAATAGTTGAATAATGAAGATAATTCTGCAAAAATAACCAGTAAAAATGACTGATTTCTATTACTAATTTTCAAATCTTATATTTTTACTTAACTATATATATGTTTCACTTATTAATTTTTAGATCATATACTACAAAAACCAGCTCATTTAATCTTCTTGGCATGAGGATGCATGATGAGCATTAGTATATTTTTCTAATTAAACGTTATCTGTAAGATGAAACATACTATTTACATTATTTTAAACTATAAAAGCTTTGCACTTTTAAGTAATGTAAAATAAATCTTTTAAGATAAATTCTAAATCTTAACCTAATAAAGAGCCCATTAAGAATAATTTGAGGATTTTTCAAGCAACAGAATAGCTCCTATTCTCTTAACACCCTCTCCTTTACAAGGGACATCTAATTTCTCTTTACTTGTCTGAATACAGATTCAGACAAGTGATGCATTTGTTTGCTCTCCATGATGTTATAAAGGACTATGACATCACAATTCTTATTCTATAAACATAAACACATGGGGCTCATAGACTATTTGGACAGTGATTATTCCCAAGCTTATGATCTTTGCTGGATCATATGGATTCTAGTACTGAATGCCCTATATAATTTGGCAAACCTAAATTATCAGTAGGCAGACTATTATATGGTAGCAAGCTGTGGAAAGCAGAACTAGTCGCAAATTTTAAAGTATTAATAAAATACTGGACATGCACAGTCTGGATAGTGAAGAGAGTTAATAAATACTTGAATATTATTTTCTTATCATCAGAAAAATCCAGAGAGTTAATATTAAAACACTAATGTGATTGTATAAGTAGGCAGCCTGAAAGCAATGGAAAGAGAAAATGTTATTTATTGAAATAATTATTTGTATCGTGCATTTGACATTGTTCCATCAGGCCTTCAGTAGCCTAAGGCAGACTCCTACACAATGTGTGACAGAGAGAATGCATACTTTTAAATAATGAAAATATCACAGTTGCACAAAACTATGCTAAGTTTAGTTATTTGAAGGGTTGGAGAAGAGGAGTACTTAGTCAAGGAGCACAATGATGGCAACTTAAATATAAAAGAGTTCTTGACAAACTAGTTCTTATTCAAAGCCTCTTTTACTGAAAGCATTGTAAGATGCATAATGCTAACCAACATAGAGCTGGTAATATTACATTGTGAAAGGTGTCTTTTTTTATATTTGGCAATTTTCTGAAAGAATAAAACCTAAATTAGAAATGTTATATGGTACATTTTGGAATGCCAAAGAAAGAAAAAGTATCATACAGGAAGTTTTGCTCTTATGAGGGCACAAAAAGGGAAAGAACTTCAGGACAATGTAAATTATCAACTTTCTACTACAAGCTCCAAGTCAGGTGCTATTTCTATGTAGATGAATACCAGCCTGATTTCCTTACCTGTTCTTTTCCTTTGGGTGGCTATTCTATGATATCAATGGGATTAAGCAACCTGGCAGCTTTACTTAGCCTTCAGCATTTCTAACTTTGCAATGACTTGATGGCAGTAAATTGTCCAATTCTTTGTGTCCTTTGCCAGGACTAGAAAGCTTCTTTTGGGAATAAGTAGTTAATAAATATTTGCTCAATGAAATATTAATAATCTAACTAGGAGTGCTTAGAAAGACTATTCTTTCTTGTGTCAGTTGTGTTTGCTCTTGATTCTGTTTAATTATCTTTTTCTCATTTCATTTTCATTTATAATTTTTATATTAAAATGGTATAATATCATTTTGGAAGCACTGTTAAAGTGGTAAGATACTTTTATATTTTGTATTATTCTATGTCTCTCTTGCTCTCTACATATATATGTACATATATACATATATTTATATTTATGTTTACATATAAACATATATATAGTTCACAGACTGCATATGCATATTGTGTGCAAGTGTGTGTATCTAGTCATCATGTGACTAGTGAATACTTATATACTGTCATCTGTTCAAGGTACTAAACAACAGACTAAATAACAATACCAAATAATAACTAACAATTAAATAGCAATTTATAGTTTATCTGAAATTCTTTCATATGTATTATCCTACTTGTCATACATGCACATAAATATTAGATGAATTTTTACATCAAGAGATATTACAGGTTGTTCAGATTTCTGTTTCTTATAAAAATATCTTCAAGGAAATGGAACAAAGGTTCAAAACAAAGATTCAAAAGTTGCAGATTGATATTAAAATTAATGCAGTTAAAAGTTTATCCTCACCCCCCCAAAAAAAAATTAAGTTAAGATTTTCTTGGTTCAACTAAATTGTTTGCATTGTTTGAAATAAATATATTTTTACAAAACTCACATAATGTTTTTACTTTTGGTAATTGTATTAATATATATTATAATCAGTATATTAATATATGTATGAATATATATACTATATGTATTTACATATATGTATATAGATAAAGTGATTGATTTTAAGGAATTGGCTCATGCAATTATAAGGACTGACAAGTCCTAAGATGTGCAGGATGAGGGTGAGTAAGCAATGTGGACAACCAAGTGAGCCAATGGTGTAGTTCCCAAGCAAAGGCCAGAAAGCTTGAGACTGAGGAAGAATTGGTGTTTCAGTCTGAATTTGAAGGCAGGAAAAAGCTGATGATATCTGAGTTCAAAGCGGTAGGCAAAAAGAATTTCTCATACCCAAGAGAGAGTCTGCCTCTGTCCTATTCAACCTTAAACTAATTGGATGAGGTCCAATCACATCAAGGAGGGCAATCTGCTTTATTAAATCTACCAATTTGATGTTAATCTCCTCAAAAACACCCTCACAGACACACCCGGAATAATGTTTGACCATATATCTGGGGAACCCATGGCCCAGTATAATTGATACATAAAACTAACCTTCACAGTAATGAATTTCTTCCTCCATGTAGATTAAAATCATAAGCTAGTAGTGGATCTCATGTTCTCTTTCTTTCTTCCTTTCTTCCTTCCTCTCTCTCTCTCTCTTTCTCCCTTTCTTTTCTTTCTTTCTTTCTTTCTTTCTTTCTTTCTTTCTTTCTTTCTTTCTTTCTTTCTTTTTCTCCTTCCTTCCTTCCATTTGGTAAAATCCAGTTAGAATGTTTTCATGTAGTTTTTAAGTTGACTTGTAATTGTGTCAAAAAATTATCTATTTGTCCCACTGGATTTACATGGTTATTATGTGTACAGTAGAATGAAGTATGTATGTGCATGGTAGATAGTAACTACTAAAAATAAATAGTAATTGAAAGAAGTAGTTTTTCTTTTTATTAGAAAAAGATGTATACACCCAAGACTCATTCTGATTGACTTGGTATGAGTTTGTCTATGAAATCATCCCCATTAAAGAAAATTAAATAGCATAAATAAGTAAAAAAGAAAAAAACCTACGCTAAACACACACACACATACCCATAAATTCAATGAGACATCATCAAACAGACAAACGACAACCAAAAATACATGTACAAACACACAAAATATGAGTGAAAAATGAGAGAAGGTATAGGTACATATATACTCAGGGGATAGAGAGGGAGATATCAGGAAACAAAATGTCATCAGTCATCTCAATAACAAAAATGGAAGCTGGAAGACACTAGCACAGCAGATTTAAAAATTCTGAAGTATTGATTTCCATTGAAGGATTTATAAGGTATTTTTTTTCTCCAAAATAGCATCTAGGTTAGAAAGTGAAAAGACATATTAAAAGACGCACAAAAATCTCAAAAAATCACTTCCCACTCAACTATTCTATGGACAGTACTGAAGAATTTGATGCACCAAAGAGATTAATAACAAAGGAGGGGAGGATATGATATAAGAATCCAATACAGAAATGTTATATCTATATATCTATATAGATATATTCTCTTTCTATATATCTATATAGATACATTCTATTTCTATAGTAAATTGTAGCACCAATACTAAAATCAAAGGTACATACTCTTGAGTACTAAACTAATTAGCAATTTACAAGATAAAATTATCTGTTCTATAAAGTTTTAGAAGTATATTTATAATTATATATATGGTATAATTTTTAAAAAGTAATTGAAGAATATTTATACATTGACCTTTAAAGTTTTCACACTTTCATCATTATGAAGCTACACAAAACTGGCAAAATGACTTCCATAAAACTTTCACAGTAAATTCATGTATGCTATTCAAATTAAATAGAGTGCATTCTGACTCTGGAACTTTACTACATTAAATATGTTATTTTAAATTAATACTAGCATTGGGACTTCCCTGGTGGTCCAGGGTTTGGGACTTCACCTTCCAATGCAGCGGGTGTGGGTTTGATCCCTGGTCGGGGAGCTGGGATCCCACATACTTCACGGTCAAAAAACCAAAAACATAGGATGGAGGCAATATTGTAGCAAAGTTCAATAAAGACTTTGAAAATGGTCCACATCAAAAAAAGAAAAAAGAAAAAGAAAAGTACTGATGGACCTAGTGGCAGGGCAGGAATAAAGACGCAGATGTAGAGAACAGACTTAAGGACATGGCAGGGAGTTGAAGGGAAGGCTGGGACATTGTGAGAGAGTGGCATTGACATATATACACTACCAAATGTAAAACAGATAGCTAGCGGGAAGCTGCTGCAAAGCACAGGGAGACCAGCTCAGTGCTGTGTGACGACCTAGAGTGGTGGGATAGGGAGGGTGGGAAGGAGGCTCAAGAGGAAGGAGATATGGAGATATATATATAAAAATAGCTGATTCACTTTGTTGTACAGCAGAAACTAACCCAACATTGTGAAGTAATTATACTCCAGTAAAAATGTATTAGAAAACAACTTTAAAAAAGCAAAATAAAATAATACTAGCATATTAGAAATTTGCATAAAGAAAATAATGAGCTGAGCATGGTTGTAAATTAAATAATAAAGAGAAGATTTAAATTATGTATATGAAAATAATTTTATCTTTATTAAAATCATGCATGCATATAGTTATAAACCAAACAGAAATATAAAGAATGTATCCACAATCCACAGGCTGCCTTCCATCTCTCACCATCCCTTTCCTAAGTGCCATTGATCCAGCAACTTTCTTTTTCAAAAATTTTTTCACTTTTCTCATGTTTTTAAAATGTATGTTTCTAAATAATATAGTTTACCTGCTACTTTTAGATATGATGCTTGTTAATTTTAGATATGATGATTTGTTTTTTGTTACGAATAATGAGGTTTTCAGTTTCTTTTCACACCCATATTTATATTTCCTTAAAACTTATCACATTTTGTTTAAGTTAATATGGAACGCTTAATTACTCTGTATATGAAAATACTGTTACCTGTTGAACTAAGAGATACACTGTGTTATTTGTTACTTATAGGTTTTATTTTCTTTCTAGGGTTAATTATTCATTTGCCATTTTCCCACCTAATTGTGAGATCTTTTAAAAGCCTGGCAATCTGTGCCTTAATAAGCCATATAGAGGATTCTGATGCAAGTTGAAGATTCATTGTTGTAATATAATTAGGAAACAAGTGATTTTGTTTTTTCATTTTGGTATCCCAATTAGTAACCTGTGGTAGTTTTTCTCTCTGTGGTCTCACATCAGATTCTCTGAGTCATGGTACACATGTGGTAACTGGAATTCTCCAAGTAGGTGGGAGAAAAGAAGTGGTCACCTCAAAGTTCAACAAGTAAATTTCTAATTAAAACTCTGCTTACAGCACTGTGACTTTTGTCTAGTTTTCGTGATTCCAGAGCCTCTTTGATGCCATTTCTCCAGAAATCAAGCCTTCTCTTTACCTTTAAAGATATTCAAGGGAGAAGGCTGATGCAGGCGGTGTGGGGACAACCAATATGTGAAAAATTTTTCACATTTCACCCTTGTGCTTTAACTCCTGTTTTCTGCAGTACCTAGTGTTAGAAAATGCTTGGAGAAATTTACATAAGAGATAATTTTTCTTTCTTTTTTTCCCTTAAGCAATAAACTAAATAATACAGTAATTGATTTCCCTATTGCTTCGGGTTTTATGATGATAAAATGTTGAAAATTAACTCTTGGAAAAATTATTTTTAATTGTCTGGTTGTTCCTTTGATTAAAAAAAAAAAAAAGACTCTGTCCACCATTTATTTAATTTACCTCTGGTAAAATGATTTCATTTACGTTTGGAAAGTCAACATTCAATAGCCCTTACACAAATAATTATTAAATATCTATTATGTTCCAGATATTGAGCTAGATGCGGGATAACTTTTTGCTGTCATCTCCCTTAGGATACTTATAGTCGAGTTCACAGAAAACTATATACTCCCATAGGAGATCAAATAATGTTGCAATTTAGTACAAATATGTTATTTTGGAATAGGTAGACATCAGTGGGAATTAGAATTACTAAAATGGCTTTATTGAACTGGAATGAAGATTTGGGTGGAAAGGAGCAAGAGCATATTCCAGGCACTTAAATTATTATCAGATGATCTAAAGAAATTTAAAAATTCATGTAAATATCTTTATTCTGCTTTCCTTCTCTAAATATCCAGAATATTTTTCTAATATAACTTGCATTGTATCTATATTTATGTCTATACATATGCATGTGTGTGGGTATATATCTAGAGACACAGGGCACTAAGGTACAGGGTACTAAGCCCTAAT
The DNA here is from genome assembly GCF_028023285.1 of Balaenoptera ricei. Lineage (NCBI taxonomy): Eukaryota > Metazoa > Chordata > Mammalia > Artiodactyla > Balaenopteridae > Balaenoptera > Balaenoptera ricei. Next base: position 87,430,351 of record NC_082643.1, read on the forward strand.
ATTTTTTTCTCATTTAATCAACACAATTTTATCATTTGAGTACTATTTATATTATCATTTTTCAGATAAGAAACTAACTTTTCCAATGTTACACAGTTAATTAGTTAATGGAAGAGGAGGGATTCACACCCAGATGTTTCAACCTGAGGCAATAATAAAGGAGTGTGTTAGCCACAATTGTCTCTCATTCCAATTAACCATATTAACTAAATACATTATTTGAATACTTTATTCCCCAAGGAACCAGAGTAACTCGTGTTTTGGGGAACTAGGAAAACTGAGTTTTCTATCAAGTCAGAGCTAAATGAGAAGGCAAAGCATAGTTTTTTAAAGAATTGTTGAGCAGGTTGAGACGTATGTGCTCCAAAAGGCAATTACTTGGAGAGCAGCCAAATTAAAAAGGATAAACCTGAATAAGTCATAAATTGAAAGTGGTAGGCAAAGAGGGAGAATCTGGGTAGAAGCCAAAGAAACAGACAATAGCAGATAATAGAAAAACTGCACTGCTAGGCAAAGGCAGTAATGGACAAATTCCCAAGGAGAATTTGCACTCAGAAGAAACATCTGGAGATTATCTGGAAATTATTCCTTTTGAATAACTGAAAGGGCATCTCATATAGTTCCACTACTATAAATTTATTTCAAATTTAGATCATTTCCTGATTATAAAATAAATCAATGTCATTAATTTTAACCAGAAAAAAAATTAAAATCTTAACGCCTGTTGAGGATTTACATCAAGATGATTACTAACTCTCCCCAACTTTTTTTTTTTGTACATTATCCCTTAAATACTAATTAAAATGAAGAAATAGGACAAAACTTCTATTTCTGGCAATATGGCACACTGACTATTCTGAAACCTCCCTTAACATGCTGTACACTTCTGAAAATTCTTTAATCGCATAGTTTAGTTAGCAAGAAAGTTTTAAAAAATTAAAATAAGTTAAATAAAAAATCTAGAAGAAAGCAAAAATTCAAAAAGGAAAGCCCACAAAAAAGCTACAGTTGCTCTGAAAACAGATGCAAATTCTGGGAGGTTTTAGGATTATGGTTTTAATGCAACAGGTGTAAAGAAAAACAAAATAAAACCCCTCAGACTGAGAAAGTGAAAAGTCGAACCAAGAGCCCCTCAATATAAAACCATGACTCCAAAATATGAATGCTACAACTGGGAGAAAAATAGCACTCCCAACACAAGGAGGCAATAATTAAACTTGACAAATGAGGGAGTGGGGTATAGAAATTCTTCTTTGATGATTTATAATCTCCAGTTTGGCCTGAAGCAGGTTTGATATTAGTAATCGTATTATCTACAGAACCCAATACCTAAAGCACAAAATTTATGTAGAATTTCTGAGTATTGTCAATACTCCAGATACCTTGTAGAATTAAACATAGCCCTTATTATAGCAACAAATGTTATCATAGCCCTTCAAAGTTTTCTGAATAATATAGTGCAATAGTCATTAAAATTCTTATAAATTTTATTTATAAGAAAATAAAATAATGAAAGAACAGCCTACTGTGAGCAAGAGTTAACAGAATATACATAAACGAAAGAATCAGATGTAGAGCATTAAAAAGTGTGAGTAATATGTTTTAATAATAAAAGTGGACGTTCTAGTAGATGAAAGAAAAGAGGATATAAAAATGCTGAATATGATTCAGAAAATAACAAAATAAAAATTCTAGAATGGTAAAGAGCTCAGAGATAAGATAAATAGAATAGACACACTGAGGAAAGAATGAAGGAACTAGAATACAGATTTTAGTAGAATTACTCAAAACTCAGTATAGAGAAACAGAGATAAAATAAAAAGGAAATTAAGAGATTTGAGAATAAAGTAAAAGATTGTAGCACTTATCTACTGGGAAATTGAGAATAAGCTGGTGAAGAAGCTAGATATAAAGATGTAATGGATGAGAAAATTTCAGAATTTCAAATAAAACTATTCAGATTCTGGAAACTTCATGAATCTTATGCAGGGCAAATGAATATAATTCCACACCTAGAGCTATCATAATGTAACTACAAAACATCAACGAGGGAGAAAAGATCTTAAATTAGCAAATAAATACATAAGATCTTCAAAGGAACAAACATAGGTCTGAGCACTTCCACCAACAGTATTAGTGAAAATCAATGGAATAATATCTCAAAGTATTAACCGCAAAAACTTCTTATCTAGTCTTGTATAAACATCAAATATGGTCAAAATCAAGAATGAAACACGTTAGTGCAGACAAAAAAAATTTGAGAAAAGAGTGCCAATATGTCTTTAATCAATAAGAATGAGCCATACAACTTAATGGGAAAATGGGTTTAAAATAAGAATATAGATAGCCCTCACACAGAAACGAAGACCCAACACAGCCATAAATAAATAAATAAACAAATACTAAAAACAAAAAAACAAACAAAAAAAAACCACTTGGAGTAGTGTTAAAAAAATAATAATAAAAAAATAAGAATATAGATAAACACTTAAGGTCAGAATCATATGAAAAGATAGGAAGAAGGAAGAAATTGGGAATGACTGCTTAACGGGTATAGAGTTACCTTTTGAGGAGAAGAAGATGTTCTGGAACTAGATACTTGTGATGTTTACACAACATTGTGAATATACTAAATTCTATTCAGGTATATGTATTAAAATGGTTAAAGCAGACAATTTTATGTTATGTGTATCTTACCTCAATAAAAAATGTTTACAAATATATATTACCAGAATAGTGGTAGTGTATAATTGCTTAAAGTTTACTTCATAAACTATAGTATTTTAAGAGTTTTTGATTTCAAGCCCTGGCTTCACAACTTATTATCTGTGTATTCTTGTGCTATTTATGAGCCCTTCCTTTGCCTCAGTCTTCTTATATGGGAAAACGGAGGTGATTATAATAGTAACTACACTGTGAAGATTAATAATGTAATAAGGCATGGAAAACCCTAACAATAGGCTGTCAATTTGGTTTATCTATTTTTAATTATAATTTATTATGATCATTAACATCATCATTATTATTACTAAGATCTTACTTCTAATATTTTCTCAACTTAAGGTTTTCACACTGAATTTTTGTGCCATCCTTCATTATTCAGGTTTTGGATCAACTCTTCCAGAATACCTTACCTGAACCCTCAGGTTACATCTATGTCTTTCCTCTCCACTTCCCTGGATTGCTGTATGTAACACCCCCTTAAGATTTATGTCATATTGAAATTATTAGTTTGTCTAGTTTTTCCACTAAAGAGTCAGCTTCACAAGGCCAATGTCTTGTTCAACTTTGTCTCTTGAGTACATACTGCAACATAACACACACACACACACACACACACACACACACACAGGTCCTGAACTCATATTTGCTCAATTGAACAGTATCGTCTCCATGATCGACACATACTTTGTTGCTTTCATTGAATGTATTTTTGTCATTATAGCACTAAAAATGTATGAACCTCTTCAGGTTTCCCACATTAAAGTAAAAGAAGAACTTAATATATTCATTTAGCAAATATTTAGTAGCTCTAACTGTACAGTACTGGGGCTGTGATAAGTATTTCAAATATTAATTCTCAAACTGTTTTATAGTTCAGCAGTTTATATTAAGTTTAGATGTAAGTATTTTATGAGCCAAAATGAAACTTCAGACACCGACTATAGTCTCCTTGCAGGCTGGCTAGGAGTTACACCGATTCCCAGCCAGCTTTTTTTTTTTTTTTTTTTTTATCTTCCTGGAAAATAATTCCTTAAATAACAGGAAAAAATGAAAAATTAGAAGATTAAGCAGACACACATGTTTTTTGCAAAGAGCTTCCCTGTCTAACCACATGCTTGTCTAGTACTTAAAGTATGACTCAAGTACCTGGCATGATTAGAATGAGAGGAGCTATGGTACAGTTAACCTGAATAGCCATTATTTTATCAGTTTGGCACAAAGGACCACAGAAATGGTGAGTTACATCAGCATGCCATTAATCTACTAGGAAATAAAAGCTGAGAAAAGAAAGCACAAGAAGCCATCATTTATGCCCTTGTTAATTCTGAGGATGGAAATACACATATATTAGCAATTGCTTTTTATCCAGATACTGAAAATTATGACGTATAACACTATTTCTGACTGAATCCATTTTAATTTTGAATAGTGCTTGACAATTTCAGTGGATACCAACTAAATTTTTGTCAACACATTTTAATTATTATATTCATGCACAGCAGTCATTTCACGAAGCTTTAGCGGGTAAAGGTGCATCAATTAATGATCCTGGTTTGACTATTTAAACAAACGAATTTCCATTTTGAGATACATATAATACAGAATTTGAACTCTCTTTCCTGCATTTGTTTTTAGAGCTTCTTCACTGGGATACAGAATATTTTGCCTTAACCATATATAATAAAATCAAAGCAATAAAGAACACTGCAATAAAGAGGGATCCTGCAAGTTCTTTCAAAACCAGCATACATTTAGAGACATCTCCATCGAGCTCGTCAATAAGGAAAGCAATATATTTACTTCTTTAGACTCAGGCATTTGAAAAATTTCTGACACAACAGAGAAACCATTTTTATCCGCCAAGCTTGAATTAAAGATTCACACCCTGGGATGACATATTTTGGAAATGGTTTACAGGTCTGCCAAGATATCAGCTAGATTAAGAAATGTTTTGGGCATCCAGAGGATGCTTAGATGGCTATGTCATGACTCAGGAGGCTTGTTCAACTATCTAGACTTTTGTAGAAGTAATATAATTTCCTCTGTGGGAGATTATGCTAAAACCTGTGGGAGTTACCAGAGCTGCTGTCTTGTACACAAGATAACTGGTAGAATGGGCCAAAGGGGACTAAAATCTAATCCCAGTTCTATTTCATCCACCAAGAAAAGCAGGTCTTTCAATAATTTATGTGTGTATTTTCCTTCCACTTGATGTTCAACACCCACACAGAGTGTATCTGCCATGCTGTGAAAATAAAGAAAAGTGAGACTTTAGGGACATAATAAACAATGTGGATTATAATTGTGATAGCCAAAAGTTGAATGTTCTCCTTGTTAGAAACTAACATATATTTACCTATTTAATTTTATTACTGTTCAAAAAGATAATTAACATTATTCATTTCTATCAATAAACATGATCAGGTACTGTGATGAGCTATGTTCTTGGCAAGCTGCTGAAGAATGAAAAAGAAAGAAAACAACAACAACAAAAACCAACCAAACAAAACAAACAAACAAACCTGGTCTCTCCTCAAAGAACTTTCACTCCAGGAGCGGAGGAAAATTATACAGTGCCAACTAACGGAGAAGATTTTATAAATGTAGTAGTGGAGGAACAAAAAAATCATGCTGTGAGATAACAATAAAAATATATAGTAAATAATTCTGATTGAGTGATCAAGTAATATTATTGCAACTAAAAAAAACACCTCACTTAAAAGTAGGTAAAACATGTGACTCAACACAGAACAGAATGAAATAAGTGAAATTATTTGAAACTGTCAGCTCAATATTAAAACTAACAGTTAAATTGATAATCAGTTTTATTATCATCTAATTTTATTCTTCAAGTCAACTCCACTCAACAAACTAGTCACCAAAGTAAATATCTTAAAGGACAGAGATTACTGATTATATGTGTCAATACACGCAAATAACAGAAAATTTCCTTGCTTCTCTTAAATTATTTTTTCCACTATATACATGAATATTCCCAGAGGTGAATTTAATTTTAATGTTATCTTCATACTCTTGAGATAAAACTTTGGGTCATAAATTCTTTTTAACTGCTGGATTAAGTTTGTTATTGTTTTTTTTAGAATTTTTTCATGTTGATACATAAGTGATATTGGACTATACTCAACATTTTCAACTGTCTTTATCTGGTTGGTATTATATTAGTTCTGTACTGCTGAATAACAAGTTACTACAAATTTAGTAGCTTAAAAGAACACCCATTTATTGTTCCACACTTTAGTAGGTTAGGACTCTGGGCCGGTTCAAGTGGGTTCTCTGCTCAAAAACTTACAGGGCGGAAATCAAGATTTAGGGGAGGCTGAGTTCTTATCTGGAGGTCCTAGGGCAGAAGCATTTCCAAATTCTTTCAGACTGTTAGCTGAATTCAGCTCTTTGGGTTGGAAGACTGAGGTCCCCATTTCCCTGCTGATGGTCAACATGGGGGCAGCTCTCAATTTTTTGAAGCTTCCTGCTTTCCTCATTAATGTTGTCCCCTTTATCTTTGAGCCAATACAAAGTTGTACTGGTACATGGAATCCTTCTAGTGCTTCAAATTTCTCTGATTTATCTGTTTTCAAATGTTCATGGGATTAGGTCAGGCCCACCCAGATAGTCTCTGTGTCTTAAAGCCAGGTGATCTAGGACTTTACATGTGCAAAATCTCTTTACAGCACTTAGATTAGTATAAGATAGAATATCAGGGATAAGAATCTTGGAGACTGTCTTTAGAATTCTGCCTACCACAGGCAACCCTTCTAAAATGAATTAGTTATCATCTTCTACTTACTTTCTGAAAGAATTTATATATGCTCCAATCTTTGAATATTCAAAAAACTTACTAGTAAAAATCCATTCCCTATTGTAGGTAGAACTTACTGGCAAAAATAACTGTAGTTTTGTTCTATTATTTAATTTTATATCATGTGCATAGATTCCATTTCTTTAATGATTATATTTCTTGTGCAGGTTTACAATTCTTAGTTCTGGCAGAGTTTTGAATTAATTGGCATAAAGTGACTGAATATTCATTGATTTTTAAATTACCTCTGTATATGTAATCATGCTCTCTTTCAGTCCTAATATTATTTATTTGTGATATCTCTCTCTTATTCTTTCCTTCTCTTGATTAAAATCTGTATGGGGCAGGCTCTTTTCTCTTTTATTACACTTTTCAAATAAAATAATTTTGACCTTCTTGATCCTCCAAAATTTGTTAAATAGTCCTTTGATTCTGAGCTTCTTTTGCTATTTCTTTCCTTTCAGTTACTTGGATTAATTTGTTTTATTTTCATAACTTTTACATTGGATGATTAGATCATTAATTTTCAGACTTTTTTTTTCAAACATAAGCTTTAAAAGATATATTTTCCCTATATTTTAAATGCATTTAACACATTTTGTAATATAGTATTTTGATGACTATTGAAATGATATATCAAAAATATATGTATTTTCTAATTTTTTTAAAGATTTTTTTTGATACAAAAGCTATCTCTATGTTATTTTGTTTTAACTTCCAAACATATCCAATATACATTTCTCTACTGATGTTGAACTTGATTGTAATATGGTAAATGTGGCCAAAATTAATTATTCTTTATGTTTAAGATGTCTGTATATGTGTTGATACTTGTTTTATGACCAGATAGACAGTCCAGCGCTATAAATGGTCCACTATATCTTAAGGAAAGGGACTATTTTAACATTTTTGAATGTAAGATTCACTACATTCATTACATTAAGCTTGTTGCTTGTCTTCTACTTGGTCCTATTCTTACTATTCTTTTTTTGTTGTTGTTTTTTACTAACTAGATTTTTTAGAAATTTTTTTAGATGAGAATTATTCAGTAAAATTTGAATGAAAATTCTACTGCAAAATTTATCCATTCAAATAAATACGTGAATCATAATGTTTAAATTTTCATTCTATATGACTTTTCATAAAGTGTATTTGCAGCTATTAAAATTGTTTTCAAGAACATTTCATGTTAGGGAAAATACAATATTAACTAGGAAAAAGGAATGATACAAAACTTCATATGTAGTATGATAATTTTAATATATCAAATTATTACTAGTAATTATGTTTGAGATACAAGTGCTTCTTTTTTTTAATTTTTTTTTTTTTTTTTTTTTCTGGCTGTGTTGGGTCTTCGTTTCTGTGCGAGGGCTTTCTCCAGTTCCAGCGAGCGGGGGCCACTCCTCATCGCGGTGCGCGGGCCTCTCACTGTCACGGCCTCTCTTGTTGCGGAGCACAGGCTCCAGACGCGCAGGCTCAGTAATTGTGGCTCACGGGCCCAGTTGCTCCGCGGCATGTGGGATCCTCCCAGACCAGGGTGCGAACCCGTGTCCCCTGCATTAGCAGGCAGACTCTCAACCACTGCGCCACCAGGGAAGCCCCAGTGCTTCTTTTTTATAGGTGGGTTCTATTGAAATTTCCTAAAACTTATTTCAACATGGCAGTGTTGAACCTAACTCATAGATTATTTTCTGTAGGAAACTTTTCTTTCTAGTTTCCTGAAAACTCTGTAGACTTCAATTTAATTACTGCAGGTTAGAAAGGAAATATTTTTGTTATACATAATGAAAGTTATCAATGGGATGCATAATATATTAGGAATCAGAAACCTAATAGTTTACCCTTAGTCTTAACATTTACTGTTACAAACTTTCTCCAAGATATTTCACCATTTTAGACGACCCCCTTATATGATTGATTTAATGGTACTGACAGAGTCATGATTATTTTAAAATCATGTAATGTATCAATAATAGACAATGTGATATATACATTGTTCATTAAATTTCTACCTCTTGGTATCAACAATATCTGAACTAAGTTCTTTTTCCAGGTAATAATTCTTCACAACCTTGAAAATAGCTATTTTGCATAATTATTGTGTTCTGTTTCTGCCAATGAATAATTGACCTACCCAGAATAAATGGCAAATTTTTCTGTGACTCACTCTCTTTTTCTCTCTGTGGTATAAGCCCTGGCCTGGAAAGAGATTTAAAAAAAAAAAATACATGTAAAGATTTTGTGATGTGTTAAATTTGCAAAATGACTATGGACATACCTGCAACTAAATCTACCAGGTAAATCTTAATATGAGAATTATTTGTCACTGATTTTATGAGGGTTGTGAATGAAACAATTAGATTTTTTTCCAATATGTAGAAATACGTAGGAAATATCACACTGGTCATAAGATAACAATTCTCTTTCAAAATAAGGATAAGTCAACCTCTCATCACTTTTGAGTGTGGGAAGGTTATGATGCCTGTTGAATAAAGCAAATATTTCCACTGCCAACTCTGATGAGACATATTTCATAGTCATGACCAATCTAGCTATTTTTTTTCAATCATATATCTTGTTTTTAACTTACCAACTGCCAGTGGTTACACAATTAAATGTTTTCCACAAGATTGTTTCAAATTGTATCACAAGACACCTAAACAAATAAGATTATTATATAGGTATTTAGAACTATTTCTTCTTTTAAAACATGCAATACAAAAGAGCTGACTGGATGGATATATTGTGCCAGACATTATGCTTGTCACTAAGGAGTCAGTTAAAAGGCAACATTTCTCCCTTCTCCTCTGCAACTACAGATCCAATCCACCTCAAAAATAACAATAAAATGGAGAAATTTTACAGATCATTTGTATCATTTATATATCTTCCCAAAACAGAAAGTGATATTCATGGAATATATGATTATAAAACAAGCCATGAAGTATAATCTATTTTATGATTTTAAATGTTTATATGTTTAGAAAATAAGTCATTTATGTGTTTTAAATGATCATGGGCTCAAATGGCCTATTTAAGAAAACATGGGGACTTCCCTGTTGGTGCAGTGGTTAAGAATCCTCCTGCGAATGCAGAGGACATGCGTTCGATCCCTGGTCCAGGAAGATCCCACATGCTGTGGAGCAACTAAGCCAGTGTGCCACAGCTACTGAGCCTGCACTCTTGAGCCCACGAGCCACAACAACTGAGCCCGCACGCCTAGAGCCTGTGCTCCACAACAAGAGAAGCCACCGCAATGAGAAGCCTGCGCACCGCAACGAAGAGTAGCCCTCAGTCGCCAAAACTAGAGAAAGCCCACACAGCAATGAAGACCCAACGCAGCCAAAGATAAATAAATAAATAAGAAAGAAAGAAAACACATACTCTCTTTCATGCATTGAAAATATATATATGCACATATTCAATGTGAATATTCTATTTAGTTACAAATATTTTTACCAGACAGAAACTTTAACCAAAATGAAAATGCATTTTTCCTGTGACCCAAAGACCTCAAAATACAAAATAAGATTTATTTTTTTAAAATTGGGAACAAGGCTTGAGAGATTCAGGGAAAGAAACATAAATTAGAGAAGTCAATTTTGTTGGAAACAGTGCCTTTGACAGATTCATGACAAGATGGAAGAATAATTTTTGTTTTTAACAGTAGGTTGAAAGATTAATGGCAAGAAATAGAAAAATCATTTTTATTGGGAGATGCAGGGCTATGAGATTTGTGATTTAAGAATCTTATTTTTCTTTATTTTTGGAAACTGAGAATCTAAGAGATTTTTTAAATACATCTATTTCATTGTCCATAGTTCTTTTCCTAGAGACCTCAGCTAGTGAATTTGTGAGAGCTAAAGTTTGCTGATAGTTTTCCTTCATGCTAAGGTTATGTTAAATCTATCATATGAAAGTTAATTTACAAATGCATCTTTATTTCTATATCTCTATCTGTTTATGTCAAAGAAAAACATGGGAGACTTATGTCATCAAAAGGTAAGCATTTGTGCATATTATATTAAGTTCTATATTTTACAAGCTCTGGTTCCTCATATTAAAAAATGTGTCTTTGCTAATAGGTAATGCATATATAAATTCTATGGATTTTTTGGATATAAATTCTTGCCATTAAAAAAAAATAATGCAAGACATATTTACCATTAGCATTGTCTGAAGTCAATTCTTTAAATTCCAGAGAGTTATTTTTTTTCAAAGAGCAGTTGAGAAATAATTTTTGGGTCCCTGAATAATTTAAAGATATTAGAATCTGCAGTCATTGCATCATACCAATACGAATTGAAAGGGGCTATATTATGTTATTCACATTTTTCTATTTACAGTAGTGGCTCAAAAAGGCAAGCCTTAATATAGCGAATATGTTCACGATACACCTTAGTTGCTATATTTAGACTCAGTATAACTGAACTTGAGTCCTGACTCTTCCAAGTTCTTCCTGTGGGAATCTGACCAGGTTTTTGAACTTTTTAGTCTCTTTTTCCATGTGTAAAATGAAAACAGTGATAATTCATAACTCATTCCCTCGTTATGAGCCTTAAATTAGGCATTGCTTTGAAAGTGATTATCATGGTGCCTATCACAACGTAAGAACTCATTAAGAGGATAGAATTATTTAGCAGTAGTTGTTGTCAACAGCACTGTAGTAGTGATAGGTAGTTAATAATAGTTTGGAAGACAACCCAGATTTCCTGTTTCCCCCTATGGCTCTCTGTTAGATATGTCATTCAGCTGAATCTTTTAAAGGAGATTTTGAATATATTATTTCTTATTAATATTCTGGAAAGAAGATGTTAATTCAAAAATTCCTCCATATGGAAAGATTTTTAGTCTCCCCCCAACCCACCAACTATCATCTTTGCCAAATTTTTTGTGGGGTACAGTATACTGGAAATGGAATTTACTTGACTTTGAAATGCATAATATAAATACAATTAATAAAATAGCTGGAAATCATCTATAGTCTGAACTTTATTGTTGCACTTGCTATCTGCCTAATTTGAGCTTATATTTTTAAATCCATAAAAATATCACTGAACATGAATGGCAAAGTTTACTGAGTTCTTACCATAAATTATTCCATGTAATTCATTTCTATAAGTTACTGAATCATTATAAAAATAATATGACTTAGATAAACTATGATCCTTGTATTAGTTTTCTAGGCTTGCCATAACCATAACAAAGTATCACAGGCTGGATGATTTAAACAATAGAAATTTATTTCCTCACAGTTCTACAGACTAGGAGTCCAAGATTATGGTGTTGGCCAGGTTGGTTTCATCTTGAGCCTTCTCCTTTGTAGATGGCTGTCTGCTCCCTGTGTCTTCAAATGATCTTTCCTTCATACCTGTATCGTAATTTCTTCTTATAAGGACACCTGTCATATTGGATAAGGGCCTGCCCTAGTGATAATTTAACCTTAGTCGCATCTTTAAAGATCCTATCATCTCCCAATAGAGTTGCACTGAGGTACTACTGAAGGTTAGGACTTCAACATAAGAATTTTGAAGACACATAATTCATCCTATAAACAATCCCCATTTTTAACAGGTGAGGCAAACAAAAGACAGAGAAACTAATTTGCTGAAGTTATGCCGCTAGCTACTCATACATTTGGGATTTAAATGCAGGTAATCTGATAAGAGAGATCTAATTTGTAGTGACAGCTATACTACCTCTGCTAGAAATGAAGCGTCTAATTGTTTTTGCTATGATAAAAACACAACTATTTTCTTTTCCATTTAGCTGACTAATTCTCTAGCCTTTTGATATACTATTTTGAAGGGTGGCAGTTACCAAGAATGTTGCCTCCATAACAAGGATGTCATGAAAGGAAATGATTTAGTAAACTTTTCACATCCATATGATGTGAATTATCATGTTATATAAGAAAATTTTATTAAGAACAGGGCAGTGGTGAATATTATAATGGAAAAATGGAGAGGAAAAAACTGAAAGAAAAGACTCAAAATGTAAACAGTTATTTTGTTTCTGTGGAAATTAGTAAAGACTTTGAAATTCATTTTTATAAAAGTTAATATCATCAGATAGTTAAGGCATTTGATAGTTTTTGTTGAAACAATATAAACAATCAGAAAATGAATTTAAAATAATTCAAATAAAAATGTTTAGATTTTTCCCGAAAGATTTTAATAGTCAATATATAATTTTCTCTAAATTGTGATAAAGGTAAAAATAAGTAGTTATTGAGGATAAAGTGGAAAGGGGGGAAATTTTAAATTTACATGAGAAATATATTGGTATTACAGTGTAGGATCAGGCCAGTACATGGAAATAAGCCAACCATTAAGCAGAACAGAATACTTAGAGGACATTTTTATTTATTCAGAAATATTAATTTTAAGCCTCTGTGTAATGGGTACTGGGTATACATTAGCAAATAAGACAAGGAAGAATCCCTACTCTCGTGGAACAAATTCTTCAGCAGAGAGAGAAACAAAAAAGATCATAAATATTTATATTTTAACTTAGAAGGTAATGAGTACTCCATAGTAAAATGAAGTAAGGAAAATGAGATAAATGCTGGATGAAGGTGGGATTTTAAATTTAACTTTAAATGAGGTATTCAAAGAAAGTCTCTATGGGAGGTCAACATTTGAGCCACAACTGGAAGGCAGTGAGTGACATGGATATTTGGGGAGAGGTATCCTAGAAAGAATGGCAAGTTGCAAAAGACTTGAGAAAAGAAATGCCTGGCATGCTCAAAAATTAGGAAGGATAGTGTGCTGAAACTTGGTGAGCAGAGGGGATGCTTGAGGTAAAGAAATAGCAGGAGCCTAGCTCCATTCAGGGAACTTAATAATTATTAAGCAGATCATTTGGCTAAAAATTATTCCAAGCCAGTTGATAATGATATATATACACCACCTCCATAACAATTACTTATGAAGAAAGTAAGTCTTGAAGAGCAGTATTTATTAGTTATTTCATATTAAAGTACTTGTTCTTTTTATTTAAAAATATTTATGTTGAAATGCATCTCATATGATGCAAATGCATCCTCAGTTTCTCTCCAATTTGAAAGTATGAATGTTAGCAGTAAATAAATACCCATTTAGCCTTTTAAAAGAGAATTTTTTATTATTGAGGAATCCATCATATTTTAATAGATTATCACTTACATATTGTGCACACCTTAACAAAATTAAAATAATAGAAACCATACAATGCCTGATTTCAAACCACAATGGAATTAAACTAGGAATCAATAACAGAAAGACATCTGAAAAACATCCCAAAACAAGTGGAGATTAAACAATACACTTCTAAATAAAAAATAGGTGTAAGAAGTAATCTCAAGAAAATTGAGAAATATTTTAACTTAAAAAAAGCCCCACAACTTATCAAAATTTGTGGGATACAGCAAAAGCAGTGCTTAGAGGAAAATGTATAAAAGAAGCTCCAGAATCAATCATCTAAGTTTCCACTTAGGAAACTAAACAACGAGAACAGCAATTTGAATCCAAAGTAATTGAGCTCCATTTCAAGAAAAATGATTATTTTATGTAATTTAGTCTAATTAAAGACTTAGTTATGGTACCTGTAAAACTCATAAGTGTGGCAACAAATTAAGCTAAAAGTTTTTGTGCAAAAATTAAATTATCAAAGAAGAGAGGAAAGACTATTATGTTTTATGTAGGAAATTATTAATGACTATTAGATAAGTACTTGAAGCAAAATAAAATAGAAGTAAAGGTGGTAGAATTTATCGGTGAAAGTGAAGAAAAATACTGTTGATCCTTGAACGATATGGATTTGAATTGTGAGGGTCCACTTATAAGCCGATTTTTTTCAATAGTAAATACTACAGTACTCTACAATCTGAGGTTGGTTGAATCCACAAATGTGGAGGAAGCATGGATTTCAGGGCTGACTATAAGGTATAAGCAAATTTTTGACTGCACTGAGTGTCAGCGCCCCTAACTCTCACATTGTTCAAGGGTCACTGTAAAGAAAAATGAAACGATGATTCAGTAACTTAAATTTGGTGTTGATATGTATAAATAAAGGCAAAAGCCACAAAAGAAGAAATATAATTACCTGTTGGTCAAACACCCCCAAAAAACAATTTACCTAAGATAATCCACAAAAAAGTTCTTACTGCCTACAAAGTAAAGTTAGAAGCTTAGCATCACTGTTGCCACCTCTTTTGGCAAGAACTGGTCTAACTTTACACATCTTCCCTACATAAACTGCTTGAGTCAAACTGTTATTCTAAAAACATTCTGCTAATTCTACACTTCAAGATTGTTTATGTCACAAAAGTTTTGTTACTATTGCTTTTGTTTTCTGCAAATATTGCTGTGGTGCTTTTCTTCTTCTCTTCTCCATGTAAATAATATTAGTGATCTTTGGAGGTCTCCGTTAGTTCTAACTTTTCCATTTATGTTGCACTGAACCCTTTAGTTTATATCAATCCACACATTCCTCTGAAGTTCTTTATAAAACTTACTCTCTATTCTTACTACTTACTATCTATTCAGTTACTTCCTATATAATCTATCTCTCACCTTGAATGACAAAAACTGGTAATTTTTTTAGTTATAAGTGCTTCTACTTCACCTAGATTTAAAATGTTTTAAAAACCTAAACCTTAACCTAAATTAGGTTAACCTGGATGTTAGCTGAATTAAGCAGATTTACAATTTAGAGTAGAGAGTTCATAGATCAGGGTAGATGATGTCCACTTACATTCTTTTTAGAGAATACTCACTCATGGATTTATTAATTTGCTTTAAAAATAAATAATTATACATTTCAGTTATTGTTTACAGTTTTGGAGTTGCAATGGAAATCAGACTTGAAACGTATCTGTCCTCATAAAGATTATGTTTAAGTGGGCAAAAAGAAAATATGTCTGTGATAAATAAATAAATTTATTTATATTTATGAAGACTCTGTAAAGAAAAAAAAAAGAAAAAGTTCTGTGAAAGAGAGTGACCCATTTCTTTGAATAAGGTTATCAAGGAAAAGAGAGGGACTGTTTTTCAACAAAAGCCAAATAAAGAGGGACTCCTTAGGAACATCACTCCTGAGGTTGAAGTTGTCTGAAACAAGCTGAGACAAACATCTCACCCCTGACAACTTGATAAGCTGGAAATATCAGTTCCACTTTGGCATCACCACTCAATATATGTTGAGAAATTGGTAAGAGAGCTTGGTCTGAGTCCCTTGGAATGTGTTGTCACATGAGAATATAGGGACTGATAATTGTTTCTTCCCTGTTCTCTTCTGATATCAGGAGTTTGTGGAGGCATCCTTTGCCATCAGGGTAAGTAAGAACTGTGATGACGGGAGGCTGGGAAGAAATGGAGAAGAGTAGCTGCTTCCATCCCTCTAAGAAGACAGAATTAGACTCATGGGTTCCTGCAACTCCTATGAAGGAGCATGAAAAATAGAGAAGAAAGAAACAACCTAAGGATGCTGAGGGGCACACTCAAATAATGAATGGATAACGTTATTTGAAAAGGATATTTGAGGGCTTGGATATTTTGAGAAGCTGGAGGGAGACAGGGTTATATAATCTAGAGAATCATCAGTGAAGGAGGGACTTGATGCAAGACCCTCTAATATTCCCAAAGGAACCACACACTCATCCTCACATTATCTTTGTGCAACCACATCAATAAAAGCCAGTAGAAGGAATGGAACCAGGAAGACCCAGAGAGTGACCAAAGATACGTGGGAACACTGACAGATAACAACCTCAACCTGCTCAAAATGCAGGTGTTACACAATAAAATATGCAGGCATTTAGAGTTTTTAGAGAAGGCCTGCCTACAGTCTAGCCCATTGGCAGGACAGAATTCACAGTAGGTTCAGAACCAGTTCAGACAACACTGGGCCCTAATCCATTCACTGAAGTAGTTCTGAGGCTATACATATGTCTCCCCCAAACGCATTCCCTGAAGAAAAACTGAAGAGGCTGAAAGAGTATCAATGGATTAGGACAACTCATTATAGTTATTAGAAAAACAACCCACATGTTTGAGAGTGGCTCAGTAGATAATCCCAAGATGTTAAAAATAATTCCTAAGGAAGCACACATATCTTAATTAAATTAGGACTTCTCTAAACAAGTAATCTCTAAGATTGTTTGCTTTAATTTACAATTCAATTTGGATTTTGACTTCAACTTCATATGGCCCAACTGCCTTTCATGGTAGTAAAAACTGTTTCAAGACACTGATGCCACAGTATAAAGAGAACATTTTTACTTCTCACAGTTTTTTTCAGTATTTTTTCATTCATATTACAGTTGCAAGTGAAAGAAGTCCCACCCACTAACTTCTATGTTCAGCACCTTGTATTTAAAGAGAACGGTTGAAGTGTAAAATAATGTATGATTATTACGATATTATAGATGTAATAGAGTCCATTTTGCTTTTCAAATAAGTTTACTGTCATTCTGAAAGTAAAATATCTGAATTCCTCTATTGGAAAAAGAAAAGTGATCTTGGTAAAAAACTTACTTAAAAGTAATTGGAAAGTTACATGTATAAGGATAAATTCACAACTGCATCGTTAAGATATCTTGATAAATTACCCACAATTTTTAGAAATCATTATACATATGTAATAATCAAATACAATAAGCTGCAGATCCAAGTAGAGCTCTTGTCAAGGCAGGATAGATAAGAACCACAGTGCAATCTTTTCACCTGCCACCATTTCTTGTTTTCTTTCCAACAAATCAGTGATTTTTACATTGTTGCACGGTAGTTCATGACTAAAAGAGTCATTATTTTGGAATTGTTTAATGTGATGCTTCCACTTCAGTGAAAGAACTAAGCAGTAATAATGAGCAATTAGAAGATACATATTGGTATTGCATCAACCTAAAACATTTTACAAGGAATGTAATGATTCAGTTTAGGCTCCAGAGAGTAGAGAATTACAGTCTGCCAGAATTAGGTAAGTTTATCTTTCACTGTATAAATTATCATCATGTGCTCTCTAAAATTACCATCTAAAATGTGGTAATTTTAGGTCTGTAACATATGTGCTATAGAGGAAAAAAAAAAAGAAAGAAAGCAAAAAGTAGGTAGATATTCTAAAGAAAAACCAAGATACTTTCATATGAAAAGTTACACCAGGGACACTGACATGTAAGAAGGAATGAGACTTCCTTTTCTCCCAGTAAATTTCAGTGCAATCTGGAAGGAAACTGGATGAGCAAGCAAATTCTTGGACTCTTAGCTGGTGTGCCTTCCCTCTCAGGCGGTTTATCCCACAATATCATCAGTTATCAAATGGAAGTAGTGACCAAGAAGATCTCAGGGAGATGATGTATGTGCTCATAAATAAAAAGTAGAAACATCCCAAAGGTGACAAGACAGAATAAATACTTTTGAAATGTATCTTAGAGTAATAAAAGAAATATTCAAAGTGAGAAGCTAAGTGAGATTGCTCAGAAAACAAAGATAAAAATTTTGAGGAGGCTATGATAAATCAAGCAAGTTTAGAATGACATTTACCAAGTCATAAACTGAAACTAACATAGTCACTAAAAATCCAGTGGAAGGATAGGCTGTTCCACTGAAGAGTGATGATGCAGAAAGAGTCAAAGAGGCTAGAAAAAGTTTCTGCCACAACTGTACATTCCCTCAAAAGTCTGACACATTCTGAAGAGTACTGTGATTATCTCAGCTGTGTTATAAATGGTTAATAGAGAAATATCTATCTATTTATTTTATTTCAACCTAATTCAATTTACATTTCATCTGTTAATTTCTTGAAGAATTCATCTTCCTTCATTCCTTGTCCAGTGTCTGGAAACATTTGCTTCCTATATTTATTTGATATTCTGGTTGTTTATAGCAGAAGGGTAATTTTAGTCCTTGGAAACAGAAATCCCCTTTAAAAATGTTTAGATAATCAATAATATTATTTTGTTTCAACATACAATGATATATGTTATTTTTAGAAAGAATTCATTTTTTTTTTTTTTTTTTTTTAAAGAAGCCATCAATGATCCTTTTTGTCTAGGGATTTTTTTTTTTAGGAGCTCAAGCTCCAGGTCTACACTGATCTATCTCTCCATACCCTTTTGTTTATTTCTCTGGAGACAGCTATCATGAGTACATCTGAAGGAGGTTGGAAGGATAATCTTGACAGTTTTTTTTTTTTTTTTTTTTTATAGCTACTTTATTTATTTATTTATTTTTGGCTGTGTTGGGTCTTCGGTTCGTGCGAGGGCTTTCTCCAGTTGCGGCTAGCGGGGGCCACTCTTCATCGCGGTGCGGGGACCGCTCTTCATCGCGGTGCGCGGGCCTTTCACTATCGCGCCCCCCCCCCCCCCCGCTGCGGGGCACAGGCTCCAGACGCTCAGGCTCAGCAGTTGTGGCTCACGGGCCCAGCTGCTCCGCGGCACGTGGGATCCTTCCAGACCAGGGCTCGAACCCGTGTCCCCCGCATTAGCAGGCAGATTCCCAACCACTGCGCCACCAGGGAAGCCCAAGAATTCATTTTTGAAAACAGTGTTTGAATATAACCACTTTATAATTCACCAACATAATAAAAAATCAAGAAACAAGCATTTCAAAAAATATTAAATACTAATTATTTTAATGCATCATTTTATTATCAAGAGCATCCCTATTTTAAGTGATACATTATATGGTTATCCTACTTCTAAGTCTTTTAAAAGTAGTTTCAAATCTCCACTATTACGTCTTTGCATGTGACAGCTCAGATACGAATGCAGATTGCATTATGTTAAACCGGCAACTCAAATACCACAAGAAAGACTGCCAGATGTGCTTTAACTGGTAAATAATAATTTTAAGTGATGTTCTGATGGAAGTAAAGCACAACCTGTTTTCCATTAAATTATATGGTTACAGGAAAATTAATAGTGTATAAAAACATTAAAATACTTAGTCATCATATGTTAAAAACACTTAGATTCTAGGCTCAGTTAATTATGAATGGTTCTAGTGTTTATGCTTCTATTTATTATGTTTTGTCTTGCTTACCTGATTATCTGGTAAGATTGCTTCCATCCGCATGGAAAATCAAAAGTTGTAGTATGCAGGCTGCTTTTTTTTATTTTGTGGTATTCTTCTGTGTAGAAGGGAAAACTTAGAGCCCTGGTTCCACATACTGAGTGTTACAGAATGTCCCAATTATTAGGGGAAAAAAACCCAAATATAAAACAGTTTCTGAAAGCAGTTCTATCTCCTTTGAAAATCACTGCATAGCATTTTATGGGGTTTGCGTTAACTTCAATGAGGTAGAGACTTGTTGAGGGACAGTAATTTGTGTGGAAATGTGGCAGGATGTGACATAAACAAGTCTGTATTTTAGTGGCTGTGTGCTGGATTAGGAATGAACGTTTGGCAGGATAATGGCAACAGGCAGAGAGTAGATCGACTAGGAAGTTATTGCAAACATTTAGCTCAGAAGTTATGAATATCTACATAACCTGTTTAAATATACCAGCATGGAGCAGAAGGAAAAAACAAAAACAAAAGATATGTTTTCTGGGCTAAGATTCAAAGCTGCATAGGAAGAAAACTGATGGTAATAGATGGAAGGAAAAGTTGGAAAAGGAAGAGGAGAAGGGCAACAAAGATAGACTGATATTTTATTCAGGTATTGGAGGAAATCTACCAATGTTCACCTAAAAAGTGGGAAAACAAATGTTATATTTTGAAAAGAAAAAATTTTCAAAAATTGTAGTACATTCTAAGAGAGCAATCTTGTAGAAGGACTTAGATAAATGTGGGAAAGTAATTTATATATTAAAATAGAGGCAGCGCTTGGATGGGGTTTCAAAAGGGCTATTGATGTTTTTGTGATTATTAATATCTGACGTGCTGCCCACTTTCTTGTCAGTGATACCAAAAAAAGTAAATGGAATGATTCAAAATTAATTAACAGACTTTTCAGTTCCAAACCAATGTTCATGTTTTTAGGAATAAAGGTATTGTTAAAATCTTGGGCTTTGTATTAAATTTACTATGCAATATATCTTGAATTCCACACAATTCTGAGAACTTAACCCTTTTTTTTAATTCCAGGTTGCTGGGGTCAGTGTAACATTCTAAGATTCAGCAGTTCCACAGGATGAGGAAGATGTGGCCACATAAAATAAAGATATATACTTCTATTTATTAAAGACAAATTGTTGGAAAAATACTGTTGGACTATTATGCATGCCAGATTTCAAATATTCACTATTAAAGTTATTAATTATTGTTAAGAATTTGAAGTCCTAGAAGAAGAGGAGAGGAAGGAGGAAGAGAAGGAAGTATAAGAGGAAAAAGGGAAATTTAAGGATAACAGAAGAAGAAAGTGTTCAGATCTTAAAATAAATGATAGCATATTTGACAAAGAAAGCAAAACTCCTGAAAAATGATCTATTAGAATGTCATATCTACATAATATCAGTAGTGTATCTCTCAAATGGACTCACATCTATATCTAAAAATATATATTTGTGAAAATAATAATACCAGCATTGTAAAAATAAAACAATAAGGGCTAACATTTATAAAGCATTTGCTATGTTCTATGCATGGTTTAATGATCTTTACAAATGTTAACACGTTGAATTCTCACTTAAAATTCTGAGGTAAATATTTTCTATTATTTTTCCATAGGCACATAGATGGTGCCCTCATTGCTTATCACTGAATCTTTAGCACTTTCAAGTAATGCTTTTTCAGGTAATTTTTTTAAGATACATAAAAAATTACAAAGTTTCAGGTTTCTTGAGTTTCATTATCTGTGGGTTTTATAATGCTTACGTATCCACAGCATTAAATATGAGGTCGTATAGATGGGTTCAAATTGGGTCTTTTTAACCTTACATAAAAATTTTACTTAGTTTAATCGTGCTCTTTCATAAAATTAGAATAACAATATCTGTCTTATATGGTTTTTAAGGATCAATGTGATATTTGTATAATAAACTTATTTACCCACTCAGAACATTAAAAAATGCAATTAAATCTAATGTACGAAAATGCACAAAACTGCTCATTATTGAAAACCTGTATAATCACTACTATAAGATAGACAAAAATTAAGAAAATGTATTTCAAAATTATGAGGATTATTTTGAATAATAAACAAACATATTACAAAATAGTTGATAAAATATTTTAAGTTCTCATGTTCACATGTATATGTGTTTGTGTTGTGTATTTCTGTCAATTCATTCAGGCCACTATAACAAAAACACCATCAACTGAGTGGCTTATAAACAACAGAAATTTATTTCTCACAGTTCCAGAGGCTGGGAAGTCCAAGACCAAGGTGCTGACAGATTCAGAGTCATATGAGGTCCTATTTTCTGGTTCATAAGCAGGTATCTTCTCACTGTGTATTCACATGGTGGAACAGGCATGAAAGTTGTCTGGGCTCTCTTTATAAGGGCACTAATCCCATTCATGAGGGCTTTGTCCTTATGCCCTAATCACCTCCCAAAGGCCCCAATTCCAAGTTTTATCACATGGGGATTAGTTTTCAACATATGAATTTTAGGCTATAGCAGTATCTAATAACTTATGTCATGTAGTGTCTTACTATAGCTAAAGCAAATATTAAAAATTTATTTTTATTAATATAAAAACACTGCCAAAGAAACTGAATGTATGAATGAATAAGGGGTCAAATATGCCTCCAGTTCAGAGATATACATGAGTCAAAATACACTCTGAGAGTTTGCATGAGATCTTGCATTGTCATAATTCAGGGCTTTCAATACTCAAAAAAATTTTTTTCAATTTCAGTAATGACTTTATTCATAACTTAAAAGGTATTTTTATTCTTGTTTCTTTCATAGCTTTTTAAAAGTGATTCTCTCTTCATTTCCATGTCTAACTCCATAAAAGAGTACATTATAATAATGGCCACAGCCAAATTCTGCATTCCATTCCATTTCATTCTATTCTGTTCCATTCCATTTATTCTCTTTGGTGTGAAAATATTTTAAGAAATATTATTTAAAAGATAAGGTAAAGATTTTTAGTATTATGAATAGTAATATGTGTGAGGGTGTTAGTCGTTAAAGTAATCAAAAAAAAGCTCAAATTTTAAGTATAACGGATATAATTCAAATTTTTTCTTAGCTTTTCATTTTTAACAAGGGAAGCATAATCCCATATTCTAGCATTATATGTCTTCCTCTCATCAGTGATATCTATCAGTTCTCTACTTTATGTCATAAATATGGCTTTGTTTATCTTTTCTTTTGCATATTCTAATGACTTCCTTCAACTAGGTTGTCAGCTCTTGGGGGCAAGGGTTAGGTTTTGTTTGTTTTCTAACCCCACAAATATTAAGAGATAAACTTGCCCAGAGAAGGGATATAGATTTGAAAATGTCTGGATTACTTTTCTTTAGAAAGTTTAGTTATCTATGATGTAGATATCTAGAATTAAATTAGTACATGAGCCACATACAAAAATCAAGAACTTTTTTCCTTATTATCTAAAGCTACTTAGAAGTAAATATATTCCTGTAGAAATAATTCATACACCATTTTACCAGTAAATTAACCATAATCCATTCCATGCATTGGACAATCAAAACCCGAGGTAAATATTTGCAGTATTAATATAATCATGAAAATAATATTCATCTATTTCTAAATCAACACCCAAATTATTGCTAGATTTTCCAGTGCTTTCTAAATCATTAATGTAACCATATTTTCTTCTGGTTTAGAACATGTCAAAGTAGTCCAAACTATTTCCATTTTACACTCTTCCATAACTTGTCCTGGATTGTCTTATTTAATCTTCTGCCCCAGCATATCCTTTCCATGTGCTCTTCTCTCTACTGCCATGCCCTTAGCCATGCTACATCAATATAGCAAATATATATCCATTCTTCAAGACCCGTTTTAATTGCCACATCTCTAAAATCATAAATCCTGAAGCCAAGATCATCTTTCCCTTCTATGAACTTCCACATAATTATGTACAACTATTGTGTAAAAAGGAATTATTGTTCCGTTATATGTCTCTTGGGTCCTTGAGAGCAGAGTTAAAGTCCTATTAATCATTTCCATGATGTAGAACTGTGCCTAACATGAAGTAGGTTCTTAATAAATGCAATGAATAAATGACTAGAGTAACCATACTGATTCAGAATGACTAACAAGTTCCCTTTAGGTAATAAGTAAAATAAAATTGTTACTTCCAAAATAAGAATTAAGCAATTTTTAATAACCCACAATATATACATTTCTTTTGCAGTAAAGCCCTGTTGTATTAAAGGAAGATTGCTTAATGAGGATTCATTTATTTAAGTATATAAGACAGATGGGGGACATAGATGATAGGAGAAGAATTGGATGTGTAAATAATAAAATGTGCAAGCATTCTTCTTCTCCTTAGGAGAGAGACTCTAGTGCATTGACTCAAAAGAGAAAGATATAGAATAATGAGAGGAAACTCAAAATAATAGAAAAATCAATAAATTTACCATTGAAATAAATCTATGTTTAAACCACTATGTGATGCTATTATGTGACTAGAGGTTTAAAGTAGTCAATGCTAAAGCCTTCATTCCAAATGTTAAATTAAAAAATAAAAATTTTTATTATTATTTCTATTTTTTTTCTATCAAAGTACCTTAGATCCACTTATCATATGAATGGGATTTTGTATGTACAATTACTATATGTGCAAAAAAGAAAAGGTGTAGATGGAAAAGAACCTATAAAAATTGTTCTAGAAACAGTAGCATAAAGAAAATTTGAAGAAGCATATCATTAGTAAAAATTTGAATGAAAGTAACAGATTATTTATAAGGATGGTACTATATTTTAAATTACTGTTTATTTATATACAGTAAAACTTATTCTCTTTGATGAACAGTTTTATGAGTTTAGACGTATACATCCAAACATGTAAACACCACTATAATCAAGATAAAGAACTCGCAAATACCTAAATTCCTTCAGGATGTCCCCTTTGTAGTCTACATCTTCCCTGAAATCAACTCCTGGAATTCACTGATCTGCTTTTTTTTTTTTTAACCTATATTTTTCCTTTTTCCAAAATGTCACATAAGTGGATTAATAAAACATGTAGCCTTTTGGATTGTCCACCTTCACTTAGCATGATACTTTGAGATTCATCCATGTTTTTCCACCTATTAGTAGTTCTGTCTACTTTATTGCTGAACATCACATACATTTCTGTACTACAGTTTGTAGTTTACTCATTCATCAAGAATTTTTTCATCAAGTACATTTCAGTTTCTAATATCACATTTCTAGGATTAAGAAAGATGTGGAAATATTTAGGACCTGCAACATATAAAGTGGAATTTATTTTGTATTTTTATTTATTTAAATATTTGATAATCAAATCTAATTTAACAATCTTTAATTTAATTTAATTTAATTTAATTTAATGTTGGCCGTGCAGCTTTCAGGATCTCAGTTTCCCGACCAGGGATTGAACCCACGCCATAGCAGTGAAAGCCCGGAACTCTAACCATTAGGCTACAAGGGAACTCCTAACAATTTTTTTTTTTTTTAACTTTTGGGTTTATTTATTTATTTATTTATTTATGGCTGTGTTGGGTCTTCGTTTCTGTGCGAGGGCTTTCTCTAGTTGCGGCAAGCGGGGGCCACTCTTCATCGCGGGGCGCAGGCCTCTCACTGTCACGGCCTCTCGTTGCGGAGCACAGGCTCCAGATGCGCAGGCTCAGTAAATTGTGGCTCACGGGCCCAGTTGCTCCACGGCATGTGGGATCTTCCTAGACCAGGGCTCGAACCCGTGTTCCCTGCATTGGCAGGCAGATTCTCAACCACTGTGCCACCAGGGAAGCCCAACAATTTTTTGAACTAAAGTCATTTCAGTGCATTAAAATAGTGTTAAAATATTATAAAAGAAATAATAAATAGATGACACAAATACATAGAAGATAGATTTATTTTACTTCCTAAGACAGAAATACCTATCTATCTATCTATATATATGTGTATATATATATATATATATATATATATATATTATATATATATATATATACAAATTTTTTTTTTTACTTCTTAAAATAGGAGGGTATATAGATTATATAATATATGCATATATATATTCTTTCCTATGTTAAGAAGTAAAAAGGATATATATTCATATAGACTATATGTATATATCACTATAGATATAGATATAGATAACTATCATTCTTAATATATATGTACATATAGTATATATATATATCATCACCCTTCTTGCCTATTAAATTCATAGCTTTTCTGATTGTAATCTTGTTTGTTGTCTTTCTATAGAACACATTTCACTCAGTTTCATTAAAAGCACATTATTAAAGATTTATTAATGTTATACATGTAGCACTGTAGTATTTTAATCTGCATTATTAAACTAGCTGAAAGTCTTCAGGACTTAAGTGCATTCAACTTAATGCACACTAGTTAACAGAATTTCCACAAAAAAAATTATTTGGGACCATTTAAAAATGGCAGGTAGCCAATAATATACTCAACCAAGTTGATTTTTAAATTAATCTATCCAACTCTCAAATTATATTAGACAAGTTATACAATAATACAGTATTTCTGTCTGCCTGGAATTTGAGTTTCTTTAGAGAAATGCATATGGATGGATATTTAGACATCTAATATTAAACATTGTTTGCCAAATTCTGTTATCCCCAATAGATACGTTATAGAGATGTATCTGTCACATTCCCCATACCTTTATTTATATTGGCATTATAAGGTTAAAAATTTAAACATATGTTGTAAAATTATTTTTATTTATAATACTTAAAGTAACTACAATTGGTTAATCAGATTTAGATAAAATTTTTTAACACTCATCATCTGCAAGGTGTGACATATATAATCACATATAATATAATCATATTAAAGAGAAAACATGTCAAGTTTTAATGGAATTAAATACTGGATTATCACAGCTGCTTCATATGGCTAATAGTAGTGTATAAGAGGAAAGAAAACTGAGTAACACTGTACATTGACATTAATTAAAACAATTTAGACGAGATTGGGCATGTTTATACATCAATGGAACAGGATAAGAAGCCCAGAGATAAACCCACACACATATTGTCACCTTATTTTTGATAAAGGAGGCAAGAATATACAATGGAGAAAAGACAGTCTCTTCAATAGGTGGTTCTGGGAAAACTGGACAGCTACATGTATAAGAATGAAATTAGAAAACTCCCTAACACCATACACAAAAATAAACTCAAAATGGATTAGAGACCTAAATGTAAGTCCAGACACTATAAAACTCTTAGAGGAAAACATAGGCAGAACACTCTATGACATAAATCACAGCAAGATCCTTTTTGACCCACCTCCTAGAGAAATGGAAATAAAATCAAAAATAAACAAATGGGACCTAATGAAACTTAAAAGCTTTTGCACAGCAAAGGAAACCATAAACAAGACCAAAAGACAACCCTCAGAATGGGAGAAAATATTTGCAAATGAAGCAACTGACAAAGGATTAATCTTCAAAATTTACAAGCAACTCATGCAGCTCAATATCAAAAAATCAAACAACCCAATCCAAAAATGGGCAGAAGACCTAAGCAGACATTTCTCCAAAGAAGATATACAGATTGCCAACAAACACATGAAAGAATGCTCAACATCACTAATCATTAGAGAAATGTAAATCAAAACTACAATGGGGTATCACCTCACACCAGTCAGAATGACCATCATCAAAAAATCTACAAACAGTAAATGCTGCAGAGGGTGTGGAGAAAAGGGAACCCTCTTGCACTGTTGGTGGGAATGTAAATTGATACAGCCACTATGGAGAACAGTATGGAGGTTCCTTAAAAAACTCAGAATAGAACTACCATACGACCCAGCAATCCCACTACTGGGCATATACCCTGAGAAAACCATCATTCAAAAAGAGTCATGTACCAAAATGTTCATTGCAGCACTATTTACAATAGCCAGGATATGGAAGCAACCTAAGTGTCCATCGACAGAAGAATGCATAAGGAAGATGTGGCACATATATACAATGGAATATTACTCAGCTATAAAAAGAAATGAAATTGAGTTATTTGTAGTGAGGTAGATGGACCTAGAGTCTGTCATACAGAGTGAAGTAAGTTAGAACGAGAAAAATACCATATGTTAACACATATATATGGATCTAAAAAAGACAAAAAATTTGTTATGAAGAACCTAGGGGCAGGAAAGGAATAAAGATGCAGATGTAGAGAATAGACTTGAGGACACGGGGAGGGGGAAGCGTAAGCTGGGACGAAGTGAGAGAGTGGCATAGACTTATATATACTACCAAATGTAAAATAGATAGCTAGTGGGAAGCAACCACATAGCACAGGGAGATCAGCTCAGTGCTTTGTGACCACTTAGAAGGATGGGATAGGGAAGTTGGGGGGAAGATGCAAGAGGGAGGAGATATGGGGATATGTGTATATGTATAGCTGATTCACATTGTTATAAAGCAGAAACTATCATACCATTGTAAAACAATTATACTCCAGTAAAGATGTTAAAAAAAAAAAAGTAAAAAAAAAATTTAGGGCAAAGCACCTTGCTAAGTATAGATGGGAGCACTTTTCTAAATTTCTTTCAACTACATTATTACAAGGCTATTTTACTAAAAGAAGAAAAAATAAAAACTGGAATTGGAAAGTGGACAAGAAAATATTAACAGGGGCAATTACTCATGAACAAAGTGCATTTACTGAAGTCATAGTCTAAAAAGTTCACCTAAACTTTTAGGTGAATACAAAATTATGAATATATTACTTATCTTATTCACTCCATTCATTCCATGTATGTATCAGGCTATGTGCTAGGAAATTAATCTTATTGAGAAAAAAAATACATTAGCAAATTTTTGACATGGTAGAATGAATGCTTGGGAGTTATCAGAGTACAAGAGAAGAGCATAAGCCATTCTGGAGGTGGGAGGAGGAAAATAGAAAATATTCCCAAAAAAGTCTAGATATGAAGCAATGAACAGAACTTAGCCAACAGAGAAGGAGGGAGAAAGTCGTTTCAGAAAAAGGAAAAAGGGCATGAAAATTATAGAGACAGAAGAAAAGCAGAGTGAATTCAGGAATTTCAATTAATTCAATATGACTGAAGGTCATCGTATTTAACTATGAGCAGTGGAATGAAATGAGATGAGTAGAAAAAGTTCAGATCAGGTAGGACTTTGGAATTTATCCTAGAAGCAATAAAGACCCATTTCAGTGGTTTCACTAAGGAAGTAAATAATCAGAATTACAAATTGGGCTCAAACCTTATTAAAATGTTTTGCAGGAAGTCAGTCTGAAGAGAGAACAAGTCTGAGGCTATAGCACTAAATTCTGGTGTTCAGAATTTCACGATGTGCTTTTAGTATTATTATTATTATTTTTAAAATTTATTTATTTATTTATTTTTGCTGTGTTGGTTCTTCGTTTCTGTGCGAGGGCTTTCTCTAGTTGCGGCGAGCGGGGGCCACTCTTCATCGCGGTGCACGGGCCTCTCACTATCGTGGCCTCTGTTGTTGCGGAGCACAGGCTCCAGATGCGCAGGCTCAGTAGTTGTGGCTCACGGACCCAGTTGCTCCGCGACATGTGGGATCTTCCCAGACCAGGGCTCGAACCCGTGTCCCCTGCATTAGCAGGCAGATTCTCAATCACTGCGCCACCAGGGAAGCCCTAGTAGTATTATTTACCAATGAGACTCTCAGCATGGAAGATTCTGTTAAATACTACATACTTTATGGTACTCTTGGAGATACACAAAATATTCCGAAGGATCCTACAATTAATAAATATATCTGTTTAAAACGCTTCCCAATCTTATGTGTTTTTTGGTTTTTCTTTTTTTTTTTTTTTTGCTATTTTTAACAAGAAATAAGATAGAACCTTGATTCTTCCCTGAGCTACAAAATTATGTCTATAAATAACCACTGCTTGTATCACTGCAGAAGTTTCTCATGCTCCACACATTAAAAATGTGCAAATTTAAAACATGTTTTTAGGATGAAAGATCATCTCACTCCACTGTTGAAATCATCTAATGGCTTCTTAGCTTACTCCTCTAAAAGTGAAAGACCTTAGCCATTGAACAAAGTCTGTAAGATCTCAAAAGCTAATGCCTTTCTGACCTCAACTTCTGTTCCTTCTCTTTTTCTCTCTCCTCTAAGCTACTTTCTCTTCCACTCACTTCACTTCAGCCATGCTAAACATATGGCTAGTCTTACCCCTTCAGGCTCAGAAGCCTTCCACTTGCTGTACATCTTCTCTACAATGCTGTGAGCGCTTACATCACTGCATGGCTCACTCCCTTATAGCAACAGACTTGTTCACTTTATCAGGATTTTCCTCAATCATTCTTTGTAAACTGGCATTCCTCCTCCCATACTCAAGAATTCTCTACCTTTTTTTTTTTTTTTCCACATCTTTATTGGAGTATAAATGCTTTACAATGTTGTGTTAGTTTCTGCTGTACAACAAAGTGAATCAGTTATATGTATACATATATCCCCTTATCCCTTCCCTCTTAAGCCTCAGTCTCACCCTACCTATCCCATCCCTCTAGGTCGTCACAAAGCACAGAGCTGATCTCCCGGTGTTATGCAGCAGCTTCCCACTAGCCATCCAGTTTACATTTGGTACTCTATATATATCAGTCCTTCTCTCTCACTTCATCCCAGCTTCCCCTCCATCCCTGTGCCCTCAAGTCTGTTCTCTATGTCTCAGACTTTATTCCTGCCCTGCCACTGGATTCATCACTACTGCTTTTTCAAATTCCATATATATGCATTAACACACGGTATTTGTTTTTCTCTTTCTGACTTACTTCACTTTGAATGACAGATTCTAGGTTCATCTGCCTCACTACTAATAACTCAATTTCCTTAGTTTTTATGGCTGAGTAATATTCCACTGTATATATGTGCCACATCTCCTTTATCCATTCATCTGTTGATGGACATTTAGGTTGCTTCCATGTCTTGGCTGTTGTAAATAGTGCTGCAATGAACATTGTGGTGCATGACTCTTTTTGAATGATGGTTTTCTCAGGGTATATACATAGTAGTGGTATTGCTGGGTCATATGGTAGTTCTAGTTTGAGTTTTTTAAGGAACCTCCATACTGTTCTCCATAGTGGCTGTATCCATTTACATTCCCATCAACAGTGCACGAGGGTTCCCTTTTCTCCACACCCTCTCCAGAATTTATTGTTTGTAGATTTTTTTGATGATGGCCATTCTGACTGGTGTGAGGTGATACCTCATTGTGATTTGGATTTGCATTTCTCTAATGATCAGGGATATTGAACATCTTTTCATGCATTTGTTGGCCGTCTGTGTTTTCTTTGGAGAAATGTCTATTTAGCTCTTCTGCTCATTTATGGACTGGGTTGTTTGTTTTAGTGATATTGAGATGCATGAGCTGCTTGTATATTTTGGAGATTAATCCTTTGTCAGTTGCTTCATTTGCAAATATATTCTCCCATTCTGAAGGTTGTCTTATTTGTCTTGTTTATGGTTTCCTTTGCTGTACAAAAGCTTTTAAGTTTCATTATGTCCCATTTGTTTATTTTTGTTTTTATTTCCCTTACTCTAGGAGGTGGGTCAAAAAGGGTCTTGCTGTGATTTATGTCATAGAATGTTCTGCCTATGTTTTCCTCATAGGAAACATGTTTACTATGTTTTATAGTGTCTGGCCTTACGTTTAGGTCTTTAATCCATTTTTAGTTTATTTTTGTGTATGGTGTTAGGGAGTTTTCTAATTTCATTCTTTTACATGTAGCTGTCCATCTTTGCCATCACCACTTATTGAAGAGGCAGTCTTTTCTCCATTGTATATTCTTGACTCCTTTGTCAAAGATAAGGTGAACATATGTGTGTGGGTTTATATCTGGGATTTCTATCCAGTTCCATTGATCTATATTTCTGTTTTTGTGCCAGTACCATACTGTCTTGATTACTGTAGATTTGTAGTATAGCCTGAAGTCAGGGAGCCTGATTCCTCCAGCTCCGTTTTTCTTTTTCAAGATTGCTTTGGCTATTCTGTGTCTTTTGTGTTTCCATACAAATTGTAAAATTATTTCTTCTAGTTCTGTTAAAAATGCCATTGGTAGTTTGATAAGGATTGCATTGAATCTGTAGATTGCCTTGGGTAGTATAGTCATTTTCACAATATTGATTCTTCCAATCCAGGAGCATGGTATATTTCTCCATCTGTTTATGTTATCTTTGATTTCTTTCATCAGTGATTTATAGTTTTCTGAGTACAGATCTTTTGCCTCCGTAAGTAAGTTTATTCCTAGGTATTTTATTCTTTTTGTTGCAATGGTATAGGGATTGTTTCCTTAATTTCTCTTTCTGATCTTTCATTGTCAGTGTATAAGCATGCAAGAGACTTCTGTGCATTAATTTTGTATCCTGAAAATTTACCAAATTCATTGATTAGTTCTAGTAGTTTTCTGGTGGCATCTTTAGTATTCTCTATGTACATTATCATGTCATCTCCAAACAGTGACAGTTTTACTTCTTCTTTTCCAATTTGTATTCCCTTTATTTCTTTTTCTTCTCTGATTGCCATGGCTAGGACTTCCAAAGCTATGTTGAAAAATAGTGGCGAGAGTGGACATCCTTGTTTTGTTCCTGATCTTAGAGGAAATGCTTTCACTTTTTCACATTGAGAATGATGTTTGCTGTGGGTTTTTCATATATGGCTTTTATCATGTTGAGGTAGATTCCCTCTATGCGCACTTTCTGGAGAGTTTTTATCATATATGGATGTTGAATTTTGTCAAAAGGTTTTTCTGCATCTATTGAGATGATCATACGGTTTTTATTCTTTAATCTGTTAATATGGTGTATCACATTGATTGATTTGCATATATTGAAGAATCCTTGCATCCCTGGATAA
Organism: Balaenoptera ricei; assembly: GCF_028023285.1. Classification (NCBI taxonomy): domain Eukaryota; kingdom Metazoa; phylum Chordata; class Mammalia; order Artiodactyla; family Balaenopteridae; genus Balaenoptera; species Balaenoptera ricei. Next base: position 87,462,827 of record NC_082643.1, read on the forward strand.
ATCCCAATTGATCATGGTGTATGATCCCTTTAATGTGTTGTTGGATTTTGTTTGCTAGTATTTTGTTGAGGATTTTTGTGCCTATGTTCATCAGTGATATTGGTCTATAATTTTCTTTTTTTGTGATATCTTTGTCTAGTGTTGGTATCAGGGTGATGGTGGCCTCGTAGAACGAGTTTCGGAGTGTTCCTCCCCTGCAGTTTTTTGGAAGAGTTTGACAAGGATAGGTGTTTACTCTTCTCTGAGTGTTTGATAGAATTCACCTGTGAAGCCAACTGGTCCTAGACTTTTGTTTGTTGGAAGATTTTTTTGAAACAGTCTCAATTTCATTACCTGTGATTGGCCTGTTTATATTTTCTAATTCTTCCTGGTTCAGTCTTGGAAGGTTATAGTTTTCCAAGAATTTGTCCATTTCTTTCAGGTTGTCCATTTTATTGGCATATAGTTGTTTGTAGTAGTCTCATGATCTTTTGTATTTCTGCGGTGTCAGTTGTAATCTCTCCTTTTTCATTTCTAATTTTATTGATTTGAGTCCTCTTCCTTTTTTCTTGATGAGTCTGGCTAGTGGTTTATCAATTTTGTTTATCTTTTCAAAGAAAAAGCTTTTAGTTTTATTGATTTTTGCTTTTGTTTTCTTTGTTTCTATTTCATTTATTTCTGTTTTGATATTTATGACTTCTTTCCTTCTAGTAATTTGGGGTTTTCTTTGCTCTTCTTTTTCTACTTGCTTTAAGTGTAAGTTTAGATTCTTTATTTGAGATTTTTCTTGTTTCCTGAGGAGAGCTTGAATTGCTATGAACTTCCCTCTTAGAACTACTCTTGCTGCATCCCATAGTTTTGGGGTCATCTTGTTTTCACTGTCATTTGTTTCTAGGTATTTTTTGATTTCCCCTTTTATTTCCTCTTCTTTATCTTCAGGTAAAACCCCAGAAAAACAACCTAATGAAGTGGAGATAGGCAACCTTCCAGAAAAAGAATTCAGAATAATGATAGTAAAGATGATCCAGGACCTAGGAAAAAGAATGGAGGCAAAGATTGAGAAGATGCAAGAAATGTTTAACAAAGACCTAGAAGAATTAAAGAACAAACAAACAAAGATGAACAATACAATAACTGATATGAAAAGTACACTAGAAGGAATTCGTAGCAGAATAACTGAGGCAGAAGAATGGATAAGTGACCCGGAAGACAGAATGGTGGAATCCACAGCTGTGGAACAGAATAAAGAAAAAAGAATGAAAAGAAATGAAGACAGCCTATGAGACCACTGGGACAACATTAAACACAACAACATTCACATTATAGGGGTACCAGAAGGATAGGAGAGAGAGAAAGGACCCTAACCGTGGGTGGGTCCCGCTGAGTGTAGGAACTCCTCCCCTCCCCCAGCCACCCCTCAGGGGAGCTGGTCCCTTCCTGCATCCACTTCTCTTCCCACTTCACTCCCTGCCACACCTCATGTCTCACCTGTCACTGGGGGTTCGTCCCATCCCCTTAGGTGTCCGTGGTTCCTCACTGGTTCCTGGTAGGTGCCCTAGTTGTGAGGAGACCCAGACTCCTAGTCCTCCATCTTGACTCCACCTAACTTTCTTGATTATTATGTCTCCTAATAACCATCAAACACAATAAATGTTGTATTTTTTTAACCAACTGTAATTTCTTAATTGATTGTAAAGGAAGATTGTTGAGGACAGTTTTGTCTTGTGGTGCAATGTTATAGCATTGGCACCTAGACCAAAGTCTGACTTATAAAAAATGTTCAAAATATTTTTTAATTAATATATAAATATAATTTTAGTAAAGGACATAGAAAGCTTTTAGTCAAATAAATGTGAGATAATTCAATCCTTTAAGATATTTACTGGAAAGAACAAAATATCAAGGGTTTATTTTATTAATAAGGAACTCAGAATAAAGAAAAAACTGGTAAACTTAAAAGTAGGTGATCTTATTTGCAAAACAGAAATAGAGACACAGATATAGAGAACAAACATATGGACACCAGGGGAGGAAAGGGGAGGGTGGGATGAACTGGGAGATTTGGGTTGACATATATATACTACTGATACTCTATAAAATAGATAACTAATGATAACCTACTGTATAGCTCAGGGAACTCTACTCAGTGCTCTGTGGTGACCTAAATGGGAAGGAAATCCATAAAAGAGGGGATATATGTATATGTATAGCTGATTCTCTTCACTGAACAGTTGAAATTAACACAACATTATAAAGCAAATATACTCCAGTAAAAATTAATTATAAAAAAAAGTCTGTGAACATACTGGTGAACCTAAATAATCATCCACCTTAAAAAATTAGACATAGGGCTTCCCTGGTGGCGCAGTGGTTGAGAATCTGCCTGCCAATGCAGGGAACACGGGTTCGAGCCCTGGTCTGGGAAGATCCCACATGCCGCGGAGCAACTGGGCCCGTGAGCCACAATTACTGAGCCTGCGCGTCTGGAGCCTGTGCTCCGCAACAAGAGAGGCCGCGATGGTGAGAGGCCCGTGCACCGCGATGAAGAGTGGCCCCCACTTGCCACAACTAGAGAAAGCCCTCGCACAGAAACGAAGACTCAACACAGTCATAAATAAATAAATAAAAGAACATGAATTTCTAAAAAAAAAAAAAAAAAAATTAGACATAGAGATTCATTATGTTGGTGTGAAAAACCAGGTCAAATTAAAGTAGTGAAGTTATGAGAGAAAGGTAGTTCAAGTTCCTTTGATGTGGCAGAATAATAGAGATATTTGTTACTTTCATGTTAAAATGGACTATCTAACTTCCAAATCAGGAAGAAAATATAATACAATTAAAAATTCAATTAATTCAACTAGATTCAGCATATAATAAAAATAACACAAATAAATAGTGCATTAAAAGATAAGTTAGAAAATGTTATTTAGAAAATATATTATTAATTGTAACTGATTTACTATACAAAGTTATCCTAAACATCCTACCCAATATGGTAAGAGCACAATGAAAAAAAAATAGTCATCAAGTTCGGAAACAAAGACAATATTATTGTTACTTATAGAAAACACAACTGTGTGTAATGAAATTCAAATGACTATATCAGTAAATATTTGAAAGCATACAGAATTCCACAAGATTGACTGAATGACAAAAAATCCATAGAAACAAAAGCAATAGCATTTCTTTACATCAACTCTAAAAGCACAGCATATATAATAGGATAAAAGATGTGATTACAATTGCTCCCAAATGTTACATAAATATAAATCTAACAAAATAATGTCAAAATGATATTGAAGGAACTATAAAAGGTCATGAATAAACAAACCATATTACACTCAGGGATGGACTCAATGCTTAAAAGAAATCAGTTCTTCCATAAATCAACTGACTATAAATACTTCACCGTCAAACTACATATGATAATATAATAGTAGAACAGATTCTTGCAGACGTTAAAAATAAATTGTGAAAGTTATAACATATTTTATTATATATAATATATGGCTTAAAAGTATATATATATGTGTGTGGGTGTCTTTATTATCTACATAGTGTCAAGAGATCTATATCAGCAGTAGAAATGGCATTAAAGACACTAGTGATTAATTTCAAATTGGTGTAATGAGACTCTATCAGCTGACAGCATCAATCGTGGCAGCAAAAATTAGACAAAATATCATGAAAATGGCATTGTTTAGAAAATTGTGCATGAAGAAGACATTTCTTCTACTCTTTCCTTTGAACATTAAACAAGCACAAAGAAGCCTAGAATCTAGCATTTTTATATCAGCATTGACAAAGAAATGGTTCTAAACATTTTTTTTTATAATAGATCTCCTGGAAATGCTGATAAAAACCATTGATTCTTGGGTTGAGAAATTTCCAGGCACAAAATTTTGAATAGATTTCAGGTTGTGCGATTCCCTCAAGTAAAAAAGGCTGATTGAAACAATTTTGATTCAGTATGTGTATTAAGTAATAGGTAAATAAATATAACCAAATGTCAACAGTGGTTATATGTTTGCATTGGGCTCAGTTGCCACTCTTTTTTCCTGCTTGTCTATAATTTCTACCCTCTCTATAATGACTGTGATCATTATAATATTTTTGCTCTATCTGATTTATTTCTTAGGCAACCAAAATACTCAATCAAAAGCAAATTAGAGGGACTTCCCTGGTGGTCCAGTGGTTAAGAATCCGCCTTCCAATGCAGGGGGCGCGGGTTCAATCCCTGGTGGGGGAACTAAATCCCACATGCCACGGGGCAACTAAGCCCATGTGCCACAACTACAGAGCCCACGCGCTCTGGAGCCCATGCATCACAGCTAGAGAGAAGCCCAGACGCCACAACAAAAGATCCTGCATGCGTCAACTAAGACCTGATGCAGCCAAATAAATAAATAAATATTAAAAAAAAAAAAAAAAAAGCAAGTTAGATAATCCAGCATGGTTACCTACTTAAGTGATATGGAGGACATTTATTTTTTATAAATTTTTCAAAATTTTAAAGCAGGAATGAATAACATCATAATTCCAGTCAGATAATTGTACCCACTGACAATAAATACCTATTTTGCACTACTTCCTATTTTAAAATCACACCCACACTTACTACTCTCTAAGATTATGCCACGTGCAGAGCTTCCCTGAGGGAAAATCTTCCTTTCATTTATCACACTTGGAACCAAAGACACCTTTTGTGAATCTCACCTTGAAGTTTCTTATATTCCACGACTCTCTTTAACATACATATAAAACAGTCTCACCATCATATTATCTGCATAATTCAATCATCCAATAAATATTTCTTAAATATTGACAGTGTCAGGTCTGGAGATACACACAAAGATGAACACAACAGACATTTGTTCTTATGGTGGTAAAGTTTAGTAAGTACACATATTTTTCTAAAATATATCTTAATGGAGAACAACTGCTTCACAATACTGTGCTAGCCTCTGTCACACAACAAAGTGAATCAGCCATATGCATACATACATGCCCACATCCCCTCCCTCTTGAGTCTCCCTACCACCCACGCTATACCCCCCCCAGGTCTTTGCAAAGCACCGAGCTGATGTCCCTGTGCTATGCTGCTGTTTCCCACTAGCTAACTATTTTACATTTGGTAGTCTATATATGTTGATGCTACTCTCACTTTGCCCCAGCTTCCACCTCCCGCCTGTGTCCTCAAGTCCATTCTCTATGTCTACGTCTTTATTCCTGCCTTGCCACTACGTTCATCAGTACAATTTTTTTTTTAGATTCCATATATATGCATTAGCATATGATATATTTTTTTTCTCTTTCAGACATACTTCACTCTGACAGACTCTAGGTCCATCCACCTCATTATAAATAACTCAATTTCATTTCTTTTTATGTCTGAGTAATATTCCATTGTATATATGTGCCACATCTTCTTTATCCATTCATCTGTCGATGGACATTTAGGTTGCTTCCATGCCCTGGCTATTGTAAATAGTGCTGCAATGAACATTGTGGTACATGTCTCTTTTTGAATTGTGGTTTTCTCAGGGTATATGCCCAGCAGTGGGATTGCTGGGTCATATGGTAGTTCTATTTTTAGTTTTTTAAGGAACCTCCATACTGTTCTCCATAGTGGCTGTATCAAATTACATTGCCACCAAAAGTGCAGGAGGATTCCTTTCACCACACACTTTCCAGCATTTATTGTTTCAAGATTTTTGATGACAGCCATTATGACCAGTGTGAGGTGATACCTCATTGTAGTTTTGATTTGCATTTCTGAAATAATTAGTGATGTTGAGCATCTTCTCATGTGCCTCTTGGTCATCTGTATGCCTTCTTTGGTGAAATGTCTATTTAGGTCTTCTCCCATTTTTTAATTGGATTGTTTGTTTTTTTGATATTGAGCACCATGAGCTGTTTGTATATTTTGGAGATTAAACCTTTGTTGTTTCATTTGTTTCATATTTTCTCCTATTCTGAGGGTTGTCTTTTCATCTTGTTTGTGGTTTCCTTTGCTGTGCAAAAGCTTTTAAGTTTCATTAGGTCATATTTGTTTATTTTTGTTTTTATTTTCATTACTCTAGGAGGTGGGTCAAAAAAGATCTTGCTGTGGTTTATGTCAAAGAGTGTTTTTCCTATGTTTTCCTCTAAGAGTTTTGTAGTGCGTGGTCCTACATTTAGGTCTTTAATCCATCTGGAGTTTATTTTTGTGTATGGTGTTAGGGATTTTTCTAATTTCATTCTTTTACATTATCTGTCCAGTTTTCCCAGCACCACTTTTGAAGAGGCTGTCTTTCCTCCGTTGTATGTTCTTGCCTCCTTTGTCGTAAATTAGGTGGCCATATGTGCATGGGTTTGTCTCTGGGCTTTCTGTGCTGAACCATTGATCTGTATTTCTATTTTTGTGCCAGTACCATACTCTCTTGATTATTGTAGCTTTGTAGTGTAGTTTGAAATCGGGGAGCCTGATTCCTCCAGCTCTGTTTTTCTTTCTCAAGATTGCTTTGGCTATTTGGGGTCTTTTGTGTTTCCATACAAATTGTAAAATTTTTTGTTCTAATTCTGTGAAGAATGCCATTGGTAAGTTGATAGAAATTGCATTGAACCTGTAGATTGCTTTGTGTAGTATAGTCATTTTCACAATATTGACTCTTCCAATCCAAGAATATGGTATATTTTTCCATCTGTTTATGTCATCTTTGATTTCTTTCGTCAGGGTTTTATAGTTTTTTGAGTACAAGTCTTTTGCCTCTTTAGGTAGGTTGATTCCTAGGTATTTTATTCTTTTTGTTGCAATGGTAAATGGGATAGTTTCCTTAATTTCTCTTTCTGATATTTTGTTGTTGGTGTATAGAAATACCAGAGATCTCTGTGCATTATTTTTGTATTCTGAAACCTTACTAAATTCACTGATTAGTTCTAGTAGTTTTCTGGTGGCTTCTTTAGGATTTTCTATGTATGGTATCATGTCATTTGTAAACAGTGACAGTTTTAATTCTTTTCCAATTTGGATTCCTTTTATTTCTTTTTCTTTTCTGATTGCTGTGGCTAGGATTTCCAAAACTATGTTGAATAAGAGTGGCCGGAGTGGACATCCTTGTCTTGTTCTTCATCTTAGTGGAAATGCTTTCAGTTTTTCACCACTGAGTATGTTTGCTCTGGGTTTGTCATATATGGCCTTTGTTATGTTGAAGTAGGTTCCCTCTATGGCCACTTTCTGGAGAGTTTTTATCATATATGGGTGTTGAATTTTGTCAAAAGCTTTTTCTGCATCTATTGAGATGATCATATGGTTTTTATTCTTTAATTTGTTAATACGGTGTATCACATTGATTGATTTGCGTATATTGAAGAATCCTTGCTCCCTGGGAAAAATCTCACTTTATCATGGTGTATGATCCTTTTAATATGTTGTTGGATTCTGTTTGCTAATATTTTGTTGAGGTTTTTTGCATCTGTGTTCATCAGTGATATTGGTCTATAATTTTTGTGTGTGTGTGATTTTTGTTTGGTTTTGATATTAGGGTGATGGTGGCTTCATAGAATGTATTTGGGAATGTTCCTCCCTCTGCAATTTTTTGGAAGAGTTTGAGAAGGATCAGAGTTAGCTCTTCTCTAAATGTTTGATAGAATTCGCCTGTGAAGCCATCTGGTCCTGGATTTTTGTTTGTTGGAAGATTTTTAATTACAGTTTCAATTCTATTACTTGTGATTGGTCTGTTCATATTTTCTATTTCTTCCTGATTCAGTCTTGGAAGGTTATACCTTTCTAAGAATTTGTCCATTTCTTCCAGGTTGTCCATTTTATTGGCATAGAGTTGATTGTAGTAGTCTCTTTGGATGCTTTGTATTTCTGCAGTGTCTGTTGTAACTTCTCCTTTTTCATTTCTAATTTTTTGATTTGTGTCCTCACCCTGTTTTTCTTGATGAGTCTGGCTAAGGGTTTATCATTTTTGTTTGTCTTCACAAAGAACCAGCTTTTAGTTTCATTGATCTTTGCTACTGTTTCCTCGTTTCTATTTCATTAATTTCTGCTCTGATCTTTATGATTTCTTTCCTTGTACTGACTTTGGGTTTTCTTTGTTCTTCTTTCTCTAGTTCCTTTATTTGTAAGATTACATTGTTTATTTGGATTTTTCTTGTTTCTTGAGGTAGGATTGTATTGCTATAAACTTCCCTCTTAGAACTGCTTTTGCTGCATCCTTAGGTTTTGGGTCATCGTGTTTTCATTGTCATTTGTTTCTAGGTATTTTTTGATTTCCTCTTTGATTTCTTCAGTGATCTCTTGGCTATTTCATAGTGCACTGTTTCACCTCCATGTATTTGTGTTTTTTACAGTTTTTTTCCTGTAAATGATTTCCAATCTCAGAGTGTTGTGGTCAGAAAAGATGCTTGATACGATATCAATTTTCTTAACTTTTCCTTGATTTGTGACCCAAGATGTGATCTATCCTGGAGAATGTTCCATGTGCACTTGAGAATAAAGTGTAAACTGCTGTTTTCTGATGGAACGTCCTATAAATATCACTTAAATCTATCTGGTCTATTGTATCACTTAAAGCTTGTGTTTCCTTATTTATTTTCTGTTTGGTTGATCTGTCCATTGGTGTAAGTGGGGTGTAAAGTCCCCTACTATTATTGTGTTACTGTCGATTTCCCCTTTCATGGTTGTTAGCATTTGCCTTATGTATTGAGGTGTTCCTAGGTTGGGTGCATAAACATTTATAATTGTTATATCTTCTTCTTGGATTGATCCCTTGATCATTATGTATTGTCCTTCCTTATCTCTTGTAACAGTCTTTATTTTAAAGTCTATTTTATCTGATACGAGTATTGCTACTCCAGCTTTCTTTTGATTTCCATTTGCATGGAATATCTTTTTCCATCCCTTCACTTTGAGTCTGTATGTGTCCCTAGGTCTGAAGTGGGTCTCTTGTCGACAGCATATATATGGGTCTGTTTTTGTATCCATTCAGCCTGTCTTGTCTTTTGGTTGGGGCATTTAATCCATTTTCGTTCAAGATTATTATCGATATGTATGTTCTTATTACCATTTTCTTAATTGTTTTGGGCTTGTTTTTTTTGGTCTTTTTTTTCTCTTGTGTTTCCCACATAGAGAAGTTTCTTTAGCATTTGTTGTAAAGCTGGTTTGGTGCTGCTGAATTCTCTTAGTTTTTGCTTGTCTGAAAAGATTTTGATTTCTCCTTCGAATCTGAATGAGATCCTTGCTGAGTAGAGTAATCTTGGTCGTAGGTTTTCCCTTTCATCACTTTAAGTATATCCTGCTACTCCCTTCTGGCTTGCAGTGTTTCTGCTGAAAAGTCAGATGATAACCTTATGGGGTTTCCTTTGTATGTTATTTTTTGTTTTTCCCTTGCTGCTTCTAATTTTTTTTTTAATTTAATTTTTGTTAGTTTGATTAATATGTGTCTTGATGTGCTTCATCTGGGGTTTATCCTGGGTGCCACTCTCTGTGCTTCCTGTACATGGGTGACTATTTCCTTTCCCATGTTAGGGAATTTTCCACTATAATCTCTTCAAATATTTTCTCAGACCCTTTCTTTTTCTCTTCTTCTTCTGGGACCTCTTTAATTCGAATATTGGTGCGTTTAGTATTGTCCCAGAGGTCTCTGGGATTGTCTTCAATTCTTTTCATTCTTTTTTCTTTATTCTGCTCCTCCACAGTTATTTCCACCAATCTGTCTTCCAGCTCACTTATTCGTTCTTCTGCCTCAGTTATTCTGTTTTTTATCCCTTGTAGTATATTTTTCATTTCAGTTATTGTGTTGTTCACCTCTGTTCTTTTGCTCTTTAGTTCTTCTAGATCTTTGTTAAACATTTCTTATATTTTCACAATCCATGCCTCCATTCTATTTCTGAGATTCTGGATCATCTTTGCTATCATTTCTCTGAGTTGTTTTTCAGGTAGATTGCCTGTTTCCTCTTCATTTATTTGATCTTGTAGGTTTTTGCTTTGCTCCTTCATCTGTGACATATTTTTTTGCCATCTCATTTTTTTTATTTTTATTTTTCTGATAAGTGGGATTTTGTTCCTGTCTTACTGGTTGTTTGGCCTGAGGCTTCCAACACTGTACTTTGTAGGCTGTTTGGTAGAGCTGCATCTTGGTGCTGATATGAGGACCTCCAGGAGACCTGACTCCAATGAATATTCCCTGGAGTCTGAGGTTCTCTGTTAGTCCAATGGTTCAGACTCAGTGCTCCCACTGCAGGAGCTTCTTCCCAACCCCCATCTTGTGAACCAAGATACTGCAAGTCACATGGAGAGGCAAAAAAAAAAGTGGGGGGGAGGAGAACAATAACAAAGTTAAAAATAAAATTAGACTAGGAAACTAATAGATATGTTATAAAGAATATAAAAATGGAAATATAGATGAAACAGCAACCGGAAGGTAAAAGAGAACCACAATAGTAAAAAAAAAAAAAAGGAGGAGAAAGAAAAAAATGTAAGGTGGAAAAGGGCTTGGCTGTGGAGGTTGGGGCCCAAGTACGGGTGGGGTTTGGGCAGTGGGCGAGGCTTATGCTTAGGACCCACATGGCTGGAAAAGGCCCTGGAGGTGTGGGGGGTGTGGCTTAGTCTCAATGGAACAGAAGGGGCCTCCTGCCTCTAAGAGGGTGGAAGATCTCACCTGGGAGCTCAGTAGATTTCCCTGAGCTCAAGTGGTTGGGGCCAAAGCCCTCTGCTCCTCTCCCCCTCCAGTTCTGGGTCCTGGAGGCCTCTCCTGCCTGCTTCTCCTGATCTCCCCCGCAGCCTCCCTCCTATACCCAGGTCCCATGTGGCATGGAGGAGGCTTTGGAGGGTGGGAGACTGGCCTGGGAGCTCAGTAGGTTTCCCAGGCTTGAGTGAGCAGGGCCAACACCCTCCTCTCCTCTCCTGCTCCTCCGTCCTGGAAGGTCCCTCCTGCATGCTTCTCCTGATCTCCCTAGCCTCCCTCTTTTGCCCCCAGGACCCACACAGCCTAGGGTGGGGGGGTGTCTCTGAGAGCATAAGACCCAGCCTGAGAGCTGAGCAGGCTTCTCTGGCCGATTGGGCAGGGGATACATTGGTGTGCTACTCCCTGATCTGAGCCCCCAAGGGTACCTCCAGGTTGGGAACCACTGCCCCCCCTCAGCCACCCCTCAGGGATGCCAGCCCTGTCCAGCCTTCACTTCTCCTACCCCTTCAGCCCCCTGCATCCTACCAGTTAACTTGGGGGTTCCTCCTGTCACCTTGGGCATCTAGGTCCCCACCATTGTCCTGTGGGTGCCTTAGTTGTGGGGAGACATGAACTCCACTTCCTCCTACACTGCCCAAGTACACATATTAAAGAAATAATTACCTGTCACTTAAAAGCCTTGTCACCTTGGACAAGTAAATCCAATCAGAATCTAATACTTAGTTTGAAATGGGAATAATAAGAGGGAAGTATGTACTTCGTGGGGTTGCAATAATGATTAAAAGAGCTAATGAGTGCCTGACATATAGTGAGAGCTCAGTAAATATTAGTTGCCAAGTTCTTATTCTTGTAATCCCTCCTTCTCATAGAAATGCTTCAAGATTTTAAAACAAATGCAGATAAGCCCAGATTAAGGGAAGGCTTCCTGAAGAAATGACACTAAAGTTAGACCTGTTGGTAGAATAAGGATTAGATGGTCACTTTAGAATATTTCAGGCTGAGGAAGCTGTATGGTTGAAAGACCCTGGGGTATAAGAGACTACAGCAAAAACCAGAAGGGAGCTTCAAGAGTCCATTGAAGAGAGCAAGAAAGACAGTGAACAAATTTCACTGCCATGTCAGGCAAGAAGTGTCCATTCAAGGTCTTAACTTCTTGAATGCCCACTAAAGCCTTTGATTTTATTTAAGGAAAAATAAGATTCTGGGACAGGATTTTTGTTTTTGTAACAGAAGTGTCATGATTGCATCTTTGTTTCTAAAAACTGTGTTGCCTTCACTTTTATGATGTCCAAGCCCTTCAAGTACAGGGTATTTTGGCAATGGTATGCAAACATTGGAACTCTGGTGGTGGCATGGGGCACTGCCCCTTTAACTTCTAAAATTAAAATGGCGTTACTCTAAGGAGTCTGTAGAAATTTTGTAAACCTGGCTTCCTTTCAAGTACAATTTTCTTTGTCAGCTACTTACAGTGGATAAGTGGCCCAAGCAACTCACCTCATTTTGGCAAAGACCTTGGCACCTGGCATCCTTCTCTGTGTCTACAATCTGATTAGGAATGATGTGATCTGAAGTCCATTGCTAAGTGGAGGAAAAAATGTACTAAAAAAAGTATGATGATAAATATGGATAATTATAGTAAAAATATAATCTCATGACCTAGCTGAAATAATTTCTAAAACTAAACTACATAGAAAAATTCTAAACAAATTTTAATATGAATATAATCATCCTTTTCCAGAAATATTTTCCACATGTGTATGATTGGTGGAAGTTAAATCACATTTCTTATATGTTCCAAATTACCTTTATGAGAAGGAAGAAAGGGTTGGAAAGAATTCTGTTATTTCATAAAAATATGAGTGAATAGGAAGTTCTATAAAAAATACTGACTGCCAAATTTCAAGGCTCTCCTTATATTATTTAGTAAATAAATACATTTATATAAAATAAATTATATATGTTAAATAAATTTATAAAACATAAATACATTTAATAAATAAAGGCTCCAACAACTTTCTGGAATCATCTCCATATACTAACATTTTTTTGTGCTCTGTTAGACTTTAATATAATAGCTATTATAAACATGTCCTTTTCTTCTGGTTCTATAATTGTAGTAAGAATCAGCGTTCTTTGAATTTTAGACACGTGTATCTTCCAAAGGAATTATGTATAATTGTATGTCCCATTCATATTTTAAATTTGACATTTAAAGTTTAATTTGAAATATATATTGAGAAGATTTAAAATATTTCCATTCAGCTTCCCCAATAGAATTTTATCTTTGTGAAATATAATGTTTGGCTAAAAAACTATTTACCACCATATCATTTTCTCTTCAAATAGATACAGAAAATATATTTTTAACAATTTCTGTGACAATAGGTATCGTACTATATAAAACAAATCTTATGTAAGGAGTTTTTATTTATTGGTAATTGATCAATATAAACATAGGCTTAACTACAATTATTTTTTTAAATGTTAAATTTTGTTGGGAATTCTTCTTTTAATAAGATAAAAGAGATTCCCCCCCCCCCCAAAAAAAAAAAAAAAAGAGATTCCCATTTTCAATTACTGTTTTTTGTATCTGTGAATGAAGCTTACTTATATTGCTGGAATGTGGCTGAATTTAGTATCCTTTTCATTTTTATTTCTCTATTGTTTTAAATGTAAATTCCTAGACAATCTATGAAAATAAGAAAACAATGAACACTTTTATTACTGAAATGCCATCCAGTTTTTTGAAATCCTTTTGAGTTATAGAGCAAATATCACAGAATAATTAATTATCAAAAAAGACCTTAAGGATGGGTCAGCTAATGACTTGATTTGGCCCTCCTTGATTTGTTTAAGGTAGACATTTGGAAACCACCTGTTTGTAAAAGCCACAAAGGAAACAAATACCCAGTCCATATTATTTCCATGTGTTCCTCTGTTTGATGACCTAGAGATATTTGTGTACAACAATGGTTGTATACAAATGGTACACAAATGGTACACATGGTTCAGAGCTAAATTTTAAGGTTGTTAGGAGGTGTGTGTGTATTTGCAAATTTGAAGAACACTTGAGAAAGAGAGAGGTGGGTGAGGAGAAGTTGCACCTCATCATGAGAGTGAAATTTTAGACATTGATTTTTGAAAACATCATACATGAATGTTGAGAATCTGGAAATTGATTCCCTTTACACAAATTGTGTGCAAATATGTATTAGAAAACTATCGTACATCCATATCCCTTTTTAAAGATCCCTTATCAATCACCAAAGACACAGTAATGTCTCTACACCATTCCATAAAGTAAGAAGGCCACTATTCTCACTCTTCTCTTAATGGAAAGGAAACACTTAAATGCCTAAAACAAATCCCAGACTCCCCTCCCCATTTTGTTATTGGATTAGATTACTTTTACCTTTTATATCAATAGAGTAATCTATGTGAAAGCATATTGAGAAAAGCAAAGTATTACTTTAATGTTGCAATTTTCGAATGAGAGAGAGTGAAGTTAAAAGGGTGAGGAGGTACAGCCGGAGGACTTACCTTTATTTTTTTTCTTTTAAAAAAATTTTTATTTTATATTGGAGTATAGCTGATTAACTACATTGTGTTAGTTTCAGGTGTACAGCAGAGTGATTCAGTTATACATATACATGTATGTCTTCTTTTTCAAATTCTTTTCCCATTTAGGTTATTACAGAGTATTAAGCAGAGTTTCCTGGTACTTATACAATTCTCTCTCCCTTTACAAAGTTATACAAACTCTCTGAGCCACAGTTTACTAATTTTTTTAAAATTAGGTAATATCTTCTATAACTCAAAAAAGTTTCATCTGAATGGAAAGAAATAGCTTTAAAAAATAGAAATGAGTCTTTCTAAAAAGCACATAGTTTGTTAAAGGACCCATACTTACTGTTTCAAGTATTCCTATGTTCATTCACAAGAATTGGTTATTTTTGTTCCTCATTCATCCTTCAACCATAACTTCCCATCAATGTCTCCAGAAAAAAAAATAACAGCAAAACTTTGTGTGCTCACTTTTTCACTACCATTATTTCAAGTATAAATTCCTGTGGTTAAATTTAAGGAAGGAAGAGAAAGGAGCACAAAAGTATAGTGTTTGTCCTGTGCTCTGGAATGGGGGCATTTGACAAAGGATTGTATATAACTGTGTGTATATACTACATATATAAGTAATAAGTATATATAAGTAATAAATAATATATATAAGTATATATGAGTATATATGCTTCTATGTATATCCATACTTGTATACATATCCATACTTTTGTTCTTTTAGGCTATTTCTAGTTAAATCTTTAATCAGCTGACACCTGTTTCCTGAAATGACCTCAACTATAGGATACAGTCATGGCTAGGATAATAGTCAAAAGAATGAGCAGAAAAAGAAAACATTGACTGTTTGACATGAATCTTTATAATTGTCATCTCACACCATTCTTCTGCTTTCCTCTGAAATCTGAAAGGGAGGTCAAGGGTTAATGTTCTGAAAGAAACCCGTCTAAAGTTTAGTCAAGCTGAGAGGAATGTTAAAATTGTCTTGTCAATAAGCAGCTTGGAAAACACACTTAATATCTGGAGTTTCACCTTTGATACCAAATAACATAGTAATAAGTAATGACAAATGTTCTTGCAAGAGGCAGAATTAGAAGTTAGGAAATACATTTGGATACAGTTATGTAGACGTGAAATCATTTGTGATTTATAATATATTGCTAAAAATTATTAAATTAAAATACATTAAAATGGATTATTGTGTGGGTTTTGGTTGGGAGTGAGCAAATGGTAGGTAAGGGGACAAAGACTGTCAGAGAAAACTAGCTATTAATACAACAGACAGTGAGGATAATCTAAAAGTTCAGTTAATTATTATTCCACACTCAAAAATTCAGTGGAATTTCAGTGCTGCTATATTTAAACATGGAAATCTATTTCCTTTATATTGATGGTGCATTAATTAGAAATACTTGGGTGCAGTCTTTGTTAGAGCTGGAGTCAAAACTCTTGAGCCTAATGGAAAATTTTACGATTCAGCCTCACTTTGGCACATATGTAAGCACAAATACAGGTTTTAAGTTCTTTGAAATGAAATCAAGATCATTGTATTAATAGAAAGGTAGCTCCACAGGTCTTCAAAGATCTGTCTTCGGTGAGATTCAGATGCAACTAATCAAATAAAGCCAGGAGAGGATACGGAGAAAAGTGTTTAAAATATGCACTCAGAGTACGCTCTATTTGACATTATTACGGGACTTATATTTCTTAAATTACTTTTTTTTTTTTTAAAAGAACTGATTTAAAGATCAAAAATTAAAATATTTATTGGAAAGCTGTTAATATTGAATATAGTTCTACTCTTAAAATATAAAAAGTGTACCCAATAGATTTTGACTATTGTGAATATAAATACTAAAGCCTATAGTAAAATAATACTTGATGAAGTACTGCCATCTTTTGGTTGTATAAATTAAGGATATAGAAACTATAAAGAAGTTAAATATCCAAGAATGTGACATATACATCTTAAATTTCAGAAATTAAAGTGTTTATAAATGGCAAAGAAAATAGATGATAAACATTAGATTTTAGCCAATATAAGCACAAATCTCAGCAACAGAATTCTCGAAGGAAAGTTATTGAAATATCAATTTCAAGCCTGTAGGTGTGGGTAAAAAGTAAAATAGAGCTTATGTTATTTAGAAATCTTGTTATATGATTCTTTGCTGCATATGAAGTAAGTTGCTTATGATTAAAAATAGGCAGCTTTAGAAATAACATATCTATTAATATCTGTGATTTCGAAGTAGATGTGTGAAACAGTGCTTACTGAAGAATAATTATTCAGCAATTATCAAGTTTTTTGGAAGCCAAATTCATGCCATTAAAATTAACCTATAATAATATTTTGAAAACATTTATTAAATCCAGGCTATGCTTGCAATACAGGTTATAAATCTAATAAAAATCCTTAAAAATCCACATTTTTCATTTCTTCCAATTGATGATGTAGAATAATTAAGCATTCTGACAGTTACTCCAGAATTTGCTAGTGTTTTCAGTATTTTAATTACACTTTTATAAGAACAATGATTGGAAAGCTTACGTTTCTTTCTAAGTCTTAATGGTAAGCATATAACATCACATCTATATTTGAGAAATCAAGGTGTCTCTCTAATAGAGCTTATATGTACAAGAAAGTCAATCTAAGCAGATTGCCTGTTCTGTTTTAACTGAACCTTCCTTACACAAATCGATTTGCTGTACAGAGTATGGCAATCAAATACTTTCTATTACATACTTAATTTGTTATTAAGCATAAATTATATAAAGTGAGGGCTTGCTGAGAAATGATTTAGAATATATGGGTATTGAAATATATAGTAGTCATGCTTCTAAAACATTTTATATAATATTTGTGATTTCAATGATTTCAATGAGAATATAAATTAAAATTTCTATAACATATTTTTTAAAGTAGAATCTAACTGATAGATTCTAATTATCATTTAGTAAAATCTAAGTAATAATTATTTCTTAAAGAAAGATAAATCTACTCCAATTTGAAACCAAAACTCAATTTTGTGATGTTTTAATATTATAATCAGTAGTTTGGAAAAATTTTTCTTTTTAAACTTTCATAATTATAAATTTATTTTTCTCCTGAAAGCTCTTCCTTACCTTGAGATTATAATCAGCAAAATTTCACCATATTTGTTCTATAATCACATAACTACATTGCATTCCCAAAAGACTTAGGCAGAATATTTTAAAAATATTCACTGTCCATTTGATTCAGAATCTGAACATGTTATTACATGTCTATTTTGCAATTTGTATGGAAGTGCTGGGCCATTCCAAGACAGTGTTGAATATTTTTCAGAAACTGTAATAATTTTATTTGTTTGATGTCTTGAGTGTAAACTTGTCTCCTTTTTTTAAAAAGATAAGTTCTGTCTCTCCTTATTTTTGCCCCCTATCTTTTATAAATTACTATATTTTTAAAATTAAACAAATAGGTCTTCACACAAATCCTCCCTTGAAATCTGATATATTTAATGTGTTAATAGTTTAATTTTTAACTTAATCATTAGTTGGGTGTCAACTAAGATTATTCGCATATTTGCTTTCCTCATAAGGATATTTCCTCATAATTTTAGCTGTAAACATAGGTAAAATTCTCCTGTATGTATGTATGTATGCATGTATGTATTTTTTATGCAAGTAAATAATAACCAGATATTTTATCCATTCCACACAATGTTAATACTTGACAATGCTTGCCTCCTCCTTTTGTATTAAAACCTTATTAAATATCTGATCATTTAAGTTGAGTGTATAGGTTCAAGAAATTCTAGTTCAAATATCTAAAGGTAAAGCATGGAGTCAGCCTTCCTCTAAGACATTCTCGGATGCTAAATGGATATGGCTTTTACATGGTAACAAGTAGTACCAATATTAAGCCCTCTACTTAGTATCTGTCTTTTTCCCTCTTTATGTAATCAATTGTTGCTAGGGTTAAGTTTGTTCAGGCATGTGGCACAACTGTGTTATATAAGGTAGAAGAGGAAATATGTTAGGGATTTTCTGGAGAAATATTTATTTATTTAATTTTTTAAAGAACTATATCACAAGGAAGATGCAATGTCTTTATTCCTAAAGTTGGTTTGTTAGGCTATATTGCTGGGTGCTGTTCTCTCTCTCTCTCTCTCTCCTGACCATGAGAACTGGCTTTTACTCTTAAGAATCAGGGTAGAAATCTCTCTCTGTCTTCTATCTTATCTACCATACAATATTTTACCTAGCATTTTAAAATATCTAACCTATTTATATAGCTTATATGTTTTCTGCCTCCCCAATGAGAGTATAAGCTCCACAAGTGTAGAGATTTTTATCTGTGCTGTTCATTGCATGTTTTATGGTTATGGCAGCATGACACACAACCCCCAAACTTAATAATTACTGTAAAATGACATTTTATTGTTATCTTTTATAGTTTTGGGGTGATATCTGTGCTTAAATAATTCGTTTTCACTAGGGGTCTCATATGGTTGCAGTCAAAAGACATCTGGGATTGGAGTCTTCTAAAATTCATGTTGCTGGAAATTCTCGGTTGGCTCAGCATGGAATATTAACTGGAATGTCTCCTTGTCCATGGCTTGGACTTCTCACAATGTGGGGGCTGGGTTCCAAGAGAAACTATGCTGAGATTGAGCACTCTAAGAACCCTAGGTAGAAGCTTCAAGGATGCTTACAACATTTTCTTGGTAGTCCCCCAAAATCACTTCTGCAATGTTCTTGTGACCAGAGCAAGTCAGTAAGGCCAACTAAAATTCAAGTTTAGGGAAATTAGACATCACCTCACATTGGGAGGAATTTAAAGTATTTGCAGAGTTAAATACTTTTTCTTTTAGAATTTTGAAGCTAGTATATTAGTTGTCTTTTTTTCTTGTACATTGGATAGATTAATTGGTGTGTAGGTCCTTTTTAGCAGTTAAAAAAACCCACAGTTCTATGTTGGTACCTATAAATTATTTTTTTAAGTTTAGTATTTTTCAAAATCCTAAACTTTGAGAACCATAATTTTAAAACTTTTATTGAAAATATATACCATTTTTCTTGATAGTCACCTTCTTCTCATTTTAAGAAACCAATAAAAGGAAGAACATGTGGGGGGAAGAAATTTGCTTTGCAATCAGTTTTTCTGAGATGTATCGAATTTTTTTTTTTTTATAAATGTATTTATTTTTTATTTTTGGCTGCATTGGGTCTTCATTGCTGCAAGTGGGCTTTCTCTAGTTGCAGCGAGCAGGGGTTACTCTTTGTTGTGGTACGTGGGCTTCTCATTGTGGTGTCTTCTCTTGTTGCAGAGCACGGGCTCTAGGCACACAGGCTTCAGTAGTTGTGGTGCACGGGCTCACTAGTTGTGGCTCACGGGCTCCAGAGTGCAGGCTCAGTAGTTGTGGTACACGGGATTTTTTGCTCTGCGGCATGTGGGATCTTCCTTGACTAGGGTTCGAGCCCATGTCCCCTTCATTGGCAGGCAGATACTTAATGACTGCGCCACCAGGGAAGCCCTATCAATCCTTTAAGTTGAAGGATAATGACCCTTAAAAGTATTTGAAGACTGAAAAGATGTAAGAATTTTAAAAAAGGAAAAGAAAGCTAAGGTGTTATAAATTGCTATAAGGATCTCCTTTCTGGATATTGCTTTTGGCAAGCTTCTAGAGTCATTAATATTTCTTTTGAAAGCACTAAAAAATGTGAATTAGAATAATAGTCCCTAATTAGACCACAAAAGATGAGTGTAGGCAAGATAAAACTCTATGTGTATTATAGATTCAGTTGTCTCAAATAATTGTACTAGATACATTCTACCACATATCATTATATTTGTATAGCAGTTTGTGTAATGTATTGAGACAAAAAAAAATAACCATAAAGTTCATTTTCAGAAAATTTAATTAAAATATTAAATAAAAAGTGAATGGATAAAATATGACCAAGATTGTATTCAGATTTGTAAAATCAACAGACAAAAGTAAAATCTGTACATTTCTTTTCAGTTCTTTATACTTTTTTGGATGTGTTATTTTTCTGTAACAGAAGTAGGAAATCACAGTATTAAGAAATCATGATACTACGTCAAACTCTCTGGATTTTAATAATGCCTCCAAAGTTTAGAGAAATGTGGAGGTGTATTTAGATGTATTTAGAGAAATAGGAAATAATTAACTAAAAAACAACCTTGCACAACATGCTAATGCTTAGTTTTTATCATTAGACATGTTGAGCCACATATAAATTTGATCCAGAATGATTTGAATCTTAGCAACTTCACTCTAATAACATTGTGTAAGATTAACAGAATAAGGCTAGTAAGATATAAAATGTGATAAAAGAGTTTGTAAAGATCCAGCTGAGAAAGAGTAGGATCACAAAATTTATAAACCAGGGAAGAGAGGTCATATATGGAAAATGCAAAAGACCTAGGTCAGCCTTGGTATATGATGGCTGGCAATGAGGGTCATGAAGGAAAGAATAATTGCAAGGAGTCTGTGTGGTGTCATTACCATGATGACAAAGACAGAGAAAATGTTTTGATTAGAGAAGAGAGTGAGATTACTGAGTGGGAGTGAATGGGAAAAGGAAAAGGAAAGGAAGCCAAAGCAGAGTATTCTTTGATGAAGCATGACTTTGAAGAAAGAATCAATAACACACATTTAGCAAATAATTTTCCATTGCCAGTTAATGTTCTAGGATCTGGGGATATAAGTGGCAAACCAACCAACCAAGGCGATCTTGGGCAATAGCTAGAAAGGCATGCTTGCTTCAGGATGTAGAATTATTTTCCTTTAGAGACAATAATATAATGTAAAACTTCAGAAAGACAGAGAGAGAGAAGGCAAAAGTGAAGGACAACTGGGAAATAACAAAAAACTAAGGCTCTTTTCTTGGATGAATTGTCTTTGAAATACAGGAAGTATTTATATGATTGTACCATCTTGAATTCCACTTTATATGCATTTGGATAAATTGTCCACGTGGCATATCCTTAATGGCCTCAATTTTTTAAAATTTTATTCTCATTGAAATACAGGTCAAGTGATGAGAGAGTTGAGGGGTGAGCTTTGGAAGAATTGTGATGGCTCTAAACTGCAATATTGCTTCTTATCACACTAGATGAACCAGGTGGGTGGTTAGATGCATCTGAGTTTGGGTGCTGGGCAGGAAGTTATAGATGTGATTCATAATGATGAAAGGGCATGATTAACTGAGAGATGAAGAAGTATGGGTATTTTTAATGTCAATGAGCTCTATTTTGCCAAGATTATTTATCAGGTGATGGAGTATGTCCATTTTCAAAAACTGATATATTGACACGAAGGAAAGAACACTGTATTTAATTCACTGTCATAAGTTGTTAAAATTTATTCTATTTTTTTTCACTATAACACTGCAAGTTTCTATCTTTGGCTTTCTCTATTGATTTTTTTTTTTTTTTACTGCGATATATCATTCTTACAAAAGAGTGTAAGGAATGAATATGTAAATGTTCACGACTAAAGTGGTTTAACCATTTGTGTAGGTATTTTAATATGTTTCAATAACTAGTTATTATTTTTTCCATAAAATAATTTTATATATTTAGATTTGCTCCTGGTACTTTACCTATTTTGTTGCTATCATAAATGTAAAAGTTTTTAAAACACACATTTCTTAATGGATTATAGCCAGTGTATAGAAATAAATGAATTTTTATACACGTATCTTTTTATCCAGATATAATGCTAAATTTTCTAATCAACTATAATTTCAGTATACATACTACTAAATCATCCAGAATTAAAAAAAGCTTTCTGTCTTTCCTTCTGTGCAATACTTTCATTTCTTATCTGGCCTTACAACGATAGGCAGTGACTTCCATAGAAGCAGAGGTGGTGGGCATCTTTGGTTGCTCTTCATATTAAAAGTATGTTTCCAGACCTGCACCATGCGGCACTGCAGCTTGTGGGATCTTGGTTCCGAGTCTGGAGGTCAGGCCCAAGCTCCTGTGGTGGGAGCTCCAAGTCCAAACCATTGGACTAACAGAGAACCTCAGACCCCAGGGAATACCAATCCAAGTGAGACCGCCCAGAGGTCCTCATCTCAGCACCAAGACCCAGCTCTATCTGCTGCCTGTAAAATCCAGTGCTGTAAGCCTCAGGCCAAACAACAAGTAAGACAGGAATACAGCACAACCCATCAAAGAAAAAAAAAAAAAAATGAAATGACGTGTTACAGATGAAGGAGCAAGTTAAAAACCTACAAGACCAAATAAATGAGGATGAAACAGGCAACCTACCTGAAAAGAATTCACAGTAATGATAGTAAAGATGATGCAAAATCTTGGAAACAGAACGGAGAAAATACAAGAAACATTTAACGAGGATCTAGAAGAACTAAAGAGCAAACAAACAGTGATGCACAACACAATTACTGAAATTAAACATACTCTAGAAGGAATCAATAGCAGAAAAACAGAGGTAGAAGAATTTATAAGTGAGCTGTAAAATAAAATGGTGGTAATAACTGCCAGGGAGCAGAATAAAGAAAAAAGAATGAAAACAATTGAGAACACTTTCACAGACCTCTGGGACAACCTTAAACACACAAACATTCAAATTATAGGGGTCCCAGAAGAAGAAGAGAAAAAGAAAGGGTCTGAGAAAATATTTGAAGAGATTATAGTCAAAAACTTCTCTAACATAGGAAAGGAAATAGTCAATCAAGTCCAGGAAGCACAGAGAGAACCATACAGGATAAACCAAGAGAAACACACCGAGACACATATTAATCAAACTATCAAAGATTAAATACGAAGAAAAACATTAAAAGCAGAAGAGGAAAAGCAAAAAATAATAAACAAGGGAATTCCCATAAGGCTAACAGCAGATTTTTCGGCAGAAACTCTGCAAGCCAGAAGGGAGTGGCAGGACATATTTAAAGTGATGAAAGGAAAAAACCTACAAATAAGATTACTCTATGCAGCAAGAGTCTCATTCAGATTTGATGAAGAAATTAAAACCTTTCCAGACAAGCAAAATTTAGGAGAATTCAGCACCACCAAACCAGCTTTACAACAAATGCTAAAGAAAATTCACTAGGCAGGAAACAGAAGAGAAGGAAAAAATGAAATGACAAACACAAACACAAAACAATTAAGAAAATGGTAATAGGAACATACATATTGATAATTACCTTAAATGTAAATGGATTAAATGCTCCAACCAAAAGACATAGACTGGCTGAATGGATACAAAACAAGACCCATATATATGCTGTCTACAAGAGGCCCACTTCAGACCTAGGGACACATACAGACTGAAAGTGAGGGGATGGAAAAAGATATCCATGCAAATGGAAATCAAAAGAAAGCTAGAGTAGCAATTTGCATATCTGACAAAATAGACTATAAAATAAAGACTATTACAAGAGACAAAAAAGGACACTACATAATGATAAAGGGATCAAACCAAGAAGAAGATATAACAATAGTAAAAATTTATGCACCCAACATAGGAGCACCTCAATACTTAAGGCAAATGCTAACAGCCATAAAAGGGGAAATGGACAGTAACACAATAATAGTAGGGGATTTTAATACCTCACTTTTACCAATGGACAGATCATCCAAAATGAAAATAAATAAGGAAGCACAGGCCTTAAATGACACATTAAACAAGATGGACTTAACTGACTTTTATAGGATATTCCAACCAAAAACAACAGAATACACTTTCTTCTCAAGTGCTCATGGAACATTCTCCAGGATAGACCATATCCTGGGACACAAATAAAGCCTTGGTAAATTTAAGAAAATTGAAATTGTATCAAGTATCTTTCTTAACCACAATGCTATGAGACCAGATATTAATTACAGGAAAAAAACCCTAAAAATTAGAAACTCATGGAGACTAAACAATATGCTACTAAATAACCAAGAGATCACTGAAGAAATCAAAGAGGAAATCAAAAATTACCTAGAAACAAATGACAGTGAAAACACAATGACCCAAAACCTATAGGATACAGCAAAAGCAGTTGTAAGAAGGAAGTTTATAGCAATACAATCCTACCTCAGGAAACAAGAAGCATCCCAAATAAACAACCTAACCTTATACTGAAAACATTTAGAGAAAGAAGAACCAAAAAAACCCCAAAGTTAGCAGGAGGGAAATCATAAAGATCAGATCAGAAATAAATGAAAATGAAATGAAGGAAACGATAGCAAAGATCAATAAAACTAAAAGCTGGTTCTTTGAGAAGATAAAAACAATTGAAAAACAATTAGTCAGATTCATCAAGAAAAAAAGGGAGAAGACTCACATTGACAGTATTAGAAATGAAAGAGGAGAAATAACAACTGACACTGAAAAAATACAAAGGATCATGAGTGACTACTACAAGCAACTATATGCCAATAAAATGGACACCCTGGAAAAAATGGACAAATTCTTAGAAAAGCACAACCTTCTGAGGCTGAACCAGGAAGAAATAGAAAATATAAACAGACAAATCACAAGCACTGAAATTAAAACTTTGATTAAAATCTTCCAACAAACAAAAGCCCAGGACCAGATGGCTTCACAGGCGAATTCTATCAAACATTTAGAGAAGAGCTAACACCTGTCCTTCTCAAACTCTTCCAAAATATAGCAGAGGGAGGAACACTCCCAAACTCATTCTACAAGGCCACCATCACCCTGATACCAAAACCAGACAAAGATGTCACACAAAAGAGAAAATTACAGGCCAATACCTCTGTTGAACATAGATGCAAAAATCCTCAACAAAATACTAGCAAACAGAATCTAACAGCACATTAAAAGGATCATACATCATGATCAAGTGGGGTTTATCCCAGGAATGCAAGGATTCTTTAATAACTGCAAATTAGTCACTGTGATACCCCATAATAACAAATTGAAGGATAAAAACCATATAATAACATCAGTAGATGCAGAAAAAGCTTTTGACAAAATTCAACACCCATGTATGATTAAAACAGTCCAAAAAGTAGGTATAGAGGGAACCTACCTCAACATAATAAAGGCCATATATGACAAACCCACAGACAACATCGTTCTCAATGGTGAAAAACTGAAACTATTTCCTCTAAGATCAGGAAAAGACAAGGTTGCCCACTCTCACCACTATTATTCAACATAGTTTTGGAAGTTTTAGCCACAGCAATCAGAGAAGAAAAAGAAATAAAAGGAATACAAATCAGAAAAGAAGAAGTAAGGCTGTCACTGTTTGCAGATGACATGATTCTATACATAGAGAATCCTAAAGATGCTACCAGAAAACTACTGGAGCTAATCAATGAATTTGGTAGGGCAGTAGGATACAAAACTAATGCACAGAAATCCCTTGTATTCTTATACACTAATGATAAAAAATCTGAAAGAGAAATTAAGGAAACACTCCCAATTACCATTGCAACAAAAAGAATAAAATACCTAGGAATAAACCTACTTAAGGAGACAAAAGACCTGTATGCAGAAAACTATAAGACACTGATCAAATAAATTAAAGATGATACAAACAGATGGGGAGATATACTATGTTCTTGGATAGGATGAATCAATATTGTGAAAATGACTATACTACCCACAGCAATCTACAGATTCAATGCAAACCCCATCAAACTACCAATGTCATTTTTCACACAACTAGAACAAAAAATTGCACAATTTGTATGGAAACACAAAAGAACCCGAATAGCCAAAGCAATCTTGAGAAAGACAAACGGAGCTGGAGGAATCAGGCTCCCTGACTACAGACTATACTACAAAGCTACAGTCATCAAAACAGTAAGGTACTGGCACAAAAACAGAAATATAGATCAATGGAACAGGATAGAAAGCCCAGAGATAAACCCGCACACCTATGGTCACCTTATCTTTGATAAAGGAGGAAAGAATATACAATGGAGAAAAGACAGCCTCTTCAATAATTGGTGCTGCAAAAACTGGACAGCTACATGTAAAAGAATTAAATTAGAAGATTCCCTAGCACCATACACAAAAATAAACTCAAAATGGATTAAAGACCTAAATGTAAGGCCAGAGACTATAAGACTCTTAGAGGGAAACATAGGCAGAACACTCTATGACATACATCACAGCAAGATCCTTTTGGACCCACCTCCTAGAGTAATGGAAATAAAAACAAAAATAATCAAAAGGGACCTAATGAAACTTAAAATCTTTTGCACAACAAAGGAAACCATAAACGAGATGAAAAGACAACCCTCAGAATGGGAGAAGATATTTACAAATGAAGCAACCGACAAAGGATTAATCTCCAAAATATACAAGCAGCTCATGCAGCTTAATATCAACAAAACAAACAACCCAATCCAAAAATGGGCAGAAGACCTAAATAGACATTTCTCCAAAGATATACAGATTGCCAACAAACACATGAAAAGATGCTCAACATCCTTAATCATTCGATAGGTGCAAGTCAAGACTCCAATGAGGTATCACGTCACACCGTCAGAATGGTCATCATCAAAACATCTATAAACAATAAATGCTGGAGATGATATGGAGAAAATGGAACCCTCTTGCACTGTTGGTGGGAATGTAAATTGGTACCGCCACTATGGGGAACAGTATAGAGGTTCCTTAGAAAACTAAAAATAGAACTACCATACGGCCAAGCAATCGCACTACTGGGCATATACCCTGAGAAAACCATAATTCAAAAAGGTACATGTACCACAATGTTAATTGCAGCACTATTTGCAATAACCAGGACATGGAAGCAACCTAAGTGTCCATCAACAGATGAATGGATAAAGAAGATGTGGAACATATATACAATTGAATATTACTCAACAATAAAAAGAAATGAAGTTGAATTATTTGTAGTGAGGCGGATGGACCTAGATTCTGTCCAACAGAGTGAAGTAAGTGAGAAAGAGATGAACAAATACCGTATGCTATCACATATATATGGAATCTAAAAAAGCAAAAAACACACAAATGGTTCTGATGAACCAAGGGGCAGGACAGGAATAAAGGCACAGACATAAAAATGGACTTGAGGACACGGGAAGGGGAAGGATAAGCTAGGACGAAGTGAGAGAGTAGTATTGACGTATATACACTAACAAATGTAAAATAGATAGCTAGTAGGAAGCAGCCACATAGCACAGGGTGATCACCTTGGTGCTTTGTGACCACCTAGAAGGGTAAGATAGGAAATGTGGGAGTGAGACGCAAGAGGGAGGGGATATGGGGATATATGTATGCATATAGCTGATTCACTTTGTTATACAACAGAAACTAACACACCATTATAAAGCAATTATACTCCAATAAAGATGTTTAAAAACAAAAAAGTGTGTTTCCAGCATTTCAACATTAAGATTCTCTCTTTTCGGTTAAAGAAGTACCTATTTCTGTCTGGAATTATAAGAATCTTGTGTTTGTTTTATTTTCATTTTTTAATCATGAATAGATATGAATTTCAAAAAATTTTAGAGGACATTTATCGAGATGATCATGAAATTTTTATCTTTATTAATTTGGCTAATTACAGTGATCTATTTTCTAATGTAAAACCAACATTTTATTCCCTGTATAAACATTAATTTGTGTTTTTTGGAAGATTTTTAAAAAATAATTTTGGAGTCACGTGTTTCCATCTTATTTTCAAACTAGTTGCACTGTAGTAAAAAATATGGTCAGTTCAAACCTAGTCTTAACATTTGACAAAGGTAGCTTTTTCTAGTAAATATTTGCTTTCCATCTAAATTTCATGTGCATTTTCTAGTTACTGGGTGCAGTATTCTATACGTGTTCATTTGTTCAAGACTGTTACTTACACTGTTCAAACCATGTGTATCCTTATTGTTTTTGATGTTTGTTCAATTAATTATCTAGAGAAATGTACTACCTTCCACAGTAATAGTGCCTTTTCAGTTTCCCTTTGAAGTTCTACTTTCAATTTCCCTTTGAAGTTTCCCTTCTACTTTACCTCATCTATCTTGAGGCTATGGTATGTGCATACATGCATAGATTTTTATAGTCCCTGGTGAATCAAGCTTGTTATCGGTATGCGGTAAACCTTTTTATTTCTAGAAATGCTTTTGGCTGCAAGGTCTATTTTGTCTGATTATTTTAGATACATGATCTCTCTTTGGGTATTTGCCTGTTATATATTTTTCCATTCGTTGTTTTCCCAATTTTCCATGTCTTTAACGTTTAAAGGTGTTTCCTGTATAGAGAATACAAGTTGAAGTTATCTTAAAATTTCTAATTTGGACTTGGATCAGTCATACTACATGTGCAGTAGGAACCAGGGCTGTAGGTGGTGTCCTGGTGAGAGGGGGGACTATCCAAGTAGAGTGGGGAACCTCTGGTGGTAGAAACCAGCTGATTTCCAAGAGATGAGGAATGTGGTCTCCAAGTTTTGCTTCTCTGAGCTAATAATGAGGTGTCACTGGACAGAGTGGAAGTGGACGCAAGCAGGATGTATGGATAAAGATACTGCATTTATTAAAGAGGGGTGGTTTAGATGAAAATAAGAGGATTGTGTAGACACAAATACTCATGGACTGCTGAAGAACTTTCTGATTTTTCTACAAGAAAAGCGTTCAGTTTCACTATGGATAGTGCCTTACTGCCGGTATACCTTGGCTGGTTTGGGCTGAGACCTTTCAGTCTGGCTTCACTTTCCTTCTTCTGCTTTGGGTTCAGTACAGCTTCAAAATACAAGCCAAGTTTGAGATGCCACTCTCCCAAACTCCTGTCTATCTGGATGGGCAGTTGAAAAGGCAGGCCTTTTATGACCTTCCTCTTCTCTTGAACCCTGCCAGATGAGTTCAAAGCATATTCAACTATTTCAACAGATGTTTTGTGTACTTTTGTTTCATTTCATTTTTCTCTGATTCCTCTATAAATTAGAGAGATATTTATTTCCAGGGAGAAATTACAGAGTCCAAATTCACTGAGACTGCCTAGCAGAAACAAACCTCCCTCAAGATTATTACCTCAGCAGTTGTATGTAAAAGTAAAGAAGAAACGCTTTCTTTTGCCTGGAGATGCAAGGCTGTTGAACACTTGAATCAAAACAGCCCTGGACATTCTTGATTATGATACAATTAGTTAGGTTACTTTCAGTTGGGTTAAATCAGATATTCATTTCTAGGGCAACAAAAATTGGAAAGACTTATTCCATGTCTTTAAATCTTACATGACAGCTCATGTCAGATCTTTGTCATAGAGATTAAAAATGAATAGTTATTAAAAACTATTATGGACTAAATTGTGTTCCTCCAGAATTCATATTATAGTACTAATTTGCAATGTGACTATATTTGGAGATAGGTCCTTTCAAAGAGGTAATTCAGGTTAAATGAGGTCGTAATGGTGGGACCCTAATCAAATATGACTGGTTTCCTTCTAAGAAGAGGAAGAGGCATCAAGATGCACAAGACCAGAAGACAGACTATATGAGGGCACAGGGAGAAGGCAGCTGTCTGCAAGCCAAAGAGAGAGACCTCAGGAGAAGCCAAAGCTCCTGTCACTTTGATCTCATACTTCTAGCCTCCAGAACTGTGAAAAAAACAAGTTACTGTGGTTTAAGCCACCAGGAAGCAGCCCTTGCAAACTAATACACTGAGACCACTAATTTATTCAAGTGACTGGTTAAAGAGAAGTACACTGCTATTGTCATGTTTGGGTGTCCCTGATGTGCCTTTTAGAAAAAGCGGGGCTGACAGTCCCATACTGTGCAGTGACTTGCACGCATGTGCATCATTTTGATATTGCCATTTGTCTATAAATGAATAAGAAGCTTACCTGAATTTGTGCCACATTGCCTTCAATGCTGAATTGGGTCCTTGTGGAGATTCTCAATGACTTTTCTTACACTGATGAGATTAAATTCCAAGAAGAAATTAAAGACTAAAGCTATGCATATAGCCAGCCAACAGTGCACATGCATAGAAAGTTCATGCCTTCTCAATAAATCCTATTCAGTGGCCAATGAGGCAAGGAAAAGAAGAAAGAAAATGTTATTGGTCTAACATCATCTTCTGGTGGACACAGACTTTCCTGACCAAAAAAAAAATTAAAAAAGAGAAACTTTATGTTGGAAACACAAAGCATTTCAACCTAAAGTGTTTTTGTATATTCACCATCTTCTCTAGGGATGCCTAGTGTGACTTCCAGTTTATCTTGCTCTATTCCAGTCTTATTGTGAGACTACGTGGCCACCATTCTATTATACTCCAATATCTCTCACGTCCTTAGATTTGCTAGGTTTGGATTTTTTTCTCTTTGATCCCCAACAATATTGTTGTCTTATGGTTTTGGATAGTTTCACCTCACCCTAAAGAGCAAATGGTACATCTGACACAACTACCAGCCCCTATGTAAGCAGCATGGGTAAGGCACAGGTCAAAGATAGCAAAGGAAGTAATGCTGTTGACATAATATCATTGAACTAAAAAGAATTCACTGGACTTTAGTCAAAGCTGATTTCTATTGGACCTTTAATCCGTGGAGCCTATTTTATTGGCAGTTACTGAAACTTACCAAAACGCAGGTATTTTTGATTTTAATTATGTAGACTACATTTAGCATGAAATACATTCAACCATATCTGCATTTTCTGAAGAAATAAATTTTAATTTTTATTGGTTACTTGAAGGATTCTATACATTTGTTTTAATATTTGTTGTAATGTATAGAAATACAATTAATTAAATATTAAACAAGAAATATTTTCTAACAAGGTGCAGTTAACAATTCTAAAACTAATTAAATTAGACATTTAAAAAATTTACATAACAGTTCTTTTGCCTCTTCAGACCTACTCTCCATCCTTCTCCTCACACTCTCCATATTGGAAGGATGATCTTTGTGGAGTCCACCTACAAGTTCTTGACCACTGCTTCCTGGCTCATGGACAGCCATTTTCTTACTGTGTTCTCACATGACATAAGGAGCAAGGGATTTCTCTGCAGCCTCTTTCATAAGGGCACTAATCTCATTCATGAGGGCTCTGCCTTCATGACCTAATCACCGCCCAAATGCCCCACTTCCAAATACAAACAGGCTGAGGATTAGGTTTCATTCAACATTTGAATTCTTAGTAGACACAAACATTCATTCTATGGTATTACCTCACCAGTTCCTTGTGAAGATAAAGTGAAAGGAAACATTTAAAGAATTTAGCACAGAGACTGGTAAATACTGGATTTTTAATAAATGTTAGAATGGAATTAGGTATATGAGATATATGAGAGGGGCAAATAAAAATTCATCCTGAGAAGTCTAGCTTAACAAAAGGACCAATAATTAATTATAAACAGAACTGGAGGTGGACTCCCTCACAAGTTTAAATGTGGTGTTTTCAAATTTTTTGCCCCACTTATTACCTTTGACCTCTGCTCTCTATATTTTTGTTACAAAACCTATCTAAGACTTGAAGATAAGACTAAAATAAGCATGTATTGTTAGTCATTGGAAAAAACAATGTGTGAGATAGAAAATTCTCCCTAATACAAGAACACAGAAATTAATTGACATCCTACGAAATGTATTTTAATATTGATATTCAAGAAAACATTTTTACATAAGGAGACAAATATGCTGTTGACATTTTCAAGGAATGTTTATTAGTGTGTACCTGTGGATTCTGATATGCATAATTAATATAATTTAACAATCATTCTTATATTTTACTGTTGGTAATAAAGACTAAAATACCTCAAAATTTAGTCATAAAATCAAGGCTATCAGAGGAATGTCATTCCATCTACACTAGTCTCCCTGACAAATAATTGCTTTGTGTTGACCAAGCAACATTTTTCTAACAGTGTTCTTGTTGTAGTGTCTGTCAAAGGCCCATCATACTTCTCTATAATAAACTCTATTTTCTAGAAGCTTATGCATTGGTCAGACAAATAAACAGTGGCATGACATTTTTCTTGCAGAATGTGGTCTTGTTCTGAAAGCATTTTTCCTTGTATAATTTCTATTTGAAAATCCATTCATTTGTTATAGCAGTGTAAAGAGAACATTAATTTTAGTAGTTTGGGGATTGTTTTCCTTAGTGGGCAATGTGACATTGCCTATGACAGTGGAAAAATAGTGAAATCGACAGCTCAATGGCAGCCTCTTAGGAATAGGCTTATCAGAGAGATGGAAAAATGGGCTTCATGCCACTTTGATATGGCTACTTGGAGATCCCATGTACTAAAAACTAAATGTGTTTTAGAAATAACACCTTGGTACCATAGTAGGGACAGCCACCTTTATAAAGTGTGAAACACTTTCTGTGGAGTGGGCCCCTTCCTTTAATGTATAGGGGTTTCCAGTTGGAAT
Source organism: Balaenoptera ricei (assembly GCF_028023285.1). Taxonomy (NCBI): domain Eukaryota; kingdom Metazoa; phylum Chordata; class Mammalia; order Artiodactyla; family Balaenopteridae; genus Balaenoptera; species Balaenoptera ricei. The sequence continues at coordinate 87,495,387 of NC_082643.1, forward strand.
TTGGGGATTTAGAATTATTGAAAATGGTGGTTACAGCTTGGATTTTTCAGTTATCTTAATTCTATAAAAGCTCCCCTTCCAAATGCAATTACCCAAGATGTATTTCTGCAGAATTGCCTTTTCCAGGAATGAGGGAGATTGTGCTGCCTAACGGAATTATCTCAAACTACCTGTGAAGAATATGTACCAAAGGTGACTGTGAAAGTACAGCTTCCTAGGGCCCAAATTGAGGTCTCTCTCTAAGGGACAGAGACTATTTTTTTAAATGGAGTTGGTATGTTACTTATAATGAGGCAATTTGGGGGAAAACAGTATAATGTTTAAAATATATGGGTTTTGCTAGAAATAAATTGTGAATGAATGCCATTTCTGTAACTTATTACTCAATCTCAGAAAAGCATTTAATCTTCCTTAATCTTAATTTCCTTTGTACAAAGTAGATATCCAGTAAATTTTCCAGTGAATTATAGTTTCAAGAAGCTGGTTTTCATACAATATTCCAACATACTTAGTCTCAAAACTGCAGGGTCAAAAACATCTTTAATTCCTTAAAAAACTAGATATTCCATAAAATACACTTGAGAACGCTCCTTGGTATTGTAAATGAAGGAGTAGTTGTAGACAAGGCTGAGGTCACAAATCTAATTTTTATAAGCAGACTTGAATTTTTCCACTATACTTAAAGCAAAAAATGTCATGTCTTTATTTTTTTCCTGCAACAAATTAGATCTAGATTGAAGTCATATATACCAAAGTTTCCATGGATTTTTTAAGGCATTCTCTTCCTTCCATGTTCTTTGTCCAAGCCTAAGGTTTAAGTCATCCAGGAAAAACTGGGAGGCTCCCTGATATACTATCCTTGGTGTAAAGAGCTACTGTTGTTGTAGAATATTGCCCAATTCCAGATTACTCAGTGTGGACAATATAGTAATGTTCCTGCTCCAGGATGTCTATGCCCTACTCCCTGGAACCTGTGAATATGTTCTGTTACATTACATTTGGAATTAAAGTTTTGAAACAACTGATCTTATAACAGTTTATCCTGAGTTATGTGGATGGATCCAATGTAATCCTAAGAGTCCTTTAAATGTAGAATAGGGAGGTAGAAAAGTTAGTGTCAGAACCTGAATGAGAGAGAGAGAGAGAATTTGAAGATGCTCACTGCTGGTTTTGAAGATGGAGGAAGGGGCCATGGACTGAGGAATGCAGGCAGCCTCTAGAATCTGAACAAAACAAGGGAAGAGATTTTCCCCTAGAAGTCTAGAGGAAACACATTTTTGCTGACCCTTGAATTTAGCCCAATGAGACTTTTGTCATACTTCTGACCTCTAGAACAGTAAGATAATAAGTTTGTGTTGTTTTAAAAGACTAAATTTATACTAACGTGTTACAGCAGCAATAGAAAATTAAAGCATCGCTCTAAAAGGAGCCAACCTCACTGGTAACTTTGCCCCCTAAATGATTTTTGCTTATGTTTTTAAATCACTGGTATTTAATACACATGTGTTGACATGCACTCAATCTGTGCCCTCTTCACTGCTTCCAGTTTGGGGAAACTTCTTCCTCCAGGCTTCATCCACTTTCTTCTACCTTTCAAAGTACCAGGCATCCCTTACTCTGTTCTGGAAAGTAATCTTAATTACTTTGAGAGGTTTCCAACTTTGAAGACTAGAAATCTCTTGGGATAATCTCTAGGGTAACTGGTCCAGATTATAAAATGAATTCTTGGAACAGAAGGCATTTACCTCACTTATGCTGGTTCTAGAAGCCCCAGTGTTCTATCGTTCCTTCCTGAAAGGGCCATTAAAGAGCTAACAAAAAAACTACAGAAGACAAGACAATAATTCCTTTGCATTATATGACCATTGTATGGTTAAAAGGGACTTTCATTTCAAAAAAATAAGGTGGAACTGAGGTATTATACCCTCTATAACTTTGGTATCTACATTGTGAAATGAACCATTGCACCTACTTCATAGAATTGTTTTGAAGATTAAAAATGCAATAAATGAATGTAAAGTATCTAGAACATATTTTTGCTAGTATGACCTATTATTGATATTGTTACTCTTACTTTCCCCATTTTAGCATGAAAAGCTTGAGTCTAACAGAAATTAAGTGACTTGAGATTGTGTTGATTTAGTGAAGATAGAAAATGGATTCTGAAAATGCTACAGAAACCTAAAGTGTATGTGCATGCAAAGCTCACACTTATCAATTGAATTTAATGGGCATCAAAATGTTTTTTTAATAGAATCTGGTCAATATGGTTCCAGAAATCAGGAAAAGAAATCTATATCATGTTATGTATCCTATCTGATTTTATGATTTGTGTTTCTGTAAAGCAAATTAGCTCATACCAGATTGGTCTATGAAGAACTGGTGACATTATAATACTGAAGTTATCTTGGTTTTTGGATGATGTTTCACAGCAGGTTTATGTTTTATATAATTAAGTAACAACAACTTAACACAAAGTACACAACTGAACACAACAAACTTTAGAGGATTATGAATTCAGTATCTATCTGTCCATCTATCTATATTATAGCACTATATGTATATATATATACAGTATGTACAGAATGTATATATGTAGTATATACTCAGTATATATAGTACATACTATGTATACACAGAGCTGGTACAAAGGACTTTCCTCTTGTCTAGGTGTGTTCTTGTGATAACTGGTGGAAATGTTTATGTTGTGCTTCTCCCTTTGTGAATAGGACAAACAGAAAGACTTCCATTTCTGACTGTCTTAGACTTAGTACAAAACCTGTGATTGCTTCCCCACTTGCATGCAGTTTCTGTTGATGATATCTTTCCAACTTTGTTTCTACAACTAAGCAACCTCAACTTTTCCTTCTTATGCTTTTCCTCACATGCTCTTTACTCAAATAACCCTCACAAATTTTAAGATCAAGGCTTGTGTTTATTGCCTTCTTTATTTCTGTATTTGAATTGAACATGTATTTTAACTTATGTTTATGTGTGAGTCCATTATTTTTCATGCAGGAATACTGATGAAATCAGGAATTTTGATTCTAGTAGTACAAAGAGAATAAAGATATTACAAAGACATGTATGATGATTATAAAGCCTATTGCCTGATACATCAGCCAGTTTCATCAGATCTGCTTGCATTCTAATTTCTCAATTTTCAATTGAATTAGTCAGCACTGAATAACAGATATGCTTTTATGCTATGAATATCCTGGTCTCAAGGGTTCAAAATTTTTAAGAGATCTCTAGTAAACACCCTTTGTGAAAGGTTATAATTAAAATTGTTTTACATTTCTGAAAATTGTATATAGACTTCTATGCCTAACTGTAAAGGCAGATATGCAAAAGAAATATTGGTCTATATTTCAGGGCCAGGACCATCTTTGATTTTGCCCTAAGCCGCTGCCCCATTTTATTCTTCATATTTCTTCTGGGAACAATGAAAAAAAAAAAAAAAAGCTGCTGCCCATATACCTGTTCTATTCAGAATCATTTGAAGGCCTTCACACAGTAAAGGCATGGTTCTCAAACACCTCTCTGTGAAGCCACAGGGCTTCCAGTCACAGGTGTCACAGGACATCATTTGCAGAAATGAGGGATGCAAATAGACACACTACTCCCTCAACCAGTACATTTATTTTTAGCTACATTTCTTGAGGAATGTCTTATGTTAGATTTCAATTATGAATGAAGAAAAGAAAAAAGCAACTAACCTGGGATTTCAAATTAAACTTGGACATATGCAAAATTAACCACAAATCAGCTCCCAACTTCTATTTTAGGTCTTAATTTAAACTGAAATATTCATATAGTATATAAAATACAGACAACCCCACTATATTTACTATTATAAACTTGTATCCCTTTTCTTTTATCAATGCTTTCATAAAGTTTATTTCTTTTATCTAGAAGTTTCTTCATTTTAACCCAATCAATCAAAGGGATGAGTTACATGCAAATAGTACTGACTCCTTTGAAGCCTTCTAGAAACCAAATAGTTTGGCATATGTTTATCTTCCTTTTTCCCCATAACTTTTCCCATAACACTTTTGGAATTCTTACTTAACTCTTTTCTATATTATGTAATTATGTGTCTGTTAATTTATCTCTTTCATTTTACTGCAACATCTCTGCAAGAAGAGAATTTTGGATTATTTATCATAGATTAAGCTCCACTTCACATTAATGTATTGGCTCCAGTAAAACGGAGCATGTAAGGAGAATGTCAATCATGCAATTGTAGTCAAGGGAGCAAAATTTCTAACTACCTGCTATCTGAACATGTATATTAAAGACATCAAATCATATGTAGGGTTGACTTCAGTCCTTGAGTGGGAGATTGGCATAATTAACAGAAGTCCTCAGTATGGGATGGTCAATGGGTTTTTAGAGGTTATATGAATGGATATATACTACAAATATCTAGGCCAATGCGTAGCTATAAGAACAGGTCTGACACAATGAAAAAATAGCTCAGGAATGAGGCAGTAGCCCATTTATCAAAACTGAGAAATAAAATCAACATCATATTAGTAGCTAGAGTAATTCAGTACTGATTACAGAGATCCATAAAATTCTCTCTTTGGTTCTGAAAAGTGAGGCAAGGCCAGATCCTGCAAGTAGAGTTCAAATGAGAGGACTGAAAAGTGGTCTGGTCATGAAAACATTCCCCTGTATGTGCCCCTTGGTTTATATCAAAGTAATAATTAGTGAACTTAGAATACATGTGGTCCCACCATCAGAGCCACCAGTGGAGAAAAAGAGTGTTCACCAAAGATTCTAGTGAAAAGACACATACTGCTGAGAATGATATATATTTTGATCACTTCAGATTGTGCTGTCTTGTATGGGAGAGGTTCTGTCCCTCTTTCCGTTCTTTTTTCTTTTCTTTTCTTTTCTTTTCTTTTCTTTTCTTTTCTTTCCTTTCCTTTCCTTTCCTTTTCTTCTCTTTACTTTTCTTTTCTTCTCTTTCTTCCCTGGAAACTTGTCCCTTAACAACCCAAAATATGTAGAATAATTATTAAGTACAAATTATGTGTAATCAATAGCTCCAAATTTGAAATACAGCATTAATGATGAGAACAGTCTAAAAGTTTAAAAATAATTGAGTTTCATTAATTGCACATCTTTTTGTGCATGTTATAGATATCTGAGTGGGTATTTGTAGAAATTTTCAACAGTTTTTACTTCTTTCAGGATGTAATATAAGGTGACAAGGCAAGCTTCTCAACAATAAGGTCATTCACATTGAAGATATCATAAAAAAAAAAAAAGAAAAACTCAGTTTTGTTTAACTGGACAAAGTGAAAGAATGATAGCAGAAAGCTAAACAGTTAGCTGATGATGAGCTGAAGAAGGGTGATTGAAAGTGCTATAGACAAAAGTGACACTCAGAGAGCATGTAGAAGCCCAGCTTCAAAGTATTAACTTTCTGAAAGGACTGAACCTGACATGCCATCACAGTATAAAGCCTTCAGAAATGAGGAAATTGTTTATCAACAATGTCGTGTTGCAGTCCATAAGGTGAAGAGGTGAGGAATTGAAGCTGCCAACAGTGACAAGAGATAACATATCTAACCTTTAATCTCAGTTCTCTACATGGATAGTTGCACTGCCAGTAAATTGATTTACTCAGTGTCTTTTATAGAAAATTTAGCTTTTTAAAAATTCACGACGACATGGAGCCACTTTCAGTTGAAACAAGTTGATGTTTTAGGAGTAATTATTATCACCTATTTTGGCCGTTAGACTTGAACATTACAGCCATCAAGAATACCTGAAGGATCCAAAGTTAACAAAATCAAGAAAATATTTTGTTGTGAACATAATGTAGAAATGTAAGACTAAAAACTTAACTTCATTAACAATTTATGATAAACTTGAGATTGAAGAGTATTGGAAATTAGCCTTTTTAAAGCCACTAGCAACAAGATCCTTAATATAGCTGTAACTATATTTCTTTCTCAGAAAGAAAGACCTGATAAAGTATTTCTTATCTACCACTTAACTTTCTCTTAGATTTAATCAGATAAAAATAATAATGTTAAAATTTCTGAATATTTTACATGCATTAACTATTTAAACATTTAAGCTTAGTAAAAACCATAGGAGGTAAGTATGGTTATTTTCCCATTTTACTTGCAAGTATACAGAGATTAAATAACTTTCTAAGGCTAAGTGCATATGTTGAATTGCAGAAACTACCTATAAACCCAGGAATTCTGATTCTATCATTTACAAATACATCCAGTACATTACTCTAGACTCTATCTTGTATCAGATGCAAAACTTCTTGGAAAACAACAAGTAACTACATAAACAAAATGGTTTATTTTTCGAACCCTTATTTTCCACCATTAATAAGCATGTAGTAATAGCTGGGCCAGATGCATCCGTTTATGTGATGCTTTATGATATGATATGAAAAAGAAATCAGCTTGAAATAAACAACAAAAAGGTAATTTTAAAATGTGCATTAGTAGTTGATTATTAAAAACATTTAGGGATGCCTCATTTTAACCATAAGAAAGGAAGAATATAGACACAGTTCAGGGAACAGAAAATGAATGTAAAAAGCTGTAAGAAGGCCAGTTATTTCTCTATGATGATCTAATTTATCCTCCTCTCTTCAGACATGTTTTCTTGAACTCCAGACCATGCAATATTCAGAAGATGACCTATCCAGAGCCCCAAATTTGCATTAATGTCACATAGTCTCTTAAGCTAGGATAGCCTATGCTCAATTCTCAAGCTTGATAACAAGAATTCTGTTGTCCCCGACTGAGTCTACCCTTATCCAACAAACTGCAGCCAAAGAATTGAGTCACACATAATACATAAACAATCTGGGGTTTATTTCTTGAAAATGGAAAATAGCCCATTTTTTGCCTATACCAAGAAGGGACTATTTCTGAGATAATGATGGACATGAGTAACTATCTTCAGTAGGAGACTGAAAGGCATCAGTACTACTTTTTCCAGATGCTGAATCTTTTCCATCTTAAGTAGATATTTCCTTATAGAAACAAGTATTGGTTATGATTTGAGATCAGCTCATAAAATTTCTGTGTATGTATTTTACATATGCAGAAATGGTAATATAATTTTAAAAAAGAAGAAAGTTGGCCATGACCGTGTGGTGTTATAGGTTGATGTCCCTAAACTCAATCATTTTGTATGTTTTTTTCTTCCCCTATTTCCTACTCTTAAATGTGCTTTGTTGCCTTTTTATTTTAATAGTCTGTGGTGTTGGTTTGGCGGAAATGGTATTAACTATCATTTAAGAAGCTGCAAATGATTTTCACTCACTTATTCAGAGCTCTTGATGGCATGAAACACCTGTTTCTCAATAGCGGTAGAGGGAAGGGGGAATATAAGGAGTAGGCTTAAAGGAAAGAAGGCAATGTCTAGGGTACTGTAATATTTACATACTTTATTCAATCTATATCGATTTCTCCTATGTTTTATCCTCCCCTTTTCTGTGGTTTGGAAGCACACATAGATTTGATGCATCTTGGTATCAACCTGTCTGTTAGTCCAAAAATGTGAAAACACTTTGCCTGGATGCCTGACAATCAAATGTAGAAAATAGAAGGCTTTCAGGAGTGACTTGAATAGGATCTTGGAGCGCAAACTCATAGGTTTAGAAGGACCTCGGTACTAATCTTTCTCTCTCTCAGTTCACAACCTCATTCCCCACATCCTTGTCCTTCCCATTCTCACACAATTCAACACAAGCAATAGGTTGTGTACTGAAGATTGGTGTGCTTTGGAGAAGAGGGCACACTGAGAATGAGCAAAAGTATTAGTCCAGCTGTAAATAAGTATTAGCCCAGTGTAAATAAGGTGGTGGATTTGCAGAAAGAAATGAATTTCCTTGGAAGATATATATCCTCTTAAATTCTCCATTATGAAGAAACACAGAATTGCACATTCTCCCCAAGCAATGCCTACCTTGTCGTAGGCAGGTTTGGGTTCCGTTAACTACTTTTGTGTCAGAATGAACCAAGCTATCTGTGAAATAAAATGAAAACAGAACTGTGGATGTGAAGCGATGCTCACCTGATACTCTCATAACCACTTAAATCAGAGAAAAAGCTAGTTCCCTAAGGAGAGAAACATTCTATGACTCATTGAATATAATCCTGAAAAAAGTAATATGCACTTTATTGCAAAGGGCTCTTATAATCTTGAGAGACTGCTGCTTACTCTAATTTTCATCTTCCATTCCTCACTTTAGGAATTTAATTGAAAACATCAAGATAAAAAAGTCAGTTAAACACAATTGAATGGCAAATAAATTATGAAAATTCAATCAATCATAGGCAAGATACAAAGTCATATGCAAGAATTATAGTTATATAACAGATATTATTTACCATGGTGAGAAAACATCTTAATTAAACATGCTGTGGCAGAAAGTTAGAAGTTATTTTTTTTGTAATAAAAGTGTGTGTATGTATATGTGTACAAGCATAATATGTAACAATTACATAGTTTTTCAATTCGATAGGAAGATGGGAACAAAATTTATACAGTTTTCATCTAAATCATAATTGCTAAAGTTCTCCATCTTCTTAATTTAGTTGTTTAGGTCAATGAATATGCATTGATTCCCTTGGAAGGAATGGCATCAAGTAATAACTGTCTGGTTCCAGTGATATATAAATATAGATATAGATATAGATATAGATATATATGTGATACAATGAAGAATTTATTAGTATCTCTAACTTCCAAGCCCTTAAAAATAATTAATTATGCATATAAGTGTGTGTGGGGTGGCACATGGATAGACAAGAGGAAGTATTAAGAACAACAGATAAATAGCTAAAATAGATAGTATGACAAAAAAAAAATCCAAAGAAAATCATCAATTAAATAAAGTTTTAGACTGGGAACTAGACATAACAACTTTTGATTCCACCTTCACTACTTCAAATCGTCTTTTTCAGCTCGTTTTATTATCTTCATACAATTATCAATACAATTTATTTCAGCTTTTAAACCTTCTGAATGTGACATGTAGTGGTAATTCAATGGAAGAGAGATTACACTTCGTGGTAGGAAATTTAGAAAAGATATCATAATGATATAGTATTTAAAAATTACTTTGAAGTAACTTTGAGTATAATTTTAAAACAACTTAAAAATAAAACTTGAAAGTGTTAAGTCTAATTTTGTGCCAGTGTAATTTTAATGAATACTAGAAATAAAACACAAAATCTTCAAAGAAAACAGAATTCAACACTGAGTATATACTAATATTGGAAGGCATGCTGTATGATTTAATGAAGTTTATTGTAAACCTTAAAACAATCACCAAAATATTAAAACATAGAGGTTTATCTAAAAACCAAAAATACAGAAAGAAATCATAAAAATTCATCCATAGAAGGCAGAAAAAGTTAAGGTAAAGAGAACAGTTGGGACTAAAAGAACACAAATAGCAATATATTATGTTTTAAATCCAATTGTATTGTTAATTATGTTAAATGTAAACATGAACAGTCTAATTAAAATTAGAGATTGTAAAATTGTATTAGAAATACTCGAATATATGCTGTCTGCAAAACCACATTTTAATTATAAAGATATTGAAAGGCTTATAGTTAAAGATGTAAAAAGATATACCATCAAAACAGTCATTAAAAGTGGGCTGGAATGCTTAAATAATAAGTAGACCTCAAAATATGGAATATAACAACTGATAATTAGGGATACTTCTTAATGATAGAGGGGTCAATTATTCAAGAAACTACAAAAATCCTAAATAAAACACATCATATAACAACTTTGAACAATGTAAATAAGATACTGATAAAACTGAACGAAAAAAATATAGAAATCCACAATGATTATTGTAGATTTCAACACTCCTTCCTCAATAATTGATAGAACCAGCAGTCAGTAAGATACAGAAGAGTTAAATAATACAATTAATCTACCAGATCTAATTTATATCAGAAAACTGTTTAAGACATAATTTTTTTTTAAATGACATGAAACGTTTACCAAGGTGGACCATAGTCTGGGCCATAAATCAAGCCTCATATTTTAAAATATTGAAATTTTCATATTATATTTCAAATCACAATGGAATTACAGTAGAATTTAATAACTGAAAAGAAAAAGTCTGGAAAATGTCCAAATAGTCGGACATTTGGACATGAAACAACACTTTTTTAAACTAAGAATCAAAGAAGAAATCACAAGGAAAATCAGAGATTATTTTGGACTGAATGAAAATAAAAACCCAATATATAAAATTTTGTGCGATGCAGCTAAAGCAGTGTTTAAAAATTTGTTGTAGTCCAATAATTACCTACCAGGCAATTGGAATGCAAATAAATAGGCACACCACAAATCCCCTAGATGCTGTGGCCTCAAGGTAAACTAGATTGGGAATGTGCACACCAACGTGGGGTTTCGACTTCTTGAGCTTATTCCCATTATCTACTCCTCCTTACACTCCCCAACACCATGTTCTCTTCCTCATCAGTAGTCATCTGGGTACTTCTGATGCCAAATGCTGTTGAGTTCTCTCTCTCTCTCTCTTTTTTTCCCCATACCTACACTTTTCTTTGGCTTCCACACACTTGGATCTCTGCTCACTGCGTCAGAACAAATAGCAGAGTCCCTAGTCCATGGATAGGCATTCTTCCCTTTATTTCACTTTGGGGACATCTTTTAAAACCTAGCGGTAAACTGGAAACAAATGATCTAATAAATAAAATTGTTGAAATCAGCAGTCACTTCATCATAAATTTTACTTTGCTGTGTTTCTCAGAATAAATATTATACTAGGGAAAGATTTTCTGTTGTAAATGTCTCTCTTTGTAACTTAGAACTAAATGTTCTAAGATTTCTTTATCATTAATGGTAAATTTCCCTGGATAAGACCCAGGGCTAATTACTTTATGTATGAATTCTTTCCTAAATTGAGGTATAATGAAAATAACATTATATTAGTTTTAAGTATATAATGTAAGGATTCAATATTTGTATGTATTGCAAAATGTTCACAACAATAAGTCCAGTTAACATCCATCACTATACATAATTACAAAAGTTTTGTTTTCCTCCAGATGAGAACTCTCAAGATCCACTCTCCTAACTACTTTCAAATATGCAACATTGTTGAGTTCTGTGCTGATGGAGTCCCTTTACTTTACCAGTATCTCAGATTTGAGAAAATATCTGCTGGGGGAAGTTAAAAATTTTGATCAAGACTAAACTATTTGATAAAGGGTGATTTACTGAATATGTGCAGATTTTCACAATATTAATTAGAAAGAATTATTCTCACACAGAGAAGGAGACCTAGGGAGAAAAATAAAAGAGCAAAATTAGAGGTAATAGTCACTAATCCTGTGCTCAGTGCTGGATTAAGGATCTACCTTTGTGTCTTTCTTAATCCTCACAACAATCCCATGAAGTAGAGGTCACTCATGAGTAGGTGATGGAAAGTTTATATTTTGAGGGGTCCATCCGGGAATTTAGGTGATAAGCAGAAAAATATGAATGGTGGTTCATGGCACAGTGGGGTAAATCACAGTAAGCAAAAAGGTTCTGAATGGACCTAATAGAAACTCACATCTTTTCCCACTGAATCTCAGAGAAAGTATACTCTTAACTGGAAATGGAAACACATCTGTAGTTAAATCATATAGGCACTTGAATGCAGTCTAAATGCTTCTTGATTTCAGGTAAACCTGGAACTTATTATTAGTTTGTTGTTCTACAGCAGGAGACATGCAGGAAGATGGGTATACAGGTATTTTAACACAAATTCTTAAACGAGAAAAAAAAACTCATAGGAAAACAACAGGGTACTAAATACAATAACAGTTTTCTGTTTCAGGGCCGGTGCTAGCAAAAACTGTGACGTCACAAAGTTAATTTCACCCTTTCTACACCTTGTCTCTGTGAATATTTTACAGAATAATATTTGTTTTATGGGCCGTCTTCCTTAGTTGTCCTATTTAAAATAGTCTTTCAAAATACTTCTTGCAGTAAAGTAACTGAATTAATAATTCATATTGGGTTTATATTACTTGCAAATACTATGTCTCTCAATTTAAGATTTATATTAAATTGGGGAATGAGAGATTTTGTCTCCAGTAAAGAAAAATACAATTACAACAAATAAGTTTGCTTGGTTTGATTGTAATGGCTCTAAATTCTGCCTTTTGGTTTCAGTTATGTCATTCTCATGATGCCTAGCCATAATTAATATATTTCCAGTTCAAATACTCTATTTAACCCATTATTCTCCATTCCTTTTTAATTTATCTTCATTCTTCTATCTTCCTTGAAATTCTTTTAGGTTTGAAACCTAAGATGTTAAAGATTTTTTTAAATTGCTGGTCTCTTAATTTCAAATACATTTTCAATATCCTGCATTTGTACTCTCCTCTTCTCACACCAGTTTTGATATGCTTGTGTGTGGATAATTTCCTACCTTTACTGTATGTTTGTCTTTAGTGGTGAGCTTTCCCATTTGTAATTTTCTTGTTTTTAGTTTTGGACTTTTCTTTTCCACCTAGAAATGTTTCTTTAGCATTTGCTGTAAAGCTGGTTTGGTGGTGCTGAATTCTCTTATATTTTACTTGTCTGTGAAGCTTGTGATTTCTGTCAAGTCTGAACAAGAGCCTTGCTGGCTAGAGTATTCTTGGTTGTAGGCTTTCCCCTTTCATCACTTTAAATATATCATGCCATTCCCTTCTGTCATGCAGAGTTTCTGCTGAAAAATCAGCTGATAACTTTATGGGGATTCCCTTGTATGTTATTTGTTGCTTTTCCCTTGTTGCTTTTAATATTTTCTCTTTGTTTTTAATTTTTGTCAATTTGATTAATATGTGCCTTGATGTGTTCCTCCTTGGGTTTATCATGTATGGGACTCTCTGTGCTTCCTGGACTTCAATGAGTGTTTCTTTTCCCAAGTTAGGGAAGTTTTTGGCTATTATCTCTTCAAATATTTTCTCAGGCCCTTTCTCTTTCTCTTCTCCTTCTGGAACCCCTAAAATGCAAATGTTGGTGCATTTAATGTTGTCCCAGAGATCACTTAGACTGTCCTCATTTCTTTTCATTCTTTTTTCTTTATTCTGTTCCACAGCAGTGATTTTCACCAGTCTGTCTTCCAGCTCACTTATTCGTTCTTCTGCCTCATTTATTCTGCTATTGATTCCTTCTAGTGTATTTTTCATTTCAATTATTGTATTGTTCATCTCTGTTTGTTTGTTCTTTAAATCTTCTGGCTTTTTGTTAAACATTTCTTATATCTTCTCAATCTGTGCCTCCATTCTTTTTCTGAGATCTTGAGGCATCTTTACTATCATTACTCTGAATTATTTTTCAGGCAGATTGCCTATCTCCAGTTCACTTAGTTGTTCTTCTGGAGTTTTATCTTGTTCCTTTGTCTAGAACATATTTCTCTGCCATCTCATTTTGTCTAACTTTCTGTGTTTGTGATCTCTGTTTCTCAGGCTGCAGGTTTGTAGTTTCTCTTGATTCTGGTGTCTGTCCCTTGGTGGATGAGGTTGGTCCGGGGGCTTGGACAGGCTTACTGGTGGGAGAGACTGGTGGCTGCCCACTGGTGGGTGGAGCTGCGTCTTATCTCTCTTTTGGGCTGGGCTGTGTCAAGGGGTGTGTTTAGAGGTGGCTGTGCCCTCAGGACAACTTTAGGCAGTCTGTCTGCTGATGCGTGGTGCTGTGTTTCCACCCTGTTGGTTGTTTGGCCTGAGGCATGCGAGCACTGAAGCCTACAGGCTGTTGGGTGGGGCCAGGTCTTGGTGCCAAAATGGCGACCTCTTGGAAAGTTTACACCAATGAATATTCCCTGGAGCCTCTGCCACAAGTGTCCTTGTCCCCACAGTGAGCCACAGCCAACCTCTGCCTCCCCAGGCGACCCTCCAAGTCCCACAGGTAGGTCTGGCTTAGGCTACTATGGAGTCACTGCTTTGTCATGGGTCCCAGTGCATGTGAAAACTCGTGTGTAGCCTCCAAGAATAGAGTCTCTGTTTCCCTCAGTCCTGTGCAGCTCCTGCACTCAAGCCCTGCTGGCTTTCAAAGCCAAATGCTGTGGGAGCTCCTCCTCCTGATGCCAGACTCCCAGGCTGGGGAGCCTGACATGGGGTTCAGAACTCTCACTCTTGTGGGAGAACTTCTGTGATATAATTATTTTCCAGTTTGTGGGTTGCCCACTCAGTGAGTATGGGATTCGATTATATCATGAAAGTGCCCTTCCTACCATCTTGTTGTGGCTTCTTTGTCTTTGGATGTAGAATATCTTTTTGGTAGGTTCTAGTCTTTTTTCTCAATGGTTGTTCAGCAATTAGTTGTGATTTTGGTGTTTTCATGAGAGAAGGTGAGCTCAAGTCCTTCTACTCTGCCATCTTGTCTCCATTGTAATGCCCAAAATCTAGAACCCTTTTATTTTTTCCTTTGTGCTTCGTCTATTTTCACTTGCTCATAGGGTGCAATGTTCAGGGGCCTTGTACCTGGTGCTTCAGACCAGAATTCCTCATGCAAAATAGCTGTGCCCAACACCTCAGTTCAACAGTCTGTGTGCAGAAGCATTGCACAGGACACTGCAATTCAAGATGGCACCCATATATCTAAGAGGTTAAAATGCAACAAAATATTTTTTTAATTTATTCACCCATCTATTGAATAAATTACTTAACTCAGTGTATTAAAATAAAATGCAAAGATGGCTTGGCCTTAAAATAATAAACATATAATAATAAAAATATAGCCATATTTTTTCTGTTTTTCTTACTCTTTGGACTTAGTAAGTAAGGTATATAAAGTATGAAAAACCCAGTTTAACTAAAATTGCAAACTAAGCATATTGTTTTGTATCTGTTTTTTTTTAATCTGTTTTCACTCTAATCTCATAGTGTATATGAAGACCAATAGTTTTCACACATGCAAAACAGCTTCTTAGTCCGCTGGAAATAACTAACTTACTTATTCTTAAAACTGGCCTGTGACGTTAAAAAATTCCTTAAAGTGTGTTTTGAGAAATAGCTAAATTTTATTAAGAAAGGTCAAAGGTTATCTGAAATCTGAACTTGAACAACTTTTTTACTAATATATTCGCTAAGAAACTTTACCAAATCTCAGAAATTTCCCCAAGTACATTTAAATTGAGGCTCTAGCAGAATGTGGATGGACCTCAATAAAGATGTAAAGCAGTTAAATTAAAACTTTAGGACTGAGGCACCTTCAAGATGGCAGAGGAGTAAGATGTGCAGATCACCTTCCTCCCCACAAATACATCAAAAATACATCTACATGTGGAACAACTCCTACAAAACACCTACTGGACACTGGCAGAAGACCTCAGACTTCCTGAAAGGCAAGAAACTCCCCACGTACCTGGGTAGGGCAAAAGAAAAAAGGAAAAACATAGACAAAAGAATAGGGACAGGACCTGCCCCTCTGGGAGGGAACTGTGAAGGAGGAAAGGTTTCCACACACTAGGAAGCCCCTTCACTGGTGGAGACAGGGGATGGGCGGGGTGGGAACCTTCGGAGCCATGGAGGAGAGCGCAGCAACAGGGGTGCAGAGGGCAAAGCAGAGAGATTCCAACACAGAAGATCAGTAGTGACCAGCACTCACCAGCCTGAGAGGCCTGTCTGCTCACCCTTTAGGACAGGTGTGGACTGGGAGCTGAGGCTTGGGTTTCGGAGATAAGATCCCAGGGAGAGGACTGGGGCTGGCTGCATGAACACAGCCTGAAGGGGGCTAGTGCACCACAGTTAGCCAGGAGGGAGTCTGGGGGAAAGTGGAACTGCCTAAGAGGCAAGAGGCCATTGTTTCAGGGTACACAAGGAGAGGGGATTGAGACCAGCACCTAAATGAGCTCCAGAGATGGGCGTGAGCTGCAGCTATCAGCGTGGTTGCCAGAGATGGGCATGAAATGCTAAGGCTGCTGCTGCAGCCACCAAGAAGCCTGTGTGCAAGCACAGGTCACTATCCAAACCACCCATCCCAGGAGACTGTGCAGCCTGCCACTGCCAAGGTCCCATGAACCAGGGACAACTTCCCCTGGAGAACACACGGGGTGCCTCAGGCTGTTGCAATGTCATGCCAGCTTCTGCCAATGCAGGCTCACCCCGCATTCTGTACCCCTCCCTCCCCCCAGACTGAGTGAGCCAGAGCGCCCTAAACAGCTGCTACTTTAAACTTGTCCTGTCTAGGTGGGGAACAGAAGCCCTCAGGCTAGCTACATGCAGATGTGGGGCAAAATCCAAACCTGAACCCCAGGAGCTGTGCGAACAAAGAAGAGTAAGGGAAATCTCTCCCAGCAGCCTCAGGAGCAGCAAATTAAATCTTCACAATCAACATGATGTACCCTGCATCTCTGAAATTCCTGAGTAGACAACGAATCATCCCAAAATTGAAGTGGTGGACTTTGGGAGCAACTGTAGACATGGAGTTTTCTTTCTGCATCTAATTTGTTTCTGGTTTTATGTTTATCTTACTTTAGTATTTAGAGCTTATTGTCATTGGTAGATTTGGTTGCTCTCTTCCCTTTTTTTTATATGTATATTTTTTTTCCTTTTTCTCTTTTTGTGAGTGTGTATGTGTATGCTTCTTTGTGTGATTTTCTATGTATAGCTTTGCTTTTGCTATTAGCCTTAGGTTTCTGTCTGTCCTTTTTTTTTTTTTTTTTTTTTTAGGGTACATTTTAGTGCTTGTTATCATTGGTGGATTTTTTTTTTTTTGGTTTGGTTGCTCTCTTATTTTTTTCTTTTTTTAAATTACTTTTTATTTTTTACAATTATTTTTAATAACTTTATTTTTTCTTCCTTTCTTTCTTTCTTTTTCTCTCTTTTCTTCTGAGTGGTGTGGCTGACAGGGTTTTGGTGCTCTGTCGGTGGGTCAGGCCTGAGCCTCTGAGGTAGGAGAGCCGAGTTCAGGACATTGGACCACCAGAGACCTCCTGACCCCATGTAAAATCAATCGACTAGAGCTCTTCCAGAGATCTCCGTCTCAACACTAAGACCCAGCTCCACTCAATGACCAGTAAGCTCCAGTGCTGAACTCCCCATGCCAAAAAACTAGCAAGACAGGAACACAACCCCACCCATTAGCAGAGAGACTTCCTCATACTAAGTGAACAGACAGCCCAAAACACACCACTGGATGCAGTCCTGCCCACCAGAAAGACAATATCCAGCCTCATCCACCAAACACAGTCACCAGTTCCCACCAGCAGGAAGCCTACACAACCCACTGAACCAGCCTTACCCATTGGGAGGAGACACAAAAACAATGGGGACTACGAACCAGCAGCCTGCACAAAAGAGACCACAAACACAGTAAGTTAAGCAAAATGAGAAGACTCAGAAATACATAGCAGATGAAGGAGCAAGGTAAAAACCCTCCAGAAAAAAACAAATGAAGAGGAAATACGCAGTCTACCTTAAAAAGAATTCAGAGTAATTATAGTAAAGATGATCCAAAATCTTGGAAATAGAATGGAGAAACTGTTTCCACAAGAAATGTTTCACACAGACCTAGAAGAATTAAAGAGCAAACAAACAATGATGAACAACACAACAAATGAAATAAAAAATTCTCTAGAAGGAATCAATAGCAGAATAACTGAGGCAGAAGAATAGATAAGTGACCTGGAAGATAAAATAGTGGAAATAACTACCACAGAGCAGAATAAAGGAAAAAGAATGAAAAGATTTGAGGACAATATCAGAGACCTCTGGGACAACATTAAATGCACAAACATTCTAATTATAGGGGTCCAAGAAGAAGAGAAAAAGAAAGGAACTGAGAAAATATATGAAGAGATTATAGTTGAAAACTCCCCTAATATGGGAAAGGAAATAGTCAATCAAGTCCAGCAAACACAGAGAGCCCCTTACAGGATAAATCCAAGAAGAAACATGCCAAGACATATATTAATGAAACTATCAAAAATTAAATACAAAGAAAAAATATTAAAAGCAGTGAGGGAAAAACAAAAAAATAACATACAAGGGAATCCCCATAAGGTTAACAGCTGATCTTTCAGCAGAAACTCTGCAAGCCAGAAGAGAGTGGCAGAACATATTTAAAGTGATAAAAGGGAAAAATCTACAACCAAGATTACTCTACCCAGCAAGGATCTCATTCAGATTTGATAGAGAAATTAAAACCTTTACAGACAAGCAAAAGTTAATAGAATTCAACACCATGATCCAGCTTTACAACAAATGCTAAAGGAACCTCTCTAGGCAGGAAACACAAGAGAAGGAAAAGACCTACAATAACACACCCAAAACAATTAAGAAAATGATAATAGGAATATACATATCAATAATTACCTTAAATGTGAATGGATTAAATGCTCCAACCAAAAGACATAGACTGGATTAATGGATACAAAAACAAGATCTGTATATATGCTGTCTACAAGAGACCCACTTCAGACACATACAGGGACACATACAGACTGAAAGTGAGGGGATGGAAAAAGATATTCCATGCAAACGGAAATCAAAAGAAAGCTGGAGTAGCAATTCTCATATCAGACAAAATAGTCTTTGAAATAAAGACTATTACAAGAGACAAAGAAGGACACTACATAATGATCAAGGGATCAATCCAAGAAGAATATATAACAACTGTAAAAATGTATGCACCCAATAGAGGAGGACCTCAATACATAAGACAAATGCTAACCACCATAAAAGAGGAAATTAACAGTAGCACAATAATAGTAGGGGACTTTAACACCCCACTTTCAACAATGGACAAATCATCCAAAATGAAAATAAATAAGGAAACACAAGCTTTAAATGATACATTAAACAAGATGGACTTAATTGATATTTATAGGACATTCCATTCAAAAACAAAAGAATAAACTCTCTTCTCAAGTGCTCATGGAACAGTCTCCAGGATAGACCATATCTTGGGTCACAAACCAAGCCTTGGTAAATTTAAGAAAATTGAAATCATATCAAGTATCTTTTTGGACCACAACGCTATGCGACTAGATATCAATTACAGGAAAAAGTCTGTAAAAAATACAAACACATGAAGGCTTAGCAATACGCTAATAAATAACCAAGAGATAACTGAAGAAATCAGAGAGGAAATCAAAAAATAACTAGAAAAAGATGACAGTGAAAACATGATGACCTAAAACCTATGGGATGTAGCAAAAGCAGTTCTAAGATGGAAGTTTATAACAACACAATCCTACCTCAAAAAACAATAAACATCTCTAATAAGCAACCTAACCTTTCACATAAAGCAATTAGAGAAAGAAAAACAAAATAAACCCCAAAGTTAACAGAGGGAAAGAAATCATATAGATCAGATCAGAAATAAATGAAAAAGAAATGAAGAAAATGATAGCAAAGATCAATAAAACTAAAAGCTGTTTTTTTGAGAAGATAAACAAAATGGATAAACCATTAGCCAGGCTCATCAAGAAAAAGAGGGAAAAGACTCAAATCAATAGAATTAGAAATGAAAAAGGAGAAGTAATAACTGACACTGCAGAAATACAAAGGATCATGAGAGATTACAACAAGCAACGATATGCCAATAAAATGGACACCCTGGAAGAAATGGACAAATTCTTAGAAAAGCACAACCTTCCAAGACTGAACCAGGAAGAAATAGAAAATATAAACAGACCAATCACAAGCATTGAAATTGAAACTGTGATTAAAAATCTTCCAACAAACAAGAGACCATGACCAGATGGCTTCAAAGGGGAATTCTATCAAACATTTAGAGAAGAGCTAACACCTATCTTTCTCAAACAATTCCAAAATATAGCAAAGGGAGGAAGACTCTCAAACTTATTCTACGAGGTCATAATCACCCTGATACCAAAACCAGACAAAGATGTCACAAAAAAAAACTACAATCCAGTATCACTGATGAACATAGATGCAAAAATCCTAAACAGAATGCTAGTAAACAGAATCCATCAGCGCATTAAAAGGATCATGCACCATGATCAAGTGGGGTTTATCCCAGGAATGCAAGGAATCTTCAATATACACAAATCAATCAATGTGATAAACTATATTAACAAATTGAAGGAGAAAAACCATATGATCATCTCAATAGATGCAGAAAAAGCTTTCAACAAAATGCAACACCCATTTATGATAAAAACCCTGAAGAAAGTAGGCATACAGGGAACTTACCTCAACATAATACAGGCCATATATGGCAAACCTACAGACAACATTATTCTCAATGGTGAAAAGCTGAAACCATTTCCACTAAGATCAGGAACAAGATAAGTTTGCCCACTCTCACCAATATTATTCAACATATTTTTGGAAGTTTTAGCCACAGCAATCAGAGAAGAAAAAGAAATGAAAGGAATCCAAATCAGAAAAGAAGAAGTAAAACTGTCACTGTTTGCAGATGACATGATACTATACATAGAGAATCTTAAAGATGCGACCAGAAAATTGCTAGAGCTAATCAATGAATTTGGTAAACTGCAGGATACAAAATTAATACAAAATCTCTTGCATTCCTATACACTAATGACCAATAATCCAAAAGACAAATTAAGGAAATCACTCCCTTTTACCATTGCAACAAAAAGAATAAAATACCTAGGAATAAACCTACTTAAGGACCTGTATGCAGAAAACTTTAAGACACTGATGAAAGAAATTAAAGATGATACAAACAGATGGAGAGATACCATTGGAAAAATCAATATTGTGAAAATGACTATACTACCCAGAGCAATCTACAGATTGATTGCAATCCCTATCAAACTACCAATGGCATTTTTCACAGAACTAGAAAAAAAATTTTCACAATTACTTTGGAAAAACAAAAGACCCCAAATAGCAATAGCAATCTTGAGATAGAAAAATGGAGCTGGAGGAATCAGGCTCCCTGACTTCAGACTATACTGCAAAGCTACAGTCATCAAGACAGTATGGAACTGGCACAAAAACAGAAATATAGATCAATGGAACAGGATAGAAAGCCTAGAGACAAACCCACACACCTATGGTCACCTTATCTTTGATAAAGGAGTTCAAAATATACAATGGAGAAAGATAGTTCCATCAGTAAGTGGTGCTGGGTAAACTGGACAGCTACATGTAAAAGAATGAAATTAGAACACTTCCTAACACCATACCATACACATACAGAAAAATCAACTCAAAATGGATTAAAGACCTAAATGTAAAGCCTGACACTGTAAAACTCTTAGAGGGAAACATAGGCAGAACACTCTACGACAAAAATCACAGCAAGATCCTTTTAGACCCACCTCCTAGAGAAATAGAAATAAAAACAAAAATAAACAAATGGGACCTAATGAAACTTAAAAGCTTTTGTCACAGCAAGGGAAACCATAAGCAAGATGAAAAGACAAACCTCCAAATGGGATAAAATATTTGCAAATGATGCAACTGACAAAGGATTAATCTCCAAAATATACAAGCAGCTCATGCAGCTGAATATCAAAAGAACAAACAACCCAATCCAAAAATGGGCAAAAGACCTAAACAGACATTTCTCCAAAGAAGATATACAGATTCCAACAAACACATGAAAGGACGCTCAATTTCACTAACCATTAGAGAAATGCAACTCAAAACTACAATGAAGTATCACCTTACTGCCATCATCAGAATGGCCATCATCAAAAAATCTATAAACAATAAATGCTGGAGAGGGTGTGGAGAAAAGGGAAACCTCTTACACTGTTGGTAGGAATGTAAGTTGATACAACCACTATGGAGAACAGAATGGATGTTCCTTAAAAATCTAAAACTAGAACTACCTTACGACCAAGCAATCACACTACTGGGCATATACCCTGAGAAAACCGTAATTCAAAAAGGTACATGTATCACAATGTTCATTGCAGCACTATTTACAATTGCCAGGACATGGAAGGAACATAAGTGTCTATCGACAGATGAATGGGTAAAGAAGATGTGGCCCATATATATGATGGAATGTTACTCAGCCATAAAAAGAAATGAAACTGAGTTATTTGTAGTGAGGTGGATGGACCTAGAGACTGTCATACAGAGTGAAGTAAGTCAGGAAGAGAAAAACAAATACTGTATGCTAACACATATATTTGGAATCTAAAAAAAATAAATAAATGATTCTGAAGAACCTAGGGACAGGACAGGAATAGAGATGCAGATGTAGAGAATGGACTTGAGGAAATGGGGAGGAGGAAGGGTAAGCTGGGACGAAGTGAGAGAGTGGCATGGAGATATATACACTACCAAATGTAAAATAGATAGCTAGTGGGAAGCAGCCGCATAGCACAGGGAGATCAGCTCAGTGCTTTGTGACCACCTACAGGGGTGGGGCAGGGAGTGTGGGAGTGAGACGTAAGAGGGAGGAGATATGGGGATATATGTATATGTATAGCTGATTCACTTTGTTACACAGCATAAACTAACACACCATTGTAAATTAATTATACTCCAATATCGATGTCTAAAAAGTAAATAAATAAATATATTAAATACAAAATAAAAGACTTCAGGACTTCTTTTAAAACACCTCTTCTTACCCTTATGTCTTTTAGCTATCAATATTATATGGTTTCATGGTTATTGAAAGCTGAGTTTACATGGGAGGAGGATACAGAGGGGGATTTGTGGCAAAATTATGAGAATTATTTGACACAAATATTGAACACATAGTATGTGTTTCCCTACTTAGTGCTATATCATTACTAGTTCATACTTTCTTAATTTATAAAACAATTGAGTTTGGATGTTTAAGGGCATTTGCCGAAAACTGGAGCAAAAAAACCTCTAATGTTATTTTTACATTAGAAATATTTTCATAGAATTAATCATTTATAATTCTATTTCATGTTTTACATTTAAGCTATTATTACAATTAAAATATCTATGATAAACTTACAAAAATTGCAGGACTTTAAAAATGACATACTTGCAATTTATCTTGAATAATGAGAATGCAACAAAGCATGTAAAAATTTTTTGTCAGATAAGAAGTAAATTGGTACACTATTCAGGGAAAGACAGTTTTAATCCAGAAAGACTAGAGAAATAAATCTGCTAATTTCAGCTAAACGGGCCTTAAGCTAATAACCTTGACAGAGGAAAATTATTTTATAGTTACAGTAATACCCATGAACCCAAAGCCTAATGTATGGATAAAAAGATAGCAGGTACTCTATAAGAGCAATTCCACTTAAACAAGAGCAATCTTTTTGTGATTCTGGACATGGCTGGAACATGTTGTGAAATACTGTTTGGCATAAAGCTACTCAATGGCATAATTACCCTTGAGGGAACAGAACACACAGTGTATCAGAATCAAAGATGTTATTTGAGAGAAAAGTTTGAGGAAATTGGGCTTATTCATTTTAATGAAGAATCAGTAACCTTTCATGACCTTATTGAAGTTATAGAATTCTAAAAGCAATAGATAAAATTGATCCTAATAAATTCTTCTGTCTACTCTAAAAGTCAATAAGAAGAGGAAATGATCTCAAAATTGGAAAACTGGGGCCAGAAATGAAATTGAGGTATAGGCATTTCATTCATGGCATGGGATAAATTGCAACTAAGGCAGTCGGAGCAGTGCAGCAGTGTGTGTGATTGTGAGAGTGAAATGCAGGAGAATGAGAGAGTCAGAGAACTTTGAAAGAATAGAATGCGATAGCTTATAATGTACTGACCAACTTAAAACCTCACCAATGAGGAGATACCATGTTAAATATTTATGATAAAATCTGGATGTGATCAAATTAATAAAGAAAGGACTTCAGTTGTTACAGTAACCTCCTGGGCTCTCTCTAGAGCATGTCTCTTCCTTAGCAGTTCTCTTTGCAAACTGATGGTGGAAACATCACTTTCATCACTCCTCTCTCTTTAAATGGTACACTTTTGCCCACATAGTTAAATTGAACCTCTTTATCTAGTCATTCAAGCATTCTAGATCTGATGCCAAATTATATTTCTAGAATCAATTCTTAATTTCCCTACTGAAGTGTGTAGCAAGGTTTGTATTTTTGCAAGTTGCTGCAAAGTAAATATTTAATATGAAAGCATAGTACATATGATATCTCAAATTTACTTGACAAGAGTCTTTATTTGAAGGAGGGCAGAATGGGAATATATTCACAAACTAGTATTCCATGGAACACTTTTTGGTAATGATAACTTTGGACAGAAGCCTAGATCAATATTTACTAACCTATTTTAGCGTCACAGAGCCAAAAATGAATTGCAGCAAAGAAAGCTCTGGACCTGACCCCACCTGTCAAATTCATATACTTTAATTTAGACACAGTGTAAGGAAATTCACAGCCCTCCTCTGACAATGTCCAATTTTACAATTCCTACTTTTTATATTATGTTGCTTATTCATAGAAAATGCATATTATTTACGGTATACTAATCAATTCTGATTTAATATTACATGTCAACATCAAGAAAATTAAATGTAAATAAGTATGTTTGCTACAATTTATTTTCTTCATAATGAGCACTGAATAATTCAATTTAAATAAGAATTTAAATTGTTTATGAAATAACAATTTTAAGCAGATTTTATATTGTCATTTAAAAAAACAAAATGCTACTTCTACATGATTTGATAACTTTTATCCAAAGATTGCTGGAATATTTTAATTAGAAGAAATATTATTCAAAGTAAGTGTCAATTTTAAAATGTGTTCTATTTTCCCCAGTTTTCTTCCAGTCTTCAAGTTTAGTGTGTCTTAACTGTACCTTTGACTGGTTTAAGAATTTGGGGAATATTTGGATTCTCTAGAACCATGTATCTTTCATCCAAATAAATGTTGATTTTTAAAAACTAGAAGCCATTAGCTTTATATTGAGGAAGAAGGATTTGACAACTTGAGTTTTATTGATTTCAAGAGCATGTCTTTTGAAATCCATCCTTCTGATAATTTTTAGATATTGTTATTTTTCCAGAAATAGTCAATATTTGTGTGTTTGGTAAATCGCTTTATGATTTTATTCAAAATTCCACTGACAGTAGATAAAAATCAAATTTATACTTAGATCTTCAAAGTCCCTAGTGAAAAAAACATATGGTGTTTATCAATACAACTGAGAAATACCTTGGGATATTAGATATATATTGTAATTGTTGTATATTTGCTTCTACATAAGACAGAGTGAGTACTTTTTACAGTCTGTAGGAACTTGTCATAGCTTATAGAATGTTTCAAGGCTTATGAATATTATACAAAATAAAAATATAAAAAGAGATATATATACATATCTACAAATATGATATATATGAAAATAGAATATATATGTATATATATAAACAGACAAAAATACACATGTGCATATATGTATGTATTTATAGAGAGACATGCTCACTCATATATATATTTATATACACAGACAAAAATCTTACAGTGGTTTTAATATTACATGCATGTAAATATATCTGTGTTTATATGTATATCTACATGTGCATATATAAAACAGAAAGGTTTTTTTCTGAAATTCTGTGATAATGACATTGAATTTAAAAAATGTAAATCACAATGACATCCTTTATCTACTGAAGAAAATAATAAAATAATCTGTTTCTCATGGATCCCCACAATTTCCATGGATACTTTCTAATTCAGTGACTAAAAAGTGCCATGGACTTTAATGAAATTTATACAGAACAGTTTAAAGGACGTGAAGGAATTAAGTGTCCTTTTCCTTTGTGAGCCAGTATCATTTACAAATTTAAAAGCGGCAAAAACTTTCCTTAAATTGGGCACTTAATTTCAGGACAGCCCTATCTTTATTCTGGGTTGTTAAATTTTGATAGAGAAAGAAGCCCACCTACTGGGCCATATAATGGGGCATGCTCAAGGAAAAAACAAGTTGAGATATACTTAAAATGTGATTAGAAACAATCAGGGCAGGCAACTGAATTAAAGGGCAGCTGAGTATAGCAAAGGCTAACTTGGCTTACATTCACTGACATAGACAGAGGTCAACAGATTCAAGCTCCACCTTTGGGATCCACTGTCACATAAAGCAAACTTTTAAAAATTATTCTGTAGTTAGCCCAAGACATATATCCACCTCCCCACAAATGATTTTGGTCTCTGCATACTATGGAAGAGATCTTTCTTCTTTGAGTAGAATTTGGATAATTGGATGAGATTTCATTATGCCATCCATCTTCTACACTCCTTCTCTTTCTGCAGGAAGAAGAGCCAATATGCTGAATATCTCTGAAGTTGTATCTCCTCCTGGACTCATCTTTTGACCAGTTCAAATCTTACTGCTTTTCTCCTTTGTCCTATTAATGAAACAGCAATTGATTGAATGCTTCATATTCAAATATCACATTTCATTAGCTTGAAATCAAATTTGGGTGCAGAAAAGAGTTGTGACTACTATTATGATAAAGACTATATTGTGAGAGTAATAAGACAACGCACTATTATGATGCAGAAACATCAGTTTTATCACCATAGCTCTTTTCATTAACATTTTCTTATTAATTTATTTACCTCTTTTTGATCTCTTTTCCCGTGAAACTGTAAGGTTCATGATAGTGGAACTTTTTTTGGGGTATTGTTTTGTTTTGTTACATCATGCCTCTCTATTGCCAGATAAGTGCTTGGACAAAAGAAACTAAACATTTGGTAATAAATAAATTGATTTTTGAGAACTGCTTTACATGACTCACCCGGGAGTCTGGAAAGTGTTTCATATAAATTGAGATAAAAAGGATATAAGAAAAAATATTAAAAACTTTCAGACAGAATCCATTTTTTGTTTAGGATCAATTTTCTAGATAATTTTATACAAAAAATATTTTATCTTCAAAATTTGAATGATATATGAAATTACGGTCATTGTTATAGATGAGGAAAACAAGGCTCTAATTTTGTTCACTTTAAAAGTAGAATAAAGATCCAAAAGCATGTGCTCTGATATACTTTCCACTTTGTCATACTGGTATATTGTAAATTCAGGAGTAAAACCCAAAATGTTTAACAACTTCTGGTGTAAAATAGGCATCCAACAATCAGAAAGGACTCTGGTCTTGGTAGTGGAGTTGAAGAACTCTTCGTAAGGAATAAATCCCATCATTGGTAAATCATGGGGACCTCCAGGGGCGGGCCAAACTGTGGCAGCTGGGGCTCAGAGCAGTAGCTATTTATAAATGTGTGTGTAAGTATTCTAATATTTTACTAATAGGCATAGTAGTACCAGTACATCACTTTGTGTCAATGATTATATAAAAGTCAGAAATCACTGTACTTATTTCTGTTTTTTACTTCCTTAGAATGTTTGCAAAATCTTGAGAAAATGGTCTATATTCATGTGTTTTTATTTCATTGATATAATAATAGTAATACTCTTGACATTTAGTAAGTACTTACTTTTCCCTAGGTGTTTAAAAAGTGTTTCATATGCATTAAATAATGTCTTAGTAGTATCGTCTTTTGAGTATTCCTACAAGTTTATTTTATATTATACCTATCAAAGAAAAATTCTGAAAATACCATATCTATGCTTGTTATGTTAGTTTCATTTCAGGGTATAGAACTAAAACTTTACTGTTCAAGTCTCAATCAAATGATTTGCATGAACACTTTTTTCATATCAGCAAAGTAATCCTTGCATTTGAGGGAATAATGATGTCATTTCAAGAGAAAAATCCTTTATCATTGGGGGCATGCAAACTCCTCTCCATTTGCTTATCTTTATGAAGACCCCTTATATGTTTGAATAGAGAAAAAATATGTCAAATTATACTCTAACATTGATCTCTGAATGAAACATCTTCAATAGTTCAGATACAAGATAAATGCCTTTTAATCAGACTGACATTATAGAAAATTGAAAACATGAGAAGAAAATATAGTTTTATGACAAAACTGATTTAGTTTTCAAATTGTTTCTAATATCTGAGTCAAAAGGTGTAGTCACTTGTTTGTTTTTCTGCACTGAATGTCTCCACACCTGAAATGCAGCTTTAATGTGCAAAGTTTAGATTTAAAACTTTGCTGGTTAATGGTCTTACAATATTCAGTAAAATTTTCATTTATCAATAACATTATATAAATTAGTGTTTTCTGTATTGTTTTCATGTAATATGAACTCATGTTCCATAGTAATAATGCCAGTTGTGATTTATAAACTTAAATTAGAAAATAATTATAGATCAATTGGAAAATGATTAATTTCCAGTTGGAAACCATATTAATTTTTAAATGGCATGAGTTCAGTTGAAAAACAGCAGAAATAATATTAACTATTTTCAACTGTTTATTTATTTTGTGCATTATTCACTTGTCTTTATATAAACTTTCATAGAATGTTATTGTCTTGCATATATTTCTTGAGCTAATCTATGCCTTACTCAATGAAGGGTCTGAGATGTGTTTACTTTTATATTTCTAGTAGTAAACACAGTGGTAAAAAGATAATAAACACTAAAGTATTTTTTGAACTGAAGTATTTTAATTAAATTTGTAATGTAAGACTACTAATTATAGACAGTTCATCAGGGAAATAATTTAATTAACCAAAAATCCCCATAAAACAACACTGAGCTTTTAACTCAATTTAATGAAGATAATTAAACAGAGATATATAAACAATGACAGATAATCAGATAAACAAATAATTTGACACTATTTTTACATTTAGATTTGTTTATAGACTTATGGAATTATGGAATATTTAGTTACATTTAGTTATGGAATCATGTTGACTTTAAAATTGGGAAGTAATAAAGCAATAAAATGAATGGAATCCAAGAATATTCTACTATGAACAAGGTCTGCAAAAAAATGTGTTCCACTTATTATTTATTTGAATGCAGAGAAATTAGGAAGTTTTATAGAGAAAGAAAGATCATATTAGAGTAAGTATTGATAAATGCTGGGTGCATCCATCAAGTATCTTGGCAGTCATCATGCAGCAGGGATAGTTTGCCCTCTAGTTCAAATTGTTTCTGTTGTAAGGTACAACACAAAGTAGTTAAGTGTTGCTTTCAAAACTCTGGAAACGTATTAGTTTACAATAATACATCTTGGTCTGCAATATAAGTACAGACATTATTCCTTAGGAAGAACATGTATCTACCAGATAATAGAAGCTTGAACACAAAAAGTTATGGGGGAAATATTGGTGGAATTACTCAGTAGGAACTTTGATTTGTATGGAAAGTACATGCAAGTAATATCTGAGATAATAGGAGAAGACACTTGTGGAACGTTCATATGTATCAGTAAAATGTGGACAGCTCAAAGGTTAATGCCAAACACTTTTATACAGCTCAGTTCTCTTTTTCACGATGGAAGTTTGTTAGCAGCATGATTTGGGGTGTGGAGGGGAGGTGATAATATCTGGTATTCCTTTTGGACAGATTTCCATGGCCCTGCACAATTCCAAGATTGATTCTAACAGTGCTTGTTAATGGCACATGATATGTGATCAATTAATTTTCTTGAATGAATGTAAACTTAGTTTCTGCCTATCCTAAATGAAAAAACTCCCTTTTTAATATGCAGGATAAGGAAGAAAAAAGTTTCCTTAACATTTTTCAACTGAATGATCCCTTTTTTGGTGCATTGTTATGAAGGGATGTTATCTGCAAAACACAGTAAATAGAAGTGCAATAAAATGAGGTATGCCTGTGAGTCTACAAGTATGAAAATATTTTTTAAAGCCTTGCACTAAACAATTCTACTCTCAGGAATTTATTTTAAGGAAATAATCATTGTTGTAGTTACTCTGTTTATTTCTTTAGCTTATTATTGTTTAAAAATTTAGAAAACCACCTAGATATGCAACAGTATGGAATATTAAATACATATTGTACAACTATGCAATAGTATGTAATGCAGCTAAATAAAATAATGAGTTGAAACATCAATTTTTATAACAAACATTGGAGAGATGACCCACAATTATGACTTTTCAGGTTAACTTATTCTCTGCATAAAACATCTAAATAAATTTCAAGAAAAATAGCTGAAATTTATAGAATATGAGGTAGTTCAGTATGGTTGCTTGATTCAAGATGAATTGGCAAAACTCATTTACGTGTGTGTGTATACACACATATATATGTTAGCCACCCCCCCCGCCCCCGAGCCCTTATCCTTGGGGAATATGCTCCAAGACCCTCAGTGGATGCCTGAAACCTTGAATAGTACCAAACCCTATGTATACTGTTTTTCCCTATACATACACACCGATACGTTGGACAAAGGAATGATTCATATTCAGGGTGGGCGGACCGGGTTTGCGCGAGATTTCTTTACACTCCCCAGAATGGTGCACGATTTAAAACTTATAATTTGTTTATTTCTGGGATTTTCCATATGAAATGTTCAGATCATGGTTGACCAAGGGTAGCTGACATCTCTGAAAGCAAAACCTCAGATAAGGGGAAGTGTGAGCTCCCTCTTTCTCGTTCTCTACTATTTTTGAAGAATAGTCAAAAATACCTCTATGGCAAACAGACTGGGTAGACACAAAGAAATTTGAGAATGCAAGTTATCTTATTTTTTAAGAAAGAAAGAAACATAGTAAGAGAGGGAGAGATGGAGGAAGAGCGGGGGAAGGGAGAGAAGGAAGGAATAGGTGAATTTGCAGTCTTCGGTGTTCCATACATATAATTAAGTGCTATATCATTCCTTGCTATTCTTTTTTTGTTATACAATTACCAGATATTTTCTCCATGTTTTCCATGCAATGCAGTAAATGTCCTAAAAATTTTTATGGTTGAACACTTAGTAATGTCGGACTTACCAGAAAAATCTATGGAGGTACAATATGCATTTTGACAAGATTCAGCTTCTGGAAATTTGATGGAGGCTCAGGTATTATATAAACTGTTTAAATTACCTGATCTTCAATTTTTACATTTTAAAAATCTGACTTCCTGTCTCATAGAATTCCTGTCAATAGTAATTTTTTCCCCAAAGTGTTTGTAAATAAAAAGCAATAAATAATATGTAGTATTTTAGTGTCATTTTTATGTCTATATGACAGAAAAGGAAAGAGAAACAACTGTCTCCTCTGTTTTACTATTCAAAAAAGAGTGAGAAATGTGCACAGGTCACATAAATAGATGTTTTGTAGCTTTATTAGTGTAAAATTTCTTAAAGTACAATAAATTTTACATATTTAAAAAGTATAATTTGGTGAGTTTTGACATATGCATACAGCCATGTCCTCATCGCCACAGTCAAGGTCGCCTCTTAAACAAGTTACAAGTTTCCATTTATTATTTCTTATGTGCGAAGCATTATATGCACATTTGTAAAATTTACAACTGTCCTAAAAAAATAGGAATTAGTTTCACTATTTTATACAATAACAAATCCTAGCTGAGAAAAGTAGATGGCTTTCTTAAAAGAAAAAAAAAAGCCTTTAGTGTTGAGAGTTGGAGCTATGTTTCCTACGAATGTTATTTTATCCTAAAGTTCACTCTTCCAATTACATCAAGTTTCTGCCGAAGTAATATTTAAAATTAATATGACACTAGTCCAGATATACAAATCATGATGACAATTCTATCATTTAAAAAACATTAATTAACTCTGCCTTCTTGCTTATGTGTTTAAAGTTATATTAAGTAAAGAGTTATTTTAATTTGATTTTTACAATTCTTGTTTTCTGCTTCCAGCCACTGTGGTGGTAGTATTGGGTGACTATTATTCATCATCTACAGTTTTAAATACATTTGACAAAAAATGAGTCCAAAGGTAATAAAGTTCTATTTTTTAAATAAAAGATAAATTCACTTATATTATGATAATATCAGTCACTATTTATGTATGGTGCTTGATGGGTCTTTAATCTTCATTTTGTGTGGCTTTATGTGTACTTGTTCTCATAAAAATTGATAAATGCAGGGTTTAAAGTGAAATATAATTTTAAGGGTGCAATCGTTGACATGCTCCAGCTTTATATAATAATAAATTACGTTACAAAATGATTAGTCACCATTAAGTTTCTAGGAGTTTTGCTGTAGCTTTTTATCTTGCTGGGTTTCTAAGGATATGCTAGGACTTCCCTTAATGCTGAGAGCAACGAAGCAACCTGGTTCCCTCACTAGTTTTCCTCTTCTCTGTCAGTATTTCAACCTTTGAGTCAAGCACATGCAGATAACAAGATAATGAAGCTACAAGGCCACGGAGGCTTCTTGGTTTTTTGTTAGTACTCTGCCTTGGTACAGCATTATCCCTGCTAAGACAGCTGAGTGTTTTATAACATTTTAAATAATACTCTGTATTGCTGACTCATAGGCATTTCATTGCTTATCATGAGCGTCACATAACAGAGAAGTGAATCACAGCAGAGAGCTCTAAAGAGCTATGCTGGGAAAACAGCTTACCAAGGAACAGCATTCAGAATGTACTTTCCATTCCTTTATAGAGTCTACTCTTGTCTATTACCATATATACAGTCACTTCACTTTTTTAAAGTGCTCTCAGCATTCAGGGCTTCTGCATGTCCATCAGCCTACTGGAGGCTGGCAAGTATATTAAGATGTAACTGTCCAGCAGGAGAGGGGCAGGAGACAGAGGAGGTTTCAGGTTAAAAATGAAAATTAAAAATCACCAGGAAATCTCCTAATTTAGGCTTCCTTCTCCACTGAGTTTTATATTATGCTAGTATTGTACCAAATGATTTTTCGACTGAAATAGGATGTGTAAGGTTTTTATGCAATTATACTGTATATCCAAAATAAGACTAAATGACAGTGACAAATAATATATTATTTTAATAATAAGTATAATATTATAATATAATAAACAGATTTCCTGTCATATTTATGTTGGTATAATATTGAGCGAATGTTATGTAATGAAATTTTATTATTTTTATTATTTGGGATGTTCAGCCACTGGGAATTTAATAATATCTGCTAGTTACTATAGTGAATATTTTATTTTTGCAACAATTCTATAACTTTGGTAGTTATTCATATTTTATAAATGAAAATTTTAATTTCCAGAGGTGAATAACTTCTTTTTCAGTATTTAAGCTGAAGCCTTGCTGATAACAAAGGCTGTGCTCTTTCTAACTTACCACATTTTGAAATCTGATGATATTCACATTTAACTTTCTTTTTTTTTTTTTTAAATTTTATTTATTTATTTGTTTATTTATGGCTGTGTTGGGTCTTCGTTTCTGTGCGAGAGCTTTCTCTAGTTGCGGCAAGTGGGGGGTCACTCTTCATCGCGGTGCGCGGGCCTCTCACTATCGCGGCCTCTCTTGTTGCGGAGCACATGCTCCAGATGCGCAGGCTCAGTAATTGTGGCTCATGGGCCCAGTTGCTCCGCAGCATGTGGGATCTTCCCAGACCAGGGCTCGAACCTGTGTCCCCTGCATTGGCAGGCAGATTCTCAACCACTGCGCCACCAGGGAAGCCCTTAACTTTCTTTTATTTCTTCTGAAGATCCTCTTTATCTACTTTTCATTAATTTCTCTAATAAAATACTACAATAATACTAAGAAGAAAGGTTCATGGTTTGGTCCTAATAAAATGGCCACTCTGTCTGTATTTTACTTCCAGAATGCTGCCATAATTGTTGCAGTAATATCACATCTCAGTTTGATCAGCTTTGAATTTCCTAATCAGTTTTCCATTACGAGAATCTCATATTGAGCTGTATACATCTCTACCATAATAGCGTATTGAAAATGCCCCAGATCCTTCCTTGGCAGAGCATGTAAGACATATTGGCATAGCTTCATCTGTCAACATGCCATTGTTAATACCAACTTTTGCTAGACTCAGTGAATATTTTGTGATTTATTTATTGATAAACTAATAAATTGATTACTTTGTTCTTAAGATTTCTGAGCTTCAACATTTAGAAACAGCCATTAACATTCCCTCTCACCCACGTTTTGTGAACATTTCAGTTAGGTTGGTGTTTTACCTGCAAGGTATCCATTTTAATCCACTTTAAGAAACAAATTCCTTTGGAAAGTGCAGCAAACTTCAGAACATTACCCATATACTACAGGATGAGAGAATGTATGTGATGAGCAAGAAAGTGTAGTAAAAACACAATATATTTTATTAAAGACCTAGTAAGTTTTTATTCAGTCTCATCTAAGAAAATCCGAAACAAATATTATATCCAAGTAAACAGCCATTTCTGGGTCCTTAGCAAATACTGCGTTCTGAAGTTAAAAGCACACCCAGGGCAAATTCATGTTGAAACCTGACACAGAGTTAAAATACAATATTTTTATTTATGATCATCAAAGGGATCCCAGAAATCCATAATTAAAGTCAATTAAGAAAAAAAGCAATTTGTTAATAAATCATGAAAGATATAAAAAAAAAGACAACCCCATGAAAAATGAAAAAATAGGGGCCAGAAAACAATCCAGTTGTCTTTTCTAGAGGTGTATGAGTTCAGACTGAAAAACAAGAGTTGGCTAAGGCTTATAGATAACTGATAGAGGGAATAGTTCATAAAGAATTTGAAAAATGGGTATCAATTTTGGAGAAAACAATCAAATAAACTGTAGAATTTTAGAAATTGAAGAGATTAGGGGAAGAATAACTCATTTGGGTAACAATCCAAGAGGTTAATTGCTGTGCAGGATGGAATTACCGTCTTGTCAGTAGATTCGTGACATCACTCACCGGAAAGAAAATTACACTCATTGGTCTACAAGAATACAGTTTTAGGCCAATACCTAAGAACAGGGACCTTTATAGAGAAAATTACCCCAAGGTTTTCAATACAGGTGGGACTACAAGTGATGAAGACATATAGTGAGACTACGCTAGGGTGCCTTTGTCAAGGAATGAAATGGAAAAACAAAACAAAATTCTAGCTTAATAGAGAATTAAGAACTATAGATTGTCTTTCTGAGATTATTAAATGGTCCTAAAACTTCTGTTACTTCTTCTGTTTGTTACTGTTAGTGCATGCTTGTACTGACAAACAGAAAAGTGCTTAAAATTTAAAAAAATATGTATTAGAAAAGTTTTGTGTATTTGTTTCAATGCAGTTAAAAAAGCAAGATTTGAGGAAAGTGTCACTCCACTGATGAGTTGGTGAATGCCTACTCAGAGAGAAGGCATTCAGACTGAGGTCCAGAGACTTGCTTCAACAAGAAGAACAAGAAAACTGAAGGATATAGGATAAATGCCATAGGTGTGACATCATGGAGGTGGACTATTAGAATCTCCCTTCAAGAAAGACATTTTCAACCGACTGCAAGTAGCGCATCTAGGTGACAGCATTTAGCTAGAGAACATTTGAAATCACAGAGTAAATGCTACTATGTTTTATGTACGTTGGACTCAATAAAGTGAGTCTGGAAGACTGACTACAGGCAATTGAACTTATAAACACTCAATATAAAAATAGCAAGCTGAGTGGAGACCTCATTAGAGATAAACTGGATGCCAGTTGGAACATCTCTTTTCTCTCTCATCACAGCATCTGTTTTCAAGGGTGTTTCTCCATGAACTCACCATATCAAAAGTCCTTGTTATGATGTGATTTCTTTTGTGTCATGATTCCTACTCATCTGGTGCGAAGCTCATAAGATTTAAGCTATGTTATATAGTTCAAGATGGAGTCACACTGGCCAATGTGAACTTCCATATTAGTTGTTTTGAAATGCCCAGTGTAGGACTGCAAGTATCTTAGAGTGATAAATTAAGAATGCTAATTTAGATAAAGAATTTGTTTGGTAATTTCTGTGGAAAGATTTCACTGGAACAGAAGGAGCAACTGACAGACATAAGACCCCCTGGAATGTAACTGTTAAACCCTACTGGCATGAGCTTAATGAGTTGAAGGCTCTGCTGGAGGACCTGACTCCACCCATTGAGATTGTTCTAGAGGGACACTGCCAGGGGCTCTATCAGAGCAGA
This sequence comes from Balaenoptera ricei, assembly GCF_028023285.1. Lineage (NCBI taxonomy): Eukaryota > Metazoa > Chordata > Mammalia > Artiodactyla > Balaenopteridae > Balaenoptera > Balaenoptera ricei. The sequence goes on from NC_082643.1 coordinate 87,531,279, forward strand.
AGAAGACTTCCTACTCATACTTGTCATGATACCATTTGCTAGACCTGAGACCAGCATGAGAAGGCTGTTCATGTTAAGATGACTCCTTCCCAGGCTTCTTGGAGTGGCTTGTTACCCCCTATTTTCCTTTCTTTGACTAACTTGTGTTGCGTGCTAATTGTGTATAATAAACAGAGTGGTTTGTGAATTGAATATTGGCTACTTTTTGTATATTTCCAATCCCCTGGTTCTTACCTGGCCTTACTGCTGGACTCTGCAACAAATAATACTGGACACACTGTCACAAAACTCAGAATCAGTTTAAAAGATGTTCCACACACAGTGCTGAGACAGACAGTGGTATTTTTGTTTTCTGTTAGATATTAGCATGCCTGCTAATGCTAATCCTAGCATGCTAGGATATATGCTCTGCAAGGGCAGTAAATTCTATCTATTTTGTATTTTTATGTATAACATATGCCTACAATAGTGCCTTATATACAGAAACTATTCAATTGATATTAGTTGGATCAATAAATAGCTTTTTGTATGTGATGTTATGCAGTGTGGTGAAGTGCAATGGAATTTGAACTCAACACTCTAAATGAGATACATTTTGAGTCATAACCTACACAGCTTTGGCCACGAGATGTGAGGGAATATACACAGTAGAATATACATTGATAGACAAAGTGAAGAAAGCTGGGCCAGGCAAGTCTGGGACTAAGTTCTTCCCTTGAGTATGAGATTGATAATGCGAGAGATAGTCAGAAATCCACATTAGATTATACACGAGAACACAGAAAGCATATTTGTTTTAAATTTGAACTGGGAGCCATTGTCAAGTTATGTCTTATTGTATACAAAATACTCTCAAAGCTCTTTATAATGACATACAAGGTACTCTAGTCAGTCTACTTTTCTATGCAGCCACATCTAACATTTTACTTCAAACTTTACATTTTAATAATACTTACTTTAAACACCTTTCCACAACTAGCTTATTTATGTCTCTAGGCCTTTTAATTATGCTTTTTGGTAAAAAGGCATTGGTCAATATTATGTCGATCCAATTAATATTGTTTAATAAAATAGACAGATCTAGCATATATACACACATATACATATTCCAATTACTCTTTTATTTTCATGTTAGCTGTTTGAAAAAGCTGTTTGTAATATTTTTCTCATATAAATTATTTTTATTGTAGATCTATGTTAAATAGTGCAAATGGCTTACTTAATTAAGGATGTCAGTCCTAACATTCTCCAGCTTTGCTCCATGTCAAGTACACTCAGTCCTTGTCAGTCCCAGAATCTGTTCTAATAAAATGTGGGAGTATAGGAGAAATTCTATGTCACCAGTGCAGAATAAGAGATAGTGTGCAAGAAATAGGAAAATAAAAATCTAGGAAGATAGATAGGAAAATAAAAATCTAGTCCCTCTGTTATGAAGCAATATGAATGAAAGGTAATTGAGGTAAACATCTAGGCCCTCTTGGAATTACTGAACTTTTCTCCCAAATCCTGCCTTATTCTTCAGACTGTAAAAATAGAGCCCTAAATCCATTTTGGATTTAACATTTCATATTACTTTCTCAAGATCTTGTTTACCTGCACAATTATCACCAGTACCAGTCTTCTTCAGCCTATGGTCTTTGTCCCTTTAGTCAAAATTTAGTAATACATCAAAGCAGAACTACCTCACTGAAGTCAAAATATACACACTGAAATCTTCACAGGACACACTAGCTTCTATGCCATGCCAATTCATTGATAGGAAATTGAGTTTCCACTTTATAATAGTACTGTGCATGATAATGGGTTACAAAGTTCGATAAAGTTTAGATGCTGCTCCTAAAAATATTATAGAATAATTGGCACATACACCTGTATAACCTGAATCAATACTTGAGGTGTGAAGTGTTTTCACCTTCATTTGTAAACATATGCAGAGCTGAGGTTGAACAAAGCAATCAATGTTCTCTCTGCCTTCTTATTTCAGCTCTCATACTCTAAACAAGTGTGCTTTTCACAGACTATTTAATGCCATGTGTTGCATTTTTGTGCTTTTTGTTGATGATTTTACTGTTTATAATGGCCCCCAAGCAGAGTACTGAAGTGCTGTCTAGTATTCCTAACTACAAGAAGGTTGTGATATACCTTATAAAGAAAATACATGTTAGATAAACTTTCCTCAGGCATGCGTTATAGTCTTGTTGTCATGAGTTCAATGATAATGAATCAACAGTATATTACACTGAGAAAACGGAAGAAGAAATTTGCCAGTCTGCACATGAGGCCACTCAGAAAGTGCTAAAGTAGCATATACAGTGTGTGATGAAGTTATGGAAGAGCTGGAAAAGTGGCTAAATTTGTGGGTTCATGAGATGACAACTGATTAAAAAATAAATAAATAAAGCATAGTGGACAGTATTTTTGAGAGGCTGAAAGTCTATAGACACATGCCACATGCTCTTCCAGGTATTATTCAAGACATACAGAAGTGATCAAAAGAGAAAAGTTTCCTGACTTCATGCAATTTATCTTCCAGTTCAGGCAGAAATGCAATCACCTAGTAAACAAATAAAAAACCAAGATGGTAACATAGTTATACCCTTCAATGAAAGAACTAAAACAGTGTAATAGTGGCTGAAGCAACTTTATATAGTGGCTGGAATGTGTCCTCCTCTTCCACATTCCAGCCAAGATATAAAAAACACCTAGAAGCCAGCCATGTGAAAAACGTATCTGAAAAATAGTTTTTCCTATATGAGATTTGTAATTAATTTTGTAAAATCATATTGCTAATTCTGAAATGAATGTAGAGTCAACATATAGTGAAATAAAAATCAGTTTCTGAATATTTTAGTAAATGAAAATAAAGAACATAGTTGTCATACCAAATACATTGTGTCAACATAAAAGATGAAACAATCACATGATACAGAAAAAGGAAGGTATTTCTGAAACCTCTCCCAGATTTGAAACTTCTTGGGACTGAAAATCTGGACCCATATTCTTATATAGATTTACACATTTTAGGTTTGTAGCTATATAGAATCATCATAGAAACAGCTTTTCTGACACTGCTAGCAGTTCTGCTTCCAAGGCAAGTCAGAAACAGGAAGTAAAAAGGTATACAAAGAGGAAAAGTAATGAATAAATTTAACCAAACTTTGAGTCTCTCACATTTGATGTAGGTCAACCTTGAATTTTAGATTAATACTTGAATCACAATTCATCTAAATTAGGTCATCCATCCCTGGTGATAGATGTGTTTCAAAAATTAGCATTGACTTTCAAGTCATTGAAAATGTTTCTATGAAACTTTGGAAGAGTTTCAAGAAATTAAATATTTGACTTCTCTTTTAAATAAGAATTAGAAGAATATATTCCAAACTTTAAAAAATCAATTTATCTGAATATATTCCAAAATGTAATATTTTCATTCCTCTCAAAATTAAATTAATGACAAACATTCTGATATTTATTTATATTATATTCTTATGTTATATTATGTTATATATAATATTATATTATATTGTAGTTATTAGGATCTTATATTAAAACAAGCTAGCTATAAAGTAAACCAAACTCCTTATTCAACCATTCTTTAAAGATGGTCAAACTTTGCTGATAATACATCGTGGGGACACTTAAACAAGGGTCCTCACTTTTCTATGTTGGGGGGAGTGCCTGGCTTCTCTTCCCTCCCTCACTAACTCTGACCCAGGAGAGGAAAGATGAGTTGTCTGGTTGTTGAATATGAGAGGCAAAAATGAGGGTAGCACACTTTCCTTTTCTCATGGATGAGGTCAATCTGTTTGCATAGAAGGCAGATTGTACAGCCCTACACTCTGTGATGGGCTTAGTGGGGAGGCACTCTCCCTGTGAAGGCCACTTTTGTCTCTCATTGAGTTTGAGAATCTCTCCACTTCAGAGGTGAAGTTCAAGGAAGCCTATTTTACCATTTAAATACAACCATATTTTCCGAAGCTGATATCTTGATCTCCATTATTCTACCTGCTGTGCTTTATTACTAAAGGGATTCTAAATCAAAGTGGAAAGAAGAGGTATTCTTTATTAACCTTTAAAAATCCCAGAAATATAGAATAATTTTAGGAAAGGAGAAAATGCAATAGCAGGAGAAGTCATAGCCTTTGGAGTCAGAGACTCTTAAATTCAAATCTCAGCTCTTCTACCTCCTGGGCAACAGTGGGCAAGTTACTGATCTTCTTTAAGCCCACGTTCTCCCAGTACAAAGTGGAAATACTTCTGGTTCACTTGCAGGACTTGGAGATTGAAGATAGGGGAAATAAATTCCACAAGACAAAGAAGGTTCTAAATGAACATTTATTATCAATATTAATATCATTTTAATTTCATATTGATACTTCAAAAATTCAAACTTAAGTTATGATGTGGTTAAAGATTTTTCATGTTCAGATTATTATAATTGGTATTTCTCCACTATCACAATCATTATTAATTAATTCTTATGAATATCTCAAGAAAACCTATCACTACTAAATTAAGAAACATATAAGTTAATAAATTCCAGTTCACTTCATAGAATCATTACAAAATCCAATATATTTTAAATAGATTAGAATGTTAGGCACTTAACTAAATTGTCAAAGAATAAATATATATTATCTATTAAACTTTCTTGATACAGGTCTTATATCAAAATTTTCTTACCTTTCATTCACTTTTTTGCCTTCCTATTCCTTCACCCAATATTCTGAGGGCCTGAATAGAACTAAAAGATGGAGGAAGGGAGAATTTACGCTCTCTGCCTAACTAAGCAGGTTTTCTTCTGATCTTGGACTAAGACTTAAACCATCAGAAATCCTGGTTTTCAGCTTTAGGACTTGAACTAGAACTTATACAATAGGCTCTGTTGGTTCTCAGGCCTTCAGATTTGACCTGGAACTATACTACCAGCTTTTCTGGGTCTCCAGCTTGCAAATGGCAGATCATAGGACTTCTCAGCCTCCACAATCTTATGAGTCAATTCCTTACAATGAATTTCTTTATTTACTTCCTATTGGTTCTGTCTCTCTAGAGAAGTCTGATTAATACAAAAATCAATTCACAGCTTATTTTTGAGTAAATGAAAATGTAAAAATGAATCTCTATTCTCATACACAAAATAGAAATAATAAAATACACTTTGAAGTCATGTGAAGAGAAATAAGATATTCAAAAATCTTGAAACTTGTTATATACTTATTAAGAATTAAAGTTGTGATGAAAAATAATTACTAATTGCAATAGTTTTTTTTCTTTCAAGAGACAAAACAGTCTAGCATTTAGAAAGGTAAACTCTAGATCATTAATTCCTGACAATATTTTTCCTTGCAGTATATTATTGCTTTAAAATGTAAATTAATGGTATCCTAAAAATTATCAAATACTGAGAGAAAACATAAAAATATAAGAAGCAATTTAATTCTCCTATACATAGGTGAAATATACAACTGATCTTTGAAGTTTTAATCAGCCAGTCTGCTGGCTGCACATTGCTTTTTTATTGGTAGCTTGAACATTGATTTACTTGGATTCCACTATCTTTTAGCTTCTACCAGGATGAGAAAAACTGACCTTAGGTCTTGGGGAAAAATGGGGCATGTAAGAAGCTATAAAACTTATTCCTAAAGTAAATTCATGATGTAAGTGATTTTTAACTATTTCCTACCTTACTGTATAACCATGCATTTTACTACTCAGGAAGCAGTGAATTGTATAAAGAAGGAATTTTTTCTTCTTTTTCCCCTCTGGAATAGCAGATGAAAGCATTTGAGGTGTTCATGTCCAGGCAAATGCAGCTAGTAAATAATAATAAAAAATGTTTGAAAATCAGTGCTTGAATCTAAAATTCTACCAGTAAAGTAAGTGGCTTAGTTGTGAAGTGTATGTTGTATGCATTTGCAAATTTCATAAAATCCTATGATTAGATTTATGTTTCAAAAGTGAATTCCAAATATTTTAACACTTTTCAGAATTATAAATTTAATTCAAAGTAGCACTTATTCTCCTACTGGTCTTTAGCCTTGTTTGAGATTTTTTTCCAAATACCCACATCCCCAGCAGTGATTAGTTCATTTTAAACAGAAATATATTTTTGCTGTTGCTTTATACTCTTCCTCTGGCTGCTTTTAGGAGTTCCTCATTATTTTCCAACATAGGTAAGGAACAACTTTACATTGCTTTCTTTAGTTGTAAGAAAGATCGCATGGCTCGCCTAAATAACAGGTTCTCTCACCCATCCTTTTCTTTTTGCCTTTCCCCTAAAATACTGCTCTAATTCTTCATCTCATTCCTCTCTAGACTCTATTCTCAACATTTGTAACCTAAATTTCTTCAATTAGCTTTTCTAAATCCCTGATGCATTTTTGCTTTATCAAAAATCCTCAGAAGATAAGCAACCATAACATGAACAATCTGTAAAAAATTGGAGGGTTACTAGATTTAAATAAAAAATAGTTGAATAAATATTATTGCAATATCTTTTTTTTTTTTACACCAAATGTGTGGCTTTTTCTGACATCAAACACATGTCATTTTTCCACACCAATTCTCCAATTCTCTGACAACAATTGGGTGTCCAACAATTCAGTGCAATTCTGACGCTAAAACTTGAAGTTAGTGCAAACTCTGTATGCTAAAGTCTCAGTCCTATAAGACTGCCCCCACTTACAAAGCCAGTCTAAATGAAGTGCCAGCCTACACACACTTCTGGTTGGCTGACTCACAGAATTCAGGAAAGTGTTTTATTTACTATTTCAGTTTATTATAAAGGATACAACTTAGGAAGAGATCTATCGGGCAAGGTATGGTGGGGTGGGGGGTTGGAAGTGCACAACCTAACCAGCACTTTGTTGTATTCATCAACCCAGAAACTTGCCAAATCTTGTTGTTTATGGTTTTTATGCGAAGTTCCATTACAGAGGCTTGATTGATGAGGTCATTGGCCATTGATGATTGAATTCAATCTGCAGGCCCTCTAGACTCCTCAAAAGTTGGGGGGTGGGGACTAGGACTAAAAATTCCAACCTTCTGAATCACATGATTGGTGATTCTGGTGCCCAGCCCCCATTCGGAAGCTACCTAGAGACCCTCTGAAGAGTCACTTCATTAGCACAAACTTAGGTGTGATTGAAAAGGGCCTCTTATGAATCGCAAAAGTCGCTCCTATCACTCAGGAAATTCCAAGAGTTTTAGAAACTCTTTGCCAAGAACCAAATCTAGGACAAAAATCAAATATATATATATATGTGTGTGTGTGTGTGTGTATACACACACATACATATACATGTATGAATATATATATATATTTAATCACATATATGTATATATATATAAATTATACCACAGTTATAAAGGCTACTTTTAATGCACATTTTCCCCTCCACCTTCTCCTTGTTTAACTATTGAAGAGAACAGTTCCCACTGACTCCTTAACACTGGAGAGTGATTAGATAACTGAAGAATTATTTAGCTCCTATTATCTTCCTCTTCTTTTTAACTTAGGATAGTGACAGTTTGGCCTCTCTCCTAGATGTGAGGGAAGAGAACAATATTTTAAATCAGATAATTTTGCAATTTTCAGTAAAATACGTTCAGTAAAATAAACTATATGATTGCTTAACTACATTTTTTTGCATGTATGTCTGTATTCTGCAACCAATCCAAAAGCCCTTTTAGGCAAAAACTGCTAGGCATTTGTTATTAGACTTTGATAAATATTCTCTAAAACTTGTACTGTATGCACCTAACATCCATGTGCACTTCACATTTTATATACTATGGAAGTGAGGTTTTTTTGAATTTATAATTGAGTAATGGATTAAGGAATAACAATAATTGAGAAAGGAAATTAGAAAGGATATATATGAGGGAAACTAAGCACTCTTATGATTATTTTTAAAATATGTTATTTTAATAAACAAACATTCTTCTATGCATAAAAAGTTGGCATAGGGAAGAAGTTGAGTCCACAATTTAGAAAATCCTGGTTTTACTCCCAGCATTACTAATACCTAGCTCCAAAATATCTGTCAAGATACATCCTGGGATCTTTATCAGTAAGTAACATGAGTGGTTAAAGTCTTTATGTAAATTTTGTATTTAGTGCTAATGATAAACTTTTACACAGATGTGCTAAAAGTTATCAACCCCTCTCCCCCCAAAAACAAACAATAAATGCAATACTATATAATGCAATAGAACAGAATGCTACTGCAGGTAAATTTATATGGTTATTATTATCTGGTGATTAAAAACAAATCAAGGAAACCAAGATTCAAAGTAACAACTTACTTTTGTTTAGTGAAATAATTATTTATTTTTCATTGTGTTAGCTAGCTTCCAAGATTGTCCCTGATAATCTTTGCTTCCATGTATTTATGCCTTTCGGTAGTGACTTTCCACAATGAATAAAAACTGACCTATGTGATCAACATTTTTAAAGTGAGGGTGTGTAACTTTCCAGGAGCAGTCATTAAAGATATTGCAACCTTCACCTTGTTCTCTTGGATTACTCATCCTGGAGGAAGCCAGATGCCATGCCATGAAGCTACTCAGCCCTACAGAGAGGGCACACAAATGGAGAAGAACTGAGACTTTCCACCAGCAGCCAACATAGACAACAATAATTTGTCAGTGATAAGAAAGACCACCTTGGAAGGAAATCTTTCAGCTTCAGGCAAGACTTTCAATGACTGCAGCCCCAGCTCACATCTTACTGCAACCTCATTAATGCTCCTGAGTCAGAAGGACCAGAAAACTTGCTCCTCAATTGATCACCCACAGACACTGAACAAGATGATGAACAATGATTGCCTTAAGTCACAGTGTTTTGAGTTAATGTGATGCGGCAAAAGAAAGGTAATACATTCATTGGCTTAAATTTTTTCATATTTTGAAAGTGAAAATATTTAAGATGACAAATTTTAAAAGAATTCATCTCTATGGCTTACAATTCCTAAGAAGATAAATGGGTTAACAGCGTATGCAGATGCATTTAAACATATGCACTTATATATTATACACATCGAATAGGAACAAAATACTTCTTTTAATCTCTATACATTCTATCCTAATCCATGTTAAAACTCTTCTGTAATTATGGGATACCTCTGTTTTGCACTCAATTATTCCAATTAGTATGGAATCTCACTCACAATTACCTGCTTTCTCCCATGTCCCAGGTTGATTCTAAAAATATTTTATTTGGCTATAAATTACAATAATTCTTACAGTCATATAAACTGCCTGGTATATTCATCTAATTATCACACATTAAAAACATAATTAAGTATAAATCATTAATCATTCCTTATAATGATATATTTCCATACAATGTTAATTATGTATATACTTTTAATTATTTCTTCATTCTTCAACATTTAAAAATTTGATATGAGCATTTACCAACCACTGTGACTTTAAGGAAACAAGTATTTATCGATTTCCTTTTATATGATAGCACTTCACAACAGTGCTCTCTTCTTAATTGAAGTCTCATAAAGGTGTTGCTGAATGACAGGGCCTAGGTCAGGCACATGCTTGTATTTTAGGTACAAAAGAGGCTAAAAATTGAATTTTGCCTTCCACTTTGTGGAGGTAGGATCCATGGTATGAGACTTTCTGCAAATAAGAGTAGAGTGTGTAAAAACTACTGTGAGGTATAATGCAATAAAAAATACCCGCTACAGATGGTTTACAAGCAGAAAACAGAGTGTAAGGAACAGGTAAAAATTTGCTTTTCTTTTGGAAAATAACTTTTATGAAGAGTGAACAACCAGACAGTGCTGTTGAACTATTTATAGAGTTTAGAAAATACCCATTATCTGCAAAACATCTTCCTCCATTTATTCAATCATGATTATAATTCCATCATATATGTATATATACACATATATATAATACTATTAGCATAATTATTTCCCAGTGCAAGTACTTAGAGTAGAGGTAATATACTAAAAGTCCTAAATATTGACACTTTCACATGGCTTTTTCACCTTCTACATTGAGGTTCTAGTTTCTACATAAAGATAGAAGAAGATAACTGGAGTACACTGGCTGCCTGGCTGTGGGAAGCAGACATGAGAGAAGGAAAGATATTTTGGTGGCATCAGAAACCTGCACTCTGACTATTTTACTTTATAGGTCCTGATAATCACATTTATACAATGTCCTTTATAGGAAAAGTGAGATAGCTTTTTTAAACTGGGCATACTCACTTGGATTCTTGTCCAGAATTTTTTCTAATTAATTGTGCAACACTGGACAAACCTTATCTTAATGTGGAGATGAAATACTTGCCTAGCAATATTTAGATTTGTGTGTGTATGTGTGTGTGAGTGAAGCTGCCAACTGAGGCTTCTTGAAGGACGCACGCTTGGATGTCAATGTAGAACTCCCCCTTTTGGGCCTGGATGGCCTTCTGAGAGGGGCTGCAGGCTCAGCCCTCTCAGTTTGTTAGCTTGTCGGTGTAGGACCACTGCTGGAGCTGACTGAACATGACCTGCTCCTGCATGATGGGGTTATAGTATTCCTTGACATTGTCAATGGATACTGACTAAACATTTCTTGTCTTCTCATTACCTAGCACAAGTGAGGGCCAGGGACATGGAGGATCCATGATGCTACCTCTATACAACTAGGCATCCAGCAGATGCAGGTCCTGGCCTCTGGGCAGGCCTTTCTTTACAGCCTGGAATGGAAAGATGTTCTGTTTAGAGTAGGGGAACTTCGTAACTTGTTGCATCCTCTTTTTCAGCTTCTCATGAAGCTTTGGTTCTTCCAATCTGTTCTGCACTGCCTCATCCATGGTCATCCTGGCATTCAAGGTAGGGTTGATGATATACCTGGTACTCACCTGGTACTCCAGCAAATCTATGGTCATCTTTAACAGGCTTTTTCTCAGGACATCATAGATGCTCAGCTGTTTCCCTGTTTCCTTCAGACACACATCTTTGATGAGAACATACTGTGCCTCCATATTAGCCACTCCTTACACATAGCACCAACCCCACTACAGCTGTGGTGAAGGTCATGACCAATGACCTGCTTTCAATCAGTTCAGTGGCTGACACCAGGGCATGCAGGCCCTCAAAGCAAAACTGGACATTATGCTTGTGCTTCTCAACCATGGTAATGGCAGACACAATAAATCTCAGTCCAAGGGCCCATTTAACAACATCTTTCCTTGGTAGCCGGTAATTTAGAAAGTGTAAAAGGCAGAAACAAATAAAATAACAAACACAACAAAACAAATACACATATTCTTTCCCTCTTCCAAAAAGAGGCAAACATATAGCCTTTCCTTCTCTTAGTAAGAGGCATTCAAATCAGATCACCCAGTTTCTCAATGAATTACCTTTGATAAAGACAAGGTATTAAAACAAAATTATTTTAAAAAAAAAACAGAAAAAGTATTTTTAGAACTGTCTTTCATGATGTTGACTTTCTTCAAACATGAGAGCAAACATATTTTGAATTTGAATGCCTGTGTAGAAAGACCTGAAAAAGAGATAGAACAGTAACAACAACTAAAAGTTTATTTTCTTTTAATGATAAACATTTTTTATTTAAGTTTTTCAAAAGTAATTAATTTCTCATGATTTCAAAAGAAAATTAAATATTAGTTTTGTCTCTTTTAACTGTATTTTCTCTACAACTGGAGAATTTATAACTTATAGCATATATTTAATTTTGAAAATGGAAACTGACTTACGGGGAGTTTATGCAGCAAAGGAAGGTGGATTTTCAAAATGAAAAAATATATATTATAAAGATGAGAAAAATAAAACATTTTACACTTCTAGAGTTTTACAGAAAAGCAGAGTCAAATGTCTCCCATTCCATTCTGAGCAAAATATATCATTGTAGAATCCCAAGAAATGCTCTCTACAACTCTACAAATAAAGGAGGGCAGCTAACACAGCACTACTCAAATGGCAAAGATGAGGATGAAAAAGGACTCATGTATTGGGTTAGTAAAAGCTGGGGATAACACAAGTTTCTAAAAAAGATCATGGTTCAGTCATCTGAGTAGCTATTTTCATATAGACCAGATCTTTCATTTTTAAGTGACTAATTCTTATTAATGTTCATGTAAGTAAATAAGGAAATTTTTTTTATGTAAATAAAAGTTCTAGGAATAGATATTTTTTGTTTGGGTGCTCAAACTATTTCATCAAGACCCAGTGTTTCTCTATTACTCTATCCCTCTCTTTGTGCTATCACTTCTGGTTTCTTTACTTTGGCTTAATTCTCTAGTTTCCTCTCACTTTTTGGTGCCAAAATGGCTGCTAATGTGCCAGACTCACCTTCAGTCAGCTTGCAAACCTAGAAGTCAAAGAGTTCCAGGGAATATCCTGGATTGCCCTTTGGACCAACCAGTATCATTTGCTCTTCCTTGAGTTGATAACTATGAGCAGAGTGATGGAACACAGGTTGAGTTGGCCTGAATCTTATGTTGCTCTTAAGAACCACAAGTGTGGAGTTAGTCCATCCTAAAACACATGGACCTGGAGTTGTGGAAGGTGTTTACCCACCAAAAATATATCAGATGATGTTGCTAGAAGACAGAGAATTGATATTTTGAAATAAAAACCAAAATAGCTGTCACCGACTATAATTTCTCTGTCCATAAGGTAGGAAAATATTTCTTACTTTTTAGAGGATATAAGTGTACTGATTGTAAACTAGTCTTTCTTTAGCAACACACACATGTGTGTGTATGTATGTGTGTGTGCATGTGTCACAAATGTTCTTTCCAGAGACATTTACTCAATTTGAAAAAGTTACTAAAAAGATGGTACTTTCAGGTTTAATAAAATTGTCCGTTTGAGAAAATAAGTAGAGGTAAATGAAAGTCCATGGCTCTCCATCTCCATCTACTCCCTCTCATGTCTGAAATCATTATTATGCATACTCCACCATTATTAGAGTTCTAGGTAGCCTGTCTAAAGCAGTAGCCTAGCGAAATAACTTTGTAAAGAAAATGAAAAATAAAAATTTCAAGGGCACAGCAAAGTAAATATAAAGCAATCTGAAAGCAACTTTTCAGCAAAGTATGCTAATTCTTCCCTGATAATTTTACCTCACTACTGCCTTTGAGAATTATCTTTTCCCAAATATTTCCCTTAAAAAATGTCCTCATAATATTTCAATCACTCTTATTCAAATGTTGTTTCTCAATTGTCTGCTCTTCTTAAGAAAACTAGTAGGTGTGTAGATAATGTTGCAAAAAGAGAATAGCAACAGGAAACTGTAAAGAGATTTTTTTTTATCTGCCAAGAAAGAATTTAGATTTTCTTAGCATCCTGTCTCTCTATCCAAAATTAATCTCCCTTTCACACTTCAAAATGTCAGTACTGTCTGCTTTAAGAGCTGATGCAGCACTTTAAAAAATGTTTATTTTGTTGTTGCTTTTTAGTTCTTTCAGGCAGTCTATGAAAAATAATGCATGTAAGCCTTTCATAAGATAACTGACTATTTTGATGTATATTTCCCATTTCTATATTTCCGGCATTTGATATATAATTTAAAATAAAAATCAACTAAATTTAAATTTACTCTCATGTTTAACATCTCTGTCACATTTTTTCTTTTTTTATACGGAATGAAGCTTGTTTATTCAGATCAACTTCAGTCTCATCCAGTCTTCAAATCTTTCCTCTATACTTAAAATAGTATCAGACAATGGAGAAAATAAGGAGATATCAACAATGAAAGCTAAAAACCAGCTAGAGTGAGGCTGACCTATGAAATATTCAGTGAAGAAAAACCCTCTGTTCTAAGCCTATCTGCTAGAAGTCATCTCTTCAAACTGTAAGAAAATGCCTACAGAAGAAATTTTACTGTATAAATCTATAAAAGCTTATATGGTAATGACAAACTCAAGACTTTAAGTCCAAATTCATTATTCAATATGAAAAAAAAACAAAGCATAAAATATTAATGATATCCAATATAATATTACTTACTTTAACAATATTTTGTTGGAATTAGTTGAATGTGCTTTGATACAAATTAGACCTAAGTACCCATTTAGGAGTTGTTAGTTAACATTTGAAGTACTTTAATCAGGAATTCACATTCAAGGGCTTTTGGTAAACATTGGAAATACTCCAATCATCAGGAATCCATACTCCAAAGGTTATAAAGAAAACGACCTAAATAGTTCTTCATCCAGCTTTGCACAAAAGGTTCAGTAATTAGCATGAGTAATGTTAGATATACTTTTTGGGTGGTGAAATAAATTCAGAAAAATAGTTTACATAGAAACTCTATAGGAACCCTGATATTTTTATGTAAGAGAGTATAAGAATCCATCAGACCCTGCAGCTTGGAACATATGGAACTAATATCTAGGTCAAAATTTCTGGTTGGTCTTATGTGCACCATCCCCCCAGTTATTAAATGAGGATTCTATTGTCTGATTTCACCAGATATTTGCCTGAACTGTCATCAGAATATGATTCTTTCTAACTCAGAGTGACCTTCCCTTGCAAGATACTTGTCATAATGCTTGAAGAAAGTGAGCTGGAACAGTTTAGGAAAGCAGGTTATATGTTGGAATTGTGCTTCTTTGCTAGGAATGTTTATCCCTGTATTGTTACTCACTTGAAACTTGCTTTCACTTAAACCTATCACCTGGTTATGGGAGACATATTCCCATATAAATCTAATTGTGAGAAGTAGTGATATTTACCTATAGAATTATATGCTGTTTAAAGGACAAATTTCTTAGGTACTCACAATAATTTTACTTGCAGATTTGAGTATTTAAAAGTAATCTTGTTGGGGGAAGAGTCAAGATGGCATACTTAGAGGACACGGAATTCACGTCTCCTCACAAATAGGGCACCTACCAGGCACCGGTGGGAGACCACGGACACCTAAGGGGACGGGAGGAACCCCAGTGGCCAGGTAGGATGTGGGGCATGAGGGGAGTGAAGGGGGAGGAGAAGTGGAGGCGGGATGGGACTGGCATCCCTGATGGGTGGTTGGGGGAGGGGAAGGGATCCCACGTCCAAAGGGGGAAGTTGGGGAACCATTGGAAAGGCAGAGGATCAAAAGGGAGTGTGGCCAGGTTTCCCCTGCCCACTTGGGCCCCCAGGAACCTGCTGAACTCCTGGGCCTGATCCTCTACATACCTAGGCCCCCTCCAGCTGCAGGTCCTAAGGGAGTGGGAGGGAGGGAAGGGGGAGCAAAAGTAAAGGCCGGAACTCAGAGACCAGCACCCCTAAGGGGTGGCAGGGGGAGGGGACCCAGAGGGACCCACCCATGGTTAGGGGTCCAGCGGTGATGTGGAAGACCCTAGGGGAGTTGGGGGTGGGCCGTGAAGGAACAGAAGGGAATGGGGCCAGTGCTTTCCCTGTCCACTTAGGCACTGGGAAGCCTGTTGGGCTCCTGGACCTAATCCTCTGCCCTTGGAGCCTCCCTCCTGCTGCACAGAGCCCAAGCCCTGCCCCTAAACCCCATCCAGGGCCTTACTTCTACACTTGAAGAACCCCTTCAACCAGTTGGGCCTAAACCCCATGCACACACCCTCAGTCAGGGCCCTACCTCCAAGCTCCAGAACTCCACACTCCAGAGGCCCTCCTTTGGAGATGCTGCCTCTCGCCTTCCATGAAAGTCCTAAGCAGAGACGCTGCCCCAAGATTGAACATTGCCCCACCTAGGCCCTGCCCCATGTTCAAAAATCATCCACCCACCGCCTAGGTCCTGCCCCACCCTAAACCCCACCCCTGCGTAAGTTCCATACCCACCTAAACTCTTCCCCGATAGCCAAGGCTTTGTTTTTATTATTTTTTTCTTTTTTCCTCTTTTAGATAGGGATTCTGTTTTACCTTGTTGATTCATTGTTGTTGATTCTTTTATATTTTTATTTTTCTTAATAAATCATTTATTTTTCTAATTTTAGTTTATTCTTTATACTTTGTTACTGTTCTCTCCTTTTGGCTTGTTCCCTCCCCCGTCCTTTTTTTTTTTCCTGTTGTGGTTTTATTTTACCTTGTTGCAGTTGTTTCAATTATAGTTTTATTTTTCCTAAAATATTTTTTATCTTTCTAATTTTATTTTATTTTTTATTCTTTGATATTGTACAGCTCCTTTTTTTCTTTCTTTCTTCCTTTTCTTTTTTTTTTTTTTTATTGGGCCACAAAGCTTGCAGAATCTTGGTTTCCAGGCCGGATGTCAGGCCTGAGCTCCTGTGGTGGGAGCTTGGAGTCCAAACCACTGGACTAACAGAGAACCTCAGACTCCAGGGAATATCAATTGGAATGAGGCCTCCCAGAGGTCCTCATCTCAGCATCAAGACCCAGCTCTATCCAACTGCCTGCAAACTCCAGTGCTGGAGGTCTCAGGCCAAGCAACGTAAGACAGGAATACAGCACCACCCATCAAAAAAAAAAAAAAAAAAAAATGAAATGACAGAAAAATGAGTTATAAAATAAAGAGCAAGGTAAAAACCTAAAAGACCACATAAATGAAGATGAAATAGGTAACCTACCTGTAAAGGAATTCAGAGTAATGATAGTAAGGATGATCCAAAATCTCGGAAACAGAATGGAGAAAAGACAAGAAACATTTAACAAGGATACAGAAGAACTAAAGAGCAGACAAACAGTGATGAAAAACACAATTATTTAACTTAAAAATACTCTGGAAGGAATCAATAACAGAATAACTGAGGCAGAAGAACAGATGAATGAGCTAGAAAATAAAATGATGGAAATAACTGCCAAGGAGCAGAACAAAGAAAAAAGAATAAAAAGAATTGAAAACAGTCTCAGAGACATCTGGGACAATATTAAGTGTGCCGATATTCAAATTATAGGGGTTGCAGAAGAACAAGAGAAAAAGAAAGGGTATGAGAAAATATTTGAAGAGATTATATATATGAAAACTTCCCTAACATAGGAAAGGAAATAGTCAGTCAAGTCCAGGAAGCACAGAGAGTACCATACAGGATAAACCCAAAGAGAAACATGAAGAGACACATATTAATCAAACTATCAAAAATTAAATACAAAGAAAAAATATTAAAAGCAGCAAGGGAAAAAAGCAAATAACATAAAAGGGAATCCCCATAAGGCTAACAGATGATATTTCAGCAGAAAATCTGCAAGCCAGAAGGGAGGGGCAGGACATATTTAAAGTGATGAAAGGGAAAAACCTACAACCAAGATTACTCTACTCAGCAAGGACCTCATTCAGATTCGAAGGAGAAATTAAAACCTTTACAGATAAGCAAAACCTAAGAGAATTCAGCACCACCAAATCAGCTTTACAACAAATGCTAAAGGAACTTCTCTAGGCAGGAAACACAAGAGTAGGAAAAGGCCAACAACAACAACAACAAAAACCCCAAAACAATTAAGAAAATGATAATAGCAACATACATATGATCAATTACCTTAAATGTAAATGGATTAAATGCTCCAACCCAAAGACAGAGACTGGATGAATGGATACAAAAGCAAGACCTGTACATATGCTGTCTACAAGAGACCCACTCCATACCTAGGGATACATACAGACTGAAAGTGAGGGGATGGAAATAGATATTCCATGCAAATGGAAATCAAAAGAAAGCTGGAGTAGCAATACTCATATCAGATAAAATAGACTTTAAAATAAAGAATGTTATAAGAGACAAGGAAGGACACTACATAATGATCAAGGGATCAATCCAAGAAGAAGATATAACAATAGCAAATATTTATGCAGCCACATAGGAGGACATCAATGCATAAGACAAATGGTAACAGCCATAAAAGGGGGAATCAACAGTAACACAGTAATAGTAATGGACCTCAACACCCCACTTTCACCAATGGACAGATCAACCAAAATGAAAATAAATAAGGAAACACAAGCTTTAAATGAGACATTAAACAAGATGGACTTGTTATCTATAGGACATTCTATCCAAAAACAACAGAATAGACTTTCTTCTCAAGTACTTATGAAACAATCTCCAAGATAGATCATATCTTGGGTCACAAATCAAGCCTTGGTAAATTTAAGAAAATTGAAATCATATCAAGTATCTTTTCCAACCACAAAGCTATGAGACTAGATATCAATTATGGGAAAAAATCTGTAAAAAATACAAACACATGGAGGCTAAGCAGTATGTTACTAAATAACCAAGAGATCACCGAAGAAATCAAAGAGGAAATCAAAAAATACCTAGAAACAGATGACAATGAAAACATGATGACCTAAAACCTATGGGATGCAGCAAAAGCAGTTTTAAGAGGGAAGTTTATAGCAATACAATCCTACCACAAGAAACAAGAAACATCTCTAATAAACAACCTAACCTCACACATAAAGCAATTAGAGAAAGAAAAACAAAAAAAACCAAGTTAACAGAAGTAAAGAAATCATAAAATCAGATCAGAAATAAATGAAAAAGGAATGAAGGAAACAATAGCAAAGATCAATAAAACTAAAAGCTGGTTCTTTGAGAAGATAAAAATAAATTGATAAACCACTAGCCAGACTCATCAAGAAAAAAGGGAGAAGGCTCAAGTCAACAGAATTAGAAATGAAAAAGGAGAAGTAACAAATGACACTGCAGAAATACAAAGGATCATGAGAGATTACTACCAGCAATTACATGCCAATAAAATGGAAAACCTGGAAGAAATGGACAAATTCTTAGAAAAGGACAACTTTCTGAGACTGAATCAGGAAGAAATAGAAAATATAAACAGACCAATCACAAACACTGAAATGGAAACTGTTATTAAATATCTTCCAACAAACCAAAGCCCTGGACCAAATGGCTTCATGATCAAATTCTATCAAACACTTACGGAAGAGCTAACACCTATCATTCTCAAATTCTTCCAAAATATAGTAGAGGAAGGAACACTCCAAAAAGCATTATGCAAGGCCACCATAACCCTGATAACAAAACCAGACAAAGATTTCACAAGAAAAGAGAACTACAAGCCAATATCTCTGATGAAGATAGATGCAATAATCCTCAACAAAATATTAGCAAACAGAATCCAGCAGCACATTAAAAGGATCATACACCGTGATCATGTGGGGTTTATCCCAGGAATGCAAGGATTCCTCAATATATGCAAATCAATCAATGTGATACACCGTATCAACAAATTGAAGGATAAAAACCATATGATGATCTCAGTAGATGCAGAAAAATCTTTTGACAAAACTTAACAACGATTTATGATAAAAACTCTCCAGAAAGTAAGTATGGAGGGAACCTACCTCAACATAATAAAGGCCATATATGACAAAGCCACAGCCAACATCGTTCTCAATAGTGAAACACTGAAACCATTTTCTCTAAGATCAGGAACAAGACAAGGTTGCCCACTCTCACCACTATTATTCAACATAGTTTTGGAAGTTTTAGCCACAACAATCAGAGAAGAAAAGGAAATAAAAGGAATCCAAATCAGAAAAGAAGAAGTAAAGCTGTCACTATTTGCAGGTGACATGATACTATACATGGAGAATCCTAAAAAGGCTAACAGAAAACTACTGGAGCTAATCAATGAATATGGTAGAGTAGTAGGATACAAAATTAATGCACATAAATCTCTTGCATTCCTATACACTAATGATGAAATATCTGAAGGAGAAATTAAGGAAACTCTCCCATTTACCACTGCAACAAAAAGAATAAAATACCTAGAAATAAACTTACCTAAGGAGACAAAAGACCTGTATGCAGAAAACTGTAAGACACTGATGAAAAAAAAAAAAAAAAAAGAAGATAAAAACAGATGGAGAGGTATACTATGTTCTTGGATTGGAAAAATCAACATTGTGAAAATGACTATGCTACCCATAGCAATCTACAGATTCAATGCAATCCCTATCAAACTACCAATGGCATTTTTTCACAGAACTAGAACAAAAAATTGCACAGTTGTTATGGAAACACAAAAGACCCAAATAGCCAAAGCAATCTTGAGATAGAAAAATGGAGCTGGAGGAATCAGGCTCCCTGACTTCAGACTATATTTCCAAGCTACAGTCATCAAGACAGTATGGTACTGGCACAAAAACAGAAATATAGATCAATGGAACAGGATAGAAAGCCCAGAGATAAACCCACACACCTATGGTCACCTTATCTTTGATAAAGGAGGTAAGAACATACAATGGAGAAAAGACAGCCTCTTCAGTAAGTGCTGCTAGGAAAACTGGACAGCTACATGTAAAAGAATGAAATTAGAACACTTCCTAACACCATACACAAAAATAAACCAAAAATCGATTAAAGACCTAAATGTAGGGCAGACACTATAAAACTCTTAGAGGAAAACAGAGACAGAATACTCTATGACATAAATCACAACAAGATCCTTTTTGACCCACCTCCTAGAGAAATGGAAATAAAAACAAAAATAAACTAATGAGACCTAATGAAACTTAAAAGCTTTTGACAGCAAAGGAAACCATAAACAAGACAAAAAGATAACCCTCAGAATGGGAGAAAATCTTTGCAAATGAAGCAACTGACAAAGGATTAATCTTCAAAATATACAAGCAGCTCATGCAGCTCAATATCAAAAAAACAAAAACCCAATCCATAAATGGGCAGAAGACCTAAATAGACATTTCTACAAAGAAGATATACAGTTTGCCAACAAACACATGAAAAGATGCTCAACTTCACTAATCATTAGAGAAATGCAAATCAAAACTACAATGAGGTATCACATCACACAGGTCAGAATGGCTATCATCGAAAAATCTACAAACAATAAATTCTGGAGAGGGTGTGGAGAAAAGGGAACCCTCTTGCACTGTTGATGGGAATGTAAATTGATACAACCACTATGGAGGACAGTATGGAGGTTCCTTAAAAAACTAAAAATAAAACTACCATATCACCCAGCAATCCCACTACTAGGCATATACCCTGAGAAAACCATAATTCAAAAAAGAGTCATGTATCACAATGTTCATTGCAGCACTATTTACAATAGACAGAACATGGAAGCAACCTAAATGTCCATCGACAGATGAATGGATAAAGAATATGTGGCACATATATACAATAGAATATTACTCAGTCATAAAAAAGAAACTAAATTGAGTTATTTGTAGCGAAGTGGATGGGCCTTGAGTCTGTCATATAGAGTGAAGTAAGTCAGAAAAAGAAAAACAAATACTGTATGCTAACACATATATATGGAATTAAAAAAAAAAAAGTTGTTCTGGTGAACCTAGGGGCAGGACAGGAATAAAGACACAGACGTAAAGAATAGACTTGAGGACACGGGAAGGGGGACGGATAAGCTGGGATGAAGTGAGAGTGGCATGGACATATATACACTACCAAATGTAAAATAGATAGCTAGTAGGAAGCAGCCGCATAGCACAGGGAGATCAGCTCAGTGCTTTGTGACCACCTAGAGGGGTAAGATAGTGAGTGTGGGAGGGAGACGCAAGAGGGAGGGGATATGGGGATATATGTATGCATATAGCTGATTCACTTTGTTATACAGCAGATACTAACACAACACTGTAAAGCAATTATATTCCAATAAAGATGTTAAAATAAAATAAAAAATGAATAAATAAAAAAATAAAAGTAATCATTTGCAGGAATGCTAAGTGTTTTGTTTACATCAACTCATTTCATTTTTTTATTTTAATATGAATTAATGTAGCATATATTACCATGTCAAAGACAAGATGCACCAGAAAATTTTAAAAATTTTTAAGGAGGACATTCATGAATCAGGAAAGCCCCAAAGAAAAGAATGGGGGCCTTGGGGTTTTACAGAGATAGATACAGTAGGAAGTCATCCTGGATTCTTAATGGCAGACAAGAGAAAGAAAGAAGAAGCTTCTTATCTGAGTCATTGAAGAAAGATAGAGGTGGGTTTATCTCAAAATATACAGAGTACACAGGGTTACCACGACAGTCTTATTATTCTCCTTAGCTTAATTACACTTTAGACAGCTTTCTCCTTGGTTATAGATCCTGACCTTCTTTTCATTAGAGCATTTACTTTAGAAAACTTGCAATTTTAAATTCTTTCTTTGCCCGTTTGAGATGTAAATCTTTTCTCAGACTCTTGCCAGTTTTCTGCCAAAAACGACTCTTCCCAGGAATTTCTTTCTCAAGGACTGGAAAACCATCACTTTGAAATGTAATCAAATTCAAAAAGTTCCTATCTCTAGTCCTCTGTGTAAAGGTAGAAGCCTAAGTTAGATAAGACCAATTAGCAAGCACAGAAGGCCTAATCACATTGACCAACTTCTCCCTAACATCCTCCAGTAATTTTCCACTAGCTCATCCAACATCTAAAATCTCTCCTACTTTTTATTTCAGCCAAGTGTGTTCAGTCTCTCTCCCCTATTGCAATAGTCTTGAATAAAATTTTCCTTACCTGATTAATTCCGTCTGGTTCAATTTTTCTTTAAGGGCATGGATGCTTCTTTGGAACTCAAAAAGGTGGGGGATTTCTTACCTGTCCATTTTGCTGTTTTCCTGGGAACACAGCTCAGGAAAAGATCAGCTTTGTCAAACTTTACAAAGAAGTGTGAAATTAAAAACAACCTAGATTTATGTAAGGAGAGGTTTATTTGAAAGTGCTTAAGTTCAAAACTTCAACAAAGACTCCAGTACTGCCAGTTAATTCTTATTTTTGTCTAAAGTTGGATACCTTTCTTTCTGCTCAGTGACCATGCAAAAGTCTTCAAAATTTTTAAGACACCTATACAACCTTTCTCACCTCTTTCTGTGATGACTACCTTGCTTTTGCATCATTAAGAACATTGAGGCCATCCTTTATCATCTCCCTCAATGTTACATTTTCCTTTACCTTTCGTAAACACCTACATTTACATTTTTCACACCCTTTCCTTTAATAAATCTCTACATTTCTCCCATCTTAAAAAATAAGATATAAATTAAAATAATGACTTCTCCATGTACCCTCTTTCCTATCCAGTGTATAATCAATCATACCAATCTCTCTTTCCATCAAGAATTTTGTGAAAATAAATGAGGAAATATAGAGAGAGATGAGAAGAGCACTAATCCCAGGACAAATCAACATGTAAAAGTGTAAAAGAGAAGAAAATCCACCTTGTATAAAATTGATACTATTTTAACAGGAAACTGAGAAATGCAGATTTAATTTTAAAAAAAGAGCAAGAAAGACGAGATAATAACGACAATAATAATTGCTGTCAATCATTAAGCCCTCATAGTCAGGGTGTCCAACAGGCACCATGTTGAATGTTTAGCAAACCATCACACAAGAAGCACTTGGAAGTTAATTATTTAATTCATAATGATTGGCCACACTTTTTTCTAACTATAACTGTGGGAGATAGAAGAGAATAATAGGCTGTTTCTTCCCTCCCAGAAACCATAAACTATTTGGGAGATAAAACTGTATTCATAATGAAACAAATACTGAAGCAGATATGAACTTAAATGATTCATTGCTGAATTTCAGGAAGGCAGATTTTAATTTCTATAGAGTACTGGAGAATG
Source organism: Balaenoptera ricei (assembly GCF_028023285.1). Lineage (NCBI taxonomy): Eukaryota > Metazoa > Chordata > Mammalia > Artiodactyla > Balaenopteridae > Balaenoptera > Balaenoptera ricei. The sequence continues at coordinate 87,554,797 of NC_082643.1, forward strand.
AAAATATCCAGCAGAGTAGCCACAAATGCTTCCAACAAGAATGAGATAAAAGATCTTCAAAAATTAGTGTTATTTAAAATTAGTATGGAGGAAATTCTAGGCAAATATAAAACGTTAGCATGAGAATGGAAGCTAGAATGATCAGAATCCAGAATCTTTGTGCTGAATGTCAGAGCTCCTAGAACTGAGAATCTGGCTGAAAAGCGGTATACGATAAATATGAATAGTTTGGGTGGGGCCAGACTGTACAGGTAGTTAAAAATTCACATAACATTTACTCTTCGTGAAAGTCAGACAAAACTTGAGACTTGTGAACTTGCTTTCAGACAAGCTAGAACTAACTTATCTCAGATATAGTGCCAAGATATGAGTCAGATTTTCAATAAACTATGTCTGGGAACTAATAAATGGAAAGAGTTCAGAACACAATTTTCTTAATTTATCACAAGAAAAGGAACACTAGGAAGACTTTTTTTAATTTAAGAAATCAGAGTTTGATGCCTTTATTACTTACCAGATAAGCACACTACATTTTTCATAAACTATAACTTAATTATAAATGATTTGAAGTTTTAATACACAATAGTAACTGTACATACCAATGTGGAATTGCATTATGTGTTATATAAAAAAATATTACGTCTTCGATATTTCCAACTTATGTAAGATAAGAAAACTAGTGGCAAAAAACATTTTTGAATTTCTTTGGTCATATTTACCTGCCCTTATTTTTAAAAAAATATGAAAGAAAATTATTGGATTATGTCTAATGATTTTTACCAGTGAGGAGAATATTAATTATAAAGGATCAAACATAAAACAAGGTATTTGAAAATTGTAATATTTAAATCATTTTTAAATTTGAATTATGGTTAACATTTTTCAAATACTTCAGAAGTATTTCTATATACTAACCAACCTAACCAAAATTGAATGTGTAAACCTGGAAAAAATGAAAAGAATATATTGTTTTGTCAAAATAATTTTACTGCTTTTAACTAAATTCTAGACAAATTGTGAGGCCGGCATATTCTGTTAATTCCTATATAGCCCACTGCATGTTTTCCATAAATTGAATGTACTATATTTTTAAGAGAAAACACTGTCTTTTTGAGTGATGATGGGAAGGAGGTATGCAGTAGGGACAAGCAGAGGACTATTATATGTAAATGTTAAGTACCATTTTTGTGTGATAAATTTATGGGATCAATATTAATATAGAGAAGTTCATTACGATGAAGTGAGTTTCAGAGAAGCTATTTAAACTGACCAATATGATAAATTTAGTAGGTATAAGAACTGTATGACACTATAACCTCTACTCTATTTTACACTCCATCCTTAAGATAGCATTTTAAAAACAGCCATATTGACTAATTACACATGAAAAAATAATTAAAGCAAAAAGTAAGTTTATAATTAAATTTTTATATGGGCCATTTTCATATGTTTTAATGCAGGTTGGTTAGAGCCACAAATTTAAGCCTACAAATCATACTGAATTATCTCAGGGACTGCAAACTTAGTCATCAGAATTTTTCTATTTTTTATCAATAAAGATGACTATTCCGTAATTCATAATTGCCATGTTTATCTGGTATTTTGCATTTCTTAGCAGTAATTCCCTTTGAAACCCCCACCATGAATTCCATGTTTCCATTAATTCTTTGTCAATAATCAATAAGGAATTTCATTGAAATCCTACAACAGGAGTTCAAAAATCTGTTGTCTTCGTCATTTTTCCCATCCTCATGCAAAATGTTGATTGTCTTTATTATTTATAAGAAAGGAGAAAGAGTTGAGGGAGTTAAAGTGATTTTAGGAGTTAAGAATTGGATTCAACTTAAGCCAGGGGATTCTACAGGTGGATACATTTGAGAGTCTAGATAATTAGAAATTGGAAGTAAAGATTTTTTCCTCTAGAAGTTCATAACAGACAAAAAAGTGAAATGGCAGCGGTTATTTATCATTGACTGAGTACACAGGAGAATTTGCACAATATCTGCACTACTGTCTACAGCAGACTTTTTTTTTCAACTTTCTAAAGCTAAATGTTTAAAAACATTTTATAAATAAAGAAACTATTTTCAACATATTTTCTATACTCAGCAATATTTTTTTTTTTACATAAGACCATTAAATCTGACATATGTCATGGGTAATTAGCAGTCTTCTGCTAACAGAACACCTGCCCTACTTAGCAGGCATTTCTTGTCCCTCATTAACTAAATTATGTTCAGGTCATATATCATATCTCTGACAATAATGCCACTTTCATGCTTAATTGGTTAAATAAATGTGTAATTATGTAACTATACTGAGATACTACTGTAAATTCTTGTAACCATGGCATTTGCCTGATGTAGATTGGGATGTTATTTGATCTACTGTAAGATTTAATAACACTAAAAATTAATGTAGCATTTGTTCAATATCAAAGAAGATTCCTCTAGATGTGAATATTTTAGATAAAATGTTAGAAAACTTAGTCAACATTCTGATAATTATATTAAATGAAGTCATAGTATTTTTATGAGAAATATAATCTCTGGCATTAAGCTCAGAAAAATAAATTGATAACTTGTTACTAAGTGGGGAGATCGAAAACTTGACGTACGGTAATTAATATAATTTATATCTTGCTGTGGGATATTTACAGTAATGACTACATTCTCAGAATACTTTTGGATCACAGCAAATATTGGCTCATAGAAAATCAAGAAAATTGTGTTAGAGGAAGAGGAAAGATATTAATAGTTGTCTTAAAATTCTTGCTCTAGCTAGTTTTTCTTCTAATTAGCACTTTTCTAATGAGTGCTAACAAAATGGTACTTTGACATAAATTACCAAAAAATTCTTAAAACCTCTCAAAGTAAAATAAATGACATATGGCAAAATGTTGACATGGTAAACATTTAAATGTATTAGTTTTTAACATAAAGAGCTTTTTAAATATTAGGTATCAAGTCTGTGCTAAATACCAGATTTATCATTAAGGATTAGATTTGGCGGCATTTATCAATAAAGACATGAATACAATAAAGAATAAAAATAAATATAACAGTGGCTTAAGCAAGTTGGAAGTATGTTCCTTTTTCACCTGAAAGAAGCCCAGAAGTAAGTAGTCCAGGGCCAGCACAGAAGTTCCACTATTACCAGGAACACATACTCATTCTCTTTTCTCTCCTGTTATTCTAGATCACAGGTAGACAATTTTTTCTTAAGGGGCCAGGCAGGAAATATTTTAAGTTTTGCAGGCCACACAGTCTCTATCAAAACTTATCAACTCTGCTTCTGTCACAAAAAGTAACTTTGCCATTGTAGCATGAAAGTAGTTTTAGACAATGACTACTAAAATAGGTATGACTGCATTCCAATAAAACTGTACAGACAAAAATAAATGGTGGGTTGAATTTAGCTCTTAGGTGATAATTATATCAAGTTCTTTTCTGGAATGTGGCTTTCATCTGCAAGGTCAATTCATGACCCAAGATGGCTGTTAGAGGTCTAGGTGTTATATTTTAGGTGAAAGCCAGAAGAATTACAAACACTAAAGTATCAAATGGGTTTCCTTCACAGTAGAATCAGTTCCCTTTAAATTGATTTTCAATGAAGACCTTCACAATACTTTTATTTACATCTCTGCTTAATAAACAATCGGACAGATCTCTATTCTTTATCCCTAAAATGATAACTAAATTCTTAGAATCAAGAATTTTGTTGGCCTTTGTCCCCAGTTCCTGGGAAGTAACATTTATTCCTTGGAATTTCCCTAGTGATAAAAGTGTTTTTTTATTCATGGTGGGCCCCTGGGACCAAACTTCTTTATGCTAACGAGATGACTCAGAATGTGGACTATCCATAATAGAAAGAACAAACATGTGGTTAGAGATTTGGGGCTTTGAGCCATGTGATATCATCCCGACCTCCAGGAAGAAGAGAAGCCTGGAGACTGAATTCAACCATATAGACAGTGATTCAATCAATCATACCTACATAATGAAACCCTAAGGAAAACTCAGAACACTGATGTTTGAGTCATCTTCCTTGGCTGGCAATACTCTGCATACTGTCACATGTTGATGTATCCAAAGGCTAATACATCCTGAGGACAAGGAAGTTGCATATTTTGGACCTTCCCAGACTACCTCCTATGCATTTCTCCCTTAGGCTGGTTCTGCTTTGTATTGTTATAATAAATCTAATCATAAGTACAGTGTTCTCCTGAGTTCTGTGAGTCATTCTAGTAAAGTATTAAACCTGAGTGGATAGTAAGAACTCTTAAATTTGTAGCCCATGATCAGAGTGGGGACCCTTGGGATTGTGGCCGGCATCTGAAATAAGGTGAACAGTCTTGTGGAGGACTATGCCCTTAACCTGTGAAGTTTGGCCTGTATCGAGGTATTTAGTCTCAGAAATCATTGCGATCTCATTTGCCAGAAGTTAGTCATTTTGCTGCAGGAAGGGGGACCCTTCCAGGGCCTGAGAGTGGGCTCTTGTCTAACACTTGGAAAAGAATCGTCCAGGGAGACACACATGCTGACAAAGCAAGACACTTTATTGGGAAGGGGCGCCAGGGTGGAGAGCAGCAGGGTGAGAGAACCCAGCAGAACTGCCCTGCCACATGGCTCTCAGTCTCGGGTTTTATGGTAATGGGGTTAGTTTCGGGGTTGTCTCTGGCCAATCATTCTCACTCAGGGTCCTTCCTGGTGGTGCACACATCACTCAGACAAGATAGATTCCCACGAGAAGGATTCTGGGAGGTTGGTAGGACATATGGACTGATGTCTCCTCTCTCCTTTTGACCTTTCCCAAATTCTTCTTGGTGGTAGCTTGTTAGTTCTGCATCCCTTAGCAGGACCTCCTGTTGTAAGATAACTCATGCAAGTGGTTGCTATAGGGCCTGGCTAGGGTACGTGGTTTCAGTCAGTGCTTCCCCTAAAAATTTGGCTACATCTAGATTTAAATAAGACTTTTAAACTCACGTCCTCCATACCATCTTTAGGCTTAGAATATTGCCCACATGTCCAGTAATGTTAAGCTAAATATTCTGAATTCTAGCTTGAACTACTTGGTCATCTTCCTTCAAAAGATTAACAGAACTAATTCCATCATGCTTTACTTTTTGGTTTGCCTCAGTTACCACAGTAACAGCAAGACTTCATGATCATCCAACAACTCCTGACATTTACCTCTCCTCATAAGTCAGTTGAAAAAATAAGAAATCCCTCATCTTTCTACCACCATGTCTAAAAACCTACCTCTATCTGTACTCGAATTCTCTATGTTCCTTTGTATTACAAAAGAAGCATAAAATGTCTTTTTTTCTATCCCCCCAAAAATCTTCTTCTTAGTTTCCAGATCCCATCACTTGTAACTTGTCAGGGACTTTGTTGTATAATTAATGCATGTATTCTCTTTATTACAATAATATCCTGTCAACATGCAAACATCCTTTACTATCGTCCATTAGATAAAACTAAATGAAACCTTAACTTCAAGTCTATATTCTGCTCCTATTACTGCCCCAATCCTCTGGCCCTGTTCTTAGTAAAACCTTGCAACATATTTGCCTGGACTGGCTGCTTGTGTTTCCTTTTTCCCACTTTACTGTGGCTTCCATTCCTATCGGTCCATCAGACTGTTCTTGGTAACATAGTTATTGATCCCCATTATGTCAAAAGTGAAAGTAATGTTCTTCTCTTCTGATATTCTATCAGTCTTTGACAGTGTCGATCCAGCTCTTTATCTCGAGTAAAATACCATATATGTCTGCTTTTCCTCTAATTTCACTAATTTATCTGCTTAGTTTCCAATGTTTCTCTCTCTTCCTCATTTACTTATTCTGTGGATGCAAGGGAAACCCCAATGATTTGTTCTGAATATTCTTAATTATCTCTATACATTTTATTTTTTATTTTTTATTACTAGAGATTTCATCCATGCTTCTGCCTTTGAAAACAATGCCCTTGCAGATTGATCATCAAATTTCAGCTGTAGCTCTGACTTCTCTCCTGAACTTGAGCATCATTCCAAGCTTTCCATTTACCATCTTCATTTCTTCATTAATAGTTCTAACATCTTAAATTTTACATATTCAAAAACAGACTTTTTTTTCTTTTTTTTAAATTGAAGTATAGTTTATTTACAATATTGTATTAGTTTCATGTATACAGCAAAGTGATTCAGTTATACATATTTTTTCAGATTTTTTTCCATTATAGGTTATTATAAGATATTGGATATAGTTCCTTGTGCTACACAGAAAATCCTTGTTGTTCACCTATTTTATATATAGTTGTGTATATCTTTTAATCCTATACTCTTAACTTATCCCGTCCCATCCCCTTCCCATTTTGGTCACCATAATTTTTTTTTCTGTGTATGTGAATCTGTTTCTGTTTTGTAAATAAATTCATTTTTATTATTTTTAAGATTTCACATATAAGTTATATCATATAATATTTGTCTTTGTCTGACTTACCTCTTTTAGTATGATAATCTCTAGGTCCATCCATAAAAATGGATTTCTTAATAACCCCACAACTAAACTTTTCTTATTCCTGCATTCTTCAACTCAAGAATGTCAGAATCATCCTACCAGTTGGCTAAACCCCAAACCTCAGAGTTATGCTTGATTTATCTCTTTCTCTCCTGTCTCACATCCATTCAATTACAAAGTCCTATTGAAATAATGTACAAAATGTTGAAATTTTCCAGTTCTTCCCCATTCCTACTGTCACTGTTAGTACCCAAGCTACTTTCATCTTTTGCCTGTGGACTAAAATAGACTCCCTGCTTCCAGTTATTGAGGTCTATAAGCTATTCTCCACAGTTTCTCCTTTTTAAAGCTAAATTATATCATATTATTTGTTTGGTTAAAGTCCACTAATTGTTCTTCCGATTGAAGCTAATATAAACCAATATTCCTTTTTAATGACAGGTTCATGCTTACCTTTCTGACCTTTCATTTCCTCTTTACTTACCATATTCAAGTCACAATAACCTTCCTATTTTCTGAACATGTCAAACCATTCTTATTTCAAAATCTTTGCATCTGACAGATCTGTCTGAGATATTCTCCAGATCTTCTCATGCCTGGATTCTTAAGACCCTACCAGTCTCAGTTCAAATGTTAGAGCCCCTGAGAGCTCTATACTGACAAAACATATTTAAAGTAAGACCACCGTGCCCCCAGCACTCTGTGATAACATCATCACCTTGCAATTGTCACAAAATTTGTTTGTTTTACTTCTTCATTTTATCTCTTTCTCTGATGGAAAAAATTTAATTGAGAATCAGTAAGAAACTTGTTAAAATGCAGATTCTGATTTAGTAGGTCTTGGGTTGCTTTTGAGATTCTGCATTTCTAACAAGCTCCCAGTTGAAGCATATTTATCTAGGGATTTCATGACTCCTGTTTTGGTTTTTTTGCATCCTTTTCTTAGAAGGTGTCATACTTTATTAGTTAGAGTTTAGTTGCGGAACATAACTAGGTTAAGCATTGGGTTAAAATCAACTTACAGGTTCATTTAGTCTAAACAGACAAACTCTATATAGAACCCTCAGGAATAATTTCTAGAAGGTCACCTCAGAAGTGTACCCCAAGGGAGCTTATTGTACTGATAAGGTCAGGACATTACCTGTGGAAAATGAAAATACCAGTACAGTGGTTAGCTCCAGAATCATGACCTGCAAAGGGAGAAGCCATAATCACAGCTTCTGGCAACACTGCTAAGCTAAACACCTGAATAATCAACTGCCCATTCCCTGTTTCTCACCCATCTGATTCATTACCAAATCAAGATTTACACAGTTATATCAAAGTTACATTTAGACTTCTAGTTATAAGGGAAACAGAAAATTTGGCTTTTAGTTTTACAAGCTCTACAGTACAAAAAGGCATTGTAGGAGGAGGTCAAAATGAATGTGAGTTAATACAACTCATCTGTTCAAAATAGCCCCAAGGGAGTGCTATTTTTGTCCCAAGAACTTAAATAGTTTTCGTTGAAAAATATCTTACAATTTTTATTTACTATGATTTTAATTTCTCCCTCTAGTTTCAATATGACTCAAATGAGAATTGAATATGGGTCTGAGTATGAAAAAATGTAATTGAATATAAAACAGGATGCTTTAATCTGAGTACATCCCTTCCTTCCAACAACCTAAAAGTTTGTTAAATCAAGCTCAGAGTGAATTATTTCACAGGAGGATTACTCATACTCCATAGGAATGTGCATTGAGGTTTTCAGATTCACAAGTCTATCCATTCAAGTTTAAATGTCACAGTTATGAGATAGGCAAAAAACACCGTGGGGGATTAGTCACCACAAGACTGTCCTCACTTAAGAAACCATCTGCAAGTTTAGTGTTATCCAAGACCACCCTAATTCATACCAGCTAGTTATAAATTCAAAGGTTTCTATAGTCACCCTCATGTACAATAATTCACTAGAACAAATCAAGGAACTCAGAAAAGTGCTATACAGTGCTATACTTATGATTACAGGATGCAAATTTGAACTGGCAAAAGAAAAGACACATAGGGTGAAGTCTAGTAGGGTTCAAATAAAAAGATCTCATGTCCTCAGGAATGAGATATTTGTTACCCTTCTGCCATCTATGTGTGAGAAGATGCAAAAAGTATTGCCAACCCATTTGCTCACTTGAACATTGATCTCCTTAGTTTTGACTGGGGCTTCATTACATAGGCACAGTTGAAGGAGTCATTTTCCATGGAGTTGACAAAACCCCAACCCTCCAATCACATGGTTGTTTTTTCTGGTATAGCCAGTTCCCAATGAGAGTCATCTGATTAGCGTAAACTACCAGGTATGGTCCAGGAGCCCACCATGAATAACAAAGACACTCCTATAATCTGGGAAATACCAAGGGTTTAGAGGTTATCTCCAAGGATCTGGGATACAGGGCAGAACTCTCTTTGGGTAAAGTTCATTCTTTGCTACAGAACCACCTTTTCTGTGAAGCCCTTCCTGACTTTCTTTTCTGACCCCTTAGGAGAATTTATTGTGCTCTTATCTGTGCTACTAAGGCATAGTATATTATACTCGTTTTATAAACAAACTTATACAAACCAACAGTTTAATCGTTGCTGGCTCATGTCTCTGTTTCCCCTGCCAGATGTTGGGTTCCTAGAGAGAAAGAACTGGTTGATCTGGATGTTCCCACAACCTAAAATGGTACTTGGCACATAAAGTAACTTCTTTATCTCTCTTTTCCCTTCTTGTTCTTTCTCTGTACACACACACACACACGCACGCACACAAACACGCGGAAGAATGTGGTTGTTCAAAGCAATTTTACCACTCCCACATAGATGAATAAAATAAAACCCTTAGAAAGTAAGCCTTGTTAATAAGCAATTATAAATTATAGCATTCAAAGAATGACTTATTTCTTTATTTTGGACATTTCAATTGATATTTCCCATTTTACTGACGATGCTGATGAAAGGAGGTACAGGTATGGAAAATGGAAGAGAAAGTACATGCATCTGGTGTTCTAATGATGCCTGGACCACATAACCAGCTCACACTGTAGGGGGGGCCCTGAAGCTTCTAAAATTCCTATAAAGTTTTTTCTTAATACCCCCTAAGCACAGTGCTTTCCTTTCAGAGCACTATTTAACCAGGATAATTGACTCACTGGCAAAGAGTTTTGATCTAAAGATTGAGTGAGCTCTACTATAATTGCCCTTAATATAGTTGTAAAACTGGAAGGTAAAAGCTTTCTTTCAAGAAGACTTGGAAAAGTACTAATGCAGTAAATAGCACATTTGATGCTTCTATTAAACTCTGCTTAAATGGAAATTGACTATATAACTATGTTTTCACACTCTGAGCTTTTTAACATTTGTGTAGTAACACGGATTATAAGATTCTGCATACTGAGTTTTATGGAAATAGGGCACTTTCAGTTCAAACACTAGAATATCTATAAATGGGAATGTAATTACAACAAGAATATGACAACAACTTTTGTAGTTTTTATGACTATAGCAAAAACAATCTTTACCTAATGTTATGAGAAAATTCAAATCTAAGTACAGATATCCAAAGAAAAGCTAAGAAAATCTGATGCTTAAATCATTATAAAAGACTTACTATAGATTATAAAATTAGAATTAATTTATTATGATACATTTTAAATTCTGCTTCACATTTTCCTTGCTTTCAAGGTCTCGTATTATCTAAATATGGATTATCTTAAGTAAAAAATGGTAAGAATTCATCTATGGGCTGAACTGTACTCCCCCACAAATTTATGCTTTGAAGTTCCAACCACCAAGATGGTTGTATTTGGAGACAGGGCTTTTAGGAGGCAAATAACATTTAGATGAGGTCGTAAAGGTAGGGTCCTAATCTCATCGGATTGAAGACCTTGTAGAAGAAGAAGAGAGATCTCTTCCTTTCTTTGTTTCTCCCTCTCTGTCTCTCTCCAAATTGGCTGGCACTTTGATCTTGGACTTCTCAGTCTCCAGAACTTTGACGAATAAACTTCTGATTCTTAAGCCACCTCATCTATGGCATTTTATTATGGCAACCCAAGCTGATTAAGACAGTCATAAACATTTCCGAACGTATATAACACATAATATTATTCACATTTAACATAAAATGCTAATTATTTAGTTTCTCATTTAAATAGAAAACATAAGCATATATATATATTTTTAAATGGCTTTAACTTTTTATTTTATATTGGAGTATATTTGATTAACAATATTGTGTTAGTTTCAGGTGTACAGCAAAGTAATTCAGTTATACATATACATGTATCTATTCTTTTTCAAACTCTTTTCCCATTTAGGTTGTTACATAACGTTGAGCAGAGTTCCCTGTGTTATACAGTAGGTCCTTGTTGGTTATCCATTTTAAATACAGTAGTGTGTATATGTCAATCCCAAACTCCCTAACTATCCACCCCCCCTTCCCCTCTGGTGACCATAAGTTCTTTCTCTAAGTCTGTGAGTCTCTTTCTGTTTTGTAAATAAGTTCATTTGTATCATTTTTTAAGATTCTGCATATAAGCAACATCATACAATATTTGTATTTCTATGTCTGACTTACGTCACTCAATATGACAATCTCTAGGTCCATCCATGTTGTTGCAAATGGCATTATTCCATCCGTTTTAATGGCTGAGTAATATTCCATTGTATATATGTACAACATCTTCTTTATCCATTCCTCTTTCAGTGGACATTTAAGTTGCTTCCATGTCCTAGCTATTATAAACAGTGCTGCAATGAACATTAGGGTGCATGTATCCTTTCAGACCATGTTTTTCTCCAGATATATGTCCAAGAGTGGGACTGCAGGATCATATGGTAGCTCTATTTTTAGTTTTTTAACTAACCTCCATACTATTCTCCACAGTGGCTGTACCAATTTACATTCTCACCAACAGTGTAGGAGGGTTCCCTTCTCTCTACACCCTCTCCAGCATATATTATTTGTAGATTTTTTGATGATGGCCATTCTGACTGGTGCGAGGTGAGATCTCACAATAGTTTTGATTTTCATTTCTCTAACAATTAGCGATGTTGAACATCTTTTCATGTGACTCTTGGCCATCTTTTTGTCTTCTTTGGAGAAATGTCTATTGAGGTCTCCTGCCCGTTTTTTGATTGGGTTGTTTGCTTTTATGATATTAAGCCACATAAGCTGATTGTAAATTTTGGAGACTAATCCCTTGTCGGTTACATCGTTTGCAAATATTTTCTCCCATTATGTGGGTTGCCTTTTCGTCTTGTTTATGGCTTCCTTTGCTGTGCAAAAGCTTTTGAGCTTAATTAGGTCCCATTTGTTTATTTTTGTTTTTATTTCTATTACTCTGGGAGGCAGATTGAAAAATATATTTCTGTGATTTATGTCAGAGTGCTCTGCCTGTGTTTTCCTCTAAGAGTGTTATAGAGTCCAGTCTTACTTTTAGGTCTTTAATCCATTTTGAGTTTAGTTTTATTGTATGGTGTCAAAGAGTGTTCTAATTTCATTTCTTTACATGTAGCTGTCCAGTTTTCCCACCACCATTTACTGAAGAGACTGTCTTGCCTCCATTGCATAGTCTTGCCTCCTTTGCTGTAGATTAATTGACCATAGGTATGTGGGTTTATTTCTGGGCTTTCTATACTGTTCCATTGATCTCTATTTCTATTTTTGTGCCATACTGTTTTTATGACTATAGCTTTGTAGTATAGTCTGAAATCAGGGAGTCTGATTCCTCCAGCTCCGTTTTTCTTTCTCAAGCTTGCTTTGGCTATTCAGGGTCTTTTGTTTCTTCATATAAATTTTAAGATTTTTTTGTTCTAGTTCTGTGAAATATGCCATTGGTAATTTGATATGGATTGCATTGAATCTGTAGATTTCCTTAGGTAGTACACTTATTTTGACAATATTGATTCCTCCAATCCAAGAACATGGTATATCTTTCCATCTGTTTTTGTTGTCTTTGATTTCTTTCATCAGCACTGTATAGTTTTCAGAGTACAGGTCTTTTGTCTCCTTAGGTAGGTTTATTACTGCGTATTTTATTCTTTTTGTTGCAGTGGTAAATGGGATTGTTTACTTAATTTCTCTTTCTGATCTTTTGTTATCAGTGTATATGAATGCAACAGATTTCTGTGTATTAATTTTATAACCTGAAAATTTACCAAATTCATTGATGAGCTCCAGTAGTGTTCTGGTAGTGTCTTTAGGATTTTCTATGTATAGTATTATGTCATCTGCAAACAGTGGCAGTTTTACTTCTTTACCAATTTTCTTTTTCTTCTCTGATTGCCACAGCTAGGACTTCCAAAACTATGTTGAATAAAAGTGGTGACAATAGGTATCCTTATCTTTTTCCTGATCTTAGCAGAAATGCTTTCAGCTTTTCACCATTGAGGATGATGTTAGCTATAGGTTTGTTTTATATGGCCTTTATTATGTTGGGGTAGGTTCCCTCTATGCCCACTTTCTGGAGATTTTTTATCATAAATTGGTGTTGAATTTTGTCAAAAGTTTCTTTTGTGTCTATTGAGATGATCATGTGGCCTTTATTCTTCAATTTGTTAATATGGTGTATCACATTGATTTGCATATATTGAAGAATCCTTGTATCCCTGGGATAAATACCACTTGATCATGGTGTATGATCCTTTTAATGTGTTGTTGGATTTGGTTTGCTAGCATTTTGTTCAGGATTTTTGTGTCTATGTTCATCAGTGATATTGGCCTGTAATTTTCTTCTTTTGTGTGTTATCTTTGTCTGGTTTTGGTATGAGATTAGAACTAAATTACAAGAAAAAAACTAAAAACATGAACATGTGGAAGCTAAACAATATGTTACTAAACAACCAGTGGATCACTGAAGAAATCAAAGAGGAAATCAAAACATATCTAGAGACAAATGAAAATGAAAGCACAATGATTCAAAACTTATGGGATACAGCAAAAGCAGTTCTAAGAGAGAAGTTTATAGCAATACAATCTTACTTCAGGAAACAAGAAAAATCTCAAATAAACAACCTAACCTTATACCTAAAGTGCCTAGAGAAAGAAGAACAAACTAAACCTAAAGTTAGTAGAAGGAAAGAAATCATAAATGTCAGAGCAGAAATAAATGAAATAGAGATGAAGAAAATAATAGAAAGCATCAATGAAACTAAAAGCTCTTAAAAGATAAACAAAATTGATAAACCTTTAACCAGATTCATCAAGAAAAAAAGGGAGAGGACTCAAATCAATAAAATTAGAAATGAAAAAGGAGAAGTTACAACTTACACCACAGAAATACAAAGGATCATAAGAGACTACTAAAACCAACTATATACCAATAAATTGAACAAAGTGGAAGAAAAGGACAAATTCTTAGAAATGTCCAATCTCCCAAAACTGAACCAGGAAGAAATACAAAATATGAACAGACCAATCACAAATACTGAAATTGAAACTGTGATTTAAAAACTCCCAATAAACAAAAGTCCAGGGTCAGATGGCTTTACAGGTGAATGCTATCACCCATTTAGAGCAGAGTAAACACCTCTCCTTCTGAAACTGTTCCAAAAAATTGCAGAGGAAGTAAACTCCCAAACTCATTCTATGAGGCCACCATCACCCGGATACCAAAACCAGACAGAAATACCACAAAAAAAAGAAATTTACAAGCCAAATATAACTGATGAACATAGATGCAAAAATCCTCAACAAAATACTAGCAATCCAAATCCAACAATACATTAAAAGGATCATACACCATGATCAAGTGGGATTTATCCCAGGGATGCAAGGATTTTTCTATATCCACAAATCAAGCATATTTTAAAATATATTTTACAATAGTAAACATTTTTTTCATTCATTCTTTCATTCATTCATTTGTTCTCAATTTGGGTTTAATTCTGACATGGGGATATGAGGACTAGTTAAAGATAAAAGTATATACTGTTGATATATGATTTGCAATGGCAGGGAGGTCTTTAGGAAAATTGTAGTGTGACTAAGTAATGGAATGTGCTGTTTTATTGCCAAACAGACATAATTTAAGGAAAAAAAAAAAAAAAAAACAGGAAAACATGCGATGAAGAAACTCACAGAGAGATGATTTATAAATGTATTATCTCATTTAATTCTTATAAATAATCTTACAAAAGTAGCAGGGATAGTTCAATGCAGAATTGAGTTGTCTTCTATTTATTAGATGGAGCAAGTTACCCAACCTTCATTTACCCCAGGTTTCTAGTCTGTTAAAAGAGAATAATAAGTTTAACTTGCTTTTTATATATCCCTATTTTACAGAAATTAAATGTAACTCAGTGTGTCACTTACTTTGTAGCAGATGAAAAATCCAGTATGAAACCTTTTTGAATCCAAACTTCTGAATTTCTACTAAAATAATTACTAGTCCTTTTGGTTAGGAGATTGTATATATATATATATATATATATATATATATATATATATATATATATCCCAAGCTTTAAAAATTGAAAGCTAGAAAGGATAACCTATATACTCATATGTATTTCAGCAGGCTAGTTTAAGTTTCATTTCTTGAAATCTTGGCAATCAGAAAATAATATCACTTTGTCAGTTTTGAGCAATGAGGAAGAATGGGAAGAATGTCTAGAATGCATATGGCAGCAACATAGAGGATGACCTGCAGGACAGATTGGAAGAACCTTGAGATGGTAGAGTGAGAGGAAAGGAACAAAGAAAAATAAAGATGCAGGAGTGTGTCAGCCTGAAGGAGGAATGTGGTATGAGATCAATGGAGTAGGTTCTGGAGCCATACTTCCTTGGTCCAAATCCCTACTATCTGAACTTGGGGTATCAATTTTATGAGTTGGTATAGGTAAATTGTATAGCAAAATGAATGACATATATTAAGCATTATATAAAAATTAATTTTAAAAATAATGTTTTAAAAATGAGGTCAATTTAGTGTTTAGCATTATTGTGGGGAAAATGTGTATTTCATAAAAATAGCATTATGGGTTGAGTTGTGTTCTCCAAAAAGATACGTTAAATTCCTAAATGCCAGTTTCTCTGAATGTGACCTTATTTAGAAGTAAGGTCTTTGCAGATTTAATTAAGATAAGATGAGGTCATTAACACTGAGCCCTTAAACGACATGACTGGTGCCTTTATAAGAAAAGGGAAATTTGGACACCAGAACACACAGCAAAAGTAACAAGTAAGAACAGAGGCAGAGATTAAAGTAATGCATCTACAAAACAAGGAATACCAGTGATTGCTGGTTGCCACCAGAAGCTACGGGAGAGGCATAAAACAGATGCCCCTTCAGAGCCCTCAGAAAGAACCAACAGTGCCAAAACTTCAATTTTCAACAACTTCTAGCTTCCAGAACTGTGCAAAAATAAATTCCATCATTTAAGCCTCCTAGTTTGAGATACTTTGTAAAAGAAGCCCTAGGAAATGAATACAAAGAACTAACATTAATCACTGAGTCTGATATGACTAATTTTTTTTTATTCTAAGACAATCTTTTAAGTGATTAATGTACCTTACAAATTTCAAAAAAATGTTATGGATAAAAATATATTTATTGCAAAAGGCAAAAGAAAACTATGCTAAGTTGTGAAATTTTGCTTCTATTTTCAATGAATCGCAGAACATGTTGGTTGACTCTGTTTGGTACATTGACAGCTACAAAATGAATAATTCTTCCTTGAATTAGAGCAAAGATTCTGAGTTCTGACTCCTTTTCTTATATTTGAAATTTAAGGTGGTGCTATGGGTAGTGCATATGGCTACATGGTAAAGTTTCCTTAAACACAGAGTTACCTGGAATGATATTTGGAGGTGTGTGGTTGTGTGTGTGTGTGTGTGTGTGTATGTGTATGTGTGTGTGTGTGTGTAAAGGAAGGAGTCTTATAAGTAGAGAAGACTGGCAAGTATTTGATCTGCAAAATTTTATGACCTTGAGCAAGTTAATCTGTCTGTGCTTCAGTTTCATCTTCTATTAAAAGTGGAGGTAAGAAAAGAACATATTTCATAGGATTGTTGTAAGGATATTAAGTGCTTCGGATGCATCTTTATGATTAGGTGTCATCACCACCATCATCATCATCACCACCATCTAATGGATTGTATAATGCAAAGACCTTCCCATCCTGTGACCAAAATTTGCTGAGATCACATTGGTGATATGTCTATGTGGGTTGGAAGGAAATCAGTACAGATGGCCTTCAACTTAGGATAGTTCAATTTATGATTTTTCAGCTTTACAATGGTGTTAAAGCAATATTCATTCAATAGAAAACATACTGTGAATTTTAAATTTTGATCTTTTCTCAGGCTAGCAATATGCATTTTAATACTCGCTAGTGATGCCAGGCAGGGGCAGCGAGCTGCAGCTCCCAGTCCGCCACATGATCGTGAGGGTAGGTAAACAGCTGATACTCTTACAACCATATGTATCCACAAAACAATTCCATTTTCACTTTCAGTACAATATTAAATAAACTGCATGAAATATTCAACGTGGCATTATAAAATAGGCTTTGTGTCAGATAATTTTGCCCAAAAGTAGTCTAATGTAAATGTTCTGAGCATGTTTAAGGTAGGCTAGGTGAAGCTATGATGTTTGGTAAGTTAGGTGTATTAAATGCATTTTCAACCTCTGACAGTTTCAATTTACAATGGGTTTATTTGGACAGAACCTGATCATAAGTCCAGGAAGATCTGTATTTCTTTCCAATCTATGGACAAATAAAGAATGACACTTTGAGAAAGAGCAGGCTGGCTTTATCGTTAATGAGCAGGAAGATTTGTGTGTTGGCTCATTCATTTATTCAACATATTTATTGAACTTCTAGCTACACGTTTAACATTTTCTAGACTGGAAATAAATCAGTGAATGAAACAAACATATTTAACTTCATAAAGGTTATAGTCACCTACTCTAAGTATTGTGTCAATGATGTTAGCTTTCTTGTGATTCAAAACCTAGTGGGGACAAAATATATTGTTCCTCACAGCATATAAATAGATCCAATAACTTTAATAAAATGATATTTTCTAAGAGAAAAAAACATATTGAAAACTGATCAAATTCCACGTCAAGGGATTTTGACAGGAAATCATCTAGTTCAATTCCCTAATTACACCGGCCAGAGCTGAAGCCCAGAGAAATGAAGCAAAGTACTCTTCTCTCAAAGCTAGTCAAAGTCAAAACTGTACCTAACACTAGACATTACTGATGCCCAGTTAAGATTCTGGTCTCCAAGATGAGCAACCACATCACCACTCATTGATGGCAGTGAGCCAGCCACTCCAGTAACTAGTGTGTTCTGTTAGACTAGAGTAGTCAAATGTAGGTCCCTGGATTGACGCTAAGCACGGTGTTTATGTCACCCTAGAGAGGGGGATATAAAACTGTGATTCTAATTCATTTAAGTCTGTAGATCCATGTTAACCTTTCCCACAAGAAGCTCCAGAGTTATTGTGAGTAGAGTACACAGTACTGAAAAGTTCATGCCAGCAAAGAAATTTATTTTGAAGAGATTCTTCTTGGTTAAACTACAAGTTTCATGTGTTTGGGGTAATAAAAGACAGTGGAAACTATCATTCAGTGGATAGAATTTTGCCTAATGAATCAAACAGAATGTTACTAATGCTTCTTTAGAAGCTTCTTTTTAATATTGCCTGCAGAACTATCTAGGACAAAAGTGACATCCAGCTTTCTTTAAAATGGCAAACTGAGTTCTTTTTACCACTGATACATTTATTATATGTATTACAAAAACAATGAAATGAGGTATGCTGTTATATATATTAGTCCAATGCAAGTGTCAAGAAAAACATTTTTAACACAAGATGTACAAAGACCAATCCAAAATCTAAGGAAATGAAACTGAAAGCCTGTGAAATCTAGAAATATTCAGTTAAAAATATGTGCGTGTAAAACAATGCTTTACAGTGCCATGTCATATCATATCAACACATTTCTGTGTATGTAAAGTCAGCTTAACTTTCATTAATAGAAAGTCATGTATATTTATTCATATTTTGAAATAGAACCAACTTCTCTAGTAGATTGGATTGGGGGATATTTTAAAATATGATTATAAGTAAAGTAAAAAAAACCTTTATGAAAAGATTTATACCACTGTCACGTTGCCCAAAAAGAGCTGTCTCAAGAAGAAACACAACCCCAAATTTATATATAAATTTCACCCCAATGAATATAAAATTTATATTGTTTGGAAATTCTACCATAATTAATACCAAGAATACAATGACTTCTGTTAAAAAAGTTTTGTACATAAAGCAAAAATTGGCAAGTATGAACAATTTTGCTGGTGTTTTAAAAAATTGTAATAAATCATTTTGTGTTGGTGTAGAATGCTCATTTTAACCATAAGTAACAAAAAAATTCCACCAGAAAATTTCATTCTTCCAATGAATTACACCCGAATGTTCATTGGTGCAGTAACATCCCTAAAGAAATTTCAGACAAGCTGACTTTCAATACTGTGAATTGGAACACCCAAGCGGAGTAACATGAATGAGGCTTCTTCACTTTGGGTTTTATTAAACAAAAGACATAGAACCCAGTTAGAAACAGAAACACATCAGCTTTTCTCCCCAAAGATTAAGAAACAAAAGGATAATAATTATAATACTGGAGGAAAACATAAACCAAAGCCCAAACCAAAAAGCAGTAATAAAGTTCATTGGTTAGAAGCACTTTTCAAAATATTGGGTAGGAATTTGAAAGTCACTGATTTAATAAATGGTTAAAGAAACTTTTCCTGATTGTAGCTTTTAACATTCTGAATAAATAGACTTCATGGAAAAAGTAGTGGTTCTTTTTACCTTTTCATTTGATCTTAAGAAGCTATATACTTGAATACATAGAGAAAAATGCATCACTTTGTCTAGATAATCAAAAATTATCTACAATCAATATGTACCATACAGGGACTGCAGAAGATTTTTATTCTGTTTAACAATCTGATATCAGATTATCTGAAGAACAAACTTACTACTTAGAGAATTTTATAAACATTGGAGAAATGATGATAGAAGATGGAAAGTAGAAAGGATAACAATTGCATTCACTCTCAAAAAATACATATTTGTATAATCAGCTACACAAAATAAACACTTAGATATTAAAAATAAAGATAATTTATTATGGTCTTCTACTTTTACATAATTATGCATTTCTAAATGTATATGTGAAAGTGGACAGGGTAGAGGTCAAAAACATGTTCACTTACTAGAAAATAGTTTCTATTCACAATGAAGTTAAAAATAATATAAAATTTGTAATATGTATATTTTTAATCTTTATTGGAGTACACTTGCTTTACAATGTTGTGTTAGTTTCTGCTGTACAACAAACAAAGTGAATCAGCTATATGTATATATATATATCCATATCCCCTCCCTCTTGAGCCTCCCTCCCACCCTCCCTATCCCACCCCTCTAGGTCATCACAAAGCATTGAGCTGATCTCCTTGTTATGCGGCTTCCCACTAGCCTTCCATTTACATTTGGTAGTGTATATATGTCAATGCTACTCTCTCACTTCGCCCCAGCTTATCCTTCCCCCACTGTGTCCACAAGTCCATTCTCTATGTCTGTGTCTTGATTCCTGCCCTGCCACTAGGATCATCAGTACCGTTTTTTTTTTTTTTTTTTAGATTCCACATATATGTGTTAGCATGCGGTATTTGTTTTCCTCTTTCTGACTTACTTCACTCTGTATGACAGACTCTACAACCATCCACCTCATTACAAATAACTCAATTTCATTCCTTTTTATGGCTGAGTAATATTTCATTGTATATATGTGCCACAACTTCTTTATCCATTCATCTGTCGATGGACACTTAGGTTGCTTGCTTGTTTATGGTTTCCTTTGTTGTGCAAAAGCTTTTAAGTTTCATTAGGTCCCACAAACCCAAAACAATTAAGAAAATGGTAATAGGAACATATATATTGATAATTACCTTAAATGTAAATGGATTAAATGCCCCAACCTATAATACAGACTGGCTGAATGGATACAAAAACAAGACCCGTATATATGGTGTCTACTTCAGAACTAGGGACACATAGAGACTGAAAGTAAAGGGATGGAAAAGATATTCCAGGCAAATGGAAATCAAAAGAAAACTGGAGTAGTAAAGCTTATAACAGACAAAATAGACTTTAAAATAAAGACTATTACAAGAGACAAAGAAGGACACTATATAATGATTGAGGGATCAATCCAAGAAGAAGATATAATAAATGTAATATATTTTGGATATTAAATGCAAATACTAAAGTTATTTTAATATTTTACATATAGTCTTAAATCTAATTCTTTTTCTTCACATTTGAACACAGAGTTGATAGACTAATTTTAGTTAGGGTCTTAATTTAAGGGATTACAGTTTTATAGTTTTTACCATTCTTATTAATTTTCATCTTTGTCTAAATTAAGATACATTTATGAACACTAAAAGCGAGAGAAACACTGACAAAAAGAAGTGTTAGCCAAAATTTTAGAAGCAGAGACCTTGAAGGTGTTATTTTGGGCTTTGTTAGGACTACGGCACAGGAGCCACAGATTCAAGAAACACTTGAATTGTGTTCCACCAAACTACAGTTGGAGGAAACTTATAAAAACAAAAACCTCAAGGCCACTGTTGGTTGCATAAGTTACATAATTCTTGCCTGTCAAGAATTATAGTTGGAGCTGGCAAGAAGTCAGGGTGCTTGTAAAGCAAGGATTGGTTGGGGTCAGAAATTGTTGCATAGCTACAAGGGGGAACCTTAAGAATATTAAATTGCAGCTGGTGGATGTTGTTCTAAATACATCTGGTGGTGTCCTTGGGTTTGATACAGTTCAGAGAAAATTCAAGTTCTCAGTGGTGCAAAGACGTGTCTGAGACCAGATTCTGATGTTCGCCTGACTCTATTTTTGTATGTCTGGACTGTGATGACCCTATTGTAATTTAAATCTGTCATCAGAAATACAAAGAATGAGGAAAAATTGTATCTACTTATTTAAGAAATCTTGAAGTAGGGTACATCTAAGTTTGTTTTTCAGCAGCCCAGCAAAATCAGTACACTCCTTATGAGCTCATGTGTGATTTCCTTGGCACTTTCCTCAGGGCCACATGATGGCTGCAGCTGTTTCCAATCAACATATCATTTCAGAAAATAATAATAATAATAAAAATGTCCCAAGTCAGAAAAAAGAAATACCTGTACCACATGTCCATTTTCCCATAAGTCCTTCAGAATTATTTTTTATCACCTCTGTGAATTTATCTGGGTCATATGTGTAAACTACTGTTTGACATGGAGAATGAGAGCTCCACTACTGGCTTCTATCAAACAACATTCACACTTGGCTGCATGTCTCACTTCTCCTGAAAGAGCTTTCAGTTCTGATAAAAGTGAGTGAGTCTATAATAATACTTAGGACTAGGATTGCTGGCATTATCAAGTTCATCTTTCAATGGAAATTTTATGAGGTAATAAAAGCAAAATATGGTAAAAATCCAAGAAATTGCATAAGTAAACATGGACCAAGAAGGTAAGCCTGTGAAACTGAAACTTTGGCTGGCAAAAAGTTTCATTTCATGTTAGCTTAAAATTTTGTATAGCTGATCCACACAAGTTTAAATTTAGTTTATTGCAGTGAGTTGAAATGTATGTATTGTATAAAATACGATCATAAAAGAAAAGTCTATCATATCACTACTTATGCTGACGTTTTCTGTTATTTTATTAAAATATGTTTTTAAAATTAAAAAAAAACGTTGAAGTCAAATGTCAACCCATGCTGTTTTTAACATCTGAAGCAAATTTCTATGAGTAAATAGAATACTGAAGTTCTGGGATTCTCTTGGGAGTATATAAATACTGCAGCTGTCCCTACAAACTTTCAGTTTGCTCTTTACCCATAGATATTTATTAAACAAACAAATATATACTAATTGATCATTATGGGTGAAACACAGAATGGGACTACAGATGTAATCCTTGCTCTTACAATCCTTACAATCTATTAGAAGAGACAGACAAGGATACCATTTGAATAGAATAAATTATGGTGAGTGTTACCATAGGAAATACAGAGTGTGCTGTAAATACATGGTGGAAGCCACCCATCTGGTCTACAGGGCGTCAGAGAAGGTTTCACAGAGGAAACACGATGTATAATTTTTTTTTATTGAAGACAGACATTTTTATTTTTACAAGCTTCTAAAATTATTTTAATGAGTGGTCAGGAATAAGAACCATTGTTTTATGTATTTTACAAATTCTTCAATTATTAAAAAGTTTTTAAGCTAAAAATTAATGATTTTGCAATTTTAAAACAAATATACACAAGGCATATAACCCAAGGCAGACTTCAACAAACTGATACTTTAAAATTGTGTTGTGGGACTTCCCTGGTGGCGCAGTGGTTAAGAATCTGCCTGCCAATGCGGGGGACATGGGTTTGAGCCCTGGCCCGGGAGGATCCCACATGCTGCGGAGCAGCTAAGCCCCTGATCCACAACTGCTGAGCAACCCCCGCTCTCCACAACTAGAGAAAGCCCACACACAGCAACGAAGACCCAGTGCAGCCAAAAATAAATAAATAAAAATAAATTTATTAAAAAAAAAATTATGTTGTATACTTACATATAAGATATAAAGTAGACTTAATATTGTATTTGTTTTAAATTTTTTTTAATTTTTAATTTAATTTTATTTATTTTTTTATACAGCAGGTTCTTAATAGTCATCCATTTTATACACATCAGTGTATACATGTCAATCCCAATCTCCCAATTCGTCACACCCACCTCCTGCCTCTTTCCCCCCTTGGTGTCCATACGTTTGTTCTCTATGTCTGTGTCTCAGTTTCTGCCCTGCAAACTGGTTCATCTGTACCATTTTTCTAGGTTCCGCATATATGCGTTAATATATGATATTGGTTTTTCTCTTTCTGACTTACTTCACTCTGTATGACAGTCTCGAGATCCATCCACTTCTCTACAAATGACCCAATTTCGTTCCTTTTTATGGCTGAGCAATGTTCCATTGTATATATGTACCACATCTTCTTTATCCATTCGTCTGTCCATGGGCATTTAGGTTGCTTCCAGGACCTGGCTATTGTAAATAGTGCTGCAATGAACATTGGGGTGTATGTGTCTTTTTGAATTATGGTTTTCTCTGGGTATATGCCCAGCAGTGGGATTGCTGAGTCATATGGTGGGTCACGTGCTGGGTCACAATATATAATTAAATCTGAAGATTGAGTTGCCGGGTGAATGGGGAAGATGACGAGCATTCCCAACAGATAGAATAGGACAAGAAATATTCTAAAGGTAGAAAAGAACATTGCTCTTCCTAATAGAAATTTAATATGGCTGGAGAGCAGGGTTTTGAAGGGAAGATGTGAAAATATATCTGGAGATATGATATATCTACACTCAGATACACAAGGAAACTGTAGAGTTCTTAAAAGAATTTGGACTTCATTCTAAGGACAATGGGACATCATCTAATTGTTTTAATCAAGGGAATGGAATAAGCAAATTTGTCCTCTGCTATATGAGAGCAGGATTATAGTATACAATGCTGGAGGTAAAGTTGGTAGGCTTTTTTAATTACCCTTGTTAGACATAATAGTGCTCTGAACAAGGCTAGAGGCAGGAGATTATAGAAGTAAATATATTGGAGAAAATTTTAGGTTCAAGCATCCAAAGACTTTAGAGACTGAATAGACATAGGAAGTGAAGAATAATGAAGAATTAAGGCTGACTCTGAGTTTCCTGTTTGGGTTATGGTTGAATAATGGTGTTAATCACTAAGATATGGAACTCAGGAGAAATTTGCTGAGCATAACTCATCCTCTTTTCAGCATGTAGAATTTATGATATTTAGGTGATTTCAAAATGTAGATTTTCTGAACTTGTTGAATGAAAGATCCAGAGCCCAGAAGAAAGATCAGGGTTAAGGACTCATTTATGAGCCATCTGGTATGGATGTATTTTGAAATTAAAAAATTAGATGTTATTGCCCAGGGAAGATGTGTGGTATAACTAAGAAAAGGAGATCAGAGAAATGGCTGTTAGATGGAATTCTAAAGAACACTAGGTATTTACCCACTAAAACAAAACAACAAAATTTTTGTTTACTGTATGGTTTCCTTTTTCTGCTATTAAAAATATGACCACAAACTTGGTGACAAAAACAGAAATATATTCTCTTACAGTTATCAAGGCCAAAATCTGAAATCAGTATCACTGGGCCACCATCAATGTTTTGGCAGGGCTGAACACTCTTTAGAGGCTCTGGGGTACACTCTCTTCCTTGTCACTTTCATCTTCTTATGACTTTCAGCATTTCTTGAATTACAACTACATCACTACAATCTCCCTGGTCACATTACCCTTCTCTTCTATGTGGTCAACTATTTCTCTGCTTCCTTTTTATAAAGGATATATGTGATTGTATTTAAGGTCTACTCAGATAATCCAGGATGGTGTTCCTATGTTAAGATCCTTAACTTAATCACATCTGCAAAGTCTTTGTTGTCATATCAGGTAGCATTCACAAGTCCTGGGTTTAGGATGTGAATTAATTTGGGAGTAGGCATTACTTAACCTACCACATCTACTAAGGAGAAAATTATATTTTCTCTGCTCATATGGAGCTCATGAGAAGAACTGAGACTAGAATGAAATTAATTCATGACAGATAGTGTCGAATGCCAATCATGTTAGGCAAAATAACTTAGTTACATAGAAATTCATAGATAGAAGGACCATATTTAATTGGATTTTTGGAAATAGTTCAACATCAAAAAAGCAAAAGAAAAATATTTTTTATAAGAAACTATATTAGAGGGTTCTAAGGAGACAGCATAGTAGGAGGTAAGAGGAATCTATCTCCCCATGTTGGCAACAATGAAACTGGCAGGATCAATCTGATGTAATCATTTTAGAACTCTGGAGTCTATTGAAGGCTTACAGTTTCCAGGGGAATACTTGGGTCATAAATTATGATTAATTTCCATGAATTTTAGCTTTTAGCAGAGTAGCAGCTATCCATCCTCCATCTTCAGCCACATAGCAGGCATCTGTTCATATGTCCCAGGAGCTGCTTGCACACAGATTATGAGAGCCAGGGTGGATAAAAAGAACCTTGTTTTCCAAATAATGGGAAGCTGTGTTATGATCACTGATTGCTCCTTCTGATAACAGAGGTGCAAACAAAGGTAGGTAGTCATTGTTGCACCTTCCTCCATTGTTTCAAGCCCCTTCACCTCTGACTAAAGTGAGTTGCAGGGGATTGAAAGGGCCAGCATCTTACCCTCTCCATTTCATTTTTCTCTTTTTCTCTTTAGGAGTCAGATATTAAAGACCAGATTATTCAAAACAAATGTAAATATGGGGGGAAATTATAAACTAACCACACATACCCAGGGAAAAGCTCAGAAAGACCTGGGAAGACCTTAAATTTATGCTCAGGGGACTTCCCTGGTGGTCCAGTGGCTAACTGCATGCTCCCAATGGGTTTGATCCCCGGTCAGGGAAATAGATTCCACGTGCTGCAACTAAGAGTTTGCATGCAGCAACTAAAGGTCCCACATGCCACAACTAGAGATCCTGCATGGCTCAAGTAAAAGATCCCATACGCTGCAATGAAGACCCCACATGCCGCAACTAAGACCTGACTTAGCTAAAGAAAGAAAGAAAGAAATATATATTTTTTAAATTAATAAATTTATACTCAAGATGATCCTCAGCACCAAGACAGCCTACAACAAACAAACAAAGAAACAAACAAATAAATACAGCAAACTCTGGGAAATTCGGATAACCTGATTTCCAGAGTTACATTATTAGATTCAAATGTCTAGTTTTTCTGTGAAAAATTCCAAAGCATACAAAAAAACAGGAAAATAATGTTCTTCAAAGGGAAACAATAAACCAATAGAAACAGCCCTTAAAAAGATCTAATAGCAGATATAATAAATAAAAACTTTAAAACAACTATCTTAAAGATGCTAAAAAAAAAAAAGATGTGAACAAAGTTTTTTTAAAAGTATGAACAAAAAGGAAATTTTAATAAAGAGAAGAAAAACCTAGCAAAAAACTAAAAGAAAAGGTCTGGAGCTGAAAATTATAGCCAAAATAATAATTTACTAGAGGAATTCATAGGAAGATTTGAGCAGGCAGAAGCAAGAATCAAATACCTTAAAGATAAGACTAGAAATGATCAAATATCAAAAACAGAAAGAAAAAGATTAAGGAAAAAGTGAACAGAGCCTATGTGCCCTCTGGGAATGATTAAAAGAGCTAAAATATGCATTGTAGCAGTCCCAGAATGAGATGCGAGAGAGAAAGAATAAAGAGCAGAGAGAAAATTTGAGGAAATAATGGCTGAAAACTTTCCAAATTTGATGAAAGACATAAATATAAATATTTAAGATGAACTCCAAGATTAATTCAAAGAGACTCATTCTAAGACATTATAATCAAACTTTCAAAAGACAAAGAATCTTAAAAGCAGCAAGATAGAAGTGAATTATCACATGCAAGTATTCTTCAATAAGATTATCAGCAGATTTCTCATCAGAAACTTTGGAGGTCAGAGGTAGTGTGCTAAAATATTCAAGTGCTCAAAGAAAAAACTGTCCATCAAGAATCTTATATGCAGCAAAACTGTCCTTGAGAAGTGAGGGAGAAATTAAGACAATCCCAGATAAACAAAAACTTAAGGATTTTGTTTCCACTAGATCTGTTTGCAAGAAATGCTCAAAGGAATTCTACAAGGTGAAATAAAAGGACACTAGATGGTAAAGATGCTTATGGAAAAATTAAAATCTTGTTAAATACATGAAAGATTATGAAAGCTAGTATTTTTGTAACAATAGTTCATAACTGCAATTTTTGTTCTCTACATGATATGAGACTAGCATATTTAAAGATAAACTATTATTAGTCTAAAAGCTAGTATCACTGTATCATTACTTGTTCTCCAAATCTTGGTTTCTAAATAATTTGAGAGACAACTGAATTTAAAAGAATTATTAGTTTATGTTTTGGGACACACAGTATGTAAAGATGAAATGTTGTGATATCAACAACCAGAAGAGTTGGGTACAGAGCTGTAAAAGAGCAGAGTTTTTGTATGTTATTGAAGTTAAGCTGGTATAAATTCAAATTAGAGTGTTATAACTTTAGGATGTTAAATATAACCTCCAAGGCAACCACAAAGAAAGTAGCTATAAAATATACACAAATGGAAATGAGAAAGGAATTTCAATATTTCACTACGGAAAAACTAAACTAAACATAAAAGAAGACAGTAAAATAAGAAATGAGGGGGCTTCCCTGGTGGCGCAGTGGTTGAGAATCTGCCTGCCAGTGCAGGGGACACGGGTTCAAGCCCTGGTCTGGGAGGATCCCACATGCCATGGAGCAACTAGGCCCGTGAGCCACAACTACTGAGCCTGCGTGTCTGGAGCCTGTGCTCCACAACAAGAGAGGTCGCGATAGTGAGAGGCCCATGCACCGCAATGAAGAGTGGCCCCCGCTTGCCGCAACTAGAGAAAGCCCTCCCACAGAAACGGAGACCCAACACAGCCAAAAATAAATAAATAAATAAATAAATTAAAAAAAAAAAAAAGAAATGAGGGACAAAAATATTATAAGGCATATAAAAAACATATAGAAAAATAAGGAAATTAAGTCTCTCCACTTTAAATTTAAATATATCAAATTCTCCAATCAAAAGACAGAGATTGGAAAAATGGATGAAAACACATGATCTAACTACATGCAGTCTTCAGGAGACCCACTTTTGATCCTAAGACACAAATAGTTTGGAAATGAAAGAATGGAAAAAGATATTCTATGCAAATAGTAACCAAAAGAGAGTGAAGTGGCTAAAATAATATCTGACAAGATAGACTTTAAATCAAAAAAGTTTACAAGTGATAACAAAGAACATGACATATTAATAAAAGTTTCAATAAACCAAGAAAAAATAAAAATTATAAACATTTAAACACTTACTGAGAGACTTCTCAAAAGGCAAGAAACTCCCCATGTACCTGGGTAGGGCAAAAGAAAGAGAAAAAACAGATACAAAAGAATAGGGATGGGACCTGCATCTCCAGGAGGGAGCTGGAAAGGAGTAAAAGTTTCCACACACTAGGAAGCCCCTTCACTGGTAGAGAAGGGGGATGGAGAGGGGAGAAGCTTCAGAGCCACAGAGGAGAGTGCAGCAACAGGGGTGCAGAGGGCAAAGCAGAGAGATTCCCACACAGAGGATTGGTGGCAACCAGCACTCACCAGCCTGAGAGGCTTTTCTGCTCAACCACTGGATGGGTGTGGGCTGGGAGCTGAGGCTCAAGTGTCAGAGGTCAGATCCCAGGGAGAGGACTGGGGTTGGCTGTGTGAACACAGCCTGAAGGGGGCTAGTGTGTCACAGCTAACTGGGAGGGAATCCAGGAGAAAGTCTGGAACTGCCTAAGTGTCAAGAGATCATTGTTTCGGGGTGTGTGTGGAGAGGAGATTCAGAGCACCACCTAAACGAGCTTCAGAGATGGGTGCGAGCCACAGCTATCAGCGTGGAAACCAGAGACAAACGTGAAATGCTAAGGCTGTTGCTGCAGCCACCAAGAATCCTGTGTGCAAGCACAGGTCACTATACACACTTCCTCTCCTGGGAGTCTGTGCAGCCTGCCACTGCCTGGGTCCCGTGATCCAGGGACAACTTCCCCGGGAGGACACATGGCACACCTCAGGCTGCTGCAACATCATGCCATCCTCTACCAGCACAGGCACTGTACCCCTCCCTACCGCCGCCTATGTGAGCCAGAGACCCCTAATCAGCTGCTCCTTTAACCCCCTCCTGTCTGGGCAAACAGGAGATGCCAGAGGGCAACCTACACGCAGAGGTGAGACCAAATCCAAGCTGAACCCCAGGAGCTGTGAAACAGAGAAGAGAAAGGGAAATTTTTCCATGCATCCTCAGAAGTAACAGATTAAATCTCCACAATCAACTTGATGTACCCTGCATCTGTGGAATACCTGAATAGACAATGAATCATCCCAAAATTGAGGCGATGGACTTTGAGAGCAACTGTAGACTTGGGTTTTGCTGTATGTGACTGACTAGGTTCTCATTTACATAGTTATCTTAGTTTAGTTTTTAGCACTTGTTATCACTGGTGGATTTGTATTGGTTTGGTTGCTCTCTTATATTTTCAAATTACTTTTTAATGTTTAATTACTTTTTTAAATTACTTTTTAAACTTTTTTATATTACAAATATTTTTTTAAAAGTTTTTATTTTAATAACTTTATTTTACTTTATTATTTTTTTTCTTTTTCGATCATTCTTTTTTTTCTCCCTTTTCTTCAGAGCCGTGTGGCTGATAGGGTCTTAGATCTCTGGACGGGTGTCAGGCCTCAGCCTCTGAGGTGGGAAAGTTGAGTTCAGGACATTGCACCACCAGAGACCTCCTGTCCCCACACAATATCAATTAGTGAGAGATCTCCCAGAGATCTCTGTCTCAACGCTAAGACCCAGCTCCACCCAATGACCAGCAAGCTCCAGTTCTGGACACCCCATGACAAACAACTAGCAAGACAGGAACACAGTCCGACCCATTAGCAGAGAGGCTGCCTAAAATCATACTAAGTTCACAGACACCCCAAAACACATCATCAGACATGGTCTTGCCCACCAGAAAGACAAGATCCAGCCTCATCCACCAGAACAGAGGTACCAGTCACCATAACGAGGAAGCCTACACAAGCGACAGGACCAACCTTACCCACTGGGGGCAGACACCAAAAACAATAGGAACAACAAACCTGCAGCCTGCGGAAAGGAGACCCCCAGACACAGTAAGTTAAGCAAAATGAGAAGATAGAGAAATATACAGCAGATGAAGGATCAAGGTAAAACCCCAACAGACCCAACAAATGAAGAGCAAATAGGCAGTCTATATGAAAAAGAATTCAGAGCAATGATAGTAAAGATGATCCAAAATCTTGGAAATAGAACGTAGAAAATACAAGAAGTGTTTACAAGGATATAGAAGAATTAAAGAGCAAACAAACAATGATGAACAACACAATAAATGAAATTAACAATTCTCTAGAAGGAATAAATAGCAGAATAACTGAAGAAGAAGAATGGATAAGGGACCAGGAAGATAAAATAGTGGAAATAACTACCGCAGAGCAGAATAAAGAAAAAAGAATGAAAAGAATTGGGACATTCTCAGAGATCTCTGGGACAACATTAAAGGCACCAACATTCGAATTATAGGGGTCCCAGAATAAGAAGAGAAAATGAAAGGGACTGAGAAAATATATGAGGAGATTAAAGTTGAAAACTTCCCTAATATGAGAAAGGAAATAGTCAATCAAGTCCTGGAAGCACACAGAGTCACATACAGGATAAATCCAAAGAGAAACACACCAAGACACATATTAATCAAACTAAAATAAATTAATTACAAAGAAAAAATATTAAAAACAACAAGGGAAAAACAACAAATAACATACAAGGGAATCCCCATAAGGTTAACAGCTGGTCTTTCAGCAGAAACTCTGCAAGCCAGAAGGGAGTGGCAGGACATATTTAAAGTGATTAAGGGAAAAAACTATAACCAAGATTACTCTACCCAGCAAGCATCTTATTCAGATTCAATGGAGAAATTAAAGCCTTTACAGACAAGCAAAAGTTAAGAGAATTCAGCACCATGATCCAGCTTTACAACAAATGCTAAAGGAACTTCTCTAGGCAGGAAACACAAGAGAAGGAAAAGACCTACAATAACACACCCAAACAATTAAGAAAATGATAATAGGAATATACATATCAATAATTACCTTAAATGTGAATGGATTAAATGCTCCAACCCAAAGACATAGACTGGATTAATGGATACAAAAACAAGACCTGTATATATGCTGTCTACAAGAGACCCACTTCAGACCTAGGGACACATACAAACTCAAAGTGAGGGGATGGAAAAAGATATTCCATGCAAATGGAAATCAAAAGAAAGCTGGAGTAGCAATTCTCATATCAGACAAAGTTGACTTTAAAATAAAGACTACTACAAGAGACAAAGAAGGACACTACCTAATGATCAAGGGATCAATCCAATAAAAAGGTCTAAGAATTATAAATGTTTATGCACCCAATATAGGAGGACCTCAATACATAAGGCAAATGCTAACAGCCATAAAAGGGGAAATTGACAGAAACATAATAATACGGGGGACTTCAACACTCCACTTTCATCAATGTACATTTCATACAAAATGAAAATAAATAAGGAAACACAAGCTTTAAATTATACATTAAACAAGGTGTACTTAATTGATATTTATAGGACATTCCATCCAAACACAACAGAATACACTTTCTTCTCAAGTGCTCATGGAACATTCTCCAGGATAGACCATGTATTGGGTCACAAATCAAGCCTTGGAACATTTAAGAAAATTGAAATCATATCAAATATCTTTTCTGACGACAACACTATGAGACTAGATATCAATTACAGGAAAAAATCTGTAAAAAATACAAACACATGGAAGCAAAAATTACACTAATAAATGACCAAGAGATCACTGAAGAAATCAAAGAGGAAATCAAAAAATACCTAGAAAGAAATGAAAATGAAACGTGACAAACCAAAACCTATGGGATGCAGCAAAAGCACTTCTAAGAGGGAAGTTTAGAGACGTACAATCCTTCCCCAAGGAATAGGAAAAATCTCAAATAAACAACCTAACCTTACACCTAAAGCAATTAGCGAAAGAGGAACAGAAAACCCCCAGAGTTAGCAGAAGGAAAGAAATCATAAAGATCAGATCAGAAATAAATGAAAAAGAAATGAAGGAAATGATAGTAAAGATCAATAAAACTAAAAGCTGGTTCTTTGAGAAAATAAACAAAATTGATAAACCACTAGCCAGACTCATCAAGAAAAAAAGGGAGAAGACTCAGATCAACAGAATTAGAAATGAAAAAGGAGAAATAACAACTGACACTGAAGAAATACAAAGCATCACGAGAGACTGCTACAAGCAACTATATGACAATAAAATGCACAACCTGGAAGAAATGGACAAATTCTTAGAAAAGCACAACCTTCTGAGACTGAACCAGGAATGAATAGAAA
Source organism: Balaenoptera ricei (assembly GCF_028023285.1). Lineage (NCBI taxonomy): Eukaryota > Metazoa > Chordata > Mammalia > Artiodactyla > Balaenopteridae > Balaenoptera > Balaenoptera ricei. The sequence goes on from NC_082643.1 coordinate 87,587,494, forward strand.
ATATAAACAGACGAATCACAAACACTGAAATTAAAACTGTAATTAAAAATCTTCCAACAAACAAAAGCCCAGGACCAGATGGCTTCACGGGTGAATTCTATCAAACATTTAGGGAAGAACTAACACCTATCCTTCTCAAACTCTTCCAAAATAGAGCAGAGGCAGGAACACTCCCAAACTTATTCTACGAGGCCATCATCACCCTGATACCAAAACCAGTAAATGATGTTACAAAAAAAGAAAACTACAGGTCAATATCATTGATGAATATAGATGCAAAAATCCACAACAGAATACTACCAAAGAGAATCCAACAGCACAATAAAAGGATCATACACCATGATCAGGTGGGGTTTATCCCAGGAATGAAAAGATTCTTCAATATATGAAAATCAATCAATTTGATACACCATATTAATAAATTCAAGGATAAAAACCATATAATAATCTCAATACATGCAGAAATTTCGACAAATTTCAACACAAAGTTATAATAAAAACTCTCCAGAAAGTAAGCATAGAGGGAACTTACCTCAACATAATAAAAGGCCAAATATGACAAAGCCACAGCCAACATCGTTGTCAATGGTGAAAAACTGAAACCATTTCCACTAAGATCAGGAACAAGACAAGGTTGCCCACGCTCACCACTATTATTCAACATAGTTTTGGAAGTTTTAGCCACAGCAATCAAAGAAGAAAAAGAAATAAAAGGAATCCAAATCAGAAAAGAAGAAGTAAAACTGGCACTCTTTGTAGATAACATGATACTATACATAGAGAATCCTAAAGATGCTACCAGAATACTACTAGAGCTAATCAATGAATTTTGTAAAGTAGTGAGATACAAAGAAATCTCTTGCATTTCTATACACTAATGATGAAATATCTGAAGGAGAAATTAAGGAAACACTTCCATTTACCACTGAAACAAAAAGAATAAAATACTTAGAAATAATCCTACCTAAGGAGACAAAAGACCTGTATGCAGAAAACTGTAAGACACTGATGAAAGAAATTTAAGATGATACCAACAGATGGAGAGATATACCATGTTCTTGGTTTGGAAGAATCAACATTGTGAAAATCACTATACTACCCAAAGCAATCTACAGATTCAATGCAATCCCTATCAAACTACCAATGGCACATTTCACAGAACTAGAACCAAAAATTGCACAATTTGTATTGAAACTCAAAAGACTCTGAATAGCTAAAGCAATTCTGAGAAAGAAAAACGGAGCTGGAGGATTCAGGCTCCCTGACTTCAGACTATACTTCCAAGCTACAGTAATCAAGACAGTATTGTACTGGCACAAAAATAGAAATATAGATCAATGGAACATGATAGAAAGCCCAAAGATAAACCCATGTACATATGGTCACCTTATCTTTGATAAAATAGGCAAGAATATACAATGGAGAAAAGTCAGCCCCTTCAATAAGTGGTGCTGAGAAAACTGGAGAGCTACATGTAAAAGAATGAAATTAGAACACTCCCTAACACCATACACAAAAATAAACTCAAAATGGATTAAAGACCTAAATGTAACACCAGACACTATAAAACTCATAGAGGAAAACATAGGCAGAACACTCTATGACATAAATCACAGGAAGATCCTTTTTAACCCACCTCCTAGAGAAATGGAAATAAAAACAAAAATAAACAAATGTGACCTAATGAAACTTAAAAGCTTATGCATAGCAAAGGAAACCATAAACAAGATGAAAAGACAACCCCCAGAGTGGGAGAAAATATTTGCAAAGAAAACAACCGACAAAGGATTAATCTCCAAAATTTACCAGCAGCTCATGCAGCTCAATATCAAAAATCAGACAACCCAATCCAAAAATGTTCAGAAGACCTAAATAGACATTTCTCCAAAGAAGATATACAGATTGCCAACAAAGACATGAAAGGATGCTCAACATCACTAGTCATTAGAGAATTGCAAACCAAAACTACAATGAGGTATCCACTTCACACCAGTCAGAATGGTCATCATCAAAAATCTACAAACAATAACTGCTGGAGTGGGTGTGGAGAAAAGGGAACCTTCTTGCACTGTTGGTGGGAATGTAAATTGATACAGCCACTATGGAGAATAGTTTGGAGGTTCCTTACAAATCTAAAAATGAACTACCATATGACCCAACAATCCCACTACTGGGCATATACCCTGAGAAAACCATAATTCAAAAAGACACATGTACCACAATGTTCATTGCAGCACTATTTACAATAGCCAGGACATGGAAGCACCCTGAGTGGCCATCAACAGATGAATGGATAAAGAAGATGTGGCAGTTATATACAATGGAATATTACTCAGCCATTTAAAGAAACGAAATTGAGTTATTTGTAGTGAGTTGGATGGCCCTAGAGCCTGTCATACAAGGTGAAATGTGTCAGAAAGAGAAAAACCAATGCTCTATGCTAACACATATATTTGGAATCTAAAAAAAAAAAAAAGTTCTCAAAAACCTAGGGACAGGACAGGAATTAAAAGGCAGATGTAGAGAATGGACTTGAGGAAACAGGGAAAGGGAAGGGTAAGCTGAGACTAAGTGAGAGAGTGGCTTCCACATATATACATTTTCAAATGTAAAATAGAATGCCAGGGAGAAGCAACTGCATAGCATAGCAGATCAGCTCAGTGCTTTGTGACCACCTAGAGGTGTGGGATGTGGGGGGTGAGAGTGAGATACAAGAGGGAGGGTATATGGGGATATATGTATACGTATAGCTAATTCAGTTTTTTATACAGCAGCAACTAATACAACTATGTAAAGCAATTATACTCCAATAAAGATGTTAAAAAATGTATTTTCATGTTTCTTCACTAAAAATGAACAGTCTAAAAAGGAAATTTAGAAAATAATTCAATTTACAATGTCATCAACGATAATGAAATACTTAATAATTTACTTAACCAAGGAATTAAAAGGCTGTATAATAAAAGCTACAAAACATTGTTGAAAGAAATTAAAAATGCAAATAAATGGAACACATCCCACGTTCATGGACTGGAAGTGTAAACAATTTTAAGATGTCAGTACTACCCAAAGTAATATACAGATTCATTAAAGCCACTATGAAAATTGTAATGACATTTTTTGCAGAAATAGAAAAAAATCATTCTAAAATTTATATGGAATCTCAAGAGTCTTGGAATAGCCAAAAAATCTTGACAAAGAACAAAATTATAGGACTCACGCTTGGATTTCAGAACTTACCAAAAAGTTACAGTTATCAAAAAAGTGTGATATTGACATAAAGACAGACATAGTCCAATAGAAAGAATAAACAACCCAGAAGTAAACACTTTCGTATACGTGCAAATATTTTTTGACAAAGGTGCCAAGACCATCCAATAGGAGAAGGAGAAGTTTCTTTCCGCATATGTTGGGAAAAAAGGATATCCACATGCAAAGAATGAAGTTGGACCCTTACTTAATACCATATACAAAAATCAAAATTGTTCAAAGATCTAAATGCAAGATCTAAAACAATAAAACTCTTAGAAGAAAATTTTGGACAGAAACTTTATCACATTGGATTTTGAAATGATTTTTTGGATATAATACCAAAGGCATGGGTAACAACAACAACAAAAAATAGACAATAGGCATCATAAAAAATTTATTTGTGGATCAAAATATACTCTCAATGGACTAAAAAAGCAACCCACAGTATCAGAGAAAATGTTTTCAAATCATATATCTGATAAGGGATTTATAATCAGAAAACACAGAGAACAACTAAAATTCAACAACCAAACAAACAAACAACCACATATAGACATTTCTCCAAAGAAGACATATAAATAGCCAATAAGTACATGAAAAGATGCTCAAAATCATTAATCATTAGGGAAATGTAAATCAAGACTACAGTGAAATACCACCTTACAATTGTTAGGATGCCACTATCAAAAAAAAAAAAAAGTTGGGGGAGGAAGGGAGGGAGGGAGCAAGGAAGGAGAAAGAAAGAAGGAAAAAAGGAAGAAAGAAAGAAAAAGAAGTGTTGGTAAATATGTGGAGAAATTGGAATCCTTAGGCACTATTGGTGGGAATATAAAATGGTACAGTCACTGTGGAAAACATTATGAAGGGTCCTAGGAAAATTTAAAATAAAATTACTGTATGATCTATCAATTCCTTTTTGAATATATACAAAAAAATGAAAGCAAACTCTTGAAGAGATATTTGTACACCCATACTCATAGTAGCATTATTCCCAATAGATAAGCCATGGAAGCAACCCAAGAGTCCATCAGTGGATGAATAAAATTTGGTGCATACACACAAGGGAACACTATTCAGATTTTAAAAAGAGAAGAATTCTGCAATATGCTATAAAATAGATCAACTTCGAGGGTATTATGCTAAAGGAAATAATCCAGTCACAAAATGACAAATGTTGTGTGATTCCACTTACATGAGGGATGTGGAGGAATCAAAATTATAGAGACAGAAGTAGCATGGTGATTGTTAGGGGATGGGGGAAGTGGGAGAAAGGGGAGCTATTGTTTAATGGGTAAAAAGTTTCAGTTTTTACAAAATGAAAAGAGTTATGGAGATGGATGGTGGTGATGGTTGCAGACATTATAAATGTATTTAATACCATGCATTGTACACTTAAAAATACTTAAGATGCTATATTTCGTTATGTGTATTTTACCACAATCAAATTTTTTTTAAAGACTATATTTTATATGATTATTGAGGTTAGTATTTGTAGAGGTGTTATTTGCAATATCATCTAGGAATTTCATCTAAATGTGTGAAAAAATATTTCAATTAAGTATTTCCTACTGTTAGGGGAAACACGGACTGAAGCCACCCACCCTGGCCAGGCAAAGACAGTAACAATTTTCATGAGTTATTTTATGACAGGAGATCCTGGTAAGGAACATGGAACTAACAAGCCACCACCAACCAGAAGAATAAGGGAAAGGTCAAAAGGAGAGAAGAGATGGGAATCCACATGTCCTACCAACCTCCAAGAATCCTCCTTGCTGGAATCCATCTTGGTTGAGCGGTTGCGCGCAACCCTGGGAAGGACCCTGAGTCAGAATGATTGGCCAGAGACAACCCTGAAACTAATCCCATCACCATAAAACCCGAGACCGGAGCCACGAGGCAGAGCAGTTCTCCTGGGTTCCCTTACCCTGCTGCTCTCCGCCCGGGTGCCCCTTCCCAATAAAGTCTCTTGCTTTGTCAGCATGTGTGTATCCTGGGACAATTCATTTCCAAGTGTTAGGCAAGAGCTCACTCTCAGGCCCTGGAAGGGGCCCCCTTCCTGCAACATTATGGCCTTAAGACAGATTTTTTTTCCCTCAAGTTACCTTTCCAAAATAATGATCAAAAAGATGTAGAACAATAATCAGTTTTGAAGCTGCAAATAATGAAGTGCTTTATTTGGGGTCTTGGAAATTGCAACTCAGGAGACACAGATTCAAGTAAAACTGAAAGAATGTTCCTGGGAAAAGAAAGTGTCAGGGGCTTATAAGATTAAAAACCACAATGTTGTTAATTAAAGTTGTTTTTCAACAATCTTGATTGGCTCTGACCCAAAAAGGAAAAATTTGTCTTTAAGGGACAAACTTAGATTGTCACAAGTTATTTAAGGTCAGTGTTTGATAAGTACCTTGAGGTTTTAGAACATCATGTGGATGTTCTGGATTCCTGCATTGAGACAATAAGTGGTCAAAGTTCAGATTCCATCCAGAAGGAGACATGCATAGTTTCCACTTCCTAAATGGCCTCCCTGCTCCATTTTAGAGAGGTTTCTTTGCAATACCAACTTCATTTTGATTTTCCTTTCATACAGAAAATTGTTAGTTTATAGAAAGTACAACAAATAACATTTCATAAATATTTCTCCCTATTTTTACAGAGGTAAGTTCTTACTAAAGGAAGTCTGGAAGGTAAGATAGTAACATGATATATGGCTTCATATAATGGCTATGCACATCTACTATTTATTACATGTATTAAAAACAAAATATATTAATTATTAACAGAGATTGAGAATTGTTTTTGAACACTCTATTTTGGATTAAACCAAACAACATATAATTATTGAGCACTTATATTTGTCAAAAATTTAGGCCCAACAATAGTAAGGATTCATGGAATTTAGTCCCTATCCTCACATTCTTTTTTTTTTTTTTTTTTTTTAATTTCTGGAAGTGTTTCAGGAAATTCCCAGGCAGCTACTGTATCTGCACTCGCTGCCTTGCCACTTACTTTTTTTTTTTTTAAGGGAACGCTATTTATTTATTTATTTATTTATTTATTTATTTTGGCTGTGTTGGATCTTCGTTTCTATGGGAGGGCTTTCTCTAGTTGCGGCGAGTGGGGGCCACTCTTCATCGCGGTACGCAGGCCTCTCACTGTCGCGGCCTCTCTTGTTGCGGAGCACAAGCTCCAGACGCACAGGCTCAGTAGTTGTGGCTCACAGGCCCAGTTGCTCCGCGGCATGTGGGATCCTCCCAGACCAGGGCTCGAACCCGTGTCCCCTGCATTGGCAGGCAGATTCTCAACCACTGCGCCTCCAGGGAAGCCCCCTCACATTCTATTTTAATGCAAGTCACACACACCTAACATGTTGCACGTTAATATTTTTTTCTCATTCAACTCTCAACATACATGAAAATTGAAGGATTTTTCAATTAATTTTAGAGACTGAAAACCATAGCTTCAGAAATTTTGATGGTAATGTAGAAATTTGAACCCACATACCAAGACATCTCTTCTGGAACTTTATACAATAGAGTACCTTTGTCAAGCAGTAGAGAACATAGATGGTATGATAGTAAAGAGCTAGTTACTACAGTGGGCCCTGGTATTCATGGAAAGCTTCCTGAAAGAAGAAGGAATCATAAATCAGGCATCAGGAAAACAGATAGAAATTACATAGAAGGAGAAAAAAAGAATGGGGAAGAGGGAAAGATTTTAAGTTGGAGAAAAAGGATGAAAAAGATTTAAAAGCAGCAGCATTTAATCTACAGAAAAGAAATAAAACAAAATTGATTAACCACTGTCAATAAAAAAGTAATCAATAGTCTAAGAAAGAAATGGAAAATTTTATTTGAGCCAGCCTGAGGATTATAACCTAGGAGACAGACTTTCATAGACCTCTGAGGAATGTTCTAACCACTAGAGGTCAAAGTACAGTTATATAAGTATTTGAGACAAAGGTTTATACACCAAATGACATATTATTGACAGTTTACACAATCCAGATGTACATGTACAAAGAGTAGTGGGTCATGGGTCATTGTGACCCCTTAGACGATTAAGAGAAGTTATCACCTAAGGTGCTGTGATCATTTATGAGATTAAAAAGGAATGTTATCTCCTAAGGAGGTCTGGTTAATGCAGTTGCACAACACACACTAAGGGTGAAGGAGGAGGTGCAAATGGGCAGAGAAAAATTTTATGTTTTAATTTTTCTTGTCTTTCCATAAAATATGAATTTTATTTCATCATCACTAAGTATAGAGGGCACCGTGTCCTATTATTTTTTTCATAGAAATTAAGGTCTTACTATGGCTACTAAAATGTAGGATATTTTTTTTTCCTTTTCTATTAAATTGATAACTGTAAAAGAAAGAATGTTGCCTGCTACCCAGTTCCATAGGATCAAGTCTTTAGCTACTGCAGTCACTTACAGGCAGTACACCTTGAAAGGAGCTGAGGATGAAAAACAGAATGAAGCATTTTGTGTTTTGGATATATGGCCCCCTAGATAGTTAAGATGCATTGCTAAGGAAGAATTTCAATGACTCCAGATTCTTGAATTTTCCCATACATAGATAACCACTAAAATCATTAACTTGAGATATGTTTCTTGGTTTTTGTGTGTATGTGTGTGTGTGTCTGATTAGCAGTAATCTTTTACCAAGATGTGTGCTTGATTACATGTATTTCCTAGCCCCCAAATTTATATTTACTGGCTCCTACCCTACCTCTTTGGAGCAGTTCCTCAGAGCTATCTGAGAGGCTGTCTCCTGGGCTCTAGTCCTCAGTAAGGTCCCCAAATAAAACTGAAACTCAGAGTTCTCATGTTGTGTGTTTTTTATTTCAGTAGACGTAACCAATTAGCATTCCAAAGAATGCCATGTAATTATGCTGTATTTAAAATTAAGAATTGAAGTTAAAGACAAAAAAAATTGAAATATCAAGTTGAGTGGTTCCATTAATCTTTAAATTAAAATGTCCTTTTCATTCGTGAGAAATTTAGCATTTGTAGTAGAAAAAATATTGTCAACTGTACTTCCGTTTGGATTCTAGTAAGATAAACTGTGAGTTCTGAGCAACTTCTAGAAATGGTCCAAGCCACCACCTTAAATACCAACTCTAGCTAAAGACAAAAGAAGATACTGGGGGAAGGAGGAGGCCAGTTAAGGGAAGTTACTAGGCAAAACACAGTAATCAAAGACATGGTTGTTATGTAGATTTAAGACTATGCCTTCTCCACTGATAAGAACTTCTAGAGATTTAGACTTCCTCCTCTTCCTTGTACAGAGAGGTAGACAGCCTTACAAATGGAGATTTCCCTTCTATACATAAATGTCTGTTACAAAAGGGTAACATCTACTTGGCTTCAGATCTTCTTCTTTGCCTGCTGTTTCTTAAAAATAATTCCCCTAAAATAATTCTTATGCCAAAGAGACATATTTTGGGGTGGTGTGTATTCTGCTCCCATCCAGTTCAATGCTTCCCTGAACTCATGGTTCTTGAATAGAATCTCTGCCATATCTGGTTTTATTTCTCTTTTTATTTCCACTAGAACACACAGTCCAAATACAGAGATATTATTGGCATCTCATCAAAAGGATGTCTTTTCCTGCCAACATTTTATTTTGGTTGACCTTAGACTTTATAGTGATTTTTTGTCCTCTTTTCCTGTTGCTGTAAATTTTGCAGTGAGTACTCACTAAAGCATTGAAGAATTTAATGGTGATTGTCAAATACAGTGCATCAAAGTGTGTTTTAACTGCCCCTCTTAAGATGTTGGACAATTATAATTTACTTGTAAAAACTCCTATAAATGCAAAGTTCTCTCAAAGAATGTATTTAGAATCTGTTTTTAAAAAAGATAATGAATCTGTAAAAGAGAGGCTTAGATGGAGTGAAGGCAGCAAGTGGCAGTCTGTTCATGGCCCCCTGAGTGTTGAATGGATAAGGATTCAGGGAAATGAAAACAAGATTGAAAATAAAATGTTGGAGGGAGAAGTGAGAATGTTAGAAAGAATGGGTTTTTCCTGGAAACCAAACAGTAGAACTCATACCATTGTTATATCTCTCTTACTAAATTCAGGGCTCCTTTCCTGGAGCCTCCTGGGCTTTCCCTACCTGCACTGATGTCTTCCCTATTAAAATTCTCAATCTGTTCAAGCTGTGGGGTGAAGGAGAGTGTGTTATTACTCTACTGCTTAAAGGGAAATTAAATCTGCAGTGGCTTCCAGAAAAAAAAGCAAACCAAGACTCTTCTATCACAAATGAGAATACAAGCGAAATAAGTCAGTATGAGATTGCTCTGAGCACAAACATCATTCCTTTGAAAGCTTCTTTTAAAACAACCATAAGAGAGCATTCACTGGTCAATGCTACATTCTTTGGGAGTTAGGAATTGAAAGAGTTTGTACTACTTATTACAATCAAAGAATCTAAACATAAAATGAGTTCTTAAAATCATTTAGTTTAATCTCTTTTTAATAGATAAGAGTGATGCATCCTAGGAGGATTAAGGATAGGAATATGAGCTCCCAGCTCTCAGCCCTGTACACTTCACTGCATTGACTATCCTAATTTTTCAATATTTTGTTTAGACTACTTCTCTGTCTAGATAATTCTATAATTGCTTCATGTAATTTTACAGGTATTTTCATTTTTTTGTAAAGTTTAAATATTTTACTCTCGTGGATAATATATTATGTTCTTCCTTATATATAACTGTGACAGAATACTTATTGAGGTATTAATTTATGTTTTCTTTTCTTGTACTCTTTCCCTCTTCATTTCCAAGGCAGTAAAGAGGACTTTGTGTCCCTTTGCCTTAAGAATATTTGTGTTTCAAGGGCAAAAGCAGATTTTGACAGAGGAAAAATAGGTCCAAGGATGACAATTTATGGTTGTACTAGTTGTCAGTGCATTAACCTAGGCAGTGTCATGCACTTAATAATCTCAGTGTGTTACATCATCTAGGGTTGTTTGGTGCCTGATCTGTGTAACTCTGTGGTAGCCCTGTTACCTCTTAATTTTCTTTTTTTTTGATAAAAAATTTATTTTGCAAACCCAGAGGTATATAAGGATGACACAGAAAACTATGTGATTGAAGCAGACTAACTGTAAGTATACTCACAATTATTATATGAAGGAAATACTTGTAGTTTACATAAAAGTTGGCAGTACTACTTATCTCCAGTAGATATATTACTAGTCCATGTTGCTAGATCTACACATATCTCAAGGGAGTACAAAAATCTATCTTTTTAAAAAATTGGTTCAATTAATAAAATACTGTGTTGGTCAAAATAAAATACCTATAAAATAAACTCTACAGAAGAAATTCAAAACATACACTTTGAGTTTGTAACCTCTGACCCAATCATTTTTCTGGTATTGTTCTACTTGACACAAGTTGATATAAAGCGGTGGTGAATAACTTTGAGGGAGGGGAGCAAAAGAGGTAAAATGTTAAATGAGAAGGTTTAGAACCCCATTACTGAATGTGAGATGAGGAATCTGATGATCTCAGGAAGAAAGCTCTAAACCATGACTTCACTGGATTTCTGGAATGGAGTAGGACATCTGAGGGGGATGCCTGCATGATAAACTTTGGAAGATTGAGCCATAAGTTTTAAGACTGCTCTGTCAAAGATCCGTAAGTTATAAAGCCACAGGACAGCATGCTTTCAAGGGAGGATGCAGACATGATAAATAAGCATAAAGAAATGATGAATGTTGACAAAATTCGAGAAGGTCCTTTATAAATTGTCTAGCATCTCAAATTAGTTATGATATTCTGAATGAGATGGAGGAATTCTCCAATTATGATTGAGAAGAATTGTGAGTGAGATACTTGTTTTGTTAAGAAATTGTATGATATCTAATAAGCAATTGTATTACTTTGCTAGGGTTACCTTAACAAAATACCACGGACTGGGTGGCTTACACAAGAGAAATTTATCTTCTCACAGTTCTATAGGCCACATATCCAAGATCAAAGTGCCAGCAGGGTTGGTTTTTAATAAAGTCTTTTGATAACGTCTGCTCCTTGCAGACAGTCACCTGTTCCCTGTATCCTCACATGACCTCTTTTCTATATTTTCCTCTTTTTTATGAGAACACCAGTCCTATTGGATTAGCGTCTCACCTTAGGATTTCATTTAAACTTAATTTCCACCTTAACAGTCTTATCTCAAAATACAGTCACAATGAGGTTAGGGATCTGACCTACACATTTTGGGAAGACATAATTTATTCCATAAGGCCCATAGTAGTTTGAATGAAAGTGTTTAGCTTGTCTCCACCCCCTCCAAAAAAAAAAAAAAAAAAAAAAAAACTTTAAAAAGAATGGTAATATAATAAGAGCAAAAGTATAAGTCCAAAAAGAACGTAAGAATATTATGGAGGTGTAATGAATGAGCAGTGTCAGCAAAACTATAAAAGTTGGAAAGTGAACAGATGTATAATAATAGACTTAATAGAGCATAAAATGATCAAGTTCAACTGCCTGTAAGACAGGAGGCAATAGGACACAAGGAAATTTGCTATAGGAGCCTCAGAGCCTCTGGATTTGGAGGCACCAGTATTTCTGAAGGTGGAAATTATGGATGTAGGGAGGTTGAAAAGAGTAAGGTTCACTATACAATTTCACTATACAAGAAAGTATATAATTAAATGTTCAAAACAGTATTCTTTCTCCATGACGTCAAACTCCTACCACTCTTCTGACAAGGTGGGGAAAAATTTGCTCTTTGGTTAATAAAAACTAGAGAAATTTCAGACTTAAAGACACATATCATCACCAAGAATGGCATTAATGCATGAGACTAGAACATAATATTCTTTTCTGAATAATGATAATCCCCATTTTAGTTATCCTTCTCATATCCCAGAACAATGACATACAGAATTATACCCAAGATAAGAAATTAGTAGTATACATTCTGAAGCAATGGACTGACCTAAAAAAATGTCCCCACCCCCAATCAGGTAATTTGTGCATACGACAATAAAATGACTGAGACCCTGTATAAAAGAAACAACATTGTCACAGAGCAACCATTCAACTTTTGGATGCCTTCTTAAATATGAATAAATTACCAGGGATTAGACAACAATTCATAGGAGAACTTTTGTTTCTTCACCATTCCTTATACTTCCTTCTCGGTGGAGAGTTTCACTAGAAAAGCACGTTGTATTTCTGTACCCTTATTCTCACTTCTCTCCAGGATAGGAGAGGTGGCTTTGATAAGTGGTGAGTTGGAAAGAGAAATTGTCAATGAAAATATTTTTTTTCTCCTCATTTCTTGGGAAAGAAAACTTGTATTATTTCCTGGAATTTTAGCCTGGGTTGAAACAAGATTATTTTAAAATATCGATGTACAGAATTGTATCTGCTATTTTTTAAGTTGCAAAGCTGCTGATTTTCATGTGTGCTATGAAACAGTATGGGTTATTAGTGTTAAGCCTCATAATCAGCCCTGTAACAGCTTCTGAAAATTAATTACATCTTCCAACAGGCAGTTTTCTTCAGCCCAAGTCATTCTATGGCAAAAGATGGTAGAAATAGCCACTGTGACACACTATTGAAAATGTCTTCTCAGAGTAGAGTGTAGATGCTATGTTACTAGACCCTTCTTCTAACAACAACAACAATGGAAAAGCAGCATTGGAGTGCCAAAAAGATGGACCTCATAAGGAAAATGCATGATGAGTTTTAAATAGGCCCTATGAGAAAAAAAAAGGCGGCTGTAGTAAGACCTGGGATCTGGGATTGCAATCTATAATGCATTCTAAACTTTGCAAAGATGTACCAACAAGTAGAATATCACCCTCTAACTCTGAAGCTGGCTTTTACTTGTAGATTGCTCACTCCATTCCACATTTCCCCAGAATGATAGAGTAAATACAAAATACCTTTAATAATCTCTCAATGAGAATGTTCCACACTGAGTTAAATCTAAAGTCATGGGCTCTCAGCAACTGGCACACATTGACTGATATCTGCTGAAGCTGAAAACTACATCTTTTCATGCATCTTTTTACACTCCAATATGATAGAATCATTGTTTCATATTTTGGCAACTGTAAGTATTGTGTTCAGAGAACATAATTTTGCCTGAATGACTGCTCTTAGAACAAGGAATTCATTTTTCTAAATGGGTTGTATATAAGGTCAGTGCTTAATAACATCATGTGAACTATTAACTGTTTCTGCTTCAGAGTAAAATTTGTAAAAGACCATGCCTTGATTTAACACAACATTGGGTTCCTTGAATTAACTGCCCTTTTTATTGAAACATAGTTTCAGGTTACACATCCCAGAGGCAGCCAATTTCTACCTGAGGATTTGAATCCGTTTTAAATGAGATTCAGTAGAAATAGAAGTTGGGAACGATAGCACTTAGCCTTATTTATTTATTTATTTTTGAAGTTCAGTTCTTAAGCCTGAGGTAATATAATTTAGGATTTAATTTCAGGGGAATTTACTTATTTGTACTTTAATTTGTAAGAGGATTTATTTTTTACAATTTAAATTTTTCCTGATATTCCACAATGGGAATAGGTTAGCATTCAAGTTTAAAGAATCTCTGTAATGCTGAAGCTTTATCTCATTGCTTAACTTCTAATAGGCTGTATTGGATAGTGCAGTTGGATTCAATCTGGTCTGCACAGCAGAGTGAATTTTCAGATTTAGGTACAGGGTTGATTTGAAGTTGATTTATTTAAGGTACAATTCTGATCTATTTCATAGGCTTTCAAGGGCAAAATCTATACTTCCAATCAGTTTCCTGGATGGGTACCCAAAGCAAATTTGTTGCAGAAGTAGATTTGTCATGAAGCTTATAAAGCTTAATCTTAAGGGCCCCTCATTTGCATGCCCTCCTTTCAAGGCCTTGGGAGGAACCCAGCAATGTATTCACATAGACATATATTTTGGCAAGATTTTCAACATTAAATATGTAGCCTAAAATCAAGTAAGACCATCGTCTCTTTTCACTTTGACTTACTTTCATCCTAGGTTCCCTCCTGTTAGGTAGTATTTAATGATCTGCAGGTATTTCTTGGATCTAAGTACAAAGAAGACAATTTTGGAATACATTTAGCATAAGTTTAGAGAGATTATAGGTATGTGGTTTATGGTAATGTTTATGTAGTGTTAAATTACTGCTAGCTGCCCTGGTATAGAAGTGACTTCCAGGAATACTGGTACTGCCCATGGAGCTGACTCACCAGGCATGGTAACAAAGTACAGAGACAGAGGTAATATAATTCAGATGCTTCTAATGATATCAATACCAGAAGTATGTAGGTAATAAAGGAGTAACAGATTCAGATATATAGAACACATAACCAGTGTTGACAATCCAATTATTAGACATAGGGGAGATTTTCTTCTTATCACTGTCTATTCAGAATTGAAGTTTTCTCATGTCAGTAAAATACTTGATAATGAGGCAAAGTCAATTATAGTTACATCATGTATTTTCTGTTTTAAAATATAAATTGTGCAAATAAATTAATCAAACTTCCTATGTTTTTTTCTATAAACTTCAAAAATGACTAAGGGTACATGTTTTATGCATTGCAACTATGAATACTCAAAAAATACAGTTCTATCAACCATGAAAGCAAAATAAGACTGAAATACTTTCCATTATTTCTATAGAAAATTGTACTACAATTATTGCCATAGGAAGGGAAAATCAAAGATAACAAAAGAAAAATCCAATATGGTAAATTATAACATCTCTTTAGAGATATAGGAGAACATATTTCCACAATCAAACAAGAACCAGATTTTATATAAAGGAAGCATTAGGAAAAAAAGAAATCTTAGAAATATGCATGCAGTAGGAACTTCTGGAGATCTTAAACATAAAAGCAGAAATATAAATGGCAAAGGAGGGTTTTTAGATACGTTTGAGAAAAATCTTCAAGAAAACAGAACAAAAATATATATATATACATAATAGAAGAGAAATATTTTAAATATTAAATGTATTAAACCAGACTATCCAATTCTTCATTAATTTAGAGAGAAAAGAGAAAATGAGAGAAGTATAAAATAATTCAAAACATTTTCCCATAGTGGATGAACATAAATATCCATATTGAAAGGGCTAACAAAATAGTATTCATACTAAACGGAAAATGTAAACACAGTAAGAACAGTTTAGGAAATTTCCAAGCACTAGGGATGAATATAATGGCTTACTAAAGAAAGAAAATCTTCTGTAGAGAGATAGAGAAAAAAAAAAGTCTTTTTATAAGGGTGACAGCATCAGAATGTCACTGAACTTTTCAACAAGGCTAGAGACACTGCCTTTCAAAATCCTGAAGAGAAATTATTTCCAAGCTAGAATTCTATATCCAGACAACTTTTCAATCAGCTTATGTTCATGGGTTGATCAAAATTATTTTCATACAAGCAAAGTTTTGAAAACAAAATTATTTTAAGTTTCTCTTTCAGGAAGCTATTGAAGGGTGCTCTCCACAAAAATGAAAGAAAAGGAGGAAGTTATGAGATCCAGGGAAACAATAGATCCAGCATGGGGACATATAAAGGAAATGGCTGGTCATGGTAATTATTGTATGGCAGGTGTAAAGAGTGATCTGAGTTTAGAGGTGAAAAGTAATCATATTGTATTATGTGTCTCCATGGTGAATGTATCAGATTTCTATTGCTGCTGTAGCAAATTACCACAATCTTACCAACTCAAAACAACACCCATTTATTATCCCACAGTTCTGTAGATAGAAATGCTTGGACTAGCATAAGGTCCTAAGAATCTGTTTAATATCTCCCTGGGCTAAATCTAGGTGGTTGGCTTGTCTAAATTCTCAGTCTGGAGGACTTGAGGGAGAATCAGCTTCCAGGTTCTCAGGTTGTTGGTATAATTTAGTTCTATACTGTTTGTAGGACTGAGGTGCTTGTTTCCTTTTGATAGATTACATTCTCATCTTTTTGAGGACACCTTCATTCCTTGGGTCCTGATCCTCTTTGTGGTCAAGCCAGTAAAGGTGCATTGAGTCCTTCTCACACTTCAAATCTCTCTGTCTCCTACTTCTGCCTCATTTTTTCTGTCTTCCTTTCTGCTACATCTGTTTGAGTGAGTTTTCTGCCTTCTTCTTCTGGTTTTAAAATCTCACGTAATTATTTGTGGCTATCCAAATAATGCAGTATAATCTCCCTGCTTTAATGTCAGCTGATGAGCAGCTTTAGATTTTGCCTGCAAAATCATTTCACAGCAGTAGCTAGATTAGTGTTTGATTGAAAAACCAAAGGAAAGGAAACTTGGGAGAACATATTTAGAATTGATTCTGTTTGCCACAGTGAATAGTAGTTGAATCATCATAATAATGTAAGCACTGGCTATTGATTTGACTAAAGTTCATATGTAAAATTCTTGAAAGGATTAGAAGGAGGGGTATTTTTGTGTAGAAATTTAATTTTGGGGTTGGGGGAAGTGTAGGAAACAAAGTACTCTCATATAAGAAATAACTAAACTTAACATTTTGAAAAGAAGCAAATCATTTAGAAATATGGAGGTAAATACTAAGACAAATTAGCTAAATGAGTTAAAAGTGTATGCTTCTAAAGAGTTGGATAGTAATGGTGAAGGTTAGGGGACAGGAGGCTACTTTTTATAATTATAAACCATACAAAACTCTTTTAGTTTTGTAAATTAAGTATTTCATTTCGTAAATTATTATTTTAACAACAATTAAAATAAAAAGCAGAAGATAGATTAGAAATTGTGTCAATTCTTTTTTAAGTTACTGACCCATCCTTTTAAAGCATGATATGTAGGTTTCTCTTGAAAGATTATGGGCCATGTTTTATCTCTTCTCAGATATCCGTTTTGCTCATGAAAATTGGTACACATTAACAAAACTGGGTGATGGGGGCTGAGTTTGTATGTGTACAAAACTAACATGCTCAAATAAAGACTTAAATCTTGGTCTCATTAGCTTTCTTATAAATGAGCTATAATCGAAATTGGTTGACTGAGTTTGAGAGTACTGAACTAATGAGCCAAAGTGATATATTTGGCTAGTTTACTTAAATAATACAATTTGCTTAAAATATGTTTGAAAAGACATTTACCACTAATTGACCCAAAATTTAAGTCCTAGAACCAATTCCTATTTTATAAGTGTTAATAGCCACTACAGCTCCATGATAAGGAGGCCGTGTCTCTCAAGGGACATAAAACCCAGTACAGGCTTTATCAGAAAACTTCTTTGTAGTCCTGAACATTGTTTTGTAAGAGTAGATGATTGTTATGGTAGCTTTCCCAGAATGAGAATTTTTTTTAAATAAATTTACTAATTTGGAAGGCATTATCTCTTGAGTATGGAAGTAAACATTTTTTGAAAATGATTATTTTATAAGGAAAACATAGAAATGATAGTTTTCCAAGGTTATATAGCAGAAGAAATATTTAAATATTTTTGAAAAGCATTGCTTTGCAGAAATATTAAATGTACTTTATATTTTTTATTTTTTAATTTCCAAAATTGATTGAAGAATTGCATATGCCTTCTTATTGACAGTTAAAGCAAGCCAATCTATTCTAGAACTGTCTCTAGTATCAGATAGTTATTACTTATGGTTCCAAGCAAAGTTTAAATTACTAGAGATGCCAGAAATTTCTTCCAGTAAATTTCTGCAGTAAATATTTAATGCTTAAAAATGAGCAATTAGTCATATTTAGTAAAAGAAAACAGATGCAGTAATTAATTACTTTTTTAATGGAGATTGAAAGAGTAACATAAGATGTAGATGAGTTCCATTGTTTGGTATCTCAGTAATATAGAAACTATGAAAAATTCAGACTAAGCATTAATCATTCATGGGGCAATTAATTTTAATTAAAGCGAGTACAAAATCCCATATGGTTTTAGACATCATCTATTCATTAATGCAAACAGTCTGAGAGGAGCCGTTTGAACTGTTTTGGTTGACAGCAGTGGTGGACAGCCCTGGAGACACCTGGTTAAACATCCTCTAATTTTTATCCTGATGCCAGTGGGCAAGAATCCATGTTTAACAGTCTTTGGCATGATGGTGTGTGTGAGAGGAATTTATTGTGTCCATTATCTCTTTGAAAATTCATAACACACATTGCTTTCTTTTTTGGAAATAAGATGTGCTCACTTCACACATTTTCCCTATGTATGCTCTCTTGGAATTGTTTTGAATATGTATATATTCTTTCCCATGCATCCACAGGCATACATATAAACTCATTTAAGTTAGTACTGGAATACTAGTGTCTCTCTCTTCTTTTTTTATATAGGCTGTTCTGTGCATATTAGTTATTTATTGCTGCATAACAAATTACTCTCAAAATGTAGAGGTTTAACCCAACTGTACTTTGTATTATGTCACACATTTTTCTGTAGGTCAGAAATTCAAGAGCAGCATAACTGATTAGTCTTGGCTGGGGGATCTCTCATGAGGTTCAAGCTAAGATGCCTGCTGGGGTGGTAATTATCTGAAGGCTTAACCTTGGCTGGATGATCTTCTAAGGTGGCTCATTCACATGATTGTTAGTAGGAGGTTTCTGTTTCTTACTGGAAGTTGTCAAAAGGTCTCAGAACTTTGCCACATAGATCTACCTTTAGTGGCCTCACACCATGGCAGCTAGTTTCTTCTAGAGCAAGCAATCCCAAAGAGCAAGGAGAAAGTTGTACTGTCTGTTATGAACTAGAATTGCCATATTCACAGTAGCTTATTGACAGACCTATTCAGTGTGGGAGGGGATTGTATAGAGGCATGGATATCAGCAGTTGGGAATCACTGTAGGCCATCTTGGAGGCTGACTCCACAATGCTGAACTGTATGTACTTATAGTGAGATCTTTAAGTCTGGAAGCCATGCATTCTTTCTCTCTCTACCTCAGCATGTATCACCAAATAACATCATATAAATGAGGAGCTCATAGTAAATAAATTATTCTCAGTTATTATACCAATGTATATCCTTCTACACCTCTTCATTCTATAAGTTAATAACAAAATTAACTATCTCAATATCAAACATAAGTATCATGTTAAATAGGATGCATTTTAAATGGTTATTTTGCAAAAGGTATTGGATTTTTTGCTATCCCAGCCTAAAATGCATTGATTCATTAAGATGTCTGTTAGTTTTTTGAGATATTGTTTAGTTATCAATGACCTTCTATCTGAAAGATACAAAAGGCCATCAACTTGAAATAGCTAAACTTTTCTACAGAATAAAAACACTGGAGAAATATTTTCTGATTTGCGGAGGTAAGGTTAAAAGCACTTTAATACTAATCAATAGCTTTTCACTTAGTAAGCCATGTCTTAATACTGTAGACTTTATGCCAGCTTACCCTGCATATCAATATATACTGTCAGCATTGTTTTGATGCTGTTATTGGGATTTTATTATTTCTGAGAGTTTAACTCTAAAATTTCATAAATGTCATTTTTTTAATATTAGAGGTAGAGAGTGTTACTTTTGAACAGTAATTGCCTTTATTCTCTCAGTCTCTTGTCTAAAGTGATACTTTTATATTGAAAGAAAATAAAAGAAGAAAAGAACTCACTGACTGTTGAAGTTTTTTAAAGCATAAAATACTGTAGTCATTTTGGTGAATGCTTTTATCCCATTTGGTTAAGTTTAGTTCTTCCAAATGCTAATATGAAAATGTGCTAATTCAAAAAAAAAAAGCACAAAAATTTACAATTCCATAACAGAAGATTTTATGGATTAATTTCAGTAACCAAATTATTTTGTCTGGATTACATAGGTGAATTTTGATGGGATTTATTAGAATAGTTAAGGGAAGAATACATTTCATTTAAAAACAAAAACTACTTTACTTGATCCCAAATTTTGATCATTATTTTATAATATATCTCTTTTTGCCTTAAAAATTATTACTCTGAGGGAAATGAGTCTTCCATTAATTTAGTATGCATTTATTAACATTTATTACCCAAGAAATGTGTGACTCTGTTACCATAAATTTATTCTTTACTTTGTATGAGACTCTTAAGATCCAAAGTTCACTTTTATTATATCAAATTATGATGTTTATATACATAAATACAGACGTCTTAGCACTAATATAAGAATGTTTATCCTGATTTTTTTTTTCAATATAGTTTCATTATAGGACCTTATAAAGTTCTGGAAAAAAATTCTACTTCTCTGAGTATTCTGGTTAATTGGACTCTGATTAAAATTGGGTTTTATTATTTTTAATAACTTTAATACTAATGGTCAGAAAATAATATTCAAAAGATCCATAGGCATTGTATTAGTAATCTATCACTGTATAAATATTAACACAAAACTTAAAGGCTTAAAAAAATAATGATTTCAGAGTTTCTGTAGATTGAGAACCTTGTCATTGAAGACTTGGTTTCTCTGGCTTATTATCTCTTACGAGATTGAAGTCAAATGGTAAGCTGGGACTACAGTCATATCAAGGCTCAACTGGAGAACAATCCACTTCTTATGTGGCTTATGTGGCTTTGGCAGGATTCAGTTCCTCACAGGTTGTTGGACTGAGTACCCTAGACCCTCTGGGCAGAAGCTGTCCTTAGTTCCTTGCCACATGGGACTCTCCATGGGGTAGGTTACAATACATCAGCTGACTCTATCACACCAAAGTGAGAACAGCCAGAGAGAGAGAGAGAAAGAGAGAGGAGAGAGAGAGAGTAACAGGTAGTTAGAAGTAAGTAATCCAAAGAAGCGGGTCCTGTGGAAGAAGATTTTTTTCTCCAAAAATAGCAGCAGGTGCAGCAAGAATCACTTTTCCAAGACACTGACAGGGAGCAAGATGCATGTCTTATGTTTGGAGGTAGGACTGTGGTTGGTAGAGCCCTCACCAGAACGTTCTGCAGGATGATGTTGGCTGTTGTTTCTGACACTGTAGTTCTTTACCAGTTTTTTTTAGCTATAGCAACAATGACACAAACTCACTAAAATCCATTTAAGAATTCCATGTCTGCTTAAATTATCCAGAGTCAGGCTCTGTTGCCAGCAGCTAAGTGCTCTGAGGAATATATTTATTTTCCTCAGTCATCATCTATTCTTTCTCCAATAAACAAGAGTTTTAACATAATATGACTGTTAAAAACTAAGTCAGAAATTCAGATTTACTTTTTTTAACAACTAATACTAATTTTCATATGTTTTTGTATTACTTTGTAAATATGGAATTAAAGCTATGCATAACAGTTTAAACTTATTGTGCAGTTTTCCTGTGTGCCAAGCATTGTTTTATGTCTTTCACATAGATTATTTCATTTAATTCTCAAAACTATTCTTTGAGATATTTCAGGGTCTTTTTTAAGATTAAAAAAACTCAAATGTTGAAAGGTTAAATAATTTCCTCAAAGTAATACAGATAACAAGTAGTAAAAGTAGGATGCAAATCTAGATGGTCAAAAACGCTGAGCCCTTGGTTTCAGAAACAATACTATTATGCTTGTTTTCAAAGACCTTATTAAACAGTAAAAATACAGCGCTATTCAAAGTGAGATAAATGTATTACATAAGGCACAAAAGGAAAAATAATTTTTCATTATACTTAAGTAAGAACTACTATGCATCAAAAGTCACCATGAAGAGAGTGAAAAAGGGAAGTTCCAGGATGACAGAAGTTGTTTACAATGAATGTATCTTACAAAGACTCATATTTATAATAAAGAGCTTCCACAAATCAACAACAATGACAATGACAACAATATCCAACAGATTATGACAGTGGATAAGAACAGGCACTTCACAAAAATTAAAATGTACTCAACTTCACATTTCATCAGGGAAATGTAAATTAAAACACAATGAGATATTACTATGTACACCTTTTCCCAATAGCTAAAATGAAAATGATTGACACTATTTGTTAAATGTGGAATATCTGAAGTGTTAATGTACTGCTGCTTGGGGTGTATATTTCCATTTTGGAAAATTCTTTGCCAGTATCACTCAAAGCTGAAAAAATGCAAACCCTGTGACTCAGAAGTTAAACTACTAGATACATAAAAAAGAGAAAAGCATTCATAGCTTGACTTAAAGCATACAAAAATGTTTTTTTTTTTTTCACACACACACTGTATTTTATTTTTACAAGAGATAAATAGACTGACACCAAGCATTGTACATGGATGACCACAACAAAAGCAACAATGATTGCAATTACCAAACATGAAACACACTCATACTATGTCATAATATTGACATTCAGTCCAGTAATCCTCCACTGTAACAGCTCCTTTACTTTGCAGTGAAAATTGATTTGTATATTCTTTGCCTCTCAGTCCTTGTGGGATTTTTTTTTTTTTTTAATTCAGACAGAAAGTCACAAAAATTATGCTCATCCTCATCAGTTCACTCAGTCCCATGTAATTAATTTTTTTTTCATCTTGGTCTTTTGTTAGCACTTTTATGAGTTCATCAGTTGTACTGCTGAACTGAATGAATAAGCATTTTCAGAACTCTAATGAAAAACTGATGAACACAAAAATGTTAATAGCAGCACTACTTTTAATAAAACAACCTAAATACGTAAATCTTTTGTGATATAGTCATACAAGTGTATACTGCATGTCAATAGAAGGTATACATTATTACTGTTAAAAACAAACATGCAGAAAAGTGCACAGATTGTTGGAGTACAGCTTGCTGAATTTTTGCCATGTGAACACACCTGGGAAACCAACATTGGATCAAGCCTTAGCGTATAATGGCATAAAAGGTACTTTTCCCTTATATCCTATCCCAGTCACTATCCCTCCAAAGGACACCACTATTTTTATTGCTAACACAGAATAGTGCACCCTCTCTTTGAACTTTATGTATACTGAGTCAATCAGTACATGCTGCTTTGTATTTTGTTTTGTTGATAAACATTACGTTTGTGAGATTCTTTCACAGAGATTATATTTTGACCTTGTGGTTTCTTAAGATAAATTAAGGAAAAGAAATGATATAAAATCAATTGCTCTATTATATCAACATGAATGAATGAAAATATGTGTAAAATTACCATTATTAAAATAAGACAAGTGGAGAAGTAATTTACGTCATATATAACAGGCAAAATATTAATGTTGCAAATATATAAGGAATGCCTGTAAAAGAAAAAATCTTAATCAAAATATAAGCAAAGTATTTTAACTGGTTATACACAGAAAATAGAATCTATTTAGCTAAAACACTTCATAATAGCTTTCTTTTGTTGTATAACAAATCATCACAAATTTAGCAACTAAAAGCAACCTTTATTGTTTTCCTTCTATCCTAAACATGTTCACTTAGAATAAAAATCCAAATCAGTCCAGGTATTTGCAAGATCATTAAATAGGAAGCCCCAGACTTCGTTCCTCCTTGGAAACACTGATTTAAAAATATAAGGTCTACAAAACCTTTATGAGAAGTCTAGATGCAGTTAGGAAATTGCAGTGACCCAGGTAAGCTCAAAGCCAAGAACATCTGCATGAGAATGAGTAAGAAAACTGTTTTATTTCAACTATGTCAGTTTTTCTACCAAGCTGGCACAGCTCACACTTAGGCTGAGAAACCCAACTTGTGGCTTCTCCCATGGGAGAGTAAAGGAAGAGTGGAACAATCATGCAACATTCTGGCTCTTCAGAGGCCTCCTTGAGGATTGGTTTGTGTTTCACTTGAATCCTAGTGGTGATGGGCGACCACATTCTTTGGATACCTGGGGGTGAGTGAGAACAAAGGAGAGCTCAGTGGTTTAAAGCAGTACCAAAAAACCTGCAGCAATGAAGACAGACATCAGAGAGAGCAAGAGACTACAAGCTTTTAATAAAGCTACTGGCAAACCTCTCTAAATTAGCAATTATATACATAAGCCGAGAGAAGATGTAATCACAGGAAAGGTTTGAGAGGCCCCAAGAACCTCTAGCCAGGCTGATTGGTGGTCTTTCTTTGTATGAAGCCTGTCAGAAAAGACTGAGAGAATGACTGTTTTTTTCAAATGGACAGATCACAACAAAATATTGTAAGGCACACAAAGAAATAAAAAAATGTGACCAAATCGAAGGAAAACAATCTCCATAAATTGACTTTAAGGAAATAGAGGTCTACAAATTACCTGACAAAGAATTCAAAATATTAGTTTTAAAGAAGCATAATGCACTACAAGAGAACACAAATAGACAGCTAAATAAAATCAGGAAAATGATTCATGAACAAAATAAAAATATCAACAATGAGGTAGAAACTGTAGAAAAGAAGCAGCTTTTTTTTTAGCTGTAAAAAAATAGCTGAAGTATTAATAACTGACTTGAAAAATCCACTAGATGGGTTGAATAGTAGATTTGATCAAGAAAAATCAGTGAACTCAAAGAAAAGTCATTTGAAATTAGTGAACTGGAGGGGGAAAAAAAGAAAAAAATAGTAAAGAAAAGTAAAAACCTAAAGGACTTATGAAATACCATCAAAATATTCATATACATATATATATATATATACACATATAATGAGAGTCCCAGAAAGAGAAAAGAGGGAGAGAGAGAGAAATCTTATTTGAAGAAAAGAGTGGCTGAAAATTTCACAAATCCAAATCTGAAGGAAGAAATGGAAATCCAGTTTCAAGAAGCTGGAAGGATCCCAATTAGAAAATTCAAGAAGGCCCACACTCAGACAAATTCTCACAGAACGGCTAAATTCAACAACAAAGAGAGAATCGTGAAAGCAGCAAGAGAATAATGACTCATCATATGTAAGGGAGCTCTCATAAGGTTATCAGTGGTTATTTCAGCTAAAACATACAGGCCAGAAGGAAGTGGGATGAAATATTCAAAAGTGCTGAAAATTAAAACAAAACAAAACAAACATCTGCTAACAAAAAATACTACATCCAAAAAAAGGGTTCTTCAGAACTGAAGGAAAAATAAGGACTTTCTCGGATAAAAAAAAGCTAAGGGATTTCCTTGCCACTAGACTTGCCTTATAAGAAATCTAATGGGAGTCTTTCAAGGTGAAACAAAAAGACACTAGGCAGCAACAAGAAAGCATATCCTGTCCTCAGGCTGGATCTAATCAGGACAATAATATTTTCAAAAATAATTGTTTGCAATTTATTTATTTTGTTTTCTGTAATATGTAGCATGTAATCACTACTGATTACATGCTTAAATTTTTTTAATGTAAATTTAGAACATTCTTGTAGCACAGCAATAATTACTTGAACTTCCCTGCATATAGGAAAAAAGAAAGTCTGAGTTGTCAAGGATCCAATTACATTAATGCAGGTGAGTGACAATTCATGTTTTGGCAAAGATTGACAACTTACATAGATAAAGAATAAATGTGTCTTATGAAGAAGGGCATTTTAAGAAATCATGGTGGCCTAAATATGATTCTTAAATTTAAAAGTAGTATGTATTTATTCTCTTTTTTGTATTAAGGTCCCTAAAACTAAGACAACATCCCTGCCATAGTGGCATATATAATGAGTAGCAGAAGTAGATATATAAACATTTTACTGCCATACAGTGAGGAATGGCATAATAATGGAAAATAGTATAATAAGAAAAAGGAAACACTAATGCTTTGGAAAGATATGAAATGTGATCTAGGACTGAAAATATTCTAAATATTCCGCTAAGAAGGGAAAAAAATAAAGACATGGGTATTTCAGATTGAGGAAATGGCAGAAAGTCTTTCCTCTTAAAAAAAAGAAAATTAAATGGATGTCATGCTCAGCAACATCAAAGACAAATATTATTGTGAAAATACCTGGGGCATATATGTCATTGGGCTTCTGGCTGAACGCTCACAGATAGCAACAGAGCTGGAATGCTAATTAAGGACCAGAGGAAGAATAGGACTGAATGCTATGAAAAGAGATGGGACTTTAGATTGTTGATATTAAAAATTTACCCAAAGTATTCTCAACAGAAAAACACAGAATCAAAGAATAGGCTTAAATTAGAAAGTGGTAAAATATTAATTCCAATACATGCAAAAGGCAAATTACAACCTTAGAGCTTTTGCACTTCCCTTATCAATTCATGTTTTTTTCAGTTTTTGGATTTCCCTATCAAGAAGCCCAGTTTATATCAAATTATAGCAAAAATGTTGAGTCCCTTGATTCTGGTGCCTTAATTAGGCCTATGTCTCCACACTTCAAACATAATATGAACCCACTCTCTACACTCTCCTTGACTCTTGTCTATTTTTATAGAGAAGTAACCTGGTGAATTCTGTTTAAACAATTAGTGGCATCTCTATAGGCTGCTGTTATTGCTTTAGAGCACTTGTCTTTAAAACACAAAACATGTGAAATAGAAAGAAGTGAGACTTTGATAGAAGAAATTCAGGCATGTTACCAAGAGATTTCATAGGGAAAGAGATCATTTTTAGAATCCCTAAAATTATACCAGTAAAAGAAAATACTACTCTTGTTACATATATAAATGTTTCTGTTTTTATATATATGCATACAAACATGTATTCATGTGTGTATGTAAATGTATATATACATATCTTAAGATTATATATATATTTATATTAATATTATATATGTGTATGTAGATATGTATGATAAACCCAAATTTTTAAATACAGAATTAAATTTCAGTACTGGAATAAGATTTTCACTACTATAATTTAAAGTAATAAGTTAATACAATTTAAATTGTTGAGCATATAAAATATAACTGGGAAGAAACAACTTGGCAATGATTTATTGTGCACCGTATGCTAATTGTATTAATCATTTTCTTTGAAACAATAAACTCCAGGTACATAGAAATTTCAGGGATCTTAACTATACCTGTTCAAGTTTCCAACAACTTCATGCAGGTAACTTTAAAAATGAATCATCAATATGAAATTCATCTGCAGGACATAAAACAATGTTGCCAAGCAACTAATAGAAATCTATTATCCACTTTACAGATTTAATTTTTTTTTTATTGTGGTAAAAGTTGCATAATATAAAACATACAATTTTAACCATACTTAATTGTACAGTTCAGTGACACTAAATACATTCACATTGCTGTAAAACACTCACCATCATCCATCTCCCAAATTTTTCACCTTCCTAAACTGAAACTCTGTCCCCAATTAACACTAGCTCCCCATTCCCCAGCCCCTGTTATCTGCCAATGTACTTTCTGACTCTATGAATTTGACTATTCTAGGTACCTTGTATAAGTGGAATCAAACAGTATTTTTCTTCACCTAATGTATATCAGAATGCATTTTTAAGGTTTTTATATATATGTCCTGCAAACAGATTGTACCTTCTATTTATTTTAATTTTTTTCCCCTGTGCTATACAGTAGGGCCTCACCAGCCATCTACTTCATACATAGAAGGGTACATATGTTAATCCCAGTTTCTCAAGCCACTCACCCACCCCTCCCCATCTGGTGTCCATACGTTTGTTCTCTACATCTGTGTCTCTATTTCTACTTTGCAAGTAGGTTCATCTGTACCATTTTTCTAAATTCCACATATATACATTAATATATGATATTTGTTTTCCTCTTTCCAACTTACTTCACTCTGTATGAGAGTCCCTAGGTCCATCCACATCTCTGCAAATGGCACAATTTTGTTCATTTTTATGGTTGAATAATATTCCATTGTATATATGTACCACATCTTCTTTATGCATTCCTCTGTTGATGGACATTTAGGTTGCTTCCATGTGCTGGCTATTGTAAATAGAGCTTCAGTGAATATTGGGGTACATGTGTCTTTTGTAATTATGGTTTTCTCTGGGTATATGCCCTGGAGTGGGATTGCTGGGTCATATGGTAGTTCTATTTTTAGTTTTTTAATGAACTGCCATACTGTTCTCCATAGTGGTTGTATCAATTTACAGTCTCACCAACAGAGTAAGAGCATTCCCTTTTCTCCACACCCTCTCCAGCATTTATTGTTTGTAGATTTTTTGATGATGGCCATTCTGACCAGTGTGAGGTAGTATCTCATTGTAGTTTTGATATGCATTTCTCTAATAATTAGTGATGTTGAGCATCTTTTAATGTGCCTCTTGGACCTCTGTATGTCTTCTTTGGAGAAATGTCTATTTAGATCTTCTGCCCATTTTTGGATTGGATTGTTTGTTTTTCTTAATATTGAGCTGCATGAGCTGTTTGTGTATTTTGGAGATTAATCCTTTGTCCGTTGCTTCATTTGCAAACATTTTCTCCCATTCTGAGGGTTGTCTTTTCATCTTGTTTATGGCTTCACTGGCTGGGCAAAAGCTTTTAAGTTTAATTAGAGCCCATTTGTTTCTTTTTATTTTTATTTCCATTACTCTAGGAGGTGGGTCAATAAGGATCTTCTGTGATTCATGTCAAAGAGTGTTCTACCTATGTTTTCCTCTAAGAGTTTTATAGTGTCTGGCCTTACATTTAGGTCTTTAATCCATTTTGAGTTTATTTTTGTGTATGGTGTTAGGGAGTGTTCTAATTTCATTCTTTTATATGTAGCTGTCCAGTTTATCCTGGCACCATTTACTGAAGACACTATCTTTATCCATTGTGTATTCTTGCCTCCTTTGTCATAGATTAGGTGACCATAGGTGCATGAGTTTATCTCTGCACTTTCTAATCTGTTCCATTGATCTATATTTCTGTTTTTGTGCCAGTACCATGCTCTCTTGATTACTGTAGCTTTGTAGTATAGTCTGAAGTCAGGGAGCCTGATTCCTCCAGCTCTGTATTTCTTTCTCAAGATTGCTTTGGCTGTTCGGGGTCTATTGTGTTTCCATACAAATTGTAAATTTTTTTTCCTAATTCTATGAAAAATGCCATTGGTAATTTGATAGTGATTGCATTGAATCTGTAGATTGCTTTGGGTAGTACAGTCATTTTCACAATATTGATTCTTCTAATACCAGAACATGATATGTCTCTCCATGTGTTTTTGTCATCTTTGATTTCTTTCATTAGTATCTTATTGTTTTCTGAGTACAGGTCTTTTGCCCCCTTAAGTAGGTTTATTCCTAGGTATTTTATTCTTTTTGTTGCCATGGTAAATGGGATTGGTTCCTTAATTTCTCTTTCTGATCTATCATTTCTAGTAATAGGAATGCAAGGGATTTCTGTGCATTAATTTTGTATCCTACAACCTTACCAAATTCATTGATTAGTTCTAGAAGTATTCTGGTGGCATCTTTAGGATTTTATATGTATAGTCTCATGTCATCTACAAAGAGTGAAAGTTTTAATTCTTCTTTTCCAATTTGTATGAGTTTTATTCTTTTTCTTCTCTGAATGCCATAGCTAGGACTTCCAAAACTATGTTGAATAATAGTGGCGAGAGTGGACATCCTTGTCTTGTTCCTGATCTTAGAGGAAATGCTTTCAGTTTTTCACCATTGAGGATGATGTTTGCTGTGGGTTTGTTTTATATGGCCTTTATTATGTTGAGGTAGGTTCCCTTTGGGCCTGCTTTCTAAAGAGTTTTTATCATAAATTGGAGTTGAATTTTGTCAAAAGCTTTTTTCTGCATCTATTGGGATTATCATATGGTTTTTATTTTCCAATCTTTTAATATGGTGTATCACATTGATTGATTTGCATACATGGAAGAATCCTTGCATCCCTGGGATAAATCCCACTTGATCATGGTGTATGATCCTTTTAATGTGTTGATGGATTCTGTTTGCTTGTATTTTGTTGAGGACTTTTGTGTCTATGCTCATCAGTGATACTGGTCAGTAATTTTCTTTTTTTGTTATATCTTTGGTTTTGTTATCAGGGTGATGGTGGCCTCATAGAATGAGCTTGGGAGTGTTCCTTTCTGTGCAATTTTTTGGAAGAGTTTAAGAAAGATGGGCATTAGCTCTTCTCTAAAAGTTAGATAGAATTTGCCTGTGAAGCCATGTGGTCCTTGACTTTTGTTTGTTGGAAGATTTTTAATCACAGTTTCAATTTCATTACTTGTGATTGGTCTGTTCATATTTTCAATTTCTTCCTGGTTCAGTCTTGGAAGATTGTACCTTTCTAAGAATTTGTCCATTTCTTCCAGGTTATCCATTTTATTGGCCTATAGTTGCTTGTAGTAATCTCTCATGATCCTTTGTATTTCTGCAGTGTCAGTTGTAATTTCTCCTTTTTTATTTCTGACTTTATTGATTTGAGTCCTCTCCCTTTTTTTCTTGATGAGTCTGGCTAAAGGTTTATCAATTTTGTTTATCTTTTCAAAGAACCAGCTTTTAGTTTCATTTATCTTTGTTATTGTTTTCTTCATTTCTATTTCATTTATTCCTGCTCTGATTTTTTTTTCTGTTTAATGTGAAATTTATTTTTCTTTAAGCGAAATGTCCTTTTAGAATTTATATTCATCCATATTATCTTTAAACAGTTTTCTGTAGTTTCAATTCTTTTATCTTATTTAATATTCTTATCTACTCTGATATCAACAACTTATCTCACAATTATTTTTTTTTTGTGCTCCCAGTATATATTTTTTTATTATTAATTTTTTTAACCTCTTTATTGGAGTATAATTGCTTTACAATGGTGTGTTAGTTTCTGCTTTATAACAAAGTGAATCAGTTATACATATACCTATATCCCCATATCCCCTCCCTCTTGCGTCTCCTTCCCACTCTCCCCATCCCACCCCTCTAGGTGGTCACAAAGCACTGAGCTGATCTCCATGTGCTATGCATCTGCTCTGATTTTTATGATTTCTTTCCTTCTACTAACTTTGGGTTTTGTTTGTTCTTCTTTCTCTAGTTGTCTAAAGTATAATGTTAGGTTGTTTATATTTTTCTTGTTTCTTTAGGTAAGATTGTACTGGTATAAACTTCCCTCTTAGAACTACTTTTGCTGCATCCCACATGTTTTGGGTCATCACATTTTCATTTGTCATTTGTTTCTAGGTATTTTTTGATTTCCTCTTTGATTTCCTCAGTGATCTCCTGGTTATTTAGTAACATATTGTTTAGCCTCCATGAGTTTGTGTTTTTTAGAGTTTTTCTCCCTGTAATTCATTTCTAATCTCATAGCATTGTGCTCAGAAAAGAGGCTTGAGATGATTTCAATTTTCTTAAATTTACTGAGGTTTGATTTGTGACCCAAGGTGTTATCTATCCTGGAGAATGTTCCATGTGCACTTGAGAAGAAAGTTTATTCTGCTTCTTTTGAATGGAATGTCCTATAAATATCAATTAAGCCTATCTGGTCTAAAGTGTCATTTAAGGCTGTGTTTCCTTATTAGTTTTCTGTCTGGATGATCTATCCATTGTTGTAGGTGGGGTGTTAAAGTCCCCCACTATTATTCTGTTACTGTTGATTTCCCCTTTTATGGCTATTAGCATCTGCCTTACGTATTGAGGTGCTTCTATGTTGGGTGCATAAATATTTACAATTGTTATATCTTCTTCTTGTATTGATCCCTTGATCATTATGTAGTGTCCTTCTTTGCCTCTTGCAACAGTCTTTATTTTAAAGTCATTAGCATCTGCCTTACGTATTGAGGTGCTTCTATGTTGGGTGCATAAATATTTACAATTGTTATATCTTCTTCTTGTATTGATCCCTTGATCATTATGTAGTGTCCTTCTTTGCCTCTTGCAACAGTCTTTATTTTAAAGTCTATTTTGTCTGATGAGTACTGTTACTCCAGCTTTCTTTTGATTTCCATTTGCATGGAATGTCTTTTTCTAACCCTTCACTTTCAGTCTGTATGTGTCCCTAGGTCTGAAGTGGGTCTCTTGTAGACAACATATTACAGGTCTTGTTTTTGTATCCATTCAGCCAGTCTGTGTTTTTTGGCTGGAGTATTTAATCTATTTACATTTAAAGTAATTATCTGTAGATTGCTTTGGGCAGTAGAGTCATTTTCACAATGTTGATTCTTCCAATTCAAGAACATGATATACCTCTCCATCTATTTGTATCATCTTTAATTTCTTTCATCAGTGTCTTATGTATAACTGATTCACTTTGTTATAAAGCAGAAACTAACACACCATTGTAAAGCAATTATACTCCAATAAAGATGTTAAAGTAATTATCGATATGTATGTTCCTATTACCATTTTCTTAATTGTTTTGGGTTTGTTTTTAAAGGTCTTTTTCTTCTCTTGTGTTTCCCGCCTAGAGAAGTTCCTGTAATATTTGTTGTAAAGCTGGTTTTGTGATGCTGAATTCTCTTAGCTGTTGCTTGTCTATAAAGTTTTTGATTTTTCCATCAAGTCTGAACAAAAACCTGTTGGGTAATCTGGGTTGTAGGTTTTTCTGTTGCATCATTTTAAATATATCCTGCCACTCTTCTGGCCTGCAGAGTTTCTGCTGAAAAATCAGCTGATAACCTTATGGGGATTCCCTTGTACATTTTTTGTTGCTTTTCCTTTGCTGTTTTAATATTTTTTCTTTGAATTTAATTTTTTTACTCTGATTAATATGTGTCTTGGCATGTTTCTTCTTGAGTTTATCCTGTATGGGAGTCTCTGTGCTTCCTGAACTGCGGTGGCTATTTTCTTTCCCATGTTAGAGAAGTTCTCCACTATAATCTCTTCAAATATTTTCTCAGACCCTTTCTCTTTCTCTTCTTCTTCGATTCCTATAATTTGAACGTTGGGCATTTAATGTTGTCCCAGAGGTCTCTGAGACAGTCCTCATTTCTTTTCATTTTCTT
This sequence comes from Balaenoptera ricei, assembly GCF_028023285.1. Classification (NCBI taxonomy): domain Eukaryota; kingdom Metazoa; phylum Chordata; class Mammalia; order Artiodactyla; family Balaenopteridae; genus Balaenoptera; species Balaenoptera ricei. The sequence continues at coordinate 87,620,384 of NC_082643.1, forward strand.
TTTTTTTTTCTTTATTATGCTCCTTGGCAGTTATTTCTACAATTCTATCTTCCAGCTCACTTATTTGTTCTTTTGTCTCAGTTATTCTGGTATTGATTCCTTCTAGTGTATTTTTCATATCAGTTATTGTGTTGTTTATCATTGTTTGTTTGTTGTTTAGTTCTTTTAGGTCCCTGTTAAACATTTCTTTTACTTTCTCCATCTGTGCCTTCATTTTTTTCCTCAAGATTTTGGATAATCTTTACTATCATTACTATGAATTCTTTCTCAGGTTGGTTGCCTATTTCCTCTTCATTTATTTGTTCTTGTAGGTTTTTCCCTTGCTCCTTCCTCTGTAACATATTTCTCTATTGACTCCTTTATGTTGATTGGTGGAGCCACGTTCTTACCTTGCTGGTCATTTGGCCTGAGGCATCCAGCACTGTAGTTTTCAGGCAGTTGGGTGGAGCCAGGTCTTTGTGCCAAGATGAGTATCTCCAGGAGAGCTCTTACAGATTAATATTCCTTAGGGCCTGAAGTTTTCTGTTAGTTCAGTGGCTTGGACTCTGCCCTCCTGCCACAGGGGCTCAGGCTGGACCCCCAGCCTGTGAGGAGATGTGACCTCCACTTCCTCCTACTCCACCATCTTGACTCTGCCCCTAGAACTGGAGCCCACGCTAGGTAAGTCCAGCTCCTCCAGTGCAGGTCTTGAGGCATCAGATAGCTTGGACCCAGGCAGGGAATGGCCACAGCCAACATGGCTTGGGAGGCCCCTGGCCCATCCAGGGGCCTCTTCAGAACTGTCCTCTGCACCCAAGATAAGCCAAGAGACCTGATTGCCCCAAATCCCCTGCCAGAAAGAAAGACCTGGGGTACAGGGGAAGGGGAAGTCCACCTTACAAATTTGAGACAACACAGTTGTGTTTGAATTTCAGAAATATTTAGAGAAAATATATTTATATATGTTCTTTTTAACGTCCAGAATTTTAGAAATGTCAAATGTTAAATTTGGTCTTTTGCTGTGTTCAGAAAAAAATTAAGATTAAGGTACACCTTTTAATATATCAGCTTGCAAATTATCAATAATTCACATAAAAATGAGACACCTCAGTGCATTATGAGTTTTATTAACCTTATTTCATTTAGAAAGTTGCAGGTGTATTTTACACTGCCATAGAAATGTAAAGCATGAAATTTAAAGATAAATTCTTTGAATTTGATTCTCGATTTGTCAAAAAAATTAACTAGATGCACGTGGATTGTTTTCTCAAATATTGTGACTTTTAGCCATACCACTACTTCATTTTAATTTTTGTGATAAGCTATTGATATGAAACCATTTGTCATTTGAAATGAACAGCTAAACTGTCATGCTGTAAAATTTCTATTTATCACTTTTAATATTACAAAGGGGGCTTAAATAAAAATATTTTTCATTGCAAGCTTGTTTATTGTGTTGATAACTAGGATCAAGGATACGATGCTTTGTCTTCAAACAATTTATTTGAAAAATCAAATTTATATAGGTAATTGAGTTCTTAGGATTTGGGAAAGTTTTTGTAATTATATCTTATGATGTTCTTTTAAAATGTTCAACATTTTTAAAACTATCTTTAAAGCATGTAGTTTTCTATTTCTACCTACAGTTTTATATTTCTATTTCTATTTCTACTCCTTCCCAATGTTTATAAATAACTTTTTTTCTTGAATGTTTATAAATTAATGATAAAAGGGGTGTTTTATCATTTTATGTTTGATATTTTACATGATAATAAAGATTAAGAAGGATTAATAATGGTTAACAAGAATTAATAAAGTTAAAGTCCTAAATTTGATCTCTCAGTGAAATATCAACATCTGTCTTTGGAAATACAAGTTATTACACCTTGATGTGTAATGAAGATGCTAAGGAAATATTAAATAAAAAATGGTATTTTATTAATAGTTTAATATTAATATAGACAAATGCTGTATCAAAATTTCCTAAAGTAGACCACCCTGGATACATATGTACTTGAAAAGCCTAATTACTTAATTGTCAAAAGTAGATCATATCAACTCCAGAGTAGAAATCAAACAAGAATCATTCAAAATTGATAAGGTAGTTGTAGGAGAATGACAAGGGCAAGACATCAAGGATACTGATAATATCAGTGTGATGTATAAGTTTTCTTTTGCTGGTGTAACAAATTACTGCAAACTTTGTGGTTTAAAACAGTACAAATATATTCTTACAGTTCTGGAGATCACCAGTCCAAAATGGATTTTACTAGGCTAAAATCAAGGTGTTGGAAGAGCTGTATTCCTTCTTGGAAGTTTTAGGGGAGAATCAATCCCTTTTGTTGCCTCTTCTGGCTTCTAGAAGATCTATGCATTCCTCGGCTTATGGACCCCTTCTGTCTTCATAGCCAGCAATGGCTGTTTGGGTATTTCTCACATCAGATCATTCTGACACTGACTCCTCTGCTTCCCTCTTCCACATTTATGGACTCTGGTGATTACATTAAGTTCCTTGGGATAATCCAGGATCTTTTCCTCATCTCAGCATTATCTGATTAGCAACCTTAATTTGATTGGTAATCTTAATCCCCCCTTATCATGTAAACTAAAATATTTATAGGCTCTGGGTTTAGGATGCGAACATTTTGGGAAACTATTATTTTGCTTACCACAAGTGATGAGCTATAAAAACTAGTATTGTTAGGCACAGAAGAAAAACTATAAAAGGCCGAAAAACTGTATATGTTAAATATTAGTGCTTTCAAATATCTTGAGACGAAAAAGCATATAAATTCTGAGTTTAGGTTGACTTTCTTCTCATATTTCTTAGCTTTTCTTGTTTGTTTTCACCAGTTTAAGTTTTAATCTATATGGTTTAATGTATGATATCTAAAATTCCATCATTATTGATGGGTGGGACTGTTAGTCTTCTATCATCTTCCTCTGCTGGCCAAGGTTATTAATGTTTAAAGCAGCCAGAGAGAAAATAAAAGTATCATATGTGATCCCTCTAGTGTAGAATAGTTTGGAATATTCATTTATCAACTTCTTTGTCAACACTTTGACCTAATTAGTTGGCTACTTTAAGAGATCCCCAAAACTAATGAAATGACAGCTGTTCTTGATAATGATGTTAAATTATCTCCAGGAGTTTATTTAAGCACACCTTATTTGTATATGGTTGAAAGCTAATATCCGATGTAAACTACATCTACTTTACTTCATAATTTTTATAAAATCAAGTTAAAGGGAATAAAAATAATTCAAGGTCTATGTCCTTTGTCAGGTTACATTAACACCTCCTCTAAAAGTCTCAGCCATGTATTGTATTAGAAGACATTCTGTATCTGGAAAACATGTACAGTTGTTTTTTTTTTTTTTTTTCCCACACAATTATAAACCATCAACCATTTATTATATATATAATGGATATTATCCATACATAATAAGAGAATTTCAGGATTTAGGTACTGAAAGAGAAATAATGGAGTAACTAAGCTTAACCTAATTTAGAAAAGAAAAGATGTCTACATCAAGCTAAATTTAAAAACCTATGCTTCACTTTCTGAGCCTATATTGTGTTTTATTCTCACTTCATCTTAAAAAAATAATACCATTCCAAAAATGGAACCCTCCTACACTGTTGGTGGGAGTGTAAATTGGTGCAGCTACTATGGAAAACAGTATGGAGATTCCTTAAAAAACTAAAGTTACCATATGACCCAGCAATTCCACTCCTAGGTATATAAGATGAACACTCTAATTTGAAGGACACTCCACTCAATATTCTGTAATCACCTAAATAGGAAAAGATTTTGAAAAAGAATAAATACTTGTATATGTATAACTGAATCACTTTGCTGTACACCTGAAACTAACACAACATTGTTAATCAACTATACTCCAATATAGAATTTTTTTTTTAATTTTAAAATGATACATGCACCCCAAGGTTCAGAGCAGCACTACTTACAATAGCCAAGACATGGAAGCAACCTAAATGTCCATTGACAGATGAATGGATAAAGAAGATGTGGTATATATAATATATACAATGGACTATTACTCAGCCATAAAAAGAAATGAAATAATGCCATTTGCAGCTTCATGGATGGACTTGGATATTATCATACTAAGTGAAGTAAGTCAGACAGAGAAAGATAAATACCATATGATATCACTTATATGTGGAATTTAAAAGAAAATGCTACAAATGAACTTATTTACAAAACCAAAATAGACTCACAGACATAGAAAACAAACTTATAGTTACCAAAGGGGAGGTGGGGAGAGGAATAAATTAGGAATTTGGGATTGACAGATACAAACTATTATATATAAAGTAGATAAGTAACAAGGGCCTACTGTATAGCACAGGGAACTATATTCAGTATCTTTTAATAATCGTTAGTGGAAAAGAATCTGAAAAAGAAATCCCCACCATCACAGATTACTCAGACATTGTGTTAAGTTCTTGGGAGGCAGCAAGAATTACAGAGGTCTTACAATCACACATATTTGAAGAGATCTGAGCTAAAGGCAGAAAAAACTAACTTGGATATTCTTTCTTTTCCTCTCTGTCCAAATGTCACACCTACACCAAGAGAGGTAAGTTCATATACTCCTTTGTTTCATAGTGAAGTTGTCTGACATTAGAGAGTGCAGATCTTAAGGACTTTTAGATTTTTGCTTGGGTTTGGTTTAGGCTCCTGGACTTAGATTATAGACAACAAAAAAGTGAAAACATTTATGTTTTCCCTTGCTGCCCTAGGTCTTGATAATTTGTGGTTTCTGATATATAGATGCCAGAAAGGAAGATTTAGAAGAGATCACACTTAACATTGGCTTTCTGGAAGGCACAAGTCTCATAGGCCTCCTGAATTTGGTAGCATAGACTTGTGATTTATTAGATAATAGAATGGCAGTGTGACTCTAGGGACCCCAAAAAAGGCAAACTTTTGTGTGTGACTCCAGTTGCTCATTATGAATTGTACAAAAACACTGGGGCAAGATGGGACCTTTGGAATTGAGAGGTAATTGAGAAAATATTTTCATACAGGGAAAGGATCATTTATAAAATCTCCGTAAATTATATTTCCTATTCTGAGTCAGGTTTGAGACAGAGCAAAGCCTCACCTATGAGTAAGCTGGCAGACATATGAGGTCAATTACCTATGATAAGTTTTTCTTAGACACAATGTTCTTCTCTATTGTACCCTAAGGTCCCAAAGGGCAATGGTTGTAAGAGCCAGTACTGGTGTTGCTAGCTAGGTAGCGAAATGAAGATGTTCTTATCAGAAAAATATGTTTGAATGGAAATACAAATATTTAATAGCTATGTATCCTTGGTCAATTTACTAATTTTCTCTAAGGCTCAGTTCCCTCATCTAGAGAATAGAAAAAACAAAACAAAACAAAAGCAAACAACTATTGTTCTTATACATTTTTTTTAAATAATTAAAGTTAATAACTATATAAAACAGTATGGATATTCTTAAAAAAACTAAAGATAAAGTCTGAGTACTTACCCAGTACATATTTGTTCCAATTTCTTTCCTCTTTTTTTTAGAACAAGTGATTAGAAAAAGACATTAAGGTAGGGTTCAAGGATTTTACAGGGTAGAGAAAAGAGTCATTTGAATAAGTAGGAGGAATTTAGGATAAATGAACTTTTAAAAAAAGAGAAAAGAGGAGAAGGAGGAGAAAAAATGAAGGAAGAAGAGATCATAGTTTGGGTACAGCTGAGGGGATGATTTGTCAGTACAGTAGTCTGATTCACCTATAATATAAGGAGTATTTGGCAGAATAATTGGAAACCACTCTGGGATGAATGTCTGGGGCCAAATTGTGAAAAGTCCTCATGGTATATACATAGGCAAAAAATATGTTTTAAAATCTGACTGTGTTCTCTGAACAGGAAGCAAAATAATACTGGTATTTCCTTTTTCATTTGGCTTCAGAAAATGCTCTGGGTCTCTCAAGACTGCTAGCAAGCACCCTATCAAGTAAGAAGAATAGGCTCAATACAATTTCGGTAAATGAATGAACAGATGCTAATGGAAAGAGATTTTCCTTTAAATAAAAGTAGGTTGCATCTTGACAAGATGGTATCTTATTTAAATAGCTCTGTGATCGTACACTGTCCCAGAAGTAGTAGGAGCCCAACCCAAACACCTACACATGGCTATTTAAATTTACATTTAAATTAATTAAATTAAAAAATCAATTCCTAAATTGCATTGGCCACACTTCAAGTGTTCAATAGTCACATGTGCCTAGTGTTTACTGTATTTGAAACTTTAGATTATATAACATTTCCTTCCTTAAAGAAAATTCTATTGGGTAGGGCTGAATTTATAATAGTATAGCTAGTGTTATGAATGTAGGTACATTCCATTATGCCCTATAGGAACTCCTTTTATCCATTTATTTGTTCATTCATCCATAGGGTGACCGACTTCTCCCAATTTTCTCTAGACTTTCCCTGTTTTAGCAGGGAAATGACACAAATCTCCCCAGCTCTTGTGGAGATTTACATTGGGGATTTGACAGTGATTAATTCTTAAGTATGTCCTTGTCTACTTCCGTGCTAGTTTACTCTACACTACTAAGAGTTTACATTGATTTCCTACCTTGTACTTTGATCTTTCATTTTGTTTGCTACTGCCTTATTTCTCCATTGTTCTATGAGAAATAGGGCTTTTCTCCAAAGACAAGATTGTGCCTGGGATGTAACATCATCTTTAGCCTCTTTCTCATGGGGCTTTAATATTTTTGTATATATTTTATACAATGATATATTAGTCTTTTCATGAATAAACTAACATTTGTAGATTTGACCATTTTCTGGTGTTTACTTGGAATATTACATAGTCATGTGCGGCTTGAATAATTGCTCTTGTAAAGAAGATTGCCCAAGTGATACTAAAGTGCTTTATTCCCATGGAAATTAAGGCTTCAGAGTTTCTACTTGACTTTGCCTCTGTAAATGTTTTCAGTCTTTCTTGTGTCAAATCAAATTGAGTTTTTCTCTGTTCCATTTTGAGGTGATGGTGTGAAGTGTTCTATCACTGTACCATTTAAGTAGGCAATTTCACAATGATTCCACGTGTTCCACTTTGGTCACAGGTAAGACTTTTCTTTATAATACTAATAACACATAAGGTGTTCAAACTCTCATAACCTATATTATTGGAGAAGAAGAAGATTTTGCGATGTCCTAAATCACCAGAAAGTGAACTGCATATTGGAATGGGATGGACAATGGCTGAGCAGAATCTGGGAATATAGACTGACCATCAACAGTAGGGACTTATTTAGAGTAGACTAAGTTACAGGATAATAAAATAGAATTACATATGAAGTGGCTCAATAGGATAACATTTTAGTTATGCTTTCATAACTCTCTTAGGTGGTCTCTAGGTCTATAAGCATTGGGGTGTGGCTAGAGTTTATCATCAAGTTATTTAGGCACACAAATAGGTAGAGGTTCTTCCATCTTCAATTATCTTCCAAGGTCACCATATTTGCTCTGGTTATCTATTGCTACATAAAACACTATCTCAAAACTTAGGGGATGAAAAAAAGAGACAAAAACACTCTCACAATTTACCAATAGCCTCTGGATTCACCTGGTAGATTCTTCTGCTGGTCTCATCTGAGCTCATTCATGTGACTGTTGTCATCTGCAGTCTCAATTTGGTCTTCATTCACATGCCCAGTAGCTCAGATGGAATAGCTAGAGTAGTTTAAGGCCAGCCAGAAATCCATGATGGCTACATTCAAATGTCTGACAGCTCAGATGGGATTGCTGGACCAGGTGAAAACTGGCCAGAAATTTCTCTTTCTCTACACTGTCTCTCCAATAAGGCAGATGAAATTCTTTACATAGAAGCTCAGGGTTCCAAGAGGGTAAATGTTGAAGTTATCAGGACTCCTAGAGGCTAGGCCTTGAAATGGGACACACCATAGCAATTGTATTTTATTTACCCAAGAAATTCACATGACCAGCAGAGATTCTCATTCTGATGAAAAGAGTGGCAAGGAATTTGTGACCAGATTTAATACTCCAAGGCAATTATCTCTATCCAGCTAATTGAAGGGAGAATGACCATGGGAAGGACATAAGAAGTTTTAATGAGTAGGTCTGAAAGTGGCATGTATTATTGCTATTCATTTTCTGTGACCACATATTCATCCCATTGCTGTCTGCATAGCCCCTTTGCAATGAGAATTATCAGCTTCTTCCTTTATCAGGTCAATTATATTTCTATGAATCTTAAATTTGGACTTGGCTATTGGATTATATTTTGTTTTATTTTTTTGAACAAGGGGCACAGGGAGAAACCTGAAAAAATGAGTGAGCTTTGAGTTTACCTTCTCTTGCTGCTCTTGTGAGATCCTGCTTCCACTGCTATCTGAAGTCCCAGATAATCTGTTGGATGCTGAGAGACAGATGGCTCAGAATTTCCCATTACCCCAGATGACAGCTAAACAACTTCCAGAAGGAGATCCACAGATGAATGAGTGAACCCAGCAAAATCAAGAAAACTTCACAGTTGAGTCTCATCCAAATTATTAATTTATAGAATCATGAGCTAAACAAATGGTTGTTTTAAGCCACTAAATTTAGGAGTGCTTGGTTATATACCAAAAGCTAACTGAAACATACTCTATTATTTAGAACTCAGTTCCACCTAACTACAAATGAATCTGAAATGTGTATATTTTAGTTGTGTGCCAAGGATGAAGAGGAATCTGATTTAGATGAAGTTAGCAGTCTGCCACAATGCAAACTCCTATTCATCAGATATCCATTTGCACCCTTCTTTTCATGCATTCAGATAAAATACACTCAGTCTCTTCACTAGTTCCATCCAATTACTGCATTCATCTAAAAAAAACCCAGAGTTTTCTGGTACTAACATGTTCTTTCCATATTGCCATGATGTGGCTTTTATAGTAGGCCTACTTATAAAATAAAAATGCAAATTATCTTTCCCTGCAATTTACCCACTGCTGATATATAATGGCAGAGCAAGAAAAGATGATACATAATAAAATTTCTTATTTATAAAAGTAATCAAAATAAACACATAATAGTCATTCATCCATAGAGGTGATGCAATTCTGCTGAGAAAACATTGTGTGACCCTGATTTTTTTTTTATACCTTGGATTTTCTCTCTATATGAAACTTGCTTGTTCATGGTTTTCTGTGGCCACTGGCTCCATATTCTGGGTAGTTCTTTCTTGTCCATAATTTGTATGGTCACGTTCGAAGTGGTCCATTAGGAAATAACTTGTACCAGTTTTACTCTATTTACTACCCAGGTTTTTACCATCACAGATTTTTTAATATCAGGCTCATGGTTTGTCTCAAAAACAACTCAGTAAGCTTCTGATCTTTTTTGCTTACATTTAGTACCATATGCCAGTAATTTTCACTGAATTTATTTCTAGGAAAGAGTTCTTAGAATTATTTTTATATTTGCCTCTTTTTCCTCATTGTCTCTCTCGTTTTAATAGGAGTCATTCAACTTTGAGGTCATATAAAACAATATGACTGGATAGAAAACTTTCTATTCTATGTTTTGGGATCCAAGGGCAGTTAAATTTTATGCTTCTGCAAAGCTGTTAATTCCTTGACTCAATCCTTTATAGCTCTGCTCTGAAAAAGCCAATTCTTATCTAGCTAAGTTATTTTTGTTAAAACTCTGCTACATGCAGCAATTAAGTAAACCCATACTAAAATTTTTTATCAATAGGTTCTATCCCATCATTTACCCTTGAACTACAGAAATGGTAGAATCTTTGCCTTCTGAGTTACTGAAATCATAGTGTTACAAAGTGTTTTAAATCAATGTATGTCATGAGAATTCCTTCGAGTCTCTGATATCATTTTAATAATTGCCTACCATATGACAACCAAATATTAATACTGATTTATGTATTAATTAGTGTAGGCTAGGTAACAATGCCAATTAGATTCAAACTTATTCTATGCAATAAAAATGTATTTCTTGCTTACATAAGAATCTTGGGTAGTATCCAGGTAAATAAGGCGTTCTGCTTCACATATTCAGAGACTCAAGATAAAGACTGTATTATCATCTTCAACATGTGACTTTCTACCTCACCATCATTTTCTCTGTCCATTCAGAAGAAAGAGGAAGTAATATGAAGAACTTTTTATGGGAAGTTTATTTGGGGAAAAGGGAGAGAGAGTCAGGCAACTTTTATCTTTCATTGGCTAGATCTGGAGGACATGATTACACCTAACATCAAAGGGGTTTGGGAAATGTAGTCAAGCTGTGTGTTCACAAGGAAGAGCCATATTTGATAATTGTTAATCTCAATTACAAAGATCCTCACTACTAGGGAAAACACAGGTCAACTTAACACTTGTTCATTCGGTTTTCAGAACATCTGTCAAATACTGCTTGCCAGGCTTTTCCTTCTCTGGCATAAGCTCATGGTTGCTCAATCTACTATGCTATTTGCCACATAATCCTCCTCCCTCTACTTTTCTTCCTGTGTTAATTGTAATCCTGTACTTGAGGCAGTCAACTTCTTACCAACCTTTTTATCTTGGCTTAGTCCAGAAGATTTTGCTAAGAGTCCATCATATGAGTTTATTTATGGTTTTACAGTAATTAATTTATCTTCCTGCTTGCACTGAGGGAGTATTTGAACCGAACTTGTTTAAATTGAAATGATATCCTGACACACTGCTTTCATCCTCCTTGGTGAAAGCAGTGATGATCTTCCTGAGCAGAAGAATCAGTAAATCTTTTCCACTCATAAACTATGAATTAACCTATCTTGTAACACAGATCATGTGCATTCCCAGACTACAATATTAGCAGTCTTGCAGGACAATTTCACACCATTGGGGTTTGCTGGCTACTTACTGAATCTTTTAGCAATTTAGGATTAAAAAAAAAAAATCACACTAAAGAACTGGCCACTGGAGTCACAGAGTAAAGAAAATATGGTTTTGTCAATGAGATTTTTTTCTACTTGCAACTGTAAACCAAAGCAACTGAGTGAAATAATGTAGAACCTCTCAAAGTCGGAAAACTGTGGGAGGTGGGAATTTATAAAGGGATAATTTAGAACTCCAGGAGAAGCCTAGCCCCATAGATCGTTCACAACCACCTAATAACCCTTCTCTGCTTGTTAAATACCACTATTTATGATAAACAGGGTCATTATGACAATGCAGCCTGAATTCCGTATAGGGACAGATGCAAATTATTGGCACTTAATTCAAGTTTCCTCCAGGCAGAGACTAAAATGGTAAACTCTAGGAATGGGCAAAGAACAGAGATCTAATACTTAAAAAGATAAATTCAAATTCCTCATTCTGGCTCAAAATTACAACTGAATACCTCAGAAATTGATCAGAAATGAACAGAACAGAAACCTATTCAGTTTTTCTGTAGGTTCTATTGTCAGAGACAGCTCAATTCAGACTGTTAGGGTATGTGATTGCTTAATTCTTAAAACAATCCCTAAACCTTAAAACTTAAACAAACAAGAAAAGGTCTCTTGAACAGCAAGAACAGAATGATGGCATGCAGATGGAGGCAGTTATTCAAAAAGCTTTTCCAGGAAAGGAGACCCACCAAGAATGAAGTGCAACGGTCAGGCAGATTCTTTCCTAAAACGCAACTAAAAGTCTCAGATTGTAAAACCAAAAAAATTAGACTTCAATGACAGCTCAGGAGTAGCTTGTTTTTCCTTTCCAATTCACAGTGATACCTGTTATGAACTAGTGACCATTATGTGTTTACAAATGGAAGTTTTTATTACACTTGCCTTATACATTGTCCATATAAATATATTGAATATCCTGGGCTTAGTTTAACTTATCATTTAATAATAAGTTGTCATCATCTGGGAAGTTACAGCCAGATTTCACAGAGGAGCCTCCCCATCATCCAGAGATCATGGGTATGAAATTGGATGCAATAACATCAAATTTTGCCTTCCTTTTAGGAGGAGTTAAGTATATATATTTATATCCTTTGACATATAAGAGTCATTAATAAGAAGTATTATTTTTAATTGAGAGATTAAAGAACCAGACTGAGATTGATATTCATTGGCTGCCTTTCTCTTAATAACAGTTCACATTTTCCAGACATGCTGCTTTATTGAGATTAATCCTCCCGTCCATGTTCGAAAATGTGACTGATTGCCATAATCCAATTGAAATGCTCCATCCCATGATTACAAATCCAATTACATTTATGAAACTTTAATATCTCTTTACTGCTAGATTTGAATATGTGAGCATGTAGCCTTAGGAAACACCAGAAAGATATCTATCAGAAGTAAGATAGGAGTTTTCCAAGAAAGGATCCAAAACTAGCTGTTGAACAGAGATCAAGATGGCCAAGTAGGAGGACACTGGACTCACCTCCACTCACAAACACATCAAAACTACAGCTAAATTTATAGAGTGACTCTTGATGAAATCTACCTGGGGACTTGCATAACAGCTCTTCTACAACCAAAGCTATAAAGAAAGATCCACATAGCACCTGGTAGGAAAGAAGAAGCAGCAATCTGATTGGGACCCACAACCCAGAAGGGGACACAGAAACAGGAGGAGAATATCACAGGCTTGATGATCCAACATTTCTACTCCTGGATATATATCCAAAGGAAAAAAAAGCACTAATTGGAAAAAAAATGCAGGTACCCCAATGTTCATAGAAGCATTATTTATAATAGCCAAGATAAGGAAGCAATTATGTGTCAATCAACGGATGAATGGATAAAAAAGAGATGTTTTATACATATATATATGCATATATATACGCATACATACACACACACACAATGGAATATTAGTCAGCCATAAAAGAATGAAATTTTGCCATTCACAACAACATGGATGGACTTGGAGACTATAAATAAGTCAGACAGAAAATCAAACACTATATGTATTCACTTATATGTTGAACCTAAAAAATAAAACAAATTAATGAAAGCAAAACAGAAACAGACTTATAGATACAGAGAGCAAACTAATGGTTACCTGTTGGTAAAGGGATGGAGGGAGGGGCAAGACAGGGGAAGGGGATTAAGAGGTACAAACTACTATACTAGTAAATAAGTTACAAGGATGTAATATTCAGCACAGGGAATATATCTAATATTTTATAATAACTTTAAATGGAGTATAATCTATAAAAATGTTGAATCACTGTGTTGTACATCTGAAACTAATATAACATTTTAAGTCAATAATATTTCAATTAAAAAAAATTTTTTAAAGCTGTTGAGCTAGGAAACATGGCTAAAACTCACACCTGATCACATTGTTGACTTACCCAAGTAGTAATTAAACGTTAAAATTTGTTTTATATATTAAGTTTCTGTTATTTTAAAAAACTGATTTGAAAGTAGTTTCTGATATCTGCAACCAGAAGTATTCTAAATGGAACAACTGATGAGAAAAAGAGAATGGTTAATGGTTAGACATGAAACAGATATATTGTTAACATTTTACATAACCAAAAAATCTAAACTTTTAATTAATATTATTGACCATATTTAGATTTGCCTGAAAAAAATCATCCAAATATAAATGTTGTATACCTGTTAAATGTTTCTCTACCTCTTTCAAAAGAACACAATTTTAGACAGCCTTATGAATTACTCCTCTAGAGACCCAGTTATTTGAATCAAAAAAGTTGCCAAAAAGCCAAAAATATAAGTAACTCATGTAGATGAATTAACATTAGAGATGTGAATAAGAGCAAGCAATCTAGGTGTCTGAAGAGTTTTTGTGACAGAAGGAAGAAGCACAGGAGGGAAACTGAGACTTAGTGATAACTTCCAATTGACATGCATTATGTTTCCCTTTTTTTTTTTTTAATTGGGGTATAGTTTTACAATGTTGTGTTAGCTTCTACTGTACAGCGAGGTGAAGTAGAGTTCCCTGTGCTATACATCAAGTTCTCATTAGTTACCTATTTTATACATATTAGTGTATATATGTCAATCCCAATCTTCCAATTCATGTCACTCCCCCTTCCCCCCTTGGTGTCCGTACTCTTGTTCTCTACATCTGTGTCTCTGTCTCTGCCTTGCAAACTGGTTCATCTGTACCCTTTTTCTAAAGTCTACATATCTGTGTTAATCTATGATATTTGTTTTTCATGTTACTTTATTTCTTACACTTGATTTCTGATATTCCTCACTATAACTCTCCAAGCAGGTGTGAGGATTTTCTTTGTTTGCAGATGCATACAACAAATAGTTGAGCCCTTACTTGTGTCAGATATTTTTAAGGACATATAACTGGGTACACAATAGTTATCAGTCCCTGCCTTTTGCATACTATGTTAAACTTCAGATGGTTAATTACCTTGCCCTAGAGTACAGAGTTAGTAATTAAAAGAGCTGAGGTTTAAAGCTAGATTTCAATGACTCCAAAGCCAAACATCTTTTTACTACCGCTAGGATATCCAAAGAAAACCATGAAGAATATTGAAGTTCACCCTAGTGTATGCACCCTAGAACATCAGAGGACTGAGCTTAAGAGTACAAGGACTAAAGCATAAGCTTTAAGTATAGACTTCAAAAGTAGAGATAAACTATGAGAGTTAAATGCACACAACTATCCAGAAATGACCCACAATTTTGGCTTTTTTACCTAATAATTGAAAGGGAGTTCAGGAAAGAAATTTAAGTATTATTATTTTTATCCACCGTATAACTTCACTTTTTCAAGGCAGTTGCATATATATTAATGCGTGGTAATTACAGTTATTCTTTCTTAGGAATAACACGAGTACTGAGCACTGTAATTAAACTTCATTGGCATTTTCATATGAGTTCACTAATATCCCCCAATGGCTGTTATAAATATGTTATTAGATGTATATGATTCCAATAGGTCATATAGCTGTTGCGATGTTAGAGAAAAATTAAAATTTCATGAAGTTTTAAATTTTGGGAGCTTTCATTTTTGTTTTTGGATATTCAGTAAAGAGGGGAATTTTATTATGCTGTATGTGACTGTTACTGACTCGGCAAAGAAAATAACTTCTTATATTTGCATTTGCAATTTAATTATATTATCAGTCTAGTAGGAGGTTCAAAGCAAAGCTAAAGGTTATCATCTTTTTCTGTTGTTCCTTAGGAATTTGTTCTAAAAAACTTCCTAAAAGTAAGTAGAAACAACTAGTTCCTGTCCTATTATCTTTCAAGTATCATAGAAATAACCCAGTATTTCAATCTCAAGGATTTATTTTACTTGGGTCAGATCTTATGTTCTTAAATTTCATGAATTTAATCTGTTCTTTAGTAAAGGAGAAGATCAATTTAAGGAAATAGAATTTTACAATTAAGACAATATATTTAGCATCTTTATTAATATTAATACACAAGGAATCTTGATATCTATATTTATGTAATTATAGCTTATATTAGCAACTGACATTTTATAATGCATTGTGAGTAATTAATAATTAATTCTATAAATCTATTTGCTTATGTAGAAAGCTGCTCATGGGGGGTCCTATTTATGTTCATCTAACTTCTGGATGACATAAATTTTCTTGCTGCTAGAATTCAGTTTGAAATAGAAATTCTCAGTGAATTGACACTTTTACGTGAACTGGGAGTATAAGGTGTTTATTGTGTCAAGATGGTCCTTTAAGAAAAATGAATGTGCAAATCTTAGGTTTTACACTTAGCAGCTGCACCTTCTTAGACATGTGATAACTTTTTTAAGCCTCAGTCTCTTCATGTGGTAATGACCTTAAAGAGCTGGTGTAAGAATTAAGTAAAAGAAAACACATATTTGACAACGTCTAGGAGTAGGAAACACTCAATGAGTATATTTTCACATTTACACTGAGATGAATGAATTTATATATATTTTTTAAATTTCTTTTTTAATTGAAGTATAGTTGATATACAATATTATATAAGTTACAGGTGTACAATATAGTGATTCACAATTTTTGAAGGTTCTCTCCATTTATAGTTATTATAAAATATTGGCTATGTTCCCTGTGCTGTGCAATATATACTTATAGCTTATTTTATGCATAATAGTTTGTACCTCTTAGTCCCCTACCCTTATATTGCCCCTCCCCCCTTCCCTCTCCCCTCTGGTAATCACTAGTTTGTTCTCTATATCTGTGAGTCTGCTTCTTTTTTGCTATATTCACTAGTTTGTTGGATTTATATTTTTAAATGATGAAATTTTACTGGGTTAAAGTGAAGAAAATAACAAATGTTTTCTTTAAAAGTTTGTTATTGAATTAACCCAGACAACAGAATTATTCTGCATCCTAATTAAATAAAATACATTATACCTAAGTTCAATAGTAAAAGAAATCCTTATTCATTTCCAGTTTGATAGCTTCACATAACTTATATGAAAGTATTCTATGACATACAAATGACTGTAAAATATGAGAACTTTCATAATTATGAATAACATTTTAAGTATATATGAACCAGAACATGTAGCTTTTTGACCGACCAGAGGTCAATGAATAAAAAATGCCCTTAAAAAAGAGCTATATTTTGCTTTATTTTTTTCTGTTCTAAGAACCATTATTTCTAGCTGCTTAATGTAGAACAGAGAGTAGTGGCTCCTTTTGCAGATGAGTGGGACAATTTATACATCTGAAATGTTAATATTGTCATTCTCTTGGAATCCACCTCTCTGTAGCCTTGAGCATTCTTGTCTACATTTTCTTAACTACTCCTAGATTGCTATTGTTATCTGTGTCAAGGATGTGGAAGTCATAGAATTAAGCCTTTTCCTTTTAAAACAAGTATTAATTGCTTTCTTTTCTATTTTAGACTTCATTCATCATGAGTATAAAGGAAAAAGGCAAAAATAAGGTCATTGATTTTTGTATTGAAGAACTATTAGTACCAATGATTTATATCACAGTGTTAATATTAGAAAGATATCAAATGATGTTTGTAAAATAATACAGAATGGTTTAGTCATTTTCAGTTTCTGGCTCTATGAGGGTGATGTTCTCAGGTAACATAAAGGCTAAATATTATAGACCACACATACTGATCTCCTGTTTCAGGAAATCTTCTTTTCTAACTCCCCTAAGTCATCATGGAAAGAGAAAATAATTTTTTCACAGGAAATAACGACAACACCCTCATTAAGACATTGGATGCTGATTAATTCCTAGTGTCAGCTGGTGCTATTTGCGCTGTGCCTGAGTCACAGATTAGTTGATACTCTTTCCTAGTTATTAGCTTGTATCATTCATATCTATTTGACAAGTTGTACTGTGGATTGGTCTGCAGTACAGTTTGTCACCTTGAATAAATATATTCACAGTAATCCCTGATGTGGTAAAATGGTCTGTTTTGTATATCAGGTTCCAATGAAACTAAATGCCATTCTCAGAGAGATGTGATTTTGAACTGGCAAGACATGAGAAATTGTCATTGGGAATAAGTAGCTTTTATGTCAAAGTTGTCAAACCAAATTTTTTTGCCATTTTTTGGCTGGAATTCTTCTTTATACCAGATGGCCTTGTTTTTTAGATGTTTGTGAAAATAATAGATAAATATTTTCCCCCTGAAATTTTTCTTGCACCTTATCCTGTGATGTACCTTGTCCAAGTTTCTAAACAAGTGAGGATAATTAATTTGATCTTATAAAGACTTCTTAGTTTATTTTGTACTAAATTAAATTGTATCATCATGCAACTTGATTTAACTGTAAGCTCACTTTATTCATTTCTGTAGTAGTTTCTGATGTGCTAGTCTATGGAAACGTAAAGATGAAATGACATAGTCCCAAGTTACAAAGTTTGTGCACATGAAACACAGTAATTATAATATGTATGATAACTCTACAGTGGCACTCTGCATTGGATTTAATACATGTATGGAAGAGTAAGAAGATATAATTAGGTATGGAATGATGAAGGAATAAATGCCTTATCAGAGGGAGGTTAACTTGAGATTTGAAGGATGAAGGTGTTTGACAGTCACGACTGAGAGGGTTTAGAAGGGAACAACAGTTAGAAACATATGAAGGACTAAATGAATTCATAAATGAGTTAATAAAGAAGTCTCTTTTTTCTTTTAATACTCTTAAAATTTGCGTATTAATTTTATATAGATATAATCAAATTCCCTATTTTCATAGGGAAATAAAATTATATTTACAAGAAATGGCTTCTTTAGAATTGAAACCTTGGAATTTAATAGTGTTTTGGGGAACATTTATAACTGTAACTTAATTAATAGAAATTTACAAAAATGTGACATATGTATCAATTATTATGATTGGGAGTAAAAATATCCACAACAATCCAACCATACTTGAGGTTAAATCAGAATTTGTCCAAAAATATCTTTATATGTATTATTGTTCTGTGTGCATGTTTATTTTTCTCAAAGGATAAAAATATCCTTTGAGAACAGCAAAAGATCAATAAGGCCATAAACATTTATAAAATGAACAGGATATTGTATGGTCATTTATGAATGTATGTAAGTTATGCTTGTGTTATTCCTGGCAGAATTCATCTGAATCTCTTCATTCAGGCTGTGTCTGATTCAGCTGTTCTAGTGTTCAAAGCCAATTCTATAATCCTAGGCTTATGTGAGATGTGAAATGTGAATTCTAATAGCTGGAAGAAAGTGCTCATGTTATCCAAATACCAAATTTCTTATTTGTTCCAGCTGAGGGGGTCACTTTCTAACAACTTTTCCCATATTCACCATAAAAAAATTAAAGAAAGCAATAAAGAACTAGGGACCTGTAGGAATTTCCACCAATTGTTTTAGCAAATTCCTACAGATAAATTTATTCATGATAAGAATCTGTTCGCCTGAGCAAACAGCCCACTTACCAAATAAAAGATTTTCTCCAGATTTTGTGCAATCCCAGTTAGCTACCAAGCTAAGACTCTGTCAAGGTCATGTTCTCCCTTACTGCAACAAGTTTGAGTTAAGTTTTGCTTTATTAACAGATTCCCTAGTGATAATCTGGAGAGTTCAATACAGGGAATATGATGAGTGCAGTGTGGGACATATTTGATTTGAAAGATCTGTGAGACATCAGTAGGCACTTGAAAATATGTGTGGAGAACAAAAGAGTTGATAGAGATAAAGATGATTTTTGACAAGGCTTTCATTAAATCAAGATCGTATCATTCAGATGAACAAAGTATGGGTTCTGGTCAAAAAGTTGTAAACTAATAATGAGTACATTTTTTATAACCTCCCATACCAAACTTCACGGACACCTTTCCCCTATGAACATCCTCCACTTTATGAAGGCCTGCCAAGTCAAGCTCATTATCAGTTTATCATTTCCGTGATTTGGCTGTTAATCAGTGTGCTAGCAGCACATACATTATTATTTAATAGATTTATCAGCTGGGTATTATTCTATTATATATATGTAACATGATTTATAAAGCCAGTCATCTATTAATGGACATTTGGAGTGTTATCAGTTTTTTACTATTACAAACTGTGCTGTGATGAATATTTTTGCTTATATATTATATATATATCCGCTTATATTTGACAATATATCTGTAGAGCAAATTTCTAGTGGTGAAATGCTGTGCCAGGTTTGTGCATTTAAAAATGTGATATATGTTTCCAAATTTCCCTTGAAAGGATTAAAAAATTGTACTGAGTGACATCAATGATGTTTGAGAGTGTTAACCAGCAGCACCCTCAGAAAAAAGGAACTAGGGAAAACACAGATTACTGAAATTAGAAACTAAGTCAGTAAATAGAATAATGGAAGATAATAGCAAAATATCCAAAAGTTGGAAATGAAGTTAGCTTGTGTGATTAAAATCAAAATATGTGTGATAAACTTACCATTTTTAAGGGCAGTGATTTCAATGTTAGTTAATGACTGCAGTTGACTATGATAAAATTTTACTGGTCTGTACTAGACAAAAAATTTTTGAAAAGATTAAAGATGACAATGTCAAAGCATTTAGCTCTAAAATAATATATTGTATATTGATTTGATTTTCTTCTTATTTATTTGGTGCGAAAATGTTGACATTAGGTGGCATTTATTTGCTGCCTTACATTCCTATTCTCATTATAATACCATCTTTCATCCCACCTTTTTTTTTTTTCACACTTTTCTGGCCAAAAAAAATTCAAACAAAGAAAAATCACTATCACAGGAGAGAAAATAACACAGTATAAAATAAGTCATTTTAGAAGTCTAATCAAATGAGCAGGTTTTAGTGTCAGGAATCCATAATGTAACTTTGTTTAAAAATTATAGGGCACAGTTTCCCAATGTGGCTCTAAAGCCTCCTTCATCATAATTGTTTGAGATGCTGCTAAGAAATATCCCTGAGAACTCCCTCAGAATTACTAAATCAGCATCACAGTGTGTGCGGTCTACAAATTCAAAGCATTACCATATGATCCCTTTCACACTGTAGTATATAAACTAGTGATACAAAAAAAATATTAGCTAACATATATGAAGAAAGTGTGATAACAAAGACATCAATGTGAGACTCAAATAACATGATTTATCAATATCTTGTAGCACCACTGGTAGACAAAGGTAGAAGTGACCCATATGCATATTTATATCTGGCCTTATTTTGGGACAAAAATAGATCATTATGCTTCTCTAATTACAGAATATATAGTCCCGAGATGGAAACAGGAAGCAATGCAAAAAGCACACCTTTTTTTTACAATAATTTGAATATGGCAAGTGAATCAAAATGAGTGTCGAGATGATCATAAGTGGAACATAAAATACATTGGCCAAAGAGAAAACTACCATCTAGAAAAATTAAAGTTTACAGTTGAATTAGTTTTTGAAGTGCTTGTAGAAAATTTGCATGCTTATTATGGTCATTAGGAAAGAAAGTAATAGGAAGAGACAAATATGAAGGTAATAGAAAGAAATATGACCCAGAGAGACTATTGGGCCATTCCATATTTTGAGACTGGAAGAAAGAAAGTAACTCAAGAGAGTTGCAAAGCTCTCAAAAAAAAATTGCTGGTTATGCAATTATAATTTGCTTTTATGTTGGAAAAGAAGAGGAGGTGCCTAAAGCATTAGGATGAGAGGCCAGGGTGCTCTCCAGCAACTACAACTTTTATAAACTTAAGTGAAATGTATAAAAGATGGAAATAAGAACTAAGCATAACTAAAAACAAATATAAATGAGAAGCACACGTCTCAGAAAAACTAAGGGTTACAGAAGTTTAAGAACAACAATGAAAAAGTTATTTTAATCTCTGTTCTGACAATAAGGTGGAAAAAATTGTAATAACCGCACTTAGAACAATGTTCCACAATTAATGGATGACAAAGAGATAGTAGAGCTATTCAATAAGAATGTGTTCATCTGTTGTTGTTACCTGAAAAGGGAAAATGGACTATTAACAAAAGAATTCCCAGAGATGAAAATAACTGCTAAAAGAACACCAATGTGTCCTAGAGCCCTAATTCCATGCTCTGAATGGGTTATATTCTACAAAACGGAGAAGAAAAGATGTGAACTGATATATAATTTAAAATACTATATTCTTACTCAGCTTGTCACCTTATTCTATCACAGTATTCCATAGTAAATATGCAAAGGAGAAAGTCCAGAGTAAGCCTTAGAGTGGGAAGTGATTAAATAATTTTAATAAGAACACCTTTGTAAATTACTGAGCCATGATCTGAATCAGGGTTGTTTTGATTATCCCCAGAATCTGCCTGTCTGTTCAGCGTTAGGTCACTTTGCTATGCTCAGTGGTTCTGACTGATACACTTACATTGTGTTTATATTCAGGAAAGTCATCTCTCATTGGAGATAATCATTAACATCTGATGTATTTTTGAAGAACCCGTATATCTGGTGAATACAAAATATCATGGAATACAATAATTTTTCTTGAAATTTGAATTTGTATTTCTGGATTTCTTATAAAATGCCAAATTTTCATGTGAGAAAAATAATCATAACCCTAAAATAACTGTTTACTTCCTGGGATTTTTTAAAATAAATATATTTTTATCCATAGCTCTCAGGTTCAATATACATTCTGTTTCAAGTGCAACAACTAAACTGTAGATTAAATATTTCCTTTTGTTTTAGCTTCCTTCCTGCTACTTCTTGTCTCTCTTACATATTCAACTTTATTGTTTTCATTTTATGTCAGAAGTTTCATACAATTATTAGATTATAGCACATGGACAATTAGCATTACCTGAAAATATTTCAAGAATTCAGCAAAAGATGTGATGTTTAGGATCTTTGCTTTTCCCATATGTCTATATGCATAAAAAGTTTTATTAGAAGAATTAGCTGTAATTTTGGATTATGTGCTATAAATACATATATACTTATATTTGTAAAATGAAAGACTTGTCCAACCCTGAAACTCAATCCATCTTACAGATATCAAATTGTTAAACAAAGTTTCTCTTAATTTAAAGATTTTGGGTCATTTTATTTCATGATTTTTGACTTTGTAAGTTTTTTTTTTTTTCTTTCTGAAATGAACTAGTGTTTTCAGGAGTTGGAAAATATATTAAATTCCTATTGCAGCTGTGACATATTAGCACAAACTGGTAGCTTAAAGTAGCATAGATCTGGCTTTCAGAAGTTCAAAATAGGTTTCATCATGTTAAAATTAAGATGTCACTAGGCCAGTCTCTCACTTTGTCCCAGTGGGAAGCAGCTGCATAGCCTAGGGAGATCAGCTCAGTGCTTTGTGACCACCTAGAGGGATGGGATAGGGAGGGTGGGAGCGAGACACAAGAGGGAGGAGATATGGGGATATAAGTATATGTATAGCTGATTCACTTTGTTATAAAGCAGAAGCTAACACCATTGTAAAGCAATTATACTCCAATAAAGATGTTAAAAAAAAGAAAAAAAAAAGATGTCACTAGGGCTTCATTCCTTTTTAGAGGCTCCAGAGGGGAATCTGTTTCCTTGCCTTTTACAGTTTCTAGGTATTTCTCACATTCCTTAATTCATGATCTCATTTCATCTTTAAAGTCCACAAGGACCATTCAAGTCTTTCTCCTACAATATTACTCCTACACAGGCTCTTCTGCCTCCCTTTTCCACATTTAAGGCTTCTGTCATTACACTGAACCAACCCAGATTACCTGGGATAATCTCCTTATTTTAAGGTCAGCTGATCAGTAACCTTAATTTCATCTGTAACCTTAATTCGCCAGGAAAGATACAGAACTCACAGGTTCTGGCAATCATAGATATCTTTGGGATGCCTTTCATTCCTGTCTATAACAGAAGAAAATGATTGTTTGCTATCTTCTAAAATACATATTCAAACTTTGTATTGAAATTATTTTAAATATAACATGTTTTGAATCAAAATATTTAATAAAAGTGAGTCACAACAACCGGAGGGAACAAGACTTACTTACAGAATGACAGTGTAGGTATCTCAGTTAACTCTCGCCACCGCAAAGCAACAATGTAACCAGTAAAATTATAATTTTTAAAAAATCTTTCGAAGTCCCTGGAAATTTGCTCAGAATAGGCAAATTTATAGATATGAGAAGTATATTAGTGGTTGCTTAGGACCGAAGTCAAAGTGGGGCAGAGAGGAAATGGAGATTGACTGCTAAGTGGCCCAAGATTTCTTAAGGGGAATGAAAATGTTATAACATCTGATTGTGGTGATGGTTGAATATCCTGTGAATTTACTGAAAATACTGAATTATATAAACTGTGAGTTACACAGTATATGAATTATATCCTTCTATTTCCTTCCTTACCACGGTACAAGTCTTGCATGTTGAATTTTATTGCCACTTATCTCTACACTATATTTTAACTTTTGATATAATTCATCATTTCTTGTTCTGATACAGATGATTTCTTATTTTAACGTCTACTATTTATTTCCAAAGAATCAAATTCAAAGTAGATTTTGACTTAAAAGAGTAGAGAAAAGGCAATAGTGATATTTTACTATAAAAATTAATAAGTTCTGGCCTAATACAAAGGCAATTATACTTTTTCAATTATGTGTGAGCAATTTAAGTGCATGTGAGCCAGGTTCGCAATTCCTTGGGGTGGAGAGAAAGTTTTGAAATAACTCAAGTACCTGGACCCACATAATTTTCACTTACTTTGTCCATAAAAATCCCTCAAATGGATCCTACAATATTTTCGTGGTCAGTGTTTTGTTGTTAGAAGAACTACATATTAAATAGGTAAATAAAGTGAACTATTATATAAAAATATTTGGTAATGTTCATTTTAATACAAGTAAGTATCTCATCCAAATAATTTTCAATTTTTGTTAACTGATATTAAGCTACTTTTTTTCTTATGATACTGGAACAATTCTTAGCTGTTCATATGATGACTTCTGAAGCAAAATTTTCTGTAATCAGCAAAAATAGCATAATTTAAAACCACATGATATGGCAAATAATACTGAACTAATCTGAGAACTGAAATAAATATAAGAGAACAGAGGTTAAGAATTATCAGATAATTTCCCAGCACCAATTATTTGGTAGTATTTTTAGAGTATTCGTTTTTAGAGTATTATTAAACTAGTTTCTAGGTCAGCATTCCACTTTTCATTTAATTAAAAGATAGTGAGTGATAAAAATAGTATGAGAAAATTCTTACATTGCTCTTGGTAGTTTTTTATATTAAATAAAAAATACTGAATAGTGATCAATATTGGATTATTTTTCTAATAACCTACTTGTTTATAAAAGATATTATAGAAGAAAAAATAACTGTAAACACTTTCAGAAGAAACCTACCAAAGAAGTTTGAATGAATGTTCAACCAGGAAAATCAAGTGATTATTATTATTATTATTATTATTATTATTATTTTGGTTTACTATAGTTAACTGGTCAAATTTACTAAAAAATCTCAAGAGCATAGAGCAAAAAAGAACAATAACAGCTAAAACCTCTCACTTGAACATGAATATTGATCATTTATCCTTTCTAAAACCCACTGAAAAGGTACTTAAAGATGAAAAAGGCATTAGACATCAATAGCAATAATCACATCAGACCAAACACTTTGTATTTTTTTAAAATAAGTAATTCAAATACAAGAATGATAACTGACTTAAGAATGTGAAGAAAGGTATAATTTAACTGACTGAAGAGGAAGGAAACAGCGTGGACTCTGTCAAATCGCCCCACAAGACCTCTTTAGAAGCTCAGCTTTTATGCAAACCAGGCCCCAGAGACGGCAGAGGGAAGATACTAGTTTAAAAGCAGAAAGATCAGTTGAAACTTTGTATTCTGAACAGTGGGAAAGTCAAGTAAGCTGTGGAAAAACCTTGATCTGCTGCTCTTCTATCTTATGCAGCCAACAATTTTTATGCCCTCCCCACGCACTCAACTCATTTTGCAACTTCCCAGCCAAAGACCAGAAGTAAATTCTCTAGAGAAAGTGAACCAGAGAGGCACAGCCGACTTGTTTCAGCAGAGGTTAGAAAAAGGCATGGGATTGAAAGGCAGGGAATTCAGAAAGGGTGTCCATCTAAATGGAGGAAACACAACCTCCTACCTTTTCAGTTTACTTTCATATGCAGCTAAATATACACCAACATTTACACACACACACACACACACACACACACTACACTCAAAGCAGGGGAGAGGACTTTTTTTTAAAGAAACTGAAAGTTCCATCACCAATGTCAATATTTGCCAAATTGCCATCTCTATTACTCTCTCCTGTGCCCTCCTGGAGTAGCACACGTATGTAGGAATATCGCTCTCAAAAAAAAGTAATAATTCCAGACAGGAAAGAGGGTATGCATTTTCTGTATTCTTGCGTGGTTTCGCTTAACCTTTATCAAATCCACAAATCCTATCTGTACCACATTTATTATGAGTGTCTCATGTATCGCTTCATGTTGCTTCTCAATTCCCTTTGAAAATGCTGTCTACTCGGCCATGGAAGAAAAACCTAATCTGATTCTTTACATGTCTATGAAAATCAGTTCTATTTAGGTGCTATCTGTTGTATATAGGCTATGAATATAGGCTAAGAATGTGACTTCTCTTTGGTGAACTCTGTATAGGAATACATGTCCTCAACATAACTTCCATGTATTTTAGGGTCAGCAGTACACCATATAGAGTGACAATATCAATGCTATCCTATCATGTTTGTTTCAGGACTCAGAAAAAGGGAATATACTAGACATTAATATTTCCATGAAAACAATTACCAGGGAGAAGTCAATGGAAAAAGTGCTTTGGCATGGAACACATGATTTTCATGAAAATTATAATACACTGAACTGCAAGGGGAATGGAATCTGTGCAGGGAAAGTAATCACATATGTGTAGCTAATTGTCTCACTGTTCAAACCCTATGTTGTTTCTTTTTCTCCTTTCAACATATTGCCCATTCCCTCTTGTAGCTACTCAATTAAAGGAGTCTTGAATGATTACTACAGTAGCTAGTTATGGCCTCCAATGAACCACCCACCAAATGAATGGTGGCACTCATCCAATTGCGTAGTCCTCTTCCATGATGAATGTTGCACGATCCTATGACTTTGTAGAAGGTGGTGATCAAGCACTGTGTCAGTTTTGCTTATAAAGCTTAAAAGCCTGGACACTTCCATTTTTGTGCTCTTGGAATCTCTGAGTTACCATGTAAATAGTTCAGCTACCATACATACATGGAGAGGCTTTGATGCTACATAGAAGGGAAGAGAAGCCCAGTTGCCCAGTGTCCAAGTGGCCCAATGGAACCTCCAGATGACTCCAGCCTCAGCTGCCATTTGACTGAAACCAGAAGAGACTCACTGGATGAACCGTTCCAAGCCCAGTCAACCACTGCACTTTGAGACAGTTAGTAATGTAGCAATAGATAACTGCCATAAATCCAAAAATCATGTTTGCCTTCTTAGGATCTTAATCTCTTCCCAATTACTCTATAACAAATATATCCTTACCATTTAGACTTAATCTGTTTTTTTTTCATAATTTTATCAAACAAATTACAAAAATCTGCATTAATACAATGATACTACACTAGCTAATGTGTAAGTGGGTCACTTAGCTAGCAACTCAGTTTCCTTATCTCTGTAATAGTGTTCATTTTAACAATGTTTTTGGCATAAACACCAAGTATGTCTAATTTAGGGATTGAAAGGTGGAGAGGGAGGAAAGGGGGGGCATTCAAGATTTTGACATGTCCATCTTTACTTTTCCCCATGCCTCTCTCTGCAGTTCTACACAGAAAAAAAATTACTATTTGGTATATGCCCAGGATAAGCCCAGGTAAAACCAGACTCAACAGTTCTGACTTGATTCCAAACATCTACTGGGAGCAAACCTCCTAGTGTAATATTTTCTAGTTACAGTTAGATTCAAGGCTTGAATTCCATCCAACTTAGCAAATATTTATTGAGAATTTATATATGTTGGTACAGATTTGTATTGAAGAGGAGATTCAAATATGAGTATGGCACCATATATACCTTCAAAAAATTTCAATATATAACCTAATATTTCCTAAACCAGGAAACATGACTTTTTCCTGGTTTAGGAAACCAGGAAATGATCATCATATGACTTTTCCGTAGATTCTTAGCTTTCCAGATTGCCAGAGTAGACTTATAATCTTAATGAGAGTTGGAAAATATACTTGATGATGCTTTCACACGTCCTTATAACTATCAATACTTCTGCACAATAGTCAAATTTTTCCAAGTACCACTACAGCAGAAAACATGAAAAGAGCACAGTTACTGATGTTAACTAATAATCAAGGCTAATGGAAATGGATGAAGACTGTAATGAAGCTCACTGTCTTTTGCACAAAATCACTTTATTTTTTTAAATAAATTTATTTATTTTTATTTATTTTTGGCTGCGTTGGATCTTTTGTTGCTGAGCGCGGACTTTCTATAGTTGTGGCGAGTGGGGGCTATACTTCGTTGCTGTGCACATGCTTCTCATTGCAGTGGCTTCTCTTGTTGCGGAGCATGGGCTCTAGGCACGCAGGCTCAGTAGTTGTGGCTCGTGGGTACTAGAGTACAGGTTCAGTAGTTGTGGCGCACAGGATTAGTTGCTCCACGGCATGTGGGATCTTCTCGGACCAGGGCTCGAACCCGTGTCCCTGCATTGGCAGGTGGATTCTTAACCACTGCACCACCAGGGAAGCCCCACAAAATCACTTTAAATATTGATATGAAGATTCAAAAAAAGATGGGTAAGAAATAAGGGTAAGCACAAGAATACATTAAAAACTTTCAAGCAATTCAGATAAGAGTATGAAAAATTAGATATAATTATTATTGTATAACTCTAGCTTCCATATAGTATAGATGTTTCTTGGCAGTCAGCCTGGGGATGGACAGTTAATGGGATGTGAGTCATCCCTCAACAATGTATTATTTGACCAAACATATAAAAATAATCACTGAACCCTAAGATACTCTGAGTTCCATTATTTTTCTCCATGAGAATTTTGGCAGACTCCCCAACTTTTTCTTTAGTGGTCAGCACAGTTAATGATTGAAATCACCATTTGAGTCACGTTAAGTCTACAATGCCACTGTTCCCCATGCGGCCACTTTCTCTCCTGGGTCTTCACTGAAATCCCCTGCCACTGTTGTGCCATCTTGGCATTTCATTTACTTGATGCAGTTTCTCCGTGCTCTGTGCTGGAAGAAAATCTCTTCTTTCCCCACTCTCCCCACAGGAGCAATAGACCCCACCAGTTCTCCCCTTTCCTTTTAAAGGAGAAAACAACTTAGAAAATCTCTTTTTGCCTAGGGAGAATAGTTACTTTCTGCTTCTTTTCTCATTTTCAGGTTAAAGGGACTAAAGTATTTCCCTTTTGGATGGTGGGATAAGTTTCTCTCCTCTCTCTCTCTCTCTTTCTATCTCCATCTCTCTCTCTCTCTCTGTGTCTTTCCAAATCTACCAAGAAATTTCTCCATCTGCCTCACGGCATTTTCTTCTTGCACTCTCTCTTCCATCTGTTTCATGTATTTATACACATGAATATTTCTTGTGTTCTCATGCACTTTGTAGCAAACATCAGGCCAGGTACATTCATATATATTAGTCTCAATTAATCCACACAACAATCTTGGAGAACTGTGTGTATGATTATTCTACAGAGAATATATAATATCAGAAATAGAGCAATTGAACATTTTATGGTGTGCAGTCTGGCTCGTGCTCTGAAGTATGCAATCTGGTATGAAAGAAAAATATATAGTTTGTTTAAAATCTTAACAATGTGAATGGTTCAAACCAATGGCCTTTGATAGTTCAGAAAAGGAGACATCCATCTAGGATAAGCTGTACTGTAGCTATCAATACAGCTTGAGTTAAATCTTAAAGAATTGGTAAGATATGATTGAAGGAAGAGGGCATTGAAATGAAGTGAGGTGTGGCATGAATTGGGTTGGGAATGAAACCACCACAAAGAGTAAAGGTAGCATAATGCAGTGGGAATAGGCTCTTGCCTTAATAGGAAACCGAGCAAGGATATGGTGCTATTTGTCAGAGGAGGGACTAAGATAACTTATTCATCAGTCTGACCCTTCCTTATCTTATAGCTGAAGTATAAACAATTTTATAAATACTAATTCTCTAACACTTCTTAGGCAGCATTATGATCATGGCTCTACTCATTATTTTAGAATATTAGAAAACATTGTCTTTACTAAATTGTTTTTTATTTTGTTTTGTGTTCTACCTAGTCTGATGAGGATGGAGAATAGCTGAACTGTTGGGAAATCTGTGTAAAGTATTTGCCAGAAGGAGACAGCTTGTGAATCACTTCACCCACTTGCCCTGCACAAACTCATCTTCTATTCAGCCCTGTTCCCATAGCATACAGCCTCTGCCTGTCCAGATGATAGACAGGTGGATGGATCAATCTGTTCTGTGTGCTGACCAGGGCAGGTTTCCACAGAATAGAAACTGGACAGCAGACCTTCAGTCCTACGTTACATATTCAATTATCTCTTCATCTGCTCTCTCTGAGAACCCAAACTTGTTAAAAATTTTGCCTCCCATCTCACAAATACACACAACACACTACATTTCTAAAGGATGTGTGTTTTTCTAAATATAAAATATAAACTTAATGAAAGGAGTGGGAAAATAAAGTGTGAAATAACAAATGGAAAAAATGCTGAGACACCATCCCTTTAAAACTGTGTAATCCTATTATAATATCAAGTGAACAATTAATTTTTTTTCCTCTCATGCTACTCTTTACCTTTAGCTATTGGTAAGATAAACTTGGTAATAAAGATAAAAAATCTTATCTGTAGCTGAATTAAATCTGGCAATTATTTTTTATTTCCTGCTAAATCTTGACTTTTAG
The DNA here is from genome assembly GCF_028023285.1 of Balaenoptera ricei. Taxonomy (NCBI): domain Eukaryota; kingdom Metazoa; phylum Chordata; class Mammalia; order Artiodactyla; family Balaenopteridae; genus Balaenoptera; species Balaenoptera ricei. Next base: position 87,650,712 of record NC_082643.1, read on the forward strand.
ACTATCTTTGACCAATTAGTATAATACAGATAGACTGCTCTTTCTTGTTCTTAGCAATGGAAGATCTCTGTCTTTACCAGAGCCCTCAATGCCTCTAGCTCTTAAGAAATACTTCTTTATGATAATATTTTCAAAGTATTACTAACAGAGACAATTTTTCTGAGCCATATCTAATAGTATTTGAGAAAAGGTTGAGAACAGAGGACTGATCAGGTTTTTTGGGTTTTTTGTTTTTTTGTATTTTTCATAATATTCAGTGTTGAATTTAAACCTGCGTAATGTAGTTCCACTATAGTAATCATTTAGTACCATAGTATCTTAGATAGTTGCCGAGGTAATTGCATAAGGCAGATTGTTTCAAAATTATTTTGAAATAAATACATTGAGGTAGAATGTATTAGCTAAAGTATAAATTTCTACATCTAGATTGATCTCAAAATTTTCAGTGAAGATGGGGGAGCATGATCATTCCAGGTGGGGGTTTCTCAACCACACCAATATTGGCATTTGGACTTGATAATTTCTTGTGTTGGGAAATTATACTGTGCATCATGGGATGTTTAACAGCATCCCTGATCTCTACCCACCAGATCCCACTAGGATCCCCTTTGTAGTGACAATCAAAAGTATCTCCAGACACTGTCACATATGCCTTGGAGGGCAAAATTGCCCCTTTTTAAGAACCACTGATCTAGATAAGAATATGACAGTAGATGTCAAGTCTGAAAATTATCATAAGGGATAGTGAGCAGCCCTTGAATAGCAACTATAGGCCTATCTCTTGTGCTAGGCATTTTATGTACAACTGTCATGTGGAAAATGAATTTGATGCACTGGTGTCCTCCACACAAGCTATCCCAGAGGAACAGAACAGGTTTATGGGCCAAATTAAGATACTCAAATTATATGGTTAATTAATTCAACGTAAAACAGCTAGTGAGGAAACAGGGAAAATGAATGATATATGCTAATATACTTAATATAGGGTCCAAGTATGTAGACCTGAATCCAAGGTCATGCAAAGTTCTTAGGTACTTTGTTTATTTCTGCCATATCTCAACCTTCCCTGTTGATGAAGCAGTTAGTAAGATTAAGGTTGAGGTTTAAGCATGGGGGTTCACAGATAGAAAGCACTGTATGGGAAAGAGGTGACTACAGACATATCTCCCTAGTTAGCTGCTAAAGAGTTATGGGTTTTTTCTGCATTGTCTGAACAGAGTACATATGTATCCACAATTAAACTGTACTGGGTGTCATCAATAGGTGACTGATTTAAGAAAAGCATAGCTAGTATCTCAGAACTATCATGATAGAACATTATTCATTCCATTGTTTTCTTTCTAAAAGTTACACATTTGTTTGTCCCATCATAATTTTATTTTCTCTTTAGGATGTCTTGCCAATGACTAACTCATTTATTACTTAGGTTTCTCGCAAGCTACTCGATTTTTTTGTTATCTATACTTTTTAATATATCCTATGAGTTAGGTTTATTAAAAGCTACTAGATGTATTTACTGTCTATGCTTAACATTTCCTATAAATTTCATCTCCTCTGTAAGTTTTCTTTTCTTTAAACAAGATTGGATAATCTAAAAACAAAAAAGTCTTACATTGTAATTACTCCAATAATAATAACTAATTTTGGTGGAAAATTAACTTACCTTGCTTAATGTTGGCAAATAGTACACTTTGTATCGGATTTGGGTACATCTGTACCTAAACTAGTTTTTGTTTGTTTTGCTTCTTTTTACTCTGACGCATTACCTTTTTGAACAAGGATCACTAAAATAAATCCTAGTAATATTTCTCTGGGATTCCCCCCCAAATACTTTTTTCCCCCATGTGCATTAATTATGAAAGCTTCTAGAAGCAAAAAAATCCACAAAATTAATACAACATATGTATAAGAATGAATCTTATAATTAACTTTTCCATGCTTTCTGAATATATATATACCAACACAACCTCAGCCTTAGAGTTTTCTTCAGTTCTACTGAGTTTTAGACAAACTTTTTCCTGACTGTAGGTCCCACCCTCCCTCTTCTGAGAGAATTACTCTAGAAAACTCATAATTGTTAATTCTTTCTTTGCCTCTTTAAGATGTAAGTCTTCTAAAAGCCTGGGGCCAGTTTTACCACCCAGGGAAGTCTTTGTCAAAGACTTGGGAGCCATACCTTTGAAATGTAATCATCAAGGAAGATAGTGCCCCTATTGCTAGGTTTCTGTGGGGGGGCGGGGGCTGGCGGTTAGGAGTGTAACACGGTGAGCACTCTACTCCAAGTTGTAAAACTGCTTCCTGTCATGAAGATAAGAGTTTGTTTTTCCTCTGGGTAAGTCTCATTAGCATAAACAGAAGGTTTCAGATTTCCTCACCCCACCCCATCCCAGCTATTCAAAACTTTCAGCAACATGGATGGACCTAGAGATTTTCATACTGAATGAAGTAAGTCAGACAGAGAAGGACAAATATTGTATATCATTTATATATGAGATCTAAAAAGATGGTACAAATGAACTTATCTACAAAACAGAAGTAGAGTCAAAGATGTAGAAAACAATCTTATGGTTACCAGGGGGGAAGGGGGGGAGGGATAAATTAGGAGATTGAAACTGTCATATACACATTACTATATATAAAACAGATAACTAATAAGGACAGGGAACTCTACTCAATACTTTGTAATGACCTAGATAGGAAAAGAATCTAAAAGAGAGTTGATAGATATATATGTATAACTGATTCACTCTGCTGTACAGCAGAAACTAACACAATATTGTAAATCAACTATACTCCAATAAAAATTTTTTAAAAATAATAAAGAAAAACTTAAAAAAACTCCAAACTCTCCTACCCATTGTTTCAGCAGAGTTGAGCTCAGACTGAATTTTGGTCTCTTTCTCCAGCTGCAGTAAGCTTGAAGAAAATCATCCTTGCCTGATCAAATAGATAGCTTGGTAGACAGATTAGATAAGATTAGATAGATAGATGATAGATAGAGAGATAGATAAATAGATAGATGATAGATAAATAGATAGGGAGGTAGATAGATAGATAGAGAAATGCAACATTATGCCAGGAGTTCAACATTCCCTAGTTTATGAACATCAGAGGTAGGGTTAACAGCATTCATTCTATCCAACTGCTCTCTGACCAGGTAGTTGATGGAGTGACTCAGGGTTTGCCTCTCCTTCAGTGACTGAATGTCTTCAGCCAAAATCTTGTGGATGTCTTGAGAAGCAGTCCAAGAACCAGCTGATCTACTGGCCTCCACACAGAGGCAGAGTTGCACAAGCCATCCACAACAGAGAAGCTCACCACTGCTGGCTTGTGCCCTCAGAATGATGCCCAGGATGAAGGAGATCTTGAATGATGAAGCCCTGAGCACTGCTGAGCCCAGCATTAACCTGGCACTACCAGCCATCCTGCCATGAGACACCTGAAAGGTGTGTCCTAGGCCTTTCTCCAGCAAATTTAGGCTAATGAGGCTCAGAAAAAAGTTGCTGCAGATGACTGGGCACCCACACAGAGCAGAAGCAGTGGTTACAGCTGCTCAAGTGTCTGTGGAAGCTGGACCACTGCCATGCAGTGTCTTCATGTTGGAACAGAAGCCAGTGCTCATCAGGGAGGTGGCCTGGTCCATCATGGGCAGCTACTGCACCTCCATGAGCCCTGCGCAGGTGGAGAAGCACGTGCAGCTTGTTTCCAGACTGAGTTGCTCCCAGACTGCCTCAGCCTCCACCATATCTTCCACTTCCATCTCCACCAAGCTGGAAAAGTCTGCCAATTTCATGGGCATCACTGTGCTGCTAGCTTTCTTTGCTCATTGACCATTGCCCTGTGAGCAAACATCTGAGCTGGAGACACACCAACCTGGGTCCAATTCCATGCCTGTGTTTTAGTCCTTTTTGCCAATGTGATACAATTTGCTCATACCTTGATCAGAGTCCCTATGAAGGTCAAAGGTTAGAAGTGGGGTCTGGGCTGTAGGTCCAAGAAGGTGCTCCTCTAGTCATGGTGATGAGTATGCCTCATGGGGTTCCTGTAGAAATGTTGATATTATACTGGTTCCTCTTGGTGTTTAATATTATGAAAGATGGCAGGCTAGAAATATAAGATTCAATCTTAGTTTGAAAGTTTCACTTCTCTTATTACTTAATTGAAGCTTGTTGTGATCATCTAATCCGTATTATGTAAATTAATTATTACTCAAACTCCAAAAGTCAAATACCTCAGGAGGAAGTAAGGTTTTTTTAAGTACTTTTTTTTTCTTTTCTCTACTCTTGTATCCAAGATGTATATCTGTTACTATAATGTAACTTCAATTCACCTGGGTCAACAATTAATATCTAATATGAAAATATCATTAAATTTATCCAAAATATATTCTATCATGATGATTTTCTATAAAACAACAAAAAAATTATTTCATATGAATGAAAAAATGTTGTAGTGTGACCCCCTTCTCTTCAGAACCCTGAATCAGTACATCTGTCTAAAGCCCTAATGCGTGCTTAGAATTGGGCTATACACTAGATGCTGGGCAGGCTGCTTGTGCTTAACCAATTTTCAGAAAATAAAATACGCTATTGGAACTCCTCTTCCTCACTAGTATATCTGAATACTGATTGTAGCATTGAGATGAACTCTTCAGTTATTTACAGTTTGTATGTCTAGTTTTCCCCTCAGGGATTTTCAGTGTAATACCATATTTCTATCTTATAAATTATATAGATAAAAATATTGGCAAGAAATGGAGAATGTCCTTGGCATCTGCCACAATAATGGGAACACAAGAGCTTTGCCAAAGAAGATTTAGAAGAAAGCTGCCAACAAAAAAATAAATCTGACATTTCCTCAAAATGCTGAAATCCTGCCTATGATAAAGCAATTAATCATCCAGGTGTGCACTGAGCACCTATTTAGTTGCATTCACCATTGCACTGGGCATAGTAAGCAAAAATGGAAAAAAAAAAAAAAAAAAAGAGGTAAGTCCTCCACTGAGATGCTTAAAATTGAATTCATGAAACACAATGCACATTCAATAATTAACCTCATTTGTACAATCCTGAATAGTTCAACATTAGTCACAAGAAAACAGACATTAGCATTCTCTGAAGTAATTTTCTGAGACAATAACTTTATTGCAGTTTGGAGTATGGACTGAAGTGAAGAAAAGATTAGTTGAAGAGATACCTCCGTATAAAGGAGACTGTTGCAAAGTTCCTGGGAAGAGATAATGAAGGCCTGAACTAAGGCACTGGCAGTGGAAATGGAGAGGAAAAGCCAGATTCAAGACAATTTATGAGGAAGGATTAATAAATGAATAACTAGATGTGTGAGATGGAGAAGACATCAGGAGTCAAGGTTGTCTCTGAAGTTTCTATCTTGGGAAACTGGGTATCTGTGATACTTCCTGAGATAAGACCAATTGACTGTCTTCAAGATTTCCATGATGTGCAGGTTCTCAGGCAGTTCTACTGTGCTCATAGGGTGAATTCATCCTTATAACTCAGTTACTGAAAGTGAGGCAGGATCTGTCTGTTACAGCAAAAATGATGGCTTCAGTTCCAGGGTCTCTGCTTAAAAGTGGCAGCATATTTTCACATTGCCAGAGCTTGAGGTAAGCATAGAGCAGAAAGTTTCACATCATTTGACATGCAGTCTTCATATTTTATTATTTTTCTTTCCTTTCCATGCATGATTCCATAGATTTGATTCTTTAAATAGATTTGCTAGACCTATGTCATTTATTTTATGACTGCAGGGGCAGATTAAGCCAAGGCTGTAGTTTTACAATTATATGACTACTATTATATAATAATTTCTACTGAAAGGCATTTGTTCCTTTTAAGGATTACTTATAGAACAAACAAGTAAATAATTCATTCAGATTAATTTATGACAGTAGAGGAACAAAATGAAATTTTTACAGCACTGGAGTAAGAGGATATTTCAGTGTAAGTGTCACTTCTTTTGCAAAATACCTATGCCCTTTGGCTCTCAGCCGCCACCAAAATCCACTATAGCTTCAATTTCTTCTCTGAGAATTATTTTTATCTTTCTGTACTAAATGGAATCTAGTTTCCATTGGAGGTGTTGGGTCACTTGGGGTCTGCTAGGACACTAAGCATGAAGTTGGAGTAGGTGTCTGCCTTAATCTTCTTTGTCACTTTTAAGCTGTCCTTCCAGCCTCCTTATGTCCCTTGACCTTTTAATCTCATGTCACAAACTAAACTATCTACTTCACTCTCTCTTATCTGTCATCCTCTAACCCCTAGGGTACTCTACTCCTTTAAGATTTTACTTCTTGGCTCAATCACTTTTTCTCTCCAATACCATTCCATCAATAATCAATATCTGGATCTCTGATCCAGAATCTCCTCCTCTCCATATATTTTGTCCTCTATTCACTCACTCATTCCCATTGTTATACCATAGGTCTGGTGATCACTAATAAAAGTGATATCTCAACTTCAAGCCTCAAATTTCTGACACCATCTCCTTTATTTTACCTCACTCCCTCAGAACCTCAATCCACAATCCTCTGCTCAAAAATGTCACATCAATTGATATAACCACTTTTTAACCATGCCATGTCCTCTTTAGATTTCTTCTTTAGCTTTACCTTTCATGGATTTCGTATTAAATAATTACTGTGAGCACTCACTCAATTCTTTGCTCCCATCTTGTTTTGGCATTTTCACTTAGCAAAGTCACAATCCTGGTCAAACCAAACTCTTTCCTATTCTGCATCAGCAACCATGGAGATGAAGATGTTTGGAGAAAAAAAGCACAAACACACGGACCAGGCTCCACTAAATACGGAATCACTAATGACAGTGGGATGTCCAGCAATAATACAGGATTTCCCTGCCTTTCTCTTTCCCACTTTCCCATCACTGTTTCATGATGTGCAGTCTTCATTCAGACTTCCTATACTTCCTCATCCTTTCTCACATGTAGCGAATTGGCATCATAATTCACTGAAGCAGTCAGAAGAAAACTTGTCGATGTTCCTAGGACACATTTAACAACTTACCTACATCTCTGCCCCTTTTATGGTCAGCAGTGCTCCATTCATTTTCTTAACTAGTGCTAATCCTGCCTTCAGTGAACTAAAGCCCACCTTCAATCACTCATTTTGGATTCAGCCTTTAGAAATTCTTTTTTTATCTTCTCCTTGTTTTTTATATACACGAAAATATGCTATAATTTCTCCCTTGTTAAACAAACAACACAAAATAGAACTTGTCTCTTGGCACCAAGTCCCCCATGAGCTACCATCCTATCTATTTTATGGCAAAAAATTTTAAAGTGATTGTCCCCATTTTATCTTCCTCCATTCTTTCTTGAACCTATGCCAATTAGGTTTCATTTTCGCATATTCAACCAAAATTGTTCTACTTAGTGACACCAATCTTATTTGACTTTTCAGCCCCACTTGCATAGTTGAACACACTCTCATCCTTGAAATGCTTTCTTCACGTGGCTTCTAGTACACTTACCTTTCTTCATTTTGTTTTCTATTTCATTGGCAAATGATCTTCATTCTGTTTCCTTTGAGGTTTCTTTCCAACTTGACTGAATTAACATTGTAGTGCTATAGGAGTCTGTATTTGAACCACTTGTCTTTCTATATACCATTGTTTCTTTGGCTATTTCCTCTAGTTTCATGCCTTTAAATATACAACTAGATGGTATTTGTGAAACTTCAGTATGTACAAAGTTGCATGCATTTGATTAGATGCTCTTTGAAGGTGGAAATTCTTAACTTTGTAACCTCCAATTATTGATTCTCAACTTTATATCTCTATCATTGACCTTTCCCATGAACTCTAAATTTGATTGTCCAATTTCTTACTAAATATCTCCAATCGTATGTGTAATAGACATCTCAGATTTTAAATATCCAAAGCCTAGCACCTGATAACAGTAACAGTTGTCATCTATATAATGCTTACTATGTACCAGAAAATACTCTAATAATGTTACATATATTAGTTGACTTATCCCTTATACTAAGTCTATGAAGTCATTGATATTATAAATGAAGAAATAGAGATTTAAAGAAGTTGAATAAATCACCCAAGTTTATGCAGCTTGTAAGCAATCGGTTTGGCACAAAAAATGGAGGTGCCAGAGTGCATGTCCAGTATGCTACTTCTCTGATCTTTTCCCACAAACCTCTTTTGTCTATATTGTTCCCCAAATCAGTAGATAGAAACTCCTTCCTCCCAACTACTCAAGCCAAAATTTTGGAACCCTGCTTGACTTAGTTTCACAACACTTAATCTTATCAATTTTTGGTTCAGAATCTGTTTACTTCTCACTACCCCATTGCCATTACTTTGGCCCAAGCTACCTTTGTTGCTCATTTGGATGCCAGTAATAGCTTTCACACTAGTTTTCTACTCCCACCTTTGTCTTCCATTAGTCTTTCCTCAACACAGCAATGATGTCGAGGCATTCTTATTAATATAAAAGATCAAGACAGTTCTGTGCTCAGATCCTTTCAATGGCTTACCATTTCACTCAAGTAAAAACAAACACTATTAATGTGGCCTTGAGAGGTCATAAGTAGCAAATTTGAGGGAAAGTTACAGAGATTTTCAATGTACTCCATGCTCCCAGATGGTCTCCTCCAATATCAACATCCCATATTAGAGTTTTACATATATTACAATTGATGAACCTATATCGACTTATCATAATCATTCAAAATCCAAGGTTTACCTTAGGTTTTACTCTTAGTGTTGTATATTCTGTGCATTTGGACAAATGCATAATGACATGTATTAATCGTTATGGTATTATATAGAGTATTTTCACTGCCTTAAATATTCTCTGTGTTCTCCCTATTTAGCACTCAACCCACAATCCCTGGCAACCACTGAGATTTTTACTGACTTTTCCAGTTTTTTACTGTCTTTTCCAGTTTTGCTTTTTCCAGAATGTCATACGGTTGGAATTAAAGTTTTTAGCTTTCTAAGACTGACGTATTTCACTTCATAATATGTATTTAAGTTTCTTCTTAATGGTTTAATAGTTCTTTATCACTGAATAATATTCCATTGTCTGAATGTATCACAGTTTATTTATCTATTAGTCTACTGAAGGGCATCTAGGTTGCTTCCAAGTTTTGGCAATTATGAATGAAGCAGCTATAAACATCCATGTGCAAATTTTTGTATGGACATAAGTTTTCAGCTCATTTGGGTAAATATCAAAGAGTGGGATTGCTGGAGGATATGGTAAGAGTATGTTTTATTTTGTAAGAAACTGATAGTGGCTATACCATTTTGTATTCTCACTAGCAGTGAATGAGGGTTCTTGTTTCACAACCTCATCAGTAGTTGGTTTTGTCAGTATTCCAGATTTTGCCATTCTAATCGGTGTGTACTGGTACTTCATTGTTGTTTTAATTTATATTTTCCTGATGACATATGATGTGGAACATCTTTTCATTTGTTTATTTTTCACCTATATATCTCCTTTGGTGAGCTGTTTGTTAAGGTCTTTGGCCGATTTCTTTTAATTGGGTCGTGTATTTTCTTATTGATGAGTTTTAAGAGTTTCATATATTTTAGATAACTGTCCTTTATCAGTTGTATCTTTGCATATATTCTTCCAGTTTGTGGCTTGTCTTCTCATTTTCTTGACATTGCCTTTCTCAGAGCAGTTTTTGATTTTAATAAAGTCCAGCTTATCAATTAATTTTTTCATGGATTGTATCTGTGGTGTATCTAACAAGTCATCACCATACCTAAGACCATGTAGGTTTTCTCCTGTTAAGAGTTTTATTCTTTTGCATTTTACATTTAGGTACATTCAGAGTTAATTTTTGTGAAGAGTATAAAGTCTGCGTCTAGATTCTGTTTTTTTTTTTTTTTTTTTTTTTTTTTTTTTTTTTTTTTTTTTTTTTTTTTTTATGTGCATGTCCAGTTGTTACATTTATCGAAAAGACTATCTTTGCTCCATTGTATCGATTTTGGTTCTTTGTCAAAGATCAATGGAATAAATTTATATGGGTCTATTTCTGTGCTCTCTATTCTGCTCCATTGATCTATTTGTCTACACTTTCACCAATAACATACTGTCTTGATTACTGTAACTTTATAGTAAGTCTTGAAGTTGGGTAGTGTCAGTTGTCTAACTTTATTCTACTCCTTCAATACTGGATCTTTTGCTTCTTTATATAAGCTTTAGAACTGATTTGTTAATATCCATAAAATAACTTGCTAGGATTTTGATTGGGATTGTATTGAATCTACAGATCAAGTTGGGAAGAACTTACATCTTGTCAATATTTAGCCTTCTTCTTCATGAACAATTTCATTCATCTCCTTTATAATTTTTTTTTCTTTTTGCTAATTTTTCTCTGGTCCCTCAGACTCTCTTGGTTGTTGAATATGTCAGGTGTGCTCTTACTTCAGGATCTTGGTCCTTGTTGTTCCATCTTCTTGGAAAGCTCTTTCCCACATATCCACATAGTCTTTGATCACAAGTCATCTTCTCAGTGGGGCCTTTGTTAAAGTCCTGTAGTACTCAAGACAATCGATTTAAATATTTAAACAGAAAGGGATTTTTAAAAAAATTTTATTGGAGTAGATTTGATTTACAATGTTGTGTTAGCTTCTGCTGTACAACCAAGTGAATCAGTTATACATATAAACATATCCATTCTTTTTTGTTTAGAATCTTTTCCCATATAGGCCATTACAGAGTGTTGAGCAGAGTTCCCTGTGCTATACAGCAGGTTCTTATTAGTTATCTATTTTATATATAGTAGTGCGTATATGTCAAGCCCAATCTCCCAATTTATCCCTCCCCCACACACACTCAGAAAATGATTTAATACATGGAAATAAGTTTAGAAAAAAATTTTTGAGAGACTGAGGAAGTAGGCTGTAGTCTATGCTTTCAGAAATGACTCCTAGAATTCAGCTTCCACTACAACTCTTGATACACAGGGATGAAATTGATGACTAAATCTAGAACTTCGTAGCCATAATTTTTCCTTAGAAAAGAACAAAGACTCTGCGGAAAAATGGTCTTCACCTCATTTCTCCCTTACGAAGCTCACCCAAATGCATCAAATTGGTCCATTTTTTTGTACCCAGAATTTTAGTTTCAAGGATGTTTGGGAAATGTAATTTTTAGCCTTCTAGATGCTATTGTACAGAGATGCACAATAGGAGATGAAAATTAATCATCCATGCTAATAGCTGAATGCAGTACAGCACACTTTAAAAATTTTCATGTCCCACTAACACCAGCATCGATTATCTTTTTTCTCTATTATTTCTCCAAAGCACTTATTAAACTCTCATGTATTGTATATATTAATTGATTTTGCTTGTTTACTGATTTTCACCATTAGAATTTTTATCTGTTTGGTTTTTATCTGACATCCAAGACCTCAAATGATGTCTGTCAAATAATACACAGGTTATTCAGAGTATTACATGAGATAAACATATGTGTATATATATAATAAATTCCTCACATAGATCATATCTCATAGTTATCAAAAAATAATATTTGTAAATTTTGTTTTTCCTTTTCCTGTGTTCAATATACTATAGAAGAATTCGTTACACATCTCCTTAGGCATTCATTCAACTTGTCCTCAGCTGGACAACTCCTTCCTACCTTGCAATAAATAACTATGATTTTTCATTCATCAATCTTCACAAAAGATTCAATTTAACTCTTCCTCTGACTCTGTCTTCAAAAGTTTATTATTACCACTTAAGTCTTTTGTTACACATTTCAATTTCTCCAGAAGATAGGGAGAATAGTCTCCCAACACCTAAGGTGACACAGTCATGTTTGTAACAGATTTAAGCCAAAGATTTCAAGCCCAGTACCAATGTGCGTGATGTGGTATTGTATGAATTGTGACTGAGTCCAAATTCATCTGGAAAGAGTGCATTTATGTTAACAATATTTGAAAAGACTTGGGAAAGAAGAGTGACAACCATCATTTTTACAAGCTCTGTATTATTTTCCAAAACATTATCACATACTTTTCATAAGCGAGGGGTCTATATTTCCTTGGAGCTTGGGTAGTGGCTAGATTAGCCAGGTTTGTATAGACAAAAGGTAAATGCCCTAATCTATTTTAGGCCAAAAGTCTAGCAGGTTAAGACAGTTTCCATCTTGCCAAGAGCTGAAAAAATGGAAAGAAAATAGAATGTATGGAATAAGGGATAATTTAAGCAAATTAAAATTTTTTTTGATTTCTAGTTCTTACTCAGAGGAGTCTGAGAGTCAAGACAGATATGACCCGGAAAATTATGGAGATTATACAGGTCAGTGAATCTGTCCTCTCTACATGTTTTCAAAATCTGTTTTTCAGTCAGGTGAGATGATTTCTAGGTTTTAGTTAAGCCAACGCAGACCAGTAACATAAGGCATATTTTTCAGTATCTAGATGTATATAATCTTGATCCATAATATATTGTACCTGCACAATATCACTATTTTTAACCTATTTATATAATAAATAATTTCTTTTTTATGAATCAAAATATTTTAACTTTTAAATCCTTATAAAAAGAATGGTCCTGGCTTTATGTATTCACTTTATTTTGATGCTCTCCATTCCCTTCAACAGTTTCTTCTAAAGTAATTTTAAAAGAAGATAGCTTTGTGATTTTGAGTAAAAATTATTCTGAGTATTTCTCTGTTTTCTTTATAATAGTTTAAAATATTTATGATCTACCGGTTCAGTCTCAAATGATTGGAAAGAACAACATCTACCAATTTTATTTTATACTTTGGTTAAAAAGAATACATTTTAATGTTTCTTTTGACCTCAAAAATTGTACATGCATACACTAAATTTGATATAAATTAGTTTAAATAAGAGGATTTTAACAAAAGAAAAACGTATTCAGTAGTCTCACAAGCAACCTGGAAGAAATTCTGTTTTTATTCTTTTTTTAGAGAAGGAAATTGCAGAATGTCTTTGCTATAAGAAATAGACATCAGTAGTGAGATTCATGGAGTATTTGATATACAGTCCTATTATGTCACAAAGGTCAAGAGCAATTCAACAGAAAAAGAAATTACCCAAATTAAAAAAAAAAAAAAATGGACAAAGAAATTGAGTAGCCATTTTTACAAAGAAGACTTGTAAAATGCCAGCAGATATATAACAAGGTAATAAACATCACTAATAACTAGGGAAATGCATATCAAAACCACAATGAGATAGCACCACATATCCATTAGGATGGCTTTTATTAAAAAAAAAAAAGATAGGGGCTTCCCTGGTGGCGCAGTGGTTGAGAGTCTGCCTGCCAATGCAGGGGACACGGGTTCGAGCCCTGGTCTGGGAAGATCCCACATGCCGCAGAGCAACTGGGCCCGTGGGCCACAATTACTGAGCCTGCGCGTCTGGAGCCTGTGCTCCGCAACAAGAGAGGCCACGATAGTGAGAGGCCCGCGCACCGCGATGAAGAGTGGCCCCCGCTTGCCGCAACTGGAGAAAGCCTTCGCACAGATACGAAGACCCAACACAGCCAAAAATAAATTAAAAAAAAAAAAAAAAAAGATAACAAATGTTGGCAAAGGTGTGGAGATGAGAATCCTTGTGCACATTTGGTGGAAATATAGATCGGTACAGCCACTATGGAAAACAATATGGAGATTCCTCAAAAAATTAAAAATAGAACTACCATATGATCCAACAATCACACATCTGGCTATATATCCAGAGGAAATGAAATCAAAATTTCAAAGAGCTCACTGCGCTTTCATGCTCTTCGCAGCATTATTTACAATAGCTAAAATATGAAAGCAACCTAAATGTTCATCAACAGATGAGTGGATAAAGAAAACGTGGTATATGTACACAACAGAATATTATTCAGTATTAAAAGAGAAGGAAACACTATTATATGTGACAACATGGATGAAACTGGAGGACATTATGCTAAGTAAAATGAGACAGAAAGAGAAGGACAAAAACTACTTGATACCACTTATATTACAAATCTAAAATAGTCAAACTTATGAAAGTAAAGAGTAGAATGGTGGTTGCCAGAGGCTGAAAAGGAGGGGAAAATAGGGGGGTATATGTCAAAGGGTACAAAGTTTTGATTATCCAGAATGAATAAGTCCTAGAGATCTACTGTATAACATAGTGTCTACAATTAAAAACACTGTATTGTTTACTTAAAAATTTGCTAAGAAGGTAGATTTTATATTAAGTGTTTTTAAGTTAAAAGTAAAAACTAAAATTTTTGTATAAATAAATAAGAGGGTGAGAGAAATCTTTTGGAGGGGATGGGTAGGTTTATGGCAGATATCATGGTGATAGTTTCACAAGTCTATACTTATTTCCAAACTCATCAAGTTGTGTACATCAATTATGTGGAACATTTTGCATGTCAAAAATAAAAAGGAAGAGAAGAAATAACAACAGTATTGAGGTTTATGGAGTGTCTGATGTACATTCCTGTTAAATCTTGCTATCAAGAGACTTTATATTTCTCTCAGGTTAAACTAATACTAGATCTCTAAGGTTATTAGCTTCTAATGTGAGTGAATAACAAATGTAGGGGAATACCTACATTTTAAATTCCTACATTTTTAACAATTCAATCCTTCATCCCTCATTGATTATATTTAACAATGATAATTGACAACAATTATACTTCATAATAGTGGTCATTGGATAATCTTAATTTTTCTAGATATTATATTTCTCAGCCAAATATTTGGTCTTTAATTTTTAGAGAACTTATGCAAAAATTGCTCTTACCTCCCCCCCCACCCCACCCCAAGCTGTGATATCTCCACATGCTGTTTATTTCCTCATTAATCTTAGCTGGGTGAGTCTGATTAGTGGGACGTAGTAGCCTGGGAAATATATGTCTGTTTGTTGCTGTATTGTAATTTTCTATGTGTTTGCAAAAGCAACTGGGAAATATATGTCTGTTTGTTGCTGTATTGTAATTTTAAGTCCTAGTTTGTAAAGGTAGGACTCATTATATGGGAAACTAACAAAATGTAACCAGATTGTTAAAAGATATGTTGGGATGTTAGTCAAATTCAATGGCACCTGTCCACTACATGTTGTGTACAGTAAAGGATAAGCAACAGAACTACTTGGATAACTCTTCAAAGATATCTATCTATCTGTCTGTCTATCTATCTATCTATCTATCTATCTATCTATCTATCTACCTATCTATCTATCTATCTATCTATATCTATGTTCAGTTATCATCACAGGGCTACTACATTAAAATCTCAGAAGCTATGCCTTAGTAGTATTTAGTGAAAGTGGGGAGAAATATCCAATGTGCACTCTAGGGTGAGAGCAGTGGTTCTCAAAATATAATACATATCAAGAACACCTAGGACACTGTGTTAAAGTTAATATTTCTGGATGCCATTCCCAGTGATGTTGATTCAGTAGGTATGAGGTTGGTTTCAATAATTTTCATTTTTTAAATGGACTCGGAAGAAGTATTTTGATAGATGTAGTCCAAACTGTGCTTGTGATATCCTGTTGAGCACAAATATAAAGTTCAATTAAAAAGTGATAAAGAATGGGATTAATGTATAATTTCAGGAAAAAAAAATATTTGGACAATTTAATGGCAGCATGGAAAAAGTGTCAGTCAATTCAGGTATCATAAATAATACTTATCTCTTCAAATTTGTAAGTATATGAACTATACTTGGAACGAAAAAAGCCCATTACTTTTATCAAATTTAATTTCTTTTATCACACATAAAATATTCTATTTTTAAAAGTTTGAAATAGTAGAAAAGTATATAATATAAAAATATATTCCTTTTTTTAAACCTTTCCCCTAAACTAGTGTTGTCCCAATAATTATAACTATCTGTGATAAGTAGAGACAAAGGAGTAACATTCATGACATTCTACATGTCTGCTAGCTATCTTTACAATATTTAATTGGATGTTGGCACTTATATTATTATATTAATCTTGAAAAGTGAGATACATTATTAATTTCCTTTTGAAAACTAGAAAAAATTTTATTGTGATTCAACTGAATCTCTTTCTCTTGATCTTCTTTATGTTTCTTAAAGTGATCTAGAAGTTTATTTCTCCACTCAACATTTTTAAAAATAATGTCTAAATTTTATAATACTTAAATTTTAATTTCAAGATTCAAAATTGTATTGAAATTATTTGTCTATACATTTTGCTGTCTTTTTTTTTTCAGCTATTTTTTTCTTTAGCCCCAATTTTCCTACTTTTTCAATGTCATCCTGGATGACCTAATCAGCATAGTAGGGCAAGAAATAAATAACAAATATATAGATTAAAAAGAAGAAACAAAACTCTTATTACTTGTTCATGGTATGATTGCTATTTAGAAAATACCAACAACAAAGTTAAATGACATTATTTATACCAAGATACCAGTTACAGTTGCAAGACAATTGTGAGAAAATTATAAATTTTGAGACTTTAAAACGTCTTTGTAAAGGTAGAGATATATAATATTCAAAGATAGAAATATTTAATATAAAAAGGGATTCATTTGCCCCCAATTTAACTATTGAGTAAAATTTCAATGAAAAATCTAACATTTTTCATAATGGAAATTACAAGTTGGTGGTAAAATGTACTTTAAAAAGTGAGAACTCAAAATTAGCCAAGGCACAATTGAGAGAGAAAAATAAGAGTCTTTCCATTAATAAAAACCAAATTTATCAAAAAGTTTTAAACAAACATCACTGACAAGCATAGGTCAATATTCCAGAGCATTGTTCAGAATTATTCAGAAAAGAGAACTTGGAAATAGTACTTCATTTATGGAAACTGATATTACACCACAGACAAAGCGTGTATGATAATCTCTGTATGAGTGGGATAGTGTAGATAAGTGCTGATAATTAATTATCTATATACAAACAAAAATAAAATTAAATCCCTACTTCACACAATAAACAAAAAAGTCAATTTCAGATGGATAATGAAATTAATTGTGATAGTAAATCATTAGATGATCTAAGAAACTATAAGTTATTTTTTTTTTCACCTTTGGGTAGATAAGAAATTCCTAAAGAATCTAAAAAAATTTAAAAACTTAAGGGAAATAATAGAATCAATTTCATTAAAGTTAAGCACTTTTATTCATGAAAAGAAACTAAAAGAAGATATTTTCAAAATACATCATAAAAAGAATACTGATGCTCATAGTGTAAAAAGAATCACTATAAATCATGCAGAAAAATAGATATCTCAATAGAAAAATGTGACAAAGGCAGAAGCAGGAAATTCATAGAAGCAAGTTGGTCGGAAAGCAGATTTAAGTATGATCAACTCATTAGTCATTATGGAAATGTAAATTAAAAATATAATGAAATGACATTTTAAAAATGTCCAGGTAAGAAAAAGATGACTGTGTCAAATTTTGACAGGTAAATAAAACAGTGGAAATTCCTACACACTGCTGTACACAAGGTAAATTTGTATATCCATTTTGGAAAATAAACTCAGTATTACCTAATGAAACTGTATATGTGTATCATCTAGTGGTCAGTTATTTCACTTTTGAATATATACCCTAGGGAAACCCTTGCATATATGCTCCAGGGGAATGAGTAAGAACAAAAGCATTGTTGTATAATAAGTTTGAATAATAAGTTCCATAATAAACCACAGATGGGAGAATAGATAAATCAATATTCTATATTTGAACACTGGATTGTTATAAAGCAGTAAAAATGAGTAAGTAGAAAGTAAGATGTGTGTCTTTTTTCAAACCACCAAGCAATTCTTGGACACCAGCTGTGTGTCTTACATTTCCATTCACTTCTGACACTGTTTACCTGGAGATAGCATCAGATCCCGCAAGTGAAGGTCTTAGTCCCACAATACTGTCCGCACTTCAGACACCATGTCCAGGTTGTTACCTGTGCTTCTGACCAACTGGCTATAAATTGAAGGTTCCCACAACCCCTTCAAGGATTCAATTTGCTAGAGCTGCTCACAGAACTCGAGGAACTAGTTTACTTACTAAGTTACAGTTTATTACAAAGGATATTAAAGGATAAGAATAAACAGCCAGATGAAGAAATACATAGGGAGAGGTCCTGACCACAGGAACTTCTGTCCCTGAGGAGTTTGGCATCAGCATGTGGATATATTCTGGTTGGTCCACCAACTTGGAAGCTCTCCCATCCCGCTCCTTTAGGTTTTTTTATGGAGATTCCATTACAGAGACATGATATATTACATCATTGGTCATTGGTGACTCATTCAACCTCCAGCCTCTGTCCTTCCGAGAGGTTGGGAGGTATGGACTAAAAGTTCCAATCCTCTAATCATAGTTGGTTCCCTTGGAAAGCAGCCTCCCATCTTCAGGGGATTTCCAAAAGTCACCTCATTAACATAACAAAGGCACCTTTATTATGCTCTCATCACTTAGGAAATTCTAAGTGTTTTTGGATCTCTACGCCAGCAACCAGGTAGAAGACAAAATCTATATTTCTCATTATAAACCACAATATCATACACACCCATAAACGTAATGAATCTCACCAATGAAATTTTGAAAAAAAGAAAGTTTCAGAGAAATACATATAATATGACTCAATTTATATAAAATTAATTTTTTTGCCATTAAGCCTTATATCTTTTGTGGTATATTTATGTGCATGATAAAACTGTAAAGAAAAAAAAAACAATGATGACTAGAGTTATGCATTTAGGATGGGTTCAAAGGGTTCCTCAAAGACACTAGTAATATTCTATTTCTTAATTGTAGAGCTTAGTGCATAGATCCTACTTTTATTGTTATTCTGAATAGTATATATCATATCACATATGACATATATATAAAAATCGATTATATATATCTTTATGTATTTCTAGAACATGTAAAGAACGAATATACATATATGTGTATGTATATACATACACATATATGAATGCATATACATACATAATGGGTATGATGTATACTATATTTAAATTTTTTTAAATATAATAATGTATATTATATTTAAAACTATTAAGCCAAGAATAACAAAAGAAATGTATATCTCCACTTAATTTGGGATTGCCTAATGACTAATGTTAATCTCATAGGGATTCTGGTAAATAGAGATACAAATTATTTATCTTTTGAAGTCAGTGGGGTGGCCAAAACGCTGTCTTACTTGTATACTCTTTCCATTTCTGAGAGAAGATATGCACGTCAGAACAATAGACAGGTAAAGTGTGGGTAATGGAAACCTTGTTTTTCATGCAGAGACAGTGCAATGTATTAGAGAGAACATGAATTTAGAATCAAGCTGACCTGGATTTCCATCCTCACTCACACTCTTGAATATATTTACTTTCTCCTTATGTTTCTTCATTTTTAAAATAGGTATAACAATACACAGTATCACAGAGTTATTGTGAGGATTAATTATAATAACTACCAGTATGCTTCTTACATGGTGGAGTCTCAAAGAATGTTATTGCCATCTACCTTCTTCATAAATGTGTGAAAACAACAGTAATAACAAAAGTAAAGAGTGGTATTTTGACTTCAGTTTGGAAGTATATTCCATAAGAATCGACTCAAGGAACTTTCCATAGAAGCTTTTAAATAAGATGTTCCTGAGACCAGTGATCACAGAAAAGATAGCAAAGACTACTTATTTTTTAGAGATTTAAAAACAAAAATTTCTATTTATATCATTTCCCTTCTAATGTTGAGGGCTTTAGTGAACACTTCCAGTAAAAAGTTCAATTTTATGTGAGCAGGTAGCCACACTCAGCATTCCTCTTCATAATAATGTAGGAAAATATTTTGAAAGAAAAAAATATATATATTTTTTCTTCTGACATCATCTCCCAGAGTAACCCTTCTAATAAGTATATTTCTATAAATAAACTAAAGCAGTCTAAATTTGACAGTGTCAGATGTCCAAAGTAATGCAAATAGCTCCCACATGACTAACCAAATAAGTCTTTGTGAGTCTAACTGCTATATTCTGAGATAAATTTGCTTTGTAAATCATGGGATTAAAACCTAGTTTACTTTTCTGTGGAGAATAACGTGAAGAAACCAAATGAATACAAAAATGGTCTGAGACCATTAACTTAAGGAAACACTGTTAAGTCCAACTTAGTGTTGCAAAGCATGGTGGAGCTCAAAATTTTGTCAGGAGAACTAAATCTCTCACCTGAATTCTAAATTGGCTTTGTACAGCCCCTATTCCACGATTATGGGTAAGATGATCATTTTCTAGCTCATCACTTATTCTTGGCCCATGGCACAAATTATTTTACATTCTCCCCACCTTTCTGCCAGCAATAGGCTTGAACTTTTGCTTTCCAATGGAGCATCTGGCCAGTGAGCTCAAATGTTGTTATTCTCTAGACCTGACCTTGGAAATCTGCTTTACTTGAAGCGGGAGACTTCAACTAGAAGTCAGATGGCATTTTCCCATTCTTGTTATTTTGATGCTCACTCACGTGGAGGTTGTTTGTCCCTTGCAGAACTCCTGTCTGAAAGCTCTCTAGAAGCTGTGCTTAGTTAATATTCAACTCTTATTTCACTTCCAATTGGTTTACTCCTCTGTTATTTCTTTAGACCTTGAGTGTCAATCAGGATAACATTGAATGCCTTAAGAGGATAAGATAAAAACTCACTCTTCAGCTGAAATTACTGATATAGCCTTAAATTTAGTAGTCTTAATAATAGCATTCAAAGAGATGGTCAGACGATCATGGTCATGATCAAAAGGAACATGATGCCAAATATTACAAACATTGGGTAGTTAGAACTTAAACAAATTAGTAGTATTTAAAGGAGAGGAAACAAGACTTCTGAGGTTCTCAAACATATTTTTCTGTCAGTGAAAGCTTTAATTTACCAGTGGGTAGATAACCAAATATTAGTTACTTTTTGTTTTGGTTTATTTAGATGAGGACCTGAAAAAAGATGCTGAAAATATTAAACAGAAAACATGACAGATTTCAGCTTGCAATCTCAAGTGCCTTGTATCAGGAAGTGCTAGTGATATGAAATCTGAGGCAGTTTTGTTTTATGAGACCAACCTTTCTCCAATGAAAAAAAGCCATGGTATAAACATGGGATTTGGGGAATTGAAGAACAAAAGCTGTAGGATCCTTCATTATTTGGCTCTTCAATAGTGTCAGCAGTGTGAAAGAATATATCCCATTTGCCCTAAGCTAAATGGGTTTCTGAGTGAACAAGGATGAATGTGAAATTTGATGTCACTCCAGACACTTCTAAACTGTTACAATAGAAACTGAAAATATCTCAAAATCATCCCCTCCATTACAAAGGCACATTGCAGCCTCCAGAAAGAGATTATTTCAGCTGTTTTAAGGGCATACATATGTAGTAGATTGGTAAAATAACAAATAATAACAGATGGAAAATTCTTTAACTACACTGATCCTGCATAATACAGGGTGACTCCAAATATGTTCATATGAATTCGAAGCAGAACTTCCATTTTTTATCTCCTTAACTTTTTCAGTCTATGCAAGAATGGAAATCATTAAAATGAGTTTGATGTGTTCTGTAGAAATCTGTGGCTTCCTATGAGAGTTCTTGATTATGACATTTTATAAATTTCATTAAATATAATAAACTATTAATTATATATAAAAGAACTGTGGTGGACAAAATAAGGGCCCTTAAAGATGTCCATATCCGAATCCCTAGAATTTATGAATAAGTTACCTAACATGGCAAAGGGGAATTACAGATGGAATTAACTTTGTTAATTAGCTGATCTTAAAATAAGGAGATTATTTTGGATTATGTAAGTGGGCCCAGTTGTAGTCCAAGGATCCTTAAAAGTGGAAGAGGGAGGTAGAAGTGGAGGTCAGATTACTATGATGTAAGAACCAAATCTGCTGTTGCAGGCTTTGAAGATAGAGGAAGGGAGCCATGAGCCAAGGAATGTCAACAGCCTCTGGAAGCTGGAAAGGGCAAAGAACAATTCTCAAGGGCCTCTGGAAAGAAATTAGCACTGTTGGCACCTTGATTTTAGCCCAGTGAGACTGACGTCAGACTTCTGACCTACAGCACTGTAAAATAATAAATTTGTGTTGTTTTAAGCCACCAAGTTTATGGTAATTTGTTACAACAAATTGTTACAGCAATAGGAAACTAATACTGAACAAGAAACCTATTGGTGTTTGATTTTATTGTCATATGTTCACTTTCAAAGAATAAACTAGGTTATATCTGAAACTAAATCTGAAATGAACCCAGGTTGTTTTGGGGTGATGCTTACTTAATCAAATGTACCCTTTTAAGACATTCATCTATTCATTCTACCAGTCAGTTCATCTGTCAGTCATAAATTGATTGAACACCCCCTGTGTTCCAGGAATCATGGAAGGCGCTCTGGATACAAAAATAAAATACATATGCACTGTAATTAACTTCTTGGAAGTTAGAATTTTACCTTTCTTTCAACTATTGAGAAAATTGTTGTCACAAATATGCCCCAAAATATTACAGATTTTAAAAATTAAAGTTAATGGCTTATACTTGCAAAGTGAGTGCAGATTGGAAGGTTCTCCTATCCATTCCCCTTCGAGCTGTCATTCAGTAATCCAGGCCCCTTCCATTCTATGGCTCCATCATCAGTGAGTTTTCAGTTCCAGCTATTGGGGATGGGAGAGAAAGAAAGCGTGGAGGATGTCATGACTGATTTTCAGGGTCAGGCCTGGAAGTGACACACATAATTCTGGGCACATTCCACTGGCACAAGCATAATAGTGTGACCACAAGTAAATGCAAGGAAGGCTAGGAAAAATAGTCATCCCATAGACCCAGGAAGAGAAATGGGGTTGGGGAGCATATTGTTGGTATTAGCTACTGTCTTCTCTTGTGGGGTGGATTCTCTACTTTTTTTTATATTTGGAATGGGAATATAGGCACCTCTTCTCCAAGTGGGCAAACCCAAAGTCTCTGCCCTTATTGCAAAAACACTCAAATATAAGATCTACAGTAACATTCAGTCCTCTCCACTTATTAAATGACCCTAGAGCATAAGACAAAATTTATCTACCTCACCTCCCTCCCAATAGTGGAAAAGGTACAGACTAACTACAATCAACACCCACATTTATATGGAAAAGAAATGAAGACAATCATGTCCACCTTTTATTGACTATTTAAAATATTTGATACAATTTTTATGGGAGAAGTTATAGCTAGAACTTCAGATTAAAAAATATATTAACCTATAAGATGATGTTAAATATCACAGCTACTGTGGAGATAAACATGGTTATAGAGGCTTAAAAATTTTTCCACATGGACATTTAAAAAAAACAGATTTCTTTCTACTTCTGTTAATTTATTTTAATTTGTTTTGTGGTACTGCAGGCTGATAGTATGAGGTCTACAGTATTCACATCACACAAATATTTATATACAAAACTCATTAATATTACAAGTAGTGTCAAGTCTAATATGAAATTAGCCTGGGTAGGTGGGATCAGTGTAAACTGAGCTAACTAAACATCTTTATGAAATTTATAAGATTAGAAATCTTTCTAAGAGAGTAACCTGATTCTGTCCTTTTCTAAGTTTATTCTGAACAAAGTTTTATTTAATTCAGTGGATAAGTTTTGCCAACATGTTTCTGGCTTTAGAAATCTCCTAAATGAAGTTTTGAATACTTGTATTATGATTATATTGTTACAATGCTTACCACAATATATTAATATTTTGATAGTGTTCAATAATTATAGTTATTTATATATTTAATATTCCTGTGATATTTTATTTGTAACCCTCTTTCTTGTAAGGTAAATGGGAATACGTGCTACTTGTAGAGGCAAATGAGATTGTGAAACAGTTTTTGAGGAGATATGGAAGCTGCTTGAGGTGGTTTTTTATCCCTTTAGGCCCAAGATCACATAGTAGGTGTCAGAGAAAAGAGTCAAACCCAAGTTTGTTTGTCTTTGATGCGTATGGTGTTCTTTTTGTAATACCAAACTGCCTGGGAAAAATCTTTAAACATTGGTTCTTGAAGAATGAAAAATGTCAAAAACTTATTGAAAACCAGTGTTTCAGATTCCTATATACATTTACAATTTAAAATGTTCTCAACAAACCCTCAAATTAGAATGCCTCTGTTAATAACTCTCAAACCACACTTGAGATTAAATGTAAACCCTGAACATGTCTTGGCTCAACTGCCATTTTTTTTTCTCTTTTTTGTCCAATTACCACAGCAAGTACGTTCCTGCCACAAAGGTCTTACTCCCTGCTCTCTCTCTTTTTTTTTTTTTTTTAATTTATTTTATTTATTTATTTTTGGTGCGTTGGGTCTTGGTTGCTGCACGCGGGCTTTCTCTAGTTGTGGAGAGTGGTGGCTACTCTTGTTGCAGAGCACGGGCTCTAGGCACGCAGGCTTCAGTAGTTGTGGCTCGCGGGCTCTAGAACGTAGGCTCAGTAGTTGTGGTGCAGGGTCTTAGTTGCTCTGCGGCATGTGGGATCTTCCCAGACCAGGGCTCGAACCCGTGTCCCCTGCATTGGCAGGCAGATTCTTAACCACTGCGCCACTAGGGAAGCCCTCATATGCCTTCTTAATACTCATTTTCCCAGCTTGCATCAGTTTCTCCTTGAAGAGACTTTACCTGACTTCCCTGACCATTACTCTCTTTCCTCTTTTCACATTATTCAGCATATGGGAAAAAGTATCTGTCCATCTATGTATTTAATGATCTACCTACTTGCCAACCAACCTACGTATGCAATTTTCCCCATAACTAGGACACCAAACCCATGAGGGAAAATATTTTTTTCATCTATATCCCAAGCATCTAGAACAGTCAAAACATATTTGTTTAATGGAGGAAATTTGTACAGATGAAAAAACAGGGGTTGTAGTAAAGTTCAGAAGTTCATTGAATGAATGACTATTGTGATAGCTATTTAATCCTGTCTGACTCCAAATTCTTCTTTATTTACTATTTTACAGGTTTTTTAAGAGTTTAAGATTATTTTAAATAAAGATATTGATTTTACATTTCACTCAAAGGGATATGTTATGATGTAGGAAGAAATGTTTTCCATATTGAGTAGGCTAGTGTTATGAACACACACACCACACACCCACACCCACACTCACACCCACACACACAAATGGTATTATAGAGAAGATTCTGTGTTCTTTTGTTAGAGGATTAATGTTTGATTATAAAATGCATAGTGAGAAATTTTTCTTTAAAATTTCATGTAAGACACATGTTAAAAAATAGTCATTTAGTAGAGTCCATCACTCTGAATAAAAATTTCATATTGATAATGTGGTTGGTAAGTGGTATTGAACTTCAAAGAGGCTTGAAAACATGACAGATTAATACATTCATATAATGAAAATTCTCTTTCAGTGGTTCTATTTTTGTATCTCCTCTTGTTCTTACCATTTTTGTCATTTAAACTTTAAAACTTCTGGTGGTATAGTGCCTCAGGATATGATTTTCTCTTTTATAAATAAATGATGCCCAGTCTAAAGTGACAAACAATTGGGTAAGTGAACATAGAGATGATAGACTATTTTGACTCTTAAAAAAGCTGGCAGCAAACAAAATATACGCTGATGAGAAAAAATTAGTTCTATAGAAAGCAAAATTGCTCTAGAATAAAACCTGCCTGAAATTTAAAAAAATATTTTTAGTTATCAAAATATTTACTATGTTTTGTCAAATAAAGTGATACATACAATAATAAATACTTTCTGCCTGTATGTCACAAGAACTGCAAATGGCGATACTAGGAAAATAAAACTAATAATAATTATTATAATGTTTATAATTATTATTAATAATGTGCAATAATAATATCGGTATTTTACATAAAATGTGAATTAAGAGTTACATGACAATGGAAAATTGAGCAGATACTTGTTGGATTATAGGCAACCTCTGCCATTACTGTAGGTTTTTTTTTTTTTTTAATGATTGCAGTGAAGATTTAGAGTGCTTTTGTAGATTCTACCACCATGTCTTGGAATCATATCATTGTAAATTATAGAAATAGCACGGTGAGGTCATAAAAATACAGAGCAGAGTATTTCTTTTTCGTACAGGTTCTGGCTGAAGGCAATTAAATGGTTTGCTGAAATTTTAGAAATATTTTCTAGTTTTCTCAAATCAATTACTCTTTTAAATAGAAAAGAAAATAGTCCAATTACTTTTAAACTATAGAGAATTTAATGTTCTTTCAAACTGTATTAGCAATATCCATAATAGGTCTTCAGATTTCTTTCTGGCTGCAGTGTTCTGGATATTAAATCAGAATAGAGGGTGATATATTGAACAAAAATTTAAAGAAGCACAGTCCTCTTAGCAAAGATTGCTGAAAATATGTCTATATCAAGTATCTGTATATCAACTTATGTTTCTTTAATGGCATCTATTATTTCTTCTAACAGCCTTTTTCCAAATTGATCTCCGTCTGATCTCCAATAGTACTTTAGCTTCAAATTGTTTGTTCTCTTACTTTTTTCTGCTCTGACATGTGTTTTTTCCAAAACCACCAGGCAGGTAACTCAATTCTGACACTATCTACCTGGAGATAGCATCAGATCCCACAGGTTAAGGGCTCAATTACACCAGATTCCCATTTCATACACCAATTTACAAGTCCAAGTTCTCACCTGTGCTTTTGACCAACTGACTATAAAATCAGAGTTTCCCATGAAACCTTCTCCAGATTCAATTAATTTGCTAGAGCAGCTCACAGAACTCAGAGAAACAGATTACTTACTAGATTACCAGTTTATTATATAATGATATAACCCAAGAAAAGTCAAATGGAAGAGATGCATAAGGCAAGGCATGCGGGAAAGAGCTTGGAGAGTCCTTGCTCTCTCTCTCCCAGGGTGTCATTCTTCCTGCTTATCCATGAGTTCTAGAAGATTCTGTTTTGTTGTCCTTTCCTGTTTCTAGAAGCCATCTGTATTCCTTGGCTCATGGCCCCGTTTCTTTCTTCAAGGCCAGCACCAGCTGAGTCATGTCATATCACATCACTCTGACCATATTGGGCACACCTTCATAATCCAGGATACTCTACCATTTTTAGGTCAGCCACTTATCAAATTTAATTTGATCTGCAAACTTAAATCTCTTTTGCCATGTAAGGTAACATACTCTTATGTTCCAGAGATTTAGATGTGGACATCTCTAGAGGGCCATTATTATGCCCACTGTAACATTGACAATAAGTGTTTGATAATAGGTCTACTTATGATATTACATTGTACTTTAGGGAGAAGGTCTGAGCCAAACTGTTTGAAGTTGATAAGGCAGGAAGTGCTATGTGTTTGATACCATTTACTTCAAAGTTGGAACAAAGGAATTAAAAAAATGGTTATAGCAAATTAAATTAGCCAATGTATTTTTCTGAATTCCTGGATATTGTCTGCTATTTTTATTAACACTTGGATTTTTTACATCGTTTTAAGTTTAAGTTATAAAATTCAGAGGAAGGTAGAAGATTTCCCACACACCATTTGCCCTCGCACAGTAGAAGAAAAAAAAAAAAGATTAGAAGGACAACAGACTTTTCTTAGATAAAATGCATGCCTGAAGGCAGGGGAGCAAATATCTTTAAAGTACAAGTTAGAAGAATTCCTTCACACAGAAAGAAAGTGTTACCAGATGAAAATCTGTATTTTACAAAGTAATGAAGAACACCAAAAAAAGTAAAAATGTGTGTAAACACTAGACTTATTTTCCATATTTTAAACAATTTTAAGCTGATAATTGAAACTTTAAAGCTAATACAGTTGACCCTTGATAAATGCAGGGGTTAGGGATGTCCACCCTCCGTGCAGTCGAAAATCAGTGTATAATTTATAGTCAGTCCTCTGTATCTGTGGTTCAGTCTCTGTGAATTCAACCAACCCCAGATTGTGTAGTACTGTATTATTTACTACTAAAAAAAAATCTGCATGTAAGTGGACCCACACAGTTCAAACCCATGTTTTTCAAGGATCAACTGTATAGTAAAATTATATAATGGGATTTATAACATATAAGTATTATAAGTTTATGAGAATAATAGCACAAAGGCTGAGAATGAGACAATGAAAATATACTTTTATAAATTCATGAAGTGAATGATTCATGAAGTGATATGATATTACTTAAAGAATACTGTGACACATTATATATGTATACTCTAAACCTTAAAGCACCACCAAATTATTAAAAAAAAGAGAGAGAGAGAGTTACAGCTAATAAGTCAGCTGCTCTATCAGTGGGAGCCAAATAGAATTGGTTTGCTAAAGAAGAAAGCAGGACCTAAAATATCATCTCTTATAAAACTACAATTTAGTCAGGAAAATGATACAATACAAAAAGCAATAAAGTTAAAACATGTTTTGTTGCCAATGTCTGCCTCGACGTGAGCAATCTGGAGATACTGAGCACAGATTTCAATTGTCCTCCCTTTGCAGAATTGTACCAGGCTCACTTTTTTTCTTAGATTAGGGTCCACTGACATATGCACCAGAACACCTCAGAACCAGGGAGCTCAACATGGAATCTTGGTTGGATTTCTTATGCCCTGCTTGTCATGTAGCCACATTATTGCTATGTCATCAGCCACAATGGCTAAAGCATGTGAAGGTCTCATCAAAACCAGGTGTAAAGCATAAATTTGCTATTACCATAGTATTGACAAGTTTGCACAAAGTGCTTCCAAATGTGTTTCAGATCCAGTGCACTGTCATTCAGTACATTTGTGCATGGCCAGAGGTCAGTGCCATGCAAGCACAGCTCCACTTCAGCAAAATAGCTTTAGGCTAATTGCAGTCCTGCTGGAGTGAACCTTCACTTCATAGTCCACTCCACTGACCCATGGACAAAGGCTTTTTATGACAAAAACTTGCTCTTGATTTGACAGCCTTAGAACATCGTGTAATCACTTATACAATCCAAATGCATGTACAGATACCTAACATTTGAAATAACTGATGACTTGAAGTTAAAAACAGACAGCTAGGCATTAAAAAGACCAACACAAACTTTATGAAATGTGCTTTTATAGTAACTTTACAATTTTTTTCTTTTCCAGATCTAAAGTTTTCTGCACTTTTTAGTATACATTTTCTGTGTAATTAAGAACCGTAATCAATCTATTATTAATCACATTTAAATCTGCTTCAGGTCAATCCCCCTCCACATAAATAATATCTTGAGAGAATTTTGACTAATCTTGCAATACACTTGATCATCATCACCAGTATTATCATATGATTTCTCTTGCTTTTCTACCATTCATTTTATTTGTGATCCCTATATTTCACTATGTAATACTGCTATGTAACTTGACATAATTACAGTACTTTTATTTTGTCCCATCCAACCAAATCTACTGTTCCATCTACAATACATTATTTCTCATAAGGGTATAGTTTAGAGGTTATGACAGCTATTTCAGGATTCCAAAGTCTTGAACATACAACCAAATTCCTTGTCTAAGATTACATGATTTAATAGGTATATTTTGCAGTAAGAAGGACCCCATGCCAGGGACCTTCTATTTTCCATAAAAAGTACTCTAGTCCAGTTTAAGATTTGTCTTAAAATATCCACTTGTTTCACTACAGGTAAAGACTGGTTAGCATTCAGCTGTAGCACAAGAATTGTCCAAGAGATTCTCAATAGATAGTATCCTCCACTTCAACATCTCCGTGGATTAGGTGACTCATACAGCTTCCATAAGCACATACCTTAGGCTTCTGTGAGAACCACCAGCCATTTTGCCTAAGGTATTTCAGTTTCCTTTAGAATTACCATATATATTATTCCAGTTCATTTCAGTATGTGGGCTTTCTTCTACCTCTGGATTTGAACATTTTAATGTATACACTGATTACAAAACACAGTTTATTTGGAACACGTTATTTTTCCAAGCAGCTTACCATCCTTGTCCATATAGAATAGAATGCATTCAAGATGTCCTATGAATGCCAGAATAGCTTCCTTTTCTTTTTGTATGTATTTTCTAATTAGAAGAGAATTTTAAACAATACTCCTACCCCACCCAAAATTCAGCTAAAACTGTCATTTCAAATGGGCCAATTCTATTTGATCCACCAGACCTACTGCTGTCACTGGGTGCTAACTTCTTCTGTGTTGAAATCAGTAACTAAATATGAAACCCCAGGGATCAGGACGTATAGATAATGAGTAGTAGTCCCCTTAAATGGTTTGGTTTCAGTATAACATAGTATTCCCCATAACCACTCACATGAAATTGCTGACTTTTTATTCTCAGGAATGTAGGACCTCCAAGTTATACCCATTCTTGTGTCAATGATTCAAGTGTATCAATTTCTTCTCCAACTCTTCCCAGCTTTCTACCCACAAAGACAGGCCAAACAGTTAATATTGTACCTAATGTTATGAGAATGGGTCATGCAGCAGACAACCTTCTACCCCTGTATCTTAGTACCCTTTTTATGCCTTCATCACCACAATTAATGGCCACACAATGTTCTTTCAGACTACATGTAGTCAGTGTTCTTTGGATTTGACTGGGTAAATATTCCTAACATGGGTTCTTGATATCCTGTGAAACAAGAACCAGAAGTCATGGTCACTTTAATATTTTTCCATATTGTCATAGTCAGATCTCCCACCTGTTTATTTATTTTGAGGTTGCAAACCCCTCCCAGAAGCATGTTTAATAGGCTGTCTGTTATCCAGATCATTCTTCACTCTTTAAAAAAGAGGAATTTTCAGCAAACATTCATGTAAGAGAGATGTCACCAAAGTGTAAACATTTCTTTATTACGTATTGAAACTATTAAGCAGATTTTTTTCCTTTACCCTCAGCATTCCTGCATCCTACAAAAGTAATTTTATGACACCTAAGGTACTTATTAGCCATCTTAGGAAGTACTGTATTACCTGCCTCCAGTAGACTTTTACAGGAAATTTTCTCCCATGGCAGGCCATTTCACCCACACATTTGTAAAAGACTTGAGTTCCATAACAGGAGTTGTGTCAAGAAACCTTGGCCTTCCTATCAATCATCTTTCTCCATTATAACTTTAATATTTTTTTATTGAAGTATATTTGATTTACAATATTTCAAGTGTACAACTTTAATATTAAAAGTAGGCATTTTGGTGCCCAATGTTGGAGAACTTTTCTCTTTATAAAATTCATTTAAACTCAGATAAATTAGGTATATCTGCCTTGTAATGCTCACATTCTTGGAAGTTTAAGGAGACACAGTTGTGGGTTCACCTAGCTCCCTATAAAACCATCAAAATTTTGGTTGGTACAGCAACAACTTCCTTCTTTTTTCATACTATTTTTATATAAACATTTAAGGACTTCCAAATGTAAGAGCCTGGATTGTTATTCTTTTTCTTATTTTGATTTCCTTTTGTAAATCCATAAGCTTCTTATCTTGAAGTCATATATGTGAAAGATGAGATGACAAATCTACAACTGCCTTTGCTATGTCCTCCTGAACTCCCAAAAGAAAAGTCACAAATGGTGCCTACAATGGTGTATTAGTTTGCTAGGGCTTGCCCTAATAAGATACCACAGCCTGGGGAGTTTAAACAGCACTAATTTATTTCTCACAGTCCTGGAGGCTAGAAGTCATGATCAAGGTGTCTGCAGGTTTAGTTTCTTCTGAGTCCTGTCTCTGAGGTTTGTAGATGGCTGCCTACTTTCTGTGTCCCCACACAGTCTTTCCTCTGTGTGCACTCATCCCTGGTGTCTCTTCTGGGTCCAAATTTCATCTTCTTGTAAGAACTCCAGTCAGATTTGACTGGGTTTTACCCATATGACCTCGTGTAACCTTAATTATCTCTTTAAGGGCCCTATCTCCAAGTATAGTCAAATTCTGAG
Organism: Balaenoptera ricei; assembly: GCF_028023285.1. Taxonomy (NCBI): domain Eukaryota; kingdom Metazoa; phylum Chordata; class Mammalia; order Artiodactyla; family Balaenopteridae; genus Balaenoptera; species Balaenoptera ricei. Next base: position 87,682,591 of record NC_082643.1, read on the forward strand.
GTACAAGGGCTTAGAACTTCAACATCTGAACTTGGGGAGGAACACAATTCAATTCAAAAGAGCTTATGAGTCACTTTTATTTGTAGCATCCATCACAATCTTAAAGATGTACATCACAGATAAAAGTTGCCTCAGAGCAAGTAGTTTGGAGAGAATAGGTATGAGATTCAATGTCCCCCTTCTGAAAGACTATATCAAATGTACTTTCTCTTTCTCTGGTCAGGAACTACTGATGTGTAAACATAACTTCTCAGAACCAGAGAGTCCAAGATAGAGTCTATCCCATGACCTTTTAATATCCTGGTCACAAAGGCATATTTCTGTATAGAACAAGACCCAGTGGCAGAGGTCTCTGGGGGTCTCACTGAAAACAGTTAAAAATCATGGAGCTCACTGTTTTCAATAAACTATATTGACAAAGTATACAAAGTACCATGAAATTGACCTAAGAGGCAGGGTTACCAAAACCACTGTTAATAATTATATTCCATGCCTAGACCAGGGGTCAGTGCCGTACAGGTACATCCCTTACTTCAGCAAAATAGGTCAGACTATTTCCAGACCTGCTACAGTGAACCCTCACAACACACCAACATAGAAGACAAATTATAATCACAAAACACCTAATTAACAATATAAATATAAAAAAGAAAAGGCAAAGAAAATAAGGAGTAAATAGAATGCAAATAGCAAAATGATATATTTAAACCCACATAAATCAATAACACATAAAATGTAAATGGTCTAAACTACCCAATTACAATAACAAAACTGTCAAAGTAGATGAAAAGCAAGACCCAATTATATGATGACTTAAAAGAAACCTACTTTAAATATAAATGCATAAATAGGTGAAAACTAAAGAGATGAAATATTATATACCATGCTAACACTAATCAAAAGGAAACTGGAATGACTATATTAGTATCAAAAAAAGTAGATTTCAGAACAAACAATACAGTAGGGATAAAAACGAGTATTTCATAATAAGGGATAAATTTACCTAAAGGTCATAACAAATCTAATGTTTATATAACTAATAACTTTAAAATTAGTGAGAAAAAAATCCTGTTACCTATGAGAAAATCTAGATAAATCCTAGTTCTAGTCAGATATTATTAAACCCCTATTTCAATAACTGATAAAATAAGAAGATAAAATTCACTATGGTATAGAAAACTTGAACAACACTGTCAACCAACTTTATCTAATTTGTATTTATAAAATACCCAAGAGCAGAATACACATTCTTCTCAAGTATGTAAAGAACATTTACTAAGATATACCATAATGTGGCATACCACAGATTTAAAAGGAATCAAAGCCTAAAAGTATGTTTTCTGAATATAATGATATTAAATTAAAAATTAGTAACATAAGGATATCTGGAAAATTCCCAAATATTTAGAAATAAAATCAAACACTTCTATACAACCTATGGGTCATAGAAAAAATCAAAAGGGAATTTAAAAGTATTTGAACTAAATAAAAATAAAACACAATATGTCAAAATCTGTGAGATGCATCTAAAGCAGTTTTCATAGAGAAATTTGTAGCACTAAATCATATGCCATAAACAAACAAGCAAACAAACAAAAAAGTCTCAATGTCCTTAACCTCTGCCTTTAGGAAACCAGAAACAGAAAACCAAATTCAACCCAAGGTAAACATAAGATAAGAAACAATAAGGATCAGAAAAAAAAAACCAGTGAAATAGAAAAATTTTTAAAAAGAGTCAATGAAACAAAAAGTAATTTCAATGAGAAGATTAATAAAATTGATAATTCTTTATAGAGATTAAGCAAAAGAAAAGAGAAAGGAACTAAAATACTCATACCAGAAATAAGAGAGGGGCCATCTTTACAGATACCCACTGCATAGAGTAAGGAGAAAATAAGGAATATATACAATTTTATTACAATAAATAAAAAAATTGAATGAAATGAAAAAAATGCCTTATAAAGTGTAAGGTGCTAAATCTCACTCAAGAAAGTTCCAGGCCCAGATAGCATCACTGATGAATTCTACCAAATACTTTAATAAGAAATGATATCAATTACATATAAACTCTTCAAAGAAATTCAATATGAAGATATACTTTCCACCTAATGCTATAAATCCAGCATTACCCTGATACTAAAAGCAAAGATCTTACAAGAAAACTACAGTTCAGCATTCATGATGAACAACACAAATATTATTAAAATTTTAAACAAATTGAATCCAACAATACATATATTGAAAGATATTACATCATGACCAAGGCGGGTTTATCTCAGGAATGCAAAGTCAAATTAAAAAAAAAAAAAAACCTTATCCTGATTGAGGACACCTACGAAAAACTTACAGCTAACTTTGTATATAAAGATGAAGGATTGAATACTTTTTCCTTAAGAGCAGGAACCAGACAAGGATATCTACTCTTATTGTTTTTATTCAACATCATCTAAGAAGTTCTAGCCAATGCAATATGAGAAAAAAAAAGAAAAGCCAGTTTGGAAAGAAGATGTAACTGCTGCTTAGAATGCTATACCTCTAATGCTATACACAATGCCAGCTTTTTCTTTTCCTTTGACCTTGATTGAAACATCAAAGGCTCAGAAGAACTTCCTTATCTCCAAGTCTGAAATACTTCCTAGTCACTCTCTTCTCTGTCTTGTCATTTGCTTTATTTTCACAGTAGGACTTGTAATTTTCTGGTTACAATTGGAATGTAGACTTTGGAGAGGAGAGACAGATCTGCCCTTACAGCGTCGTGTGCCCAAATTTGCGAGGAGTTCCTGACACATTGTAGGCGGTCAATGGATTTCTCAAATAAATGAATATGATGAATTTAATAAAAGAATTGGTGAAATTAATGCAAATGTGCAAATTGTCTGAACAAAATGTATATTAATTCCACTATTTAAAAAAGTGTTCTTTAGTCTTACTGCTTTCTGCTTCTTTTAATTTAGATAAAATGTGCTTTATTTTAAAATTTATATCTACTTAAATAGCTTATGTCATTAAATGTTGCACTATTAAGTGCAAACACAGACTCATTTTTTCCCAGGGTTATTTTATAAATTTGAATATTAAAGAATAATAATTTCCCTACTTTAAAATGTTCTAATTGATTAAAATCAATCCATTTATTCTTCTGCATAAGTTCCTTTTTAGTGAATTCAGTTTTCTTCAGGGATCAAAAAATTTATGCAAGTTAATTTAAGAGATTGTTAACAGTCAAGCTTTGATAAAAACATATTTCATATTGCTAGCCATCTTAAACCTAAAGGAGACATATTAAAAACAATTCAAATCAACTATACTTCAATAAAAAATTGATTAAAATAATAATTGAATTATATAAGTTCACCATTATCACCATAATTTATTTTAAAGTGTCATAGGACTGACTTTTACATTAAGATATTAAGGTATACAAATTTACTTGAATTTAGGTTAAATGCTCTAAGATTATTGGAGTACTTGTGTATTCTTTGAACAGTTTATTCCATAGTCATCTTCTCATAGTTTATTTTAGCACTACTAATACAGATCTAACAACTTTTCAAATCTCAAACTTCATTCTTTTTCTCATGTAGAATTTGCTTTTGATTGGAAAACAAAATAATCAAATGTGTTATAATTCTGTGAAAGATAACCACCTTTTTTTTTTTTTTTGGCTGCACATATTCGGGATCTTAGTTCCCTGACCAGGGATTGAACCCTGGCCGTTGCAGTGAAAGTCCGGAATCCTAACCATTGAGTATGTTCTATGAGCTCTTCAACTGTCTAAAACGCATGGACTCTGAGACAGTGCTGCCATTTAGAAGCTTTTCTTTTGTAAGTATCTATGATTCTTGGTCACACTTCTGGGCTTTGTAGAAATCTGAAAGAGTTAAAATTATATTATGTTTTATAATCAAATTCTGTACAAAGAAGAAATCAACATTTACAAGTTTTTATTTGTGTTCTATGCACTTATGTAGTTCATTAGCCAGTTAATATTTCTTGGGTTAACATAGGTTACATATTGTTATTATTCTAACTGCCGTTAAAATATTACATTGTAATACACTTCGCATCTAAAAGCAATACATAAAAGTAAGAATACTGGCCTTCTTTACAAAGATTAGAAAATTTAATACTGTTATTAACACTTAGCTAAAAGCAAAAAATAGATTCCGGTGTTCCTGAGTTGAGTCCGTGTCTTCTAATGTTTCTAAGTTCATTTTCATTAAGTTATTAATGTTTATATTTCAGAGTTGTATCTTAGATCCTTGAGGAAGACATTTATGGGTTGTAAAACTGCAAAGAGGTCTTTAAAAAGAGGTCTCTCAAAGAGGGGGAAGGGAATTTACAATGACAAGTTTCTGAAGTAAATGCTCTATGAAAAGAGAGGTCAGGACTTTGAGTTACGAAGAAGGCTGTTTGAATTTTAGTCGCGTCGAGGGAAACATTCAGGACATTTTGGCCAGTATCATTGGTATGGACCATTGGCTAAGGCTCTGTTGGTAGCTTCGCTGGTAGTGACCACTCACAAATTGAGGCCAGATCAGGAGAAAGACAATGGTGTGGATATCCTCTGGGAACTTGTGTTGACAGACTATTTTTTAGACTTATAGTGAAGCACTGTTTGGGTACTTCCAGAAATAAGAAGGGCAGACAATTACCAACAATCCAACAATTAAACCAGATAAGAGCTATGCCAATATACTTTGTGTTTAAAAAGAAAAAGCAATTATTTCACAGACTTGGAACATAGTAAATCACACTGTTCTGTGTTCTTCTATTTAATTGTGTGAGTTGAGTCATTCTCAGCAAAGTCATTTTTTTTCTTTATAAAGTCATGAGTTTCCAGTTACTATTATGTAAAGTGTCCTCTTAGCTAGATATTACTTGTCAATTAGAGACTAGTTAGTGGTACTTGTATGAGTAAACCAGACAATTGAACTTCCTCTATCATTTAAATAATTCTATCTCAATTATTCTGTTTGTTTGTTTGTAACACAACATGACTTAGAAAAGAATCATCTCTTTTTGCTAGAGAAGCAAGATCCAGACCAGAAGTAAGGAAACATTGTTAATTGTTGTGTAAAGAAATAAGCCTTCCCTTGAAGAAATGTCTTTTTTGTTTAAAAATTGAACAACAATCTTAAATAGTTTTCTTTTTCACTGTGGAATTTCTCTATGTATTTAACATATCCTTTAAATCTCCAAGAGAGAAATTTAAGATAAATTTTCTTAACTTATTTAACCACGTTTGTTGTCTTAAAGTAAGATTAATATATCTTAGAACCAGAGTTATGTGGCTCAAGTTTAGGAAAGTGATGTAGTTCAAATCCCTTAGCATCACTCCATAGAGAGAATTTTTTTTTAAGTTTAAGTGGTGAAGCTGATACAGCAAGTAACTTGCAAAAAGAAGAAAAGAACACAGACTTGCCAACAGCCAAGTCCTCTTCCCTCCTCCTGTGTTAAAGAAGCTGGTCTGTAATATAAAAGGAGGAAAGAAGCTCATTTTCAGAAAGAAAAGAAGCAAGAATCAGAACCCAAAAGACTCACTAATCATCAGGTTCCAATTCATGACTTGTTTTTTTGTTTGTTTGTTTTGTTTTGTTTTTCCTGTTTGGGGAATTCCTAAGTTTGTTCTACATGTTGCTGATTCAAATTTCTGCAGCAAGAAAATACTATATTTCTGCCTCTGATGATGATTTAATTTTGTTACTATGTGTTCCTTGCATTTCCATCTTATTGTTTTTATCCCTGAATCTCTTAGAATTCACATTGAATGGTTATAGATAATTTCAAGTACTATAATGCTTTGCCTTAAAATTTTTATGAGAAATGCCCATTGCCAGTCTGAAATCTTAGAGTTCAGGATACATTCCGACCAAATAAAATACATTCTACATTTCATTTATTCTAAGATGCATATTTTTCACATTTTAATATATGGGAAATTGGGATACATTTTGTAATTTATGATTTTATACAATTACTTTGGCCTGGTGGCAGTCAAATATAATTGTGTCTGTGGATGTATGAAAAACAGAATCATCTGTATCCAAATATTTAAGTTACATTCTGATGGTTTGGAAAAAAAAGCATACGGTTAATAGTGGAATTGTCTTTTACCACATAGGAACTACTAGTTGCTAGAGGTAATAAATCAGACATATTTAGCAACATGTCAATGTTGGAACCAAAAGAAGATGAGGTCTCCATAAAGGCAAAATTAGCTTAATGACACAGGGCCAGTTGCTTCAGCCCTTTCACGGATTATTATAAGCAATGCTTTATCACAGTGGTCTTGATGGCATTCAGGATGACATTGTGTTTAAAAGTATGGACATGAAGCTCATGAGTTAAAAAGATTTTCAGAAATTTGTACTTTGAAGGTCAGAGTTTTAGGAAAACCTTAACCAACTTAATTTGTTTATATTGCCTTGTTAAAGTATATGCAAGAGTCTTATATGGTAACTATATATTTAATTAAGTTGAAAAAAACTCTTTCAGAAAATAAAATAATATGTGATAAAAGAGATTGTCTCACAGTTTAGTTGGCAGGATTTTTTTCTTTGTTCAGTTGTTTGTAAAATAGGGTTGGTCATTAAAATTAATGATTACATTAGCAGCAATAAAATATACAAATTATAATAAAAATAATGTGTTTATTTTTTATAAAATATGAATAATTTTAAAATATTTTCTCAGTTCTTAGAATATTGATCAAAATGAGAAAATCTTTTAAAACATATATTAAATATTCTAATTTAGACTATTATAAGCCAAATAAAGGATTTTTTTTCTTGTCCAGCTAATATACAAATTAAATACTTCATCAATCATATCCCCAACTTATTTTCTCTAGAACTCCTGAGCTTCTTATAAAATTCTAAAATTTGTATGTATGAGTAAATTTTTTTTAATTGACTCTATTTCTGAGGTAAAAATCATTCATATCAGTAGCTCATATAATTTTTAGAGAAAGAATTTCATAAGTTCTCAATATTAAAAAATCCCTGAAACTATAAAAAATAAATATAGAAGAATGTATTTATTTTTTTGGCAGGTCATCTAAAACAAAACAAAAGAAAGCAATAAATTCAAAAGCTAGAAAGAAGACAACAAAATACTAAATCAAAACTTCAATCTTGTAAATAACCCAATTTTGGAGAAAATATTTAAATTATAGATCAGGCAGGATACATAGAGAATTCTTATAAATCAAAAATAAAAATACAAATTAGAAAAAATTTGAAAAGCACATGTCATAAGAGGAAATACAAATGACCAATAACCATATGAAAATATGCTCAACCTAAATATTAACAGAGAAAGTATAAGTAAAGCAAAAGTAGTTGGAACTTTTCATCAGTCAGATTAGCACATATTTTTAAACATGGGATGATGCAAATGCTGACAACAGTGTAGAACAATGGGAGCCTTCATATACTGCTATGGAATTTGCAATTTTTACCATCGATTTGGAGTTCAATCTGTTAGTATCTGTATTCATTTCCTGTGGCTGCTGTAACAAATTACCGCAAACTTGCTGCCTTGAAACAACAGAAATTATCTCACAGTTCTGGGGGCTGGAAGTCCAAAATAAATATCACTGGGCCAAAATCAAGGTATTGGTAGGGAAATACACTCTCTAGAGGCTCTAGGAGAAAACCATTTCTTGCTTCTCCTAGCTTCTAGTGGCTTCCAGCATTCCTTAGCTTGTGGATGCATCGCTGTAGTCATTCAAGGTTAGCATCTTCAAATTCCTCTCTGCTCCATCTTCACATCCTCTCATTGGGTGTTTGTATATAAAATCTCCCCTTGTTCCCTCATTTTAAGGATACATGTAATTACATTTAGGACCAATCCAGAAAACCCAAGATAATTTCCCCATCTCAAGATTCTTAATTTAATGGCATCTGTAAAATCTTTTCCCTGTATAAGGTGACATTTATAGGTCCTAGTTGATAGGAACTCCAGTCACTAAATCTAGGAGGCCAGAGTCCCTGGAATTATCTTTGGCTTCTCCATCACTCATGTTCTGCATTTAATGTGTTGGTAAATCATTTTGGCTCTCCCTTCAAAATAATTGCATTCGTCCATTGCTACTGCACTGGTTTAAGCCATCATCAGTACTTACCTGGATTACTGTAATAGCTTCTTAACAGGTCCTTCTGCTTGTATTCTGATTTACAGGCATTCAGTTCTAAAACACAAAGACCAAGTCATCCTTTAAATTCTTAAGGCAGGTCATGGCAATATGCTGATTAAAAGCCTGGAAGTGCTTCTCTTCCCATTGAGTGTAAAAACAAAGTCACTACAGTTGTCCATAAACCCAACATAATCTGCCTTACCCCAAAACTCTGACTTCCTTTCTTACCACTCTCCCCATTCACTCTACTCATTTCACTCTAGCTACACAACCATCTTTGCTGACTCTTCATCATTTCAGGCATATCCTTGATTTAGAACTTTAAATTAGGTACTTCTCTGCCTGGAATTCACTGACACCAGCTATCCACCTGAACAATACCCTCACCTATAAAAGCCCTTACTCAAAATGTCACTATTTGATGAGGCCAACCTATAGCATCCTATTTAAATCTGAAATTCCTTTCCTAGCATAGCACATATGATTCATCTAGCCCTATTTTTTCCACCTTTTTCCCACAGTTCTTTCCACTTTCTAACAACTGAAAAATTAACATCTTTGTTATTTTAATTATTTATCATCTAATTTCCACTGGCAGAATATAACTTCCATAAGAGCCAGGATCAATTTTGTTTTACTGACATATCCCCAAAAAACTAGAACAATGCTTGGTACAGAGTAGGCTTTTAATACATGTATAAGTAAATGAATTGCTCAGTTCTACCACGTGCCCTATAGTGGCATGTCATACTATTTTATGTCTTCTTTTTAATAATGTTTTTACTCTTTAATTCACAGTTGTAGCTTCTTCTCACATTTGAACATTTCTTTGATGTAAATCTCCAATGAGTCAAACTATCAAGGAGTAGCACTCAGGGAAATGTCTTTTTTTAAAGCTTCATAGGTAGTTCTGTAGTAAACTATTACTTCTTCTGTAGACTGTGTGAAATTCTAAGCTGATTTCCTCTTTAAATAACTATACTTTACATAGAGATATCAAAAAGTACTTTGGAATTTTTCTGAGGGAACTAAACATACATATTTGGACAAGGGCATCAATGAAATTATCATTAGAAAGAAAATGCACAAAACTTTAAGATATAGAAAACTAGCATGTGTGGACTTTTGAATTTAGTACTTTTATCACTGATATTTTACTTTATAGACTTACCTTATGTATTTTATGTAAGATAATTCAATATATCGGGGATGTATGAATAAGATGGGTGTATACTATTTCAGACATAAATAATGAGGAGGGAGGTTTGTTCCCTTTCCTCAAGGACATCATAATCCCTTGAAGGGAAATGCTTTGAAGAAAAGTCTCGTATGAAGTGGGAGATCTTACAAGAGAGGTATATTCTGTTGCAACACCAAAGGTGACAGAATAGGTTTTATGTAAGGGTATGAGATAAGCCTACATATCAGAAAACTCATTGTTAAAATATATTAATTACAAGAGAGGACTAAAGACATTCTAAGAAGAGAGAAAGTCAGTGTAATAATCATTGAATAGAGAAGGTCACTATGGCTTAATGATGAGATGTATCTATTGGATACATATTGGCATAGTGAGACAAGGAAGGAAATTTGGACCAGAATTACCTAATTGTGAAATTAATCTATTATAAAACAGTGCAAGACTTTATTTTTTTCTTATAGTTTTAGAAACAAAATTAAAGGTAGAATTTTGAGTACCTCTTCATTATAAATCCTTTTCTTTTCTCCATAAACATATAATTATTTCTCTGAACAAAAGCTTAATAATTACTGACAACTGTCAACTCAGTAGCACATTTTTGTATTCTGTTTTTAGCTGTCAACAAAGAATGGAGAGGTTTGAGCAATGATATTTCATGTAAAATTATATTTTTTTAGAAGTGCAGGCTCAAATCCAGAAGCAACAACCTTGAATTGAGAAAATAAACCATATCCTGGAACCAGTTTCTACTTACTTATTGTGTAAATTGTTTAGTACATTGCCCAGACATCAAGAGACATGCCACACAAGTATCAGTATATGTCAACATGTGAATGCTTTGAACATTTTCCTACTGTTTGTAAAAATTTAGCAGTAGGGAAGGATTACTGAGAAAAGGACAGTATTTCCATTGCAAAATACACAAATGATATTACAGAGTAAAGAGCATTTCCCCCCCCCCCTCCCCTCCCTACCAATCTAGTGCTACTGCAATAACTGTCATATTGACAACACAAAGACTTTCAAAGTAGCAGAGGGTACTATCAGTTTGTTCCCCATTTTTTTGGTAAACTTAAATACTCCGTATTTTTGAGATCAAACGAGTTTAACTTTTTAAAATTATTGAGCTAAAGGATCTTTTGTTGAGCTCTTGCAACTCACAAAAGTTTTTGTTATAAAAGTGATAGCAGCATTTCCTGGAGGGTAGCCACTGGGATTAGGACTAGAAACCTACACAACATTAGCTGATCCAACTCTTAAAAAATGGTTCTGCAAGTTATCAAAAAAGTATTTTGAAAGCAACTGGGGATACAGTTTTATGGGCACAAAATTGTGTGCAAGAGAATCGGCTTAATCAACACCCAAGGGGAGAAGGAGAACAGTGAAAACTTCTTTGCCAAAGGCACAAAGGAGAGTAGCATCACATCTCACCTTGCTGGAAGGCACAGGGAAGAGAAAGTGTGGGCACTGATACAATGATTTTTATCATGAACATACATGGATATAGCAAAGCATGCAATTGCATTAGTCAGGGGTCTCCAGAGAAATAGAACCTATAATAGAAACAGAACCTATAGGAGAAAAATTGTATATATGGAGAGAGAGAGAGAGGATTATATTTTAATGTATTGGCTCAGCAATTGTCGGGGCTGGCAAGTCTGAAATACATAGGGAAGGTTGATAGGTCGGACATTCAGGAAATTGTTAATGTTGCATTCCTGAGTATGAATCCCCCAGGGCAGCAGTCCGGAAACACAGGGAGGGTTCCTATGTTGCAGTCTTGAGGAAAATTCCATCTTTAGGAAACCTGTCTTTATTCTTAAGGTGTTTGACTGATTGGATGAGGCCTACCCATATTATGGAGGATAATCTGATTTACTCAAAGTTCACTATTGAAATGTTAATTCCATCTGAAAAATTAACTTCAGAGCAACATCCAGACTAGTATTTGAGCAAACAACTGGGCACCATAGCCTAGCCAAGTAGACACATTAAATTAACCATCATAGCAATTAAAATTAAAAAGATTTAAGATTCGAAATAATAATTCCTGAATTATACAGTTTAGTACAGTCAATTTGTCTAATAACCCACCCATCATTTGAGTCAGCTATTCCCACTCAGCTCTATTATTGAGTCTTGGAACAGCCAATAATTCAAAGAAGGTTTCTACTATTATCTATAAAAAGTCAGGGGTTGATTCCTACAATTTGATTCCCAGATTCCGCCTTTTCACACTTGGATTTACAGACTCATTTTACCCGATCTCCCTCTTAGGTTTCTAATCTCTATTGCTTTAACTATTTCTTGACCAGAGAACACACCATGAGCCTTATAAAGACTAGGCTTTTGTCTTTCTTCTTTACAGCTCCAACCCAGACACAGCCCTACCTCAGAATGGATGCTTAGTACATTACTTGATGAAGATTTTGTGGCCTGACTGAATTCTGAATCTTTTGCGTACCTCCGTTACTAAGTTATTATAGCATTAATTTTTATTTATTTTAAAAACTTGTATTGAAATTATGCAACAGCATCAATTTGAATCCTTTTTCAGAAACAGCTTTCTTTACTCTTTCAAATGTAAACTGAAACCTACATGAGGCACTGTTTTGCATTTTTTGGGAACAGAATGAACTTTAAAATTTTACTGTGAGCTTTCATTATGAACAATTTCCTCTAAATAATGTTTTGAATCATAGGATATTTACTTGAAAAAAGAATCAGGAGAGAAAAAAGGCTCTGCCTTTTTGAGAGCAATTCCCTTTATTTTAATTTTGAAATATCTCCCAAGCACCAATTTTTATTATGCATGTTATATATATATTGCATATATTACATTATGTATATTACATAATATAAAATATATGTAATATGCATAATAAAAACTTATTTTATATTACAAATATTATACTTATATTATTAATATATTTGCAATATGTAATATATGTATATTATATATAACGTATGTTTTTAGTATTGGGGGTTGAATGTGTGGGTGTAGAGGAGAAGCTAAGGAAATGCTTGTATATGAATTCACATTAATTACACTCTGACAAAGTTAAATGCACAATACTATACAGTGACTACAGCACACACTATTATATTTAAAATAGATATCTAACAAGGACCTACTGTATAACACAGGGAACTCTGCTCAATATTCTGTAATAACCTAAATGGGAAAAGAATTTGAAAAAAGAATAGATACATGTATATGTATAACTGAATCACTCTGCGGTACACCTGAAACTAACACAACATTGTTAATCGACTATACTCCAATAGAAAATACAAAATTAAAAAAAAAAAAAAAACTGCTGATAAAGTTCTCGTGACTCTTGCATTTCATGCACACATCTTAATAACTTTTGAAAATTCCAACTGTGAACATTGATATTTATCTATCTCTGACCTATGCAAAAAATTAAATCAGCATAAAACATCAGGCTTAAGAGGTATATTTTATTTCCTTTCTTCATGATAGGTTTAATACAAGTATTTAACTCATTGCTGAAATTGAAAGGACTTTTCTATCACGTAAGTTTGGAGAACAATAAGTGAGAGAAATCTTGTCAATATATTAGAATGTTGCCTGACTTAGAGTTAGTATTAGTTGAACAGTATCTTTAACATTATTATTATAGACTTATATTAGAATTCTTTTGTTAGGAAGTAACACAAAAAAGTGTGGTCTAGCTTAAATGCTGGAAGTAACATTGTTATAAAGATTTAAAGGATTTCATTGAAAACAAAGCAGGTGTGCTCATCTGTCTTCAGAAACCACAAGAGCCCTGGATAATGCCATGGACTTTTTCTCTGTCTCTTTTTTCTGTTTATCCCCTTGTGCCTTTTTCAGTCTTTTCTCTTTGGGCATTTTCTCAACTCCTATACACATGGCAAAATATATAGCTCATTCATAAATATTAAGTTTATATTACTTGGTTATTCTGTGTCCCAATTACAAATTCTTAGTTAAGAGACATTGATTGGCCCTATTTGGGCTAAAAATTTAATCCTCGACTAAGAGCTACTGGGGCCTCCTGCTTAGGATGTTTGTGGGAGTCATTTAAGCAGATGAGATAGATATATAAAGTACCCAAAGGCATATATTCTATCATTTGTACTATAGACATGGAAAACTCCTGAGCTGAAAAGGTCTTGTCCTTCAGATTCTTTACTTGTCCCAAGCCAAACACTGTTAATTGTCACAGGAGACAGGTGAAAATTATACCTCTTTAAATTTAATAATGAAGATAGGTAAGGAAAAAATTCAGCGTAGTATAACAACACAGTACCAGTTTTGTGCCAGTGACATTAAGCCTCATTTTAAATAAAATTCTATGTGGCCAATCCATGGCTAAGCCCCAAGCCCGGATTTCAGATCTTGAATATGTCTTTGTCGTCAAAATTTACCTCTGAATAGAATGATTGTTTGCTCTTTCTCTGTCTTCATGCAGAAAGGGCACATTTTCCCCCTATTAATTGTGTACTTGTGCTATTTTGAATTTTCAGCTTAATTTTGCTCCTCTTTTTTGTCAGCTCACTCAAAGAAAAGATAGAATGGAAGTGAATCACATTTTTGTATCTGAATTATGACTAACCTTGATTTTTCCTTCTTTTGTAAATTGGATTTTAATAAATGAGATGAACACCAACTTGAAGTTTCTTGTGTCTTTAATAAACCACCTATCCTATAAAATTCAAAAATCTCACACACCATGTAATTACACAGAAAAGAAAAAAAAAAAAACAAATCAAAAATGCAGACAGCGGACAGCTCAATTATGCATAACGATCCACAGAAAGGAAATACCTGTTCCAAAAGAGTGAGATTTTATTTCCATTCCTCAACTTGTCTTCACAACTAAGCTGCAGGGTCATTGCATGTATCATAATTGTCATGAAAATTAGAAGAGAACAAAGTAGACAGAATGACTAACCAGCTCACCATAAGCTGATGTTAATGCAAGAACATACAGAAAGAATAGTTTCAAATATGATTTCAAACTTTATTATGGTTATAGACTGTGTTGAGTGAGATACTCGTGATCAGGCTTACCAACATCAGCACTACTGACATTTAGAGATAGATAATTCTTTAGTACGGGGAAATGTCCTGTTCATTACAGGATGTTTAGCCGCATCCCTGACCCTTACGCATTAGATGGCAATAGCAACCACCTCTTTCTCCCCACCAATTGTAACAACCAAAAATTCCTGTAGACATTGCTAAACTTATCCTAGGGAGAAAAATTAGTCCATTGTAAAACCACAGGTTAAATTTAATTCCGAAAATTAATCTCAAAAGTTGAGCCATGTGACTATGGGTTAATCATAACATTATGAAATTAATGTTATGATTAATTATGAAATTATTATGAAATTAATATTATGTTAGAATTTTCCAAAAACAGGTATGATGTACACATCTTCAACAATCACTATTTATTGAGACAAATAATATGCAGATCTAAGTCTACCATACATCTTTGAAAAATGTTACAATAAAAAACATCAAAATTTATATGAAAGTCCCCCAGCATACATGAAAAACTGAAAAACTTCTGTAAGTAAACTTTAAAAACCAGAGAACTTGCTTTTTCCAGTCTATAAACCAGTGTGTCAGATATTTCAAGAAAGGGAATGCAAAGTAGCCACACTTTTTTCACTTTATTATCAGTTTAGGAAGATAAAATGACAAAATATACTCTAATTGTATCAATTAACCACAAATTGAACGATGAGTTTTGTTTGAAACCATTTATTTTCTACTTTATAAAGAGGGCAGTGGTTAAACAATAATTATTCTAATGACATGAAAACCATGAAGTAGAGCTTGTTTATAACTGTAACTCTGGACTTCAGAAATTTTAATCATTAAGAAATTATACGTCCAGAGATTTCATGTTATGGACAGCTTGGCTGTTTTAAACTTATTATTCATTTTGCTTTTTTTGTTCCTAGAGAAGTTCAATTCTGAGGTGACATGGTGAAGAAGACACTGTACATTGTTTAGAACAATTTTTAAAGGTTTTTCCCTTCCCAAAAAACACAACAACCAATCAACCCAACAGAGATTGAAGATCTGTTACTAGCTTCAGATATACATATATATATTTATGTAACCAAATGGGCATTTTTCTTCCAAAAAAATGTTTTTCTTAAAAAGGAATGCAAGCCTTGTTTATTTGTTTATGAATTAACAACAGATGGTTTTAGTGGTTTAACATTACAGAGAAAGTATCAAGGAAAAAGGGAATTGTTAAATGGAATTGTTAAAAAGATAATCTATTTCTTTAACTGTAGAAATTCAAAGAAGCTGAAGAAAACACAACAAAAATTTTTCCAAAGAACTTATAATCCATGTACTGATTTCTTTTTATTTCTTTTATGTAAGCCACATGTCACAGTGAATTATTCAGTATGTTCTTCTCTGGTTAGGCCTTTTTTATTAATTTTATATAAGTCTTTGGACAAAACTAATGACAATTCAAATTAGTTATGACTTGGAGAATTAGTCAGTGGATAAGAACAGTGTCTAATATGTATCATGTATTGTGTTAATAGCATAAGTAATCACAGGAGACTGCAACATGGGGGATGGTTGCTCATCTTAGAACAAAAAATATCAGTCAATTATTTATAACTAGGAGGAAAGATTTTTCAATTAGCATAAAACCTGAAAGAGTTCTCTTTCTACCAAAAATCCTGGGGCTGTAAACCCCTTCCATCAGTCCAGTACTACAAAGACCAATACCTTATATCATAATTCAGACAAGAAAATGATTTTTTTAAAAAAGATGCAACAACACTCTGAAGCTGGCACTTTGAAGAGTACAAATTGAAAATTTTATCATAGTTAATAACTGTATTAATGCAAAAGAGGAATAATTAGAACTATCAAAACAAAACTTACATTTGAAAGATGAAAGAGCAACAACTGCAGAAAGAGGGAGATTTCTCTGCAGTCAAATAAAAATGTTTTATAAAAATAAGAAGGGAATAAGGCAAGAAGAATGATAAAGAGACCATTATGTCCATGCCACTCTCTCACTTTATCCCAGCTTACCCTTCCCCTTCCCCGTGTCCTCAAGTGTGTTCTCTATGTCTTTATTCCTGTTGTGTCCACCTAGAGGGGTGGGATAGGGAGGGTGGGAGGGAGACACAAGAGGGAAGAGAAATGGGGATATATGTATATGTATAGCTGATTCACTTTGTTGTAAAGCAGAAACTAACACACCATTGTGAAGCAATTATACTCCATAAAGATGTTAAAAAAAAAAAAAGACCATTATGTTTTTGAAGTAGCTATTCCAAATTAAATTATGTGGCTCACAAAAGAGCATGGTGTCAATGAATTATCCAGAACCCGATGAGATAATGAAGACTGACCAGCTTTTAAACACGTCCTTAAATCACATCTAACTGAGCTTACAATTGAAATAAATTGTACTAATTTTAGATTTGATGTTTTTGATAAACATGCATGTACACACAATAATATATATATGATATATACATGCATATATACATACATTCACATAAATATATATATACACACATACATATATACATACATAATTTCTTAAACAGGTAAATTGTATATTCTAACTTGATTGTATTTGATAAAATGTGATTATTAAATTTTAATAATGTCTGCAAAAGACACTAAATAGATATTTGAACAAAGTACACTAGTTGCAGCCATTGCAGTGAAGATTGTGGTACCCAAAATGGAAACTTCAAGTAAGTTTTATCCCACAGAATATTGCATAGTAAAACAATCTTTTCTGTGTTTTCTATATTATATCAGTACTTCTTTGCAATTCTACCACCACCTACATCAGCATCATCTGGGGAACTGTTAGACATGTAAATATCAGGACCCACTCTGCTCCTGCTAAATTAGAAACTCTGTGGCTAGGGTCCAGTGATCTGGGTTTTTACAAACTCTTCAGATGATTTTGACACATATGACAGTTGGGAGCCAATATCTTGTAAACTACTTTGGGACATACTAATCCCCCCCAAAATATTATAAAGACGCTTGATGCGAAACATGCAGCATCACATAAAGTAGCCTGCAACAAACATGATAGTACTGCCTTTCCATAACTTTCTAGCTCATGGCTTTTAGCATATTTAAATTAAGGAGCTCTTCCCCAATAAGGAGGGTTCTTAAATTTTTCTACAGGAAGTTGTTATTGGGAGGAATCTTTATGAAGTGCCCCAAAGGTAACACTGTAAAAAAATCATGACATATGTTGGGCATCAATTCCATTGAGCAGATGGCTGGGAAGAACACTTTGACAAAATAATAAATTTTCCACTCAGGAGAAGAATAGGCATTTAGTGCCATTCTATCGGAATCCAGGCAAGTTTAATTGTCCATGTTTTTGAGGACAGGGAGATCAGCTGGAGTGAACTCTGAACCAGCAACGTTCAAGCAGTGGTTACTCTTCTTGCCAGCTTAACTGGATGACATCCCAGGCTGAGATCTCCTAATATTGGGGTGGTTCATTTCTTTTTTAATTATCCCCTGAATACCTATGATGTCTGTTACATACATTTATCACAAAAGTCCTTTATGTTCAGTCAAAAGGCTCCTTAATGATCCATTAAAATCAGCGAATTTTAATGCACTGAGTCATTAAGAACAGCAAGAACGACAAAAAACTATATTTCCCCTTCTTTCATTACCAGAAGTATTAAGTCTTCATATAACACATTTAGCTTCAGCATGGACTCATTCTGCACTAGAGAAAGTCACTTTCATTCTAGATTGGACAAAGTCACTCTTTTGAATGAAGCAAAGGAAAAGAAAAATTTTGTACACACTACTACATATAAGAGAGAAAACCAACAAGGACCTACTGTATGGCACAGACAACTATACTCAATATTTTGTAATAACATTATAATATATAATAACATATAAGGGAAAACAATCCAAAAAAGAATAGATGTATATATATGTATAAATGAATTACTTTGCTGTACGCCTGAAACTAATACAACATTCCATTTTTCCCACCTTTAAGATGCTAAACATTTCATATTTGAATATGCCTGTTGAGACTAAAAACATTTGCAATACATCAGTTAAAAATATATGTTTTACCCCTTTAGAACTGTTAATATTTTTACTGTCTCCCCAAGTGATTTGTTTATGCTTCCTTTTCCTTCTTGATTCAAATATAGCTTCTGAAGATATTTTAATAATATGTGTATAATAATAGGTTTCTGTTTCTTTTCAGTTACTAGAGGTCATCAATGTCTACCCCTCATTTCTGGATTAACAGATGAATGACAGTACTTCTCAAACCCCTTGCAGTTGGCGGGGCCATGTGACAAATTTTAGCCTTTGGACCATGAATAGAAGTGATATGTGTTTCTGCTGAGACAGGCAAGAGCTTGTGTGTAATGTTCCAGATCCTCTTTCTTCGCCACTGTGGTTACAGAGAAAAACGTAGGCTGAAATTATAGAGCCACAAGACCAAAGCATTCTGTATTGCTGGAGGAACACTGCCGAAGAGATTCCCTTGGACAAACAGTACAATTTGTACAAGTGAGAACTAGATCTTTATTATATTAAGTCATTGTGATTAGGGGCCTGCCTGCCACCACTGCTAGGTCACATTATGACCTAGCCCATCATAACTACCAAAGTGTAGACATTGAAGAAAAAAATTTAAAAGCAGTAAAACATTATAAAGAAAGAAAAAACATCCCAGGCATGTGATACATATGAATTAAATGACATTTTCTTTACACACTATTTTGTAATCTGCTTCTTTGGTTAACATTGACTCATGATCATTTTCCAAGCCATTAAATATTATTCCACAACATAATGTTTAATGACTGTGTAGTATTATATGACAATGGTCTATGAAAATTTATTCAATCAATTTCCTAGTCTTAGACAATTAGGTTGTTTAGAAACGTTTTCCATTGCAAACTATATCGGAATGAACAGTGTTATAGCTATATCTTATATCCACAATTACTTCTATAAAATAAATACCTAGAAATAAAATTTCTGACATGAATGTTAAAAAATGCTAAGACTTTTGCTAAATTACTTGCCATAAATGTAATTTACACCACTGCTGACATTATGAGCATCGTTTTCACTATTTTAAGTCACTTTTTAAAAATTCCTTACTTCAATAATATTAATTATATAAGAAATTGAACACTTTACTTTTTCCAAGTGCAAAAGTGTTTTAACTTTGTATCTTATGTATATTTTGAAATTTAAGTAAACTTGTCAAAAATTTTTCAGGGATGTTGGGAATTGGATTCAATTCAATTCAACACCTATATATTAAATACTAACTATGCGTTTGGTCATCCCCAAAGCACTGAGTTATCCAGCATCAAATTATTGTATGAAAATTTCAACTCAAAATCTTCAAGTAAGTTTTCTTAAGATAGACATTTTAAAAATTGTGTCAACTAAGTTCTAAGTCACAATTTCAATTTCCTCTTGAGAAATTATATCAGAATCTCTAGCCAAGCAATCATATGTATAACACCTCTGAAACTTTTTTGAAACTTTTTTTCTTGAATTTAAATTATATGACTGACAATAAATTTAGGTTTATTTTTATCATTGTTTCTTAGGTGTCTAGTATTGCCAACTTCATTTCATAAACATTATATATGAAATCTATAATCATTATTCTTCCCATTCTAATTTTTAGGGAAAAATCCTGACTGTTTCAGTTTGGATCAAGTCCTCCTCCTCCTCTTCTTCCTTCTCCACTTCCTCTTCCCTAATAATTTTACTAAGTCCTAGCTAAATAAATTCTTTGAAACAGTTCCTGTTTTAATGAGGAAAAAAACTTTACAAACCCATAATCATCACCACCACCACAACAAAAGTAATTATTCAGCACTTCAACATTTGTTCATTGTTGGAACAGACTCTATTTTGTTGTGAGTTAAAGGAGACTCTGAAGCTAAATCCCTGAATTCAGAAAGTGCCTTTTGCTGGCTGTTACTTTAGGAAAATGTTCTAATATCTCTGTACTTCAGTTGTGCAACTATAAAATAATATCTATGTTATAGGTCTGTTGTGAGGATTAAATAAGTTAATAGACAGTAGACATCTAGAGCCTGGCATGTTACATTTACAAAAAAAAAAAAATGATTTAAAGATTTTATTTTTCCGAGTATGTATGTCAAATATCCATCGATTGTTCCACATAACATTGAAGATTCACAGTAATAAGAGTCCAAAGGACAAATGATTGTACAGAAAGAGGAAAAGTTAAGGAGTAGACAAAATTCTACAATATTCTAGAGGTCATTTTTTCCTTACCCTTTCCCCGCAAATGTGAATTTTGAGGTTAGAATATTAATCTACCAACTGAATAGATAAGCGCTTTCTTGAAAATGTTAAAATATTAATTTCAGAAACACTGTGATAAGGGTGTCGATAATTTTTAACATATGAATCAATATTCTCTAGTACAACCAGAGAGATAGGAATCAATATATATTAGTTTAATGTCAAAGCTAGACATGCAGTTTTAAAAATAGGAAATTGCTTTCTGAGGGGAAAATAAAATTATTTTTTCTTAAAGTGGAAGATCTTTTCAGAGTCCCAGTCATGCCCTGGTGATTCTCTTAGGTTGTACCACATCTTTCGAGATTTTGAATTGTTACTTAGTTTTTTCATTTTTGCCATTTATACTATTCATTTAAGATTTTTATTATTCCCTTGACACAACACTTTCTTTTTCACAAACTGCTCCCAGTGATAAAATATATATAATTGCTTGTTAAATTGGTGACATTGTTTGTGAAGAGATAAATTAACAAATCATATAAGCCACATTTTTCTTTAAGATAATTTTCATTACGAAGTAATCTCACACTTTAGCTTACCATTATAACAGGGTATAGAATGGAGGTTTGACATTAATTGTGACTACTACATGAAAAAGAAACAAAAAAATAGAGGAAAATAATCTTCTTCTAAATTGAGCGCATACACAGTTGCCAACATCAAGGCCATATGCCTTCTCTAAGAATTAACAAGATTTGTAAGAAGAGACTACACTATCACCTGTCACTAATTCAATGCCCACCCTCCCTGTTCATACAGAGAAATAAACAAGGGAAGGGCAGTTCAGTAGTAACATTTTACTCTTTCCCTGCCCAATTGGAGTTTGGTGAATCTCATTCAATATACTGCTTTAAAGACTGCAAGGCAGTCAACTTGATGATCTGCTCTTGTACCTACCTATGAATTGGAGAGAAATATCAAGTTGAATGTAGCTGCCTGAGCATAGCAGATTGCACTCCTTCCATTTGAGATATATCAAGAATGTGTGAATACTCTGTGAATCAAGTGTTACTACTGCAGAATCTAGCTCAGCTGGAGCCATTTTATCAGTACCTGACTCGGGACCGCTGTCTACTTGCCCAAGAGGCTCTAGCAGCAAGAGACAAAGATGGCACTTGTAGTTGAGGCAGGAACCCTGAATGGAAGGCAGTAAACCAGACGTTGATGAAGGACTAGGGCAGTGGAGAAGCCTTGAAAAATTCAAACATACTTCTGAAAAATGTTCCAGCGTTTGGATGATTACCTTGCAGAGAGCACTGACAGTCAATCGTTATTAACCAGAGATTCAGAAAAAAAAAAAACAAAAACCCAAGAGATATTGTACCCATGAGTGCCCCTTAGATCTTCAATATACGGGCAAGGAATCAAATAAAGGGCTAAATGATATACATATAAATGTTATCAAGTCATAAATCAGGGTAACAAATTGTTTAATAACATCTATTCTATTTTCCTACCTGATAAATATACCTTCATAATGATAAAATTTTAAAATATGGGTGAGGCTATGGATTTCACAAAAGAAACTGAGTTTAATTATTATTGTGCATGTCTAAATATTCTATAGTTGGCAAGTTATGTTTAAGTGAGTAATAAAATAAAGCACACACATAATTCATAGTTTTTGTATTTATTTCATATGATCTATTTTGTTTGCCTCTTTTCAGAAAAACAATAATTATGTTATTATAATCAAGATTTTCACAACTTATTTTCAAAGAATAATAATATAAAATAATTTAAAATAAGATGTAATTGTCTTGAGAATAAAAATGTGAATAAGTATACAAATGTAAATTAAAAGTGAGTAATTAAATCATATGCATATGTTTTAAAAGATTATTTTTCTTTTACGTTGTTCACAATTCTCTATTAACTTTAAAAGACAGTACAAACTATCAATAATGAATATAAAAACACATCAAAATTATTTTAAAAACATTAATTATATGTTTTAAAAAATATTCTCTTAAATATTTCAAATAATTAAAAGATAAAATTATCAGGCTAAGAAAGTTTTGCCAAGTTTAACAAATTGATATCTTATTAATAATGCACGTTATGTTTAGACACATGCATATATAATATAAACAAATTTAAATGGTACTATGCATTTTTTAATGTTAAAAATGTTTCTTACTATTTGTAATCATTGAAAGTGTCCCACTAATTCTGAAATCACAAATAGGAACACCAGGAGAAGCAAGAAAACAGAGATTTGTCACTCCTGGGGCAGTGGGGGTAGAGGGGAAAGGGGAATTCATTAAGCAGTAATCTATTGCATTCATGCTATCTGAAAGAAAGGATGTGACAAGTTAGATTTTTTTGCTTACTGAAGCATTTCCATTATGCAAATATCTGAAATTCAAAGTATTCATTTTATGACTCTGACACTGGAAACAGAATTTACAAACTTTCAAGGCACTAGGATAGAGGTACTTTTTCTTTGAAAGATACACAGCAAGAGAGATAGAGAAGTGTTTCCTTGAGTTCTCAGCAGTGTTAGGAATGTAAATGCCTTGAGGTTACAGGTCTTGCTGTGTCAACATCAAGCCAAGATTTTGTATAAGCAAGCCACACATATTCTTTTTTATTATTTTGTGCATATATTGTATGGCATGCAAGCCACAGGACAGGTGTCCTGCTTGTTAAGTTCTAAAAAGGGTGTTGATTTCCCCCTTTTCCTTTATTCCTACTCCCTGATCCCTACACTACAGTGGAGGTTGAGAAATTGAATGAGTGCAAGAACAATCAAAGTTACTCCCTCCCCAAAGTCCATCAAGGCACAAACTTGGTTGATAATTGGACAAATAGAAGCAAAGTTGGAATATTTTGTTACAAAGGTGTAGGAAAGAAGATGTAATAAGTCATGGTTCAAAGCAGGGAATGGTTCACTGTAGGGATCTTCTAAAGATTCACTTATAAACCCTATTGAATAGCCAACATTTAGATATCAGCATTTGGACAGACTGCATGTAAGAGGCAGAAGAGAAATGCTATAACCACTACTAAGTAAAAATCAAAACAAAATAAAACACATACTTGATATTTTCCCTCTCATCCCTGCTTTCCTAACCACAACTGTTTTCAACATAAAAGAAACAAAAACAGAATGGTTGGGAAAAAGAGTAATGTCAAGACTAGGCAAAGATCAGATTACAGCCCTTCCTCTCCTTTTTGGCTGATCTTGAATCCATGATCAGACTTGAACTTGGGGAAGGTGGGTTTGAGTTTAAAGTTGTGATTTAAGCAAAGTGGTCTTTTACATGACATGAAGAAATTTCAAAGAAGTTAAAAAAAAAGTTATATCATTTGCTCAAGATATCCTTAAATAGAAGCAAAGGGAAATCCGATAATGTTTGAATAATTGTAGAAAAAATTCTGTTTTCTAAATATACCCTACTTAGCCCAGTCCATTCAATAAAGTAGTTACATACTTAGCTAACTCTCTGACATTTAGACTTTTCTCAATATTTTACTATTATTACAATGATATAATGAACATCTTTTTTACTCAATCTCAATGTGCTTCCCTCAATATTTCCTTGGAATATATTTTTATAAGTGTGATATGTATATATATATATATATATATATATATATATATATATATATATATACACATACATATATATATAGTGCCAATTAGCACTTCACCAAAATGTACAACAGCTTAACTTTTAAAATTCATTTGCTTTTTATAATTTTAAGACAACCCTTTATCATCCAAATTTAATTTTCTTCCAAGGAAGATGAACACAATTTCAACAGTTTTTTATATAGCTAATTTAGGGGCTCAGTACTAAATGTAGAAGAGTAACTCAATACAAAAACACAGTGAGCCAAAGGAGATCTTAACTTACAAAGAAGTCCAAGAAGTACCATGATGTTTGTTGTAAGCCACACTCTAAATATCTTCCATGTGTTCTAAGACCTTTAATCTGTGGCTGACACACCCTAGGGTGACACACACCCTGATGAGAGGTGTACTTCCCTCTCCCTGAATGGAGGTGACACCTGAACGTTGCTGCTGACCAACAGAATATAACAAATGAGATGAGGTGTCACTCTCATGATTACGTAATGCTGTATAGCAAAAGTGAAGGGATTCATCATCATCATAATCATCGTCATCATTACCATCATCATCAGGTCCCCAAATATTATTATTTTAAATGTTTTGTCATAAAATTCTTAAAAGAGCTTATATAGGGACAATCATTTGAATAATGAAATATTTTCTTTGAATTCTGAATATTATTTCTGACAAGTCTTATTCTATTGAGTATTATCTATTTTAAAGCACTAGTAAAACATTGTGCAAATCATTGCTATTTAAGTAAAGTTTAGACAAAGAGATGAGGCAAAGTAATGTAGTCATGGGTCTCTTTTCTTGTGGTCTTTGTCCCTATGTTTACTTTCATGATTCATGATGCCCTGTGTATATCTCTCTCTTTGTACTTTAAACATGTTCGTCAATCTATTTCTGAAACATTTTATAAACCTCACTAGGCAGTTTGACATAAAACCTGAATTAACCTCTTTTGGACTCTTGGAAACTTCAAGTTATCCATTTTTACTATGTTATTAAAAGAAAGAAGTTTAATCTTCAACAATATCTATATAGTTAGACTGCAACTTTCTAAAGGGTAAGGTAACTTATCTTTTATTCAAATTAAGTCAACTAAACAAATGATGGAGCAATGTGTGACGTTATATGAAAAGTGCTTCCATCAGGTTTCTGTATCTCTTGGCAAAGCTCACTATCTGTTGTCAAGACAAATACAAAACAACATCAATAACATTCATTCCTCAACATTTCATTCTGTACCAAAATAACATTATTTAATGTATTTTTAAACATATTCTATTATTGCTCTCAGAGTGTTAATGGTGGGTAGTTTAAAGATGATACAAAAATTCAGAAGGAAAAATGGTTTATTTTCAATTGATAGGTTAAAAATTATATTAAAGCTGTCATACTTTTTGTTTGTTTGAAAAGGTTAGTCAAGAGTCATTTTTATCTAATGTTTAATTGAAGACAAATACAGTATTGTCACTCAGTATGAAATATTTCCAAAATAAATTTTCTGTATTCATTGGTTATTTAACATTCCTTCATAAACTTCCCTATGTCTAAAAAAGTCTGAGATGATTTTCTGTAATATTTAGCCATCTAGATGATTTCGCTAAAAGGAATCTAATAAATTAACGGAAGAAAAAATTTTAAATAGGGTTTAAAATAGGAGAGCAAACAATAAAGTGAAATAACCAGAGACAGAGAGAGAGAGAGAGAGAGATGGGGTGGAGAGATGGGGATAGATTTTAAATTCCACATAGGTAGTTCAACTTACAATTGTTTTTCTCAGGAAAAAAATATATATATTTTAAAGTTGCCTCTCTCTTAAATACATTGGAATGCATGCCCAACTGTGTGCATATACCTACAGAAACACATATATACAAGTATACATACACATAGAGGGTTACTGAAGATAATAACAAATCCTGGAGATAGCAACTCAGGGGGAAGCACAGTAAGTTTTCACTTAAATGAGATCTGCATTTTTCTGCTTGTCCATATGGAAACCCCATGAGTGTCAGTTTTCTTTTAATGAGACCTTTGCTCTATGAAGAAAAGAATAGTCAGTTAATGAGAACCACTCTGCAAATCTGACTGTGTTTCAATATGAATTCCTACAAGGGGTAAAAGAACAGGCCAGCTGCTTGACTTGCAATCAAGAGATCAGGGCACATTTCTCCCCCTACTATTAACTCTGTGTGGGACCTTCAGTTACACTTTTAACTGCTTTGAACCCAAGTTCACTTAAAATCAATTTAATCAATATTTTATGGAAAAGTTAGAAATTACATATGGTAGTCATGGCTTCTGTGAGGGATAGTTCGGTAAACATGATTCAGTCCCTGCCACTTGTTTCAGGTAGACATGAAAAACAAGTAAACAGTAACACTAGAAATAGGCCCCAAAGGTCCTAAAGTGGGATTACGCCAGTCTGAGTACAAATGAGCAAGAAACCCAGTGTTGCTAGAGGTAAGAGAGAAATGAAGAAGAGGAGTAGGAGGGAAAGTCAAAGAGGGAAATTTCATCAGCTTATATTGGGACTGTTAAGTCTTATTCAAACGTCGGTACTTTTATTGCTGGGTGAAATAGGAATGTAATTGAAAGCTAAAAAAGAATAGTATGCTCTGATGTGTGTTTTAACAGACTCATTCTTAATGCCATCAAGGACCTAAATTGAAGAGAGTAAAAAGAAGACTCATTAAGATCTATATTTCATAATATAGTTAAGAGAGGATGGTAGCTTGGACCAGCATTTATCAAAAGTGGTGGCTGTGAGCTGTGGTCAGATTCAGAATCCAATTTGAAGGCAGGATGACAGGATTTGCTGATAGATTGGATTTACTTATTGAGAGAAGAAGAGTCAAGAGTACTTCCAAGGGTTTTTCCAACCTGAGATATTAAAAGGATGGAGTAGCCAATAACTGAGATGGTGAAGACTGTGGGAATTTTGTCTAAATAGACCAAAAAGGATTCAGATGGGGAAGATAGGAATGAGTATAGAATAGAAGATTCTAGGCAAAGAGAAAAAATAGAGTAAATATGGACTAAATGGTAACATAGTAAGAAAGATAAAAGCCCAGCTTGTTTTAAAGCCTAAGTGAGGTATTACATCAAAAAATGTATAATGCCTGTGGAATGATAGTGTCTGATACTGACAGTACATTATGAAAGACCAAGAATATTTGCTAAGGATTTCCCAGTTTTTGAAAGCTACTGAGAGCAACTGGATTTTTGAATAGGAAAGATCCTGATATAAATTTCGGCGAGACAGTCCCTGAATACCCTATCTGAAAGAGGCCAAATATTTTTGCTGACTCGGATTCTAAATGTTGAATGTATAAATAGTATACATATTTTAAAATATTGATGTGTATTGATAAATTGACTACCTGTGTTTATTCCAATCAAGAATGTATACATAGTACCTTTGAATAATGGACAGAATTTTTTAAAAAGCACAATTTATTCCCATTTTTTACACAAATTGTTTAAATGCTCATACAATTGAGCACCAGTGTAGAACCATATATCTGAACTGGACACTTATCTTTCATTTTTTGTAAACTGTTTCCATATATACTTTATCTTTCTTTCTGCTGGTGTGATAAATCATTTTCTTACAAATATATCATACATATTGCACATATTTTCTGATTCACATTTTTCTTTTAATTTTTCATGTGTTCATAGTCACATCCATTAATTTGTTGGTTTTTGTTTTTTTTTTTTTTTTTTGTCTTTAGGTTTATGCTTATTGTTACTAGAATGGGCATGTGTATAATAATAAGGTCTGGTGGACCTAGCTTCTCTGTCTACACTCTTGTCTTGGGTATGTTTGTTTCTCCACACATGAAAGTGAGCACTGACTCTAGGCAAGTTAGACACTGGAAGGCTTTGATAGAATAAAAAGAAAGGGATCAGGGATAAGACATAGGATTCCATTCATGTCAAAACAAAGAGAGCTTTGCTTTGAGCAGCAAAGCTAACGCCAAGATCCTTAATTCTTTACAGATTAATTATCTTATTTTAGGCTGGTTCTACATGCCACTGCAACAAGAACAGGAACCTTCCCCATTCTCATTCTTTCAATTTAATCATCTGAGTGGTTTTAATACTCAACTGCTTTGAAAATCTCACTTAAAATGGTTGTGAGATTCATAAGATGTTTAATACGTTGATGGGAGAAGGGAAGATTAAGTTGTATCAGTCACTGAAACAACCTTGTTTCATAAGGAGAATTTTAAGTATCTTATAAAAAGATATTTACCTCTTACTTACCTCTCCCCAACATGAATCTTTTACTAATAGCTGGTCTAGCCAGAACTTTCCTCATTCAAAAAAGTGCAATAATTAGCCTAAAACCAAAATGGGATCTGTGCATATATAACAAGGAAAACAAAAAAACAAAAGAGATGAATAGGAAAAAGGAAGGGCACTAAAAGAAAAATTAAAATGTTGGCAAGTGAAGATCATCAATAAAAAATGGTGTCACTGAGCAAAAATAAAATTTTTGACCAAATACCAACATAAATTGAAGAAAAAAAGCACCTTAATGAATCAATTCCCTTTGTACAATAAGAGCACATGAAGAGACACATAATTTATTGAAGAGATGAAATATGAACCACAGAATTCAAGACATAAAAGATAAAACAGTGCTATCATAAAAAATAAAAAGTAAGTCACAAATTGCTAAATGCAGGAGAAATAAGCAAAAGTTGAAATGACCAACGAGTTCAAATATAGATATGATCAAAGAGGTGCATGATGTAGAATAGAGATAAAGAAGATCTATCATATACCTCTTTGGTTTATTCTAAAGTGTTTAAACATATAATTCAAGAATTTGCTATGAAATAACAAGTAATACTTACAAATCTAAGAACACAAAACCATCAACAATGGGACATTTCCAAATAAACGTAGTGTTGATGAAAGGTGTGAAAAGAAAGATTTTTTAACAACTAAGCAAAATTTCAAATCACTTGTAAAGAGAAAACGATTAAATAATCAGATTTTATTCAAATTAATCCAGAATTAAATTCAGTTAAAGAAAACAGAGAAATGCCTGCAAAATACCTCTCTGTGCACACACACACACACACACACACACACACACATACAAGACAGAAGGAATCTTAAAAAAAAAAAAAAAGAAGGAAAAATGAAGGAAAGAAGAAAGGAAAGAAAAGGAAAGGAAAAGAAAAGAAAGGAAAGGGTAATAAAAAGATTTCATATTCAGCCGAACTGAAATTCAGATATGAAAAAAGGGAAAAATACAAATCCTAAAGTTCTTTAAAAAACACTAGAAATGATATACTTGGAGGGGAAAGAAAACACCATAGGTACATAATAAAATTTTGAAAGAAAAATAAACAACAAGAATTTTAACAAAGATAGTATACAATGGAAGAATGCCGAATGTCAGCCAAATCTATCTGTGACATCAATGAGTATAACTGGTATAAACCAACCTCTAAAAAGAAAAGGACAAAAAGGCTATAAAGAAAACATGTTCATAGGTTATATTAAAAGATATAATTGCCCAGGGAGATTGAAATTTGCAAAATGAGCAAATCATACCAGGCAAATAAAAACTGAATTTAGGATTCACTATGTTTAAATCAAACTAAATTAAAATCAGGGTAAAAAACTTAAATAAGGTAAGAGTGTTGAATGCTTAATGATGAACTATATAATTTAAAATGAGAAATGTTAAAATATTTATAAACCATAATACACAGCATAGTATTTTTTAATTAAAACATATAGGAATATGAGGAAACATAGAAAAATACTAATAGAAGGAAAATCCAATTCAGCTCTCTCAGCCATATTAGCAAGTGAACAAAAAAGTGTTGAGCAGATATAAATAGCATAAAAATAACTAATCTATACATTTTCATACTCTAAACCCTGAGAAGCGACCATGCACTGGGCACAATTAGAACTTTGTGCCTTATTTTAGCTAATCCTTAAACAAATCTATGAGGTAACTGAGGTTTAGAGAAATTAGGTAAATTACTCAACATTCTTAAATGGTAGAACCTGGGCACCAACCTGAATTTTCTCAGTCAATTGCCCACAATTCTAAATATACCTGTATATCTACCTTGCTTTTGGATGGAGTAAGGCAAAGAAATTCATTTGACTCACATGGATAGAACTAGAACATATTAATTTACACTGTTTTAAAGAAAAAATCTATAGGGTTTTGAGTTTAAGTCATTTTGCCAGTAAGTTTCCCCCAGCATATTTTTATGCTAAAACAGTGCATGAACAAAATTCTATTTAAATTTTTTTCTAAATTTATTTTCATAAATACTCAAATTTCTTTCAGGACAAGGTATTTCTTAGCATACGTAATTTAAACACAAATGTGTTGGATGTTAAAATGTCTTATTTCTAACAGAATCCTACATGAAAGATATAAGGACACTCAACTCTAATATTTTCCTGACAAGAGAATTTTAGGAGGAATAGCAAGTTAAAAAATTTGAATCTTTTTAGAAGTGTACCATTTCAACACTCTCCAGGTAAGTGAATGCTGATATAATATATTATTCTTTTTAACATTTCCAATCTAAGAGTGAAAAAAAAGGTTATTTCATTTTTTATTAAAATGAAAAGTTAGGCTATAAATATTCCACTGAACGCTGCTATATCTGCATGTTACATGCATTTTTCATTATTTAAAATCTGATTTTATAAAGTTTCCAATTTAACAGTTAGAAATTACAATTTCTTTGGAACTTATTTCTTGGGAGCTTTCCAAGTAAGTAGAAGTATAAAGCAAAGGTCTAGTAATTTTCCACGTGCTAATTTCTATAAATCTTCACAACATATCAATGAATCTTGAAAATCACTAAGTAAATCCTCCATCATATTTAATATGTAGTGGAGTATAGACAAAAATCCTAGAACTTTTTTCAAAAGCCTATCTCTGTATTGCAATGTAATTCCAATACTGCATTTCTGGCCTTTTTTCATATACTCTACATGATTCGGATGAATTGGAATCAGATTCATTTATTTTATTCTCTTACAGAGACAATTGGGCGCCTGGTAAGTGAATTTCTTTATGCACATGTTTATTGTGAAACAGAAACATAAAAAATATCCCTAATAAAAATCATCCAAACTGATATTTACAATAAATTAAATTATTTTCTTCAACTTCAGGCTGATACTTAATGTAAAAGGGAAACTCCAAACTTTTATGGACATCATATTGGCAGCAGAGATGGAAAAATATGTTAACACAATATGACTAAATTCATGCGTTCTTAATAAAGTTGTCAAACATTTCTTTTTTTTTATTATTAATTAATTTATTTTTATTTTGGGGTGTGTTGTGTCTTTGTTTCTGTGCGAGGGTTTTCTCTAGTTGCGGCAAGCGGGGGCCACTCTTCATCGCGGTGCGCGGGCCTCTCACTGTCGCGGCCTCTCTTGGTGCAGAGCACAGGCTCCAGATGCGCAGGCTCAGTAGTTGTGGCTCACGGGCCCAGTTGCTCCGCGGCATGTGGGATCTTCCCAGACCAGGGCTCGAACCCGTGTCCCCTGCATTGGCAGGCAGATTCTCAACCACTGCGCCACCAGGGAAGCCCCCAGATATTTCTAACTATAATTTTCACTGGTAAGTTATTTAAAAACAAAGTGTTACTGGGCTTAATTATTATTTCTGTAATGGGAAGTTCCATGAAAGACACCATGTATCAAACTTCAACTTCACTTTGGCAATATTTTCCCCCTCTTATCAGGTTTTCTTATTTAAACCTTCATTTTCTTTCAGGTATTTAATTAGCTATAATTTATAGTCATCACCATTCAAATACTCTCAGAAGGCCTTGAATATGTATGTGTAGCTAGAAAGGAAATAGTTTCAACTTGACAGTTTTAACATAGCGTAAATTGAAATATATGCTGCAGCCACCTTATTTGGGAGTGTGAAGTAGGGAATTCATTCATCCTGTAAAGATGGTGATTATAGAAAAATAATTTTTAATAAAATCAACTTCTAGATAGACCTAGTCTGTTCAGAAATGAGAACAGTATCCTGTCTATTTTTATGATTACTGTTTTTGAATTGTGATTAGTTGTCTATTCAACCTCCTCTCTAATAAATTGTTTGTAATTACCCCTGTTATTTATGGTCAGGGTTTTACATATATAGGATATCAAATGTCTCATGATTTTAATTTTCACATCTGGTGGATGGTATATGTGTCAGAATTGTGTAAGGCTCTGGAATCTCTCCTGCTTCTCAGGAGTCCAAATGCAGAAAATGGGAGAGAAAACTATAATTCATACTGCCAAACAGCACAAAAGCTACATTACAGGCTGTCTGTGCTTATGTTTTCTTCAGATTGTTTTTTAACTTTAGCTGTGGAAGTTCTGGATATTCTCTTGTGAAACCAGGGTGAATGTATGAAGTCCTTAGGACAATTTCTAGATCCGTTCATTGCTTTGTGTTTACTCTGGAGCAGAAGAGGAGACCCAGCACACAGAGGTTCCTGTCTCTCCCACATTTATGTGACTAACTTAGACCCACCTTTTCAAGATGGAACAGTCTTATGAAACAAAATCCAGTGATTCTCCACTTTGAAGACAAAAGACAGGGTAAGGATGGGGACACAGTTGTGCTTTAATGGTTTTAGAAGTCTGGATCACTTTCATTCAGATGCAACTTTTCTTGTTTCCACCTGCCTCCTTCATTTTTACCTCTCTATATGCACAATTCACTCTTAAGGTCTCCTTTTGTTCTAAGTTTCACTCTCTAGCATTCTCCCCTCCTAACATAAGAAATCTAATTGTATGCCATTTTTCTTGCTTATTGCTATAAATGGGGATCATATTCACCTGTAAACTTTCCATCAAGATTTTTAAAAATTATCAGATTGCAGAGCAAAAGAAATAAGATCCCCTTCAGACTTCAATCTCCTTTGGTTCATTATGATAAATTGCTATAAAGTTACTGGGTCAGAGTTTAATTTATAAAAAAAATATAAATGTACATACAAAAATATATAAATATATACTTAACTTCCAATTTAATTTTCCTGGTTAAAAAAAAAAATATATAAGCAGGTATTTAAAAGGACATATGAATCTTATTTGCAAAGCAGAAATATAGACACAGATGTAGAGAACAAATGTATAGATACCAAGAGGGAAAGAGAGGGGGTGGGAGGAATTGGGAGATTGGGATTGACATATATACACTATTGATACTATGTATAAAATAGATAACTAATGAGAGCATACTGTATAGCACAGGGAATTCTACTTAATGCACTGTGGTGACCTAAATGGGAAGGAAATCCAGAAAATAGGTGATAAATGTATATGTATAGCTGATTCTTTTTTTTTTCTTAACATCTTTATTGGAGTAAAATTGCTTTACAATGGCGTGTTACTTTCTGCTTTATAACAAAGTGAATCAGCTATACATATACATATATCCCTATATCTCCTCCCTCTTGCGTCTCCCTCCCACACTCCTTATCCCACCCCTCTAGGTGGTCACAAAGCACCGAGCTGATCTCCCTGTGATTCATTTTGCTATACAGTGGAAACTAACACAACATTGTAAAGCAACTATAATAAAAAATTAATTTAAAATAAATAAAATAAAAGGACATATGAAAATTGAGAAGTAGGCACAACCTAACATTAGGAGAAGTTTTTATGATTTCTCAGTTAAAAGCTATATTTCTGTATCTTTCTCTCATTTCCTGTGTAGCTTTGGCTAAATAATTTAGCCTGTAGCTTCATCACTTTATTGGCTAAGGAGGAAATACATCTAAGGAGGAAATATAACCTCAAGAAAACATAACCTCATATAGCCTAGGGAACTATATCTAATATCGTATAATAAAACATAATGGAAAAGAAAAAAAAAATAACATTAATTTATACCAACTATATAATTTATTTAAATTTTTTATTTAATTTTTTTAAATTATAAGTTAATATTTTTTCTTTCAAAAATAAAAGACTCTTCAGAGTCACAGTGACTGAAGCTTCAAATATGAGCAGAAAATTAGAACTTGTACAAAATTATCTTTTATCTTTTTCCTAGAAAGACATCAAAGAGATAATGTCATTCGCAATCACATAATGAGAGAAAGAGAAACATAGAAAGAGAAAGAGAAAAGAAAGAGAAAGTGATAAGAGTAGATTGGGCTACTATATATTCAAAGTTTTCTGAAAAAAAGTAACACATCTTGGTTTGGGAGAAGCTTGCTGTACAAAATAATAGGCTCTATTCAGAAATGACTTTCTTATTGTACAAATACCTCATTTCTTATGAAAAAACTGTATTTTCTTTTTGTTCATATGAAATATGTTTGTTATTTTGAAGTCTCCATTATATGTTGACCATTTGACCCCATTTCAAAAAAGGGAATTTAGAAAGATATTCTTTATACAATAGTCTAATTAATCCAATTGACATATCCATGTGAAAATTTGAGGGTGGAATATTTAGAGAAGAAAAATGCAATATTAAACTAAGGGATTTACATAATCTTGGGCACAGATGCCAGATTTAAAAAGCCAACATCACCTTTCATAATCGAAAGCAGTGTACCTTTGCAAAGAATTGTTTATTAAAACCAAAGTACTATTTCAATAAAGCGTTAAGATTGCTGCGTAGAATGCCCCTTGGGCAGCACTCTGAAATAATAGTGAATTGCTCTTCTAATCCACAGTGGAACATTTTAATAAATGTGATAAATGACTAACAGAGAGCTTCAGATTTCAACTTCAGTGGAATTAGAATCAAGCAAAGGCTGGCCCTGGATGATGGATGTAAAGGATTTTCGTGGTAAACACTTTGCTATGTCAGGACAATACCAGCTTGTGGAATACTGAGAGGCAAAAATCATGTCCATTTGTCAGCTTGCTGCCTAAGGTTAAAAATGCAGACAGAAAACTAGTCTTACTTTAACAGGTAATACACTCCCTCACATTTTATAATCCTTCAAAATGATACAAAACAGAGAAATTTAAAAATATAATGAATAAAGGTAAACTACTTCACACTTAGAGACATAACCTTGATAATACAGTGGATTAGGAAGCTACATTATGATTAATTGGGCTGAATAATAACTGACATATTTTTTCCTCCTTAAAAATTTTTTTTTCTTTAGGTGTCCAAGCTTTATGAAGATATAAATGTATATGTGATGCTTTTTGGTTTTATTTTCTAAACAGATACAAATCACATATATACAGACAAAATTTCCTCTGATCATTTTAACTGGGACAGATTCAGAGTGAGTAAGGATATTATGAAATTTTAAAAAATTCATGACACTCTACAGAATAGTGTATTACTGTACTTTAGTGTTCAAATAAAAGAAAAACCTGTACTATGTACATTATTTTCAATGATTTTCTTGCATATTATTTTAAATGTTCCTAAGGAGGCAATCTTCTGATTTATGCTTCAAGTTTTCTAAGCTATCATTTCCCTCATTCTTTTTCCAACATGTAGTCTACATTGCAGAAGTATAATGCTAATATATACAAAGTACCTTGTCATCAATATATTAGATCTGCGTAGAACTTAAGAAAAAATTCAAAGGGCTAAAACTAAAAAAGGTCTGATAGAGCTAAATATAGAAGAAGTTTTCTCAAATTTTGTTATTCATAAAACCATGTAACATCACCAATTTCAAAGACATTATGAGGAAAAGAATTTTATCTTTATAAATAACAGCCACAAAAAATGATCAAAATAAAATAACTTTGAAATATTTTTTAATATATCTGTAGTTTTCAAAATTGTTTTTGGTTGTTGCTGATTCACTAAGACAGTGCTTTCCAAACATTAATAACATGCATAGAATCACCTGGGCATCTTAGCCGTATAAAGATTGTGTTGCAGTCAGTCTGCTTGGTGGGGCCTTAGGTGCCAATTTCCTCACAGGATTCTAGGTAAAACTGTTTTTCCTGCAATGCAGGTTACACCTTGATGAGCCAGATACTAAAGACACATCACTGACTTCAGCCAGGTTGTAACGTCCAGGAGAGTTTTTGAGGACAGAAAAACCATTGCTCTATGCTGGTCATAATTATATGACTAAAGTATGCACTTAATGCTTAATACCTTTTGGTTCAATTAGTGTCAAAAAGTGATAGAAAGTGGATGCCATAGTCATGTGTTTTGACTATGCAATCAGACATGTGGGTTTGATTCCCATCTTCACCTTCAGCTAGCTATGAGTTCATGTTTATTCTTCTTCTTCTGTACGCTTAGAACACTATTAAAAGTTATTTCCTCCAGTGTTTTGTGATGGTTAAATGAGACAAAACATATAAAACAGTTAGCTCCTGGCATATTATAAACCCTTAATAAATATAATTTGTATTAAGAGGCAAAAATTACTGACCTGGACCAAGAAAACCTGGATTTTAATTTCAGCTATTCCATTTAAGAATTAAGATACCCTTAACTCTTTAAAAGTATTTTAAACTTTCTGATTCCAATTTCCTCATTTATAAAATATGAATAATTATATACATTTTAAAGGGCTGCTGAAATTATTAGGATAATACATATGAAAATACTTTATAAACCCTAAAATTATGTAACTTGAAAGTATAATTTCTACTCAAGTATTAAAGTTTTTTTTTTTTTTTTTTGGCTGTGTTGGGCCTTTGTTTCTGTGCGAGGGCTTTCTCTAGTTGCGGCGAGCGGGGGCCACTCTTCATCGCGGTGCGCGGGCCTCTCACTATCGCGGCCTCTCTTGTTGCGGAGCACAGGCTCCAGACGCGCAGGCTCAGTAGTTGTGACTCACGGGCTTACTCGCTCCGCGGCATGTGGGATCTTCCCAGACCAGGGCTCGAACCCGTGTCCCCTGCATTGGCAGGCAGATAAGTATTAAAGTTTTTGAAAGAACTGTTTGAGTTCACTAAATATTGGTAGAGATTCAGCAGGAAACATGTAGACTTATTGATACATTTTTTTTTTTTTTTACCTCACTCCTGTCAGAGTTCCCTAAGAAAATTTTGGCAAAATGTAGGCAAATGAGAAACTAGTGAGTTTTACACATATTTTATTACTAATTAGAAATAGAAAATAGAAGCAAAAAAAATACACAAATAAATGTCCCTACTCTTGAATAATAATAAATCAGTGTTAGTACTACTCTATGTCTCTTTACGTGATTACAAAAACATCATGTATTTTATTGGGGAAAAAGTAAAGGAAATAATTTTGTCATATTTGAGCTCTGACAAATGAGACAGTAAATAGCTGTCAAAGAATGAGTTCAGAAGTAAAAGTTTATTTCTGATTATTTCTTGTGATGTACTTAACAATATACTTGGTCTCATTATTCCTCAGATTCATTGTAAAGTGGGACTATCACTAAAGAACTTACTAGCTGGAGACATTACAGTGAACTATGAGAATTAACCAAAACAATGACAGACAAGTGTTTTGAACTGCTTTCTAAAGAAAAGTTCCATAGAAACACAAACCTCCCAGGGCATAAAAGTGCTTTTGAAAGTGGAGAAAAATATAGCTGAGAGTGAGAGGTTAGTAATGAAGAAAAGAAAGACCAGAAAGGAGGGAGGTCAGAGATCAGGAGTTACAGCCTCTTTCATTTCACAGAGGTAGCACCAGGCAAGGACACAACTAATCTCTTCTGGATGAGGTGAAAGGATCTTGTACTGCATCTTTATTAATGACTTTTGAA
Source organism: Balaenoptera ricei (assembly GCF_028023285.1). Classification (NCBI taxonomy): domain Eukaryota; kingdom Metazoa; phylum Chordata; class Mammalia; order Artiodactyla; family Balaenopteridae; genus Balaenoptera; species Balaenoptera ricei. The sequence continues at coordinate 87,720,589 of NC_082643.1, forward strand.
AGGGAATAGCCATCAAGTTAATTAAACACAAATAGGCAGGAGTTATGGACACCTGCAGGGGCCAAGCTGTAGAGATTAGAGTGGCAGGATAGAAATAACTTAATAAGTTGACCTGGAAGACTGAAATTTACTGCACCAAAGAAGCGGCACAGTAGCAAAATTAAAATCAGTACTCCGTGATTCCAAAATCTGTGGTGTTATTGTAAATATCAATGAATATGCCTGTGACAAGTCAAAATACTGGGCAGAGTGGAAAGAATACCTACAGTTTGTTAAGGTTATTTAATTTGGCTATTAATGTTATTTCTACAATTCTAGGTATTTATGTACATTGCACATAAAAGTAGTCATGAACAATCTAACCAAGAACAAGTTAGGTTGATTGTGGCTCAGTTCACTGAGCTATATGTATACAGTGTGAGAGCAAAGTTAAGAAGGTGGATTGATGTCAACAGAAAAAGGAAAAGCTGGCTCTCAAGACAGGCTGGTAGGCTTAGCAACTATCTTAACCTTGCATCCCCTCCTTGTTAATATTGTACTAAAATGTTAACAAAAATTAGGGTTATGACACTGTCTTTTTTGTTTAAAAAACTGATAGTTTTTCTAAAACACAATTAATCAAATTAAGGGAAAATAAATTGTTACAGAATTTACGTAGTTTTTGGAGATCAACTTGACAATACCTATCAAAAATATAAATGTGCATAGTTTTGACCATCTAAATTTAAGTCTAGAAACCTATCCTAAGCAATTATTTACATAAGTGTGATGCATACATATAAATTATATTTCTTACAATATTATTTACAATAGTGAAAAATACCAGTAACTACTTAATGTACCTTAATAAGGGCATTATGGTATATTTGTCATATGGAACAGTATGCAGGATATAAAAAGAAGAGATGACATTTGTTGTGGTAACTTGAGGAGTTATAGAGTGAAACTGCAAACAGACCTTAAGTCTAAAACAATCATGTTGAAGTGTGTGTGTGTGTGTGTGTGTGTGTGCGTGTGTTTGTAGAAAAAGATCTGGAATGATATAAATAAAGATTTTCATCATATTGACTCATAGTGGAAATGGTTGCAGTGATGAAAGGCCAGGTGGTGACAAAAAATGTAAATATTATTACTATTTATTTTATGGAGTTTTATATTTCTTGAGTTTTCTTAGGCATTACTTTTATAATAAAAATATGGAAAATTATGATGTTAAATCTTATACTGGTGATTTTTAGAGAATTATACTTGGGCACATACTTGGCATAAGTTGAAAAATAATTCACATAATGACAGATTTGTCTAACTGGAATGAAATGCATGCGTGAAAAACTGTTCTCAGAACTCTAAATAGGAAAAAATGTGAAAAATAATAAAATTTGCAGTCATAAATGAAAAGAAAAAAAGAGATGGCATATGAGAGTAAAATATGGAAGAAAATACAATTTTAATTTCAATGATTCTTCCCTAACTGATATCAGATCAGCTGATGTCATTAATAAAAATTTGATTATCTTTCTGTCAATCTGAAAAATCCTATATTTACACCCAGTAAATCCCATCATTTAATATATGGATTTTGTGCTTCTATGCAAAAAGCATGCTAGTTTTCTAATAGATCAGAGTACATCCATCACTTGAAGTCTCCTCACACCATTACTGACATTAATTGGAATTAGGTCTGTGGAAAAACATGAACTAAGTGTCATGTGCCCGAAGGTACAGAATGTGGGAAGATTAAAGAGACTGCTCATAAAATGTAAAAGTAAGGAATTCCACTTTTGCCATAGATTCGGTCTTTGCAAAATGAATAGGTTTAAAAAAAAGCACATTATTTTATTTTGAAAAAAAAATTATTGGGGGAAAAAGGAAGCAGTTTGACATCCTAACTTTTTAAAGTAATCAAAAAGATTGCATCTTTAGAGCAGTGCAATTGCCTGGGCTTCTTGCTTAGCCTTCATTAATTCAATCCTTCACCATTCTACTTAAAAGTGCCTTAATTTCTTAACTTAGTTTGTGTGGGAAAACATCTTCAATACATCTAATGGAGTAGAGTAAGTTATTCTGTTAATCATATATTTTAAAACATTTACAATAAAAGTTATACTGTTCATGTAAAACTAATTCACTTTGCCACTGGTAAGTAAAGCCTTCAGGGAAAACCCAGACTATAATTACAATTACACTCATTCCATATTTTATTTCTTCTTGCATGTAAAACTAATTTACTTTGCCACTGGTAAGCAAAGCTTTCAGGGAAAACCCAGAATATAATTACAATTACACATTCATTCCATATTTTATTTCTTCTTGTTGGGATTTTCTTTCTGTAAAATCAACCAGTTCTCTCCAAGTAGTGGGGTTCTTTTGGTTTGTTTTTCATCATTGTCACTCGTAAGCTCTCTCTCTCTCTCCCTCCCTCCCTCTCTCCTTCTCTCCTTCTCTCTTCTTGCCTTGTAAACTCTCCTTAACTCAGTCATAAATTTTCCCAGGTTTTTCTTTTTCATATAGGTTTTTATTTCATGGAAATAATGTCAGATCTCCAGAATAAAGAGGATAAAATCCTCAGCTAAATGTAAATAAGAAAGAAATCTGGTATTTATGATTTTCATTGAAGTGATAATTATTAAATATAAAGAGGTGTTTTATAACACCAGTTTTGATAAACAAAAGTTTTGGAGTTTTTTTTTCCTGCCTACACTAATATAAAGTAGATTTTAAGAATCATGAGATTTATAAAATAATGTTTTGTGACAGCCTGTTGTAAGAATGCACAATCTCTCATTTAAATGGACAATTACCATCATCATCAGATCCATTTATATCAGAATAAGCAAGATAAAAAAGAACTGAGTGTTTAGAACTTGCTATTCAGAATACCCCCTGTAAAAAATATGAAAAAGTGCAAATGTGCATAATTACATTAGAAGATTAAAAAAAGAAATTACTATTATTACTAGTAATACCACTTTACCACCACTGCTACTACTACTACTAAGCTTGAATAAAGGGTAAAGATGTCCAGAATGTTAGTATGATATTGATTATTCAATATGTAAATAAATTTGAATTAATTAGAATATTAATCTATAGACTGAAAAAAGTTTGGTTGATTTTTTTTTTTTTATATATTGGTTACTTGTTTACTCATTCATGAGTTTGAACAAATATTTAAAATACTACCATAAATTTATGTTCACTCTTTTGTATTCCTAAAAATTAATAAATACCTTATTTAAAATCACTTATATCAGGGAGATTCAAGATGGTGGAGAAGTAGGAGGACGTGGAGTTCATCTCTCTCCATGATGCATCCGGAATACATCTATAGATGTAACAATTCTCACAGAAAACTAGCAGAAGACCTTGGACACCAGAAAGGACTATAAAGATCCCTGCATAACCAAGTAGGACAGAAAAAAGAAGGGAGAAGGAGGAAGAGAGGAAGTGGGACAGGACCTGCACCCCAGGGTGGGGGAGCTGAAATAGAGGAGAGATTCCAAAATTCAGGGAAACTCCCTCTCCAAAGGGGAAATCGATTGGGACAGAAGGGAAGCATTTGAGGTTGTCAGAAGAGGGTGAAGTGGCATATCTGTGGCAGATGGGACAGAGTGAGAAATACACAGATGGTCCACCTCGGCCCTACATGCCCCGGACTGGGACGTGTGTTCACAGGTGTGCAAGGGGGCTGGGAGCTGGAGTGTGGAGACTGGAGAACAGGCCCAGAGTGAGAACTGCTGTTGGCTGTGGGGAGATGGATAGAGGGGACAAGAGGAAGGAAATCCACAGCAGGGAATGCCTACAGAGGAAGACCAGACTTCCATGAAAGCAGGACATTACTGCTGAGTCACACGGAGGGAGAGAAGCCACTATTGTAACCTCTCTCTCCCCAAACACTGGTGTCAGCTGCCGAGCAATAAAAAAGCCCCCTCAGAGCTGACCCTCACACGCTGGCTGCAGGGCAATAAAGATCAAAGTCTTCTCAGGGCTGGCCCTCCCACACCTTCTGCCAGGCACCAGAAAAAGCCCGGCCAGGGCTGGCCCTCACATGCCTTATGCCGGGCACCAGAAAAGACCCTCACTTGGGCCATATCTCTTGTGCTCATGGCCATCGGCTTCCCTGCACATTTGGCACCACCAGGGTTCCCATGATCCAAGCAGTCATACCACCTCTGTGCCCCGTCCTCACTGGGGCAGACCCAAGAGCTCCAAGGCAGCCTCAGGCCAGACTCCTGTGGGTGGACCACATGCAGAGGTGGGGATAAAACCAAAGCTGAACACCAGGGATGGAGCAATGAAGGAAGAAGATCAAATATCTTTCCATTAGCTGTACAAGCTGAGATTAAATCCCCACAATCAGCTAGGTAGACCCTGTGTCTATGGAATATCTGAGTAGACAGTGAGTGCTCCCACAAAAGAAAATGGTCTAGCTCTGGCAACTGTGTACTTTGGGGGCAAGCACATGCAGGACTGGGGGCAGATCAGAGTCTGAGTGGTCCCCACAGGGCCCACAGCAGGTCCAGAGACCAGCCCAGAGACAGAGGAGAGCCTCGTGGGGAGGCGGAGGTGGGTTGTGGCTCACAACCAAACAAACAAAAGCCTGGGACCAGATGGCTTCACAGGCGAATTCTATCAAACATTTACAGAAGAGCTAACACCTATCCTTCTCAAACTCTTCCAAAATATAGCAGAGGGAGGAACACTCCCAAACTCATTCTATGAGGCCACCATCACCCTGATACCAAACCAGACAAAGATGTTACAAGAAGAGAAAATTACAGGCCAATATCACTCATGAACATAGATGCAAAAATCCTCAACAAAATACTAGCAAACCAAATCCAACAACACATTAAAAGGATCATACAGCATGATCAAGTGGGGTTTATCCCATGAATGCAAGGATTCTTATACACAAATCAATCAATGTGGTACACCATATTAAAAAATTGAGGGATAAAAAGCATATGATCATCTCAATAGATGCAGAAAAAGCTTTTGACAAATTTCAACACCATTTATGATAAAAACTCTCCAGAAAGTGGGCATAGAGGGAACATATCTCAACATAATAAAAGCCATATATGACAAACCCACAGCAAACATCATTCTCAATGGTGAAAACTGATAGCATTTCATCTAAGATCAGGAACAAGACAACGGTGCCCATGTTCACCACGATTAATCAACATAGTTTTGGAAGTTTTAGCCACAGCAGTCAGAGAAGAAAAAGAAATAAAAGGAATCCAAACGGGAAAAAAAAGAAGTAAATCTTTCACTGTTTGCAGATGACATGATACTATACATAGAAAATACTAAAGATGCCACCAGAAAACTACTAGAGCTAATCAATGAATTTGGTAAAGTAGCAGGATACAAAATTAGTGCACAGAAATCTCTTTCGTTCCTATATACTAACAATGGAAAATCAGAAAGAGAAATTAAGGAAACACTCCCATTTACCACTGCAAGAAAAAGAGTAAAATACCTGGGAATAAACCTACCTAAGGAGGCAAAACACCTGTATGTAGAAAACTATAAGATGCTGATGAAAGAAATCAAAGATGACACAAACAGATGGAGACATATACCATGTTCTTGCATTGAAAGAATCAACATTGTGAAAACAATTATACTACCCAAAGCAATCTACAGGTTCAATGCAACCCCTATCAAATAGCCACTGGCATTTTTCAGAGACCTAGAACAAAATATTTTTACAATCTGTATGGAAACACAGTAGACCCCTGAATAGCCAATGAAATCTTGAGAAAGAAAAACGGATCTGGAGGAATCAGGCTCCCTGACTTCAGACTACACTACAAAGCTACAGTAATCAAGACAGTATGGTACTGGCACAAAAACAGAAATATAGATCAATGGAACAGGATAGAAAGCCCAGAGATAAACCCACACACATATGGTCACCTTATCTTTGATAAAGGAAGCAAGAATATACAATGGAGAAAAGACAGCCTCTTCAATAAGTGGTGCTGGGAAAACTGGACAGCTACATGTAAAAGAATGAAATTAGAACACTCCCTAACACCATACACAAAAATAAACTCAAAATGGATTAAAGACCTAAATGTAAGGTCAGACAGTATAAATCTCTCAGCGGAAAACATAGGCAGAACACTCTATGATATAAATCACAGCAAGATCCTTTTTGACCCACCTCTTAAAGTAATGGAAATAAAAACAAAAATAAACAAATGGTACCTAATGAAACTTAACAGCTTTTGCACAACAAAGTATACCGTAAACGAGACAAAAAGGTATCCCTCAGAATGGGAGAAAATATTTGCTAACGAACCAACTGACAAAGGAGTAATCTCCAAAGTATGCAAGCAGCTCATGCATCTCAATATCAAAAAAAAAAACAAACAAACAACCTCATCCAAAAATGGGCAGAAGACCTAAATAGACATTTCTCCAAAAAAAACATACAGATTGCCAACAAATGAATAAAGATGCTCATCATGACTAATCATTAGAGAAATGCAAATCAAAACCACAATGAGCTATCACCTCACACTGGTCAGAATGGCCATCATCAAAAAATCTACAAACAATAAATCCTGGAGTGGGTGTGGAGAAAAGGGTACCCTCCTGCACTGTTGGTGGGAATATAAATTGATGAAACCACTGTGGAAAAGAGCATGGAGGTTCCTTAAAAAACTAAAAATACAACTACCATACGACCCAACAATCCCACTACTGGGCATATACCCTGAGAAAACCATAATTCAAAAAGATACATGTACCACATTATTCATTGCAGCACTATTTACAATAGCCAGGATATGGAAACAACCTAAATGTCCATTGACAGATGAATGGATAAAGAAGATGCAGCACATATATACAATATAATATTACTCAGCCATAAAAAGGAATGAAATTGAGTTATTTGTAGTGAGGTGGGTGGACGTAGAGTCTGTCATACAGAGTGAAGTAAGTTAGAAAGAAAAACAAATACCGTACGCTAAAGCACACGTATGGAATCTAAAAAAATGGTACTGATGAACCTAGGGGCAGGACTGGAATAAAGACGCAGACACAGAGAACGGACTTGAGGACACAGTGGGGGAAGGGGAAGCTGGGATGAAGGGAGAGAGTAGCATTCACATATATACACTATCAAATGTAAAATGGCTGGCTAGTGGGAAGTTGCTGCATAGCACAGCTAGATTAGCTCAATGCTTTGTGATGACCTAGAGGGGTGGGATAGGGAGGGTGGGAGGGAGGCTCAAGAGGGAGAGGATATGGGGATATATGTATATGTATAGCTGATTCACTTTGTTGTACAGCAGAAACTAACACAACATTGTAAAGCAATTATACTCCAATAAAGATATAAAAAATAATCACTTATATCTCCAACCGACCTGTTAATATATACATTTTTATATTATAATAATGAAATATATGACGTAAGTACTATATAATGCTTACATGAAAAAATACTTTTATGAGTTTTAACTGTAGAAGCCACACCAGTTTCTCTGAACAAATGTCTAAGGAAAATTCCCAAAATCTTCAGGCAGTGGGAAAGGAAAGTGTGAATATTGAAATAAGCCTGGGTCATTTTGTTTTCCTTAAAAAAGCCTGACTCAATAGAAACTATTTCACCAGATCCTAACTTACCTGGGGAAGGGAAATAACCAACTCTAACCTTCTCTAGGCTACCTGTCTCACCTAAGGGGGAAAAAAATGCTGAGAAGCACTTGTGAAGGAAAGAGCACAGGGCTACAGGTATACTAGAAAACTGAGACGAAATAGGATTATAGAATGCTTCTCCTTCCTACGTCTTACCAACGCATGTCAGTTTATTTAGAATATTCTGAAGAATCAACCAAAAAATCCACTGAAGTTAGTAAGCAATTACAGCAAGGTTGCAGAATGCAAAGGTAATATACAAAAAACTACTGCTTTCCTATATGCCAGTGGTGAATAATCAAAATTTGAAATAAAGGAAGTACAATTTATAGTAGTACCAAAAATTGAAACATTAGGGTACAAATCTAACAAAATATGTACAAGATCTCTATTTAAAAATCACAAAACTCTTATAAAAGAGGATGCAAGTAAGTGGAGATATATTCCATGTTAACGGGCAGGAAGTACTAAAAAGAAATGAGCTATCAAGTCATGACCAAATATAGAGGAACGTTAACTACATATTGCTAGGTGAAAGAAATCTGAAAAGGCTTTGTTCTGTATGATTTCAACTGTATGACATTCTGGAAAAGGCAAAACTGTAGCGGCAATAAAAAAATCAGTGCTTGCCAGGAATTCAAGGGGAAAGAAGTGGCGTTGAATAGTTGTAGCACAAGGGAATTTTAGGGCAGCAAAACCATTCTGTATGGCATTGTAATGGCAGATATTTCACATTATGCTTTTGTCAAAATCCATAGAAGAGTACGACACAAACAGTGAACTCTAATGTACACAAAGAGGTCTAATGTAAACTAGGGACTTTAGTTAATAATAATGCATCATTATCATTTCATCAATTGAATCAAATATGCCACTCTAATGAAAGACTTAGTAAGAGAGGAAACTGTATTTGGGGTGTGGGAGAAGGGGTATATGGGACTCTGTGTACAGCCTGCTCAATTTTATGCAAATCTGGAACTGCTCTAAAAATAAAGCCTGTCAATATTTTAAAAGTAAGTCTGTTTGAAGAAATTGAGAATGTTTAACATAACAAGTTGGATATGTACAATAAATAGTTTCACAACTCCTAAACATTAAAAGCAAAATAATCAAAAGATTTTCCTTTAATATTTCCAAATGTATGAAAGTATCAAAAGGATACAAAAGAAAAAAGGAGAAACAAGAAAAAATCATGCTTTATGAGATTAATGGAATTTGATGTAAATTGTATAAAATAGAAAAGCACTGTATACATATTGTATTAGTTTTTTGTTCATTTAATATTTTTTATTCATGTGCCATTCCATGTTTTGCTAAACACTGTAAGATGTATCCCGATAATCATGCTTAGTTGTAGATTACTCATTCTAGTTTTTGTATAGTAGTCCATTATATGAAGTTACAACAATTAATTTATTCTATTGTTGATACACATTTAGTTTCTGATGTTTGACTAGTATGCTGTGCTGTCATAAACTTGCCATCAGATGTCTTTTTTCATGCTTAACGATGTACTCTTTCTGTTCGGTATGTGCCTAGAAGTAGAGATCTTTTAATATATATTGTCAGTTTTCCAAAATATTTGTACCAATTTACATTCATACCAGAAATGTACAAAAGTTCTTGTTGTACCTTGATCTTTTCAATACTTAGTATTCTCTGCTTTGTACTTTATCTATAATGGTATTTGTGTGATACTATTGTATTTTAATTTGAACTTGAATTTCTATGATGACTAATAATTTTGAGCTGGCTTGACAGAATTACATTTATTGTTGACTATTAATGTATATATATATATATATATTTTTTTTTTATAAATTTTATTTATTTATTTATTTATTTTTGCTGTGTTGGGTCTTCGTTTCTGTGCGAGGGTTTTCTCTAGTTGTGGCACGCGGGGGCCACTCTTCATCGCGGTGCACGGGCCTCTCACTATCGCGGCCTCTCTTGTTGCTGAGCACAGGCTCCAGACGCGCAGGCTCAGTAGTTGTGGCTCATGGGCCTAGTCGCTCTGCGGCATGTGGGATCTGCCCAGACCAGGGCTCGAACCCGTGTCCCCTGCATTAGCAGGCAGATTCTCAACCACTGCGCCACCAGGGAAGCCCTAATGTATATTTTTATATGAAGTATATGTTTATATGTTTCAACCATTTTCAATTTTTTTATGTTTTTCTTACTGATTTTAGGTGTTCCTTCTATATCATTGATGACTTTGTTTTCAGATATATATATTAAAAATATCTTCTTCCATTCTGTGGGCTGCTGAAGTTATTTGGATTTACCAGGAAATGAAAATTAGTATTTTAATACTATTTATCTGAAATAAACTCTTTTTAACTAATAAAAGTTGTAGATGAATGATAAATTCTTACAGTGTCATTAATGCAATTAATTATTTCAATTTGGGTAAATTTATTTCAGATATAGATTTTATGGAAAATGATACACAGATAAAAATAAATGTCCAGATTACTTTTTTAGTAGCTTTGTTTACATACCATAAAAGTCATCTGTTTTAAGTGTACAATTCCATGACATTTTTTGTGTACATTCAGAGCTGGACCATTATCTCCACTCTGATTTACACACTAAATGATCTTGGTTCAAACTCTCTTCATTCAGTTCAGTCCTTCAGACTAATCCTCTGTTAATCTTTTCAAAACAACACTTTAGTAATTTTGCCCCTTTTCTCAAAATATAGTTTATAATTAATATTCTAGTTTAGTAGTCAAGAAATATTTATTAGTTTTATTTACATATCATAAAATGTATCTGTTTTATGGTAAAATTCAAAAATTTAGTACATTAATACAATTGCTCAATATCATCACAACCCACTTTTAAAACATTTCCATCAGGGCCAAAAAACAAAACCCTTCTCCCCATTTACAATCATTCCCCTTCTATAGATGGTTAAAGCTATAAAATTCCTTTTAATCACTACTTTAACTGCATTACATAATTTTTGATACTTCGTATTTCTTTTCATTCAGTTTATTTTCTAATTCCCTTAAAATTTCTTTTTGACCTATGTTATTATTAGAAAGGTGGCTTTTAATTTCCAAATATTTGGTACTTTTTAGTATTTCTATTATTGCTTTAACAATTTAACTTTGTTGTAGTTGAAGAATATACTTTTCATGACTTCAGTTTTTAAAATGTATTAAAGTTAATTTAAGTTTAGCAGGTAATCTATTCTGATAATGTTCCATGTCTCCTTCAAAACAGTGTAATCTGCAATCATTGGGTGGAGTGTTCTAAATATGTCATTTTAATAATGTTGGTTAACAGTGTTGTGCAAGACTCCTATCTTCTCACAGAGTTTCTAGCTAGCTGTTCTATCAATTCTTGAGAATGGAATTAATTCTTGAAATCTCCAACTATTATTGTTAATTTTTATGTTGTAGCTCTGTTATTGGATGGGTATATATTTATAATTGTTATATCTTTGTGACTTATTGACTCATCATTATGAAATATACTTACCCATCTCTAAGAATATTAGTCTTTTTTTTTTTTTTTTTTCTGATATTGGTGTAGCCAATCCAGCTCTCTTACCATTTCTGTTTACATGGGATATCTTTCCCCGCCCTTTTACTTTCAATCTCTGGGTTTCTTTCAATCTAAGTTTTGTCTCTTGCTGACAGCCTATATTTGGATTTTGATTTTTTTATACTGTCTGACAATATCTACTAGTTCAATTGGGTTGTTTAGAATTTCACATTTAATATAATTATTGATACAGTTGGATTTACATTATATATGTCTTCTACTTTTTTGGTGTATTTATAGGCTTTCTTAACTACTGGCTTTTATACTAAATAAATATTTTTAATGTTAAAATTTAGTTCCTTTTTTAAAATTATATTTTTGTGAGTTATGTTCTCATGACTTCCCTCAGGGCTATGACATGAATCTCAATTGATTAAATTCACTTCATATTAATGCTAACTTGATTCCAGTATAATATAGAAACTTTGTTCCTATATAGCTACAGTCCCCCATCTATATATAATTATTAAGGTATATCTGTATGTGATATAAACCCAACAATTCTGTGTTATAATCATTGCCTTATAAACTTTAATAATTTTAAAGATATTAAGAGAATATATAAAAAATACTTATAGACTCATTTATATTAACTGAACAATTTATCCTTTATGGTTTTTTTTTTTTAATTTCTTCTTGTGATTTAAATATTGTCTCATGTAATTTTCTTTTAGCCTGAAGAATTCCCTGCACATTTTTTTGTAAGGCAGATCTACTAGTGACAATTTTCAGTCTTTGTCTATGAGTATCTGAATTTTACTTTCATTTTTGAAGGCTGTCTTGCTGTATATACATTTCTGTGTTGACTGGGTGTTTTGTTTACTTACTTTTCTTTCTGTCCTTTGAATATGTTATTCCACTGTCTACAGGTTTCCATGGTTTCACATGAAGTCATTCATTAATTATATTGAGTCGTCCCTGTACATGGTGAGTCAATTTTCCTTTGCTTTACACAAATTTTTCTCTTTCAACAGTCTGACTATGATTTCTTTAGATGTGGATTTATTTGCAATTTTCCTAATTTAGATCTCTCTTCAAGTGTACATTAACATATTTTATCAAGTTCTTGATCATTATTTTTTCAAAAATATTTTTTCTGCTTTATCTCTTTCTCCTTTGGGTGGATCATCACAGATTCCTGTTATTTTTACTAAAGGTTCAATATTTATTCAAGTGTAGACAGTTTTCATATAAATATGTGGTAGTTTTCCAGAGCACTGAAATGGTTGTTATTGTCAATTTTGTCCTGCTATATAGCTGTTTTTAGGGAGAGGATTTTAAAATGTCTTGGCTGTAGCAACAGCTAACATGAACCCCTAAAAATGTTTTTAACTCTTTGTAGAAAGGAATTCTTTGGTTGTAATATACATGTGTGTACATTTCTATATGAGTTTAAACTGTCAAACTGAAAATGATTTCACTTGAAGATTTACATAATGAAGAGAAACAATATTGAATGAAGTTTTTGATGCATTGTGGCTAAATGAAGATTATGAGGTACTATAATAAATATTATAAAAGGAAACTAACAACCAAAATGAATCATTTGTATTAAAGAAAGCATGGTAGGAAAAGATGCCAATGAACTTATTAGAAAGATACAATCTTGAAAATATTATTTATTTTAGTTAACTCTGAGTCTGTTTATACCTTATATATTCATGGTATTGATTAGTAGATGTGGTAAGCAGAATTCTAAAATAGTTACCACCAAGTTTTATGCTTCATGACTGCTATATTACATAGCAAAGGTGAAGGAATCTTGCAGATATAATCTTACAGATGTAATCAATTGATTTTAAGTTATTCAAGAGGTAAATTATCCTGGTTGAGCTGACATAAGCAGATTAGCCCTTGAGAATCAGGTCTAGATATAAAAATCAGAGGCAGGGAAGAAAAAAATCACTTTTCTTTTGGCCTTGAAAAAACAAAGTACTATGTCACATGGCAGGTAACAGTGGGAGGCCTTTAAGAGCTGAATTGTTCAGTCCTACAATGGAAAGGAACTGAATTATGTCAACAATCACTGAGTTTGGAAGAAACCTATAAATATTGGATTACCACCCAGGCTGACACAGTCAGCACACAGTTTCCAGTCTGTGAGAACCTGAACAGGTTACCCAGGTAAGCTATGCCTGGACTTCTGACCTATAGACCCTATAGGATAATAAAGGGGTGTTGTTGACAGTCACTTAGTTTGTAGTAACTTTTAATGCAACTGTAGAAAACTAATACTGTGGAGATTATCAAAGTAACATTTTAGTTGATATCTCTTGCTATGGTGACCATTTGTTGTTTCACCCTTCTTTAGGTGAAGGCTTCCTAAATTTTCTTTGGTGTTTCACTTCTACCCCACCATAGGTCCATGTTACTCTGTTGGATCTAATTAACCCTTCTTCACTACAGAGCTGCATTCTGGGTTGAGCAAATGAGAGTAACATATATTTCATTCTGCAACTGTGAAGAAAGCTGCTTGTTTCTGCTGGGGTTTATAAACTGATAATATAAAAGCCTGATGATATAGGTGATCATGTTTGCCACTACAAAGGCAGATTGTACATTGAAATGAAAGCAACACAGAGCCAAAGGAGAGACTAGATATATTTGAGAAAGCTCCTGTGTCTGCTCATCCCTGAACATAAGTGTGACACTGAGAACGCCGGTTACACAGCCAATCAAATAACAAATTCATTTTTCTTAGACCATTCTGAGTTGTGTTCTATTTTGTGCAGCTGCAAGAAGCTTGACTAATAAAGAAATAATGATCCAAAAGAGAAATTGAAAATGGGAAGAATTTAGTCTGAGAATGTGAGTTCACTGGGTATGATTAGTATATGGTATACGTATCACTAGTTCCGTTAATACTCTTTCAGCAAACACTGCTAATTGATTTCTTTCCTTTGGTTCTTAGCACAATTTTAGATCCTCATTACAAATCTCCAGATTTAGCATAAAATTTGTAACATATTCCATCCCTTACATAGTTATGATAATATTCATGAATAAAGGAAAACTAGCTACCATTACTTGCCTGCTCCCTATTTTCTTAGTATTAATTAGTTTATAGACAAAATAGACTTTTTGGACAGTAAAAAGATAAGGATATCAGAAGAATATTAGGAATTATTTTATTGGTGACTAAAAGTGTCATAGTAATGTGTAAGACTTTATCATTTGTTAAAATAATTTCTCATAGTTCTATGGCAATAGATGTGCATGTTACTGAATATTATATTACAGAATTATTAAAATATCTAACAATAAAATAGAAGCAATGTATATGCTATAAATTAAAATAATCAGTCGATGGAACTTATAAGTTCCAAGTAAATTCTAATAGAGTTTCCATCATTCAAGGGAACATGTCCTTAGTTCTTCAGGTGTCAAAGGGCCATAGTCTAAGAGTTGTATCTCAGAGTTTTTGCTTTGATTACTAGGATATTAAACTGGCAGCACATGACCCAAGTCCCCCAATTTTTTTAACCTAGTCCTTACATGAAAAAAATGACACATTGATTAAAAATATGAGCTCATCTTTAGACAATAAATTAATATTTTAAATTGCAGATATACATTTACTTTCTATGCAGTTTTCATCCAATGAAGAACTCAGAGGAGATATTTATGGAAAAAATCTAAAACTGAATAATTCTGCAGAGTTGCTCACTCTTACTTTTCACTTAGTTTGCACTTAATATCATTGCAAATTAGAATAATTCCCCTACAGTCATACATATAAAATTGAAATTATTTGCATTATAAAGTCACCTTTAAATATCTTAAAAGATGATTCAAGGCAAAAGGACCCTGTTAACTCTATAAAGGGTGATAAATGAGACTGTGTGCATATTGTAATCATGTAATTGAAAGGGTGTACTAGGTCTTTGCTTGGAGGACTGTTGAATCGGGACCTTAAAATAGGAGAGAAAAATGAGAAGGGATTCTGGGAATTCAATTTGCTTGGAGGAAAAACAAGGAAAATTTAGTTAAAACAGTTATGCTTAACTGCAATTTAAAAGTGATTCCTAGATTTAAAATCTTAATGTGTAATGTGTGCTCCAATAATTCAACATATACACATTCTCCAATGCATCATTAAATATGTTAAAGTGAGTTAAAACAAAATGGATTTTTTTTAAGTTGCAATTATTAAATAATAAAAATAGCTCAAATTTTGTTAACTCTATATACACTGTCAAACCTAACTTTCCCTATTATACAAAGAGGTTGGTATTTACTACTATGTGCACCTTAGAGGTGAGAAACTGAGGCCTGATATTAAATGGGAGATAAATTATGGAATAACCTAATGGAATAAGCATGCAGTCACTAAAAATGGCATTATACAGGTATACTTAATTTATGAAAATATTTCTAATAGGTAAATAAAACAAATTAAATAATAATTATTAATGAGTTTTGACATTATGAATAAGATTTCAGTCTACTATTTTTTTATTTTCTAAATTATCTATAATTGACTTGTACATCTTTTCTAAACAGGAAAACAATTTCATTTATTATTTCATAAAAAACTGCCATGGGGATATTTTTTTAGGCATACACATAAGAGCTTTGTGCCTACTATATTCTAGGTGCCGCTTTAAGTGTTTTGTTCTTCTGTTAATTTTCTATACCTCGGAATAATTTGATGAAGTAGATACCATCAATTTTATGATTATCATAATTTTACAGTTGACAAACTAAGGCACCGAGAAGTTAAATAACTTGTTTAAGATCACAGCTAAAATGTGGCAATGGAACTTCAAACAATGAAAACACTTTTAGTCTACTTGGCTAATCCACTATCGGCCAGTACTAATACATTATCAATCTTTATCTCCACTCTGGTTTTCCAGACACTGTTTAAATCAGACTTGAATACCTGTCTTTAAAATGTTTCTTTCACACTTGCAAGTGGCAGAGTACAAAGCGGCAGTCTCTGGTTTTGGAAGCAATGTGATGCAGGACATGCTCCAACTACAAAGAAAATCTACATGAAAATTAGAATCATCATTACATTTTCTTCCTTCCTGCTGAGCTCTGCAGTCACTTATAGCATCTCAGTGGCACTGCCTAGAGGAAGGGTAATAACATCATGAGTCTAAGTTGACTGATGTCTCAGCCCTTTTAACACAATCACCCTTTCCATTACTTAAGGATTTCATTTAATATTCTCCACAGTTAGAATCATTGTAACATCAGGAGGAGGCAGAATTATCAGTTACAGATAGATATATGCTCATTTCTCAAGTTAGTTTTTTTTCTTCAAATTAAAGAGCATTTCGTATACGTGAATAGAAATGCAGACCCTATTCTGTATGTTTAAATTGATTTTGAATTTGCAGTTTAGACTCATTTCATCTCTTAGCAGGTCATTCAATCCAACTTATGATATGATTAAAAGAGCAAAATTGCCAATAAATTATAAGCCCTTGGCTTTGCAAAGTTACTTAATGTTTTATTTTTGTTCATGTTTATGAGAGCTAGTTAAATGTGAAGCTTGGTTTTGGAGCTGTTAATTTATGAAATAGAAGTCTACAGATTTTTAAAGAACAAATAGCATTGTTATCACAGAGTTAATTCACTAAAATTAAATATCATTAAACTATTACCAATTTACTGTGCAAGCATAAATAAAAAAATATTTTATGCCTGTCCAAAAGTTTAAAAGAAAATTTTTAATGGAGATATATTTTGATTAATGTCCAGAATAAATTAAAATATTAGTTCTGAGTTTACTAGTTAAAATCAATCCTCAATCAGTCAATAAACATTGAGTCAATCTTATCTTAAACACATGTTTATATGAACTTTCTCTCATAATATTAAATCTCAACTGTGCAAATAAAATACCTGAAAAATACACAAACCAAAAATTTAATTTTTGTAATTTAAGTTTAATAATTTCATTATAGATAATAATTTCTTGAAGGTTAAAATTTGCCTGTCAGTTATCTCTATTTTCAAGGAGATGAATGAAAATTTTAATTAAATAGCTAATTCCAAAAAATGACATGATATTTTATTTTAGCTCCACTAGCAATTTTCTTGAAAGTTTAAGATTAGTATCTTCAAATTATCAACCCCAATATTTGAAGTAGAAAAAATATAGCAAAAGGTAATGTTTCAAACTTGACCTAGAAAAAGTTAACTCTTTCTTAGAAGGTTTAGAATGTACTTTTGACAAGATTTAGATGTATTCATTTCATAATGAAATACCATATATAACCTTGATATTTCATCATCATACAAAATAAAACATTCTTACACGTTTCCTTGTTCAATGTTAACCGTATTATATTTTATATCATTAGCATGAATCTAAAGAGAAATTTTAAAACTGATCTAGTATAATTATAATAGATGCATATGACATTAGAAAAAGTAAGGAATATCACATTAGATTATACCAATGTTCCATTTTGCCATATTTTAACCTTTAATGGTTGGGTCAAAAACATTTGTGGGTAGGAAAAAGAGGAAGAATAAATTGGTATAAGATTAAATCAGGGAAAGAGTGAAATTATGTAAAATGAGACTTTCTTATTTGAGGAACCCACAAAAAGGTTGTTTGGTAGCCCCGTAGCCGCATATAGAAAAAAGTGAGAGTGAGTCTGCTTGCAGAAATGAAACTAATGACCACCATGGAAACAGCCAGGGCCTTACTCTATTCCAATAAATATTGAAATCAGAAGCTAAAGGCAAGTCACAGTCCCTAAAAGATGCATATTTACAACAAGGTGTCTTACCATATAATATTTATCTTTTTTCACTAATTATATCATTAGACAGAATAGACACAATAGATAAACCCTCATTGAAATGAAAATCAATTTTTCAGGTGGTCAGTCCCTTACTTTCTCATCACCTGGAATTGTCCACATGGCTGCCTCATAGCATGACATCTGGATTCTCTCTGGGTCAGTTAGAGAGGGCAAGGAAGAGAATAAGAGAGAGGGACGGTCCGAGATGAAAATTGCAGGGTTTTATAAGCTAGTCCAATAAATAATACCCTATCGCTTCTTTTATGTTTTATTTATTAGCAGTGAGACACCAAATCCAGCCCACAGGCAAGCAGAGGGAATTACGCCAGGGCATAGATACCAGGAGGTATAGATCACTGGGGGTCATTTTACAGGGTGTTTGCCACACTAATCTCTATGTCTGCTTCTACCAATCCACCTAACAAAAATCTAAGATTATGGCTCGGCATAATTTAAATCTTACACATAATGTTAGAGAAAACTGAAGAAAGAATCACAGGTGAATTATCTTATCTCTGCATTTTACAAATTAGAAAGCTGAGAACCAAAGAAGAAACAAGTTGTTTGAAGTAGAGCTAAAATGAGAATGAAGTTCTGATGGTTCTCTCCATTAAACTATCCTAAAAGTTGTCAACCTCTAAAAACTATTTTGAAATCATTTTAGATTTACTCAATAATTGTCAAGATGGTTTAATGAGTTCCCATAAAACTTTCATCCAGAATCCCCTAATACTAACATGGTCTGTAATGCTGGTAAATACTTAAAACTAATAAATTAACATTTATTAGACTTTATTCACATTTTATTAGCATTTAAATACTTTATTCAGATTTTATTATATTTTCTGCTAATGTACTTTTACTATTAAAGGATTCAGTCTAGGGTACCATAATGTGTTTTGTCATCTTATCTCCTTAGTCTACTCCTGTCTGTGACAGAATCTCAGCATTCCCTTGTTTTTCATGACCTTGACAATTTTGATGAGTTCTTGCAAAGTATTTTGTTGAATGTCCCCTGATTTGGGTTGGTCTAATATTTTCTTATAATTAGACTGGGATTATGCTTTGGGGAGGGAGTATGATACAGCAGTGGTGAAAAGATATTCTCATCACATAATATCAGATAGTATATGATACCAGCATGACTTATGACTGTTGATGTCAACCTTAATTTCTTGGTTAAGGTGGTGTCCACTAGATTTCTCCACCATAAAGTTACTGTATTTTTTCCTTTCCCCACTCTATTCCTTAAAAGCAAGTCACTATATCTAGCCCACTCTCAAGGGGAGAGGAGTAAAACTATACCTCATGGAGAGAAAAGTATCAAATAATTTGTAGATATCGGATAAAACTGCCAGATCTATTAATTAATAGTTGAGGGAAGTTATTCTGAGACTTTGCAAGTATATTGTTTCTACTTAAAATTTTTCACAGTAATTTTAGCATTCATCCAGGGACTTGTCCATAGCAATTATTACTGTCATATTCTAACAGTGATTTTCTATTTTCCTCATTTCTTCTACATTCATTATGAGAAATTCTTCTGTAAAAAAAAAAATGTGTGTTCTTTCTCATCCCTTTATTTACTTATTCAGTCATTTATTCATATCAATATGGATTCATGGATATTTATTTTTATGATTTGAGTGATAATCTAATACTCTCATTGTTTATTTTGTTGCTCAAATTGTCACAGCTTGGGCTATTGGGACGCTGAAAGGTTGGCTCCAATATCTTTTTGACATATTCCACTTTTTTAATAAGCATTTCCTTACTTTCTGACACTACATACTGTACCAGGCTTATCTTGTATAATCCCTGCCCCAGCCCTAGAATCAGCTATCACTTCAGGAAAACTTGGTTTATGCTACTGAAGAAAGGTATTTGCAAACTATGATGTAGTGCTGAATGTGCTGATTGTTATTGGGGTGTCAGTACTTCTAGGCTTTCTCAACAGAGTTTGAAATATATGTGTGTATAGTAATCCATATAAAAATACACACATACATGCGTGTATGTGTGTAGGTGTGTGTTTCTGTACATATCTATCTGTATATAAATTAAAATTAAAAAGTCTTAATGATATTTGATACTCTGACTCTAAGCTAGCACCACAGACTCCATACTCCCCTTCCTCCTGAATTAACTGTATTTTTTTACAGTTACTCTTATGTTTTGTCTTTTTAGTACTTGAAAAATAACAATTCCATTAAATCCAAAAATTTGTCAAATTGTCTGGAGCTAATGTAAAGAATAATGAAATTCTAAATACATTGTACTCTGTTTTCTTGTGTGAGCTCATTTCTTCACTTCCAGCCCACCTCTACCACAAACACACAAAAACACACACACACACACGACAGACTAAGAAATGATTAGAGTAAAAATGTAATTTATAAATACAAGAAAGCTGTGACATTTTACTAACCAAATGCAGCTGTCAATATTTATAAACATATTATGTATACAAAATTAGAGTGTCTGAACTAAAAATAAATAGTAATGAAGCTGCTGTTGATTGTGCATGCTTTGACTCTTGACTGCCTGTCAGTGATCAGACTTTAGATATATTGAGCCTTTGAATAAATATTTTTTTAACTTATCCTAGGCATATAGAATAAGATGATTTTTGTCATTAAATCCTCTGAAATTTAAATATATTTTGCCTAATTCAAGTTGTCCAATAAATCGAGTGGCACAAAACTTATGTTTTGGAAATAGTACCAATTCTCATCTATTGAAAATAAAGCTTGCAAAGAGAGAGGCATTAAAATATATTCTTACGAGAACTATGAAAGTACTGAACAAATTAAACAATAAAAGTTTACATGGTGTACAGATTTAATTTTGAAAGTCTACATGTGTGCTTTGGAGTACCTCTATATATAGAAAGAATTTTTGATGGAATTCTACATATTAAATTTATATTCTATACTGGCATGGATTCAAATAAAGGGATTTTATGATTTTGAAGCACCTATGTTTGGCAAAAAAGCATACATAGAAACATTTAAATGAGTCATGTATGGAGTCAACTTAATTTAACCAATTTTGTCTTGCAAGATATTCGTTAAAAATATTAGCGTTCTGAATGAAGGCAGTGAGACATACCTATAAATCTGTTGGTGCTGAAATACCTTCACCTGTCAATACAAAAAAAAATGGAATTGAAATTATTCATCATTTGTTAAATGTTTGGTTAGTTTTTACCAGGTACTGAGAGACACAGAGAGAGAGAGAGAGAGGGAATTATCTCAATTAAAAATGTTATGATATAAAGAAGAGTGGCAATTAAATATATCAGCATTTTCAATTTTATTAAGTAAAAAATAATTTGGGGGGAGATTATGGGTGATTTTGTAAAAAAAGAAAAAGAGAAGAATTATATTTTAAAAAGCATTTTGCAGAAAAATATCAGTTGCAAGGCATACTAGGTGGCTAGGGAATTGAAATGTGTGAATATGTAACAAGAAAAGAGAATCCGCTTATTTCACTTTTAATGTAAATGACACATTTTGCTTTAATTGATATACTTTTGTAGCAATGTATATGTAATTAATGTAGATATATATTATTTTAAGTCATTTAGGAATAATTTTATTTTCAAAAATAAATTTTGAATAGTAGTTGACCACCAATAAAATAAGATCAAATCATTCAGTCAGTGAATAAATACCTTAATAAAAATCTTCACCAATAAGATGTCCTGGTTTGAACAATAAAATATGTATCTGCTGTATACATAAGCATTAACTTTCATCATTTTAATATAGCTATAGGTCTTTATGATTCTCCTTGCAATGATTAATATCTTCCCATAGATAGTTTTATTGTTGGATCCGTCTCATTATTACAAACTTTACTCAAAATGTCACCTCCTCCTTTCTTCAGTCACATTGTGTCTTATTGTATTTGTTTTTCATTGCTAGTCTTCTTATCTGAAATCATTTTATCATAATTATGTTTTTGTGTATTGTCTCCCTTCACTGCTGTGGAACAAGGGCAGAGACTTTTGCAGTACTATTCCATGCTATGTTGTTCTACCTGGAATAAAAATTACCTGGAAGAGAACGTAGAGGTTGCTCATCTACTCCAGGGCATCATTATCTATGTAAATAAATGGAGAATTTTCTTCAAATATTATTGCTGATTAGTCTAATCACTAAGCAATAATTTCATAATGTGCTATATTCTATTTGCATCCCGTTTATAGATATGTCACTGGAAACTGCAGATTTCAGAAATCTTGCCTCTACCACTCTCTGATGTTTTTACACCTTTGTGATGTTTTTTTCCTCATGCTATTCCCTCTGCTCACATGGCATTAACCCATTATTCTCAACATTTTGGTCTTAAATTAATCTTACTCCTTTTCTGAAAAGAATCAAATCAAGTATCACCTCCTATAAGATGTTTGACTCTGTCTAAATGTCCTTTCCTCCTACTCCCTAATACTCTTGGTGTATTTCTAGCATGATGTTGCATTTCATAGAAATGCTCAGTGTTTTGTTCATCTTTCTTTGTCCAGTATCTAATGCACAATAATTGTCCAAGGCTTTCAATACGTGCTTCCTTCAAAATGAAGTTAGGCTGATTCACACCATGTGAAAACAATTTGGCATTCCCTGTCCTCTTGGAACTTATGAAATGTCAAGGGATAACTAAAATAGCATTTTTTTCAAGTTTCCCAAAGATACAAATGACTTTTAGATCAAAATTATTTTCCTATTGTTATTGGGATAAAATCATAACACAGACCTAATGAGAATTAGATTGATATATGGCTAAAACTAACTGCTCTCACTCAGTGGTATCTGGTAGTTAGGGCATTTCTGCTCTTAAGAAACCTATAAAGTGAGAGTTAAAAATAATAGCTTTTCCATCCCCCAAACTTCCCTGAGCTATTGGATGTCATACACTATATTGCCACATAGTACTTTAGTAATAACTCAAATGAATCCATTTTATTAAGTTAATGAATATACTTTACTATGAACATAGATGTCCATTTCTGACTTGGTCTGCCTTCCCTCAGCTTCATAGAAGAGTTGGCATAATATAAAGTACATATTATGTGCTTATAGTAGAAATAATAATGGCTCCCCAACATGTAAACGTCCTAATCTTTTGAACCAATGAATATGTTAAGTTACATGCACAAGTGAATTAAGTCTGCAGATATAATTAAGGTTGCTAATCGACAGACCTTAAAATAGAGAGATTATCCTGGGTTACTCAGTGGACCAAAAGTAATCATAAAGTTCCTTAATTATAGAAGAGGGAGGAACAAGAGTCAATGTCAGAGTGATGTGATGTGTAGAAAGGAAAAATAATTTTTTCTCTGCTCTTCTGAGTTTTGGGTAAGGCTCCCTATAATAAAAGACAGATTAGCAAAAGAAAAATCAAACAGAAGTTTATCATATATACATGGGATATACCCAGAAAAACTGAGTAACTCACCAAGATGGCCAAGCCACCACCTTAAATAACATTTTTATTGAAGAAATATCTTTTTTAGGTCTTTTACCCAATTTTGATTGGGTTGTTTGGTTTTTTTTATTGAGTTGTATGAGCTGTTCGTATATTTTGGAAATTAAGCCTATGTCGGTTGCATCATTTGCAAATATTTTCTCCCAGTCCATAGGTTGTCTTTTCATTTTGTTTATGGTTTCCTTTGCTATGCAAAGCTTATAAGTTTGATTAGGTTCCCCTTGTTTATTTTTGCTTTTATTTCTATAAAAGCCTTGGGAGACTGATCTAAGAAAACATTGCTATGATTTATGTCAGAAAATATTTTGTCTATGTTCTCTTCTCGGAGTTTTATGGCGTCCTGTCTTATATTTAAGTCTTTAAGCCATTTTGAGACCTAAATAGACATTTCTCCAAAGAAGACGTACAAATGACCAATAGGCACATGAAAAACTGCTCAACATCACTAATTATCAGAGAACTGCAAATCAAAACTGCAATGAAGTATCACTTCACACTGGTCAGACTGGCCATCATTAAAAAGTTCACAAATCATAAACACTGGAGATGGTGTGGAGAAAAGGGAGCCCTCTTACACTGTTGATGGGAATGTAAATTCGTAAGCCACTACGGAGAACAGTATGGAGATTCTTTAAAAAACTAAAAATAGAATTACCATATGATCCAGCAATCCCATTCCTGGGCATACATCTGGGGAAAACTCTAATTTGAAAAGATACATGCACCCCAGTGTTCATAGCAGCACTATTGACAATAGCCAAGACATGGAAGCAACATAAAAGTCTATCAACAGATGAATAAAGAAGATGTGATACAATGGACTACTCAGCCGTAAAAAAGAATGAAATAATGACATTTGCAGCAACATGGATGGACCTAGAGATTGTCATACTAAGCAAAGTCAGAAAGAGAAAGACAAATACCACATGGTATCATTTCTATGTGGAATCTAAAATATGACAAAAATGAACTTATTTACAAAACAGAAACAGACTCACAGACATAGAAAACAAACTTATGGTTACCAAAGGGGAAAGGGGAGGAGGAATAAATTAGGAGTTTGAGATTAGCAGATACAAACTACTACATATAAAATATATAAACAACAAAGTCCTGCTGTACAGCACAGGGGACTATATTTAATATCTTGTAATAACCTATAATGAAAAAGAATCTGAAAAAGAATATATATATGTATACATATATATATAAATAACTGAATCACTTTTCTGTATACCAGAAACTAACACAAGTTTGTAAATCAACTATACTTCGATGGAAAAAAAAAAAAAAGCTTTGCAAGGGAAAAAAAAAAAAAAAACACAGTAGGAAGATGAAAGAAAACAAGATATTCGGTTATACTATGTTTATTTCACAAAGGAATTGAGTAACCCCTAAACTAAAAGGTTCCAGAATCTTCAGATTTCTATCTGCAATAACTCTTGTTGTCTAGGGTTACATTTTATTTATAAGTTTTGGACATTTTTGTCAGTGAACAATAAATATCAACTTTAAGATAAAAAAAAAAGAAAGAAAGAAATGCTATTAACATTTTGGAGTAAAAAAAATGCCATTTTCAGCTAAAGAAAAAAGGAAGATGTTGAAGGCAGGGCAATGCCAATTATGAGACCAGGAAAAGCAAGGTAAACAAGGATGAGGTTTGTTATATAGATTTAAGTTCTTCTCTATTGATAAGATTCTCTTGTGATTTAGAGTCGTCTTTCTCTCCCTGGTACAGAGAAGGAGACACTATTAGAAATGAACATTTCCTTCGTAAATGTAAATGTCCCTTACAAAAGCGTAACTTTTACTCTGTTTTCAGAGCTTCTCCTGTGTCTGTAGTTTCTCAATAATAATCAGCTGAAGATAATCTCTATGCCAAAAATGCATATTCTGCTACCCTTCAGATGTGGAAAAGACTCATCTACCTACTGCCCTATTGCTGCCTTTGAAGATGGAAGGAGAGTATGAGCTACTGAATTCAGACAGCCTTTAGAAGCTGGAAAAAACAATAAAACAGAGCCTTTCCTAGAACTTCTAGAAAGGAATTCAGCATGCAGGCACCTTGATTTTAGCCCATGGAAACCATTTTGTGCTTCTGATGTCTGGAACTATAAGCTAATAAATTTACATTGCTTTCAACCACTGAGTTTGGGGTAATTTGTTACAGCAACGATAAGAAACTAATACAGTACTTAAAACAATAGTCATTAAATATAATTCCCATTTGAAGTCTCACTATTTTTCAGTTGATTTTTTTTGTTTTTTACTTATATGTTGTCCTGAAAGTGTTTATCAAAGGTAGAATCTATTTTCTGCTTTTTTCTTTGCCAAATAACTTATCAATAGTCAATAAACTTTAAATAACTGACACAAAAACTTTTAAGGATAAGCAGGCTTATATTGATGATGCTTTGTTCTGAATTACTGGTCAGAGTTAAACTGTCATCTACATTTTAAAACGGCTCTCTTTCTCTCTCTATCTCTCTCTCAAACACACACATGTGCGCACACACACACACACAACTTTGCCAAATATTAGGCGTTCTTCTTGTTGATACATACATATATGGTGAGGAGAATGTTGTAAATGTGGTAAATTATGACCAGTTAAATTGCTGATTTGTAATTCAGAAACTGGCAAATTGGAGATAGCATGGCTAGTCAAGAAAAATAGTAATCTTGTCCATCAACTTTCCAACAGTGAAATAAAATGCTACCATCCATGGAAACAGTCGAGAGCATTTCTCCTCCTCTCTGCCTCAGAAAATGATGATTTAACTCATCAGTAAAGTGAGAATTTTCCTTTCTCCTCACTAAGAGATAAAGAAGGAGAAACGGTGAGATACAACACAACCATGTTTATTTTGGCAGAAAAACACAGCTGCAAACAGTAACAAAAATTGCTATCACTGTCTTTTAAAGTAACGGTACCTGCTACCTACTCCTTTTCCTCAAGAGCAATAGATTTTTATATCCATTTTTTTCCCTCGCTGCTGGCTGACAAATGCTGTGGGCAGAACAAAATTCACATCTCACATTCCTCCTCACCCCTCCCTGACAAAGATGCACATTCTGTATGTTTGATGTATTATTTCCTCCACAGAAAACAACTGTGCCTCAAGAAACAAAATATGATACAAAAGGCTCAGTTTTGCCTGGCGGATGAGTAGCAAAACTTTATGAAAATGAGGCCAGTTAAGGAAAATAATAGCAAGTCTAGACACATTGAGATAAAACTTTTAAAAAAAGATTCATAATTTCTAGGTGGCCCTGGAGGCAATTAGTAAAAACAAAATTTCTTTGAATATACACATTTGTTTTGAAAACTGACCCCCATGCAAAAGGCAAGGAGAGATTAAAGAATGAGGGTGACCACTCCAGATTGGTAGGTGGCAGGGCTAATAACAAGGCAACTTACAAGATGCATAGATCTCTTCACCCGCTCTCCAGAATCTTAAAAGTTTGTATAGAGACCTTAACTGGGTTCAGTCACGTGTACTGTCCAGATGGTCTCAACAACACTTTGCTCTCTCATGGCTGCATCCTTGCAAACGGCTCCCACTGTGGGAACACTGGCAGAACGTATATTCTAAGGATGGGGTGGTGTGAGGAGCCTTGATTGCTCAGGTCCAACTCAAGGGTCAATCAGAGGTCACGTCCTCTGGATAACGTCCTCCAACACCCCACCCCTCGTGACTGGCTCTTACAATCTTACACATCTCCCATCTTCTGCAGTATGCCCTGAGTGGTCAGCAAGGGGTTCCATTAACATGGAGGTGACTCTTTGGCATCTATCTCTCTGCATTGGAGGCAGACACCACAGCAACAATATAGGCACATGAAAGAGAAACACAGATTAAGATGATTCCCAAAATAAGTAACAATGCTGAGGACAAACTGGAGTATCTTGGCTTTCATTCCTGCAGTGAATGTGGTCCCATCAGGGCCTTCAAAGACAGGGGCATAGATGGCATGTTTTACTCCCAAATCCCTTAAACATTATTATACTTCCTCTGTATATTTCCAGTGTCCTGCATCCTCAGGGAGCCTCCTCTCATTGGACCAAGCCTTCCTGAAGGCTAGAGCGATCCAGTCTACAAGGGAGTGAGTACCTTGAACCCCCAGAGCACCATGTAGGCAATGTTGGAGGGCAGAGTATGTGGTGACGTTGCTCATTTTTTTCCATTTCCTGCCCAATCAGAGAAATGCCATTGGCCCCCCCGCCCCATATCCCATAGCTGTACCAACCACGCCTGTGTCCTTTCCCTGGCTTTTTGCTGGAACTTGGCAGCTATATCAGTAAGCTCAGTGGGTATATATTCTCTCATCATGAATGTCTCCTGAATTGGGGGCTGCACCACTGGCTGGTGTTGTTGCTGTGCTTTTGCTTTCCTCTGTATTAGGGGTCAGATGGCAGAGGCTTTTCTACCGTTTCATTGTCAAACCCTACAGCGTCCTCCCCTTTGCTCTCCTCACTTTCCCAGGGATTCCACCCATTAGTGTCCCAATCAGGCTTTGTCACAAGCGCTTGGACCTTAATCCATTGCAGCTTGCTCCCTCCTAGCTTTTCAAAATGGCACTCTAGATTCTCCAATTTACTATCCTGCTCTCCCACCCTGTCTGCCAGCCCCAAAGCCAGCAGAGCGGTGGACACCTGTGCGTCCTTCTCTATCCTCAGCTCTTCCTCTTTCTAACTGAAGCTTCAGCTTCTCATTGGGCATTGGTGTCCAGCTGACCTGCCCACAGTAGAGGCCCACCCCCTGCACAGCCATTCTTCTTTCTTTGCCCCAGTGAATTGCGTTATAACCAGTTCCTCAGACAAGTGCATCAAAACAGCCAGCATTTTGGGGGGCACCTCCAAACTCATGCAGCAGTCCACAAGTATCTAACATACAGGCCATCCCTCTCCACATAGAGGTCGGTGGTCAACTTGGGATTTCCCTCATGATGCCTCTTTCCTAAGCCCCATTTCTTGGTATCTTGGGTGGCTCAACATTTGTTGGTTTGCAAACTGGCCCCCATACATGGAAGGCAAGGAGAGACTGAAGAAAGAAGCAGAGGTTCAGATTGGTAGGTGGCAGGGTAAATACGCAAGGAAACTTACAAGATGAGTAGATCTCCTCACCCTCCCATCAGAATCTGAGTTTACATAGAGGCCTTAGCTGGGTTCAGTCACATGTACCATACAGATGACCACAACACGTTGCTCTCTTAAGGTCATGTCCTTGAAAATGGCTCCCTCTGTGGGAAGAATGGGCAAAATGTGTATTCCAAGGTTAGGGGAGGTGGTAAGGAGCATCTGATTACCCTGGGCCAGCTTGTGGATCAATCAGTGATCATATCCTCTTGATGACCTCCTCTAACAAAAATGATATAATGGCATGAAAATTCTTAAGAATTTTTTATGACAAGAGTCCCTCTGACAATCTGATGAAATTTATGACTGCCCTCCCTGCAAATCACACATAGTTTTCCACACATGTACACATACACACACACACACATTTGGTGGATCAATTATACAGTTGCTCTTGGAACCAGTGTCTCATCTATGGACTTTCTAAGTAGCCAGCAAACTTAAACTAAGACCCACTAGTTGAAATAAATGTGTGTTACTGTTGTTATTTTTATTATTCTAATAGATCCAAAATGGTGTGCTATACTAGTACACTAAATTCCCTCTAAGTAAATACATTAATCTGAGTTATGTTGTATCCTATGAGTTAGTTTCAGATGAAAAACCAGAAAGCAAAGGAATCACCTGATAGAGGCTCAAAACATTTTGTCAGTATCACAGTAGTGTATTTTTAATGTGAGGCAGGGATGAGCAAGGTGGAGCTGTTGCCCACAAAGACCACAGGTTGGAAATTTCTGAGGTCCTGGATAAAAGGAGAGAAACATTGCTTGAGATGATTTGAATAATGCTGGGATAAAGTCTGACTCACAGTTGGAAATATCAAGACCATACCCAGATTGTAAAATAGATGCAACAAATATGAACAGAATAGAGAGAAATTATGTTCTTGAGAGTGTTGAAAAGGATCCAATGAGGCACTACTTAGGGATTTCAGAAAATAATTCATGTATTTATCACGTTATTTGGTGCAGATTATGATGCCAGGCAGGTCTATAAAACATCACTTAACCCAAAACATCTAAACTGTGGATTGGGACAGTATAACATAAAACAGGCTGTGAAATCAATTTGACATGCTTCAGCTCTGCCACATAAGCACTTTCTTACCCTGAAAAGATAATTTGATCTTGCTAAGTCTTGGCTTTCTCATTTGTAAAATCAGTCATACTTGCACCTACTTCACAGCATTATTCAAAGATGAGTAGGACAATATATATAAAGGATTTAACATAGGGCCTTGTAACATAGAAGGCAGAAGAAAAATGTAGCTATTAATATAATTCATATTAGAATGTTAAAAGTAATCTACATTAAAGGAGATTACCTTTTTAATCCATTTACAATTATTGGACTAATTTTTGTGGCAATCATAAACCTTGGTATATTCTTAATTTCATTCACTTATTCAACCTATGTTTATTCAGAGCTTGTAATGAACCAGCAAGTTTCTAGTCACTGGAGATATCCTAGTGAAGAAAATACAGTCCCTGACTTCACTCTCTTTCATTATATTATATTTGGGAAGACAAATAGTAAACAAATACATACAGAGAAATGTAGGATGTCACACAGTTATGAGTGCTTTTGAGAAGACTAAAGCATCTCAAAGGGGTTTGGAGAGTGAGTGTGAGTTTGGTAATGCCATTTTGTTTAGAATGTTCAGAAAAGAATCATTGCAGCCTTGGAGCAGAGGAATAATATGGTCTGAAATATTTTAAAAGGATTATACTGGCTACTATATTGGAAATAGACTGCTGCGACATCAGTTAAGAGGTTATTGCAAGAAATGCTATGTAGTTTGATGCCATCTTAGACCCAGGTGGTAGCAGTGAAGGTATTGAGAAATGATAAATTCTGGATATATCATAAAAGTAGAGCCAAAATTATTTGATTATATTGGTCAGATATCTGTGTGAGACAGAGGCAGGGAAGTATCAAGAATAATACATTCAGCCACTTGGAAAATATGATCTTTAGCCAATTAATTAACTTATATTAATGGTGACTTCTCTATAATCAAGTCAGTATCCTTTAAGTTATAACAAAAAATAACGTTATCAATTAGAAGTGAGCAAGGTTATCATAGTCAAATTAGAAAATAAATTCATGAACTTTGGACTATTACTGAGAAGAAATTTGTGATTGTTTACACAGATTTTCCCACAGTGTAACTGAGAGATAGAGACCATTCTTCTTGCACATCCTTGGATGACATTCTCTCTTATTTTATGAAAGTTTCTTTAACTATATTTGGAATATAAAAATTTTTATCTTTATAAAAACTTAACTAAAGTTTACATAATCAAATTGAACTAAGAGTTTATTTTTTCCCTTATTCAGATAAATTATTGTCTCCCATTTCTTTGGAAGCATGTTGGAACATAAGCATCAGCAAAAGCTTGTGACAAGCTATTAACCTTAAGCTTTCTTTAGGAAGAGAAATCAGTGGAAAAGAAGATGTTATCCAGAAACAGTGAAGAATGTTAATTATTGATTAAGAAGGAAAAGTCTGCCCCCCTACAAAAATGCATTTAATGGTTACTTATCCTATTATCTTTAGAGAAATATATCTCAGATATATCCAAGATTGCCCTCTGCCAATCTCAACTTGTTCTCATGTATTGATTCCATCCTATTAACAGTATTAGGAAAAATCATAATGCGTATGTCTGGAAGGAATGGCTAATGTATTCTGTGAAATTATTTGGATGGAAAATTTATTATTAAGCTCCTACACAAGCCAGTGCTTGCTTTATTATTTTCTAACAGGTGAAAAATATATATTGTTCCCCTTTTGCCTCTGTGGTCTTCTCTTTTAAATAACTTTGCTTCTTCCATTTGTATGGAAATTTCAATTTAGCTCTCAAATCTCACACTCAAGATTCCAAAGAGGAATTGCTATCACTTGTTCTAAATATTTTAAGCTAGACAAAAATATGAGAAAATCTGACATGGACAAATAAAAGTGCACATGAAGATAAAAGAAATCTTTTAGAACCATCATTCCATTGTCTGCTCTGGTTTTCTAACATAAAGTGTTTGGAAAATCTACTTGCCTTAGTACTCACAGTACGTTCTTTATTTAATTTTTCCCTTTCAGTATGATTTCCAAAAGTTGGAGTGGAAATGCTGATTTTTTTAAACCTACCACTGGAAAGATACTAAATGCCTGACAGCAGCAGGAAAGTTCAGCACTTTGCTGGAAATGTGATATCCCACTAGAGAAGTACACAAAAATACCGATAGATTTCTCTCTGAAATTTTAGGGAGTCTGATCATGTTTCTAGCATGTGCTTCCTTCCCTGTGCTTAGAACTGCTCCCATGGCTCTAAGAAGAACATTTGCAAACTCAGTGTCTTTCATGATAATAACTTTTCGGCCTTTCTACCCTCAAACATTTTTAGCAAAGTGTGCAATATCTGCTATTTTCAATCATGAGTGTACTCAGTACTGCATGCTTTTGTATGCATACTGCTCTGTTTAATCCTAGAGTCCCTTCTTTGTTATATAGAAATAGTATCCTCAGGGACTTACCTGGCAGTCCAGTGGTTAAGACTCCAGGCTTCCAAAGCAGGGGGGAATGGGTTCAATCCCTGGTCAGGGAGCTAAGATCCCACATGCCATACAGATGAAAAAAAAAGTATCCACAAAGCATTTTTTGTATTAATCAAATACCAACAAATTTATTGTAAAGATTTTGCTGTTTTTGTCTATTTTTATTTGCCTACTAAAATTTTTATGTACTCACTACTCACTAAAACGTTGAGTCTTTTCATCTTGCATAAGTTTATCTCTGCATATATACATATTTGTGTCACATGATAATAGTACAAATTTAATTCAAAAACTGTTGTTTATTTTATGGAAAATTTCATACAATTTCACATTTTGCCTATTAGAAAATTGAGATCCAAGAGGAAGTGTCTTGACCTATTTTCCGAGTGTTAACATTTTAAAAGAACTATAAAGTATTTGAAAAAATAGAGAACATTTAAAACATACTTCAGTCTGTTGAACAAAAATCAATAAGTGATCCTCCTCTTTGTATAATAACAACACAAATGTAAAAATTATAAATATAGTATTTAGATTAAATGCAGATTTTTAAATATTTTAATCATTTAAAATAACTCAGGTGCAAATTAATTTTGACATATTTTAATGTAAGAATGAGTATGAAATTAATTCATGAACATTTAGATCACTGTAATTATGAAATTAAATAATTCTTTCATGACCTGACATCTCCTCTAGACATATCTTGATATTTTTAGGTTAAATCGAGCATATGAATAACATAATAGTTCAAGCACTGTGACTTTATACTGTGATGTGTAGAAACAACTTTTACCTCATATTCTTATTTTAGCTTTGGAATTAATTTTAGAAACTTAAGGAAAAGTGGGATTTTTTTGTTTGTTTGTTTTGTTTTTCCCCTTCGAGATAGTCCTTTTAAGAAACATATTGGTTTAGAATGGTATTTTGTAGATTCTAGTAACTTGTCTGTTTACTTTTTGTCAAACTTAATAAACTATAAAAGTTAGGCTTGTTTGGTGGCAAGTAACAGAATAAACAAACTAACCAAGAAACTCTACCTACCTTAAGAGATAATAAAATTTATTGTAAGGATTTTGTGGTCAAGGAAGAGATCTGACTTGTAGAAATGGAGTAGCCTCTCTCTCTCTCTCTCTCTCTCTCTCTCCCATTTATTTATTCTAATATCCCTCACATAACACTGGTTGAATCACTGTTCACTCACTTATTTTAGATTACTGAGGATGATAAAATTTAGTCATGCTTACAGATTTGACTTTTTTGATAGCTAGTTTTATGTGTCAATTTGTTTAGGTCATGGTGTCCAGTTGTTTTGTCAAACACCAGTCCAGATGATGCTGTAAAGTTATATTTTACATGTGACTAACATTTAAATCAGTAGATTTTGAGTAAAGCAGATTGTCTTCTATAATATGGGTGGGCCTCATCTAATCAGTTGAAGGTTCTAAGAGCAAAGATTAAGAATCCCCAAAGTAGAAGAAATTCTCCTCAAGACTGCAAAATGGAAACCCTACCTGGGTTTCCAGCCTGCTGGAAATAGATTTATCTATCTATATACTGTTGGTTTTCTTCTCTGGAGAACCCAAATACATCTAACGTAACTTGCTCCCAAATACCAGTACAAAGCTATTTCTGACCATTTTTATTAAGCATTAAAATTTAAAGAAAAAAATGCTGCTTCATTTTATTGTTTTATAAAATGAGAGTATCAAAGCAATAATGTTCAAAATTCAATTTCTAAAAGGAAACTTCTTGAATTAAAATTCTACATTCTCTACTTATTGGTTGTCTATTTTGGATAAATCATATGACCATAAAAATCTCAGTAATCTTAGTTTATAATAACAATGATACAAATTTTGTGAAGTTGCTAAAACATTTAAATGAAATAATGCTCATAAAGTGATTAACACATTTACTGGAGCAATAAAATGAACTAGATAGTTTTCAATAAATATTTACTCCTATTATTTTATTATTATTAATAATACTAAGGTTATATAATTTGACATTTGGACAAGCATAAATACAATAAATAATTTATGTATTGTATCAAGGCTTCTCTTATTTGCAATACACATTTTTTTCATTTAAAAATGTTTGAGTAATCTGCCTTTACTTTACAAAATAAGAATTTAATTTTATTAATTTTACCACTTTAATTTTACCAATTATTCTTACTTCAACTTATTCCTCAGTTAATGAATTGACTGATCATAAATGTCCATGCTAAAGTCTTTGTCTTCTTATAGAGTGTGTAATCTTATAGTAAATATAAAGTAGAAAATTCTGTCTCAAAAATCATCATACTGTATTCATTTACTATAAAAGAAATCTACGTGTTTCAGATGTATTTTGCTAAATATTTTTCTCTTTATGTCATTTTGTCTTTCTTACCACAACGTTATTTAACTAAAAAGAAATAATTTTGCTTAATTATACACTTAAAATTTTACATAAAAGAAGAATAAAAAGATAGATTTCATTTGGCTTATATTAATAATTTCAAAGATCATTCTTTGGTCATTTACTTTGCTTTTTATCATTAAGGTGGGCTTTGTTTTTTCTAGTCACTAAGTTTTAAATTCTTTTGTTTCATCTCTTGACAAAATGATGTTTTTCTTAATATCAGTTAGGCTCACAATACCTAAATTACCATTTTCACAGTTAACATTCACCCCCAAATTACCTATAATATGTCAAATCTTCACAACTAGGATTATGTTGGAAATGGATTATAGGCAGGCACTGATTCTAGAACTGTCATTCATCTTCTCTAGAGAGCTCATTAACCTTTAAAGGTTTGTACATGATTCCATAATTATCTTGCAGTGGGATTTTTATTTCTCTTCTATTTCATCAGATTGCCCCTTCGTATGGCCCGCTATGAGGATGACATTTTTTTTTTAACTCCTTGACTTGGCAAAGCATTTGGCAGCACAGTGAAGTAATGTATAAAGCAAAGACTCTTTCTTTCATCACATCCATGTCTTTAGCATTTCTTTAAGACGTGGGAACAAGGAAATATCATGGCTTTTTTATGCTTAGAGAGTCATATAAAATGACTAGAAAAAGAAGGAACAGTAGCATTATATTCAACTTTCATAATTATTTTTCCAATTTATTGAAAGCCTAATTCTCTTATAAGGTTCATTCATGTTTTAAATCATCTATAAACTTTTACTCACTTGTATCTATACACTACACTTTTGATTTGTTCTTAAAACATTAGTTTTCAACATGAGGATGCTCTTTTAACACCCTGCAGCTCATCCAAATATGTTCTAATGGAAGACTTAGTTCCCTACTCAGATTAACACAACAGTAGATAAGACATTCTGTAAGTCCACAAATGGTAGTTTTGGGAGAAACATTGCAGGCAGAGAAGGCAATTCAATGTACAGAGTAAGTGTCCATTTGGATAAGAACAAAACACTGTCCCTTCCATGACGGAAGCAGTTCAATGTAATCAACCTGCTACCAGGGAGCTGACTGACTACCTCAGTGTATGGTGCCATTTCAGGGATTTAGCATCAGTCTCTGAAGCTGGCAGATTGGGCACTCAGCAGTGGACATAGTCAAGAGTCCTTGGTGCTACCGTGGCTACTTTGTTTATGAGCCCATTTCAGGATGACAGGGGTGGCTGTGGAAAGAGGCTGACTAGTATCTACAAGATGAGTCACTCTATCCACTTGATTATTAAAATCCTCCTCTGCTGAGGTCAGTCATTGGTCAACATTCACATGGCGCACAAATATATTCACTTTTTTGCCCATTCAGGGAAGTATATCCAAATATCTCTTTCTTAAATTTAATTGTTACTAATTTTCATGTTTCCTCTACCTTCCTGATGATCTAGCCAAGCAATTGGCCATAGTCCAGGAATCACTATGTAATCACACATTTGACCATTTTACATCCAAGCAAGTGATCACTTTTGCATGTTCATATGACTCATAAAGGAAATCCAAAGGTCATGCTTTCTGCCATCATATCAAATTCCCTTATTTGTTCAGCTTAATTCTGTGGTTCTTATTACCATCTGACATACTTAATATTTAATTTACCAATCTGTTAATTGTTCTGTCTTCATTAGAATCTAAATTTCATGCTGCAAAGAATTCATTTTTTGTTTTGTTCATTACTATGTTCTCAGTAAAGTTTGGTATGTAGTAGGGGTTCAAAACCTTTATTTAATCAATGAACCACACTGTTTTAATATCTATCACTGTTTTCTAAAAGTCTCTGTGTTTTTTGTTTTACCTCTTCAAGAGAAAGATCTGATAATTCCTCAAGACAACTCTTTCAGGTAGATGCTTATCTAATAAATTGGTTGCAATCCCATTGAGTCAAGTGCCTACTCTGATTCAATCAACTCATGGCCCTAGTTAAAGCAGTGGTTTACATAGTGCCTAGAATGCTACCAACTTCTGCATAGTTAAGTAGACCCTTCCTCTAGAAGATTCTGTTACCAGGTAAAAATATATTAAAAATACTAGTTGGCTCTTAAATATGTCTTTTCCTTCCTATTCTGTGTTTAAAGAACCTCATCTCATTACAAAATAGAAAGATGGGTACTAGAAGAATCATGGGAAGGAATAGTGACAAACATATTCAGCTGCATATATTCTTTTTAAATCCAAAATAAGAATTCTCGCAATTCCCTCATAAAATACTGAAATTCTAGGGATTAATTTAATGATGAACATCTCCAATAAAATCATTAATTTTCTCCCATTAATTAGAGAGTTTAGGGCAAAAAAGAAAAACTTTTTGTCTTGATACTCCTTTGAACAGAATGAGATGATCTCTTCCAGGTATCTTGTAGGAATTTATGGAAATGAAATCCTAACATTCTTTCAAAAGTTGGATTAATTTTTTATAAGTCACTTATGAACGTATACTGCAAAACTTTAGAATACTTATACTTTCAGTATTGCTTTCAAATAAGAGCTAAAAATAGCTGTTATAATTTTAAATTAATAGTAAAATTAAAGTATGTTTTATTTACATATTTGTGCACTTAGGATTGATAGAATAAATTACTAACAATTTAACATTTAAGAAATAGTAAAATATCAATTAGTCATATTCCATATTTAAGATATTTCAATATTACTTATATTACTTTTAAAATGTGTAATTGTCAGTGTGAATAAAAGGTATTTATTGAATACCTACTATATGTTGGATACTGCTTGATGCACTAAAGGAAGAGCAGGCTGAAAACAGACAAAAAACTTTACCCTACATGAGAGTATTATTCTTGAGGTGGGAGTGATAAATAGACAATATAGATAGATGGATGAATAGATAGATATCTTCAGAGAGCATTAAGGATATTAGAAAATATAATGCAGGAGGATATGGCAAATAAATATATGAGAACTGGCTTGCTTTTTTATATATAAAATAGGCCAAGAAACTCTTCCTGATAAAATAATGTAGAACAGAATTTGGAAAGAAATGAGTGAACAAAGGATGAAGATATCTGATAGAAGTGTCTTCCAGAGAGAGCAAACATGGGTTCAACTAAGACTCAAGCATGTACTATATGCTAAACATTTTAGTGGAAGACTAGAAAGACTGAGATGTCAGTTTTTATGTTAAGAATAAGAATACAGAATTTCCCTCTCAAGGTACATAATTATGGGAAATTACTAAATTCTATGTGATGAGGAATTTGCCACTTAAAGGCTTATTAATGTAGGGGGTGAAAATAAAATAGCAATTGAATTTTTTTTAATCTAAAAAATTTTAAATATCATTTATTTAAAATATTTTTGAGTATCTAATAAAGTACTTTTTTAAGGATGATGAGTGATATCACATAAGACATGTTTCTTGCTGTTATGGGATCTAAAATATCATTATGAAGATGACCTGTATACAGCTGGTTATATAACCACACAGAAAACTATATAGATGTAACATAGTGGCTATATATAACAATTGTATTGAATACAAAGAGAACACATAAAGCAAAGATAGTCAGGGAACAGTATATTAGGAAAAGTGACAATGTCCAATAGTATTAAGAGAATGCAGGTTCTTTAAGAATTTTCTTGAAGCAATAATTTTCAAAAGAGGAGAAAAATATATATGTCTTTTATTTGTTAAATCAATTTGTGTAGTTCCAGGAATTATCTTAAAAGTGAGAGATATTTTATGAATTTTTTATAGAAATTTCCAAACACTGCCTTTCAAAAATTGTTTTAGAAATTGATGAAAGTATAGGAAACTTAGAAAAAAATAAAAATAAAGTTAATCCTTATGTTTGGTTATAAAGAGCAAACAGAAAAACAAGCTTAATTGTAAAATATTTGCCAATATAGATTGACCCAAGCCCATGTAAGCCTTGTAAATACACATCTGAATATAGAATTCAATGTGAATTCATGGGTAGCTCTCTGTGTCTGCCCACATCTCCATGTCTTTGGGGTCCTTGATGTTAAGGACCAAATGTTAGTTACCTTTGTAGCCACAGAGCCTGACAATAAAGTCTGCACAAATTGACATTTAATATGCTTATTGAACGAATGAATACAATACATCTGATAGTGGAGCTTAAAACTAATTTTGATTTCATATGTGTCCTGACTTTAATTCACTCCTCTAATTATGTGAGATAGTATTTCTTCTCTA
Organism: Balaenoptera ricei; assembly: GCF_028023285.1. Lineage (NCBI taxonomy): Eukaryota > Metazoa > Chordata > Mammalia > Artiodactyla > Balaenopteridae > Balaenoptera > Balaenoptera ricei. The sequence continues at coordinate 87,759,403 of NC_082643.1, forward strand.
AGGTTGGATGGTTTTTCAAATGAAAACCTGTATCCACCTCTCACATGTCAACACTTTTTAATATTGTTTGAAATAAAGTAGAATGATAAAGGCTGGGATGTGATATTTACACCTTGGATAAAGAAAGGGAAGGCTGGGCATTTGAGAAGTTCTCTTTTTGAGGGACTTCTAATGATACTTTAAAAATATATATTTGGCTGCTTTTACCACTTCAAGAAATATAAGAAGTATAATATTCTATATATAAAGATAAATACTTGGCAGGTTCAAAATTATTTTTAGCAGAGCTAAATTTACACTACAGTAAAATCAAATGTTGGTAGAATAACTAGTAAATTTCAAGTTAGTCACTATAGACAGAGAAAAATAAGACAAAATTCCAGCATTTAATAAACCAGTTTTTAAAGGTTACTTGGGGGAGCACCATATCTATGTCTGGAAAACTTAAGTTAGAAAATAACAAAATGTTCATACCAATAATTGAATTATCAAGAGATATAGAAATTAAACAGATATTACATGTTTTAGACTGAAGTAATTGGAAAAAGATTTGACAAAAAGAGATGACCCTTTAATTTGATTTGCAAAGATAATAATTTTGAGGGGGAAAATATCAATATATACAGATCAGAAAAATCTCCCAATAGCAAACTCTAGTAAGAAAAAAAATTGTATCTATCAGGTCATATAATAAACTTATACTGTATTTGAAAATATTTTCAAACTGTGTTATGTTGTCCACCTCAAAATTCTCCCTCCTATGTTATGTTGATTTGGGCCCAAAGTATTTACAACAGTATTAGTGTATGGATATGTACTAGAGAGGAGCAGGCTGGAGAATTCATTCATTCAAAAACTATTAATTTGTTTTTCTAGACATTGGAACACATCAAGGAACAAAGAATATCTCCCTGCCCTCTTAGAGTTTACATTCTGACAATATGTCAGAAAAGTTCTTCTCTAGAGACTCAGATAGTAAATATTTTCAGCTTTCTGAGTCCTATTACAAATGATCAGTTCTGCCATTGTATCACAAAAGCAGCCCTAGCTAATACATAATTATATGAGCCTGGCTATGTTCCAATAAAATTTTGTTTACAAAAACAGAATTTGGGCTTGACTTGACCTATTGACACATAGTTTACTGACCTCAGTTCTAGCAGTATATTTTATAATATGCTGGAAGGTGACAAGTCATGGGAGAAAACAGAGAAGGACTGTTTAGGGGAATGGAGGTAGGAGAGTAGATTAAAATAGTAAATAAAATGGTCAGGGTGGACCTCATTAAGAAAGTACTGTATATGCAAAGAATTGAAGGAAGTGAGGGAAGAAGCCATGCAGCCACCTGACAGAATTGCTCCAGGTGGATGGAAAGCACAGTGCACAGGGGTATTGCCTGTCTTGCTTTGGGATGAGCAAGGAGGCCAGAGTTTCTGTAGTGGAGTGACAGACGCGTAGAACAGAAGATGCAATCAAAGAATTGTCTGTGTGCAAGACTATGTACATGCCAATGCACAGCTGCTTGCTTTTATTCTGAGAGAAATTAATGATAATTAAAAATAAATAAAAATTATGTATGCTTATTCATTCATAATTTTATATTATAATAATTGTATTTACTTCTTTAAATTGCTGAAGGAATATATTAGATAATATTTGTAAATAATTTAATATAATAACTAGCATATGGTAAATATTCAATAAATGTTAACTGATATTATTAATATTACTCTTATTGTTTTTGTTATCATCACTTTATATCACAGTGGGTATAAAAGTAAGTCTAGTGAGAATAACAAATAAAAAGAAAGAGTCCAGAGGCAGAGAGTGACTCTTGAGAAAGCAATTATGTTCTTTCTTTCTCTTGGTAAAGTGACACCTACCTGGCCACTAGACTTATGGTAGAATGTTTGCAAAAATGATGCAACTATTTCTCATCCTGTATTTATGCTCAGTTGAAACATGGCTTTAAAGCTCTTTCTTTTGACAGATGAAGTCTATGTATTTGTCTGTTTCTACACCCACTGAATATGGACTGGCTTTCTGATTTTCTCTGGCCAATGGAAAGCAGCAAAAGGGACTTGCCAGTTCTGACCTAGGACTCAGTCAGTGATCCCCTTGTGAAGTCCTGGCTAGCCTAGAGAAGAATGATAGACACGTAGTCTCTCCATAGTCCCAGCTGATAGCAGGTCAACCACCAATTATGCGAGTGAGGCTACTCAATCGACTGGAACACAAGAGCAAACCCAGTTGACAACTGGGAATTACTTACATCAGCAAAACGACCAGATGACCCGTAGACTCATAAGCAAAATCATATGGCATTTGTTTTAAACTCCTGAGTTTTGGAGTGATTTGTACACCGGAAAGAATAGCTGATAAAGCTGACATGTAGCTTGTAGATTTCTTGAAATTGAGAAAGGAAAGACTGTACTTCAAGAAATAGAGTTCAGAACAAGTTTGTAAAAAAAAAAAAAAGGTGGCATGTCAATTAAGTTATATTTTGGAAAATCTCTGGACCATTTTCCCAAGTATGTAGACTGAGACCCTGGGCAATCCAAAGGGAAGAACATAGAAGTCAGTGCATTAGCAAGGCCCTCATGCATAATCAAAAGGAAGAATCAAGCCTTGTTGTTTGTATGTAAGATAAATGGGGTTTACCCACTATGGTTGCTTTATATTTCTTGAATTTCCTTCCTTAATGTCTTGCTATGCTTGTTTTATAATAGCAATTTTGGTTACTAAGCTTTGAAATATAAATTTCAGATATTCCCATGCAAGTTGCAAAAGTAAGATTAAACCATCCAGCAATGACCTGAGAAATTACATACATCATAGTATCATGAAAACATTTAAAGTTTCTATGTATTGATTTATTGACTCAAACTATGCATTTATCTGTATAAAACTCTTTCTGTTAGTTGAGGCCAATATTCTAATAGGCAATTTGTGCATCTTTTTGGCTAATGATGAAGAAAGTAAATAAGATACATTATCTATCTATCTCTCCATCTATCTATATTCCCAATTCTGTGTAGAGATAAATTATGATTTTCTGGAATCAAGTATCTAAAGGAATTTTAGGTACAAATCTATAGTTCCCTCACACAAAATTAAATTATCAACAAATATATATTAAGCACTAATCATAGTCAGGGCTCTCTATTATAGAGGTAAAGGCACAGTGGAAATAATAATTTAAACAAATGAGAAAGTGATCGGTACTCTCCTAAGACGAGTTTGGTTATCTCCCTAGAACATCAACGGTAATTTTATTGTCTCTCACAGTTTCTGTGGATCAGGAATTCAGAAAGAGTTCAGGGGATGGTTCTGGCTGTCCCTCATGTAATTGCATTCAAGTAGAGGCCAGAGCTGAAACAGCTGGGGGAGTTGAGGCTGGAACATCTGTAAATTTACCAGGCAGCTCTCTCTCCCTCTCTCTCTCTCTCTCTCTCTCTCTCTCTCTCTTTCTCTCTTATTTAGTTTAAAAGCCTATCTGTATGATCTCTCCTCATGGGCTAGTTTGGGGTTTCTCAGACCATAGCAGCTGCAGGGTTGTAGGGCTTCTTATATAGCAGCTCAGGGCTCCAAAATCTATCTGATCAAAGGAGGCAGAAGCTCCACTGTTGTTTATGAGCTAGCCTCTAAGGTTAAGCAGTATCTCTTCCACTACATTCAGTTGGTTACAAGATAGCAATAGATACACTCACATTCAAGGGATGAAGAGTTCCCTTGATCCAGTGTAAAAATGGCAAAGTCACAATGTGGGATGGAGGTTACTGTTGTGGCCTTCTCTGTAAAATGCTGCCTGCCACAGGAAGCAGTGCAATTCGTCCAAATATTATGAATAGATGTCTCTTTCTCTCTGCACAACCAAAGCAGGAATTGCTTCTCCAAAGGGAGTATTGAAATTATCACTACTTCAAGATCTCATACCCTCTTTTTAAATAAATAATATATTTTTTTTAAATTCCAATTTTCTAGCTACTTTGAGTAGCTAAACTGAATTGTATTTCAGTATTATGTAACTTCCTAGATACTGGCACTAGCAAATTAACAAGCTGGTCAAAAATGTCTGAGTGTTTTGGAACAGGAACAATAGATACAAGATAGACTATAGATTTGTTTATTGAAACAATTACATCAAGATTAAAAAATATATTTTCCTTATTTCAGGTAATTATAAAAATATCCTATCTTCATGGTGGATCTTATAATTTGCCTTGGGTATCTGAACTAGCACTTTTTTCCTGTCATGAAAAACACTTGACTATGATAGTCCCATTTATGAAGCTTAATATCTGTGGAAAATAGGGACAAATTAAGATGATAAATGTAGTATTTTTTGCTTATGTTGTCAATTGTAAAATTTCATGTGCAGAAGTGTGAATATGTGTCTTCAAAAGAAATAATTTAAAAACACACTATTCTAATTTTTAGTTTAAGAAAGATACTGTTAATATTATATATGGAAAAAAATTTTTTACTGTTTTCAATAAATACTTATATCAGCATAAACATGCTATGTTCCAAATATGAAGATATTTATACGTAATTTAATAGTAACATCTTAGCACTGTTATTTCTTTTCACTGAATATCAGTGCAATTTCCTTTGTTTCCCAGAAGGAAAACACTGTCATAATAGAGGTAAATGCTTTTTAGGGAAAGGTTTATTGTGAAATGTTGCAAACTATTTATAATTTGAAATCTCAATCAAATAACAAAAGGATATATTTAAACAAGTCTTCACTCAATTCGGCTTGAACATTTTACTGTTACCAGAATAGAAGATCCATAATGGCTGGGAGTTTTGTTTGTATTACTCACTGATACATCCCAAGAACCTAGAGTTATGTCTGTTCTACAGAAAACTCATGTAGCAGGTGTTTTGGGTCACATCCTTTGGGCAATCTCTGATTTCAGCTCAACTGTGCCAGAGGTACTGATTTACCTTGGCTCTAAGTATCAACCTCAAGCATATCTGTGAGTTTTTCCACATGTGCCCCAGGACCCAAGGCTTCTGAAGCTCTAGACCCTGGTGAAACTTCTGGCCCAGAAGTACGGGACAACTCTCTGATGTTAGCAAATGGAAATGGTTTAGATAATGCCCGAGTCTTTCATCTTTCAATCGAGTGCTTCTGGAAGGCATTCAGTATGTTTTCAATAAAACACACTATCATAAAGAATTTGGGACCACCTTCCCACACTTCACCCAAGTCCTAGTGTTAGGTACTTTATATTTTGGGGCAGGGTACCTGAACTCAGTAAAGACTTTTGCTTTGTTTTGAAAACATATTTAAATTACATATGAAACTCTTCATTTTTGGAATACACTTCCTTGGTCAACCTGTCGATCTTCAAATTCACATAAAGAGAGCGTTCCATAAAACACATACTCTAATAACTGCAGTAAAACAGTTTGGGATAAGTGATTTTCTTTGACCTTTCAAAAGAGAAAGAAGTTTGAAAGAAGAATGGCATAGGGAATTTGCAGTTTTCTTTCCTCCAGTTATTTGGAAAATCATATTATACAGGTCAACTATTCAGCAATTGAATATAAAACAACAATATAGCATCTACTGGTCAAACGAAGGAATAATTGCTACCTCCCTCTTTACATTTTACTGTGTGTGTGCTCATTTTTAAAGCAAATATTAATTGAACTCATCCTTTTCCAGACACTGGTATGTATAGATAGCACCTGATCCTCAGGAATTAATGACTGTGTGAGACTGAGACACATAAATTGTTTTTTAACCTCAAAACATAATAAATCCATATTCATATTTTGTGAATATTTACCCAAATAAAGCAGAGTCAGTTTTATAAATATAAATGTATACAGTTATTTTATGTGTGGTTTATTTAGAAAAATAAATAGGTAAAAAGTACAACTTACTATGAAATACAGGAATAGTACTTACACATGTAACTAAAATTTAGCTGAATACAGAGGAAATTCACTGGGAAGAAGTCAAATATATTTAGATATAGATCATGGACTGAAAATTAAAGAATTTTCATTGACAGAAGGTGAATAGTTATTGAAACCAAAACGAAGAGGCTTTATTCAGATTGAGTTTATATCTCAGTATAATAGTTGTATTTCAAGACAATATTTCCTCATTGGGACTGTAGATTAAATCTCCATAATGAGTATCAGTAGATTAATTCTTCCATAATAAGTGTACAAATCAAATTTATTTTATTGTTAAGAATTGTTTTATACATTTTTAACCATTGTTGTACTGTTAATAATATGAAATAATGTGTTGAATTAAAGGTGAATCAATTGATTTGTCAAAGATGATAATTCTCTCTGGATGAGGAAAAGAGGGAACAGATATGGTAAGTCTAAAAATGCTTTCAAATTTCACTAGGATTGGCATATATTTGAATAAGTAACAGTAACTGTCATATTGTGCTATGATCACTTGTTTAGCTGGCCACATAAAATTATTTCTAGGTGCTTACCTAGCATTCTCACGTATAAATTTCTTTGGCACATCAGAATAAAAATAATTTCATCATTCTCTGTAGCAAATTGTGAGTGTGAGTGTGTGAGAAATTATATATACTATTTGTGGAATATTGAGTGCCTTACACTCTGCTATTTGCTGGGGATACAAAAATGAATGAGGTACAATTAGTTAGTTCAAGATTTTTATAGTCTAGCAGGACAATGCAGACAAGGTAATAGGAAATTTTGGTCGTTGAAATGTTACCATCTGTCCAAATATTAGATGCTGTGGGACTACACAAGAGAGACATTGACCCTCATTTCAGAATATCTGCAGGACAATTACTGGAAAGAAAGTGGAACCTAGGGGATTTGTAGATAAGGACAAAGTGAAAGAGAAGAGAAAGATAGTTAAGGATAACTGAACATGTTTTACAAGGGCTGGAAGCAGAATTATGGAATATTTGGTGAGTTAATAATTCAAAACAGTTATAGCCAAGAATTTGAAGGGGTGAGTGGTGAGACAAAAGGCTAAAGAAATCAGAGTCCAATTGTAGATAGGTTTATACGACAATTTAAGATGTTTTTATTCTATCCTGAAAGCAAAGAAGAAACACCAAAGGATTTTAAGGCAGGAAGTAAAATGAACAGATTGTATTTTAGTAGCAAGTATTTATCATTTAGCATCTATACCTTTATCCATTGAAATATTTTATCAGTTCTGAGAAGGGATATTCTGATCTCACCTTGAATAATTCTAATTGAAATATAAAGGGAATTTTATCAGTGACTGGAACTGATATGTAAATATTTCTTTCTCAAGTCTCTTACTATAGTTTAAGTTTATAATGCCTTGAAATATCCAAAGAAGTACTAAACAATTTTATTTTGACATTGTAAACTTTTACTAAAGTCATGCTATAGGTGCATCTTGAGTGATAATTCTCTTCCCAGCTCTATGCTAGATGTCATGTTAAAGAAATAAAGCCATTAACAAATATCATGCACCATAATTAGAGTATATACAGCTTTACAGATAACTTGTCAAAAGGCAAATGTCTGCATTATCTAGACTTAGGGATGCATCAAAGGCAAATGTTTCAAGTCAAAAAGTTTACAATCCTCTATGAGTTTAAAATTATATTCTAGAGAATGTCACAAGCAAAACCAGAAGAAAAAAAAAATCAGCCTTTAAGTTCACAGCACTGAAATGATTTTTTTTCCACATCTAAAGGCAAAAATCAAGAGAGAAACTTTTGCCTATTTCTAATAGATATTTTAAAATGGCATTATAAGGTTCCTGGTGACAACATCTTAGGCTTAGCGTGTTGCTTAAAACTGCCTACTATTACACCTTATACAACTGCTATATTATATATACTCCATATATATATATATATATATATATATATATATATATAATTTGAAAAGAAAGAATAAGAAAAGGAATTAATTTAAAAATTAAGGAAGAAGAGGAGAAACAGAATTTAAAGTGTTTGGTGCATATAAATTGCTTTATGAATTAACATTAATGCATATGGAAAAGTATTTTGTCTTCCAGGGAAACTCATTGAACTATAACAAAGTAAAGATAATTGTGGAAAACTGTTGTTTTGCTGTATTTAAAGTCAATGTAGGATAATAACAGAATCCCTTCTCTCTTTTCTCTTTTTCCCCTTTAGGTATTGAATTAACAACTTAAAAATGTAGAGTATTGTTTTCATGACACTTTTATTCCTGTGCTGTTAGCACTGCTGAGCAAGTCTCCTTTCAAATCAACAGGAGGGTCAAGTACAGAAGAGATACATGAAAATGTGCTAGGAAATAAAAATTTGCTGCATATTCTTTCATTCAATTAAATACTAAAATCCTATGTGAGATATTCTTGGTAGAAGGTTGGTACAACTATAATATTGTGATTCAAAAGTTTTTGATGTATAAATTAGGCAAATTTGAAAGCTTCATTAATTATCTATGTCCTTTTAGTTTTGTGTGTGGGTGTCTGGGTGTGTTTATTTTTAATTAGTCTACATATATTTACTAGCCATTTACTATATATCATGCGCTGTGCCAGTCACTGGGGGTAAAAACAGGAACAATCAGTAAGTATGTTGTTGCATCATTCTTTCCTTCAAGACAGAAAAAGCATTTCCTATCCCTATCATTTATTTACACAGGGAATGGAAATGTCATCACTTCTGTGTGCCCATCTCTGGGTCCCTAGTTGCCTATGTTTTTCTTTTAATGATTACCCTTAAGCTACAGAGCCATTTTCTCCCAACACAAAGAGATTGGAGGGGCATAAGGAGATGTCTGGGTGGTGACGGTTTCCACATCACCATCCTAATCCTCACATACACTCCCTGCAAATGGAACAAACTAAGGCATAACTAAGCTCCAGAAATCCCTTCTGGACTGCAATAGTGCTGAAACTGGGACTTTGTCAAAATTAACTTGACTTCTTGGGAGCATTTCCTTAATAAGTTGCATGCATGTGAATACAAATACCATTTATTATTTCAGGGAAACCAGACCTAAATTAGTGTGCAATTGGCATTTTCTATTTCCTCTATAAAGTTTGGGAGACTACTAAAGATGAGGCATAGCATATATATTCAGCAATTCTTTGTAACACATTCATCCCTAAAAATGTGAAGTCCAGCTATAAAAATCAATGCAATTCACATATCACAATAAAGTAAATATATCTGGACCTTGTTTATACTTCTATACCTATAAATATCTACAAGGTAGAGAGTTTGTTACTGTATTTTTCTTCACTTCAGAGATGATTATCATATAGACTTGGGGTGGGAAATCCCAAAAGACCTTGGTCTGGGGCCCTCATCCTGTTAGTAATAACAGAAAGTCAGATTTTATGAATGAAGTTTTATAAAATGATTTCACTGTCCAGGTTAAAAAAAAATCACTTATTGCCTAAAATTTTTATTGTTCTCTTTTATCTAAAAAATGACTTATTCAGCAGAGAGCATGATAAGACAATTTGGTTATTTAATCTCTAAAGACAACTTTTGTACCAGGTAAGATTCTATCATAGTTTAACTCTGATTCTGATCCATTTTGTCCCCATCTCTCTATATTACAGCTGCTTATAAACAAACAAACTAAAGAAAGGTGGGGTCTACTGAAAATAAATGAGGTAAATTGTATGAGTTTTTTTAATAGTATAAAATAATAAGATAATGTTTTATTCTATATAATCAATATACAATATCCTTGAGAGTTTCTTTTTATTGAAGTATAGTTGATTTACAATATTGTGATAGTTTTGGGTTATAGTAAAGTGATTCAGTTTTTTATATATATATATATATATATATATATATATGTTTTTCAGATTATTTCCTATTATATATTATTAGAAGATATTGAATATAGTTCCCTGTGCTATACAGTGAATCCTTGTGCCTTATCTATTTTATGTATAATAGTTTGTATCTGTGAATCCCGTACTACTAATTCATCTCTCTTTCCCTCTCCCTTTCACCTTTGGTAATCATAAGTTTGTTTTCTGTGTCTGTGAGTCTGTTTCTGTTTTGTATATAGATTCATTTGTATTATTTTTTAGATTCCACATATATGTGATACAATATAATATTTGTCTTTCTCTGAGTTTATTTAGTATGATATTCTCTAGGTTCAGCCATTTTCCTGTAAATGGAAATATTTCATTTTTTTATGGCTGATTAGTATTCCATTGTGTATATATATATCACATCTTCTTAAACCAATCATCTGTTGATGGGCACTTGGGTTATTTCCATGTCTTGTGTATTGTAAATAGTGATGCTATAAATATTGGGGTTCATGTATCTTTTCAAGTTAGAGTTGTCTTCTTATCTAGATGTATACCCAGGAGGAGTGGGATTGCTGGATCATATGATAGCTCTAATTATAGTTTTTTAAGGAACCTTCGTATTGTTTTCCTTAGTGACTGAACCAATTTGCAGCCCCACCGACAGTGTAGGAAGGTTGCCTTTTCTCCACACCCTCTCCAGCATTCATTATTTGTAGATTTTTGATGATAGCAATTCTGACCAATGTGAGTGACATCTCATTGTGATTTTGATTTGCATTGCTCTAATAATTAACAATGTTGAGCGTCTTTTCATGTGCCTGTTGTCCATCTGTTTGTCTTCTTTGGAGAAACGTCTATTTAGGTCTTTAATGGAACACAATAGAGAGCTCAGAAATAAACCCCCACACCTACAGTCAATTAATCTATGACAAAGGAGGCAAGAATACACAATGGAGAAAAGACAGTCTCTTCAATAAGTGATGCTGGGAAAACTGGACAGCTGCATGTAAAAAGGTGAGATTAGAACACTCCCTCACACCATATGCAAAAATAAACTCAAAATGGTTTAAAGACCTAAATATAAGACATGATTCCATAAAACTCCTAGAATATAACATAGGCAAATGTTATGTGACATGAATCATAGCAATATTTTCTTAGATCAGTCTCTCAAGACAAAAATAAATAAATAAAGCAAAAATAAATGAATGGGACTTAATCAAACTTAAAAGCTTTTGCACAGGAAAGGAAACCATCAACAAAACAAAAGAATAACCTATGGAATGGGAGAAAATATTTGCAAAATATGAGACCAAAAAGGTGTTAATATCCAAAATATACAAACAGCTCTTACAAATCAATATCAAAACAAACAATCCAATCAAAAAATGGGAAGAGTGTTCCTTTTATAGATTATTTTTTCTAATTCTCTCATTTTCACCTCTGTTTTAAGAACCATATTGGGATAGATCAAGGTTTGTTTTATGAAAGAGAGTGTAGAAAAATGTTGAATAGATTTGGAAGATACATTGGATGAAGAAGCAGATGATCATGTTTTAGTCACATTTTGACTGCAAACTGTAAGACCTTGAGTGAATCACTAACACCCAAATATAACAGCAGAGAATCACTAGCACTCAAATATAACAGCAGAACACAATGAGTATAGACTTATTTAAAACTGCTTTTATATTTCAATCCATCATCTCCATCCCCAGTCAGCTCAGACACTCTGTGTTTTGCTTGAGTACCTCAAAACAGAGCCTAAGGCAGAGGCTTGTATAGTTGCAGTTTTTTAGGAGTACAATCCCAGGTGCAGGAGGAAGGGATCAAAGGGAGAGAGATGAAGGAGGAGAAAGAGAGAATACCAGAATGCACTATCTGATAGGTGACTTGCTTGGGTTTCTGGGTACTCAATCCCTTGGGAAGGTTTGAGAAGCTTAAGAGATATGACTTAGGACAATCCACCTAGAAAAAAGTAGACAGAAGCATTGATCCATTGTCTCTTATGTTCCTTTGACCATAGTTTGAGCCCTAGGGCACTACACTTCCAGGTTGCCTATGCTGAGTGCTAAGTCATTTTCTGCTGGGTTCCATTGTTATAGCACAAAAACATCCTGGGGCTGAAATAAATCAGCATTGTTTTAGACAGAGCTGATACATTTCAAGATGTATCAACACAAATTTGGTCATAGTACCAATGACTAGAATACAGGGTGAGGTTGTGTATTCAGTGTGGTACATAAGCAATATCTGAGATACACTCCATTGTTCTGTAGGTTTCCTCTTTTTTATTGCACGATTTTTATCTTTGGATATTGTAAACGTATTTCAGGTATATTTTTGTTCTTCATACCGTGTTGAAATCATTTTCTTTTTGTGTAAATATTGGACTGTAAACCCCATGTGTATAAGATCAAAGGTTATGTTGTCCTCTCCTACATCTTCATTAGTTAAATCCTATGCACTTGATATAATTTTATTCCTGATTGAATTTACAAAAAAATAAATGAATGATTTAAACTCCATATTTTTATCTGAAAAGTGAATGGGGATATTTGTAAAAAGCCTGAGAATACCCTACTTGTAAATATTGCAAAGTTCTTATTATTTTTCCTTGGATTTCTTGTACTTAAGAGACTAAGGAAGCCTTTAAATTTTTCAAATAACCAGCATGACCAACCTGACAGAATTGACCAGTGTTTTAGTAACACTGTTAAAAAATAAAAAAAATTATAAAGATAAATAATTTTGGTTTTTATTTAAAAGAATCAAACATTAAATTATGTAATTCGGTCTTACCTTATTTTCCATCAATACTGGACCATTTATTTAGGTAACTATTAAAGCAAATCTAATTCTCTTCTGTTTACTACTGCACAGTTTGTTGGCTTCGCTCATTTTCATGTTCTGCTGCATCATTCCCAGACCCAAACAAGTCTTTATGAAATGGTGCTATTAAGAATTATGTATATTTAATAAAAATTGTGTTTATAGTAGCTTCAACTGCTATAGGCTTCTTTTTAAAAGGGATTTTTTGGCAAATTTGAGTGCCTTAGAGTATTCTAAGAATGCTTGACATTTCAAAGGTAAGAAATGAGAAAATCAATTTAGTTCAATAAACTGAGTATTTCCTGCCACCCAAATTTTGTGTTATTTGATATAGTTGTTCCAACATGTTTCATCTAGTACTCTGTATCAGTATGTCGATACAAGTAATCGTGTTACTTTTCTACATTAAGTTTCTTTGCTTGTTTGACCAATAATTTCATGAGGAAATAGAAGCTAATATTAAACATTTATGAACACACAGAAGCTTAAAAATGCAGGTGGTTATTGCAGTTATTGAATAATTGAGTAGCAGTGAAATTTTGTTATTTTTTCATTTATTTTCACAGTTGATGTAGCCCCATCACTAAAGACCAGAATTTGTGTCTAAATATAACTAATTATTAATTGAAATTAGTACAAAACAGTAAGAAAGACAAAAATAATTCCTCTTCATGTCTTCCAAAGAAACTACCAAATTCCGTATAGAAGACTATAACTTAACATTTATGTCATTTTCATTAAGAAATCTTTTAAGTGGAAACAAAGATTCTATTTTGTTTTTTTCATTTATCCTATAATTTATATCATAGAAAAAAAAGTGGAGATGGAAAATAAAACACATTAGCATATTCTAAAGAGTTTTCTAGCTTAACAGGTTGAATTTTAGAGTTAAAATTAAGATACTAGTCTACAAATTCCCCAAATAATAGTGATGGCTTTGTGGAAAAGCAAAATAGATTAAAGTCTTTAAACCTGTGTTTGGCAGGTCACATAAGACCTAGTTAAAAATGAATAGAGTCAGAGAGAAAGGATATATACAAGCGTGTAAATATATATGACAAATAGGAGACTCAACCCTAAAACCCAGAGTTTGCCAGCGCCTATGAGTAATGGTCCTTACAGCTCATCTGGGTGCTTAGCTGGAATGCACTGCATCTCTAACTTTTTAGGTGTGGCCATGTGACTCAGTTTTTGCCGATCGTCAATAGAATATATGAGTGAACCTGATGGGCATCACTTTGTGCGTCACTTTCAGGACGGTCCCATACACACTTTCCTTCCAGAATTCTGGCCCTCTTTCTCCATTGGCTGAATGAATGCAGAGGACACTAAACACATTTAGGAGGGTAGAGACACAAGAAGATGGAAAAAACTTGGCCCTGTATAGAGCAGAGCCCTGGCCCCCTGGATGCTTCTTCCTCCTACCTACATTGGATGGTATATTAAATGAAAAGTGTATTTTTATGGCAATAAACCAGTGAACTATCAGAATATATGTTGCTGCAAATAACTCTGATAAGTTACTGCCATTCCCTGACAAAAATGCACTTAGATTTCAGCCTGGTAGAATAGATGTGTGAACAGCATATATCTTTGAAAATAAACCTAGAGTCCCAAATTCCACCTCCCACTACTCCAAATAGACTCCTTTAATCCATCTTCCATAGATGGCCTGTAAAAAGATTGGACGACAAGATGGATATCAGCATTATCATGCCCATACAAACTCTTTTCCACCATTCCTTTTTTAATAAGATATAAGGGAAATGGAAGGCAAATATGAAGAAAAGCATGTTCAGATGACTCTTTGCTCAGAGGTACTAAGCAGAGACTATCCTGCATAATCACATAGGCAAGTCAAAAGATAAACTTTTAGTTGGCTTTTTAAATTTGGGTTTGCGCAGTACGGATGCCCTGTACAATTAGGTCTTAGCCTCTATAAGGATGTTTGAGGTTTGACATATTGATGCCTAAGAGGACGCACTTGGCCTTTATAAGGCTGTTTGAATAAATTGAGCAAGAAGTGTTCCCTAACATAGAAGGCTACCTTGGCTGATATAATCTTTTGAGGCATCTGGGTTTCATAGGTTGAGGTCATTGAATGATAGCTATGGTACAAGGTGGTTCTATAGCTGGCAACAACATAGCAGATTTGCAGAAGTTGAAAGAAGTATTAAAATATAAATCAAATCATACCATAAAATATAAAATCCCTGAGGACTTATAAGAAGATGCTTGCTTTCAGCTTTCAGAGAAAGAAAGGGCAATGAATTCAAGAGAATTAATTCAAGCTTAACTCAATTAAACTAAATTAACTCAAACTTAAAGCTAGGAGACTTTTGGAGAAAGAGTCTGGTATTAGATTCTATACTAATTGGCAGAAATTAAGTTTTGAAAGATATCATCACTAAATCCTAATTTTAAAAATAACATATAATGAGTAAAAAAAAAAAAAGAAATTTATTTGATATTGCCTAATGTAAATGTGTCAGAAACTAAATTTATATTTTTACTAGGCTTATATTTTTAAATGCCATCTTCTTTATGATCAGAACTTATAAAACCCATGTACCCTAAATTTAAAAAATCAAATTGAATTAGAAGAGCCAAAGGACAGAGAACTAAATGTGGCAAGTAAAACTGGTGTTCAAGAAATGAATACGTTTAACATTCTGCTTGTGAAAACAAGGAGCTTATGGAATATATGAATACATTAATTATGTTAATTTTATCTAACTGGATAAAATTAAAGCTAAAATTTGAATTCAGAAAATAATGTAAGGTAGCATGGCACAACTGGATATTTTTCATTATTTAGCATTCCATAAAATATATGATACAACAAAAAGATGTGAAGACCTGAAAAGAAGATAAAAGAGGAAGGACATATGAGGGTAATTTTGAATAGGAAAAATGTCATAGTTCCAAGACAATCATTTGTTATTCAATTGCAAAAACTGACCATGACTACATACATCATTTATCATGTAAACTTTTATGTCATTCACTGTCTTTATGCTACATAACTATATTTTTTGCCAAGGGGAGAAATTGGTTAAACTATAGCTGCAAAGATATTTGTTGAATATTACTCTTTTAAAATGAGGTTTTTATTTTTTTATAAGTACAAATGATAAAACTATTACACATTTTCTATGTCACATTATTTATCAAATGAAGAAATTATGAAAAATTTAAAAGTCTTCCTACTCTGTAATTTTATTTTTGAAAAATTTGCATGCAAAAAATTATTGCAAAAAAAGAGTTGCATTCCATTATGGTAATATGAATTGGCAGTGATTAGTTTATCCAATCATATTATAATAAAAGTGTGAAAAACCTATGCAATGGACCCAAATGAAGAAAGTCTACTTGTAAATGTAACGAATATATATATATATATATATATATATATATATATATATAGCTTTCTTATTACCCATAAGCCAGCTACATTTTTCTTTTTAAAGGTCAATCAATGACAGGATGAACTTTTTCTTTTCCAATACTGAAAAGCAGCAATAAATTGCTTTTACTATCCATAGTGGAACTGTATACTCTTGGATAAGTTTTAATTCCAAAAATCACAGTAAGTGACCTTCTTTATAATATCACTATTGTTTGTCTAGTTTCAACAATAGTCTTGTGACAATATCCTCAAGTTTTCACAATTCTGATATTTCTTGTCAAATTGTCAGTCACAAAGTAAATTTACATTAAAGCAGATTTTTCTTCAAGAACTTTGAGTTAAAAGTTCAAATACAATCCAAAGTGACAGAACTCTATAAAATCTAAGTTGTGTCATACAGATTTTTTAAAATTTCTATAGGTAAACACTTGAGGAAATTGAATAGAACAAATACATACCTAATCCATTTAAACTTTACTAAAGAGAGTTTGGAATATTCTATTTCCAAAGTGCAGACTCATTCTTATTCCTTGGTCACATCACATCGCCTTTCAAGTGACATGTGGTGAATGCAATTTGTAAGATTGATACTGTCCAATCAGTATGGACTATCTGGAAACACACTTCAAAGGAAATTGCATACTATCTAAGTCAGAGTTGATAAGAGTTTACAAAAGTAATTTAGCTTATTTATTGGCAGATGTATTGTCCTTAAAAGAAAAAGATGTGAGCGAGAATCCCAACTAGTCTTGTCTAAGTTAATTTCCCCTAAGGTGAAATTGCTTTGGATGATTTTGATCAGGCCCGTTAAAAATTTACCCCAGTGATTGTTAGATATTCTCATGCATCAGAATTGCTTATGGAACTTTTGGTTAAACAATGGATATTTGAGCCCCCAAACTGAATTAAATGAATCTAAAATGCTGAAGTCGGTGGGAATGACAAGGGGGTTGAAAAGAAGTTCCCACAGCTGATTCTTTTTTTCACCCAAGTGCTAAAATTGCTGATTAAAAATAACAAATAACAATGTCAGTATTACATTTAAGCTGTTTTTTCATCTTACTTTATTTGCTCTGGAAACAACTGAGGTCAGTAGTAATTTTTTCTTGAGTCAGTATTATACTTTTCAACTTACTAAGAAATTGGGCTTTTTGTTTGTCCTCAAATTAAATCTGATCCTGGTTATGAGGGGGTTACAGCCAGAGACTTAGAGGAAGTAACATGGGCTTTTGAAACACGTGGACTTGCACTTAAATCTTGATTCCTGTATTTCAAGCTATATGAAATTTGACAAGTTATCCAACTTCTCTGAGACTCAGTTTCCTCAAGATAATAATAATGTTTATCCAGTCGAGTTGTCATGGTAACTAAAGGAGATAATACATATAGACCAGTTATCATAATAACTGCAACTAATAATCACTCAAGGGATAGTAATTTCCCCTAATATTTTATACTATGATTTTTCTGCCCTTGGAAGTAGAGCTAACCAGGCATTCCAGGCTTAATACAAAACATCTCATCACATAAATTTTTACTTTTTTTTCCTTCAAAATATCCATTTAACTTGCTGCCTCACTTTCTACTGGAATTTATTAAAACATTAGCCTTTTAGCAAAAACTTCCTTAGTCATACTATCTAAGATTATATCCCACCACCTCTCTCTCCTTTTCCCTAAATTATTTTACTCCGTATTTTTTGTCATTGTCTAACATTATAAATATTTTACTTATTTTGTGTCTTTAATAACTCTCTTATGCTTAGAATATAAGTTCATAAAAGCAGATGATTTTGTCTATATCTGTCACTGCTGAATTCACAGGACCTCAAAGCATGCTCACACATCATAATTACAGAATGTTTTTCTAAGGAATGAAAATGATAACTGAGAAGCACAGTATGGCACATATTGAAAGCCAGTTTGAGGTCCTGGAAGCATAGTTTACATTGATATACCAAGAATAACTTATAAACATGTGCTTCCTCAACTTTCATGTGCTCATGAATTATAAGGATATCTTTTTCTTTTTATTTTTTTATTTATTCGTTTTTTAGAAGAAAGAACTTTATTTTTTTTTAATTTAAACATTTTTAATTTTTTTATGTTATGTTATGTTATGTTATTTTATTTATTTATTTATGGCTGTGTTGGGTCTTCGTTTCTGTGCGAGGGCTTTCTCTAGTTGTGGCAAGCGGGGGCCACCTTTCATCGCGGTGCGTGGACCTCTCACTATCGCGGCCTCTCTTGTTGTGGAGCACAGGCTCCAGACGCGCAGGCTCAGTAATTGTGGCTCACGGGCCTAGTTGCTCCACGGCATGTGGGATCTTCCCAAACCAGGGCTTGAACCCGTGTCCCCTGCATTGGCAGGCAGATTCTCAACCACTGCGCCACCAGGGAAGCCCCAGGATATCTTTTTAAAAATAAAGATTCTTATCCAGTGGGTTTCAGGTGGCACCTACGATTCTGCATGTCTATCAAATCTAATCGATGCCAGTAGTGCTGGTCCTCAGACCTCACTGGAGTTGCATGACTACAAACTATTGCAGATTTAAGGAAGTCAGAGAAAACAATAAAGAAAATTATGTAAGAATATGCAAATCAGTTAAAGAATGTTTTGTTGTCTTTCAGAAACATATGTAGCTTTTGCTTTGAGTTATAGTTTGGATTTTGCATTGATAAATGCCATGTTACTTACTGAAAATGTCCAGACACTAAGGGAATCTATGAATGGGACAATGCTGCTGCTAGTTCTGCTCAGATAACTCTTCAAATGCTGGGACTCCGTGTGTGACATCTAGTTTCCTACCAATTAAGTTATAGCAAAGATGTGGTCAAGCTGATTTTTACTAGCCATAACTTACCCTCCATCTGGGCATCTCAGTCAGTCCCCTAGTATATGTAACCTTTTTAAAGTTTGTGAAGTTCACCAAATGAGATAAAGGATAAAAGAAATTCCCAGATTTCTAAAGCCAAGAGCAAGAATGACAGTGTGGAATGAAATATCAAAATCTTTTGCTATTATATACACATGATTCAGTTTGGGTAAAAAATAGATATGTTTTGTTGGTATTTATGAAACCTTAGTTCAAAGGTGACTGACAAAATAGTAAGTTGTAAGAACTGATGTTAATGAACTTTGTGACAAATATCAAATTATTTGTATTTTAAACTCAAATTTAATAAAAATGGAAAAATCAAGTGCATAAACTTAAAAAAAACAATGCTTTGAATTACCTAGTTTAGAAGAGAATGAGAATAGACCATGATGACTTTTTCACATTTTTGACATACTGTGACAAAATAAATTGTTTTGGAGAAAGGTAGGTGATGGAGCTTTTGAACAACCATTGATTTTTAAGGTAGAAAAAATATCCAATAATAATTGTCTAATCTTTTTATTTTCTCTTTAATATTGATTTCCTTCAGTATTGATTTGTTTTACCTAATAACTTCTAAAGTCTCTTGAGCTATTATTAGGTCAATAGGATAGGTCCATAGTTAACCTTTAAAGAGCAAGCCACTTTATCTGCATCGGCAAGTCTCCTAGTATTTTATGCAGGAGGCTTTGAATTCAACAAGGCTAAGACAATGATATTTAGGCAATGCTAAAGGTTAATGTGCCTAAACTTACAATGGAATAGTATAGCAAAAGGCAGTTGGAAATCATATCACACCTGTGAGATAATGTAGAAGTAGAAATAAGAAAGTGTACCTGTTCCTAGTAAAATATCACCAAACAAGCAAATATTAAATTGTCTATTTTATTTTTATAAGAAACACAACCTTGTGTAAAATGAAAGGGTGTGGAGCCCTTATTCTCTGAGATTTCTTAAGTCAAACAGGTAAGATTCTCTATGTCACCCCCTAATAAAATGAATCTATATTTATCTATTTCCTCTTATTTCAGTTTGTAACAAGATGCTTCCGGAGGGAACAGGATAGTTCCTTTACTTCCTACCTTTGTATTCCCATCTGCGAACAGATGCCTAAGATTACATGGTCCAGAATTACATGGCAATGAATGTACTGTCTCTTTACCACTATGAAGTCCTCTTTGCTTTATCCTCCAAGCTCTAAGTAAAAGTGATTTTTTTTTTTTTTTTACAACAAACTTCACCGTCCTTTTTTCATTCTGAATCTTAACTTTCCAAGTGCTATTTCTATGGGTAGTAGCAGGGATGAATCATGATCCTCAAACTCAAGTATATAGCTTAACTTCTCATTCCATGCTTCCTTTTTGATTTTCTGGAAGAATCCTTGATCTCAGCCCTTCCTATTATATTCTATGGCTGTGGCTGTGCCATAGTTCTGTGATCTTAGTGTCAAAACCTACATAGGTAGAGGTCATGAAGGCACTGACTTCTCTGTGGGGCTGTCTGTCTACACAGATTGCTTTTGGTGAGTTTTATGTCCTTTCACATAATACTTAAGAGTTTGTTTATTCTGATTTTTACTAAAAATATTTTTTTCACCTGTTGTCCTAATTTTCTATTCCAACTTCCTTAAATACCCTGAATTTTACATACATTTCTTAAAAGAACTTGGTGTAATACCAGGTTGTAAGTTCATAATGCAAATTTGTAAAACTTTAAATGCATGGCAATAGTCCTCTTTAACAATTTACTAAATATATGTTTTATGTAAATTTTATTAAAGAAATATAGTGGCATTTATATGCTGAATATAATACATCACAAATAAGAGTGTCTACTTCAAATCCTTAATTACTTAAGATAGAGTATGAACAACTATCCTTTGTTAAAGCAGTATAATTAATTTTGCATGGTAATATGACATAAAATGATATTTCTTTTAAATTAGAAGGTGAAAGAACAATAAAAAATGAGCAATTATTTCTTTGGGACTTATAAAATTAAAACTAATTAAGGAGTTGGACTTAACTATGTAGAGTGTATTAAAACAACTGATTCAAAGTGTCTTCATTACAGTAATTCATGTAAATAGGAATCTGTTTTTTGACAAGCAGCTTAACAATGGCAAAGGAAATCAAATTTCTAAAAATTAAAGTGTCTTATATTGTAGTATTAGATATTTGAATACATCCATTGATTTTTTTAAGGCGCTGACAGTCACAGAGGAGCAAAGAAATTGCAGGTGAAAAATACCTCCTTAAAATGGTCCAAGATCACCTCTGAAAATGGAGAAGCTGAGCAGAAAGTGCAGAGGGCTGGAGTAAATTTTTAGAATCGTGTGGCCACTCTATCTTTTGAATCAGCATATATTAAAATTATCTTCTCTTCATATTTTATTTACATGTTTAGTTTATTTATTCCTTTATTATTATTTCAATTTTGCTGGAGGCAATTTACCTAATACGATCAGGTTATTTACTCATAGATTTGCTTGATGCAGAGTTTAAAATGTCTGTGAAATAGGGTGAGAGATGTGTCTTAATACATGTCCTTATTCTGAAGGAACTGGCTCTAGTGTATATCATTCATTATTCCCCATCCTGCATGTGGGTGTGGAGATATGCTTGCAATATCCCCAAGGCTCAAACCAGCAATGGGATAAATATGAGAGGCTGGGTTTCTGACCCCTTCATTCATTTGCCTCCTTGACTCTTCCCAATTCCATAGGAGTAAAAAAGATTTCCTCCTCCCCCCAACTTCCATCTTGTCCTGGGTAAGTTAGTAGGAACTTAAGACACAGACTGGCTGACAATGTTAATTTTGTTAACTTGGGAGTCAAACTTATAATTCATCTTCTGCTTTATTGCTGTTAAAATGTCCCAATAATAACCCTTTGTTCCCAGAGGCAGATGATTTCCTTAAAGACCAAGGACACTGTTTCCATGAAGACGAGGATTTTGTCTTGGTCACTGAGTTAAATTTTTTCTTTGTCACCCAAGTATAGTAGAGACTTCTATTGCTCACATATACCCTGGTCTCTTCCTGGGCACATTGGTTCCCCCCACCCCAAGGCATGGCAATGCAACTAATTCAAACCAACTGGTGTAGACAAAAGTGATGTGTCTTTTCCAGGGGAAAATATTTTTTGGTTTTATAAAACCAGGGCTTTTTATCCTGCTTTAGCAATCATGGAGAGAAGCTTTGTTGAGATGGTGATGTTACAAGATTAAAAATGCATCATTACACACTCTCCAATTGATGCATCATTACACACTCTCCAATTGATGCATCATTACACACTCTCCAATTGATGCATCATTACATACTCTCCAATTGCCTTAGAGATTGGCATAAGTGAGAACAAACTTTTGTAGTATTAAACCACAAAGATTTGAAGTTTTGTTATTGTTTTTATTATTTTTTCACAAAATAGTGTATCCTGACTGTCATTGCAAGGGTCTAAAATAGTCTTGACACAAATAAGCTTGTGTTAGTTTGCTACGGCTGCATAACAAATTGCCACAAACTTGGTGGCTTGAAACAATATTCACTTATTGGCTCACAGTCTATAGGTCAGAAGTCCAGATTACATTGCTGGGTTCTCTGCTCAGAGTATTGCAAGACTGAAATCAAGGTACTGACCAGGTTGAATTCTCATCTGGAAGCTCTCGGAGAACATTCACTTGAGAGCACATTCTGTTGGAATAATTCAGTTTCTTGTAACATGAAGGTGCCTATTTCTTTGCTGACTGTTGATCAGGATCAGAAGTTACTACATTCTTAACCATGTGACCCCCTCCATCTTCAAATCAGGAATGGTGCATCAAATACTTCTTGTACTATGGATCTCTCAAGTCCCTTTTCTCTGGCTTTTAAACACATATTTAAGGGGTCCATGTGATTAGGCCAGGCCTACCTGGATAATCTCCTATTAATTAACTCAAAGTCAATGGATTAGTAAACTTCATTACATCTACAAAATCACTTTTTCCATGTAATATAACCATGGTAGTTATAACTCATTATATTCACAGGTTTTACCACACTCAAGGGAATGATGAGGTTATATAAGAGAGCGGGTCTTTTAGGGGTCATCTTAGAATTTTGCCTACCACAAACTACCTAGAGATTTTTTGTTGGAAGAATAAATGAAAAACTAATGACAGAATAAGTTTATGGTCATGTATTAAAAAAAATCAAACAGGGAAAACAAACCTGCAGATGCACACACACAAAAAAACACACACACACAAACACATACATATAAATTGCCATTAGAATGATTACTAAAAACCAATTCTGTACTAAGTAATATTGCATAGAAACCCCTACCTGTGGATATTTTACAATTAATTTGAGGACATAGAAAATACTACATTATGCATAACAATTATCGTTCTGATTTCATGCTCTGAAAGTCATTTCCAAGACCACCTACAGGTTCCAAAATGGTCTTTCCTGTTAATAATTCAGATCTTATATAAAAGTCACTTCCAGAAGTCCTCCTGAAACCCCATAGACTCAGATTCTGTGAAGTTATATCATAGTGGTCTGTATAACTAGTCTTAAAAACTAATTCATCACACTCTTTGGACATGACTTCTTAAACATCTGCTCACCACTTTATTCTTGAACTTTAGTACATTATATTTATTGGATAAATCAAGCTTTGATTTTTTAAAGCCTTGCTTTTTGCCCTCTTTCTTAACTTCCACAATATTAGTTCTTCTATTATGAAGGTCTCTATTATGCTGCAATTGCTTCAGGAGTGCTATTTTTATTCTCTCAAATAGATTATATGTTCTTTGAAGAGAGATATTATTTCTTTTTTCTCCCCTCTAGTTTCCACAGCATCCAACATCTTCATTAACAAATTAGAAGTGTTCCCTAGGGATTTGTTGTTTGATGGATTGATGAACAAGATAGATTTAACAAACCAAATTTCATGGATCAAGATAATTACCAAATAAAATAGAATGTAAGTTGTTAATTATGGAGTAGAATGCAAAATTGATAAGAGAAGGTAGAAAACCCATATAAGCTAAAGTTATTAGGGAAGAGATTTTGTAGATTTGTGTAATATAAATATCTATAAATCAGAGCAAAGGACATTTTTTAAAAAGTCATCCACTTTAAAAGGAAAGAAAAGAAAAAAACACCTGGAGCCCAAAGCTGGAAAAATTAAAAGAACAAAATAATTAATGTAATACTGGATTCTAACTCAAAGCATAAATCAAATATATATGTGCCTATATTGATATAAATAAATTATTGAAAAAATAAATAAATGAGGAGAAGGGACAAATCTTCCTTACAGAGGATATCTAAATAATATACACAGGTATTTTGCTCCTTCCAGTAAGTGGCACTAAATTCCCTCCTCCTTGACCGTGAGCAGGACTTAAGGACTTGCTTCCAAAGAATATACTATGTGAAGAAAAAAAAAAATAGTAACTTTATAATGAGGAAACTTAGAAGACACTACTATAAACAAGTAATTGCCAGTAGTAAGTCATATCAATATAATATACTCCTGACATAGTGTGGTGGATGGACACTTCGCCTCTGATTTCTGCCCCCAAACCTATAACACTATCTAATTATGAGAAGTTAAAGGACATTCTGCAAAATAAATTATCAGTGTTCTTCAAAATTCTTCATGTCAGGTCAAGAAATGTATGGGAAGACTGCAAAACTGTTGTAGACAGGAGGAGAACAAGGAGACATGAAAATTGAATGCAGTGTGATATCCTAATCTGGATGGTGGAGCAGTAAAAGGACATTATTGGGAAAACTGGTAAAATCTGAATAAAATCTGTTGTTTAATTAATACTAATGAAATAATTTTTTTTTTTAGTTTTGAAAAATGTATAATGTTTATGTAAGATGTTAACATTAAAGGAAACTTGTTGAAAGGCATATAGAACTTGCTCTACTCTCTTTGCAACTTTTCTATAAATCTAAAATTATTCCAAAATAAAAAGTGTAAAAGTTTACTAAAATTATATATCCATATCTAACCATATCTATGTATTATTTTATATATAGTGTATATTAATATTAAGTATCCATAAATATATATTTATATAAAATATATTTTTAAATATAAAAATATAAATACATGTTTCTATATATATATCTATGTCTAACTCAGGAACTTTCCATCAAAAACTCAAACTATGAAGGTATTTAGTTAGCATTCTTAATTCTGAAAAAAAAAATCATTCTTAAGTACTAGGTAACTGTGACTTTAAAAACCAATGGAAGCAGATGTTCCATAAATGCTTATTGATAATCATATAGTTTCTAGCCTTGTGTTAAAAAAGACTCACTCATAACAGCTCCTCAGTAAAAGTACATGAACACACATGTACACACTTATGCATACCTGCAGAACTAAATCAACAAAACATAAGAGTAAGAGCGGGAGCTCTGACATCAGATTCACTGAACTAGAATCCCAGTTTCTCATAGCAGTAGTGTGCTCATTAGCAAGGTCCTTCTTTAAGCCCCAGGTTCAGTAACCGTTAAAAGGGGACAGGAATATTTCTTACATCACAGTATTATTCTGAGTTATAAATGGGATCATACATGCAAAGTGCTTAGAATTGGTACATAGTAGGCACTTGTTCAATGGTTAGATATTAATATAATTATTTTTGGCATCTAATCTGGGTCTACCATGAAAATGTTTTTTTCCATTTCCTCACAGAGTAAGATAGGAATTAATATGCAGTGAGAAACTATTAAATGCCACGTACTATGCCAAATACATTCTCATTTAATTCTTTCCACAAACAAATAAATTGGTATATCTCCATTACAGGAATGAAGAAACAGTGACTTAGAGAATTTAAGTAACCTGTCCAGATTTAAAACAGCAGTAGAGAAAGGAGCTGGATGCTTAATTTGGCCTGCTTAACTCCAAAATCCACATTTACTCTGGGAAGTTTATTTTACTGATAATTTTTATTATTTATGGGTCTGAGGTAATTAGTTTAAATGAAAACTAAGATAAAACCATGACTGGCATATAGAATACCCTCTTAATAAAAGTCTGTTTGTATTTTTAATTTGTAACAGTTAATATAGCCTAAGTAGAAAGAGTAGATTATTTTTATATAAAACTATATTCTTATCTGATAAAATAGTCTTTCAGCTCCACAAATTTGTTTCAGAAAGTCTTTATATTTCTAATTGTCTTCATAGCCTTGTTTTGTTGTATTAAAAATAGCTTTTGGAGCTTGCATTCTTGTCATTTACTGAATTCTTCCCAGTTTTAAAATCTAATTATATTATCCATAAAAAAAAAAGAATACATAGCAGAAAGCATAAATACATTTAGGTTAAAAGTTGATGAAAACTTTATAGATTGTGAAAAGTAATTTTTCCTAAAAAATACTTTATCTTATAGAAAATAGATAAATATGCCATTAAATGGATAGTTTGTATAGCATACATATCACAACTAGTAAGATTATTTAGAAAAAATGGAACATTTTAATGATAACAGTGGTTTGTTTTGAGAATGCATGCAAGCTTTGGAAGTTGTGGCAGAAGTAACATACAGGACAGTAGGAGAGCTAGATCTCCGGAAGTCCTTTCCTGCTCCTAAATTCTCAAGTGCTGTATATGATTGGGTAGCTCATGTTTTTTCAAGCATTCTTTCCCAAGGGCTTCATCCAGGATGGTATTCACAGCAGGCAAATCCTTGTTCTGCGGGATATGCTTGCAACTGCAGGATCTGAAGCTCCTTCCAGTGTACTCCTGGATTATCGGCGATGTTCACAGGATGTCTCTCCCACGTGTTCAAATACAAATCCTTCAACTACAACATAAAGGTCCCATTTTCTTCTCTTTCCCAGGTTCCCGCTGGAGAAACTGGATGCTGAAATTTAACTCGCTGGTAAGCCCAGCAGTGGGGGCCATCAGAGAACTCTTCAGCAACTCCAGGCTGTGGGAAAAAATTTTCTGTCAGTTTTGTATTACGCCTCCTCACGTGGGAACCATCCTATTTATATCTCTGACATCACAAAGCTTATTATTCAAACTGTCACTTTGCTTTTAACCAATTTTTCACCTCCCCCCAAATTTTTGTCCCCCCATTTTTCATGATTCAAACATACCATCATGACTGAGGAGGAGAAATTTATATGTCTCCTATGCAAACACATAGGTGGTCTTTCAAGATGGGGGGCACTAATAACTGAAAGATGATTTTGTTAAGTTTTTCTTGTATGCAAGAGCCAGGAGAAAGCTGAATTGTCTGTGCAAAAATAAATAAATAAATCTAAAAATATGAAGTACTTCGGAAAAATACTAATTTTTTCTCTTCTCAGTTACTGTTAAGTACATTTTGTTTCTCCTTCACTCTCCCACTTCTGCCAGGGTGTCATGCCATGCCCACCACCTAGTATTCCTGGACACATCCCCTCAGTGGGACACTGCTTCATCTGCAAAAACTGAAAAGTAGATGCAGGATAGACAAATTACCATGCTACTCTATTTTCCTATTTCTTTATTCATGACAAGTCCATCACTCAAGAAGCTTTGCGTGTGTTTCATATTGACTTTTTGAAGGATTAGAGTCGTTTAATGAACTTTTTATAAAGATTTAGAAAAATTAAAATTGTAGGCTGTATGACATTTTTATTCTCTTAAAGGCAACACCTTAGGAGATTAGAATAGAGTTTAAGCAGTGAAATAACACGACCAAATTTCATTTAGAAAATAGAAATGGTAATAGAGAAGTGATTGTATTAGTGAGTATAAGAGTGAAGTTAATGAAAAATAACTTCATTCATAAAGAAGATGCATATTTACAAGTAATCAATATATCAATCAGTACATTTTAAGAATTTATTACTACTACGTATTTTTAAAAAGTATCTAAGACCACAAAATCTATTCCCAGAAACATGCACAAAATTTCACAATTTTAAGGTTGTATCTATCTCATTTTCCATTGGAATTGGGATAACTTTGGCTGCAAGTAAGAGAAAATACCAAATTAAAATAATTCAGATAAGAAGAAAAATTCATTGTCATACTTAACATTAAGTTCCAAGGTTGGTGATATGGTCTTTCAAACATATTACAATGGACGTCAGTACTTTTTGTCTTTCTTCTCTACCATCCTTGGCATGTCAGGTTGCACTTGGACTAGTCCTCTTTATGGATACAAGATAGATGCATCAGGTCCCAGAACAGCATTCAGATCTGACAAGGTCCAGCTGAAGAACAATGATGATTTTTCTGTGTGTGTCTCTTTTACCAGGGAAGAAACCTTTCCTGGAACCATTATTCCCCTCTCCAGACAACTTCATTCCATGTTTATTGCTAGGATTGGTTCATATATCCATTCTTCAATCAATCTCTTAGAAGAGGAATTAAATTTTTATTAGGTAGTTAAGATGATTCATATAGAGCTGTGCTAAAATTTAAACAAAATTGAGACACTTCTAGCCAAAAACAAAGAAGAATAAGGTGAGTGAATTGACACTCAACAGTTAAATTTAAGCCACATAAAGACTGAATATTTTGGACACTAGTTTAAGAAACCCCCAGCAGAAATTGTAAAGAAAACCGTGCAGTCCATATTTGTATAGCACGCAGAACAAAACTCACATTTTAGGGATAAGCATAGAAGGAGAAATGAGATAGAGAATTGATAAAAAAAATACAGTGATGAGTAGAAATCAGATGGAACAAGGTCTCTCAACCTCAAGGTGAAGAGTTTCAAGAAGAGAGTGGTCAAGTGCTTTAAATGCTTCAGATATAACAATAAATATGTGCAGAAGGAAGTTCTACTCAAATACTGCCACATAAATACAATTTTTACTTTTTTACATTGTTAAAAGTGAAAATTTTCACCTCTGAACTACCAAAGAAATATTCACTCTATTTCTAGGAACTCAATTCTCCCTGCTCCTCTATACTTTTCAGTATTTGGTGTCACGTGCATTCTCCGTTATGCCCGACTTTAAGATTTACTTACACCGTTAGTCAAAGCAGGAATACTCTCCCTCCCTTATTATATTTATTTAAACACCAGTCATTCTTCAGTGACTACTGTGAGTCCCAATTCTCTGTATACCAAAGCCTAAAATGAGTTGCCTTTCTCAGTGAAACTTTCTTTATCCCCTGCAAACCATGTTATTCTCTCCAAGGCAGCATAGAAGTTGAGAATTTAAAGAAGACTGACCTGATTTTGAATCTCTCCTTTGATGACTGTTTGGATGATGTTAGTCAGTTCAATACATTGTCCTGGTCTCAGTTTCTTCCTTTGTAAATTAGGGATTCAAAATTCCTCTTTTCTAGAAGAGATGTTTTATAGATTTCAGTTAAGTACTGTACATAAAGTGCTTGAACCAACGCATGACACAGTAAACTTTCAATAATTGTTATCAATAAACAAAATATTGTGCATTTAATTTACCACTTGTCAGTTTTCTATTATTTATCTCCCATTTCTTCCAAGCCCTCACTATCAGTTTCACAAATGGAAGTTCATCTCTCTAGCTAAAATGTATGGATTAACACAACTAAGGGAAGTGGTTCTCATGCTTCACTGTGCAGAATAATGACACAGAGACTTGGTTAAAATGGAGATTTCTCTTCGCTGCCCCGTAAAGACTTTGATACAGAATAATTATGTTTGTGGCCAGAATATTCATGCTTAACACATTTTCCAGATGATTCCAGTCAGGTAATCCATGGATGGCACGCAGGGAAGCACTATCCTACAGTTGAATGGGATAAGGAACAAGTTTCGACAAAAACTCACCAGGAGGAATAAAACAATGAACTCAAAATTTTTCAAGTGTGCTATACTATAAGTCACATAGTCTTGAAATTAAATGTCAAGAAGATACTCCCTCCCTTTTGTATGTGAAATTGTTTTGTAATTGCTAAAATGATGTACAAATTTGAGTTACTATAATTCTAACCTATCTGAAGAAAGTCGTAGTTTTTACATGTCTCACAATAGTACTTGAAACATAGTAGATGATCAGTAATAATGGATTTATCTATTGATTTACCATCACAATTAAAACAGCTCATATTCAAGCGTGAACATATTCTAAAACAAAGAATAACAAAGAATTAAACAAAGAATTGTGTCAACATCCCAGTGTAAAACGATCCTTTAATGTAGTCTTTAGTAGTTTGCTTGGTTTCCTTTATAAATGCATAGTAATAGCCTTTCTAACACTTCTCTAAAATATTAATAACCATTTTTATAGGTTTTTTTAAACTAGTCGTAGAAGCAATGAAGATACAAAGTTGATATGGTGCATAGGTCAAACATTCCCTCCTGAGACACATTATGCCCTGCATTACATTTGTTTAACTCTCCAGGGCTACATTTTCCAGTAATGTGCATGGATAGGTCCATTATCATCCAAGGTAGTTGAACATTAATGAATCACTCAGCATAAGAAAAATAATGTTCCATATCTTTCTGCATTTTCTAGGAATTCATCTAACAGTAGCTGGGTAAGTATAAAAGAATCTTCCCTGAATAGTTATTTTTATTTTTGATCTGGTTTGGATACATGCATTAGTGTGTAAAGTATGATTAAATTCATTGGATTTTTAAGAGAGTGTCTCCATGTGAGAAATATGAATTCTCATTCTATTGTTTTCTTTGAATATGAAAAATTAACAGAGATATATTTTATTTTCCCCTTTTCAACTGTGCTGTGTGTACAGCCAGATGAAAGGAAGACAGGTAAAATCTCTGCAAGTCATGACAAATGCAGGAAGGGAATTAGTGTTTAATTAATTGAACAGACCTTCTTGATTTACAGCACTCTAATATTGAATAGGATCAGTTTAAGAATAACTACCCTTATAATGTGACTTTTTTTTTTTTTTTGACATACTGTGATCATGGGATCCCCAGGCAATATACACATCAACATATTTTTCAAAGAAGAATGATATGTGACATTTGGTTGGCTAAAGAATGCAGTTTCCTAATATTTACTTTGAGAGTTTTCCAGATATCTCATGGGGATCAAGATTTCTCACTCACAGAAATTTGGAAAATTTTTGCAGCAAGAATGTATTTACATATCCCTGTGCTTGATGTACTTTAAGGATGGCCTTCAAAGATTCCCACTTCCTGGTATTCACACCTTTGTGTAATTCCATCCGTTTCAGTGTGAATTAAATTTTATAATTCACTTTATTTTTTAATTTTAGAACTTTTTTATTATCCCACTTTCCCTCTTCCCCTCCTTCCAGCCCCAATCCTAAGCACCTACTAATAGACGTTCTGTCTCTATTGATTCCCTATTCTGGACTTTCATATGAATGAAATCATATATTATGTGACCTTCTGTCTGGTTTCTTTCACTTAGCATAATGTTTTCAAGGCTTATCCATGTTATACCCTGTATGAGTACTTCATGCCTTTATATGGCTGAATAATATTTCATTGTATGGATACCACATTTTGTTTATACATTTGTCAGTTGATGGACATTTGAGCTGTTTCCACTTTTTTGCTATTTTGAATAATGCTAATGTAAACATTCATATGTGAATTTTTGTTTGGACATATGTTTTGTTTCTCTTGGTCATATACCCAGGAGTAGAATTACTGACTCTATGTTTAAGCTTGTGAGTAATCGCCAAATTATTTTCCAAGGTGGCTTCGTTACTTTACATTCTCATACACTTCTGAGGGTTCTGATTTTTCCATGTGCTCATTAGCATTTGTTATTGTCTGTCTTTTTTTATTTTAACCATCCTAGTTTGTCTAAAGTGGTATGTTACTGTGGTTTTCATTTGCATTTCCCTAATGACTAATCATGGTGAGCCACCTTTTCTGTGCATATTGGCCATTTGTATAGCTTCCTTGGAGTAATCTATTTTTTTAATTGGGGTATAGTTGCTTCACAATGTTGTGCTAGTTTCTGCTGTACAGCGAAGTGAATCACCCATATGTATATACATATCCCCTCCCTTCTGGATTTCCCTCCCATCTAGGTCACCACAGAGCTTCAAGTAGAGTTCCCCACACTATACAGCAGGCTCTCGCTAGTTATCTACTCCATACATGGCAGTATATACATGTCAATCCCAATCTCCCAATTCATCTCACGCCCCCATTTCCTGCTTGGTGTCCATACGTTTGTTCTCTACATCTGTGTCTCTGTTTCTGCTTTGCAAATAAGTTCATCTGTACCATTTTTCTAGATTCCACATATATGCATTAATATACGATGTTTGTTTTTCTCCTTCTGACTTACTTCACTCTGTATGACAGTCTCTAAGTCCATCGTGTCTCTACAAATGATCCAGTTTCATTCCTGTTAATGGCTGAGTAATATTCCACTGTGTATATGTAACAATTCTTCTTTATCCATTCATCTCTTGGTGGACATTTAGGTTGTTTCCATGTCCTGGCTATTGTAAATAGTGGTGCAATGAGCATTGGGGTGCATGTGTGTTTTTGAATTATGGTTTTCTCAGGGTGTATGCCCAGTAGTGGGACTGCTGGGTCATATGGTAGTTCTATTTTTAGTTTTTCAAGGAACCTCCATACTGTTCTCCATAGTGGCTGTATTAATTCACATTCCCACCAACAGTGCAAGAGGGTTCCCTTTTCTCCACACCCTCTCCAGCATTTATTGTTTGTAGGTTTTTTGATGATGGCCATTCTGACTAGTGTGAGGTGATACCTCACTGTAGTTTTGATTTACATTTCTCTGATAATTGGTGATGTTGAGCATATTTTCATGTGTTTGCTGTCCATCCGTATGTCTTCTTTGGAGAAATGCCTATATAGGTCTTCCTCCCATTTTTGGATTGGGTTGTTTTGTTTTTGATATTGAGCTGCATGTGCCATTTGTACATTTTGGAGATTAATCCCTTGTCTGTCGCTTCATTGGCAAATATTTTCTCCCATTCTGAGGGTTGTCTTCTCATCTTGTTTATGGTTTCCTTTGCTGTGCAAAAGCTTTTAAGTTTCATTAGGTCCCAGTTGTTTATTTTTGTCTTTGTTTCCGTTACTCTAGGAGGTGGGTCAAAAAAGATCTTGCTGTGATTTATGTCAAAGTATGTTCTTCCTATGATTTCCTCTAAGAGTTTTATAGTGCCCAGCCTTACATTTAGGTCTTTAATCCATTTTGAATTTATTGTTGTGTATGGTGTTAGAGAGTGTTCTAATTTCATTCTTTTACATGTAGCTGTCCAGTTTTCCCAGCACCACTTATTGAAGAGGCCATCTTTTCTCCATTGCATATTCTTGCCTTCTTTGTCAAAGATAAGGTGACCATAGGTGTGTGGGTTTATCTCTGGGCTTTCTATCCTGTTCCATTGATGATTCACTTTTAACAAAGGAAATATGACAGGTAATGGGTTGTCACTTCCATATTAGTGGCACTTTCTTTATCTCTATCCCTTGATCAATTTGATGAAACCAGCTGTTATGTTATGAGGTGACTTACAGAGAGAACTTTGGGGAGCCTCCAGCCAACATACAGACCAGCCAACAACTGAGTCCTATAATTCAAAAGCCCAGGAGAAAATGGATTATGCCAACAACCACGTGAGTGAGCTTGAAAAGAAATTCTCCCTAAAAGGAGCTTTGAGATGACCATAGCTTTAGCCTATACTTTGACAGCAGCCTTGCGAGATATCCAGGGCCACAGGACTCAGCTAAATCATGCTCAGATTACTGACTCATAGAACTGTGAGATCATAATTATTTGTTGTGTTAAGCCACTAAGTGTTGGTATGATTTCTGAAGCAGCAATAGCTAACACACTCCCATATCACTGGTACTGTTCTATATGCAAATAATACAAAATTAAGAGAACATATAATTTACTTTATAGCGTTCCTTTCTACTAAATGCAATTATTGTCAATTAAAGTATAGATATGTTGTGCTTTTTCAAATATGTAATATTTTCAAAAATTGCCTATATTTATCACAATGATTCTACTTTCTTCTAATATATTTGTTGTTGAAAAATACTAAGACATAAGCAATATTTTTAAATGTCTTCTCTATTTATGTTTTCCTAAAATTTACTAAATTCAATCTATATGACAGTAAACAACCAGTGTATATGTGTACTAGATGTGGAGTTAAGAAGAAATCAATTATTTTATATGTTACTTAAAGTCAGAATTTTAAATAATTTCAAAGACATATAAATTCTCCATGTGCTGTTAGAACACAGTAACATTTTAATATATAATTTTAGAAACATTTTTATTTTCAGAAATTAAGGAACTCTATGAATATAACCAATATAAAACAGATAAAATGCTATACAATAATAATGACATTTTAAATACATACTCATATGCACACAGAGACAGAATAATTTTTTAAATATAATCTATCAGCATTCTCATCTGGAGAAGATTCCATAATGTAAAATATTGTGGATGATGCAAATATATATACTACTAGATTTAGATTGGATTTATGAGTGTTAATTATTCTTGAGTGTCTCATTTGCTATTTTAAAATAAGATAGGTATTATTATTTACTGAGGTAAAATCTATTTGAAGCAATTCCATTGTACTATTTTATTCAGCCAGTTTATATTAAAAATAAAAAATATAAAATAAATAAGCTAATTGCATAAAGTAACAGAAATTTTCTTATATTTAATATAATGCAGTATACAGAAAATGGACTATAAGAATTCTCATGGAGATATTTTGCAACAGTCTAATGTGAAGTAAAAATGAATTAGTTAAATCTTTACATCAAATATTCAGAACTCTTTGTTTTATTTTATTTTGTGTTATTGAAATGAAGTGTTGTCTGGACTTGTATAAAGAATAATGATATTTTAAATGGAGAAGACTATTTTGAACTATATTCATAATTAGCTCATTAATGTGGATTATCTTGTAATGGTCTAATTTGAAAAATTAATCAATTTTTAAATAGTGTCAGTAAACTTCTAAAGCTCTTCTCACTTTGATCTGAGGTTGAGAAATTATTTGGGAGAGTTCTTCTTCACTTCTTGTATAAAAGCCATCTCTGAGCAGATGGCAAGGCTATTCAACTTTTTCTTTGGAAATACCACTGCATTGATGTTGATTTAACTCTACTGTAAAAAGTTAATTTCACATGCTCACTTTACACTGAAGAATAAATAAGTGTTAATATGGTATATTGTCCTCTAAAATGTAGGAAAAATTGGGGCAGGCAACCGAAAGATACATTTTGTGTTTCTGAAGTGATAACATGCACCTGTTAGACTAATCGTTTCAAAAAATGAAATAAAATCATATGAGTTTATAAAATAATAAAACTAAATTTTATATAAAGAGACATGTGATTTATCAAAGTATTACAATAAATGATTCCATGTAATGTTTTTGAAATTACACAATCTAAAACTTCATATTTGAGGATAGAATTAATTTTTAAAATATTATCTTTATTGAATTATTTAATTTAAAATTTTATTATATTGCAGAAATAAAGCTAAATTGAAGATCTTTTGTCACTAAAGTTAGATGTTAATCATATATTTTGCTATGCTATTATCTTTACTTTAAACAAATAATTTTTTGAAGATCACTGCCAAGTGCCTTTATTTTTTTAATTTAATTTAATTTTTTTAATTGAAGTATAGTTGATTTACAATGTTGTGTTAGTTTAAGGGGTACAGCAAAGTGACTCAGGCCATATATATACATATATATATATATATAATTATTATTCAGTTATATATATATTATTTTTCAGATTGTTTTCCATTATAGATAATTATAAAGATATTGAATATAGTTCCCTGTGCTATACAGTAGGTTCTTGTTGTTTATCTATTTTATGTATAGATAGTAGAAGACATACAGATAGCCAACAGGTGCATGAAAAGTTGCCCAACATTGGTAATTATTAGAGAAATACAAATCAAAAATACAATGAGGTATCACCTCACACCAGTCAGAGTGGCCATCATCAAAATGCCTACAAATAATAAATTTTGGAGAGGGTGTGAAGAAAAGGGAACCCTCTTGCACTGTTGGTGGGAATGCAAATTGGTGCAGCCACTGTAGAGAACAGTATGGAGGTTCCTTAAAAAAGTAAAAATAGAGCTATCATATGATCTAGCAGTCCCACTCCTGGACATATATCTGGAAAAGACAAAAACTCTAATTTGAAAAGATACATGCATCCCAATATTCAGAGCAGAATTATTTACAGTAACCAAGACATGGTAGCAACCTAAGTGTCCACTGACATATGAATGGATAAAGATGTGGTACAATGGAATATTACTCAGCCATGCGAAATGAATGAAATAATGCCATTTATAGCAGCATGCATGGACCCAGAGATCATCACACTAAGTGAAGTAAGGCAGAGAAAGACAACTATCATATGATATCACTTATACGTGGAATCTAAAAAATAATGATATAAATGAACTTATATACAAAACAGAAAAAGACTCACAGACACAGATAACAAACTTATGGTTACCAAAGGGGAAAGGGGGGAGGGATAAATTAAGAGTTTAGGATTAATAGGTAAACACTACTATATATAAATAACTTTTTAAATTTGGCAAAATCACAAATTTTTATGCTTAGCTTCAACTTTAACATTGATGTGAATATTTCTAATTTCTTCTCTTCTCCTTCCTACTAGTGTAGTACCAGATATTAGCTTAACTAATGTATCATTTGACTTTTCCCATATCATAAGTTAAAGTTTAGCATCCAAAATCTAAATGTCTTCCCAATGGCCACTTCATTTTAGTTTATAATTTATTAATGCCAATGGGTGGTAATCTCTTTAAATATGTTAAGGTGTTTTATGATCATAAAAATTAATTCAGCTAGACAGTAGAATTTCTTAGAAATTCATCTCATGAAAAAATAAATTATGCTTACATTCCTGTGCTATAGAAACTATATTTTTCTATTCATGACGTACAGTATCACTTCTCTACCTTTTTATGATCATACAAATTTACATTTTTTTCTATAATGACAATCAGAAAAGATAACATAACACCTTTACTCCTATTTATATCATTCCAAGTGTATCTCTTCTAAGCTTCCACAAATCTTTCTAGAGAAAATGCCCACATGCATACAAACACACACATATGCACAATTAAATGAGGGTGTTTTATTTTAGTAAAGGCAACATACAGGGCACAAATCCACAGGTGCAAGTAGTCAGAGCATGCATTATATAAAGTTGGGAACCTCAGGAAGGATTACTCATATATATAGTGCACAAAGGATGGCTTGATTTTTCCATCACACTTGCACAATGGAATATTGTCTCAAATATTGTGTCTCAAATATTGTTAATTTTAATGTGACCAGCTGATATAGGGACCATTACAGACATTACACAATATCTCTGCACCACCATTATAAAGAAATAATTGGTAGGTTAGAACATTCCCCCCATAGGGGCACATACACATGAAGAGGGCTGCCCATCCGAATAAGGTTCTAGGAGTGCAGGATCATAGTTGTAGTGGTCATATATTTGCACAATATAAATCACATTATTTGTGTCTGTTGAAAATCCTTCCCTGGATTCCCATTGTATTTAGGTTTAAATCTAAATCATTTAGCATTTTACCTGCCTCCAAGCCTGGTACCAATTCAGCAATCTCATCTGTGGCAGTTGACTCATCATTTTGTGTGTTCTGACTACACTGTTTCTCAGTTCCTTGAAAAAAAAATTTCCTTTCTTATCATTTTTCATCTGATATTTTCTGAATATTTAACCTTCCCCAAACTCTGACCCTTTGCTTATTATAGGCAATCCCTGCTCATCGTTCAGATTTAAGCATAAATGCCATTTTTTAGAGAAGCAGAGAACTCATTACTGTCTCCTAGGCACATGATTTCTTAGAATACTACAGCTGCCTTTCACAGTATTAGCAGAAGACTTATAGCCAGTGTTTCCTAAAGTTTATTTTATACTTTGTTTACTTACAATTTAACTTTAACTTTATCTTTCTATCAGAAAATATTTTTCTATATACTATGTCCTCAGTGTTAAGGCTTGAACAACTTAAAAAAGAAAGTTAAATTTTTACTTTTATGTTAGCTTCTTGATAGTCATAGTAAAAGACACATGACCTTTGAATTGCAAGTGCCATATATTTTTGAACAATAAAAAGACTTGGGATTTCAAAGCTTGGCTGTTTAATAATAACTATTAAATGTCTGAATAAAAAATTATCTCTTAAACAAAAGAATCAATAGGATTGGAAAAACTGAGGAATGATATAAGAGCAGTTTCATACTCCAAATGTATTTTGTAGTGGGTTGGAGATGACAGAATTGAGGAGTCATTTGTGTAGTTCACTGATAATGGCACCATATACATTGGCCATATCTAGTGTAAAAAAATGTAGAATGAGAGATGTGGAGAGCAGTAGTTATTTTAAAAAAATTTTAAGGTGCAAGATTTCCAGACTGTGGAGCCCAGTGTGGGGCTCAGACCCGTCACTACTTGAGGAGAATCACTGTAATTGTGATTATTCTTCTGTTTGTTGGTCTTATACTCAGGGGGTGTGGATCTTGACCATACGGTGTCTCCAGCCCTCCTACCCACATCATTGTTGTTTCTTCTTATAACCTTTATGGTGGAAAAATTATTCTGCTAGTTCTCAGGTCATTCTCATTGGTAGTTGCTCTGTAAATAATTGTAATTTTGGTGTGCTCATGGGAGGAGGTGAGCTCAGCCAAGTGTTTATATGCTTTACTAAAGAACACTGAACCTGACCATATTACTTAGAAAAATCAGGATAACTTAGGTTTTAATAGCTTAAAGGAAAATTGGATAAATCTCCCTGCATTTGGATACTCTAATTACAACTTCTCTTTTTTCTTTTGTATGTGGAAAGGAAGCAAATGCCCTTGGGATTTTGCTCACCCAAAAACATGGGGACCACTATCGAGTTGAGTAGGGTATAGCTAACAACTAGACCCCTTGGCATGAGGATACCCTCTTGCCTCAGAGCTATTCCTGAAACTGTAATTTTAATGCCACTAAAGAAATAGTAATAAGATCCCCTTTAACCACCTTGTAACCCATGCAGGAGAAACCCTCCTAAATTCTCATCACACTCAATGCATTTTGACCAGTTGCCTTACCTCCTATGAGATTCTCTTGCTAACTGCTCCTCATTTAACTGTTTCTCACTCTAATAACTTTATCCCTGCCACTCTTCTTCCTTCCTCTACAAAGGAGACTACTCATGAATGTTTGACCTGGACAGATCACCCTTTGACCCCTCATGCTGACTTACAGGAAATTCCTTCGGATAATGCTGATTTCTCATGGTTCACTGATGGTTCTCATTTGAAAGATGAAAGTGGCAAATATTATGCTAAATATGCAATATCAACTCTTTTTGAAGTAATTGAAGCAGCACCATTGACTTTGGCTACTTCAGTCCAACAAGCCAAGCTACATGCACTCTCAGTGTCATGTATTCTAGCCAAAAGAGCCAATATTTACACTGAAAATATATAAGCCTTTGGAGTGTCTCAAAATTTTGGAATATTATGAAAATGTGGCTTTCTTACTTCCAACAGGGATAAAATTTTAAATGGCTCTTATGTCCAAAATTTATTAGATGACATACTCCTACCCTTTGGCTATTAATGTCCCTAATGATGCTAATATTGATTATAGAGAAAGGATGTTCAGTTTCTCCCTCTTGAATTATGCTTTAAATTGAATATCATGGTCTAGTAGAGACTGAGTCCGATGAATAAATATATGTGTCTCCTTCAGTTCATTTATCCATTATCTTCCTGTGACATTGTACAAAAAAAGGGAATAAAGTTGACACACATCAAATACTGATTAGATGAGAAAATCCCACTTAGATTTTGCAAATTTCCTTCAAACTTCTATGACACACAGAAATAGAAATATTTATAAAAGCTAAAACAGTGGTTAGATGGAAAGGATGTTTAGTGGCTTTTATTTTAATTACATACGCCTACCTCCCACAGAATAAAATGTGAAAGATGAGTCAAAGATTTTTATTCCACCTTTTAAAATACAAAGAATCTGGTCAAATCAAAGTTGAAATAGAAGAAATACATGTAGTTTCAGCTAAAAATGTCCTCTCTTATATCAAGATAGCTGTAAAATTAACCTTTCTTTGGAGTTTTGTTTATCTAGTTCTTATAAATATTATTTTTTTCCAGATCTTTCAATCTAAAAATACTTACTGTATAATTTTAGTCTTAATTCTTAGAATACATGATATAAATGTTAACTAATTGTATATTTATGAATATATATTCTCCCTTAGCAAGTTTTTCTTCTTTGTCCTAATTAATTTTATCTAGAAATAACTGTGGTACATAGCGAAAATTATCACAGATTCTTCCCTTCTCTTGAAGATGTGGAGATATTTCTCCACTCATTTAATCTGGGTAGGACTTGTGACTTAACTTTGGCCACAGTATGGTAGAACAGACAATTTATGAGTTCAGATCTAAGTCTCAAGAGGCTTTGTACAGTTATAGTCACTCTCTCTCAGAACTCCAGTAATAAGCACTAGACAACCCTACTTGAGGATGAGAATCAAGGTGGAGAGGCCTCTGCATTGCCTCTTCATAAAACTCTTCCATAGAAGGTCTTCAAAAACATCCAGCCTCAGCCTAATGTCCAGCTGATCACAGCTACATATGGAACTCCAATAATATCCCATATGAAGAATCAGCACATTCATGAGATTTACAAATTGGTTGTGACAAGCAGGATTTCTCACCTGTCTGATATATACACACTCCATCATCCCTGGGATTCTGAATTTGATGGATTTTCCTTCCATAATTAGGTGAGGTTATATAGCACTGTTGACCTTCAGAAATTATCTGGGTGAGCCTGACCTAATCTTACGAGCCCTTTAAAAGTTTTCTCTGGCTACTCTCAAAAGAGTATGCTTAGTAAGATCAAAACATGACAGGACTTTGACTCAGGGGAATTGCTTCATGGCTGAGTCAGAAGGGGATGCACGGCAAAGATTCAAAAGCAACTTCTAGGAACCAAAAGCAGTAACCAGCTAATAGCTAGCAAGACAATGGGAACCTTGGTTCTGCAATTACAAGGAATTGAATTCTTCCAACAACCTGAGAGATTTTGGAAGTGGATCTTTCCTAAGTAAAGCCTGCAGGTGAGGACACAGCCATCCAACACTTTGATTCTGCCTTGTGAGACCTTGATTAGAGATAGAACATGCTGGACTCCTGACATACAGAAATTGTACCATAATGACTGTGTTATTTTAAGTTGCTAAATTCCTGGTTATTTGCTATATAGCAAAAGAAAACTAATTCAAGTGTTGTTTTAAATTGCTAAACTGTGTTGATTTTTTATTATAAAACAAAATCTAACTGATACACAGAGTAGAAATCATAAGCTTGCAGTAGTTGGAGGCTCTGCTGTTGAGTTAGCTAGGTGAGAGCTACATCTCTGATGTAGGACTATATCCTCCTACAAACAATGATTTTTTAAATGTTCATGCAGAGGTAGTAATTCTTTTCTCTTACCTATCTTTTAATGAAGCAAATATTCTCTTTTTGAGTATGTTTTTCTCAATCATAACAAAGAGATAAATAGTTAACATAGTTAATAGTAACAGAAAAGGCAAATAGTTAGCCTGTTTTTTAAATGATTTTCTTTTTAATCCTCAATATTTCCTCTGAAGGTAACCATAGTAACTGTCATTCTAACATAATCTGTAGGTCACTTCAAAAGATTTGAATCACTCATTTGCATATGTGGCTTGTGCCTCCATTCAGCTTCTTGCTTCTCCTTTGCCTTTCAAGTATCAGCTTAAGACAGTAAGTTAAAAATAGAAGGTGATCAGTAAAAATTTTGCTAAATTAATTGCAAGGTTTTTCAGAAAAGAAAAAAAATTCTATGAAATAATATCTCTTGGCTTTCTACCAAGAAACAGCAACTAATCATCTATGTACTATAATGGAAAGTAAATGAATATCAATGATTTTAGCCTATCCATTCCTTTTGTCTTGAATTACTCCAGATAATTGACCACAGTGAGACTCAGTTACAAGCATATGTTTAACAAGGTTTATTAAGGCTAATCTGTGAGAAATCCTCATAGCCAAGACTTTCTCCTCAATATGTCCAGCTTTGCCTATAAGCCTCCATAGAAACAAATCTGGGGGGCACTAAGAATAAAGACAGTGAGAAATTTTAAAAATATTATATACCTTCAATTTAGAAGCGAGTCCCAGAGTAAATTAACACAGGTAAATTGGGATTATAGAAAATTCTGGGAAAGTATCAAATATCATTTATAATTTTTGAAGCTAATGATTTAAAATATATACATGGGGCTTCCCTGGTGGCTCAGTGGTTGGGAGTCTGCCTGCCAATGCAGGGGACACGGGTTCGAGCCCTGTTCTGGGAAGATTCCACATGCCATGGAGCAACTAGGCCCGTGAGCCACAACTACTGAGCCTGCGCGTCTGGAGCTTGTGCTCCGCAACAAGAGAGGCCACGATGGTGAGAGGCCCGCGCACCGCAACGAAGAGTGGTCCCCGCTCGCCGCAACTAGAGAAAGCCCTCGCACGAAACGAAGACCCAACACAGCCATAAAAATAAATTTAAAAAAATAAAAAAATAATAAAATAAAATAAAAAATATATATGTATATTTCTTGTGTTACATAAGTATGAAAAATTTCCTCTTTTAATGTCTGTTACTATACCCTAGAAAGATGCTTATATTATTACTAATTACTCTAGCCTGGAAATATGCCTTTATCCCCAGTATATAACCTGATGTAAGATTTCAAATTTATGAACTTAAAGTTCTTTATAGGGGCTTCCCTGGTGGCACAGTGGTTAAGAGTCCGCCTGCCAATGCAGGGGATGTGGGTTCTAGCCCTGGTCTGGGAGGATCCCACATGCTGTGGAGTGGCTGAACTCATGCGCCACAACTACTGAGCCTGCAAGCCACAACCACTGAGCCTGAGTGCCGCAGCGGCTGAGCTCGCACGCCTAGAGGTGGTGCTCCACAGGAGAAGTCACCACGATAGGAGGCCCGGGCACCGCAGGGAGGAGTGCCCCCCACTCCGATGGCCGCAACCAGAGAAAAGTCCACGCAGCAACGGAGACCCAACACAGCCAAAAATAAATAAAAATTTATTTTTTTTAAAAAAAGTTCTTTATAGGAGATTTTCTTTGTTAGCCTAATTATAACTGTGAATATCCTGCTAAATGCTCAGGATAAGAAAACCAGAGTTAGAATAAGCCAAATGGATACTTTTTTTTGTAGACAGTCTATTATTACAAATAAGTTTTAACTGTAATTAACAATGGAGATAACCATCTATGGCCCAATAAGCAAAAAATAAAACAGGTTACTTTTTCTGAGTCATTTAAGGTTATGCCTTAATAATTTGTGTCATTACATTTCCAGATGCATATCTTCTAGTTGTTTTTATCCAAAATTGACTCCAAAATTGTTGTAGCATAAACAAGAGAAATGCACATTCAAATCTAAGGAAAATGTGAACTCAAATCCAACTCAGAATTTTTTTCCAGTGATATGTTTAAATAATTAACGAGAATGAATTATTGGAAGACAAGAGAGCATATATGATAGTTTTCAAAATTTATTAGGAAAAATACAAACTAAGGAAAATCCCAAAATGCTTCCTAATTTATGAGATTATTTTCTTAAAATGTCAGGTCAAATAAAGAACATAGTTTCTGTCATACTGAGGAGACTGATCACTATTGACTTTTTTTACAACACATGAGAATGCTCCAAATAAAACCTCAATAATTTAGAAAAATGCTTTAAGAAAAATTGAAGATAGAATCATCATTCTGA
Organism: Balaenoptera ricei; assembly: GCF_028023285.1. Classification (NCBI taxonomy): domain Eukaryota; kingdom Metazoa; phylum Chordata; class Mammalia; order Artiodactyla; family Balaenopteridae; genus Balaenoptera; species Balaenoptera ricei. The sequence goes on from NC_082643.1 coordinate 87,803,159, forward strand.
AAATGAATTATCTAGAATGGACTGTGGTAGAAGATCAGCAAAGATTAGGGTTTAGAAATGAGGCAGAAAGGTTTTACACTCTGGGTAAGCACATTATTTACAGGTAAATAATAATGATGATGATGATGGCAGTGCTAGAATTACTAGCCACCTCTTCAAAATCCACATCTATGGATCAGCTTTAAACAAACAAACATCAGAGTATCTGGCCACACTGACCATTAGCATTCTCAGATGACATAAGTAAACTGGAACTGAAGAGCTGCTTTGTCTTTAAAGAGGGCCCTGCTCACATTTATCAGTGCCCTCAAACTCTCTTTTGAATCATTTTGGTAATTTTCATTTCTGCTTGTCCCCAGATCCATTTGGGTAGGTCATTCTTAAAGGAAAATCCCTGGATCAGGAGTAAACAGACCTGATTTCTAGTCCAGTCCTTTGGTCTTTCCATCACCCAATCCTTCCTTTATTTCTTCTTTCCTCCTTCCTTCCATTCCATTCATTCACACATTCAGCAAAAACGAATCGAGCCTCCCCTGTGTGCCAGCCACTGCACTTGGTGGTGTGTATACAGCAGTGGAAAAGATACAACATCTGTCCTCAATCAGACTACAGTTCAGCCAGGAATAGAGACAGGTAAGAAGCACTAATAACACAGAGTGATGGTTGCCATGTCACCTTCCAGTGTTAAAGGTTCAAACAAGGGACAAAAGTCAGTATATGGGGGTCAAAGAATATCCAACTGAGAAGGAGATGTATAAATAATGAGCCAGAATTAGCCAGATGAAGATTTGAGCAAATTTCAGCCCCAAAATAGCAGTGTGTACAGGTGTAATGTTAAGAGAATAGAAGGCATTTTCAGGATGTATGGGTTCAGTGAAAGACAAAGTGTGCAAGGAAGAAAAGAGGAATAAGCCATTATAAAGAATTCAGATCTTACCCAGAGGGCATGGAGAAATAAACCAAGGACCTTAAGTAGTAGAACAACAGGTCAGCTCATTAATAACTGTGTTCATAAATTCCTAACAAACAAATGTTCACTTGCCTCATATGTACTCTGTGTTCTCTACTGAACAATAACTTTATACTATACTCCACAGAATAGTATGAATACCACCATTTTAGAAAATTTTTCTGTTTATAAAAATTTATTTCAATTGTCTGTTTTATTTCTTAAATGCTGTTGTAATTTCTTCCCTATTAGAACCTGAATAATGTTGTCTTTTGGAAGATCATCTAACATCTAATATGTGCTAGTAAATGTCTGTTGAACTACTACAATATAGTATGGTATTTCCAGGATCCAGGATCCAGATTGATGGACTTCTTTACTCCTGATATTTTAATTTATTTTCCCCAATGTGTGGCTTATCTCCTTCCACTGGCACTTAGAGTTTTTAAATATGTTTATTGTAGTAAAATTGTTACAGAAGAGAACATTAATTATGTGTGTACAGCTCAATGAATTTTTACAAAAAGAAATTCCATGTTCAAAAATGAAATACTCTAAACCCCTTAGAGAGAACTATCCTGTTTACTCCTTTATCCCCACAATAAATTATTATTTTAACACCATAAATTATTTTGTCCATTTTTGAACTTCTTATAAATGTAGTCATATAGTAATTTATTTTGCTGAACATTAGGTTTAAGTGACTCATCCATATTGTTTATGTATGATATTGCTGCATGTCTTGTCACTATGACCTTAATTATTTTTTCCACAAATAAAACTTTTCATTCCCTATTGCAATCTTCACATTGCTGCTCTCACTCCAAAAACGTTCTTCTCATAGTCATTTGAATGATCTCTTTACTCAGGTCTCTGCCCAAAACCCTTTCCTTAGCAAACTTGCCCTGAACATCATAATACCTAAAACGTCCCATCAACTTACATTACTATATATTTCCTATCCCTGCTTTATTGTTCTTTATGCATTCTCTGTACTTAGCATTGCATTATATAGCCATTTATTTTTGTTTGTTGATTATTTACCTCCCTCCTTAGAATATACATTTTTGAGGACAAAAGATTTTCTGTATTTTTCCTGCTATATTGCCTTCCCAAAGATCATTTCCATACCCTCTCTGAACCCACTGAAACCCATGCCCAAGTAAATGAATGAAAATGTTAAATGCTGTAGTTCCAAATTGTTCCATCTTATTCTTTACCAAAACTCTGCTCTATCATAGGTGGCATCTCCAAGCGTCAGATGGCAGGACAATCAATGCTCATGATTTTCATGCCCAGAACCTTAGGAGGCTGGTTTTAGAAAGCAGAGATCCAGAAATCAGAGCGTATAGCAGTAGACAGTAGTGGCTAATGGAATATAAATATGCATAGGTGAGAAAAGGCAACATGTGGCGTGAAAATAGGATAGAGACAACGGGAGAAACTGAATTGGTCCCTCTTAGAGTAAAACTTTGTTGACAACAACTGATATAATACTTTAAAAATTGTATTTTGTAAGTTATTAGAAGAACATATACCAAGAGGAGGAGGAGGGAAAAGACTGACTGAAAGGGATACAGAGATCCAGAAGGTGGGAGAATGGTAGAGTGACCAAAATGTAAAGGGCAAGAAAAATGCTGTCAGCATCATGTAACTGGGTTATGGTGTTATTATAATATTAGGGCTATAATTTGTCTTGTGTCTTGTGGCTTGGGGAGGAAGGTATACATAGAATGCTTAATATAAGGTAGAGACACTGCTTTAAAATTAGAAAACTTAAGTTTGAATCTTTTACCTAATTGGTTTGGTGGCCAAAGACATATGATGTTTCCTCTTTGGGCCTCATTTTCTCCATGGTACAGTGACCTTTTTTTTTTTTTTTTTTTTTTTTCTATAAATTCTGTGAGATCCTTATCAACTTTCTGTCTAAAATTCCTGATGAATAGTGAAAGTCAATGCCTATCCTCTCTTCTAGTATTTCTTAGATGCAAGAAATTCTGTTATATCAAACTTAATATCTTCCACATAAGCCTGAAATATTAAAGTTTCCCCAGGGGAATCAGTAGACAACGACAGATAGAGCAGGGTGTCATTGGCATAACAGTGATGAATCAGGCTATTCTGTTGGAAAATTGAAGTTCATGATAGATAGATAGTAAGGAATCTATTCGGTGAGCAGGCACTCTCTCATGAAAAACAGATATCCCAGGCAGACACACTAATATTCTGTGTTCTAAAACCCTAAAACCTGTGTTTTTCTGACCACTCATCCCCAGGCTAAGTAAGATGTGTAAGTGAGAGTGGGTTAAAATATCGTCTTGAAAAAGACTGTAACTATTTGGCTGATCTATTTAAAATTTGTCAGTTTAAATCCTTCATTTTAAAAGGTCAATATCAGAAGAAAAAACAGACATTTGGCTTTGTAAAACTTTTACTAATTAATAGTCTTTTTCTCTGTTGGTTAAACAGACCCATGTCCACTGTGAGATAGATAGACAGAGATAGAGACAGAGATAGAGATAGAGATAGAGATAGATAGATATGCAATTAAGTAAATTAGACTAAAAATCCACTAAGGAGAGTAATAAACTTCATAGATAAAAGTTTCTTAACCTTTCCTTTGTGACAAAAGAACATCAATTATGGTGGCCACACCCATGTATAATCCTCTCGCCTTGCATGTGAGAAGGACTTGTAATTTGCTTTCAATCAACAAAAGACGGAACATGTGATGGGATATCACTCCCTTCCTCAGGTTCTGTCATATTGCAAAGGTGTTACGATTTCACTCCCATGGTCAGATTATATTACAAATGCAACAATGTTAAGACAGAGAGAGAGAGATTCTCTTCTTGGCCATGAAGAAGTAAGCTGCCATATTGTGAGAAGACCATGTGGCAAGGAGCTTCAGGTGGCCTCTAGAGGTTGAGAGTGGCCTTCAACTAACAGCCAGCAAGAAAACAAGATCCTCATTTCCACAGCCCCAAGGAAACTTATGTTGCCAACAGCATGACTTAGCTTCGAAGCAGATTCTTCCCCAGTCAGTCATCCAGATGATCATGCCACCTGGCTAACACCCTGACAGCAGTCTTGTGAGATCCAGAGCAGAGGACTCAGCAAAGTCATGCCCAGGATCCTCACCCACAGAAATTGTGAGATAGTATGTAGTTTTTAGCTCTACGTTTGTTGTCATTGTTTATGCACCAAAAGAAAATTAATACACCCATTGCAGTAAATGCTATCTTAATTATATCACATTGGCAGAATGTAAGGTGAAAGGATCATATAGAAACAGAATATAATGATGACAAGTTGTTTGCATCTGCATCTGAAACTATTTCATTAATCCACCCAACTTATTGTCTGCTCCTGGTCCAACGTCATGGTGTATTAGGCATGTGATGAGGTATGTCCTAGTAGAAGATATTTGTTCATTGTTCAAAGATCTTACAGCATGGTAAGAGGACAGACTTCCAATAATGGAAGAAAAGCTGACCTACCAAAGAGGAAATTTGGACAAATGGTAAAGTATAATTGAAGTTGGATTGTCATTTACACACAAATATGTTGTTAGTTGGCCACCATTGCTTGCAAAATGTTACAGACCTATTTAACAGGATATTCATTGTAAGTGATTATCTTAAAGGCATGAACTCCAGTAAAAATGTCTGTTGCATGCAGCCAAAATCCCATTTAAGTTTTTTGCCTTTTCTTTTCATTTTAAAGGTGAGACTCCAAGTTAAATATGACAGGGATCCCTAATAGTGTATAATAGATATGAGGGAGCTGCTGATCAGTCTAAATATACCAGCTGTAGCCTGTCCATATATAATGAAAACAAATCACTTACTGTCTCCACTTCAGTTAATTCATTTGGTTTTTTTTTTTTATATTTTTTCTCATACTGTACAAGTGTTGGGAAAAGCATGCATGAGTCTTTTGACCCCTGCTCATTCACAGGTCACAGAAGAATGGGTCTTGGGTCTGGAACAATTCCTTACCAAGAGATAAAGTGGCCGCACAGCCTGTTCCGGGCTTAGCAACTTGTGTGGGAATATCTTGTCTTGTTTTATACTCAATGAGAGTGCCTATGTTCTACTTACTCATGTGCCTCAGTGGCTCTCTGACTTTCAGTATTTCAGACTTCATGGGGGAGGAAGAGGAGTCCTTCTACTGCAGCACTAGAGAGTGCGTATAGACCAATTGCCCTGCATCAGCTGAGGGTGGGCAGGGATGGAGTGTATGTGGGTGCTACTAGTCATGAGGGACAAATGCACTCTATCAGAGTTGATCTTGCTCTATCTCTTCCCTATGTGAGCACAGGCATTACTCCATCCAGTGCTTGCCTGTGTTGTGTTTTCCTTGGAGATTCTGATACCAAGATGTAGTGGGTAGACCTATTTGGACGTCTAATCCTGGATGCTGGCATTATGATGATCTTTACTATCCCGCATGTAGCTGAAGTCCTTTTCTGGTATGGTAACCTGTCCACGGTGTTCTGCTCAACCTTAAGAATATCAAGATACTGGGTTTACATTTAGTCTTATTGTATGATATATTCTTTTTTTTTTTTTTTTTCACACACACACACACACTGTATTTTATTTTTACAAGAGATAAATAGACTGACACCAAGCATTGTACATGGATAACCACAACAAAAGCAACAATGATTGCAATTACCAAACATGAAACACACTCATACTATGTCATAATATTGACATTCAGTCCAGTAATCCTCCACTGTAACAGCTCCTTTACTTTGCAGTGAAAATTGATTTGTATATTCTTTGCCTCTGAGTCCTTGTGGGATTTTTTTTTTTTTTTAATTCAGACAGAAAGTCACAAAAATTATACTCATCCTCATCAGTTCACTCAGTCCCATGTAATTAATTTTTTTTTCATCTTGATCTTTTGTTAGCACTTTTATGAGTTCATCAGTTTTTCATTAGAGTTCTGAAAATGCTTATTCATTCAGTTCAGCAGTACAGTCAGTTACCAGAAACTTGTACTTGTCAGAGTCTTTTCCATGAATTTCTTAAAGATGAAACCCTTTTATAGGAACATATTTGCAAAAGCATCAGAGTACACCCAGAACTGTCTGTAAATGACAAAAGACTTAAAAATGACCACAGTTAAAGATTTGATGAAAGTTCATAATAATGCAGTTGACAAGAAAATTAGTTATTTCTGAGATATACATTTTAAGGTAATAACTAGGATTATGACTTATAACATTATACCAGAACATATAAGATTGTTTAGAAATTTCATGTAATGTCTGAAACATTTATATTAACATATTTCCATACAAATAACCCAATGAAAGTTTAGTGTTAGTTGTTTTGTTTGTTTGTTTTTTTATACTGCAGGTTCTTATTAGGCATCAATTTTATACACATCAGTGTATACATGTCAATCCCAATCACCCAATTCAGCACACCACCATCCCCACCCCACCGCAGTTTTCCCCCCTTAGTGTCCATATGTCCGTTCTTTACATCTGTGTCTCAACTTCTGCCCTGCAAACCAGCTCATCTGTACCATTTTTCTAGGTTCTACATACATGCGTTAATATACGATATTTGTTTTTCTCTTTCTGACTTACTTCACTCTGTATGACAGTCTCTAGATCCATCCACGTCTCAACAAATGACCCAATTTCGTTCCTTTTTATGGCTGAGTAATATTCCATTGTATATATGTACCACAACTTCTTTATCCATTCGTCTGTTGATGGGCATTTTGGCTGCTTCCATGACCTGGCTATTGTAAATAGTGCTGCAATGAACATTCGGGTGCATGTGTCTTTTTGAATTACGGTTTTCTCTGGGTATATGCCCAGTAGTGGGATTGCTGGGTCATATGGTAATTCTATTTTTAGTTTTTTAAGGAACCTCCATACTGTTCTCCATAGTGGCTGTATCAATTTACATTCCCACCAACAGTGCAAGAGGGTTCCCTTTTCTCCACACCCTCTCCAGCATTTGTTGTTTGTAGATTTTCTGATGATTCCCATTCTAACTGGTGTGAGGTGATACCTCATTGTAGTTTTGATTTGCATTTCTCTAATAATTAGTGATGTTGAGCATCTTTTCATGTGCTTCGTGGCCGTCTGTATGTCTTCTTTGGAGAAATGTCTATTTAGGTCTTCTGCCCATTTTTGGATTGGGTTGTTTGTTTCTTTAATATTGAGCTGAATGAGCTGTTTATATATTTTGGAGATTAATCCTTTGTCCGTTGATTCGTTTGCAAATATTTTCTCCCATTCTGAGGGTTGTCTTTTTGTCTTGTTTATGGTTTCCTTTGCTGTGCAAAAGCTTTGAAGTTTCATTAGGTCCCATTTGTTTTGTATGATATATTCTTATCATTTTCTGAGGCGTGAGTTTGATAAAGTGGTTACTAATAAATTAAAATTTACAGAATGTGTTATTCAGATAATTTGTAAATCTTAAAACTCAGTATAATGTAGGAACCATATTCTCCAGGTGTATTGACAAAAAAAAAGAAAAAAAAAAAACCATATAGACATCAATCGGTGAACCAATCAAGGGAAAGAAGTGCATCTTGTTCATCTTCACATTCCAATTTCTAGCACAGTGATACACATGTGTAGGCATGTCAGTAGTTATAGAAAGAAAAAATATTAAGGATATAGGAAGTGTAATGTGATAAATTCCAGTCTCTGGGGCAGATGACATGCACAGTTTTAGAAGAGAGTGAAGTTGATTGATGATCAGGTTATAGGGAGTGCATTAGGAAAGAAGTGCAGATTTAGGTTATAAGATGATGGTGACTGAATAAGGAGTGGATTTAAAGGTGAGAGATTGCATTCCAGGGAGAGGAGATCACAAGATTAAGGCAATGAACTTGGTTTTATGTATGACAATAACCATACTGATTGATCTAAAGTGGATTGATTATACACAGGAATACACCTCAGGGAAAAAAAATCAGGAAAATCTTGACAAATCTATTTGAGATACAGTTTGATGTACCAATCAGTGAAAAGCAATAGCACACCCATGGAAATAAGTTACATGAAAATAATATTATTGAAGGAAAAAAGTACCTATGAGATAATCTGTATTAGAATCCAGGCTCTTTCATTATCTTGCTGTGTACAATAATCGATCACTGTGTACTTCAAAATATGTTCGGTTGTAAAATTGGATTATTATAAATAAATAAGCCCAATACTTAGTAAGGGCTCAACAATTATAAATTCTTGTTTTTCCCATAGTAAATAATCCAAATATATATAATAAAATGTATCACATGCTATATAAATTATAAACTATTATATTGTTTTTCCAAAAATAATCTGAATATATAGTATTACATATGTACACATAGTTGTTTTTCAAGAATAGGGTTTTCTTGATTTTATACTTTTTTTATAGTTTCTGATCTCTCTAATGAATAAATACTTATGGGGAGAAAAACAGTTTAGACAAAAGAGCATTACTCTAATAGCCGGACAGATTTTATTAGAAGATATAAGCAGCTTTAAACATTCTGCAAGGTTATTCTAACTCACACTTAATAAATGGCATTTTCCAAAATGTGCTAGTTGATCTAAAATTAAGTTTCAAAAAAATGTTTGTCAAGAAAAAGGAAATTATAAATTCACATCCTCTCTCTTTTATAATCATTTTCAAAAAGTGTATTTGTATAAACATAATGTCTCTGATGATATCATTTCCATTTTATAAACATGCAGAAAGGAACAGTGCATCTTTCTTTAATTCACGCACTTTGCCTCGTCTCCTAGAACCTGTAAATGTAGCCATACACCAATTCTACCATCACTGCCTTTGGTAGGAAAGTAAGCCATAGCCTTCATATCTGTGCAAACCCCAGAAACTGAATCTTCAAGCCACTGACTTCTGAATTAAATACCAATCTGGGTGACAGGCTTGGAATGGTCGGTCTGGATTAAGCTCCAGTTGCACCATAGGAACCAAATATTTTCTTTGCTGTGTTGAAAATTGTGAGCTATGCTCTATGACAAATATCCTTTTGATTAAACACCCACTCACATTTGTCAAGGTTCTGTCAAGTGAAAATTTCAGATTCTAAGGGGACTCTTATCCTCCAATTATTTTGTTCAGAACATTTGGTGTTTTGATTTCTGGGAAAGTCTGCTTTCCTGCAGTATGAATGAGTCTTTCCAAGTACTGAGATGATTAGTACCAACAATAATAACTGAACCATCACGAAAGGGGAACATCTGAGTACGGATGGATTCTCAGTCCTCACTTTATAAAAAAATACTCTTCTATGGAAACCAAGGAACCATCACAGCTGTGAAACTGAAATTTTTGTTTTATTATTAGAAATTTCAAGAAAATAAAATTCCAACATAATAATCCAGGGCTTTTTAAAATTGTAAGGAAAATCATGTCACGATTCTGCACTTTCCCACTTAGAGTGACTAATTCCATAAAATAAAGAAAGCTTCCAATAAGCTCTTGAATTAATGTTAGCATAGATATAGATGTATAAAAAAGGAAGTAACTCTCAACTCCACAATGAGGCAAACAGTATAGTTTTGGTTTCTTGTTGATTTGGCAATTATTTTCAAGTTATGCTATGATGATTAGAAATGGAAAGACTTCTTTTGTTTATGTTATAGTCATCCGTAATTTCTTGAATTCACTTTCAGGGTTTCTTTTTCAGTTTTTATTTCCACCAAGTATTTAAATGTTATATCTAAATACTTGTTTTGTATAATGTATATTTATATAATGTATATATGTATATATATTATATAATGTATAATGTTTTCATACTATCTTTTCAGAAAAGAATACATCCACAAAGGCCAAAAATATATTCATTTATATTCATTCAGTCAACAAACATTATTCTGACTATATGCAAAGACTGTGTTAGGTAAAATAAATATACTAGGGAATGAATCCTGTGGCTCTGGACACTATAGAAGCTTATATTCTGATAGGTGACATAGAATTAAATGCTCAAACATAAGATTAGCTGTTTGATTAAAATAATGATAAATTTATGAAGTGGAAGTATAAGGTACATAAGAGTCTATGATATAAAATTTTGATATAATCTTGAGGATCAGCAAAGGCTTATTTAGGGAAATAGTGCTTGAATTTTTTTTTTTTTTTTTTTTTTTTTTTTTTTGTACAGGGTCAGAGGAAGCAGTCTGGATGGCAGGTGTAAAGTTCTTTCAAAGAACCTGAATCAAACAGTAGTATGGTCAAGGCAAGGAGTTATTGCTTCCACCCAGAAAATGACATGAGAAAGCCACATTAAAATTATAGAGATTTTCTGTCAAATTTCCATCTTTCAGTGATACTTCCTTGTATGGTTCCAGCAGTTATTCCTATCCTAAGCAACCAAGAGTCTCTCTTGGTATCTGCTTCCTTTGGATGTAGTTTCCATGGTAGTTGATTTACTGTAACCCTAGGTGAACACAGTCCCTGCTTCTTTTTTGAGTAAATACAGGCTCTCATCATGAAGTCTGGTCCACTAGGACAACTCTTAAATGATCAATTCTGTTCTATTCCTTCTAAATAGCAATTTTGAAGAGAATCCAAATTTTCTTCTCATTGTCCTACCATAATCCTAAACAGAAATTCTTTAGAAATCTTTTCAAAACATTGTATTGATATATTGGGGCAGACTTTACACATTCACAATCTGTGGGCTAAAAACGATTTGCGAAGATGTTTAATTTGGTCTATACAGTGTTGGCACACACAATATTAAAAAATAAAGTAATTACTTTTTAATATTTTAAAATGGATTGATTTAACAAAAGACCAGAATAGTCAACATAATGTTGAACAAGAAGTACCAGATTAGAGGACTAATACTACATAACCTCAAGACTCACTGTAAAGTTACAATAATCAAAGCAGTAGGGTATTTTCAAAAGAATAGGCAAGTAGATCAAAAGAACTGAATAAATAGACTAGAAATAGATCCACATAAGTAGTCAACTGATCTTTGAGAAAGGAGAAATTGTAGTTAAATGGAGCAAAGATAGTCTTTTCAACAAATGGTCTTGGAACAACTGGGCATCCACCTGCAAAAAAAAAAAAAAAAGAATCTAGTCACAGACCTTACACTTTTCATAATAATTAACTCAAAATGGGTCATTATTGGGAGATTGGGATTGACATATACACACTACTATATATAAAATAGATAACTAATAAGGACCTACTGTATACACAGGGAACTGTACTCAGTACTCTGTAATGGCCTACATGGGAAAAGAATCTAAAAAAGAGTGGATATATGTATATGTATAACTGATTCACTTTGCTGCATACCTAAAACTAACACAACATTGTAAATCAACTATAGTCCAATAAATTTTTTTAAAAAATAAAATTAAATTAAACTTAAAAAATGATTCACAGACCTAGTATAAAACACAAAAGTATAAATCTCCCAGAAGGTAGTATAAGAGAAAATCTAAATGTCCTTGGTTATGGCTATGAATATTTAAATACAACACCAAAAGCATGAACCATGAGAGAAAAAAAAATGGTAAGCTGGACTTCATTAAAATTAAAAACCTGAATCTAAAAAAAAAAAAGGTACAAATGAACTTGGTTTCAAAACAGAAGTAGAGTCACAGATGTAGAAAGCAAACTTATGGTTACCAGGGGACAAGGGATAAATTGGGAGATTGGGATTGACATATACACACTACTATATATAAAATAGATAACTAATAAGAACCTACTGTATAGCACAGGGAACTCTACTCAATACTCTATAATGGCCTATATGGGAAAAGAATCTAAAAAAGGAGTGGATATATGTATATGTATAACTGATTTACTTTGTTGTACACCCAAAACTAACACAATATTGTAAATGCACAATATTCCAATAAAAAAATATTTAAAAAAGGATATCTGGGATTAAACAATAAAAAAAAAGAAAAAATAGTAAAAAAAAATTAAAAACCTGCTCTGTGAAATACAATTTCAGAAGAATTAGAAGATAAGCCACAGATTGGGAGAAAATATTTGCAAAAGACCTATCTGATAAAGGACTATTATTCAAAATATACAGTGTACTCTTCAAACTAAATGATAAGGAAACAAACAATCCAATTAAGAATGGACAGAAGACTTGAACAGACATCTCACCAAAGAAGATAGATAGCAAGTAAGCATATGAAATGGTGCTCAGCATCATACACCATTAGGGAGTTGCAAATTAAAACAGTAAGGAGATATCACTACACATACATTAGAATGAATGAAATCCAAAGCACTGAAAACACCAAACGATGTTGAGGATGTGAGCAACAAGAACTCTCATCCATTCATTGTTGGTAGGAAAGCAAAATGATAGAACCACTTTGGAAGACAGTTTGACAGTGTCATACAAATGTAAATATACTTTTGCTATAAATCCAGCAAATGTGTTCATTGATATTTACAAAAAGGAGTTGAAAACTTGCATCTGCCTCTAAACCTGCACACAAGTTTATAGTGGTTTATTTATAATTTCCAAAACTTGGAAGCAACCACCATGTCCTGCAGTAGATGAATGGTTAAACAAACTGTGATACATGTAGATAATGGAATATTATTCAGTGCTAAAAATAAATGAGCTATCAAGTTGTAATAAGATGCGGAGGAAACTTTGATGTATATTACTAAGTGAAAGAACCCAAGCTAAAAAGCTACATACTGTATAATTCTAACTATATGACTGGCATAAATGAAAAGGCAAACTCAGTGGTTTCTGGGGTTAAATGAAAAGAAGTGATGATGAGACAAAACACTGAAGATTTTTAGGGCACTGAAAACATTCTGTATAATACTATAATAATGGATACATGTCATTATACATTTGTTCAAACCCACAGAAAATATAAGACCAAGAGTGAAAGCTAATGTAAACTATGGACTCTGGGTAATAATGATGTGTCAGTGTAGGTTCCTCAATTGTAACAAAGGTACCACTGTGGTGGTGAATATTGATAGCAGAGGAAACTGTACCTATGTGGAGACAGGGAATATATGGGAAATTTATGTATAATCTGCTCAATTTTGTTGTGAACCTATCTACGCTGCTTTAAAATATGAAGTCTACTAAAAACTTACCTAACACCAAAAGTAAAAAAAAAAAAAAATTGCTTTTTTTTAACTAAAAAAAGAAATAGATTTCACATAGCTGTTTGGACATTTTGTGAAAAGCACAACAATAGTAGATTATCATAATTATCAGATGAATATCAGCCTCTGTGCCCTTTAGACAGGGACCTTGCACTCAGTTCACTACATTTCAGTATTCTCTATTGATCCTGGATACTGAGACCAAACATCAGATGCCATTTAGTCCACTCAATTCTGTTAAGAAATCTATACAACATCTATAGGCAATTAAATTTACAACTCTCAGAATAGGAAAACAAGCTTTTGTCATACCCTAATGGCACTTGTACTTCCCTTATACTGAATGGTTTACCAATCGATTCTCTATTCACTTATACTATGTGATCCTACTATTTGTGTCTCCAATTCATGTTTACATTACAACTTATACTTACCTATGCCCTCAATATTTCACTTCATGTAATTGCTTGAGCACTGGTATACAATGATTCTGATCAAATATTTTCATTTCTCTTCACATTTTTCCCTACCCAATCACCTGCTTTATAAGTGAGGGTTTCTATGACATATCCACCACAGCATAGTGTTTGATATGTTATAGTCTTCCAAGATAGTTGAATAAGTTAAGTTTAAAAGTAACCTTGGACTGCACTGTCTTCTTTAGTTTTTAATTTGTCACTTATCATATAATAAAATATGAATATATCTACTATTCAATATTTAATGATTATTTTGACAGCCAAAAGTGCTATATTTCTTATATAAATGATCAAACCTAGAAGGGCAACAAATGCATTGCTCAAGGTTAACAAATTGGTGACCAACAAACTGGTAACTAGGATCAAAGATCTGGGATCAAACCCCTGAAATTCTGAGGTCAGAATTTCACTGTAATGGAAGGTGAGGTGAGGATCACGGCATTACAAAAGAACAACCTGTTCTTTTCAATTTTCTCTAATGGATTGAATAATGAACCATATGGTGTTTCATATTATGAAGGTTGTTATGAAATATTTTCTTTTTTCTTTGAGAGAGGAAAAAGAAGAGAAAATCCTTACAAATATGAATGTAATTAAGATGAAACACACTATTACGTTTTACTTCTTTTGCATTTGGTTATAATTCTATGCATGTCAATTAAACATTAACCTAACACATAAATAACTTTGTCTTAATAAGCTATGGGCTATAATTATAATAAAATAATTTGCATATAGACATGAATTGCAGAATGGAAACTACAAATCTAATCTATTCATTAGTGACTCTGATAATCGCTGATGTCAAATATTATTAGTATCTTTTAAACTACCTTTTGAAAAAGGAAGTGCCAAAATTATTATTATTATTACTACCCTGATTTCTATTTTACCCTAACTGCTATATTAGAGTATGTTTCAAGATTGATGTGAAGAGTTGTATAAATATTATCTAATTTACCTTCAAACTGGAGTAATGATGTATGTTTGAAAATGGTTGCATATAGTCCCAAATACGGCTAAAACTAAAATTTGCTAGGGGTTTTACCACATGATTTTTAAAAGAACTTTCCAGATATGTTCAGATTGTTTAAACTCTTTAATATTCTTATATTCAGTTCATCTAAAATTAAACTGGTTTTGCAATGTATTCTAGAAACAGGATCATTATAATCTAAGAGAAAAAGCTAATTTGTAGTTAATTTTTTAAAACTGTGGATTACATAGGCTTAATCATTTTTATTGTGTCATGGTTTCTTGAAATGTTTTTTCCCAACTGCACTTTTGTGAGCACTTTTGCAAAGTAATCAGATCAATAAATGTAAAGTTTTTGCCTATTTTCAGAGATTAAACACTCAAGTTTTGTCCTTTAGATCAAAGTTCCCAAGGACAATTTTGTGGCATATGCAAAACTGTTTTCTTATGGGAGTAAAGAGAAAGTGACAAAAATAATAACATTTTGAAAATTTCACCCAAATGTGAAACCTGTGCTTGAGTTCTTACTTCCTTTACAAGTCTCAAAGTTTATAGGAACCTATATATTATGAAACAGTCCTTTTGGGATATAAGTAAATCCTCTAGCTCAGCACAACCCCAGTGAAAATTCTGGACGGTTAGATATATACAATTCTTTTGTTCTTTCTTTTCAACAGTTATCCCCACTGATACAGTCAGTGTTTCATTTCAGCATGAAATAACATCAGATAACACTGCACTCTGAAAAGCAGATAAAATGAGGACTCTCAAATGAGAATGAATTAGAAATTATCCCCACAGTAGCAGCCGAGAGTTAAAAACATGAAACTGACAAATGTACTACAGAGGGGGTTTACAAAGAGTTTTCCACTCCAGCTTCTTATTCTTCGCAGAGATTATTAGTACTGGAAAGTGTCAGACAGCAAATGATAAAGCTGGCTATGACAGATTTATGATTTGAAGCAAAACCAACTGCCTAGTAGATATCCATTTGATGATAGCTTTTAAATATAAAAACAAATAAGCAAGGAATTTTCTTAAATTGTCTGAAAAGTTTCTGTCTCATTAGGAGAGTGAATAACGGAGGGGGTCTTCTTTTACTTCTCTGTGATACTGAGAATTTTCAGAGGAGTAGTATTTTTTTTTCAAATCCCTGGGGAAGAAGTCACGAGAATATTTTGTAACATATAAAATCTTGTCTGCTTAATATTTATTCATATGACATACTAAAGTATTTTCCTGGAGGATATACAATTTATTATGGGTTTCTTTTCAGCTTTATTGAGATATACTTGACATATAACATTGTATAAGTTAAGGTGTACATGTTATAGTTTTCTTTTAAAAACGTTATTAGACTTTCTCTTAAACCATGATTTACCTATTTTAAACCTTTGGTATAAAGCAATAGTAATTGAAAACCAAAGAAAATTTGTCCTGAGTATTTGCTTTATAGTTGATTTTTTTTTTCTCATAGCAACATTATTATTCATTCTTGTCGTTTCAACAGTTTGAGGAGATATAAACATTTACATATCTGCAGGATACAACCATTTAACATAAAATATTTTAACCATAAAACATAAACAAGTTTGATTCACCTTCATTTTTAATGAGTTGACATTTTTTGCTTCCATCACTACTAGTGTGATTGAATAGCCTAACACATCTCAGTTCAGACAATGGCTTTTACTGAATTTCTTCTCTGGATCACACACACAAACACACACATAGAAGGTTAATGCCTTCTTGGAGTTTTTCATTGAATTATATAAAATTAAGCCAGTATTGCAATTAAATGTAAAATGTAACATGATTAAAGAAGCACACAGTATTCTGGGAGCCTAGAGTATTTTACTCAATAATCTAGTGTACAATGAGGGAGAGAATCCTATAGATTGTGAAGAATAAGCCAATACATAAATGATATATCAAATGAGTTCACAAATTAAGAGTGAGTGGGGAAATCAGGTAAAGAGACCTCAAATGAAGTTATTGTATGAAAAGTATATAATGTAAATAAAATAAGGTATTATATATTGTGTCATATTTTAATATTATATATCATCTATTCCTCTAAACATGGTAAGACAAATAAATAATCTGTATGTCCTAAATCACTGTATCACCATGATTTATTTAACAACTACCACAAGCACCATACTGAATTCTATATTCACATTGTTTATTTATGTCTTATGGCAAATTTATGAAACAGATGCTTTCTTCACTCTAGAGAAGATAAAATTGAAGATGCTCAGTGAGATTAAAATCAAATGTCCTCTAAATGGCAGAGCCAGGACCCACTCCGAAGGTGTCTAACTCCAAAACTCAGAATGTTAAACACCATCTTACACTTTATTGCTTTTTATTTTCACTATGTAGATACACAGGACCAAAGGTTTCGTAGTTCTTAACAATTATAAATGTACTCAATAGATCTTCACATTTTCTGAAACTACCTGGATCACATATAAATGGACTGCTTTTACCAGAAATTTGGCTTGGTAAGTTTGCCATTATGGAATTTTCTCCAGATTACTTGGTGGATATTAACTGGGGAACTTTACCTACTCTTATGTACTTCCTTCTGAAATACTATTGAAATTTTTATTTTTTACATGAACTAATTCATGGTTCTTATAGCTAGCAAAGACTTTAAAATATCTACATCTGATACCCAAGTAAAGATCATGCCAATAGATTCACTTAACAGATGCAACCTTTCAGAATCTGACCCTGCTATATTAAGTATAGACATATACATCTCTTGTTTCTGGATTCTCACAGCACCTATTTAAGTTAATAAATTGTTTTGATGCCAAGAGTATATATCCAAGAGAGTTAAATTTAGTAGTTCATGAAAGGTCTCTATATCCTGACAAATTCAAGTAAAGCTATTCTTTATTCTTGTTAAACCTATAAGCTATGGAAGACAAGTTTCCACTGATTTTAAAGCTAATAATAATTCCACTAGGTTAACTGAATTTGAGGGAAGGGTGAAGAAAGTAAACAAAAACATTATATTGTCACTCTATCATTGTCAGGAGACTATACTTTCTATTTATCACCTGGTTTAAATTCTCAACCAACACCCTTATATAACATTATTTTTTTTAATAGGAAGACTACAGGTTAGACAAGTTAAGTCACCTTAGGTCCCAAGTGGGAGCCAATTAAGTCTCAAAATACCTGGAAAATTCAGTTTGATTTAACTGATAAAGAATTTAGAAACACAATAGAAAATAAATTATGGAACACTTTTTGGAATTCTTATTGTATTTGTACATATGTGACTGACCAGTTTCATAAAATTTTGTTCAAAACTCACAAATATTTGTTAACAAATCTTTTCTTTGGGGGTTAAATGCAAATACCAGCCTCTGCCAGCAGGTTCCTCTGCTAAGGCCCAAAAGCTCAAATCTAGATTTTACTGTTTTTAAGATTTCTACGTCTTCATCCAAACATGATATTTCTAAGGCCTATAGACAGGCCTATAAAAGTGAACAAGAAAGGGGGATTATTATTTTATAGCAGTTATAAATAGAGCTTGGAGAAATAGTGAATAGCTGCCTCAAGAAATCTTGTAGATTTCGCCCATTTTTTAAAGGATTGATTCCCCCCTCCTTTCCTTTTTCTCATGCACACTCACTGACTTTGCTGACAATATTTTATGTGACGAATGAAAGTACCTTTGGAAAGATCTAAGGCGTACTAATAGTGTGTTATTCACATTAATAGGAAAACTATATATTACTTTTAAAATAAGACATTAAAAATAATTATAAACTAATTGCCAAGTAAGACAACAGGTCACTATCATTCATTTATTAAAAACAGAGCTTAAAAATGTCATCACACATTTTTGTAGATGATCCTGGTGTCACCCTTTCTTCCTTCTAACTCCAGCTCAGCTGCCTGCATTCTGCAAGACAGCTTTTGTAGATGTGGCCCACATCTTCTCAGGAACCAATGAGACCCCTACCAGAGAGCATATTAAATATCTTCACCTTTTAAAATAAAACATTAGAGTTGTCATTTATTTGTACATCAGCCAAAAACAACAAATCATAAATATACCCAAGGAAAGGGCAGACTATTGAATGTTTGCTTCGTTGTCCATTTGGATTGGACTCATAAGCTTTTTTTATTTCATGGGAGGTAAGGGTTGTCCTTGGTGGAATTCTTCCTGAGCCACAGCAGGCATCTTCTGTTGTAATGCATTCCTGTAAACCAAGCTGTCTGAGTAGTGATTTTCTTCTTTATTTCTGAATTTTATTCATCTCTGCTTTTATTGATGTTTACACCCTCCATACATCTATTAAATCAATCTCTATTCCTATATATTTGAATTGTAATTAAACATTATCCCCTTTCCTTAGGATCTCAATGTCTTGGGTTTCCAAGAACGGTCCTTGATTTATAAATATGTTCTCTTCTTCAATGTTTTACCCTTGAAGTAGGGTAATCAATTTCTGATGTTAATACTAACAGTAAAGGCAACATTAAATGCAAAGGGTAAAACTTTTGTGGAAAGTGATTTGACAATAATTGTAGAATCTTAAAATGTTCATATATTTTGACTATTAGTAAATTATCCCAAGATAATCATTCAAATAAGAGGAAAAGCACAATATCTGAAGAAATCCATTGCAACTTTGTCTCCAATGGTAATAATCTAGAAATGGCTTGTCCTTGAACAACATAACATGACTAAAAATTAGGTTACATCATTTAAATTCATTTGATGAATTTATTTAAATAATATCTATGAAGATAATGCAACTGTGTAGAAAACATTTATGCTGTGATAACTTCCACATAAACCATAAACTAAAGCATACAGACATAAACACACATATATGAACAGTAAAGTCTATAATGCAATACTGGAAAAAGTGGTCTAACAGGGTGCAACTGTGATTAAGGTTTTTAATTTTAATTTCTGTTGGTATAATGTCATTTATGTATATTAAGTGGAATGATTAATGAATTCAATTGGGTATATCACTTTAGAGAAACAGTCATCAAGCAAGTCTTAACATAGAGTGTGTACAAATTAAACACTGACTACGAAGTTTATCATCTAAAACATATGTATAAAATAGTAGCAAACATGCAGGCAACTGAATCTTAACCATTGCATGAAATATATTCATAATAAAACATCAGAATCTGTAGTAGTTTATTCATAGTACACATCATTGAAGAGTTCATGTTTTTCTTTAATCATTATATTTGTTTATTTGAAACAACTTAAAACTATTTTTCTGTTAGTTTTTTTTTTTTTTGTCTTTTCAAATTTTGAGGTAACAGAACAAGTGTAAGTAGATTTGGTAGAGAAATAAATATAGTATAATTTCTAAATGTCTTTTGCCGTGTACTTTTTAAAAAATCACGTTTACATAAAAGAAAATGGAGATACAATTTTATATATAGGATTTGCTCAGGCTTCTTGATTGTTTCTATGAATCTTCATGTATCTCCACAGACCCCAACTTAGTCCATTCAGTCTCCTATAATAAAAAATAACATAGACTGAGTGGTTTAAACAACAAAAATTTATTTCTCATAGTTCTGGAGGCTGGGAGGTCCAAGATCAAGTTGCCAGCAGATTTGGTGTCTGATGCCTGCTTGCTTACTGGTTCAGAAACAGCCATCTATTTATAGTATCCTCACATGGCAGAAGGTGCAAAGGAGTTCTCTGGGGCCTCTTCTATAAGGGCACTAATCCCATTTTGAGCTTTCTACCCTCATAACCTAATCACCTCCCCAATGTCCCACCTCCTAATACCATCATCTTGGGGTTGAATTTCAACATGTGACTTTTTGGAAAACACAAACATTCAGACCCCAAGTCAAGTTCACTTGCTCTGGGTATAGAAATTGAAGCACCTGAATGCCTGTTGTGGGCCCAACTATTCCAGATTATGGTTATTCAATGGTGAATAAGACAAACAAAATGATTGTCTTATGAAACTTATACTGTATTTATGGGACAGATTATAGAGAAATGCACAAGTAAATAAACACTACAACTTCAGAGAGTAGTAACTTCTATGAAAAATAAAACTATACAATTTATGGAATGGTTCTCTTTTAATCTTAGAATTAATAGGCTAAAATCACATAAAGTAAAGATTTTACATTAAATAATAGTTATTACCATCAAAAGGACATTATAGAGATTTTAAATATCTTTTTTAACTTTTAGAAGATTACGTTCAGTTGCATTTACCTCTGATTACAGCAAAACTGACAATTGGATACATAAAAAAGAGACAAATATATTTAAAGATTATAAACTTTAAAATGTCTATGGAATGAATATAGAGAGAATCCTCAAAATTGTTTTATATATTATTAACTTATAAATATTTTGTGCATATCACAATGTGGAGTGGACATAATTTGCATCATCTATTTTAGAGTTTGTGGTTTTAATATTTCTCCTTTTTCATTAGGCAAATAGTTTAATATTGGTTTATAACAGTCTTATATTTAACCCTATCTCTGAATTTATTGTTAAGTACTGCATCATTCATTTGACATCACAAAATGTGCTACAACCACCTCACTTTAATAAACGTAAAATATATCCTATCTTCACAGGTTTTATATATAACACTCATTCTTGTGTAAGTCAAGTGACTACAGAGTCATGAGATGTTGCAGTTGAATTTTTATTATGACTAAAATAAGATGTACACCGCAGTGGTGCTTCACACCTCTTATGTGGCAACTCAGTGAGAGAACCAGTCTCACTTGTTGTTTCTGAATATGGGTTTGGGGTGTACACTTTCTGAATTTTAATCCTCATCCTGCTATTTAATTCCTGAGTAAGCCTGAGCAAATTCTTTGTACCTCAGTTTTCTCATGTAAAATTTGAGTAAAATGTTAATATTTACCTCACAAGGTGTTGAGCAAGTTAATATTTCTAAAGCAGGTAGGATATATATGGCATGTGGTAAATACTACATAAGTCTCAGTGATTGTGATGGTTAATTTTACATGTTAAATTAACTGGGCTGTAAGTATGGTTTAAGGAGGTGTGTATAAGTGTGGAGCTGACAAAAGGGGGACTTTAAATGGTTAATTTTATTTGTCTACCTGACAGAGCTAAGGGATGCTCAGATAGCTGATGAAACATTATTTATGGGTGTACCTGTGAGGATGTTTCTGGAAGAGATTAGCACTTGAATCAGTAGATCTAGTAAAGAAGATCCACCCTCACCAATGTGTTAGGGCATCATCCAATCCATGAGGGTTCAAATAGAGCAAAATGGCAGAGGAGTGGCAAATTCTCTCTCTCTTCTTGAGTTGGACATCCATCTTCTCCTGCCCTTGGACATTGCAGCTCCTGTCTTCAGAATCTGGGACTTAAACAAGTTCCCTCCACCACCACCACCACCCACACCCATTTGGCCTTGAACTGGGACACCATTGGCTCCTCTGGTCCTTCAGTCTTTAGGGGACTTAACTGAATTACATCACCACTTCTCTGGTGCTTGCAGCCTACAGACAGCAGATGATGGGACATCTTAGCCACCATAACCATGTGAGCAAATTCCTGTAATGTCTCCTCTTATACCTATATCTGTATCTAGAATATACATATGTGAATATATATATATATACACATATATATATGTGTATATATATATATATATATATACACATATATATATGTGTATATATATATATATATATATATATATATATATATATATATACACACACATATATATGGCATATTGGTTCTGTTTTTCTGGAGAACCCTGACTAATACAGTAATTATTATTCTATAATTTACTCTGAGTATCTGATCAAACTTCCAAGGGGAATTATATATAATACTTTGTTTTGTCATGGTGATGATGCAGAGTTCTGTGTATACTGGAAAATAATTGAATGAGAAACAGAATAGGCCAGGGTTAGATCAAAGTTGGTTAGAATACTTAAAAATTAAGTACTTAAAAATTGAATATGTGATATATATTTCACAATTAAGTTACTACATAGAAAGGGCAACTATAGCTACTACTTACCTATAGGAAAAAGAAAAGAAAAATTAACAATTTTTATAAGAAAAAAATTAGAAAAAAAGTTTGGCTACAGTGTGAAGGTTAAAAGACTGAGTGCTGAGAACTCAAATCAGGGCTATTAGAATCATCTAGGCAAATGATAAGAATATGAACAGGACAAAGGACTGAAGTGCTAGAAAGAGTGATAACAGAGGCATTTCAAAAGAGCATGACTAAAATACAGTATTTTATACTTTCTTACATTCTCAGCCCAGAGCATAATACATGTTCACTAAATTTTAATTGTCATGATGGGTTGTGAGCATTAACTATCAGAGATGAGAGAGGGAAAAGATTATAGATAAATCTGCAGTCTCTTCCTGGGCATCTAGGGGACAAATGATGCCATTAATTTAGATTCTGAACACGGGTAGAAGAAAGCCTTTGCAAGAAGAATAAGAAATGAAATTTTTGAGTTTTAGGTAAGTTTGAAGCCACATAATTTGGCATATCATATGTGATGCATGTACTGTGAGTAGCTCTCTTTAAATAGCTAATTTAATTTAATTTACTTCAATGAGCTAAATTAACTTAGTTTAGCAATGTGCTGGCGATATGAGTCCTCTAGCACTTTGCTCTTTTACTGGACAAAATGGACATATTTATTAAGTAATTTTAATTTAGTGAGTACCTATTTTAATGGAATATGGTACAAAGTGCTGTAAAAACCCATCCTGCTTCTAATGGGAGAAGAAACTTGAAGAGCCGAGAAAGTCAGGAAGGAAATTTCTGTTTAGAACTATGCTTTCAAGAATGAATTGAAGAGCACAAGGTCAGAGGTGGTGGAAGGGAAGAGGACCAGATGGACTTCAAGAAGGATAAGTTTTAAATGTAGTATACACTAGGATTATAATGAGAATGGTAGAATTTTGTAGTGTCTGCACTAATTTTTGTGGTGTATTTTTTCTTTCCTATTTTCTCCTTAAATTAAATAAAAGGAAGACTTTCACTTTGGTACATTAAAAAGCTAGTTAATAATTATAATTTAGATGCTAGTGTAGGGAAATAGCTATTTATACAAATTATTACCCTAAACACCTGCTTCAATTTTTCATGTATTATGCTAACAGTGTTTTTGTCTTAATTAAAAATGTTAATTAGTGGTGATATAAACAGCAAAAGAAGAGCTGGTAACATATGCACAAGAATTTTACAATATGTGCATAATTTTTTCAACTGATGAACTAAGCATGAAAGCAATCTAAAACACTTATGAACAGCTGCAAATTTTCAAGTGAACCTGAGATTATTCTCTGAACATCAGACTAGGTTAACATATGATTGTTCTCTGCTTTCACATATTTTGCTTCTAATCTAATTATTATACATTTATGAAACTTGAACACTGTTGTCTCCATTTAAATGTTTATATTTGGATTCCTAACATGATTTTCCAGCATGTTTTTTGCATTTTGAATTTCACCAATCTTATCAACCCCTCTCCACACCATTTCTTAGAATATTTAGAAATGTCCCCTTAAAAAATCTACCACTCAGATATTGGCAGATGCCTACATTATCCATTCATTTAAAAATGGGGGAAAGGGAAGTGGGAGACTGATGATTTCTGATGGTATAAATAATCTTTTGTTCCTTGTCCTTTGAGAAAAGAAGTCACAGGTGACAGAAGCATAGTGATTTTCTATGTAATTCACCTATGGTTAGCATAATTCTAAATGAAAGAAAGAAATTAAATTTCTTGTATTGTTCTTCAAGTATCCTAAGACAACTTTCTTCCAGTAGGTCACCCTATCAAAAATTTCTGGTTACTTTATCATCATCCAAAACTAAATAAACAAGCAAAAAAAAAAACAAAAAACAAAAAAACCCTGAGCAATCAGTAAAAAGAAAAAAATAAAAAAGAGGGGGGTAGAAAATTTTGTCTTAACTATGTAATGACCAAGATATGTATTTGATATGTCTTTCAAATGAACAAATTAAAGTCTTTCACTTATTTCTTTTAGAGAGTTTGTACCCTATATCATTTATTAAAATATGAATAATTGAAATAATGAATATGGTAATTCAATGTTATTATTTCAGCAATCTTCCCTTTATCTCTTACAATGATTTGAGGGAAAATATAGAGCTACAAAATCAATAAACTCCAAATACAGTAAGTTAAATGAGGAAATTAATATATGGGCCCCTTTTAAAACAGAAATAGCCCATCTTATTGGAGACAGTGTAGAGTAATAGAAAGCACATTGGAACTTATGAGATCAAATCTCCAATCCATTGGTCTTCCTGTGGCTAATTTTTCTTTCCCATTGGTTTCCACTCAAATATTACATTTGTACAGTCTTTCCTCAAAACCCAGTTCCAAGTGGTCTCCTCCTAGCTATACACACATACAAAAGCCTGGCATGTACTTGCTATCACATCACTCCATTTCCTTTTTCTTTATAGCTCTTTTCAGTTTATGAAATGATTGTCTTTATTTGTTGACTGGCTTATTAAAATGAAAGATCTGTGAGAGCAGAGACCTTGTCTATTAATTTTTATTCTAGATTTTCAATTCATAGAACAGTGCCTGGCCCTGACTGAATGATTTTGTTGAACAGCAGAACTGTCAGTTAAGTATTGATGAAGAAACAGAATGATCTGATGCTGAAGTTGGATGAATTCATCTTGACCTTGTTTACCCACCCAGATTTAGACTGATGACAAATTAAAAAGAGAGCTCTAGAATCCTAAAATCCTTTACTCTGGACTGCAGACTGGCTTTTCCAATTATGTAGATTAAGACATAATCATCATATCATTCATATTATTGGTTAAAACAACGTTGAGAGCAATGCCATCTATTGGAATCATGAGTGCAAAAGCTTGAACAGGTATATGAGGGACTGAAAACAACAAGATAGTATAAAATAGAAAACGGACATAATTGGCTTTATGCTTGAAGCCCCGTAGAAATAGCCCATTTCTTGGGCAGTTATATATATATACATACACACACATATATATGTGTGTATATATATTCTTTCCAATTTTATATATAATCTAAATTTCTATATATAATTTCTATATAAAATTTCAGTATATTTATTATGTTAGTTTTACTTTTTACATATAGTACTCTATAATATCTTTTATATTTTGCATTGTTATATATAATTCAAACTTAAATTTGTGTATAATATAATGTTCTTTCATACACAAGGAAAGAGAGAGAGAAAGAGAGAGAAACATTTGAAATGTAAGGATGCTGTTTAGAAGACAGATATAGCTGGATTGTGGGAAAATATATTCTGGGTTTCATGAATGTTAACATGGTAACTCTGATTAATTATATGAAATAAAAAACTTGAAATTATGGGAAGATGTCTTAGTTTTCCAATTCCTTCTGTCCCCTGACTCAAAAAGTAATTTGTATCAGGCAAATTCGGGAGATGACTTTTTTTTTAATTCATCCAATTTTTTTCAATAACTCAGAGTTATTGTTCCCTCTCGTATCTCATCTGATTAAGAACCCAGGCATGGACCCCTTAGTTTTCTACATTTTGTGAGAAAATGATAAGAAAAAATATATGTATTTTGTGAGAAGTTGTGTCTTCTTTGTTGTATAGGGCTTTCTGGGACATGCTGCCAACTTGTGAGGGAAGCTGGCAACAGGACAGATTTTGAAAGCACAGCATAAGTTATATTTCTGTTTATTTCACTTTGGGGGTACCAGAGAACAAGGAAATAGAGATACAAGGAAGATAAAATGATAGTATGCAATTTGAACATACACTCTGGTTTATTCTAGCTGTAGTTATGAAAATGTAATTAGAAATACAAATAAGTAGAGTAGGCAACTTGACTCCAAAGGAGGCATGCGGCCAGGGGAACATAACTACATGACATTTACAAAAGACTTAGAATAAAACTTCCTACCAGAAAGACATTTTACCTAAACTATGGGATACACGTTTCTGCTTAATAAATATTATTATATTCGCTCTCTCATGCTTTTTTTGCTTTTCACAAAGCATTATATATCTATGATCTATCCATTATGTTGTGTATATATCTAAGTCATAACTTTTAACTTCTTTATAACACTCCATGGTGTTATCTGCCACATTTTATCCATCCACTCTCCAAATGATGGGCAATTTTCTTCCAATGCCTTTCCCTGGCTAGGAACATTGCTGCAATGAATGACCGTTCACATGTCCTCATATTGAGCTTTCTAGAATGACTGTCAATACCCACGATCTTACCAACAGTGAGATTCACATCCCCACTAACATTTGAGATTTTCCAGCTTTCTGATCATTTCCAGTCCAATAGGCAAAGCCAAATCTTTTTGTTACTCGGATTTTCTTTCCTCTGCTTACTTACAATTATGAACATTTTTCATATATTCATTAGCTCTGGCAGCTCTTTCTTCTGTAAATTGAGTTTTTATTACTTCCCTGCAATTTTTAAATATTTTTATTTAGTCTTTTCTTTGTTGATTTACAGGAGTTCTCTGTCTATTCTGGATATGAATCTATTGTCATTTCTAGATATCTAGAGTATATTTTCATATTTTATTATATATCTTTTAACTTTCACCATTCATTCACCCTATGAACAGAAAAATAAAAACCTGATATAATCTGTTAATCATGTATGGCTTCATTTTTGTGTTTTTGAAGTTTTGTTTAAAAACCTCTTTCCCACTCCAGGACAGAGATGTATTTTACGTGTTTATTAATTATATATTGTATTTAATCCAACTTGAATCTGTTTTTATGTAGAAAATAGAACCTGATGTTACTTAGAATCTTAGAAAATAATTCAGTATTACTTTTGTATGCTAATCCAGTTTTTTCTAACACCAGATACTAAAATTTCTGAAATTTCCCCAGTATACAGCATTGGTGCCACCTTTAGAATATTATAAATTTCCACTTGTGCCTCTATCTACTTTTAGCTCTTTATTTTTTCCAATAGTTTATTTCTCTCTTTTTTTTTTTTTTTAGCTAAGATAGCTTATTATTGTTGCTGTTGTTGCTGTTGATGTAAATATTATCATGGTTCTGACTTTGAAGTTTGAAAGTATGCTTTTGCCTCTCTAGGCAAGTCTTTATTCCTTTTATTTCACAGTTGACTTAGTTACCCATTGCTCTGTATTTCTATGTATTTAAGAGTAAGTTTATAAAGGATCTTACAAATGAAATTGTTATTGTGATTACATTGAAATCATACATTACTTTGTAAAGGTAAATCATCTTTTTATATTATTAGGTTATCTCTTTTAAAATTATGGATTATCTCTTCATTCTTTTAGATCAGTGGCAATTGTGTCCTCTGGGAGACATTTGGCAATATCTGGAGATATTTAGTATTTTGGTTGTTACAATTGGAGAGATGCTACTGGAACCTAGGCAAGGATGTAAAACATCCTACAATGCACAGGGCTGCCTTACATGACAAAGAATTATCTGTTACAAAGTGTCAATAATGCTGAGGTTGGGAAACCTTAATTTAGATCATTATCCCTCCTTTATTAGAGATTTAAATTTTTTTCATGAAATATCTATTAATTCTCAGTAACATAGTTCCTAGATAGTTATATTTTTACTTGCTCTTTATATCTTACCTTACTCCCATTTGTATTTCCCAACATATGATAACTGCTGTAGAGAAATGATACTGAGTTGGGCATGTGAAGTTTTTATTTCATTTCTGCAGTCTTGCTAAAATTTTAACTAGGTCTAATAGCTCATTTATTCCATTGGATTTTCTAGGTAAATTATTTTATCATGTTCAAATAAATTAAACTTCTATTTTGCTTTTTTATGGATAAGATTGGCTAGGGTCTTGATTACAATGTAGCAGAAAAAGTAATATTAGTTATTCTTCTCTTATTCCTGATGTTAAAGGGAATGTGTATAAAGTATCCTTATTAAGTGTAATGTAATATTTGTTATAGGTTTTGGTAAGTAAAGTCAACTTTTTTTTTTTTTTTGGCTGTGTTGGGTCTTCGTTTCTGTGCGAGGGCTTTCTCTAGCTGCGGCAAGTGGGGGTCATTCTTCATCGCGGTGCGCGGGCCTCTCACTATCGCGGCCTCTCTTGCTGGGAGCACAGGCTCCAGACGCGCAGGCTCAATAGTTGTGGCTCACGGGCCTAGTTGCTCCGTGACATGTGGGATCTTCCCCGACCAGGGCTCGAACCCGTGTCCCCTGCATTGGCAGTCAGATTCTCAACCACTGTGCCACCAGGGAAGCCCAAAGTCAACTTTTATATTCTTAAGAAGTCTCTACTCTTTTATTAAGCATTTTTATCACAAATAAGTGATGAACCTATTTATGTTGTTTTATTTTTCTGAAAGAACTTATAAAACAAAATGGTTTTTCTCCCTTAATCTTTTAAGGCTATCAAATATAGTAATGCATTATTTTTTTCTGTTATTGAAATATTTCCACATCCCTGGAATTAAGTTCTTTAAACATAAAGTATAAATGCACTATTACTTAATAATTTCCTCTGAATTTTAACATCTACATGTCTCAGTGAAATGGGCCTGTACTTGTTTTTATTTGTTTGTTTTGTCCTGATCTGGTTTTGGAAACATAATTACAGGGCATTATTAAATTAACAGATAAATGAGATATTTTTTAAAGATTTTTGGTAAACCTTGATTAAAAGCAAATTAATTGTACCTTGAAGGTTTTATAAATATAACTCTTAAAAATCTATGTTTGAAATTATTGAATGAAGTTCTTGGTTATCTATTTTATTTTCTGTAACATTTATTTATGCATATTCTATTATGCTATAATTTAAGTATTATATTAACCATGGGTCACAGATTTTGACAGTAGATTCATTATAATTCAGTTCTAAATATTTCTAGATTTCATTTTTAACCCTAGTATGTTTTTGTAATATGTTATTTTATTATAAAACATGGCTTTTAAAATTATGTTGCCATTAATTTCTAATTGTATTGTCTTATGGCATTCAACATTACTTATGTAATCACTTCTCTGATAGAACATATTACATAATATGGAGACAAACAAACATATCCTTCATGAGAATGACTGCTATAGTGAATGGTCTAAGAAGGCCTATACGCATGTAATCATTTAAACTGAGACCTAGAAGCTAAAAAATGTACAAGTGAAATCAGGTTATGGACCATTGTACACCTAGGGAATAACTAGTCATTAAGCTAGGAAGAGTAAGTGTTCCTTGAAGAATTCTAAGACTAAATACTAATTAGTGACTGAGCAAAGGGAAGAGAGGAGGGAGATAAAATTGAAAAGATGTTAGTAAATACCATCTTTTGTATTTCATGTTACATTTGTGCTAACCACAGAAAAAGCCATTAAAGAGTTATGTGTTAATAAAGATATAAAATGTTTTATATTTCAAAAACTTTACTTTGACTGCTGCTGTTTTGTGGTAGACATGAAATATACTGCTGGGATCACCTTTCAGGAAAGAATCATAGCTTCAAGGATTAGTCAACAGACAGCTTCCAACTGTCACCTCCTTCAGGATCTCCAGAGAGCCACCTCATTTGAAATTGTAGCCTTCTCAGGGAGTTCCATAACCCAGGGGCAGAAAGACCTAGATATTTCAGCCAACAAAGGAGAACCTCTATGTGCAATATTCCCTCTAGAATTCCTATATGTCAAGTGTTTGTTGTTCATGCATCACAGTTCAGCTTCTTCCTTGGTGCACCCCTGCATCCTCCTACATCTTTTCAGAGGTATTGATTCCTAATGAGCACCTTATATTCCCTACTCTGTCTGGGAAGCTGCCTAAGGGAAACCAACCTGCTCTGTGTTTGGATAATGGATTATAGAGGACAACAGTGGCTGTTAGGAGAATATTGTACCAGTTTTGGTTAAAAAAGATGGAGGCAGATATGTAGTAGGGATCTACTTTATTGAAATTTACAGTTTTCAATTCCAAAAGTCAATGTTTGGCTGGAAGAAGAAAATTAACTCAAATTTTTAACCTGTGTTTATGACAGTTTTTATCTTGAGATTTTGCTCAGAACTGGTGGTTCACACTTGCAAAATTCAAGCATTCTGTTTTAGATAGAATTTTTGTTTTAGATAGAATTTTACTTATGTGATGTTCTATGTCTTACTCTAGCTTGATCTCTTTAAAGACAAAAGTTGAATATCCTCAATGTTTGGTTTTATGCCAAAGTAGCTCCTGCTTACTTTGACCCTCTGTTTTGTGAAATACATCATGTTAACCATCCTGTTTATATTGATTTATTATTACTCTAACAGGGAAGGGAAAGTTTTATTCAGTCATTTGCATTTTATTATTTTCCTTTATAAATAGGTAATATCTTTGTATGGTGACAGATAGTAACTAGACTTGTCATGGTGATCATTTTATAATGTATAGGAATATCTAATCACTATGCTGTGTAACAGGAACTTGTATAGTGTTGTTGGTCAATTATACTTCAAAAACCAACAAACAAAAGAGATCAGATCTGTGTTTACCAGAGATAGGGGGTAGCGGGGGGGAAGCAGAATTGGATGAAGGAAATCAAAAAGTACAAATTTCCAGTTACAAGATAAATGAGTACTAAGGATGTAATGTATTGATACATGATAAATACAATTAACACGGCTGAATGTTGCATATGAAAGTTGTTAAGAGAGTGGATCCTGGAAGTTCTCATCACAAAGAAAAATATTTTTTCTTTTTATTTTATTTTATATCTTTGTGAGATGATGAATGTTCACTAAAATTATTGTGGTAATCATTTCACAATGTATGTAAGTGATATTATCATGTTGGACACCTTAAACTTATACAGCACCGTATATCAATATCTCAACAAAACTGGAAGGAAAAACAATAAGCAATATATGACTCATAATTACTTCCTTCTTAATTTAACATTTTATATACCTGCTCTCAGAGAATATTAAATCCCATTAAAATAATACTCATGTTTCTAGCAATATACATCCTTTTAGAATCCTGGTGCTAACAGCATACTGCTCTGGAATAGATTCAAGTCCATGGCTTCTTTGCTTGAAAATACTTTATGGAAAACAAAATCAATGCACTGGTAAGAGTCTTGTCAAGAGTCAGTAAGTGGCCAGAAAAAACTGCTTGTGAATATCAAAAGCTGAGTAAAAGTAAACTATGATCTCATGGCAGAGCAAGGCAGTAATAGCTTAATGATGCAATCTCGCAAGACATTCTTAATCATTTTACCATAATATAGTGTCGTGTCCATGGCCTTCAAAAGTGCCTTCTCAGAATTGTTGTTATTAGGCTCACAAATGTTAGCTGATGTCAGTAATATGCAACAGTCTTCAGCTTCTATAAATATAAGAATGTGTAGGAATTATGTCATAGAATGAGCCCAATAAACTTAACCCAAAATAAGTAAATATCCATCAGGTCTACCCATTGAAATAGCCAGTTGAAATTAAAATAGTAGTGATCCTATAACTTAGAACAATCATAGATAGGGCCTATCTCTGAGGAAGATTTTTCAAAATGAACACAGAATTCCTATCTTCAAGAATATGCATTCCATACTGGAATATGAAATATATTTGTAAACAATCATTATATCAGATAGATGATTATAGATGATCTAAGAGGGTTTCCAATAGTTGTAGGAAAACAAAGTTGACTCTGATGGTCCTTGGAATTATTCTTTAACTACTTAAGATACAGCAACCTGTTAAACACTTGTGATATAGAGACAGCTCTACCAAAGGGACCAGTTCTGTAGTATAAAGGAATTGCTGAGAAGTGACTGCTTAGCCAGGGGTTGCATTTGCGAACCTCCTGGCACGGTGTGGGGCAGTGTTGGTGAGTTTTGGCCAATAGAGTGTAGGCAGAATTGATGTCTAAGTCAAGGCATGACTTATAAAACCCCTGTATGAGCCTCTACTGCCTCACTCTTACCTGCTGGTGACCAAATGTTAATGATGAAGATTTCCTTAGAAGTCACAATTTTGGGATGGCAGAGTTCCATTGAGTTCCTGAGTGACAGTGGGGAGCAGTTTAGTACACTGCATCACAGAAGTTTAAAAACTTACTGATTATAATAAGATTAAGGTCAAGATAAATTGTTAAGTAATTCAACCTGTTTACAAATATATGATTGAATATGTACACACACACACACACACACACACAAAATATAGATCTGATCTCTTCTTCAACTTGTCCCAAACTAACATTTTTTTGTGAAGAGCTCTTAAGTTTAAATTTCCTCAGAGATCTTTAATATACCTTGGAATGAGAACAAGTCATCCTTTCCCACTTGCTTTTATCTTCCTCTTGTTCTCATCCACCCTTCCATCCCCTTACCTCACCATCTTGCTAACGCAGAGAATTAGAGATGCTTCAGAATAAAAATCTTTTTATTTACATCTTTATCTTCAATGACTGGCATAACATGGCCCCTAGTAGTTTGATAAATGTTTTGCTTAAATAAATGAATGTGTGAATAAATTGAAGAAATAAATTAT
The DNA here is from genome assembly GCF_028023285.1 of Balaenoptera ricei. Lineage (NCBI taxonomy): Eukaryota > Metazoa > Chordata > Mammalia > Artiodactyla > Balaenopteridae > Balaenoptera > Balaenoptera ricei. The sequence goes on from NC_082643.1 coordinate 87,836,225, forward strand.
GAATTTACTTTAGTTAGCTTTCTAGTTGTTCCCATTTATCTCTGTATGTTTCTTGATATTTTCTGCACACTGGGATTGCAGATATCTTCCAAAAAGGTTATTTGCACTCCTCTTTACATTGGCAGAAGTGAGGCATGCCTCAAGTGTGAACTTTTAAGGAAACCCAATGAATTCATTCCACCTTGACAATTTCATGGCCCCTTTCTATCTAAGAATCTTATCTTTCTGCTTCTAACATTCTTAATAGCAAGAAGAACTTCTTTCTCTTAGTGGTGTAGGCAATCGAATAAACTCAGCTTATAGCATAAAAAAACACAGAAGAGGTTCTAGAGTTCTCTGATTTTTGAACTTGCTGAATGAGGAAACACAGTTATTGTGTCTGCTTCCTTTCAGTTGTGTATAGTCAATGCTAAACACTATTGCTGCTTCTCAACTAGTAACATTTCCTAAGAGCACTCAATCATAATACCCTCCTTACAATATGCTGCTATATTTATTTTAAATCAAGACAAGTTATTTTATAGGGCATTAGTATAAAATGTTTATAATATAATTATGTAGGGAGATTACACAAATAATAAAATCTCAGTGGACCACTTCAGATCCGGGGTCAGCAAACCTTTTCTGTAAAGAACAAGATAGAAAATATTTTAGACTTCATAGATCATAATGTCCCTGTCACAACTACTCAACAATGTCATTGTGGTTCAAAAGTAGCCAGAGAAAATGAATGGATTTGGCTGTGTTTCAATGAAACTCTATTTATAAAAATAGGCAATACATTGGATTTGGCTCATGGCCATAAATTGCCAATCCCTGCTCTAGATACTTTTCTTAAACTATGAAATTATAATTCTTAGATACAACTTATAAGTGGTAAAATATATCTGAGCCTAAGGTTCAAATATATTAGGTTTAATTAGTAGAATAGGTTCTGTGATATCAGTAATTTAGGGAAAACATGTATAATTCACAAGATGCTCTGACAAATAGAAAACAAATGAAGAGAAAACTGTAGGGTTTTTACTTTATCAACACCGTAGGAGTGAGGTGATCAAATAACATATATGACATCCTATAAGAAGAAGCATAGCGTCCAGTTGAGAATACTTTGTTTCAGCCTCAATTCTGCTTGTCCTGATTACAAAGCCTTTTGCACATGTTAATGCTATTATAGTGAGAAAAGCTTCAGGCAAATGAATTAAGCATTTAAAAAAGAGAGAAAAATACAAGGTATGACAAATTCTACCTGGGGGAAGCTTTGTGGATTTGTTTGAAGAGGTTTTTGGAGTGGAGAAAGTATATCATAAAAAGTTGATAAATTCAATATAAAAGATATTAAACTTAACATGTGAGTTTATGAACATCTTAGGCAGACGTGCCAGGTCCTCTATTGAAATGTTCCCCATATAGCCAGTTTAAGCCAGGTATCTGCATTCACTTTGCCTCAGCTGTTCAACATGATAATATTACTATATGAGAAGAGTCACCAAGAATGGCTCACTCTCTGTTTGGTGGCTTTGGTAAATTAGCTTGAGATATCAGCAATAGCAGAAGTTTCCTACCTAGTTGTTTGTCCTGTCTATTGCTGCTACCAGAGGTCAAGTCATCCCAATGAATATAAGACCGATCGGATAGAAAATCAGTAATAAATAATTAGCTTAACATTTAGAGTTCAAAAATCTATGCTTCTCATCCAGTTACTCTGCATTAATCTAAGACTGGAAGTCACTAGGATAAAAACCCTAAAATATTAAATTGCTGAAGGGGTTAGATTTTTGATTAATGGCCAAATGTATGTGATTCAGGGGAGAGTCTTCTTAATATATGTCTTCTCAAGTGCCCATGCTACCTCTTCTTTCAAGAGACAATAAAAAGCTCTTGCCTGCTAAGTTTTGTTTTTATATAGTGATGATCAAATAAAGATTCATTTCAGGTTATACAGACTTCCTCCTTGATAACCTCTCATGAATCTTGGAGGCACAGATAATATTATTTCCCACAGAAATAATATGATCCTGTCTTCTTTCAAAACTTCATGTTGTACCAAAATCTCATTCAGGAAGTGGCATGTTGCAGTGGGAAGAGTACTGCATTGAGAATCATAAAAATGCCTTTTTTCCTCTTACTGTAGAATCTTGTGAAAACTCAATCACTCTTCCGGACACAAGTTTCTCATTGACTAAGTCAGCCAATCTTTCATAATACCCCTTTGTCCTGGGCAATGTGCCTCGGTCACTGCCTTCAAGAAACTCAACATCCAGTAAAGGACATAATAAGTATGAGTGATATTCTTAACTTAAATTTTTGTATATCCAAGGACCTTGCAGTATATTATCTTTTTAAAAAAATTTTGCAATGAACACAGCACCTGCATTTATTTTACAGATCTTAAAAGTGTTATCCTAAAAAAAAATCTGATGAGTTCATATTAGAAAGAAACATTATTTTGGAAGGAAAATCATAATGTAGCTAACTTCACAAAAAAACAGATGAAACAAATATGTTGTCTTCAACCACAGGAATGGTATCATATGGCAAAATTCAAAATTGAATGAACTGAATAAAGAGCAAAACCCTCCATGAAAAGAAGGCTGAAAGGGATAAATTCATGTTTATAGAAATAAGAGGTTATGTTTTTGTGACACAAACATATATGTAGAAGAAAATTATTAAAAAGTCGCTAAGCTATTATGTATTATTATTATTATGAAACATGTTTTCTAGCTGAAATGATCTTTAAAAAACACCATACATAAATATCTGGAAAGCCCAGCATTACATCTGTGTATATTTTAATCCACTGTTATAGTCTGCAAGATGCAGTGTTCTGTCAGTTCTTTAGAGAAGGAGAAATGAAATGAGTTATAAAATGATTTTGTTAAAGAATCAAATATATGTCTGCTAGGTATCCTAAAAAATCATTGCACAATGTTCTTGGTTAGAAACTCTTATCTCTCATCCTCAAATAGTACAGACCCAGAAGAACTAAAAACACACAAGTCCTAAAAATGACTGATTCCACTTGCTGTAGGTTTTTTCTTTTAAGTAAGAGTTTCTATCCTGGCTTGAGACCCCCAAAAGTCATAAATATATTATGGAAGTAAATCTGGAAGTATAGCTGTAGTTAGGAACACTGAGTTACTTCAGGGCAATTGTGTTGAAATGGGATCCGCTATGTGTTCCATTGCGTATGGGTTAACAGCATATACTGTACAGACTTGTGTAGACATCATGAATACAAAAGTACTAGTGTGATCTACCTTGTGATGTTCTGTTACCAGCTCTAATTAGGGAGTGTGGAGATTCGGTGTGACATACAATATGGTTTTTTGATTTATAAAATTAATCTCCAAATACAGTTACAAAATGTCATGTTTTCCTTCAGATTCTCTATGTATTTATATCTGATTATTTTTTAAAGATATATTGTAATAGAAAATCTATGTGCATGAAGAGATATGGGTGGTTGAATGGATAAGAATAGGATGATATTGTGATAAGGTGGATTTCACATCTACCGATAACATTTAAACAGGAATAGAAAAGTGCTATTAGCTAATTGCCTAAAGAATGGTCCTGTTTGTGTGGGTAAATTTGAAGTCAGAGAGTTTTGCATCCAGAACTGAAAAGTACCCATTTACTTGATTAGCTATAATAAAAAGCATGCAATCATCCATTCATTTCTACATTATTATGTAGTTCTATAAACCATTCTTCATGCTTTTAGAGTTACATTCATGAACACAAGAATCCCAATATCCCTCTTTATATTTTGTGATTATGTGATTTCCTAAAACATTAAATGTTATACAACATATTTATAAAAATTATCATTTTTGAAAAAATTTTTAGAAAACTTACTACCTGCCAGGACTTAGGGAATGAGAGAGAAAGAGAGAAAGATGTTTGCTGCAAAGGAAGTCCCAAGTTGGCAACAGACAGAGACACCTTAGGAATAAATTCAATATTGGACATTAATAATTAAGAGTGTGGGTAGGTTTAAATCTTCCTGGGTTTAAAATTAAAGGACATTTTGTACCTCAGTGTATTAAAAATTTCCTATGCCTCAGGAGTTCTGTTAGAATGTTGAATACATAATCTCTCTGAATCCTTAAAGTCATGGAATAATGAATGATTGTACCCATTTTACAGGCAAGTAAAAGGAGGTTTAAAGAGCTAAAGTAGCTCAACTAAGGCTTCATAGCCAGTGAGTGACAGAGTTGGAATTTGAGCTTCAGGTGATCCTGACAATAAAGTTTATGCTCACAAAACTATTCCTATTATTGATTACTCTTCCTCAGTTTAGGACAAATAAAGGAGGTTAAATGTCTGGTGAAAGCAATTTATTTCTTCCTGTTGTATAGGGTGGTGGTAGCATGTATCCCCTCTGCAACAAATGCAGAGAAATAACTGAGCACAAAATCTTCTGTACAAAATTTAATATCATCCTCTGAAGGAAGAAAATCTAAACTGAAATACAGGTGTGAGGGCCTCCCAACCGGTTTGATGAAGACATGTTTTTAATCAAGAGTGTTGAGGGAATGGTTAAACCACCAGTTAGTTGGAACACTCTCTGAACAGGTGCAGCAGCAAATAGCCTGCAAATGAACAGGACTAATTTCAGAAGTTTTTGATTATCCTGAATGCAGGTCCTTTCCAAAGTAGATTTTTTTTAATTAAAATTCCTAGTGCTGCTATAGTTTGCCATAGACATAAACAAAGCAAATGGCAAATACAAAAGGTCAATTTAGTTGAATGGGAGTCATTTTATTTGCTTACCAATTATTTCAGATAAAATCTGGGAAAGATAAAAGAATCTCTGACACACGTTTGCTCCCAATCCATCTTTATGATCTTTTTGGAGATATTTATCCCTATCATGTAATAGGATCAATGTCTAAAAGTAAATTAAAATTGCCAAGGGCTCCCTTGCCTTTAAATATAAGTGTCTGGGTCAGCATATTATCAATCTGAATCAGGAAATTTGAGCCCTTGTACGAGGCACCACAGTGTTTGCTCTTGTAAAAGGAATAACGTTTCTCTGATGTCATCCATACTCTCTGACTCCTACAGTCTTAAAATAGGATACTATTCATCCTATTTCTTGTTCATGATTTTAACAGTAATAAGGATTCACCCAAACTGATCAGACACTGCAGTGAGAAGAGAGAGGAGAAAATTCTGCCAAGGAACTTTACCTCTCACAGCATGCTTCAAACAGACTACACACTAAAACTGTTCCTGATTTGACTGAATACAACTTAGGGAGAAAGATTTACCTAGTCTGATTGACTTTGGACATTTTCCTTAAGTGTTGCACCCGAGACACTCTACAGTCTCTAAATTACAGTGTATACTAAAAGAATGATTAAATGAATTCCCCTGACTCTCTTTGCATTCCCATCTCAATTCTCAATGTTAAAACACTCTGTGAGATGCTGGCAGGGTGCTTGTGTATGCACTTGAACACACACACACATACACACACACACACACACACGAAAAATAACGTTAAACTAGTAGAACAGCAAAAGAAACATGCAGTGATGTATTATATTTTTATACATTTTATATTTTGTTAATTTGAGCTTCCAAAGATCAATGAACTTCCTACCCTCCCAAAAAAGGACAAATTATTGAACAAAAATGTAGGAAATTTAGGGAATTACCATTTCTTGGGAATTGCCATAACTGAACAAAGGAAATACTTATAAAAAATATCTATAGATCAGTAGACGTGTATTTTGAAGCCTTTTTGTGGATGTAATCTTACACCATTAGAATTATGTTATTCCCTTCCAGGGTCATTATTTTGTACTCTGTTTCACATACCATAATTTTAACTTTTTTTAAAATAATTTACATGACTCCATAAATCCAACATGAGGAAACCTGAGTATATTAGCATGATATAAAAGTGTGCCCATCTCAATCTGGTTGAATGGGCTAGTGGAAAGAGATTGAATCTTGAAGTCAGACAGACTTAAGTTTAAATTTAGTGATGATATTTAGTGAAAACTGACCTTGAAAAAATGACTTAAAGTCCTTGAGTCTCAGGTTTCTTATTGATAATACAGACTGCAAAATTCTCTGCATAGGATTTTTGTAGAGAACACACCTCATGCAAATATGGTGTTCCTTTAAAATTGTTTGTTTTCCTTACTACTGCTGCCCTCACTCCCTGATTTTTTTTCCTTTCAACTCCTAGTCTCCAATGCTTTTGCTCTGTACCTTAAAAAATAACTAACTACATTTTCAAGGACGTGATAAATTGTTCTATATCTCTCTGAAGTTACTCCACTTTCTTCCTAGGATGAAATAGCCTTCATTATCTAGTAACCTCTACTTTCCCCAGTGTCAAGTTCATATGCCAGTACTTCAATGAAAACATTCTTGAACTTCAAAATATAAGTAATATTTTATTTTTAATTGCTCCCATGTCATTTTTATATTTAATTTTAAAATTTATCTTATTAAAGTATAGTTGATTTACAGTGTTGTATTAATTTCTGCTGTACAACAAAGTGATTCCATTAACATATATATGTATATTCTTTTTCATATTCTTTTCTGTTATGGTTTATAAAAACATATTGAATATAGTTCCTTGCACTATACAGTAGAACATTGCTGTTTATCCATTCTATATATAATGGTTTGTATCTGCTAATCTCAAGCTCCCAATACATCCTTCCCCCACTCTTTCTACCCCTTGGCAACCACAAGTCTTTTCTCACCATGACCTCTTTACATACCACTATTATATCACTTACGGTATTACAAAAAAGTACTTTATTTTCATTACATAACTTCCAGTTGTGAAGTGAATTTTAAAATATAGGAATAGGATTTTCATTGTATTTTTATTTTTACAAACAAAAACATTCTTTGTACTGAGCAGAAGCAAGAAGAACTACAATCCTGCAGCCTGTGGAATGAAAACTACATTCACAGAAAAATAGACAAAATGGAAAGGCAGAGGACTATGTACCAGATGAAGGAACAAGATAAAATCCCAGAAAAACAACTAAATGAAGTGGAGATAGGCAAACTTCCAGAAAAAATTCAGAAAAATGATAGTGAAGATGATGCAGGACCTCAGGAAAAGAATGGAGGCAAAGATCGAGAAGATGCAAGAAATGTTTAACAAAGACCTAGAAGAATTAAAGAACAAACAAACAGAGATGAACAACAAAATAACTGAAATGAAAAATACACTAGAAGGCATCAATAGCAGCATAACTGAGGCAGAAAAACGGATAAGTGACCTGGAAGACAAAAGGGTAGAATTCACTGCCACAGAACAGAATAAAAAATAATAAAAAAAAAAGAATGGAAAGAAATGAAGACAGACTAAGAGACCTCTGGGACAACATTAAACACAACAACATTCTCATTGTAGGGGTCCCAGAAGGAGAAGAGAGAGAGAAAAGACCTGAGAAAATATTTGAAGAGATTATAGCCAAAAACTTCCTTAACATGAGAAACGAAATAGCCACCTAAGTCCAGAAAGCACAGAGAGTCCCAAGCAGGATAAACCCCAGGAGAAACATGCTGAGACACATAGTTATCAAAGTGACAAAAATTGAAGACAAAGAAAAATTATTAAAAGCAACAAGGGTAAAATGACAAATAACATACAAGGGAACTCCTATAAGGTTAACAGCTGATTTCTCAGCAAAAACTTTACAAGCCAGAAAGGAGTGGCATGATATATTTAAAGTGATGAAAGGGAAGAACCTACAACCGACATTACTCTACCCAGCAAGGATCTCATTCAGACTTGACAGAGAAATGAAAAGCTTTACAGACAAGCAAAAGCTAAGAGAATTCAGAACCACCAAACCAGCTCTACAACAAATGCTAAGGGAACTTCTCTAAGTGGGAAACACAAGAGAAGAAAAGGAACTACAAAAACAAACCCAAAACAATTAAGGAAATTGTAATAGGAACATATATATCAATAATCACACTGAATGTGAATTGATTAATGCTCTAACTAAAAGACACAGGCTCACTGAATGGATACAAAAACAAGAACTATATATATATTGTCTACAAGAGACCCACTTCAGACCTATAGACACATACAGACTGAAAGTGAGGGGATGGAAAAAGCTATTCCATGCAAATGGAACTCAAAAGAAAGCTGGAGCAGCAATACTCATTTCAGATAAAATACACTTTAAAATAAAAAATGTTACAAGAGACAAGGAAGGGCACTACAAAATGATCAAGGAATCAATCCAAGAAGAAGATATAACAATTAAAAATACATATGTACCCAACATAGGAACACTTCAATACATAAGGCAAATGTTAAAAGCTATAAATTGATAGTAACACAATAATAGTGGGTGATTTTACACCTCAGTTACACCAATGGACAGATCATCCAGACAGAAAATTAATAAGGAAACAAAAGCTTTAAATGACACAGTAGACCAGTTATATATTATATAGATATAATTGATAGTATAGGACATTCCATCCAAAAACAGCAGATTACAATCTCTTCTCAAGTGCACACAGAACATTCTCCAGGATAGATCATATCTTGGGTCACAAATCAAGCCTCGGTAAATTTAAGAAAATTGGACTGTCCTTATTGCCATGGTGAGCCACAGCTAACACCTGCCTCTGCAGAAGACCTTCCAACACTAGCAGCCATGTGGCTGACAGGGTCTTGGTGCTCAGGCCAGGTGTCAGGCCTGAGACTCTGAGGTAGGAGAGCTGAATTTAGGACCCTGGGCCACAAGATACCTCCCGGCCCCACGTAATACCAATGGACAAGAGCTCTCCCAGAGGTCTCTGTCTCAACGCTAACACCCAGCTCCACTCAACGACCAGCAAGCTCCAGTGCTGGACACCCTATGCCAAACAACTAGCAAGACAGGAACACAACCCCACCCATTAGCAGAGAGGCTGCCTTAAATCATAAGTTCACAGACACCCCAAAAGACACCACTGGACGTGGTCCTGCCCACCAGAAAGACAAGATCCAGCCTCATCCACCAGAGAACAGCCACCATTGCCCTCCACCAGGAAGCCAACACAAACAATTGAACCAAACTTACCTACTGGGGACAGACACCAAAAACAATGGGAACTATGAACCTGCAGCCTGGGAAAAGGAGACCCCAAGCACAGTAAGTTAAGCAAAATGGGAAGACAAAGAAATAGGCAGCAGATGAAGGAGCAAGGTAAAAAGCCACCAGAACAAACAAATGAAGAGGAAATAGGCAGCCTACCTGAAAAAGAATTCAGAGTAATGTTAGTAAAGAGGACACAAAATCTTGGAAAGAGAATGGAGAAAATACAAGAAACGTTTAACAAGGACCTAGAAGAACTAAAGAGAAAACAAACAATCATGAACAACACAATAAATGAAATTAAAAATTCTCTCAAAGGAAGCAATAGCAGAACAACTAGGGCAGAAGAACGGATAAGTGACCTGGAAGATAAAATTGTGGAAATAACTATCACAGAGAAGAATAAAGAAAAAAGAATGAAAAGAATTGAGGACAGTCTCAGAGACATCAGGGACAACACTAAACACACCAACATTCAAATTAAAGGGGTCCCAGAAGAAGAAGAGAAAATGAAAGGGACTGAGAAAATTTTTGAAGTGATTATAGTTGAAAACTTCCCTAATACGAGAAAGGAAATAGTCAATCAAGTACAGGAAGGGCAGAGAGTCCCATACAGGATAAATTCAAGGAGAAACATGCTAAGACACATATTTATCAAACTATCAAACATTAAATACAAAGAAAAAATATTGAAAGCAGCAATGGAAAAACAACAAATAATATACAAGGGAATCCCCTTAAGGTTAACAGCTGATCTTTCAGCAGAAACTCTGCAAGCCAGAAGGGAGTGGCAGGACATATTTAAAGTGATGAAAGGGAAAAACCTACAACCAAGTTTACTCTACCCAGTAAGGATCTAATTCAGATTCAACGGAGAAATTAAAACCTTTACAGACAAGCAAAAGCTAAGAGAATTCAGCACCACCAAACCAGCTTTAAAACAAATGCTAAAGGAACTTCTCTAGGCAGGAAACAGAAGAGAAGAAAAGACCTACAAAAACAAACACAAAACAATTAAGAAAATGGTAATAGGAGCATACATATCGATAATTACCTTAAATGTGAATGGATTAAATGCTCCAGCCAAAAAACATAGACTGGCTAAATGGATACAAACAAGACCCATATATATGCTGTCTACAGGAGACCCACTTCAGACCTAGGGACACATACAGACTGAAAGTGAGGGGATGGAAAAAGATATTCCATGCAAATGGAAATCAAAAGAAAGCTGGAGTAGCAATTCTCATATCAGAAAAAATAGACTTTAAAATAAAGACTACTACAAAAGACAAAGAAGGACATTACATAATGATCAAGGGATAAATCCAAAAAGAAGATATAACAATTGCAAATATTTATGCACCCAACATAGGAGCACCTCAGTACATAAGGAAAATGCTAACAGCCATATAAAGGGAAATCAAAAGTAACATATTAATAGTAGGGGACTTTAACACCCCACTTTCACCAATGGACAGATCAACCAAATGAAAATAAATAAGGACACACAAGCTTTAAATGACACATTAAACAAGATGGACTTAACTGCTATTTATAGGACATTCCATCCAAAAACAACACAATACACTTTCTTCTCAAGTGCTCTTGGAACATTCTCCAGGATAGATCTTATCTTGGGTCACAAATCAAGCCTTGGTAAATTTAAGAAAATGGAAATTGCATCAAGTATCTTTTCCGAGCAGAACGCTATGAGACCAGATATCAATTACAGGAAAAAATCTGTAAAAAATACAAACACATGGAGGCTAAGCAATATGCTACTAAATAACCAAGAGATCACTGAAGAAGTCAAAGAGGAAATCAAAAAATACCTAGAAACAAATGACAATGAAAACACGACAACCCAAAACCTATGGGTTGCAGCAAAAGCAGTTCTATGAAGGAAGTTTATAGTAATACAATCCTACCTCAAGAAACAAGAAACATCTCAAATAAACAACCTAACTTTTCACCTAAAGCAATTAGAGAAAGAAGAACAAAATCATCCCAAAGACCAGATCAGAAAGAAATGAAAAAGAAATGAAGGAAAAGATAGCAAAGATCAATAAAACTAAAAGCTGGTTCTTTGAGAAGATAAACAAAATTGATAAACCATTAGCCAGAATCATCAAGAAAAAGAGGGAAAAGACTAAAATCAATAGAATTAGAAATGAAAAAGGAGAAGTAATAGCTGACACTGTAGAAATACAAAGGATCATGAGAGATTACTACAAGCAGCTATATGCCAATAAAATGGATAACCTGGAAAAAATGGACAAATTCTTAGAAAAACCCAACCTTCCAAGACTGAACCAGGAAGAAATAGAAAATATAAGCAGACCAACCACAAGCACTGAAATTGAAACTGTGATGAAAAATCTTCCAACAAGCAAAAGCCCAAGACCAGATGGCTTAAAAGATGAATTCTATCAAACATTACCAAAGAGCTAACACCTATCCTTCTCAAACTCTTCCAAAATATAGCAGAGGGAGGAACACTCCCAAACTCATTTTACGAGTCCACCCACCCCGATACCAAAACCAGACAAAGATGTCACAAAAAAAGACAACTACAGGCCAATATCACTGATGAACATAGATACAAAAATCCTCAACCAAATACTAGCAAGCAGAATCCAAGAACACATTAAAAAGATCATCCACTATGATCAAGTGGAGTTTATCCCAGGGAAGCAAGGATTCTTCAATATATGCAAATCAATCAATGTGATACACCATATTAACAAACTGGAGAATAAAAACCATATGATTGTCTCACAAGATGCAGAAAAAGCTTTCGACAAAACTCAACACCCATTTATGAAAAAAAACTCTTCTGAAAGTAGACATAGAGGGAACCTACTTCAACATAATAAAGTCCATATATGACAAACCCACAGCAAACATCATTCGCAATGGTGAAAAATTGAAAACATTGCCTCTAAGATCAGGAACAAGACAAGGATGTCTGCTCTTACCACGATTATTCAACATAGCTTTGGAAGTCCTAGTCATGGCAATAAGAGAAGAAAAAGAAGTAAAAAGAATTCAAATTGGAAAACAAGAGGTAGAACTCTATGTGTTTGCAGATTACATTATATTATGCACTGAAAATCCTAAAGATGCCACCAGAAAACTACTGGAGCTAATCAATGAATTTGGTAAAGTTGCAGGATACAAAATTAATGCACAGAAATCTCTTGCATTCCTATACACTAACAACGAAAGATCAGAAAGTGAAATTAAGGAAACAATCCCATTCACCATTGCAACAAAAAGAATAAAATACCTAGGAATAAACCTACCTAAGGAGGTAAAAGACCTGTACTCAGAAAACTATAAGACACTGATGAAAGAAATCAAAGATGACACAAACAGATGGAAAGATATATCATGTTCTTGGATTGGAAGAATAAATATTGTGAAAATGACTATACTACCCAAAGCAGTCTACAGACTCAATGCAATCCCATTAAATTACCAATGGCATTTTTTACAGAACTAGAAAAAAAAATCTTAAAATTTGTATGGAGACACAAAAGACCCCAAATAGCCAAAGCAGTCTTGAGGGAAAAAAACGGAGCTGGAGGAATCAGGCTCCCTGACTTCAGACTATACTACAAAGCTACAGTATTCAAGACAATATGGTACTGGCACAAAAGCAGAAACATAGATCAATGGAACAAGATAGAAAGCCCAGAGATAAACCCACACACCTATGGTCAACTAATCTATGACAAAGGAGGCAAGGATATACAATGGAGAAAAGACAGTCTCTTCAATAAGTGGTGCTGGGAAAATTGGACAGCTATATGTAAAAGAATGAAATTAGAACACTTCCTAACACCATACACAAAAATAAACTCAAAATGGATTAAAGACCTAAATGTAACACTGGACACTACAAAACTCTTAGAGGAAAACGTAGGAAGAACACTCTTTGACATAAATCACAGCAAGATCTTTTTTGACCCACCTCCTGGAGTAATGGAAATAAACACAAAGATAAACAAATGGTACCTAATGAAATTTAAAAGCTTTTGCACAGGAAAGGAAACTATAAACAAGACGAAAATACAACCCTCAGAGTGGGAGAAAATATTTGCAAATGAATCAACAGACAAATAATTAATCTCCCAAATATATAAACAGCTCATGCAGCTCAATAATAAAAAAACAAACAACCCAATCCAAAAATGGGCAGAAGACCTAAATAGACATTTCTCCAAAGAAGACATACAGATGGCCAAGAGGCATATGAAAAGCTGTTCAACATCACTAATTATTAGAGAAATGCAAATCAAAACTACAGTGGTTAGAATGGGTATCATCAGAAAATCTATAAACAACAAATGCTGGAGAGGGTGTAGAGAAAAGGGAACCCTCTTGCACTGTTGGTGGGAATGTAAATTGATACAGCCCCTATGGAGAACAGTATGGAAATTCCTTAAAAAACTAAAAATAAAATTACCATATGACCAAGCAATCCCACTACTGGGCATATACCCAGAGAAATCCATAATTCAAAAAGGCACATGTACCCCAATATTCATTGCAGCACTCTTTACAATACCCAGGTCCTGGAAGCAACCTAAATGCCCATTGACAGATGAATGAATAAAGAAGATGTGGAACATATATACAATGGAATATTACTTAGCCATAAAAAGGAACAAAATTGGGTCATTTGTAGAGACGTGGATGGACCTAGAGACTCTCATACAGAGTGAAGTAAGTCAGAAAGAGAAAAACAAATATCGTATATTAACACATATATGTGGAGTCTTGAAAAATGGTACAAATTAACCGGTTTGCAAGGCAGAAATAGAGACACAAATGTAGACAGCAAATGTGTGGACATCAAGGGGGGAAAGCAGTGGTGGGGGGTGATGGTGGTATGATGAATTGGGGATTGGGATTGACATATATACACTAATATGTATAAAATAGATAACTAATAAGAACATACTTTGTATAAAAAAAAATAAAAAACAACAACAAAAACAAGGAAAAAAAAAACTCAGTTTCAAAAAAAAATTATTTGTTCTAAGCAGAAACTCTATTTTTTATGTTTGTTCACTCTCAATAATAAAGTTATTGAGAGTAAACAGGTTATTTAAAACAATTAATTATCCATAATGTGTGTGGATCTTGAATGCTATAGTGTTTTACAAAATAATGTTTTATTCTGAGATTTCACTTAACAAATATACAAAAATAGAAAATATTTAATTATGTTTGCTTCTGAATTTTCTACATTTAATTGTGAAAATCTAGTTCCTAGTTTTTAATAAATCATTGACTACTATAATTTTCTATAAATAGTATGAATACCTAATTAATTCAATTGGAAAAAACACTTAATTTTCAGTTTTTTATCTGACTTTGTATTTTCTCATAGGTAATTAGTACATCTTAGTTTGTTTTTTTTTCTAGTATTACTTAGAACCCTCTGTATTAGAAGAGCACACAGTCAGGTCTGAGAGAAGACCATCTTTGCTTGTAATATGAGAGTAACGAGTTAATAAGACCCTTTTCCATTGTTCTGCTTGGGTAATTGTCCTTTGGTTAACTTTCTAATCTCTGGAAACAGATAAAGATATATTGTGTTAATTATGTGACTAGGCAATATTGCTTTTGTTAAAAACTACACCTCTACTGGGAGGACTATAAACTCCTGGTAGAGGCTCCTTGGTTTGCATTTCTTTTAGAGTGGAGCCCTTTATAAATGGGCACACACCTTATAAATGGGTACATACCTAATAAATGGGTACATAAAATTGGAAGCTATGTTTATAGAGTTGTTCCAAGACATATCACCCTTCATGGTACTTGAGGCTTTTAAGCCAGTGTGGCTTCCATGCCCACCAGTGGATTTTAACCTTTGCACTTGAGCAATAACCTGTAGAGAAAATGGCTCCCTACAGCTCTCTATCCTCCTGAGGACTACTGCAAGGACTACCATTCAGAGAACATTTGATGTTGCCCTGCTGGCAGGCTGTGGTTTCTATGATTTTTTCTTGTGAGTAGACTGGTGCCAAGTGTAGTCTTCTGATTTTGAAAGTCCTTGTAGTCGTTCTGATGAATAACACATCACATGTTTGCAACTGGGATCAATGTACCTTAATCAAATGATTTAGCAAATCCTGAAACAACAATGGAGGTTTAATTATAGAATTGATTTCCCATTCAAGACTATCTTTTAGATTTCATATTTTCTGTTCATTATATTACTTTCATTTTTGAAGAAATTTAACATATTGACATTTTTTAAATGTATCCCCAATTTTAATGTCTGTTAGTTCAGTATCTACTCTTGTGGTTTCTAAGCATTAAAGCTTCCAGAATATTTTCCGGATTTTGTTATTCAAATGACATGTAAAGGGAAAACACAATGATTAAAATATAGTAGGTATTTTTATCTGAAAAACAGTTTTATTTTCAGTGTTTATAATCTCCCTCTCAAAATTTATTTTATGCTATTACATATTATTTTGATACTTTAAATGAAAACATTAAACCCTGAGCTTTTTGTATTTTAATCAAATGATTTAGCAAATTCTGAAACAAAAATAGAGTTTTAGTTACATAATTGATTTCCCACTCAAAGAATGTCTTTTACTTTTCATATTTTCTTCATATTCCAAAAACAAGTATTATATATAAAAATACATGAATTTGTTTTGAATTTACAGGACAGATTATTACTATTGCTTTAAGAATACAATACTTCTTTAACCAAGGTAAGCTACCTCTTTCTTTTGGAAAATAACTATGCCTTAACTGCCCAAATCTATGACTCAGCAGGAGAAAATATTTCTACTTCTTTTTTTTTCCCTAAAAATGCCAAATATTTTGAGACTCTTGGTAATGGAGGGACTATGACAATTCAGGTTCAAAGTTAGTGCTTCAAAATTCTTTCTTTCTACTGTAGTATTTACTATTATAATGTTTGTAGACTGATTTATGCTTTTCTCATTTTGCAATAGTGAACTCTTTAAAGTTTCTTCCTGATAATTTTTTCAATAAGGGGTCATTTGAAATGGAAGTTCTAATTTTTCTCACTTCTAGTAGTGGGATTATAAGACTAGAGCAATAGAATAACCAATCTCCTTAAGTCCAGTAAATTGTATTCACCACGGAATATTTCTTACCTGTCTATTTGCCATGTAAAATCAAAGGGAGGTCACACAGAAATTCAACAAACCTGTGAGTAGGATGTTATAATTATGGCAAATTTGCAAATAAGGAAAAAAAGACTTTATAAATTCAATAATTTGACCTGGGTCACATGGCTCAGCAAGGAGTCAAATCAGTATTTGAACCCAAGTAGTTTTATGATAAACTACACATTTTCCAGTGAATCCAGAATATGTGAATGAATTGTTGGATTTAAAAAACAAACTTTTAAAAGAATTTGAAAAAGAATAGATACATGTATATGCATAACTGAATCACTTTGCTGTACACCTGAAACTAACACAACATTGTTAATCAACTATCCTCCAATATAAAATAAAAATTTAAAAAAACTTTAATTTAATTTTAAATTGCTTAATTGTGTTAAAAAGCACAACATAAAAGTTAATAATTTTTAAGTGTACATTTAGTACACTTGTTTTAAAACAGATTGTTTTAAGAGATCTCTAGAATTTTTCCTCTTACATATCTAAAATTCTATACCCATTAAACAATTGACAGAAAGCATTGTGTAAGTTTAAGGTATACAATGTGAGGATTTGACATATATATAAAACATATATATATACACTTATGTATTGCGAAGTGATTACTACCATAAGTTTAGTTAACACATCCATCACCTCACATAGTACTTTGTGCGTGTGTGTGTGTGTGTGTGTGTGTGTGTGTGTGTAGAGAGAACATTCAAGATCTACTCTCTTATCAAATTTCAAGTATACAATACAGTATTGTTGACTACAGTCACCATCGTGTACATTAGATTCCCTGAACTTATTCATCTTTTAACTGAAAGTCTGTACCCTTTGACCAGCATCCCTCATTTCCTCCATCCTCTGGCCCTTGGTGACAAACAGTCTACTCCCATTTCTATGGGTTTGGCTTTTTACATTCCACATATAAGCGATATCATACAATATTTGTTTTTCTCTGACTCATTTCACTTAGCATAATGTACTCACTGTTCATCCATGTTTTTGCAAATGCCAGCATTTCCTTCTTCTTTATGGCTGATTTCTGTTTGGTTCTTTTTACAGTTTCTACCTTTTGTTGATATTCTCATTTTATACATGCATTGTTTCATTGACTTTAATTGTCTGTTTTCTCTTTTAGTTCATTGAGAATTTTTATGACAGTTATTTTAAAATTATTTTACAGGTAACTCATAGATCTGTGTTTCTTTAGAGTCAACTTCTGAAGTTCTATTTTGTTTCTTTGATCAGGCCATGTTTCTCGGTTTCTTTGAACACCTTTTAATTTTTTGCTGTGATGTGGGCATTTGAAAAAACAACCATCTCTCTCAGTCTGAGTCCTGACCTTGTGCAGGGAAACCTTTGCCAGTCTGGAGGTCTTAGGACCTCTCAAACCTTTTCTGGTTTTTTCCTCCCCCCAGGGTCTTCCTGCAAAATTTACAGTTCTAAGGTGCAGAGGCACTCATCTGTTTTCATCACTTTCCAAACTCCCCAGTCCTGTCAGTGCTCCGAGTCAGAAACCAGTCTCTAGGGCAGCCCCCAGACAAGCCAGAACATTGGATGCCTGGTCCACTCTTTTGTTTACATCCTGAAGGAGGAGCCCCAAGATGAAGGGTTTCCTTCTGGTTGCTCCATTATACTGCATAGGGAGAGGGGCATAAACAGCTGTGCCAAATGCAGATAATATTCCTAAACTTCTTCTGGGTTTCTTTCTTGTTTTTAAAATGTTCTGAGTGTTGTAGCTGCTCAACTGGTCTCTAGAGTTCCCACAGAGGTTTCTGATCCATGTGTTGTTGTTAACTTTGTGTCTCTCTGGGGGAAGAAGAGCCTGGAGCTTCCTAATCTGCTATCTTTCTGGCATTCTCCCTCAAGATGCATAGATTTGAACAGCATAATGATCAAGTACTATGATAACTAGTACAAGGAATATGTTTATAATAACTTCTCCAAAATAATATACAATCTATTGGAGTCTATAAGAATAGTATACAATCTCAATCATTTAAATAAAAAACTACATGAGAGAAAAGAGAACTAGAAACAGTACTACAGCTTTTAAAATAGGATGATTATTCATGAGTAGAAAAATCACAGATCTTTTCATGGAGAAAAAAAAAAAAAACAGTTCAACAAGTATCACAACAGAACAAAGCCAAGGGAAGGTCATGTCAAATGAAATTTCAGAGGTGAAAGAAGCATGGATACAGACATACTAAAGCCATGCTTACTAAGAAATAATGATTAATCAACTTGACATGGACTATAAATAAATATAATATAATAAATATAATAAGTTAGCCTTCAATATCAGGCTAAAAAGTTTGGATAATATTCTTTAGTAAATGTTTTCTTCACTAAATCATATTTTGAAATATTGAAATAAGAAGCCTATGGGGTTTGAGATATTTTATTAATAATATTTGCAGGATATGAAGACAAATAGATTTGTAGCTGGAATAATTGTAATATATAATAATAAAAAATTGAAGAGTTACTAGTAGAAAGAATTTTCTTTCTCTCTCTCAGAAACTAAAGTACAAATGGACATTCTGCTATGAACTGCACGAGAAATCATGCTATTTCCATTTTGCTTTTCTGGTTATATTAAAGCTTTAAAGAAATTGATACATGGTCTCATATTTGCAGAGAAAAAATATGAATTAGTGACAAGTATGCTCCTTTAGACAAACTTAATCATGATTTCTCATTATTTGTTAATTCTGCTGAAACAATTTTAATTGATGGACCATTCCTTTTAAATGATTACTTACTGGCCTTCCCTTGTGGCGCAGTGGTTGAGAATCTGCCTGCCAATGCAGGGGACACGGGTTCGAGCCCTGGTCTGGGAAGATCCCACATGCCACGGAGCAGCTGGGTCCATGAGCCACAACTACTGAGCCTGCGCGTCTGGAGCCTGTGCTCCGCAACAAGAGAGGCCGCGATAGTGAGAGGCCCGCGCACCGCGATGAAGAGTGGCCCCTGCTTGCCGCAACTAGAGAAAGCCCTCGCACAGAAACGAAGACCTGACACAGCCAAAAATAAATAAATAAATAAAATTTAAAAAAAAAAAAAAAAAATGATTACTTACTAAAACCATTGTCTTGATCAGAAAACTTTGCACAGTGTCAGGCCGATAGGAAATGTGGCTAAGTTTTAATTATCTACATGTTGAAGTTGCACAAACACATTTTTTTCCACATGAGAGAGTTGACTAGAAATTCTCAAGTTATGATGAGTTTTTGCAACATTCCTCTTTTTCTTATTCCCTGCATCTGTTACCTTCGTTATTCTCCAAACTTCTGCAAACAAAACATTTTTATTAAATTGCAGAGAATTTTTCTTAAAATTAAGCAATTGTTTTGAAGTTCCATCTACTATTTCAAAAAAAAGGACTGTTTAATAAAGTTTTTAGAGACTCATAAGACCTTAAGGAATATTTGTAACAAACTAAAATAGAAAAAGTACCATGTATAACCATCTATATATTTCAGTTTTATAAAAGTTATATTAACATGAAGTTCCAAATTTTTTATATCCCCCCCACTATTGTTGACTATTTGAAATCAATGTTCAAATGTCAGTTAACGCATAAGCTGTAGATAGACAATCATGTTAAATTATTTTTGTTTTGAGGACTTTTGTTAAATCTGATTTTTAATATGATTGAGTTAATATAAACATTTTTTAAAATTGTGTACCTAGAATTTTAAATAGGTAGGTTTCATTTATGAACTTTTTATATTCTTCTATTGGGCTATATAGTTTTCTCTTATATGTTATAAATACAATCTAGACATTAATACATTGCCATTCTCAAGGCATAGCATTTGGCATGTTAATAACTTTTGCAAAGAGTAACATCTCAATAAGTTAAATATATGATACACTGAATATTTAGCAGGACAAAAAATAAAATGCAGAATCTGCTAATTTTATAATTATTTTTTTCAAGGCAATCATAATCAGTTGTCAGAATACTGAAAGTAGAGATGAAACTCAGTACTAAATAACAGTCACATATTTAATTCCTTCATTTGTGTGGTGGTACTGTGAAACATATTAATAAATTGCCATCATGGAAAGAATGCAAAGTATTTGAATGTCAAGTTAAAACTGAATTTAATTGGAGTTTGGTGAAAATCTTAATCAAAGTTATGAAACTTTAAGGATTTCTACTTGCTTGGAGGAGGTTGTCTTAGTCAAACAATTTTTTGATATGTAGAATTCTGAATAAAAATTTAAAAATTAGTATTATTATTATACCCTTATAGCTCTCTTTAAAATAAATTATTAATCAAACTGTTTTTAATATAGTATTTAGTAATCTAACTCATGTTAAAGAAAGAGATAAAATTCCAAAATATAGTTTCTGTTCAAAATGAAAATATCACTAAGCCCATCGTACCTAGAAGTATAATAATTTGATGTTTTAGTTAGCTTATTTTTTTGTTAATTATTTCTAGAAATTTTCCATTGGGTTTTGCTTATTATTGAAAATTGCTTATCTACTCCCATTATGACGCTCATGAACTCATAAAAAACTAGGGGCTGCCAAATGGAGACACATTTCCTAAGTGAATGAATGCATCTGAAAGATACATCATGGAGGTGTCATGGAGAGGTCCACAAGAAGTCCAGTTCTACCCATCATTTAACTTTCCTTTTAATCATGCTGACGAACAAAGAGGGGAGCCACCCTTTTATTCTTCATGCTTTTTCCCACAGCTTCCATGGGCCCTTTTGTTCTGGCATCTTCACCTCTCTAGACATGCTGATAAATACTGCTCTCTCATGTGCCTGATACAGTCGAACTTATACCTCAGATTTCCTATTTAACAGCAAAATAGAACTGCTTGCATTCCGAATACTACTGGATTACCTTGTACAGCTGAGGCTAAATTTTGTTACTTGTGTCTGATCCAGAACCTGGGAAAATGATTGCCTTCACTTGGATAGCAAATCACTCTATTCTATCAACTGTAGTGTGGAAATGGGACAGGAAGCAGAACTCTACATTCCAATAGACCTAGATTTCAGTCTCCAAACCCATAAAACAATTTTTTAAGAAAATGATAATGTTTACTGCAACTTTATGTGTCATCCTAAATTATTTCTAGAATCAAGGATGTTACAACTAATTTTAATATAACAAATAATATATATGTGTGGGTAAGCTAAGTAAAGATGCTGTGCTAGTGGTGGTATTATTCCCCTCTTTAGTTCTATATTGGTAGTTGAGGATGACACTAGTGTCCCATGGAAAAGAACACCTAAATTATACCCTGCTGGAAGAACAGCTAAATATCCCTAAGAAGAAGTGATCAAAATCCAAGGTTATGTATAGTAATTATTCATTAATTATTTACTTAAAAAATAAAATGTCATATTGAACCTCATTACTTTAAACTCCAAAACTTTATCACTAAAAGTATCACTTATTTTCAATATATAAAATCATTAAAATTAATTAGCTATTTCAAATGACAACAAATATAAAACTGTCTATTTTTAATTATTTACTTTCTCATTATTATAGATTTTCCTGTTTATACATGTCTCATGGACACTTATTTTGAGAACTTTTTATTATAGAAAATTTCAAACATATGCATAAATAGAGAGTATTTGTTTTAATTTTATGGAAGTATAGTTGATTTACAATGCTGTGAATAGAGAGTACTATAAATGAACTTCCGTATACCCATCACTCATCAGTTGTCAATTCAAGGCCAATTTTGTTACATCTCTACTCTCACGGGATTTGCTTCAACACATATCATTTTACCCATAATTATTATAAGTTACTTCTTTACAAGCAATATACTCATTAAAAAACATAATAGCAGTACCATTATTAAATGTTCAATATACTAAGAATTGTTTAATATTATCACATATTTAGTGGTCAACTTTTGTCATTATCCTACAAATGCTTTTTTAAAAATATTAATTTGCTAGAATCAAGATGGATATATACATTGGACAAATCAATACAGTACATTGAATGTAGCTGATATATCAAGAAATGTTTAATATTATCACATATTCAGTGATCAACTTTCCTCATTATCCTATAAATGTTTTTTAAAAAAATATTAATTTGCTAGAATCAGGAGAGATTGTATACATTGGACAAATCAATACGGTACATTGAATGTTGCTGATATATAAAGAAAATCTCTTAATCTATAAATAACTCCTCACCCCCTTTTTGGTTTTCCTTGCAATCTACTTATTAAAGAAACTGGATCATTTTTCTTGTAGAGTTAGTATATTCTGGATTTCACAAATTGTTTTCCCAGAATGTCATTTGACATCTTCTCCTAGCTACTATATTTCTGTGAAATGGTCAACTAGTTAGATCTAAAAGCTTGGTTCTATTCAGTTGGATTTATTTGGTGTGGGGGGGTAATAATACTTCATAGTGATGCTGTGTCCTTCCATCGTAAGGCACATAAGGTCCAGTTGTCTCTCTGTGTGACGTTGGTCACCAATATTACCATTGCCTATATCCATTATTTCTCTAGGAGGTTGAAAAGTTCATATTCTAATTTTATCAAATTTTCCCTTAATATATAAGCTGAAATATGCTAAAGAGTGAGTTTTCTATCATCAAATTTTCAGTTATGCTGAGGTACAGATTGTGGATGAAAGGCAGTGAAATGCATAACTTCCCCATTTTCCCTTACTTATCAACTTAGAATAATGATGTGCTGCCTTCATCTCTTTTAAAATTGACAGTTATTTTAACTTGTAATTGTCATTATGAAATCATGCACTTTTTGTATAACTTTATATGTTTCAATTAATTTTAGTCATGATTCTTATTGATGCTTAGTGGAATGTATTATTTGTTCGTAATAATTCATTCATTTCCCTCCATTGGTATCTTTATTTTTTTCTGCCTTCTCTGTCTCACTGACTTTAAATTTTTGCCTCCTGACTTACTCTGGCCAATGGAATGTGAATAGGTTTGACATTTGCCATGTCCTGTCATAAGCTTTTATAGGCAATGGAAGTTTCTGCCACCTGTTATTTTCTGTTCTCAGCCTTGAAGGAATAGAATGAACACAGATGAACTTCTAATTTTCTGTGCTTATATTCAGTGACACTCCCAATAGATTTCTTGAACTTTGCTATTACAAACAAGACTTCAACAGACACCTTTGGTCTACGTATGCATGCTATATATATCTATATATCTATATATACTCAATCAAAATTTTGAACATTTAACAGTTGAAGGATTATTCAACATTTCTCTCCAAAAATTTGCGCTTACATATACATTCAACTATAACATATGACACCATCTTTTCTCCTAACTGTTCTTCAACAATGCTATATCCCACTTTTTATCTTAATCAATTTGATAGGTGAAAATAGTTTATTCTTATCATTGTAACTTGTACATTTCTAACTATGGGTCAGTTTACATCCTTTTTAAAGCCTGTAGGACATTTGTATTTATTTTGTAAACAATCATCTAATGTACTGGAAGATTCCTATTTTGCTATTTCACAATAGGATTTATTTTGGTGTGCTTTGCAGAAAAATTTTAAATGTTCATAAGGAAAAATAAAAAGATGATATAATTTTAATAAAGGGAAAAGTATCAAGGGACTTGCATGATTATATATTAACATGTTTCATGAAACTACAATAATGAAGAATTTCAGCATCAAGAGAGGGACAGAAAGAATAAAGTAATATAAGGATCAGATACAGAAAAAAAGTATAGTTAAACATTTAACGTGCTGAAGATGCCTTCTAAATTAGGGGGGGGAAACACTGAAGTTTTTAATTAATATTGAAAGAAAGAGATGCACATAAAAATATAATGAAAATAAAATTAAATATAGAAAAATTTTATATTCAGTTTAACTTTGGCAAATACCTAAATTTAAAATTAAATTAAGAAATCCTAAAAGGAAAAACAGGTTTGATCAATCCACTGATTTTTTTTCTCACCAGTGTATAATTATAATCTAGTACTTTCTATTATAATAACAAAATAACAGAACTTCATTGACTTTTCATCATCTTTCATCTTTCATAACCTTTCTTTCATCTCTCACAAATTCCCTCATCTTTCTTCTCCTCTCCACAGGAAAGGTTTTTCAGTAACATTCACTTTTAGTCTC